>NC_140581.1:838817048-841217048 GCF_964204655.1 Triturus cristatus | reverse complement strand
GTACTAGTGACCTCCTAGGCCAAGGGATATGCCCCGTCCCGCCCTTGGCCCGGGCTTCGCCCCGGACTGCGCCCTGCTCGCGTCCCGCTCGTGCGGGTATTAGCGTGACTTTAGTAATCAGGGGAGGAGTCAAGAAGAGTACACCAGGTGCGGATGGTAACGATGGTGCAATGCACCCTGGGCCTCGCAGTCCTGAGCAAATCCCCCAAAGTCTGGAGTAAATCCCCACAGGTCAAGCACCTCGCCTCCTTGGACTCGGGAACCAGCTGCACAAACGAAGCCTACAAGCGGCTCCCGCGAAGCGGGGGCCGCGAGGCGTGAAGTACTTTGGGGGGGAGGGGTCAAGAAGAGTACACCAGGTGCAGATGGTAACGATGGTGCAATGCACCCTGGGCCTCGCAGTCCTGAACAAATCCCCCAAAGTCTGAAGCAAATCCCCACAGGTCAAGCACCTCGCCTCCGTGGACTCGGGAACCAGCTGCACAAACGAAGCCACGTCGAGCTGAGCCACACCGTCCTGTCTGTACACTCTGCCTCCCATGAAAAGGGGGCACAATGTAAATCCAAAGGCTAGCCCACACTGGTCATGCAGCACCCCACTCAGCAATGACAAAGCCCGGCCTGCCTAAGATAGTGGGGGAGATGGGGCAGCGCGTCCTCACAGTCAGCATATAATGCCCCCCTCAGCAATGGGGCCAGCACAGCTTCACGCGGCACTCTGCGCCTCGCCGCAGCGCTGATCGCTGATCTCCCGCTCCTCCTCCGATTTGGTACAGTCACTGAGCGCTTCAGCGCTAGGCCTTCCGCAGAGCGGGCTGCTCAGATGCAGTCTCCCGCGTCTATCTCCGCCGCGCGGGATCGCCACTCGCCCCCGGCAAGAGGCAGATCACTCCCCGGGTCCCCAGCCGCGATGCCCGGAGTCCGCGACTCGGCCGCCACCCGCCTGCGCCTCGAAGTCACTCGGAGAGGCGGCCAGCCGCTGGGGACAGCACTCACTCACCGGCTCTAGCGCAGCGTCACCCCCCGGGCCGCAGCACGGCTCTGGCACACCCCCGCACTGTTCCGCTACTCCGTATTGCCTCCACACCACGGCAGCAGCGCCGCAACCTTCAAAGCGGCAGGGATCTCCGGGCAAACTCCAGGCGCCACCTTTCTGCCCGCACTCCAAGAATTCGATCGGCAGTCAACCACTATGCACAGCGCTCCTGTTTCGCGCAGAGCCGTTTTCCAGCCACCATTCTCTAAAGACTGCTCCTCCAGGATCCTCCACTTTAACCAATTTCTTAACAAAGACATTTCATTTTAGTAACCATGTACCTATATACCCTTCTACTTTTTTCCACAATGTCTTGGTTCTTCAGACTAATCATAACTTTCAATATGGCTGGTAGGTTCCCACGTCAGCTGCATGGAAGTATGGTAAATAGTTCATATAAAATTCCTTCCTACCTTGAATAAATGACTAACAGTAGACCAAGTAGACCAATTGTCAACTACTTTAGGTACAAACCACAGATACAGGACCTCCTTTAGGAACATAAAAAGGTTTTGAAGAATAATAGTTTGTTTCTTATTGTATCCAACAGTCCTCTCAATCAGTCCTAAATTCACAGATTGTGGTTAGAATGATTGCTAATGTCTCTTCTGTGTTCTTTCTTGCTAGGATATAATAAAACCTCTCAAGACTATCAATGTAATTTGACAATAATTTGCCCACTGGTGTATTTACCCTTCTTACAACTGATTCCAACCAATTTTTTTAATTCACTGATATCAACATGTACATATTTAATGTCTAATCTGTTCAAATTATGGTGCAATTAAATATGTTAAATGCAACTACTACAAATGTTGCAAATACCAAACTGTAAACACATTAGCTAAAAACAATAACAACATGTCCGACATGACACCACAAACCTACAACTCACTTAATCAGAAGTTCAATCATCATTCCTAATGCTATGTATAGAACAAGATTGCTAAAAATATATAATACAGATGCGGAAGCCCACAACCATTAAGACCATACTTCTATCAGGCTGCAGTTCAATTTACACCCCTACTAAATGAGGTGACTCATGTTACCTATAACACACACCCTCAAGAGTCAACAGAGTCACCCAGTAATGTATATCAATAATAATAAAACCATGAATGGCTCAAACAGACCCCACATCATTACTTTTTGCCCTTACTAATTTCAGATAATACTTGGGTACAATCCAAGAAACTTTCCATTAAGTTCAGACAATACGCAATCTCACATGTAATTCCTTAATACCACAATTCTAGCAGAATGTGGGCCATATACCCTTACAATATGGCTACCTTGCAATTATATAGGTTCTGCCCTCCTGAAAAGACGGCAAATGTCACCATGATGCAGAACTACAAAATGTTTCAAAGCACCAATGGATTTCCCTAACTATTGATGCTCAATCAACCATAGAACTGGAACCAGACTACAGAATGCTCACACCCATTATACAGAGTCTGAACATGTACCTACAACACAAAAAAAAGTAAAACGCTACTGAAACCCACATGGCCCACTTTCTCTTCCCCCTTCACTGTGACCTTTGATCGATTATATCCTGCCGGTTATATGCCTGATACCCACAGAGATAAGGTACCTACGAAGGTGGTTCTATCCCCCTTCTTCCTTACTTTACACACTCTAGTCTTCCATTCTATAAAGAAAGATCTTACTGCTTTCAAAACACATTATCTCCTTCAACTCCACACCGCCACAACTTAAGTCTCCACAGGTACTTTCACATCATGACATCTGCCTCTCGTTTCTCATTTTTCCTGATATAGTGATTGTCTGCTACAAATACATGCATGTGTGCACCAATGTTATGAGTTACTTGTCTGTCACATTAATGTTACATCAGCCTTTATAAAGCCCACTGCTTAACAGCTATAGGGTGAAGCAAGTGTCGACTAATCTATTCATATATGTAACTTTGGAAGACAATGAGATGTACGATTTAAAGACAACAAAATTAAAAATAACAAGTCATGTAACTATAAAGTGAAAAGTAAACCCAGATGTCTTCCCAAGTTTACATATAAAACAAGCAACCAATTTTGTTATTCTACAAAGTATATGGAACAGAAATAAAATCAAAAACGTCTTATGTAATGAAGTACGGTGAACAATTGTGGGTTTTCCTATGACATACTTAAAAGTCTTGTGGACTAAAATCTAATTCTAATTAATCTCTATGATGCATAATACTATGAAAATGTCGATCCCAGTAGTACCCTATTTCCAGACATCACTGGGCTACATTGCGGATGGAATTCATGCTAAACCCCTTTACTCTTTTCAACTGTCAATTGTTCAGGAAGGTGTCAAATGAAAAATGTATGAACTTCAACCACAATTTGAAAGAGTATCTTGTCTACGCATACTGTCTGCTTAATTTGTTGGATCACCCATTCCTCCAAGCTAAGCAAAGTTAGATGGTGTTCACTTCTTCAGATGATGGTCCATGGTTTTTCACTATGTGATAAGATACACTCGTCTTAGTATAGTATTGCATGTGAAATTTGGATACTAAAATATATCGGTCTCTGCACCATTTTATTTTCTATTCACAATCCCCACATCCAATTTTTTTCCCCACACCATTACTGATCCCCCAAGCGCAATTGATAGCACACTTTATTGAATATTTATACCTGTATTCCTTTTAGAGGCACTGATCTAACCGGACTGATTTTACCCAAGCAACGCAAGCATTCCAGAAAGAAGGTAATAAAGCTCCGGGCTAGGTCTCCTTCTCTACCCCACTCTCCCATTTTAGGCTCCTGTGTAGGCCAAAAAGAGCAATCCAGCGAAGGCCTAAGCCTTTAAATTCCACTCCCATATGCTCTGGACTTGCAGGTTATGTCATTGTGACATCAGCTCCATATCAATGAGGTGACCATAAAGCTAGTAGAGCGCTGTCTCAAAAGTAGTAAGATGTGCAAATCTCACACAAAAAGGTTGTGAATTACACATTACCTACCTTTACCCACTATTCTTGCTAACGAAACAGTACATTAGAGAATTTGTTTGCATGGTCATAACCTGGAGTAGACGCATGTTAAACATCACATGCTAAAAGGGGTAGTGCATGCAATCTTCCTGAGAAGTAAGATATCTCAGAACAATTATTGATTCTGATTTATCTTTATTCCACCAAGTGCTGATTTTAGCACTTGAGGATATTGAGGAAAGTTTTTTTCCATTTCTAACGACCCCTCTAAAGATTCTGATGATGAAAGCAATTTGCCAATTACGCAGATTTTGGTAATGCTGTATAACCTTGGCTCACAAATAACACTATCTCTAGGCACAGCACAAATATAATGCAGCAGCAAGAACACTTTTTGGGTTGAAGCAATGTAGCCAAAAATCTGATAAACTAAATAAACTTCATTGGCTGCCAGTGGAAAGAAAATCTCTTTCAAAACAGTTTGTCTGAATCATCACATGAAGCACAACACCGACCCTAAATTACATAACAGAAAATTCTTGAACCATATGCCTTTATCAAATCTCAGGTCATCACCCAAATCCCTGCTGTCAGATTCCTAATATGGCAGGTGGGGAGGCTTTCCTTTTGAGCACACGGAACAAGGCTCTAGAACGCCATCCTATCACAAATTTAAAAGATTAAGGGAAAAAATGAGCAGGCAACAATAGATTGTTAAACATGAAGAAGAAATAATGTTAGAACTTTTTCAGGTAAAAATAAACCGCCACCGCTAGTTCAAGCATACCTGTTGTTGCCACATACAAAGTAAGAAAGGATGGAGTGGAGGTTTTGGTCTTACAAAGCCTCAATGGAATTTGAAGCTTGTTGTTTACATTGACAAGTGTTCCATAAACCTTAATGATGCTAGAGGGAAGCAGGGACCCACACAAAGATCTATTGTTGGAAAGTTTTTGTTCCCCAGACAAGAGGAAAATCCAATTGCAAGACAGAAGTCAAGTGTTTCCTGGGTGGAGACCCCAACAATCATATTGGAGCATAGAGTGGTGCTATGGAAATTCAAAGTTGCAGACAGCTCATACAAAACAAGTAAGCATGGAAAATACACTGGTTATTAAATTATGTTGAATGTGCCAACACTTTTTATGAGGAATCAATATAAATTGTAAAGTCTAAAAACCTCAGCATCTTCAGATTCGCTACCTTTTCTTGCATAGTTTTGCAAGTCTAATCAATCAATCAAAGCTTTATTTCGATAAAAATATCATAAAAGCATCAACGTACAGACATAAAAGATGCAGTTTGACATGTAAAAGGTAAGTAGATAAAAGGCAATAAATACATTTGATGTGTAATATAATATTTACAATCAGATAAAAAATAATTAAATTCAAATATTCAACCCAGTGCTTATGATTGAGAGAAGCAGTCTAAAAGAGGTGAGGTATTAAAAGCTAGGAATTCATATCAGAACGGAAAGACTTGAGCCTAATTATCCAGGACCATCCAAGAAATTTGGCCACACCACAAACCAGCACGGCCCTGGTGTCTGATTGTAAGATTCTAAGGGCTACACGAGGGTTCAATGTTCCCAGCTGTCTACAGACAGGAGTTCGCCACCTGTCTCTTGGGTTTTTATAATTCACAAAACCTCAGCACACGTAAGAAAATATGCTTCTCGTCGTCTGGTACCGTACATGAATAAGAGTACATATAAGATAAAACATGTGACAAAATACAGTGTTCTTCTTGTCTTCTTTAATAAGACATGTTCTGGTGAAGTATCCCGATTACAGCCATTCACAGCCAACACGTGTTTCGTCGTATTGGGAGTGTGATCCCACGACTTTCTCAAGGCTATATTCGTAATGGTCAGAATTTTTGAATGTGGTTATAATTCCGGCCCACATTGGGGTCTGTGTTCACTGTTAGGAACGAGGGTAACCTTCAAACCGTCAGAGAGGTGTTCGTGTTCGACACTTCTCTCTTATATTTCTAGTGTTCACGTTCCCTCGTCCGCATTACAGGCAATGATAAGAAGTCTTCAAGTCTGCCGAGTTTGGCAAACCGTCTCACGAGTGTTTGCTCCTCTTGGGTTTTTATAGGCTGGGCATTCGAACATAAGGTGTGCAATGCTTTCAACCTTCCCGCTACAATTCGGGCAAAATGCCGGTGTTTGGAAGGGAGGCTTCCATTTGTTAGTGTACTCTCGGGTTGGTAGTGTGCCCAATCTAAATTGTATGTAAAGCGTTCTGTCTCTTGGTTTCTGGATAAAATCAAGATAAGGCTCAAGGCTAACAACTTGCTTGTGTAGATAGAAGTCTTCTGTTAACCTGCCTAAATTGGGGTTACTAATCTCTTTAGTGTCGATCCATGCCCAATATGCTCTTTTGAGGTCGATCTTGTTTATTAATTTGCCGGATTCCCAGACTTCTCCAAGTCCCAACAGGGAAAAGAATTTCTTGATGTTACAGAGCCATCCCACTTTTTGTGAACCCGGAGTGCAAGTCTAATCTTATTATGTGGATTGTTTCTTATCTTTATTCCAGTTATTCATTATCTGCTTCATTAAGCACTGTACAACACTTAGCCCACAGTGTGCAACAATTTAGAAGTACAATGTAAAATAAAAGAAGGTACACCAAAAGCTATACGTTTGATACTGAAATAATAAAATAACATTTCAGGAGTACAAATTCAAGGGAAAATCCTACATATCCACTTAACACAATGGATTTAACAAGCCTCAGACTAGGCTTTAATGTCCTTTCTTATTCATGTATAGCAAAGTTACAAAATACACACCTTGCCCATTTTAGAAGAATCTTCTTCTCTGAGATGTGTCTCGTCAATAGGAGCTGGATTGTATTCCCATATCACCTCATCATTTTCAATATCTACAAGGTTAAAATTTGCTATTTTCCTGAGCGAAAATCCTTCGATCTGTGGGGAAGATATAAATACCAATTAAAGACAGTGATTGCTTTACCTCAAACCTAGCATTTGCACTACATTTCCAGATATTAGTGTTTAGGAATAAACAACTACTACTTGGTGTTATATAAATAAACAGCACCAAGAACAGCTTGTGAAGAAGCACAAATCAGGAACCATCAATTCACAGGCTGAATGCCAAGCACCTAATCATGAACACTACTTTACTTTAATTGAAAGCATTACTCACCTGAACCTCTTTTCAAGATTAGCATGCAAGGAACTAATTTGCATTCTGTCTTTGAAGTAGGAAGAACGCAGACTACTGATTAATGTCAAAAGTAAAAATTAAAATGGTATGATCAAACGTGTTTTCTGAAACATGTCTTTCTGTTTACCAAGGCAAACATAGTGTGTTTTTTGGGATGAGATCTTGATTCTTTTGTATTGAAAAAATGCCTGTTGTGTTTTGATTTTAAGCTAGTCTTTCTTTTTGAAAGTGGGAGCACAAAACATCTTCGATTTTGATATCTCTCCAGATTGTCAAAGCAGGTAGCGTTTAACAACATGTATCCAATTTGGTGTTTTTTCCTTGCAGGACAAATATAGAACCCATAAAAGGTATAACAGGTGAGTCCCCCTGTCCACTCTAAATAAGCACATCCAAATGTGCGAGGCAAGCTGGTAATATTAACATCATGAGCATCTTCTGGGGTGAGCAGCAACATGCGCCTTGCACTCACCCACACACAGAATCACTTCAGTTACAGCTAGTAAGAACTCCAAACCAAAGCCAATGGCATCAGCGTGCACAGAGCCTAGCAACAGCTCACTTTCAAGAGCACTTGCTTTGTACCAAAACATAAGCATAAATGAGGACTGACAAACAAACACAGGCCTTTTCGAGCCTCGTTCATCCTTTCTTAGAAAGGCACATTACAGGTAAAACCCGCTGTAGGTTTGGAAATTTCATGTTAGTTAAGATATTAACATCTATAGTGTTTACATCTAATAAACATTAAGAACTTCCCACCCCCTTCCTTGCCCCAAGCTGATGGTCATGATTGACACATCCCTGCTGAGGTGAGAAGGTCATCTGGGAGAAGTGGAGAAGATCAGAGGACAGGAGGGTCTGCGCTTCTGGGATTAGTTGATGCACCAGGGTTTCTCCCTCACTGTGAGCCAAGAAGCCTTAGAGCTACTCTCACAATGATCCAGGACCGAGACTGAAATATCGGGATCATAGCCTGAATATCCTGCACATGTTACATTAGAGGGAAGGCACTTAACTGCACTGTGTACAGGATAGCTCCAATGAATGAAATCCTATGCGAAGGAGTCCGGTGTAGCTGGCTGACAGTGAACCCGAAAGATGACAGGAGGTTCGCCATAGTCTAGAGGTGGTCTACAATTTTTGAACTTGCGCTTCCGTAGAAAGGTATAAGCCGAAAGTCCAAAATAGGCCTGAGTCTCCATTCCAACTTCAGAACAAGGAAACAGCAAGAGTAAAAAAAACCCTCATCTTTTGAGACTAGTATCCTTATGACAGCATACTCGGAGAGCAGCGCTATCACCTCCTACAGAAGAGTCGACAAGTACCCATTGGAAGATTTGCTCTGATGTGGGGAAAATAGTTGGTAGGCAAAATGAAAAGGCAGGGCCTGGCCATGTAGAACAATTTAAAAACCCATTTGCTGGACATGATGGATTGCCGCACTGGGAGGAAATGATGGATCCTACTCTCCACAAGTAGGATCACTAAGGGCAAACTTAAGTGGTTTGGTGGCACAGGAAGAGGAATATGACTTATGCCCCTGCTTGTCTGCACGCTGGCAACCAGATCCCGCGTCCACTGCGGCAACTGTTGTATATGATGGGAAGATTGTCTCTACCTATAAGTCAGCCATATGGAACAGCCTCTGAACTTGAATTGGAAGGGGTCAGCAGACCCAAGAAACACACTGTACCTCTACTTTCTTTAAAGCACTCCAATTAATTAGCACCAAAAAGGTGTGACCCATTAAAGGGCATATCCATGAAAGAGGCCTGACCATCGCCTGAAAACATTTTGGAAAGCATACATGCATTGGGATGTATACAAATGATGCAACTGTTCGGTGACATACAGCTTTGTCTCCTGGTACTGGATCGCTTTTGGGGGCACGAGGCCACATTCATCACAAAACGTCATGTCATGGCCCGGGTTCAGACACAAGAAACAAACCTCAGGTGGATTCGTGACTGACATCTTTTTTCTGGAATGGTGGCATAGCCTCTAACAAACTGGTAACTTACCAGTTGGAGTAGTTTTGCAGCTTGAAGAGTTTTCTGGATTCACATGTTGTTCATTATTCCGCCATCTAGTGGTTGGATCTGGAATAGTCTTTTTTTGTTCTTTTTTTGATTGGGGGCGTTGTCTACCACCGTTTGTTGCTAGGTTCATTCCTTGTGTCACATCAGACGGCACCCCGGAGTTTCCTGTGCGTGGTAGCCATCTTCACATTCTTTTATCCCTTTTTTCTTGTAGGGAGTGTCAAAATCTGTTTTGTTTAGAAGTTCGTTTTTTAGTTTCAGTGATATCTTCTCCCACCTGTTAGTACTCTTCATTATAGGGGAGGTGGGTGGGTCGCATGTGAATCCAGAAAACTCTTCAAGCAGAAAATCTACTTCTACTGGTAAGTAACTATTTCGTTTTGCAGTGTTAATCCTTTTCTGGATTCACATGCTGTACATTAGATTATGTAGTGGTGTCTCCCTCCTTGGGGTGGCTGTGGTAAGACTTTGCGAACAGGTGTTGAAGTACTTTTTTCCTACTTGAACTTTCTTAGTCATCTGTATAGCCACAGAGTAATGTTTGGTGAATGTATGTGGAGATGTCCATGTTGCAGCAGCACATATGGTGTCTATTAACACGTTGGCCATGAACGCTGAGATTGCTTCTTTTTTCCTTGTTGAATGTGCCTTTGGCCATATGTTCAGGTTTTTACCTGCTGAGGGATAGCGTATCTGGATTGCTTCTACAATCCAACAAGCAATTGTCGCCTTTGTCACGGGTGCTTCTTTTTTGGAGTTTGAGTAAGACACGAACAATTGATTGTTTTACGAATTTGTCTTGTCTGTTGTAGGTAGTACAATAAAGCCCTCCTTACATCTAAGGTGTGGAGGCTCCTTTCTAGTCGTGTTTGTGGAACTCTGAAGAAGACTGCTAGCTGTATACTTTGGTTTCAATGGCATCTGCTTACTATCTTAGGTAGGAATTGAGGATTTGTCCTTAAGATAACTTTGTCTTTATGGATTTGCATGCATGGTTCCTCAATAGTCAATGCTTGAAGTTTACTTACTCTTCGTAAGGATGTTATGGTTATCAAACAGGCAGTTTTGATGGTGATGTATGTAAGCTCTGCTTTGTGCAAGGGCTCGAATGGCTCAGTCATTAGCTGGGTTAGGACTGTGTTTAAGCTCCACATCAGTGCTGGAGACTTTCTTTGGGGTGCATTTCTTTTTGATCCTTCAAGGAATCTTTTGATGACTGGTGCTGTGAAGAAACTTTTACATGGTTTCCCTCTGGTATAGGCTACAATTGCTGCCAGGTGCAGCTAGAGGCTTGAATAGTTGATGTTACTGTTGAGCAGGTGTGTCAGATAAATGAGCACTGTTTGTTGCGTGGAAATAGAGCTTAGTGCATTGTTTTTTGTGCACCATATGGTGTACCATTTCCACTTTGCGGCATAGCATTGTCTTGTGGTTTTCTTTCTTACCTGTTAATATTTCCATTGTTCTTGGAGGTAAGTTGAAATGTCCGAACTCTATGTATTCAGGCGACAAGCTGCTAAGCTGAGCGTTGCTGGTTGTGGGTGAAAGATTTGGCCTCCTTGCATTGTGAAGAAATCCTTGTCTGCTTTGAGCTTGATCATCTGTCCCTTGGACAGTTCGAGCAGACTAGAGTACAAGGCTTGTCCTGCCTACTGAGGGGCTATGAGCATTAGATTTGTTCCTGGTTGTCTGGCTTTCTCTAGGACTCTTTGTATTAGAGGATTCGGAGGAAGAACGTATGCAAATGTCCCTGACCAGTTTAGTGACAGGGCTTTTCCTTTTGATAGGAGGTGATGAGACCTGGAGGCGAAGAACTGGCATTTCTTGTTCTCTATTGCTGCGAATAGGTCTATCTCTGGGGTCCCCCAGACATTGAAGATTTGTTGTAGGGTCCTCGGTTTCATTTCCTACCCGTGCGAGATGCTGTTCTGTCTGCGGAGTTGATCTGTTTCTGCGTTGTCTGTTCCTGGCAGGTGAATTGTCTGTAGGCTGATTTTATTTGAATTGGCCCATTTCTAAATCTCCTGTGCTAGTTTGCTTAGGTGAATGACTTTGTACCTCCCTGAGTCCCCGATAGTCGTGGTGTTGTCCGTTTGAATTAAAACTGCTTTCTTCAGTATGTGGACCTTCAGTGCCAGGAACACCGTCTTCATCTCAAGGAAGTTGATGTACTTTATGGAGTCTTGATCGTTCCATAGACCCCGTACTCTCAGGTGTCCTTAATGTGCTCCCCAACCCTTGGAGTCTGTTGTGATGGTCAGTGAGGGAGTTGGTGTTTTGAAAGGACTGCCTAGTGTTATGTTTTTGGATGCCCATCATTGTATCTCTGTCTGAACTTTTTGTGTTACAACCACTAGATCTTCCCAACTCCCTGTGGCTTGTGACCAACAGCTGCAAAGCCACTACTGAAGAGGGCGCATGTGAAGGCGTGCATGAGTGATGAGGGGGATGCATAATGCTATCATGCCCATGAGTTTCAGGATAGCCCTCACTGTCAGAGACTGACCCTTCTGGTACAGGCCACTTTCTTGTTTGATAGCTTGTATTCTTTTCTGTGTCTGGTATGCTCAAGCAAGCTTGGAGTTTCATCTTGATCCTAAGAAGGTTTTTTTCTTGTTCTGGCGTTGTGGATGATTTTTGCGGTTTTTGAAAAACCCAGCCTTTGGAGTGTGTTGATTACTTGATGCATATGTGCGTAACATGTTTTCTTTGATTTTGCCTTTATTAGCCAATAGTCTAAGTAGGGCTAAACATGGATTCCTGTCCTTCTTAGGGAGGCTGCAACTGCTGCAAGGCATTTTGTTAAGACACTTGGTGCTGTTTTTATCCCAAAAGGGAGGACTTTGAATTGGTAGTGAATGTTCTTGTGGAAGAACCTGAGGTATTTCTTGTGAGCTTGGCTCATGGGGATGTGTAGATAGGTATCTTTTAGATCTATTGTTGCCATGAAGTCTCCTTTTTGCAGCTGCGGGATTTTCTATTGTAGTCATCATCTTGAACTGTTGCGTGCGGAAGAACGTTTTTATGAATCTGAGGTCAAACATCGGTCTTAGTGTGAGATCTTGCTTCAGGACTAAGAAGTAGGGTAAATAGTTTCCTTTGTTGTGTTCTCTCTTTGGTACAGTTTCTGCTGCTTGCTTCCCCAGTAGTTCCTTTATTTCTATTCATAACTGTAAGAGTTCTGTTTTTAAGATCTTTTTCTTCTTTGGAGGGTTCGCTGGGGGTTTGTTCATTAATTCTATACAATATCCGTGTTGTACTAAATTTAAAATCCAACTGTCTGTGGTGATGTTTGCCCATTGTTGCAGGTGGTGTGCTATCCTGGCTCCCACTGGTGTTGTGTGTGGGTCTTTGTTGTTGGTAAGTCACTTTGAATTTGCTCCTCAATCTCTCGAGGGCTGCCCTCTGCCTCTGCCTTGAAAGGGCTGCTCTGCCTGTTGTTGCTAGGCTTGGTATCCAGGCTGCTGGTTTGAATGCTGTCCGCCACCTTAATTCTGTTGTTATTGTTGTTGCTGACCTGTTGTGAAGACTCCTATTCCTGTGGGTCTACTGATGTTAAATCCTCCTCTTTTGAAGGTGCCTCTCTGTTTTAGGGCTCCCAAGGCCCTTTCGTTTCATTGTCTTTCTTTATCTGTTGTAGTGACTCATCTACTTCTTTTCCAAAGAGGGCGTCTCCTGTGAAAGGTCTGTTAATTGAGGTTTGGACCTCTTGTTCGAAGCCTAATATTCGCACCCAGGCATGCCTTTGTAACGTTGTACCTGTGCACATTTGGTTGCTGGCTGTATCGGCAGCATCTAAGGCTGATTTTAGGCAGGTATTAGCTATGTTCTTACCCTCTTGTAATGATGGATTTGGCTCTTTTCTTATCTTGCTCTGGGAGCTTGCTCATGAGTTCCTCAATATTATCCCATTGTTGGTGGCCATACCTGTTGAGAAGAGCATTAGAGTTTGCAATGTGCCATTGTGTTGCTGCTTCTTTTTCCTTGTTCTCACCACCATGTCCATTCTTTTGCGCGCTCTCTCTCTCTCTCTCTCTCTCTCTCTCTCTCAGGAGGTGGGCCAGTGCAAGAGTGAGCACTGCCCCTCTTTCTTGCTGTGGTGACAATGATTGAGTCTGGCACTGTGTTTACCTAAATGTATTTAGGGTCTCTAGTTGAGGGTTTATATTTCTTTTCCACTCTTGGTGTTATCCCTTTAGCTGAGGCTGGCTCTTTGAAGGCCTCTTTTCCCTGGTCCAGGATGCTTGGTAGCATTGGGAGATATTGTGTCCCTTTGGTGGATGGTGTCAAAGTCTCTAAGAGGAGGCAGGTGTCTCCTTTTTCACCCTCTAAGGGGACCCCGAAGGTGTGCTCTCTTGATGAGGCCATTGTAGAAGGCTATGTCATCTGGTAGTGAAGCCTTTTGAGGGATAGCAACAGACCTCTTCTTCTGGGCTTTCTGTGTCAAGGTCGTTCTATTCTTCCTCTAAAGTGTCCGAGGCGTCTTTCTCTTCAGGAGCGTCGAGTTCTTTGAAATATTCTTTGCGTGGCTGGGGGGTTGACGGTGAATCAAGGATCCCTTCCTTGTCTTCGGCATCGACAATGGGCTTCGTAGGAATACGGAATTCCTTCAGCGCTTCGTCAAACTACTTTTTTCCGTGAAGGAGTGCCGCCATATCCGCTTCGAGGTGTTTCTTCTTTTTCTCCACCTTGAGGGCTATTTCGCCGTCTCAGGCCGGGGAGATCCTCTTAGGTGTGGTGGTTTCTGGCTTCGAAGGTGATGACTTTCACTTTGTTGCCTCTCGTTCCGTACTTGTCTTAGGTGCTTTCGGTGATCTTCCCTCTTCGGTATCCCTGGGATGGGATGCGTGAGGTTCTTTTGATCACGGCTGACCCTTGATAGTCATTTTCTTCGACACCTGGACTGCCTTTTGTTGTGCCTTTTTTTCATGACCGTTGGGTTCTGACTGTTGAGGGTTTCTTACCTTGTCCGTCTTTTTCTCGGCGTCCTTTGTCGTTTTCTTCACGGTATGCCTCTTTTCGGTGTTCCCTTTGAGTATCTTTTTTTTGTTTAAATCTGTTTTTATTGTTTTAAAAGAAAACACTCTTTGGCAGCATACATTACATACAGGAATTCGTAAGCATGTGCAGGTGATCGTGCCGTACTTGGGCCGAGAGCTACTGTACTGTAACATGCATTCAAACTATACTTCAACCGCTACTCACTGCGGAGCTAACTGCATTATCCTTAGCAGTTCTGGTGCAGCCTCACAAGGAGTGACAGGAGCAACCGTGTGTCAACCAATGCTCCGTACATGTTAGCATCTGCCGCCCGCTCAGTTCAGGTACTTAAAACAGGCGAGTTACATACAATTCCCAAGAACTAATCATAACAATAACAATGGCAGCGTGGACGATTTATGCATACGTGTCTCTCCCCCTTCAACCACTATCTTCCCACCCTTCCGCCCCCCGGGGTCACTTGTGTGCGCCTCAGCTTTAACCGCCCCTGTGTGATTGCGGACGCCTCAGCGTTGGGCTAGAGGGTGTAGGGGCATACTATCCCGTCAGTAGAGTAGCCCGCGGTCCACCCTCGCTCGCGCAGACACAGCCTACCACCTCCATGCGCCCGCGCAACCCTCCGCTTCCAGGCGTCGGAGCTCCCCCAGTAACTGCTCCCATCGGTCCGCCATGGGTTCCTTCCGCAGCCCCAGAGTTTCCTCCCTCCGGATAGCGGTCCCCTCCGCCCTAGCCCACGCCTGAAATGAGAAGCTCCATGCCCGCGCATGCGGCGATTCATGTGCCTTCCATCGCCTCGTAATAAGACGTTTTGCTACTACTAGCCCTAGGTCTAGGAAGTGGGACGTTACCTTGTCTTTGCGTGATCTTTTAAAGTGGTGCAGAATGTGTTCAGGCCAGTCTAATGGGATGGTACGACACATACTCCCCTGTAACAGCCCACTGACTACTCTCCAATAGGCACCAAACCTCGGAGAGCTCCACAGCATGTGTAAGAATCCCGCCCCCGGTTCACTGCACCTAGGGCACATTGCGTTGGTGCGATGAAAGTACCTGTTAATCAACTCTGGTGTGAGGTAAGCCCTGTGTACAATGAATAACTGGATTTGGCGGAACCGCATGTTTCTGGGGATACGCACTGGACCCTTAAGGATCCTCTCCCACTCCTTGTCCGCCAGAGGCCTTCCAAGGTCCAAGTCCCATTTGGCGCGAAGCCGGTCCAGGCTGATCGCCGTCTGCTCCCTTAGTGAAGCCGCGAACCAGCGGATCAGGTGCCCACCTCTCCCCATGACGTGTAGGTATTGCATGGTTAGGTGCTGGCGAGGCTCTGTGGCCATGTCCCCCCATTTGGCAGTCAATCTCGCTATCAGTGAGCGGTGTGTCAGGAACCCACCGGGCGGGAGCCCGTCCTCCGACACCAGGGTCTCGTATGGTATAAGCTCACCCTCCCGATACAGATCCCCCAACGTACACACGTCAGCTTCCCACCAGTCCACCATTGTGGGGGCCGCGAGCACTCCTCCGCCACCAGGGGAGCCCACCAATGGTATTGCCGGCGCATATGGGACAACAGCACGAGTGAGGTATAAGGCCCTCCGGAAGCACCTATGTGCCACTGCCAGAAGGAGCGGCAGCGGACGCGTGACTGTGTTAAGGGGATGAAAGGACCTAGTGATACGCTCCAGTGAGTAAGGCTCCACTACTGTGGCTGTATCATCCCTGCCTCTTATCAGCCAACCAGCGGGCTACCCATTGCAACTGAGCGGCCAAGTAGTACTGTTCACAGCAAGGAGCGGCTAGACCACCCCTGGCCGTCGGCAGAAACAACTTCACGAGCGCCAGCCTGTGCCTGGCAGCGCCCCAGACAAAGTCCCGTAGCATCTTATTAAGTCTACCAAAAAAGGTGGGGGGAATATACGTCGGCAAGTTAGCAAAGTAATACAGGAGGCGGGGAAGCATGACCATTTTGGCGAGCGCCACCCTGCCCGTAATCGTCAGTGGCAGTGTGCTCCAGAAGTTCAACTGCGACTTAAGCGCCGAGACCGCCCTTCCCAGGTTCCCATCGAAGAGGTCAGCCGGGCAGCGGTAAATTTGCATCCCCAGGTAGCGGAAGGTGTCTTCCTTCCATTGGACCAGCGTACCGTCCAGACGGTATCCCGGGTCCTCGGTCCCGGCACCAAAAGCATACAGACAGGATTTAGCTGCGTTCACACGGAGTCCCGAGATAGTGGCGAACGTCCACAGCAGCTGAGGCAGCCCCTCCGGCACGCACCCCACATCCTTAACATAGATCAACTGGTCGTCAGCATAGAGCGACACCTGGTGAACGGCGTCCCCCAGCGGTATACCATCTCCCAGGGTCGCCCGTATAGCCGCAGCCAGGGGCTCGATCGCCAGGGCAAACAGCAGCGGGGACAAGGGGCACCCCTGCCGGGTGCCACAGCCCACCGGTACTGCCTCCGAGACGTAGGGGCCCAGTCGAACACAGACCGTGGGGCGCCTGTAGAGTAGGTCGACCATCCTGAGGAATCCCCCGTCCAGCCCATATTGTAACAACACCGCAGACAGGTAGCCCCACTCCAGACAATCAAACGCCTTCTCCAAATCTAGGATCAGGCATCCCGCTCTGGGCCACCTGTGCACGGCCTCGTTGCCACCCTGAAGTATCTATGGAGGTTTAGCGACGTGGACCGCGCAGGGACAAAGCCGTTCTGGTCTGCGTGCACCAAGTGGAGGACCACTGGCGCCAGCCGCTCCGCTAGTACTTTTGCGAGGATTTTGTAAACCACGTTAAGCATCGCTAGGGGTCGATATGAGCCCAGTACCGTGCGGTCTCTGTCTGGCTTAGGCAGGGAGACCAGGAACGCCTCCCGCATGGAAGGGGGGAGCGACCCCTCCTCCAACGCTTTATTGTAGAGTTCTCGCAGTAACGGCGTCAGGGATTCGCGGTATGCTTTATAGTACTCTGCGGGTAGGCCGTCTGGCCCCGGCGTTTTCCCAGATGCCATTGACTGGATAGCCTCCCCAATTTCCTCTACGGAGAGAGGCTCATCAAGCGCCGCATTGTGCGCCTCTGAGGCCTCAGGTAATTGGATGGAGGTTAGAAACTCCCCAAGAAGATGTCGAGGACCAGTCCCCTTGGCCTTGTACAGTTGTTTATAGTGGTCAATGAAGGCCCGATGTATTTTGCGTTGCGTGTAGACCAGCACTCCGTCCTCCCTTCGGATTGTTCCTATTGGGGCGCGCCGGTCCTCCTGCCTTACTAGCCAAGCCAAAAGTCGGCCCGCTCTATCCGCGTGTTCTGGCTGTGTGTGCAGCGTAATTGTGGCACCGGAGCCTCTCCAGGAGCTCCGCGTGCTTTCCTCAGAGATCCTCCAGGCTGTGCAAGTGCCTACCCCCTCCTTCTCCCTCCCTCTCATACCGCAAGAGCTCGTCCTCTAGGCGCGCCAAGGAGTCCGAGAGTTCTTTGCATATGTTCCAGTTGGCCCCCAGGCAGTGCCCCCGAATGGCCACCTTGTGGGCATCCCACTCTACCAATGCACTGCTCGCCGACCCTTCGTTTGTATCAAAGAACGCCAATATGGCCGTACCAAGGGAGGAGCGGAACTGCGAGTCCTCCAGCGCACTCGGTTGAAGCAGCCAGGTGGGCACCGGCGGCCGATCCGCCACCCAACTAATCTGAAACCACAAAGGGTTATGATCAGAGTGCGTCCGACCCAGATATTCTGACCGCGCAATGAGCGGGAGCAGGGACTGGGAGCCCACTATCCTGTCCAGTCGGACGTGCAGATTGTGCGCTGCCGAGTAGTAAGAGTATATCCTATCCCTCGGGTGGAGGGTGCGCCACAGGTCCTGCAGCGCCCAATGCGTAAGCCAGTCCCCCAGTGCCCGAGCATTGGACTCCGCCATCGTGGCGTGCAGGGGAGGAAAGGATCTGTCCAACTGAACATCCAGCACCATATTTAAGTCTCCTCCCAGTAGCCAGGGGAGCCCAGCGTAAGGGTGTAGGAGCTGTGTCAGCCGCACCAGGAAGGACGACTGATCCACATTGGGTGCATATAACGAGCCTAGCAACAACTCTTGACCATTCAGCTTCCCCCGCACCAGCGTGTACCTGGCCCCACGGTCAACCATCACCTCCTCGCAACTGAAAGGGACGCCTGCTCGCACCCAGATCAGCGTGCCCCGCGCATGTGCCAAGTGGTGCCGTACGTTTGCCCTCTCCAGCGTCTGGAAAGCCTGCCCAGTTCCAACTGTGTCATATGCGTCTCCTGCAAGAGGGCAATCCCGACGGAGTGCCTCTGTAAGTAGGAAAAGATGGAGTAACGCTTTGTGCATGCCCCTTATATTCCAGGTCACAATATTAGTGTGCGTCATCGTAAAGCTGGTTGAGCAAGCAGGGCTGGGGGTGAAGCGTCAGCACCAGGGGGCGGGGGGGGGGGGGCGGGGGGGTGTTATGGCCCAGGGGGAATGTGTTAATGCGCTGCCATGCGAACAAGCGAACAATGTAACTACTGACGCTGCAGACGGAGTTTCAGCTGCAAAAGGCAGTGAGTACTTTCGGTACTTACAAGTCCGCCATGCGCTGGGCTCCGTCTTCCCGGATGTCGCGTCCATTCCGGAGTCTTCCCCCCTGGAGGACCGAGTGCTGGATGGCCATGTCCCAGACAGCACGATCTCCCTTATATATAAAAAGCTGATCAACGACAGATCGTGCCTGCTGACTAGTCTCCGCGAGGCCTGGGTTGCCGACGGGTTGGAACTGGACGACGAGGACTGGATCTCCGCGGTGGCCTCTCCGAAGGAGGTGGCCATCCCGGCTCGCCTTCGCTTCGTCCAGCTTAAGATCCTCCACCGGGTTTACGTGACGGGGCCAAGGCTTCTACGTATGGGCTTTGCTGGTGACGGATTGTGTAAGCGTGGCTGTGGTGCTTTGGCAACTTTCATGCATATTCTGTGGGAGTGCCCAAAGGTGGAGCGATTCTGGCGTGGTGTGCATGAGGTCCTGCGTGTGGTTACGCGTGTCGCGCTGTTGCCTGAAGCGAGGAGATGCTTGCTGAATGTGTGGGAACCAAATGACTATTCGGTCCCGCAGAAGCGGTGGGTGACTCTGGGATACATGATAGCTAAGCGTGACATTGCTCAATTGTGGGGATCCCAGAGGCCCCCGGCGGTGTTGGCCTGGAAAGAACATATGGATTGGTGTATGTTTCGTGAAAAGGTAGTGTATGTGGCGAGGGGTAAGCCTGGGGCGTGGGTGAAAATCTGGGGCCCCTGGAACGCCTACCGCGGGGGTATTTGTGAGCCGCCGCTGCCACCGGCCACCTCACCAGCTCCGTCCCCCTAGCCGACCCCCTCCCCCAGCCGCGGGCATGTGGTTCCCCTGTCCCTGATCTATTCCCATCCCCCTCTTCAGAGTTTGGCTGCTGGTTGGGATCCCCCACTTAAGGAGCACGTGCCGTCACTTTGGATTGCGGATTGCCTTGCGGGTGTGGTTTTTTGTGTTGTTCTGTTTTGAAAAAAAGGAAACCGTATTGTGGGCTTGGGGTTATGTGGCCTGCGCTATTGATATCTCCTGATTTACCGATCTGCACCGCCAAGAGACTCTTACTGTAGGTATGTCATATGCTTCTGCCACTCTAGCGGCCGGCCGGCCGGATGGTTGTAGGCCCATACCTGTAACCTTTTTTTAACATGTAATAAACGGTTTCAAAAAAAAAAAAAAAAAAAAAAAAAAAAAAAACAATGTAACTACTGTAAACAGTTTAACAAATAGGGCGTATTCCCAACGGGGCATCTGTCCAAACCTCAGAGATGCTAATTAACGTTGTGGTGTGTCAGTATAGTGCCTGGTGGGGTTTGTGTGCTATTATCGACTTGTTGGTACAATTTCCCCTCCCTAGTCTCCTCTAGGTGAAGGGGGTGCAGTATCTCGTCTGGTATTAAACTGCCGCGCTAGCCTAGCGTGAGGTGTAGCGGCAGAAGCCCACAAATGTGACACCCGGTGTCGCGTGCCATGCGCAACCCGCCCCCGCGCGGCCAGTTGCCCCCAGCGCTAATCCCACGCCCCCACAGAGTCCCAGGGGCCCCCGCATCACCCAACGCAGCTCCAGGGCAGGTGCGCACTCTTGTCTAGCGTGCATGGTCCCTACCCAAGCGTGGTACAATGACATCCCATCACACAATCAAGTCAGCAGTCTGTGGGGTTACCACTGGCAGAGTCAGGTCTTCCGAGATCGCCGTGGACGGGGACGACACACCACTGGTTCCCGGAGCACTGTGCGCACCAATCTCCATGCAGTCACTGCTGTGTGGTGTTCCAAGTGTCGCCACCGCTTCGAGTACCTCCTGCCGCTCCATTCTGATTCTCTCAGGGCTAGGCGCCACCGGCCCCGGCCCCGGCCGCGCCGACTGCCGAGCTCCCCGTCGCTTACGCTTCCTGGGCCTTCTCTCCAGGCAGCTATCAGGATCCGAACTCGCGGGTCTCGTTCCCGTCCACTGCCCCGACTCCTCCAGCCAGTCCCATACATCCGCCGGGGAGTCAAAGAAACGGGTCCCTTCCTTTGCCAGCACGCGTAGACGGGCCGGGAACAGCAGAGAGTAGGGTAACGCCAGCTCCCGAAGCTGCCCTTTCACCGCCAAGTAGTTGCTCCTGCGCCGCTGCACGGCTGCGGTGTAGTCTGGAAAGAACATAACTCGACTACTGCCAACTGTCGTGTCCCCAGATTCACTCAGGACCGCATCTCTGTCGCGATAGTTAAGGAGCTTGAAGAGGAACGGGCGGGGTCGGGCCCCCGGTCTGGGCTGCTGCGCCGGCACCCTGTGCGCTCTTTCCACAACAAAGTGTTGCGATAACATCCCCTGCGGCAGAAGGTCCCGCAGCCAGCGCTCCACATATTGCTCCGGGTTTCTTCCTTCCACTCCCTCCGGAAGTCCCACGACGCGTATATTATTGCGTCGGGAGCGCCCTCCTGCATCATCGATCCGGTCTTCGAGCGCATGGACCCTGTCCAGTACATCTTGCAGTGCTGCGCTATGACTCTGGGCAACGGGCTGGAGCTCCCGAAGCATCTGGCCGTGCACCGCAACCCTCTCGGCCAGCTTACGATGGTCAGCATGGAGGAGTGTAAAATCTGAAGTAACTTTATCAATCCTTGTTTCTAGAGACTCCCTTGTCTGTTCCAGGGTGGCGCTAAGCTTCTCCACCGCCGCAAGCATGGTGTCCATTTTAGCCGAGAGGGCCGCCGATTGCGGCTCCATGTCTCCCCCTGGGCGCCCCTGCGTGGGGTCCAGGCCCCCCGTGCGTGACTGTCCCTGCTGTGTTTTGTCACGGAGCCGACCTATCGCGTACTGCTGAGCAGTCGGCATCCACAGTCCGTCCACTGGCGGCGTGGGCACAACCAGGTGCAGGTCCCCCAATCTCTCTGTGGTACACCTCTCTGTGCGACTGCTGGAGCCTCCTCTCAAGTCCCAGGGCCCAAACGACTGACCTCAGACAGATGGGGAAGGAGAAGAGAAACCCCCTTGCTCGTGTAGGCAGCAGGCTCCGAGGGGGGAAGCTGTTCCGTTCGGCGGCGATGTCCCTGGGTCAGCAAGGGGCTCCCAGAGCGTTGTGTCCTGTATCCCCCCAGGGCAGCGCGCCACTTCCCTTGTCTCTCTGGTGCACCGACCGGTAGGGTCTCCTGTGTCTCCCCAGAGCCGCGCTGAGCGCGATCAAACCAGTCACACACCGGCCTCACCAGGTACACCCGACAGGTGCCCGCCAGCGATCCGCCGAGTCCCCGGGCCTGCCCGCACCAGAGCACGTCCTGAGCCTCCACACCCAGTATCCACCACACAGTCCCGCAGCGGTCCCCTTATGTACTGTTTTTCCCTCGACGCTTCTTGCAGTGGTAGACTCACCGCTCGCAGGAGCTGCCGCCGTCGCCCTCACGATGGCGTCGCCCACGAAATGGCACCCGCCGCCGGTTGCACCAGTCCTCAGGCCCTCTATGCAGACGAGCTCAGCAGCGAGCGTCCCTCATCAGAGCCTCCGGGCCCTCCAGACCTTCCAGTCGCGCTCCCTCTCCGCTGCTGTGCCCCCAGGTGGCCGCTCCGCTCAGCGTCCCCCGATGTGCAGTCCGACCTTCTCTTTCTGCGTCTCGCCGCGGGCGTGACCACAATCACCCGGGCCTCTGTTCTCCCCGCAATGGCAGCAGATACTGTTTCCCAGGCTCCGCAATCGCCAGCAGCCCGCCTCTCACCCAGTCGCCGCAGGACTCTCTGTGCTTGTGGGGCCCGCGCAGTCCCAAGGTCCCAGCGCACCTTCCACTGCTCCACCTCGATGTCTCGACAGCGGCGACAGTCCCCTCCGCTCAGGGCTGCGGGCTGCACGTCCTGTGGGCTGCACGTCTCTCCGGGCCACGCCGCTCCCCTGGGTCTCGGCTCCGGTGCGCTCAGCCACCGGTCGCTCCGCAGGCCGTGGCAGGCCCCCAGGTCACAGCTCAGATCACCGCCCCTCCTTGTCACGCCACCTCAGCTGGGCCTCCCGTTGCACCGCAACACCCGTCAGGGAGCCCCCAGGCAGTCTCCGCGGCCAGTCTGCAGAAGCTCGCAGTCTTCGGAGTGCATCGCCCACCTGAAGGAACGGCCGCTCGCACAGCGCGTCCCCAAGCCGACCTACAGTGCAGCCTCAGTCTCCAGCGGCCGGCTCGGCCACGCGCGCCCTCTCCTCCTGGGCCACGCTAGGTCGCGGCGCCCCGATCGGCGCCCCGCAGTTCTCAGACCGCTGGACCGTGCAAGACTCCCCGCCGCTTCCCCACACCAGACCAGCGTCCGACAGGCTCGATCTGCCCCTTCGCAGGAGAACTTGCAGGATTAATTGGAGGTAACGGTCGGAGCCTCAGGCACTAGCGTCCGCCATGTTGGCCGGTTGGCCGCGCCCCTCGTTCCCTTTGAGTATCTTGACGTTCGAACCTCCGAGTGTCAATTCTGCGGGCACACCCTGGTCGGCCTCGTTGCTTGAGAGGCCCAAGTCCCTCAATGAAGGTTGTTTCTGGCTCTGTTGCATGGCTGCGTAGCGGTCCTCGCTCTGCTTTAGGCGTACCTAGAGTGTCTTCGGCACGAGCACTGTGCATGCCTTGCAGTCCTTATCTTTGTGTTTCTCTGGCAGGCAGAGGTCACAGACGCCATGTTGATCGTGGTGGGAAAACTTGTGGTGGCACTTAGGGCCGAATTTGAAAGGGGTATTTTCCATGAGCCCTACCTTACCCTCTTTTGATCCATGTGCGTCGCTGTTACTCAACGAAAAGTGGTATTTGGAAGTTCCTTCTATTTTCTGGTGTATTCGCAGTCGATGATAGTGATATTCGTAGTCAAATTCTTGGATTCTTTCGGGGATTTCGTCCAAATCTTAGGAGTGTCTCCCTTTGCTTCCAGACCCAATTACAGAAAAGAATCTGAAGAAGGCTACCATGCACAGGAACTTCCGGGGCGCCATCTGACATCACACAAGGGATGGACCTAGAACTAAATGATGGTCAACAACACCCCAAACAAAAACAAGAAACCCAAAAAAACAGACTATTCCGACCCAACCACTAGATGGCGGAATAATGCACAGCATGTGAATCCAGAAAAGGATTCACAATGCAAAACCGGTCGTTTTAGGTAGGGACATCATACCCACACACTGAAATCAGTTTTACGAGTGGTCCAAAAACCAACATGATTGGGAGTGGAGCTCCAGATTTACGTTGTGAGGCACAGAAAGAAAGGAACTGACATCAGTGTGCAGGGGTGGCTCTTATATGTAGCCCTGCTCCGTCACTTCCATGGCAGTATGGAGCCAACACAGAGTCGCAAAGGTGCCACCTATAAGTGCACAGGACCACGGCTGAAGAAAAGTTTCCAGATCCAATCTGGCGCTTGAACAATATTCTAAGGTGAGGAATTTGCGTAAGAAGCATCCATCAGAAAAGTTAAGTTTAAAAATGGCAACAATTCACTCTCCAATATTAGTAACATTTTTCACATATATTGCTTTGAAAAGGACTCATGAAATCAAATGTTTGAAACTGGGGTAGGAGTTCAGCAGGTTCTTGGTTACTAGAGCACAATAATTCATGCATTTCACACCAAGCTAAGAAACCTTATGACAAATATGGTCGAGAAATTATCAACAAAGTTTATTCCGTATATGCTTTCAATTATCACAGTTTCAAACACTTGCACATCTAGTTGTCCCTGGATGGCTGTGAGCTACAAACGTTTTGTGGCAGCTAGTGGGTCTAGCTGAGGTGCAGGAAATGTAATTAATGTTTAATGGTCTTCCTAATGGAAAGCATATCCACTTCAGATGTGATACTGGGTGGTGAGTTTGGCACTATCTTTGGAAATATCCTCTATTTTTTCTGAATGACAGATAAGATAGAATGGCTGGGAAAGTATTATCATAGGAAACTGTATGGCAAGGAGGTATCCCTATTAAATATTTTTATATTCAACTTGAACATATTCTTTCATTACTCTAGTAGTGATGAACCATCTAATTAAACACCAATAGCACATTATTTCATTTTGCTCACTCATATTTTGCTATTTCTCCTCCCTTCCATATTTATGATCATTTCTATCCAACCAGCCCTAGGGGATAAATTCAATATACATGATTAATCAGGAGTACCTCACCGGACCTCACACTTGATCCCATTTTCTAAAGCAACCTCTCCTTTCTTAGATCAACTTTTCCATCTTGATGCACCAACTCATAACCCTGCTCCAAGAGTTCCATCAGATGCCTTGTGATTACTTCATTCCCAGGCTATAACTCTATAGGCCACACTCAAGCCTAGAAGATACAGAGTACTTTTGCAGTTCAACCTCACCACCCTATGCTCAAGAATGTTTTGTGTGTATACAATATAACTAGAGAACCTAATAGTCGTGGTAGCTCAGCACGTACCCTCAACCCAAACAAGTGAACTGCTGAGCATCCCAAACTTGTGTGAAATAAAGAGCATCTGTTTTCTCTCCAAGGGTACAAACCCAGCAACTAGTCAATTCCATTGTAGAGTTGTGGCATATGGTATTTTATTTATTTGTTAAACATTTCTACAGGAACATCACATTTGGAAAACATGACAAAAACAAATTATATAACAAAATGTATATAAAATTTGTACAAATGATAAACATTCAAAGTTTTTGAAAAAAACATAATCTGGGTGCTTTTCTCCCATCCTTGCTGGGACATCAAATGTTCTCTCTTACTGGAAGGTTTCCAAGTTTTAAATTCATATAAAAACTCTTTGCTTCAGTGGTAAGATTTGATTTTAGATTAAATGGGAGATTGGAAAGTCCAGAGAAGAAGTTAACAACTATCCAATGATGTGCCGAGCCCATATTGGTGCCACTCATGCACGCTGACGTAAGTTGTTTTCAAGATTGTTGTCATCGCCAGCAGACCTCAAAGGCAAATTGCACTGGCCATTGTGCAGACTGCTAGGCTCTTATTAATGGATAGAGGCCAACCACAGAATGGAGACGATGGGAGGGTCGGTGAGGAAGAGACTCTACCAGAAAGAGCGATACTGAAGGTGAGTAACTGATTGTCTGGTAGAAACATTTTGCCGCAGATTCCTCACCTTTTGAATAATTACTAAAGTACCACCTATATGGAGATTTGTCTACGGAAGGACTCAAACTAGAAAGTCCTACAGGACCAGTCTCCCCTTGATGGATGAAAGGAAGGCTTTCAATGCCAAGTGGATGACTCTTCAGCTCCAGAAGATTGATAAGGAGCCAAGACTCAGAGAGAGACTTCTGATCTCCTCTCCCAGATGCCCACCCTAATTCGGAAACAATGCATCAGTCATCACTATAAGCTCTGTGTTGAGAAGGGACCCATTCACAGTCTAGTAACCACCACTGCAGATCTTTTGCAGTCTCCTCTGAAATTTGAACATGGTCAGAGAGGTCCCATATATGCTACCTGGCATGCTTGACCAGTCAGATGCAGGAGGCCATCTGCCCTAGCAGCCTGAGTCGACCTCACTGAAATCCAGGACCAAGGCTGAAAGATTGGGAACCTAGCCTGAATGTCTTGGACTCTCCTTCCCAAGGGAAAGGCACGAAACCGAAGCATGTCCAGAACAGCTCCAGTGAAGGGGAGATTCTGAGGAGTCAAGTGTGAGTTCTGCAAATTGGTAGTGAAACCCAAAGAAGACAGGAGGTTTGCCGCAGTGGTTGGTCACTGCCTGAGGTGCGCTTACCTTAAACAGCCAGCCAAGGTAGGGGAAGACTTGCGCCCCTGACATCTAAAGTTGTGCTGCCACCACCACCATCACTTTCATGAACACACGAGGAGCACTGGTGAGACCATAGGGGAGCACAAAGAACTACAGGTAGTGCCAATGGGCCTGCAGGACAGGTTTATTGGAAATAGGACTCCTGCAAGTCCAATGTTGCCATCCAAACTCTAGGGTCGAGGGCAGGCAAAACTTGGGTTGCTGTAAGCATTTTGAATTTTACCTTCAGGGAGGCCTTGAGAGGGACAGGTCTAAAATAGGCAAGCGGTCTCTGACCTTCTTTGACACCAGAAAGTAGCAGGAATAACAACCATGTTCTACTTCTGATACAGGTACCCTCTCAATAGACACTTTGGCTAAAAGGACTTGCACTTCCTGCAGCAAAATGGAAAGACTGTTCTCCATCAGTGGCCTTGGGGCCTGGTAGAAGGTGTGGTTGTGCGGAAAATAAGGATGGGGCATAGCCTTACTGAAGAATTTGCAGGACCCATCTGTTGGATGTTATGGCCTGCCAACCGGGCAAGAAGTGTTGGATCCTTCCTCCTACCAGGTGGCTGTACTCCACTAAGAAAATTCTAAAGGGGTTTGGCAGGCGGGGCTTGTCAGGGGTGAACTGGGCGCTTAGCTGATCTTGACCACGGGAGCAGGAGGCACCATGATCAAAACTGCTGAGCATCATGCTGGGGTTGAATTGCCTGACGGTATGGGGAACCTCTGCCAAAGTCATAACCGGAACAGTAGCGCTGATGCTGTGGGTGAAGTGAGGCAAATATGCCCAGAAATGTACTGTAGGGGAAACAGCCTTTTCAATGGGGTTATTACCCACTACAAATGTAATATATATATATATATATATATATATATATATATATATATATATATATATATTGCTGTAGCCCTGCATTGAGAGTAGTCTGTCTTGTCTGTAAAAAGTTGAGCCCTGTCGAATGGCATATTCATGAGTGATGACTGGACATCGCCTAAAAAACAAGTGGACCACAGCTAAGCGCGGCAGCGAATGGAGACAATGGTTCCAATGGTTTGCCAAATAGATTCGGTTGTGTTCAAGCCACAACGAATTGTGAACTTGGCCACGTTACACCCCTCCTGTATGGTCTGGCCGAGCACTGGCTGGAGATCATCAGGGAGACATGGGAGAACCTGAACCACCACGTTCCAAAGGGCACGAGAATAGCGCCCCAGCAGGTAGCTGGCATTCACTGTTCTGAGCGCAAAGGTGGAGGATGGAAAAAAAATTCTCTTCCCGAAAGTCTCCAAACGTTTCCATTCCCTATCGGGGGGAATAGTCAGAAAGATGTTAGGATTGGTTTTTACTTGTAGGTGCCTGCACCACAAAGCATTCAGGTGAGCGATGCCAAGATAAAAATGCAGGGTCGTGCCGGACAGGGCAGTGACGTCATGCAACTGGACTGGGGGGCCAGAGCAAGGTTTGGCCCATGCCCTCAACAAGGTGTCTATAATGACCTTGTTGAATGGTAAGAGGAGTTCAGGAGATGTCTGCCCCATATGAATAATATCCATAAGTACCTTGGTCTTCACCTCCAAGGTGGGGGAGCTGGAGGTCAACATCTTCTGTTGCCCTACTCATAACCATGGTGTAGGGAACACTTTCCTCAGTGACAGGGCCAATGGCTGAGAGGAGTCCGGACTCCAGGCTGGGAGGGGGCGGTATCAAGGCCAATAGACTCCTGCAGGCAGTCCTACAAATTCTGTGCGATAAGGTTGGCAGTGTCATCACCCGCATTGTAATTCAAATCTGTGCCGAACAAGGAATGCAGTATGTGTTATGGAGGCAGATCAAGCAGAGGAAATGGAGCCTCAAACACGGTCAGGCACAAATTCAATCAATGATGAAGTGGTGCTGATTTGATGGTGCTGTTTGGATATCGCCTTGCACATAGCGCTACTTGTTAGATGCCTGCTGTAATTTTAAAAGCTCTGTTTTGTCGTTTTTGTTCTTTTCATTTTACCCACTTCTACCTCGGTTTTAATAATTAGTTCAGAATTGCTTAGATATTTCATAGTCGCCCCTACCTGTGTTCTTAGACCCGGACCGCATCTCTGCACTATAAAATTCTGTTGCATTCACCGCCATTTGGGCGGCCCGGTCCCCGCGCTCTGTTTACCTGGGCCGCCATCTTGGGTGGGTCTTAGAAGCACTCCTCAGCCATTCGCTGGAGCCGACACGTGGACTGGCTAGAGCCCTACTTAATTAGTTGGGTATGACGCGCAGCGTGTACGCGCATCGGGGATGCCACAGTGACGCCGGAGTCACGCCAGAGTCCAGCCCGTCTGCGCCCGTCCGCGTTGAGGACGCGCTGAGCGGCTGGACTCTGGGCTTAGACGAGGCCTTTGCCTCCTCGTGTAGGTATACTCATCAGGAGATGCTACGCCTGAAACCTCGTAGTTTGAGGTGCTCGCATACCTATGAACCAGACGAACTTCTTTGCCCCCTACGATGTGGCTGCCACCATACGCGTCTGTCTGGTAATTCTGTTCCCCTTCACCCCTCATTTGACCACCCTGCCGTCATCAGACCCAGGACAGTGGGAGTAGAAGGCATCCTGATCAATGCCTGCTCCCTGGTCAAAAATAAGATAATGTTTAGGGAGATGGTCTTGGATAGAAAGCCTGCCCTAGTGTTTATCACTGAAACGTGGGCTAAAGACTCATCTGGTCCTGATCTGACTAAAGCGGTCCCGGAAGGGTACTGCCTGGCCAGACTGGACAGACAGGGACGAGTGGGAGGGGGGATAGCTATCCTCTATAAAGACCACCTGCAATGCCACACAGTACCTATACCCGATTTTCCGGATAGCGTTCAGGCTTTCTACTTTACGGTAAAGGAAGGGCAATGCCCTTTTTTCAACGGAATTCTGCTGTATCGACCTCCTGGCCCGAGGACCGATTTCATGCATAACTTCCTCCAGTTTTTGGAACCCTACTTTGGTCGAGAAAACTTCTCCATTCTAGGTGATTTCAATTACCATTTAGAACGGCTTGACTTATCAGATACCGCGTGTCTTATTGATGCTCTGGCGTCCTGTGGACTCACGCAGCGAGTCCGCGGGGCTACCCATCGTGCAGGCCACACTCTCGATGGTATATTCTCTAATGACCATCGTCTGACCGTCAAGGATCCGGTACATCTGTCCTGGTCCGATCACCTTGCGGTCCCATTCCTCTTGGAATGCCCTCGGATGGATGGAAGTAAAATAGGGAAACACACAGTGGGAACTGGCAGAAATTTTAGGAATATCAGTAATGACTCCCTCTCGCCATGGGTTGTCAGCCTTTCTACTATGGGTATGGATAGTGTTCAGACCGCGGTTGGTCATTTTGAACAGGTTATCACTGAGGCCCTGAATGAATAGGCCCCATTACAGACCCGTCGTCGAGCCAGGAAGAGACCCTCTGCCCCATGGTATTCGGAATCCCTCAGACTCCTCAGGCAAGAAGTGAGGAGGATGGAGAGGCTCTGGCATTCAGGTTGGGACCTCAAGAATAAGGAAGCTCATAAACTCCTGGTCAGGAAATACAAGACTGAGATTGTGCAGGCCAAACACGATTACTTTGTGGCCATGACAACTTCGCTCTCCTCGCCGAAGGAGCTCTTTAGAATCGTTGACTCCTTAGTCAACCTACAAACGCCTGACTGTTGTACCCTCGCAAGATCTATGTGATAATATCGCTTCCTTTTTTCATACCAAAATACAGGATATCTACCTGGCTCTTGAGGTACAAAGAGCCTCGATCAGTGGGCCCCCTGCTCTGGTTGAGATGAATAGGACCACCCCAGACATCCCCCTTCTGAGCACCCTGGACTCTTTTCCCCCGCTGGTCTTACAAGATCTGGAGATCTTGCTTAATAAAACCAAATCTGGCTCCCCCCTAGATATCTGCCCTTTGAAGATTATTAAGCAGTGTAGGGAAACCCTCCTACCGCCTCTACTAGAAATCATGAATCTAGTTATGAGGGATGGTGTCTTCCCCTTGGAGTGGAAGAGTGCAGTAGTGAAACCCTTGTTAAAGAAGGCTTCCCTTGATCCGGAGGTCCTAAAAAACTTCCGTCCGATCTCACTGCTCCCAGCCCCTGCGAAGATGCTTGAGGCACATCTAAACAAGCATCTCGCTGCCTTTGTGGAAGGCTCGGGCTGTTTGGACTTCTCCCAGCATGGATTCCGGAGGGAATACAGCACTGAGTCGGCCCTCACTATTGTGCTTGATAAAATCCGTACTAGAGTGGATGGGGGCCAGACCACCCTCCTGGTCCTGCTGGATCTAACTGCGGCCTTTGATACCCTCTCCCCCTCAGTACTTACATATCGTCTGAGGGAAGTGGGGGTGAAGGACGCAGCTCTAGATCTACTGACCTCCTTCCTTGAAGGAAGGGAACAAAGAGTCAAGCTGGGGGAGTTCCTTTCTCCATCCCGACCGGTGCTATGTGGGGTCCCGCCGGGGTCGGCACTCAGTCCGACCCTATTTAACATCTATGTGACCCCACTAGCCAGATTAATTAGAACTTTCGGGATGGAGGTAGTCTCCTATGCAGATGACACCCAAATCCTCGTCTCTCTTTCCCATTCAGATGTACCAACTGCCTCCAATTTTAGATCTTGTATGGAGGCGGTTGGTCAGTGGATGGTCCAGAATTCACTCAAACTGAATGGGGAGAAGACTGAGGTGATGGTGTTTGGAGGGAAAGAGAACATCTGGTCAGCCAGCTGGTGGCCTGACTCGCTAGGAGTGTGCCCTTCCCCCACGATATCTGCTAGGAATCTTGGGGTGATGATAGACCCTGCCCTGGATATGGGCGGACAGGTTAGTAGAACCATCTCTACCAGTTGGGGCTTAATTCACACCCTGCGAAGAATCAGGAAATATCTCTCTCAGCAGTCCAGAAAGCAAGTAGCTGTCGCTCTCATCGGCTCACGACTGGACTACTGTAATGCGCTGTATGCGGGGCTAAATAGGAGCCTTCTACAGCGCTTGCAGGTAGTCCAGAATGCCGCAGCCAGATTTGTTCTGGATGTTCCCAGACGCTCCTCGGCCACGCTGGCCAGGAAAGCGCTGCATTGGCTACCGGTAGAGCACCGAGTACGGTTCAAAGTCTTATGCATGACCTATAGAGCCATTGCAAAGAACAGCGACACGGGAGTTGGTTCTATCATCTCCCACTATACTCCTGGAAGGGACTTGCGATCCTCCAGGAAACTGCTCCTGACAGTCCCCCGCATACGAAGAGCCAAGTGGGGTGGCAGGGCTTTCTCCACTCTGGCTCCTAAATGGTGGAATGATCTTCCTTTGGATCTCAGGTCCCTACCCTCCCTACAGATATTCCGAAGTGCCCTTAAAACTTGCCTCTTCCTGCGAGCCTATGTGTAAGGATGTACATTTCCATCTTTGTTTTGTTAGGCGCCTTGATACCTGCGGGTTATTGTCTTGCGCAATATACATTTTCTATCATCATCATCATCAGAGAACACAATTAGGACCTTATTTACCAGAGTTGGTAACGATGCGCCGGGAACCGACACAGACCATGGCTTCTGAGGTGGAGTTGAGGCTGAAGCTAGAGGCAGACCCGTTATGGGTAAGGAGGATTCACATGGCGCAGAGAGGGAACCTAACAGCTGTAACCCAGGTGGAGAACCTCCCCATGAGGCAGCAAGCATGCCGCAGAGAGTTAACAAACTTTGACAGAGTCAGAGCATGGCCTCGCAGTACTCGATCTGCTTAGGAGCGGCGGACGGCCCAAGAATCTCAGGTTGTGCTGCAACAAGTTGTCAGATTGACTCCAAAGTCGAACGACTTCAAGAGCAAGATTGAGATATACAGTGCCACCTTTCCATCTTCTCAGGAGAATGGGAATGGCATGAAGGGGCCGAATCTCGCATAGATTTCTTGAGTTTCCTATTCGGCTTACCCCGAGATTTCGATTGCAAGGAAGACCGACCCCTGGAAAGACTCCAGCAACTTCTGGATCTCCAATGGGACTGGGATTGTACTTTTGACTTGGACAGATCTCATTGCAGTCTTGTAGTGCTTGGCGGTGTAGAGTTTAGACTCGTGGTACCGTATGGCCTTCGAGTTCATCGATGCGCAGTCACTGCAGGCACTAGAAATATGGCTCGACCGCAAGCAAATTTGGTTAAGTTCTGTAAGACATTTGCTTGCGACAGACATTACAAACCTGTTGTTTTGGAAGGTGAAATGTCTCTTGCACAATGTAAAAAAATTTTTAGGTTGTGCCTGAGCCAGCCCGCATGCGCTGCTCTGCGAGGCTTCTTGTAAGCACTCAAAACTAATTTGTGTTTGTCTGACTCCCCCCCACGCATTGGGTTGGCTGTTGCCTTTGTCATTTAGTTATTGTATCCTAAAAATGGCTAAAGGCGGGCGCATGTCCCACCTCTTTTAAAAAGGTTCCCTCCCAGATGCATTCCTGTGCCCGCTTCCGCCACTCCTCTTGAGCTGCTTGTTAATTGTTACTTTCCGCTGCCAGCAGTTAAGAGCGTCGTACAGAAATACATAGCTATATGAGCGCCGTGCTGAATAGGTTTGGCTATTTCTCTTGCTACAGACACAAACCTTTGCAGTGCATTAACTGATAGAGGCTTCTTAATGTTATAAAGTCGCGCATTATCAATAAAAGTATGAAGACTCGCCCCACCCTCTCCGAGCACGGGGCAGCAGCAGCTTCGTCAGACTTCAGCAGCGTTTCTGCAGCCAGGACAGGGGCAGCGTGTTTATCCTACATGTAATGAAATACTGTTTCTAAAGATTGGGCAGCTGCTTTAATGCCCATTCACATCTGGACTGGCTGAGGATCACCGTGCTGCAACGCTTCCACAGGCTCTGCCCAGGCAGAAATTCACAGTCCGGGCTGCAGGATAGCGTGCTAGTTTGTCTAGGATCACACAATGTCCTGAGGCGGCGAAGCCGGGCTTTCAATCTGACCTGCTACAGTCGGTAATGTGCTCTCTTTAATTTCTTCCCTGCAGTGCCGGTTTCAGAAGCTGAATATCCGATCCTGCTCTCCTGTCCCTCACTGCTGTCAGAACTTTTCACCTTCCCATGGAGACGCAGTGTAGCCCACCCCCATTTCATCCAACCTCAACTTCCCAGGCCATCACACTGCAGAGCCGCAGATTTATAATTGGAAGAGATACCAATTACAAAATTACATCATTTGCTTGTGAAAATGTTCAAGGATTGAATTTAAAATTTAGGATCGCTAATTGGTTTAATGTGCTAGTGGTCATTAGTATTTCCTGTAGCTCTGAATATTTAATAAAAATGTCCAGCAATTTCTTCAAAGTGCACTTTGGTTGCAAACTGTACAATACTAAAAAAACACTGTTGCAAAATGTGAGAATAATAGCGATTACGTAAAATAAAATGTAAATAGCATGATATTGCTTATTAAAAAAGGAAGCAGTACCAACGCTTTGAGAACACCCCTGACTGAGTGACAATGTGCTCTGTTCTTCTCGAGCAAGTGTAGGAAATGCCACTGAGGTTCAGTTAAAAGCGGGGTGCAGGTGGCGCCACAAAGCAGTTGTTAATGGTAACGTGTTTATACAGATGCTGCCGGGCCCTGGTATTGATTTATTAGGCTACCAGTAAACAAAACATATTTCTTTTATCTTTGTAATTTTTAAACTTCAAAAACAAGAATCAGGTGGTTTTAATTCAATCGTGCTATTTCTAATCCAGTAACTATTTTCCTTCGCGGCTTCTTCCTTCGTTTTATCCCACACATTCTCACATACTGCCCTTGTCTGCTCTCATACATGCACAAATACGCGTACACATACATGATGACCTCTCAGGGTGGGAGTGGGGCAGGAAGACAGTTTCTCGCAGATAAATGTAAACCGTACCTCTCTGCATATTCTTATGACATGAACTGTTACTTTGCATGTTTCTTTGATATACTTTATAGCTTGTTATTTCCATGTCTCTTAATTCTATTATCTGAAGCGCTGCTATACTTGATGGTCTGGTCGGCTCTATAAATAAGTATGCAGAGGTTTTCCAACTTTGGTGTCCAGGCACACTACAGACAGCCGCCTCGTGCTGTTTCTACCTCATTCTGAATCTATAATCGATCCCTTGTTGTTTACAATGTCACCTAACACTAGTGGTGGAAAACAACCCCCGGGCCACTATTTATGCATAATGTGTTAATATCTTCTTCGGAGTGCTATAAAAAATACCTTCAGACTAAAGGGACAGTAATACTCGGTGCAGCCTTAGGCCAGACACAAACAAGCATTGGCATAGCCAATAGGTCAAGCCTTTAGGACCTTATAAGTATTTAGTTATGCAGCAGGTCCCAAAGGTGAGACCTATTGGCTATGCCAATGCTTGTTTTCTCTTCCATTGCCAAAGGAATCAAGTCCCTGGCTCCAGCCTCCCGACCTTCCTGCCACCCTGAACTGAGCCCCATTCATTAAGCTGGCTCGATGCAGCGAGCCAGGGCCAGGAAGGAAAACAAGAGGAGGCAGACAAGGGGGAGGCTGCTCAGTGCGAAGGCACCCCAGTATCTGGAGCCTGCTCTGGAGCTCAGTGCGAGGGCTCGCTGGTGAAGTCAGTGCGAGCTGCAAGGGCACCCCAGTATGTGAAGGCTGGTAGGGGCGGGCTGGCGGGAGCTCAGTGCCAGGGCACCTCCCTATCTGGAGGCTGCTCAGGAGCTCAGTGCGAGGGTTCGCCGGTGAAGTCAGTGCGAGCTGCGAGGGCACCCCGGTATGTGAAGGCTGGTAGGGGTAGGCTGGCAGGAGCTCAGTGCCAGGGCACCCCGGTATCTGGAGGTTGCTCTGGAGCTCAGTGCGAGGGCTCGCTGGTGAAGTCAGTGCGAGCTGCAAGGGCACCCCAGTATGTGAAGGCTGGTAGGGGTAGGCTGGCAGGAGCTCAGTGCCAGGGCACCCCGGTATCTGGAGGTTGCTCGGGAGCTGAGTGCGAGGGCACGCCGGTGTCTGAAGACTGCTTGGGAAGTCAGTGCGAGCTGTGAGGGCACCCCAGTATATGAAGACTGGTAGGGGCGGACTGGCGGGTGTTCGGTGCCTGGGCACCCCGTTATGTGGAGACTGCTGGGGCGGGCTAGTGGAAGCTCAGTAGAAGGAACCCCGGTATCTGAGAGCTGCTCTGGAGATCAGTACCCTGGTATGTGAAGGATGCTGGGCCTGGATGGTGGGAGCTCAGTGCTAAGGCACGCCGGTAATTGAAGGCTGCTTGGGAGCTCAGTGCTAGTTGCGAGGGCACCCCAGTACGTGAAGGCTGCCAGAGCGCGGCCAGGAGATCACGGTAAAGGCCGATGGTAGATCAGTGCGAGGACACACCGGTATCTGAAGGCTGCAGGGGGCGGGCTGGTGGGAGCTCAGGGCTAGGGCACACCGCTACTTCATAGGGCAAACTTCTCTTACACAACCTTCATTCAGTAAGACACTGCCACAAACACACAAGAGGGAGGGCTTCCGTTACACACCCTCTCACATGCATTCATAGGCCAACACAACCCCTCACGTATGTAGTGCCTGCAGCAACAAGCATGCGAGTGGTGCGCGCACGCCACAGCGAGATATCTGTTTTGAAATATCGCGCACGCGTCTGGGCACGATAATTCAAAAGAGATGGTGCCTGTGCGGGTAACCGCAACAATAGGCCGTGGGCGGAGCAAAGGCGGGACATGCACCCGCCTTTGCCCAATTGCGTGCTGTCTTTCTTAGAAAGACGCACGCAAAGGCCAATAGCCTCTGACCAAAAACAAACCACACGCACGAGCGTGTGGTCAGATTTTGAAGCCCCCTTACAAAAAGTCTTGCAGAGCAACGCATGCACGCTAGCTCAGGCGAGACCTAAAAAGGGTCAATATACAAAAAGCTGCCAGATTGATTATATTTAGAACCACATTCATTAGTGACATTTCACAGAGTTTTCCAATGAATCATTACTTTCCTTTTATCATGTTTCTTTAAACACTAGAGTTCACTTCTGCTTTGCCGCTAGCAGTGCCCCCCCCCTTCTCTCTCTTCCAGGTATTGCCTCTCTTTCTCTCTGTCTTGCTCCTCCTCAGTGGTCGTAATGTGGTCAAATTGCTTTTATTCACAACCACACACATTAGCAACACTTAACAGAGATTACCAGTGAAGCGCTACTTTTGTTTTCTCGTGTTTCTTTAAACAAGTGTTCAAATCTCCTGCTTTGATGCTACCAGCTGCTTCTGCCCCCCTCTTTCTTCCACTTATTGCCTCTCCTTCTGTCTGTCAGCTCTTCCTCCTCAGTGGTCGCAAATTGGCCAGATTGGTGTTACTCACAACCACACACATTAGCGCCACTTTACACAGTTTGTCTTTGAAGTGCTACTTTTGTTTTCTCCTCTTTGTTTAAACAACATTGTTATCCCCGGGTAAAGAAGTGCACCATTCCTGGAGGTACTGCAATACCTGGTGCAACCTCTGCACAGAGAAAAAAAAAGGTCCAAACGACAACAAGCATTTGCAATGCAAGAGGTCTCACATTTACGCGAGTTTGAGCTATTAGCATTGTAAATTACAATGTCTTTTTTATGTTTTGGTTTTTAAAACAAATAGAAGGCATTGTCATTGGTAATGCTAGTAGCTTAAACTCTCGCAAATGCGAGACCTATTGCCTTGCAAATGCTTGTTTATCAAGCTCAGGATCTCAAAGAGATGAGATGGCTCTGGAACCCACATCAGCGTGCCAATATGAGCTCCTTACATCATTTCCGGAGCAGAACAACATCAGAGTGGAGGCCCATGGTGCCACCTATCGATGCATAGAGGTACTGCTGAAAAGTTTCTTAACCAGTCTGACACCTGGGGAATATTCAAAAGCTGAGCAATCTGTGGCTAGAAGTCACTATCAGAAAGGGTCAATCGCAAAACATTGCCGGGACAAAGTGGACGTGGCCTCATATAGACCACTATCCATTTTAAATTTAGACTATAAAATTCTAAGCAAAGTCTGTATGGGTCACCCAATCTCCTGAATTTGGTCCACAGTGACCATAATGGTTTCATCCCCAAATGCAACAAGTCTCTGGAAGAAACTCTAAAGGATCAATGCCAGGAGGTCACAGTGCTATCAAGGGATCTAGAAAAAGTGTTCAACACGCTCCTCTGGGGAGATCTGCAAGCGTTTATACATTGTATGAATATGGGAGAGGGGTGGAACAAATGAATCACTCTTTTAAGTGACAAGACTTTGATATGGGTATGCTCTAGCTATTTATATCTAATGCAGATCAAAAGTTTGGAGGTATTAGAAAAGGGTGTCCTCTCTCACTGATGCTACTTTGCACTGGCTGTGGAACTGTTTGCTGATATCAAGAGACTGGAGGGGGAGGGTGAGAGTGACTTCCCGTTTGAAGAGGGAGAGCAAGTTAACTGACTATATGCAGCTTACATAGTTTTGTACCTGAGCAACACCAACTTGGGGATTGATCTGATTACAAGGAGTATGTAATAGCTCTGCAGTATGCTGAACACTAAAACAAATTGGGCTAAGCATGCACATTCCTGGTGTCCCCTAGGAAGAGACAGGCACCAGCCATCATGAATCGCTATGGGATAAACTGGGAGCCTGACTTGTTCTGATATCTAAAAGTCTACCACAGTGAGAAAAATTAGACAGAGGAATCGGAACAGGTCCCTGAATTCACTCAAACATACATACAAACATACATAAACTACGAATAATGGCCAGAACAGCGCTGTCCAAAACCGTAATATCACCAATAATCTTCTATTATTTTGTCTAACCTCCCAATCTGGGTTCATCTGAACTGGTTTAACGTTACTCAGGAAATAAATTTAGGATGGTACTGGCTCAGTTTGTCCCTAAAAATACTACAACGCTCAATTGGGGAATGGGGCCTAGGTTCTCCTGATTAAGAATTATACTACCTGGCAGCACAACTGCAGTGGAAGCCTAGGTGGCCTGACGGGATGCAGTTATAAGGGATAGAAGCAATAGGTGACACACAGCAAACTTTCTGCTGAATGGACTCCAAACAATAACTTGAGGTTTCTTTATAGTCCACAAACTGAGAAACTGGACAGGCGCTGCGATACTCAATGTGGGTTATTGCAACAAGGAGGGGAAAATTTGGAGCCAGCCTACACTGACTGAGGAAGAAAAGCTACTGAAGACTCAGTTCTTGATATCTGAAGTGGTGGTGAAATCCCTACGAAAGACTTGTGAGACAAGCCACACTGAACCTCTGACATGAGGTGTTGTAGGTTCTCTTTACATTTGGGCTCGGAAGAAGACTGCTTTCTTGGCTTTACAGGAGTCTCTTGTTGATGACTTAGTGTAGCTTGAATAAACTAATAGTATGGGAAGGGAAAAAAGGAAGGGACTTGAGAGAGGGAAAAAAGGGAAAACATACTAGCATACCCTCAAAATAGCTAGGAACACTACATTTAAATATACACAATTTAAATTTCTCTAAAAGACTGAACACATCACAGGGACTGAAAGTAATATGTTTCCTAGAGGTGAGTGGGAAGATGCTGAATTCATTTGGTCTCGAAATATCCCACCATAACCCATTTCTGGGAGGGGTAACAGCTTATATGGAAAGAACACTAGACAGGGCTAATCTTAACAAGACTGAGGTATGCTTGTAGGGTCTTTTTTCTAGTCCAAAAACCAAGGAAGGCAACAGATATCAGGACATTGCCTTGGTATTGGCTAAAAGGGTAAACACTGATGCATTCATAGCAGATGAAAAGGGATGTTGTGAAATGAGCCAGAGTCAGGAGCACGTCCTTGTACGACGAGTAGAGATGGGAATGCATAGATTACAGCAAATTTATGAGATAAAATACTAGATATGTTGGAAGAGTCAGAGGATTAAGCAGTGGGAGGAGACATTGAAGAGAGGCAGACCCAAAGCCAGCAGAATGAGCTGGGATAGAGTTAGCTCACTAGAATACCTGGGGGAGTCCACCGACACCAAAAGGGTAGAGAAGAGAAGGATTAGTTACTTACCTGTAATCCTAGTTCTCTTCCAGGGGTATCCTCATCAAAGTCATAAGCATTAGAATATTCCCGCCCATGTGCGGGATCCCGGAAACAGTATATTATATGTGCCCCACATATATATATCCATACATATATACCTATATGTATACACAAGCAATTGCAACCCATAAACCCTAGAGCTGAACCATGCTGTAAGTAATTTCCACTACACATAAGAAAATAGCATTATAAACATGAGAAACAACATTATAACTTGTTTGGAAACTGTTTTAATGCTTAGAAAACAGCAGAAATTCTTAGAAAACACTGAAAGCATAGGAAGCTCCCAGGCTGCATTGCAAATACCCAGTCTAAAAAGACTGAAAAGCTAACTCATAGCTGCATAGCAAAAAACTGACACCGTGCCTTTAAGGCACACCTGACCCCCACCTTCCCATCATGCCTTAGGGGTGGCAGTTAGGTCAGTTGTTCTTTGCGGAGACTGAAAAGTCATGGCACAAAGAAATAATAACCTCTGAAAACTATCACACCTTTGCCCGGGGAGGCGGGAGGGTTGCTTATGACTTTGATGAGGATACCCCTGGAAGAGAACTAGGATTACAGGTAAGTAACTAATCCTTCTCTTCCAGGGGATCCTCATCAATAGTCATAAGCATTAGAATAGAATAGCGAGCCTCACCTCATCCCCCTGCGGGCAAAGGAAAGAAAAAACAGAGAAGGAACAGTATGCTCAGATAGACCCAGCTACCCAAACAGGTTCCTCAAGGAGGCTTGGCCTACTTGGGCATCCGCCCTGGAATCGGATTCGAGGCAGTAGTGCCTGGTAAAGGTGTGAACCGCCTTGCAGATCTCTGCCATTGGAACGTCATGCAAGAAAGCTACTGTGGCCGCTTTCCCCCTAGTAGAATGAGCCTTAGGGGCCAAAGGTAAGGGCCTTTTCGCCAGCTGGTAGGCTAGGGTGATGCAGGAAACAATCCATCTGGAAATGGATCGTTTAGCTGCTGGGAAGCCTGTTCTCATGGCGCCATAGTTGACAAACAGCTGATCCGTCTTCCTAATGCCTCTGGTACTTGCCAGGTAGAATTTAAGTACCCTCTTGAGGTCTAAGGAGTGGAGCGACCGCTCAGCCGTGGTCGCTGGGTTCGGGAAGAAGGATGGCAGAGAAATGGACTGATTAATATGAAAAATCAGACACTACCTTAGGGAGAAAAGATGGATGTGCCCTTAAGACCACTTTGTGCTGGTGAAAAACTGTGTACGGCTCTTTAGTACACAGAGCCTGGATTTCGCTTACTCTGCGTGCCGATGTAATGGCTACCAGAAAAGCAGCCTTCCACGACAGATGCTGTAAAGAAGCTTTGTGGATCGGCTCAAAAGGTGGGCCCATCAACTTGGATAACACTAAGTTCAACTCCCACGGAGGGTTTCGAACAGGGGGGTAAACTTTTTTCAACCCCTGCAAGAAGTCCTTGACCACCTCCATCTGGAAAAAAGAAGGTTGACTGGGAGACCTCCTGTAAGCTGTAATGGCAGACAAATGGACCCTGATGGATGCATACTTCAAGCCTGATCTAGCTAAGTGAAGGAGGTACGGAAGGATGACGTCCTCCTGCCCCTTTGTAGGATCAAGTTGATTCTCCCTACACCAAATGAAGAACCTCTTCCACTTAAACGCATAAGACGCTCTCGTGGAGGGTCGCTTCGCTTCCTTGAGAATATGCATGCAGTCAGGTGGTAGACCTAAATGTCCGTATTGCAGGACCTCAGGAGCCATGCTGTTAAGTTCAGTGAGGGAAGGTTGGGATGCAGAATCCTCCCACCCATCTTGGACAGCAGGTCCGGCCTGCAAGGCAGCCGCCTGTGAGGTCGAACTGAGAGATGAAGAAGGTCGGGGTACCACCACTGGCGCGGCCAGTCCGGAGCTATGAGGATCATCTTCATGTCGGATCTGAGCAGCTTGGATACCACCTTCGGAATCAGAGGCAGGGGCGGAAAGGCGTAGGCAAATGTCCCGGACCAATCCATCAAAAGAGCATTCCCCCTGGTCCCTGGACGGTGGAATCTGGACGCGAAGGCGTGGCATTTGGAATTTTCGTCGTCTGCAAACAGATCGATGTCTGGACGACCCCAACAACGGAACAGGTCTGCCACCACGTCGTCGTGCAGCACCCAGTCGGGCTGATCTTCGAAGTGCCTGCTGAGTGCGTCTGCCTTGATATTCAACTCCCCTGGAAGGTGCACTGCCACTACCGAGAGGTTCCGGGCGAGCAGCCAGTGCCAGATCGCCTGCGCCTCCAGGGAGAGGGGGCGTGACCGAGTCCCGCCCTGTTTGTTCAGGTAAAACATAGTCGTGGTGTTGTCGGTCTGCACCAGGACTGAGTCGATCTTGATTGCTGGGAGGAACGCCTTTAGAGCAAGGTGGACTGCCCGAAGCTCTAGCATATTTATGTGGTAGCCCTGTTCTTTTGCAGACCACCAACCTTGTATTTGGAGGCACCCCATGTGGGCCCCCCAACCTTGCAGCGAGGCATCCGTCACCACCGATTGCACCGGAAGTGGCTGGTGAAACGGGACTCCCACCAACAGATTGTCCTGATGAGTCCACCATGCTAGGGAAGATTTTGCCACCTGGGAGAGAGAGATTCGATCTCCCCAACGGCCCGTGGACTGATCCCATTGGTCCTCCAAGGCTTGCTGCAAAGGTCTCATTCGCAGTCTGGCGTTGGGAATTAGATAAATGCAGGACGCCATGGAACCCAGCAGAGATGCTACCTGCCGGGCTGACGGCCTCTGCATCTGCTGCATAAGCCTGCATTTCCTCTTCATTGAAGACAGTCTCTCCCCCGAAGGATACGCTCTTCCCACTTTTGTGTCCAGAACGGAGCCAAGGTAGTGGATGGACTGAGTGGGCTGCTGCACGGACTTTGCCATGTTGACGTGAAGGCCGAAAGCGCGCAACTGTCTCAGACAGATTTGGAAGTCTTTCTTCACCTGCTGCTGGGATGGAGCCTTCAGCAACCAGTCGTCTAGGTACGGGTAGACGAAGAGACCCCGCTTGTGTAGGCAGGCTGCCACCACTGCCATACATTTGGTGAAGACTCGCGGAGCCGACTTGAGTCCGAATGGAAGGACTTTGTACTGGTAATGTTTGCTTCCAACCACAAACCCCAGGTACCTGCGGTGATGTTTCGCTATTGCAATGTGAAAGTACGCATCTTGGAGGTCCACCGAACACATCCAATCCCCGACTTGCAGATGTGGACATATTTGGTGAAGCGCCAACATACGGAACTTCTCCTTGACGATGACTTTGTTTAGGAGACGAAGGTCCAGAATCGGCCGAAACTTGTGCTCTTGATCTTTCTTGGGCACCAGGAAGTACCGGGAGTACACTCCTTTTCCGACCTGCGAAGGAGGAACTCTTTCTATGGCCTGTTTTTGCAGAAGGGCCCTCACCTCCTGTTGGAGCAGTTTTAAGTGGTGAGGACGGGACCTCTTTGGCGGGATGTCTCTGGGACGCGATCGAAAACATAGCGCATATCCATGACGCAGTATATTCAGCACCCAGCGATCTTTTGTGATGCTGTCCCACTCTGCTAGATGTTGTGACGCACTTCCTCCCACTGGAGTGGGCAACGGCCGTAGAGGAAGCCACAGCACATGACTTTCCACCTCTTGTGGTAGTGGAGGACTGTTGCTGGTGTCCACCTCTGCCCCTGCCGGACTTTCCGCCTCGAAACTGCGATTTCCCTTGGGGTTTGCTCTGAGACCACTGAGGGGTTTGAACCCTCTGTTGAGGCCCCTTGCGTTGGGTGGGTCGAAAACGGCGCTTGAATTCCTTTTTCTTCTCCAAGCCCACAGCTTTGAGGGTGTCCAGCTCAGTTTTCATGCGCCCCATCTCCTCATCCGTTTGAGTGCCGAAGAGGGAGTTGCCAGAGAACAGGAGGTTTAAAATCCGTTGCTGTGCGTCTGGCTTGAGCCCCGTCAGCCGCAACCAGGACGACCTCCTGGCGCACACGCCGTGTGTGTAAGAGTGGGCTGAGAGTAGCGCACCATCCGCCGCTGTGCTAATCGACTGATTAGCCACCAGAGCCCCTTCAGTAACAATCTCCTAAAAGTCCTTTTGGTCCTCCTTGGGGAGCTTGGACTTGAATCGCTCCATCGAGTCCCAGAGAGCCCTATCGTATCTGCCCAGAAGCGCCGCCGCGCTGGAGATTTTGAGGGACGCCGCCGCCGAAGAGCAGGCCCTGCGTCCCCAGGAGTCCTGGGTTCTGCTCTCCTTATCTGGAGGAATGGAAGAGGAGGCCGACGCCGTCTGACCTTTCTTGCAGCTGCCACTATGACGGAGTCCGCAGGCGGGTCCATCTTCACAAAGACGGGGTCAGAGGTAGCTGGCTTGTATTTTTTGAGGATACGAGCCGGAACCGCTTTGACGGTCGCCGGGGTGAGAAAAGTGTCCATGACTGGTTCCATGATTCCTGGGACCAAAGGCAGCAGTGGACGAGAGGCAGACTTCTGGTGAAGTGTTTCAAAAATCACCGACGTGGTGACTTGGGGGACAGACATCTCAATCCCCAGCTTCTGCGCTCCCCGCTGCAACACCTCCTGGTAGGTGTTGATGTCGTCAATGGGCGAGACCCTGGACACTGGGCTGCCCGATAGCGTGGGTGAATAGTCCCTGATGGAGGACCTGGAGGAGGAGGAAGAGGACGATGATGGAGTCCTCCGCTTCCGGCGATGATCACGAGCCCGTGATCCAGATGAACGCCCCTCCCGTCTGGGGGAGCGCGATCTGCGTCGCCTGTCGTCTGGAGACTTCTGACGTGTTGGCCTGGGGGGACTAGCTCTGTCCACAGCCGCCACCAGCCGTTGCAGCGGAGAGTCATGCACTGGGCTGACGTATTCCCGCAGCCTCCTTGTAGCCCCTGAGTCCTGCCAATGACGTGCTGGCAGCAGCCATCTGGGCGACAGATTAATTGTCCCTTGAGTCTGAGGGGAAGACCTACGGGGTTGGCCTGCAGGTTCTCGCGGAATTGCCGGTCGTGGAGATGCCCCTGAGTGAGGAGGAATGGCGCGACGCCGACTCTGTCACCAGGACCACCGACCTGTCCGAGGCCTGTCTCGACGTCGAGCGCGGTCTTGACGTCAATCCGTGGCGTCGTCTCCTTTCTCGCCGGGACTCTTCTCTCGACGTCGAACGAAGCCTCGATGTGGACCGGCGGCCATGTTCAGTGGGCGAAGACTGCCGCCTCAACGTCGAATGGCGATGTGAAGCCGACGACGGAGGCCCTCTCTCCCTCGACGCCGAACGCCGCGGGGACGCCGGCGGAGATGCTGCCACTCTCGACGTCATCGCGGATGCCAACCTCGACGCCGAACGGATGACGACGGCGGAGGATCCTGCTGTCTCGACGTCGAAAGCCGATGGAGCCTCGACGACGGAGGGGATCGTGCCCTCGACGACGGAGGGGTGACACTCCTCGACGCCGGTCGTCGCCTGATTGACGACGGCAGAGGGTCCATGCTCCTCGACGCCGATCGACGTCGAGATGTCGACGGCGGAGGTTCCCTGCTCCTCGACGCCGATCGCCGCTGGGCTGGCGACGGCGGAGGTTCTCTGCTCCTCGACGCCGATCGTCGCCTGGTTGACGACGGCGGAGGTTCCCTGCTCCTCGACGCCGATCGTCGCCGGGTTGACGACGGCGGAGGGGTGGTGTCTCTCGACGCCGAACGTCGCCGGGTTGACGACGGCGGAGAGGCTCTCGATCTCGACGCCGATCGTCGCCGAGTTGACGATGGCGGTCTGGACTTCGACGTCGACGACGTACCTGCTCTCGACGGCGAGCCCGCTGTCGAAAGTCTCTTTTTGGAAACACGACCTACCGGAACATCTTTTCTCAGCGCCGAGCCCGACGCTCCTCTTGGAGCCCTTCCTCACCGGAGATCGGCCTCTGGATGGTTGTGCCAGGCCATAAATGCGAATTCGCTCTCTGTCCTTCAAAGTTCTTTTGGACAGGCTCTGGCAGTGAGTACATGTCCTGGAATCATGATCCTCCGGTAGATACAGACCCTATGAGAGTCAGTCCTGGCCTTCTTCTTGCCACAAGCAGGGCAAGGATTGAAAAGAGAAGGCATTTTAAGTTGGAAAAAATGCCCAAAAATGCCTAAAAAAGGCAGCCTCTTACTGACTTAGATGTAAAACGTCGAAGTAAGGGAAAAAACAGTTGAAAAACAGACAATATTTTCTGACAGACTCAGAAAAAAGTGGAGCTCTGTTGCCAGGATCCTTCCAGAAGGAGCCGGAAAGAACAACTGACCTAACTGCCACCCCTGAGGCATGATGGGAAGGTGGGGGTCAGGTGTGCCTTAAAGGCACGGTGTCAGTTTTTTGCTATGCAGCTATGAGTTAGCTTTTCAGTCTTTTTAGACTGGGTATTTGCAATGCAGCCTGGGAGCTTCCTATGCTTTCAGTGTTTTCTAAGAATTTCTGCTGTTTTCTAAGCATTAAAACAGTTTCCAAGTTATAATGTTGTTTCTCATGTTTATAATGCTATTTTCTTATGTGTAGTGGAAATTACTTACAGCATGGTTCAGCTCTAGGGTTTATGGGCTGCAATTGCTTGTGTATACATATAGGTATATGTATGGATATATATATGTGGGGCACATATAATATACTGTTTCCGGGATCCCGCACATGGGCGGGAATATTCTAATGCTTATGACTATTGATGAGGATCCCCTGGAAGAGAACTGAGGATAACAAATGTGTCCATGTTTGTAACTATGTATAGGAAAACTTGGGACCCATAAAAGTTGAGAATGTTGCTAGAAAGTTATTGTTTATGTTTAATTGAAATTCGTGACTGCGGCCGTGAGGGAGTTGGGGGGTATTGGACTGGCACGCCCACTGGCTCCTTGACCCGCGTCAACGCTGGGTCCCACCTCTACGGCCATGGAGAAGCTCGACAGTTTGAGTGATTCTGTGGCTGAGCAGGATGTGGCTGGTCGCCCCTTCCGTAGACACGAAAGGCAGACTGAGGTGGACGTGAGGTAGCTGAGAGGCCCAAGGATTTGGCTGTAGCTCGAGAATCCTTGAAGTGCTCAAGCGATGAATCTGCCTAGTCGCTCAAAAGGCGAGTGTCAACAAAGGGAGTGTCCATCAAAGAAGACTGAATATCCCCTGAGAAGCCGGAAATTCTCAACCAGGTGTAGCGTCTAACAGCTATTCATGCAGCAATCATTCTGCCCAGTGAGTCGGGGGTATCCAGTCCCCATTGTATGGTGAACTTGGTTGCGTCTCTCCCATCTGCCACTGCTTGAGAGAGAATGGCCTAGGCCTCCTCTGGGCACTGAGGCAGCACCTGTGTGTCTGTATTCCAGATAGCATGGGAGTAGAGGACCAAGAGGCAAGTTGTATTCACCGACCACAATGCCAAGCGGAAGGAAGATAACATTTTCTTCCCAAGCTGGCCCTGCTTCTTGGATTCCCTATCTGGTGAGCTGAAGGGAATGCGCCTTTTGATGAAGAGGCTTGGACAACCAAGCTCTCAGGGGAGGGGTGTTTGGTTAAGAATGCTGGGTCGCTCGGAGCAGGGCTGTGGCAGCGGGCAATCGTCCTATCCAAAGGAAACCCTGAGCTGGGCTTGGACCAAGTGCCCAGGGGGACGTCTGTGAGGGGTTCAATGAACGGCAAAAGGGGTTCAGAGACGCAGACTGAAGCACCTCTGTCAGGAGGTTAGTCCTGCCTGCCACCATAGGGAGCTCATGGCCTCGGCTGCTCTCCTCACCACCACAGCATAGGAAGCTCCCTCCTGCATAGCTACTGTAGGGTGAGAAAGTAGGCCAGTGTCAGGGGAAGTGTCCAGACCACTGGCATCACCCAGGTCCATTCTCCAGTCAAGTTCCTCAAGCTGGTCAGTTATAGGATCCAGCTGTCCCTCCCAGTCCTCTTTCTCACCTACTGGCTCAAAAGGAAAGCCAGGAATGAACACAGTGCCGAAAGTCCCTTCATGTGTCGGAATAGACATCGATAGATGTCAGTCCGGCTGCGTGTCCACTTCGGGGATGAAGATGGGGTCAGAGCTGATTGGGGACACGGCTGACGCCAGAAGTGTTGTCGTCCGGATCGGCGTCGGGGAAGGTTGAGTGAGAATGAACGTGTCCATCCTGATCCAGGCCTAGATGCACGGGGACCCTACGGAGCCGGAGCTGGAGCTGCCGGCATTGAAGTCCCAGGCCCCGACCGACTCTGCAGGGCCCAAAAGGTGTGCTGGCAGAGCCGGGCTACCCAAATCCAAAAGTTGCAGACAAGTAACAGTTTTCAAAAAGTTTTATGAGGCCTTGTGCCTCTTATTTGGGCAGCCCGGCTCTGTCGGCACACCCTTCGGGCCCCGCAGAGACACTCTGGCTCCCGGAAAGGAAGGGAGACGAGGAGTCGTCTCAGGAGTAAGCACCGGAGACGGAGCCTTCGAGCGACGATGCTCAGGATCTTGCATCACGTCACCCGATCGCCAGGGAGAAGTTGAAGAACGCCTGTGGTCAAGCAGTTAGGCTTTTCAGAGGGCTGTGTTAAGCATTTATTGTACACACTCAGGCAAGTAATGATAGCAAACACTCAAAGACGGAATCCAGACCAATGTTTTTGTATAACAAGTTATTAGTTGGTTATTTTATTTTCAAAAACAAAGAAATACTCAGTTGCAGACAAGTAACAGTTTTCAAAGTAGTAAAACTTTCAAAAATGCAGTATGGATTATTTTGCAAGGCAGAAGAAATGCTTTACAGTTTTAGAAATGCTTTGGTGTTTGTCAGTCATAAACTGTAGCACTTGCCAATGTGAAAGACAGACAGTTGTATGCGTAAAATACAATGCAATCCTATTTAAGGGAAACAGTGTTCGGTATTAGCAGGTAAATACTCACCTTACAATCCCAGTCTTCAGGGGTTTGGGCCAACTCTGGGCAAGCTTCAGTTTCAGGTAGGTACTGCACCACCGGTGGCACTGGGGCGGCCCGGTCCAGAGGCCACTGGGCCCAATGTAAAGCAATGGAGACTGGGGGCACCTTGAAGAGGCATGGTTTGAAGGTTAGTACTCTCGGTTTCAGTGCACAGGCTCTGGGGTTTAAGATCAACACGGGCCACAAGGCAGCAACAAAGCTACACCACTAGCAGAAAAGGGGTGGCTGCGTGCAGGGTGCAAAATCAGTGTCGGGCAACCAATGCGTTGCAATGGGGAATCTCGGTCGCACAAAGAGGCTATAGGCTCGGACCAGGAGGCTGGCTGAAGGGGACCACCGGCTGGGCAGGTAACTTGGAGGGCTGGGGGAGGTCGAGGCACAGTTGGTTGGGCTCCGCAAAGTCAGAGGGCTGATGATGCAGGGGTACCTTTTGGTGTCGGATTGTCATGGTTGGAGCATGTTGCGGTCAAGACTGTAGCGGCTGTAGGTGACTTTGTGGGGTCCAGGAGAGCTCAGCCACCGATGGATATGAGGTGAGAATCGCCAGGGAGGCTGCACTGGACAGGTGAGCCACTTGGGTCACGGCCTTCAGGTGCAGAGTGGTGCAAGAGTCACAGATTCGCCTGCATCCAGAGTTCTTGAGTTAGTTTCTAATGGACAGGGCTGCTGTCCTCGGGAGATCTGTCCTTTTCAGAAGTGCAGGCAGTCCTCCTTGGGTTAATGTAGGCCACGGGCTGCTGGACAGACATAGCTAATTTCGCAGAGTTTTTAAAGCTGGACATAGGCCAGTAGGGCTGGGGCCAAGTCACCACAAGGCCACAGTATCTCATAGGGCTGGGGCCAAGTCAGTAGGTATCTTCAAGCTTTGCTGCACGGCGTCTTCTTCGCCCCTCTTGTTGCGGGAATCTGAGGATCAAAGTTAAGAGTTGCCCCTTCTTCTGGGGATAGGGCATTCCCTAATCCTATTGGCAATAATCCTTCCATTCAATATGTAGGATTTCCTAAGAAGGGGTCACCTCAGTGCAGGGCACCTTAGGGGTGGTCCTGTCAGAGGAGGGGGGGGGGGGGGGGGGGGGGAGTGATGGAGGGGGGGGGGGGGGGGACATCTCTACTCTAATACCAAACTTCTTAGCATTCAGTAAAGTCATCGTGGAGCTGTGGAGTTCATAATGACAAGCTCCCAACCCATGTAGTCAATATGCTTTACTGCACTTACAATGTCAGTGAATGGGCGCACACACACACTGTAGGAGCATATTGCTCTCACATACAGTTATTCCCTCACCTGTAGTATAGTGCACCCTGCCTTAGGGCTGTGAGGCCTGCTAGAGGGGTGGTTACCTATGCCACAGGCAGTGGTAGGTAGGCATGGCACAGAGGGATGTGTGCCATGTCGTCTTTTACGTTTTGTCTGTACCTGCACCAAAACACACAGTTTGCAATGGCAGTGCGTGTGTGTTAGGTGAGGGGTCTCTTAGGGTGGCACAATACATGCTACAGCCCTCAGAGGCCTTCTCTGGTTACAATGCCATTGGTACCAGTGGTACCTTTTACAAGGGACTTGTATGCGGGCCAGGGGTGTACCAATTGTGAAAAAAAAGGTACAGTTTTGGAAAAAAACACATGCCTTAGGAACCTGATTGGCAGGGACCCAGGGCACACTCAGTCAAAGTGCATCAGAAATCTGGCAAAAAGTGGGGGGGTTACTGCAACGGAAACCTACTTTCCTACAGACTCCGGTCCTCGCTTCGAAGGCTTACGCGAGTTGTTCTCCGTGGACTATCTTGCAGGTAATTCCCTTGTAAGAGTTCCTGATGATTTTTCCCTCTTAAGAGTTCCTGATGATTTTTACAAGTTTATCTGGCGGAGGAGTTCCCATATGGTCTACCTGTCCGCGCTGTCAAATGCCTTCTCATAGTCGATGAAGTATACAGTCAGTCCTAGACTGCTCAATGATGATGCACAGTGTGGCAATCTGGTCTGTGCAGGATCTAACTTTGCAGAAGCCAGCTTGCTGATCTCGTAATTGAATTGACCTCTGTTTCCCCTTTATTGGGCCCAGCCCCGCAGACTTTCTTTTGCTCCCTCCCTGAACCCCCCACAGCACGTGTGCTTCCATTCTCTAACCCCACAGCCACTCATTGTGCCTCTCTGCTTAGTGGTTAGCTCCTTTGTGTGACCCTTTTGCTGCTTCTGTATTTGTCATCATACCATGACCATTAAGCTCCTCATGCATGCTGCCCTACACCCCCAAATCTGTAACTTAAAATGCAGCCCAATTTTCTTTTTTATTATTGAAAATTGAGAGAAACTAAACCTGTGGATTGGTGGAATGTTTGTTTTACACTCCGCAACACCTAGCTTATTTTTTTTAAAATAGCTCTCTACTGAAGCTCATCAACTTCAAAACAGTTTTCTTTTTCTTTCTGAAACGTTGTGAGGAGGTAGGGGACTCATGGTGAGAGCAGCATGACAGAACAATACAGTGTGCCACTCCCCCTGTTACCAACTGTCTTACCCAGCCCCCTTCACCTTGCCTACGGATGAGAACGTTTAATAAACGTTATTTGTTATTAAACTCAAGGGTGAGGACGGTAAATACCCTCCCACTTGCTTCACCTTGCCCAAGGCAGAGGAGTATGATGTTGCTGACATGCAAGATCTGTCAAGGAAAGTTATGTGAATAGAATGTTGGTAGGGAGCTTTCTGAGGGAGTTGCTTCAGGGCGGTTGATGGATGAGGTATTCTAATAATAAAGGTGAACTACTGACCTCTCTTGTTCAGCGTCATTAAAGAGTATTCTTTAATTTCAGACGGCGATGAGGATGGGAAATTTGGGAGACAATTGTGGTGGCCAGGGATGGTCTTGGAAGTTAAACAAACTGTCAGATTGTGTAGAATGTGCACGTAGTGAAAAAGTTTTAAACTCTCAGCAGGTACCTATGGTAGAGTGTTGCCAAAGCATCCTTGGGAGGAGGTGTCTATTGACATTGTGGGACCGTAATATATTTTGTCTGACAATGGACCTCAATTTTGCTCTAAAGAGATTACTGATTATTTCGAGACTTGTGGCATTTGGCATAAGCAAAGGTCAAACTATCCTAAAAACCAATGGAGCAATTGAGAGATTTAACAAAAATATTGATTTTTTTTTTTTATATCTGTTTTTTATTGATTTTACACAACCAATCAAATAAACAACGAAACATGATACAATATCATAAGCATACGTGGCATAATGTCATACAGTCTCAGACAGCATAGTAGAATACACAGTTACGGTGTCGAAGCATCATGTGAGCAATTTTAACCTTAGTAAGTAACAAAAATATTGATAAGAAAATATTCATTTGGACAAGGTTAATTCTTTAGATTGGAAGCTGGAATTACAATGGAGAATTACGCGAACAGTGAGAACCCCTTTTGAGCTATTTAAAGGAAGATCTCCCAATATGATTTTATGTCTCGGATGGATAGACTGGGGAAAATGGATGAAGTTTAATGGGATTGGAGAGATCATGAGATTAAAATTTAAAGTTAAAGGAAGATACACTTTGATTTGAGGATAAGTGTAAAGGATTTGCAGATCAAAATTAGACACTGGGTTAAAATAAGAGCACCTGTTGGTGTGCAATGTGGCCAAAGTTTATAAGAGCGCAAAGAGTCAAAGTATATCATACTGCTATAAAAACTGCAGATGGAAGAGTCTTAAATAAAGGAGGAGTTGCCCTTTTTGTCTTCCAGAGGTACAATAGTTAAGATGTGGACATGAGGTGCAACCAGGAGGAAGGAATTACCTTTTCCATATGCAAAGAGACTAACACTAGAATGAGCCAGACAAAAGTAATTGGCCAGGATATCTTCAAAATTATCTAATCAGATGATAAGGGGCATGGGTCTATAAGTCTAATGTTAAGAAATGTGGGAATGATTTATGTACATGATACTTTATTGAGAATTTATTGAATTATTACGGTTATGTCAGGAAGGGAGGAGTGTGATGTTGCTGGCATATCATTTCTGTTGAGGAATGTTATGTGAGTGAGTTGCTTCAGGGTGGTTGATGGATGAGGTGTTTTTAATATGGGTGAACTAGTTACCTCTCTTGTTCAGTGTCTGTGAGAGATCGCAGGGCGGACTCACCAGCATGTCGCCATGGGAGGGCTCTTCTCGTAAAATGCGAACTCCTCCCTGCCTTCAAGACACGCGGGACTGCCGAGAACTACCATACCCATGGACCTGTCCTGTCTATCCACAGGCGGAGATCGAGAAAGACCCGGAGGTGGGCGGGGTCAACCCCGGAAGTTCTATCAAATGCCCAATGAAAGGAGACGGTAGCAGTAAGGCGGGGTCTCAGACCAGCAACGTGAGAGAAAGAGATCGGTGGGACGAGCGGAAGAGAGAAGGCGGATCCGGGACGAGGACAACGGGAGCAGAGACCGGGAACCTGGAACCCCGGGAAGAAGACGGCAACGACGCGGAACCAGAGGAGCGGTGGTCTGAGGAGTGGTGGTGTCCACCGGAGGATGCTGGGGAGCGGCCGCAACTCTGGAGAGTTGCGGCGGAGCCGGTGAGTAAAAGCGTCCCAAGGGATCAAGAGGTGGGTCTAAGGGGAAGTGGGGAGTGACCACAGGGAGCGAGACGGGTAGGGGCTGGGAGGCTAGGAATTCGGCACTAAAGGCACCCCTAGGCTCCGACTACGCGACGGTTGCCCTGCTAAAAGAGAACCTCAGCGTATCATTGACGGCTTAGCCCAGTGTAACCCGGGCCCTGCGTTTATTCAAGCACTGCTAACTTCCTATCGGCACCTTGTGTTATGTGGCGTTAAAAACCCAGTTGATGCATTGGAACCGTCTTGTAGTTGGGTTCTGTCGGCCCCTTTTTTTTTTTCTTTCTTCCCCCCCACCCCTCATATCCCATCAGACTGCAGAAACGGTGTAAACACTTCATGGTGTGGTGACAGTTATATTAAATACAGAAAAGGAGTGTAAAACACATAACTGACGGCTCACTCTCTTTTCCTCCTATGAGCCTCCAGGGACACAGCCGTGACAACGAAGAGGAGGAGCCCGGCACATCGACATCCCCATTGGACCCAACTAAGGCCACCGCGGGAGGAGAACCAGAAGGGACATTACCCTCACGATATATCTTTTCCGATAAAGGAAATAAAAATCTTTCTTTTGGCAAATATATACAGCCTCCTCGCCTGCTTATCAGACCTGCCCTCCCACAAGTGGTGTCAGAAGTGGGATTGAAAGGCGTCATGGAGACTGCCTTAGCAAAAATGGCAGAAAACCAGGAGCATCTGGGTAAAGTGATGGAACGCTTCCTGACAGTCGTAGAAGAAGACCGGGGCAAATTGCAACATGTGCTCACAGGACAGGGCCAAACACATGGGGCTGCTATGGACAAGCTTACCGAGTGTCTTGGACACCAGAGAGGTCCCACCACCCTTCCCTCTGTGGTCCTGCAGCGCTACGTACCTGGGGAAGATCCAGATTTTTTTTTTTTTTTACTAATTTTGAACGGATGGCGACTGCGGCTTCCTGGCCAGCCGATAAATGGGGCCAATATCTGGGTCCTCTCCTATCAGGAGACCTACAGGCCGCCTATCAGGCCGCAACAGTACAGGGGGTGGTTCCCTACGCCGACATAAAACGCTGCATCATGGAAAGGTTGGGTGTAGATGAGGAGACGTATCGGCGAAAACTGCGACAAATGAAGGAGGGACCCCAAGAAACCCCCCGAGCCTTATACTTCAGAGTAAAGGACATGGCCGATCGGTGGTTAAAACCAGCCACCACAGATAAAGAGGGGATTAAGGCGAAAATATATTTAGAACAATACCTGTCCTCCCTTCACCCCCCTATTCAAAGGTGGGTGCGACAACAGGCCAACCTCACCTTTGAAACAGCAGTGGAAATTGCCAGTGCCTATAATAGGGCCCAAGAGGTACAGAAAGGGTGCGAAGAGTCCACTGGGAGAACCACGGGTCCCGGGACCCATTGTCCACTACGTCCACAGTTAGCTAAAAGACCGGAACCAATAACCTTCGTCCCCGGAGTTCCCGCCCCTCGACCCCCGACAATGGGTCCTCAGTGTTTCCAGTGTGGAGGAATGGGACACATCGCCCGGTTTTGTCCCGTGAAGGAGGAACCGATGGAAATAGGGATGGCCCGTAACTATTACAGCTCTTCCTTCGAAAAGGAAAGGGCCCCCTATCGATGCACAGTATCCGTGAATGGCCAACCGATGACTGCCCTAGCCGATACAGGGTGTTTACACAGTGTAATACGACCTCAAGAACTGGGGAATCGAATCGGTCCCATCGATGGAACTGTAGCCATTCGTTGTGTTCATGGGGATACTAAACCCTATCCCACAGCCCAAGTGCAAATCCAACATCCACAGGACTCAGGAACTATCCTAACTGTTGGCTTGATACCTCGATTACCAGAACAAGCTATACTCGGGAATGATTACCCGAAGTTCTCAGTTGTTACACGGCACCAGTCCCAAGGAGGAAGAGTGGTGGTCCTCCGCACCTTTTTCCCAAGACAAAGATAAGGAGTGGCCACCAGCAAAAGCGAGAAAAAGTAGAAAACAAAGGAAAGCCCAGAAGCCCACTGGCGTTACCTGTTCTTCTAGACGAGAACCCCTGGGAAACGGGTACTACAAGAAGCTTGGAACCAAGCCCTGGACGACGAAGATCCACACCGTGTAGGTCCTTATTTCTTTAAGAAACAAGGGTTACTGTATAGAAAAGGATCCCCCACACAAAAAGCCCAGTTATTGATTCCAGACCCCTTCAAAGAAAAAGTACTGTTCCTTGCACACAGCCACTTATTAGGGAGTCATTTCGGGGCAGAGAAAACGGAGAAATTGATTATGGAACGGTTCTATTGGCAAGGGATCTATCAACATGTCAAGAGATACTGTAGAGAGTGTCCAGTATGCCAAAAGAACAGTAGATATCCTCCTCCCAGAGTTCCTCTACGGCCCCTTCCCATAATAGACGAGCCATTTCACCGTATCGGTATGGATAGAATAGGACCTTTATTACCCTCCCGCAGTGGGTGTCGATATGTCCTTGTCATAGTGGACTACGCCATTTGATTCCCGGAGGCCATACCCTTACGTCGACCGGATGCCTCTAATATATCTAAAGCTATGATTACGTTTTTTTCACAGGTAGGATTCCCGAAGGAAATCCTGACCGACCAAGGAACCCCTTTTGTATCTCGCTTAATGAGACAGGTCTGCTCCCAGTTAGGGGTGAAACCGATTAGAACAGCGGCGTACCATCCGCAAACAGATGGATTAGTGGAAAGGTACAATGCCACCATTAAGACCACTCTTAAGAAGCTTTTGGCCCTTGAATCAAGAAAATGGGAGGATATACTACCTCTACCCTTATTCGCCATTCGGTGCAAGGAACAAAAAAGCACCGGCTATTCGCCCTTTGAACTGTTATATGGCCATAAATCATGTACCTTATTAGAAATGGCTCAATAAGGATGGGAAAAAGAACCCGATACCTCTAAACCCCTGACCGACTATGTGTCCAACTTGCGTACTCACCTAAGTCAGATCAGGGCTATTGTTCGGAACAACTTGGAGGACGCACAGAAGGCTCAGAAAGGACAATATGACCGAGGGACCAAAGAGAGGACTTTCCAAGTGGGAGACTCAGTACTGCTTATGATGGCTTCAGCAGACCAAAAGTTACTGGGGCAATGGCAGGGTCCCTACGCCATAGTGGAACAGGTAACCCCGGCTACATACCGTGTTGAAACCAACCCAGCTAGACATACCACCCAAATATACCAAGTTAATGTGCTAAAAAAATGGGAGGGCCCTTTGCCTCTCTCGGTGAGCATGGCGGGAGTACAACCTCCCTTGTTCGAACAGTGTATCGATTCCGATCTACCTCCTGCCTTACGAGACAGCCTTTCCCCAAGTATTACACTCCCTGACAGACACCTTCTCTACCACTCCTGGTCGTACCACGCTTATCGAACATGCCATAAAAACTTCTCAAGGAAAACGGGTCCGTCTAAGACCCTATCGTATTCCTGAAGCACGTCGTCAGATCATAAGAGAGGAGGTACAAAAGATGCTGCACATGGACATCATTGAACCTTTTGTAAGTGAATGGAACTCACCTACTGTTCTTGTACCGAAGCCGGATGGTTCGGTGCGCTTTTGCATCGACTTCAGAGAAGTCAATAAAATATCAGAGTTTGACACCTACCCCCTTCCTAGAGTAGATGAGATGGTGGAAAGGATAGGAAAGGCTAAATATATCAGTACTTTGGACTTATGCAAAGGCTATTGGCAGGCCTCTCAGAAAACAGGATAGGAAGAAAACGGTGTTTTCCACCCCAGACGGGTTATATCAATTTAAGGTGTTGCCCTTTGGGTTACATGGGGCCCCAGCAACATTTCAGAGAGCAATGAATGTTTTGCTGCAGCCCCACGAGTCCTATGTAGGAGCATATATAGATGAGATCATCATCTATAGCGACACCTGGGAACAACACCTAATACATCTATCTCAGGTTATCCAGACCTTAGGTCAACATGGTTTTAAGATTAATCCCGCCAAAAGCCATCTCGCAGCCCAGACCGTTCACTACCTCGGGTATCTATTAGGTGAGGGGGTTATAAGACCACAAACCACTAAACTGGCCGCAATCTCTCAAATATCTCTACCCAAAACCAAGAAGGATCTTCGGGCCTTTCTTGGATTACTTGGCTACTACCGCCGATTTATCCCTCAATTTTCCCAATTGGCGGCTCCTTTAACTGACCTGCTCCAGAAAAAAGTTAATACAGAAGAGATACTACAAAATCCTTCCCCAGAGGTTATGCAAGCCTTCAGGTCCTTGAAAACAACACTTACCTCAGATACTGTTTTGATTTGTCCAGATTATTCCCTTCCCTTTGTCCTTCAGACCGACGCCTCAGATCAGGGATTAGGAGCTGTTCTGTCCCAAGAGACCCCCCCCCCCCCCCCCCCCCCAAGGAGAAAAACCAATTCTATACATCAGCCGCAAACTCTTCCCGAGAGAAAAAAATTATGCCACTATTGAAAAAAAGCATTGGCCATTAAGTGGGCCATAGAAACCTTGCGCTATTACCTGGAAGGTCGGGAATTCACCTTATATACCGATCACGCCCCACTAGCATGGCTAGCCAGGAACAAAGGCCACAACGAAAGAGTCCTTAGATTGTTTCTTTCCCTGCAACCATACCGATTCCAAACCAAACACAGGAAAGGGAGTGAACAAGGAAATGTGGACTACCTATCTAGGTTTCCCCAGGAACAGAACCCCAGTAGAAGGACAGCAAGAGAAAGGGGGTGTGAGAGATCGCAGGGTGGACTCACCAGCATGTCGCCATGGGAGGGCTCTTCTCGTAAAATGCGAACTCCTCCCTGCTTTCAAGACACGCAGGACTGCCGAGAACCACCATACCCATGCACCTCTTCTGTCTATCCACAGACGGAGATCGAGAAAGACCCGGAAGTGGGCGGGGTCAACCCCGGAAGTTCTATCAAATGCCCAATTAAAGGAGACGGTAGCAGTAAGGCGGGGTCTCAGACCAGCGACGTGAGAGAAAGAGATCGGTGGGACGAGCGGAAGAGAGAAGACTGATCCGGTACGAGGACGACGGGAGGGGAGACCGGGAACCTGGAACTCCGGGAAGAAGACGGCGACGATGCGGAACCAGAGGAGCGGTGGTGTAAGGAGTGGTGGTGTCCGCCGGAGGATGCTGGGGAGCAGCCGCAACACTGGAGAGTAGCAGCGGAGTCGGTGAGTAAAAGCGTCCCAAGGGGTGGGTCTAAGGGGAAGTGGGGAGTGACCACAGGGAGCGATACGGGCAGGGGCTGGGAGGCTAGGAATTCGGCACTAAAGGCACCCCTAGGCTCCGACTACGCGACGGTTGCCCTGCTAAAAGAGAACCTCAGCGTATCATTGACGGCTTAGCCCAGTGTAACCCGGGCCCTGCGTTTATTCAAGCACTGCTAACTTCCTATCGGCACCTTGTGTTATATGGCGTTAAAAACCCAGTTGACGCATAAGAACCGTCTTGTAGTTGGGTTCTGTCGTCCCCCTTTTTTTTTTTTTCTTCTGCCCCCCCCCCCCCCCCCCCCCCCCTCACATCCCATCAGACAGCAGAAACGGTGTAAACACTTCATGGTGTGGTGACGGTTATATTAAACACAGAAAAGGAGTGTAAAACACATAACTGACGGCTCACTCTCTTTTCCTCCTATGAGCCTCCGGGGAGACCGCCGTGACAACGAAGAGGAGGAGCCCGGCACATCGACTTCGACGTCCCCATTGGACCCAACTAAGGCCACCGCGGGAGGAGAACCGGAAGGGACATTACCCTCACGATATATCTTTTCCGATAAAGGAAATAAAAATCTTTCTTTTGGCAAATATATACAGCCTCCTCGCCTGCTTATCAGACCTGCCCTCCCACAGTGTGTGTCATTAAAGAGTACCCTTTAATTTCACAAGAGGGGTACATTTATCACCCCCAACCTGGTTAACGGTGATGTGGGCATATTGAAAAATACATAAAATAAAAGCCAGGGAGAAGGTTTATTGCCACCTGCTCGTGTACCCGGCTTCCCAATTGGTAACAAGGTGCTGAGTCAGGTGGCAATTCACCCATTCCTCTACTGTTTGCGACATTACCCCAGCACTGTACCTTGCAAGTAGTAGCAGGCCTGACTGAGCTGCTTTCTTTTTTCCCTTATTTTCACGCGTTTTCTTCGCAATTTGTGAACATTGGGAGGAAAACACAAAGTCCAGTGCTCATGCACAAAATATTCTGCATATCTATTAGGATTCTACGTTCTGCATATACCCTATCAAGCATTTGCAAACTTTTTGGAAAGTATACATACTTTGACAAGTGTAGCAAAGTATAACAAAGGAAAACACTACTCACCTGTAACAATCTCTTTGCAGCATGTAGTGATCTAGTCCCATGCTGTACACTCTCCTGCCATCATGTGCTGGACTTTGAACATTACTACTTGCTTTTTCTTTAAAAAAAGTGCTTTTGGTTTCGCAATGTCTCATGATACATCTTCCAAAACCACGGTCATAGACTCAACCTCGGACTGTGTTTTTCCCCTTTAGGTAGGAGTATTAGTGATACATGACACCATAATGTCTGTACATTGGTTGAAAATGGTTTGTAGAGACATTAGGGGTGAAATAGGGCTAAATTACAATAGGCTTTCTTTTTTCATCTCACATGCAGTTAGGTGATTAAGCGTACATGAACATACAGACCTACAAACTGTAAACCAGTTGTTACAAGTAACAAGAAATGTACGATTGCAGCACGTGCTGCTCTAGTTTACATGCTGTGCACCAACTGAAAACCAGTCCTTAGTGCATAGAACATACTATCCTGTATATAACACACAGTTTTGTCATTAGACGACCAAAAGGCATCTTAACCCAAAGGTTCGTCTCAAGATAGTCCACTACTAAATCTTAGGGACGTTAATTGTAAATGTGTGTGAGGCATCCAACAGAAGTTATGACAACAGTACATGATTAAATTTCCTTTTTGAACCTTCAGCAGGGACTTCTCATATTGCAAGGTCGACCCGTTCCGGCCTATCAACTTTTGGCCTCTTCAGGACAAAAACAACGGAGTGTGCACCTGCTTAAGAAAAATGTAATACAAATAACGAAAAAATGGAAGTCAAACCCAGATTAACAGAAAAATATTAATAAAAATGTGACATGTATTCAAATACATGCAAGTGCAATACATTTCTGTGAGTACACCTGTTGATCAAATATGTCAGTGTAAAAACTTTTTGTTGAAACAATCTTATGCCTTATGTAAACATAAACTTAGTGAGAGATTGAAGCAACCGCTAAAGTACAGGGGCCACGTGAAAAGTGATCAAGTCTGTGCACAGTGTGTTATATAAAAGCCATCCGGTCTGATACTAGAGTCAGCAAAGTGCTTAAAATGCTTCAGGGTATGCAAAGCTAATGGTTACTATTAAGTAGGTACCTAAAGCTACCAAGGAAAATAGGTATATCCTCTAAATCACAAGCCGGGAAAGACAGGCGAATGCCACCAAATTAATTCAGTAGCAGCCAACAGATACTTGCTCAAACGTGTTCCTAATTATTGTTATCTAAACACATAAACCCACATATAAGGGGGATCGAATTATCTAACAATATTTAATTCTGCATGGGAGATGTGGCCACCAGGCTGCTAGGAGTAACCCCTTACCTGTTGTGCTCGCAGCTGGAGCGTACCCTGTGGCAGGAATCAGATCGGACAGCTGCATACACCGCAAACCATTGCTAATGTGCATTTCAAACCGCGCAGCATCCACTCGCAGAACTAAATCAGGGCGCCCAGAAGCAAACTCGCAAGAAAAGACAACCCAGTTATTGGGAGAAAAAGAAGCCTCTATATTGGAATAGGTCCTCTCCTGAAGAAAAAGTTCTACCAAATATGAAACCCTTTCGTGAAATAGTGTGTGATCAATACCAAAAGATACCATTGTGTTCATTCAAAAGGGGTAAGAACTTGCAGCAACACTTAGTTAAAGTTAACAGAAAGTCAGAACATACAGACTTAACACATTTACTGAAATTGCACTCAGTAACAGTTCATTATACGTCCGGACACTGTGCGGCATGCAACTTCATGACCAATTCTAAAGAGGTAACAATAAGTGGTCTTACTCTTTTCCAACACAAATTCTCAAACTGCATCTCTATATATGTGGGGTACTGCATTTTCTGTCCCTGCAACAAACTATACATTGGCCACGCTAGTCAACCAGTAAAAACAGGATTCTCCAACACAGATTGCACATCTGGTGTAAAAAACCAGGAGCACCACTTCTACAACATTTTGAAGATATGGGGCACGCAGAAAATTAAATCAAGATGACAGTCTTGTTTGTAGCCACTAATGATGGAAGGGATGGTTCCATAGACTTCTGATTATTAAGAACGGAGGACAAACATATTGAACAATTTCACACAAACAAATGGACTGAATGAACATGATGAATTATGGTCACTCAATAGGATATAATTGAGACACAAGGCAGCAGTCAGACAATTATACAACTCTAACACATTGGAGACTGACATTTATTTTTGAGGGTCGCTCAGTTTTTTTTCTTTTCTTTTTTTCCTTGTTTCTGTCATTTCTTGAAAATTAAGTCCTTTGTGTATATATGTATATAGGTGTCATGTTTAATGCCAAAATGTTTATAACAGAGTTTTCCAAGTATTACTAGATGTATCAGTTTGGAGTTCTAATGTAACGTGATGAAGATCTGTGCTGTTGTATATACTGTATATACAAAGCTGTTCCCTTCATACACTTCGTATGGATAAACTCGTATATATTGCTACTGTTTTTAACAAATGGAATTTTAGATCTGCAGTTGAAACAATTTTATTCTGTGCTTTAAATTCATACAGACTTCCCCATAATATGGTAGTCTCTTTTTCTCCACATATCTGGGTTGTCTTATCTTGCGAATTTGATACATTTCCAGGTGCCCTGATATAGTTCAGTGGGTGGACGGCACGAGGTTTGATAAGCTCACAAGCAATGGATTATGATTCTCGCTCCTGTCCGCTCAGGCTGTGCACCAGGATGCACTCCAGCGCTGAGCACAACAGGTAAGGGATTAATCCTAGCAGCCTAGAGGCCACATCTTCCATGTAGAATTAAAAATTTCTAGATAATTAGATTCCCCCTTATATAGTGTTTTATGTGTTTACTTTAAATACAGCTATTAAGGTCACGCTAGATGAGAGTAGCTGTTGGCTGCCACTGAATTTCTCTGGTGGAGTTCGCCTGGCTTTCCCAGTTTTTGATTTAGAGGATATACCTATTTTCCTCAGTAGTCCCAGATACCTACATATTACTTACTGTTAGAAATGGGGTCTCTAGTTGGCAGGTGTAGGTACCTTTGTCCAAATAGGGACCCTTGCTTCTAGTCAGGGTAAGGGGGATACACACTTTAGATAACCCCTGCTCACCCCCTTGGTAGCTTGGCACGAGCAGACAGGCTTATCCCAAAGTCAATGTGTAAAGTATTTGTACCAACATTCACAGTGAAAACACCACAAATGGACACCACACCAGTTTAGAAAAATAAAATATCTTTATCTAAACCTAACAAGACCAAGAAGACAAAAATCCAACAAACACAATTAAAAATATGACTTTCAAAAGGTTTCAAGAACTTGTACCATAGAAAACTATGGATGCGTGACATTTACACAAAGTACCTGAAGACGCGTCAAAATTCACAAGGCCAAACAGCCGCAGAGAAAGGAAGCGTTGGCAAACACAGCGATGCGTCAGTTCCCGAGTCCCTGGGGAGGCGAGGTGACAGTTCTGCTGCAGATTGGAGAAGTGATGCATCAAATCCGGACTGTAGGGGGAAGTGAGGCATTGAAATCCAAGACGGTTCAGGTCTGCGGGTGATGCGTGGAAAACTTGGTGCACAGGTACGATGCGCATCACACCGGAGGTGATGCGTTGCTTTCTCTAGTTCTTCGAGTTTCTTCTTTCTTCCATCTCCCAAACAGCAGCAACAACCTCCAGAGGCATAAAACTGTCACAGGCACCTCAAGGCAGGTCAGAACTCACAACAGCAGAGTTCAGGGGAGCTGGGGGTGAAGCCTTTGTGTCCCTGAGACTTCAGAACATGAGGCCAGCACACTTCAGCCCCTTGGAGATCTCATTCAAGCAGGGGACACAGCAAAGTCCTTCTCCTTTCCTTGGCAGAATCAGCAACTGCAGGCCAGACCCAGACACACAGCAAGGGCAGTACGTTTCCTCGGTCTCTCCAGTTCTTCTCCTTGGCAAAGGTTCCTCTTGAATTCCAGGAATAATCTGAAGTTCAGGGAATTTAGGTCTAATACTTAAACCCCAAAATGTCTTTGTTCTCTTTGTGCAAGTTCAAACCAGTTCTGGGGGCACTCTGCCAGTGCACTACAACATCCTTTGTTAGTGTGGGCCTTGGTCCCAGATACACCACAGTGGGGCGGAGCCAGCATTGTGGAAGGCAGGCACAGTTCTATTTAGGTGCTACTCCTCCCACCACTCCAAATGCAGATCAGGCCTATTCAGCCTAGTGCTGACTCATCCAGACTCCTGGACCCACTGCAACTTCAAAGCCCCTGTCACTCCAAAGCCAGACAGTCAATCCACAAACAGGCAAAGGTACATAGGAAGGTTGAACAAGAACATAGCCACTATCTAAAAGTGGTATTTTCAAACACACAATTTAAAAACCATCTTTACTAAAAGATGTGTTAATAAATTCTGAGTTCAGGGGTATTAAACTCCATTTTTCTATCTTATCCCTATGGGAAGATAGGTTTGTAAAATGTTACAAAGCATTCCCCATTCAATCCTATGGGGTAAGATATCCTTTCAATAGTGAAATACTGCCAATGTCTTTTTTACCTATCAGGATATGTTACACACATACATGTCCTACCTACAGACATGTCCTACCTTTCACTTACACTGCACTCTGCCCAGGGGGTACCTTGGGCCTACCATAGGGGTGTCTTTTGTGTAAGGAAAGGGTAGGGTAGGGCCTGGCAAGTGGGTGCACTGGCCAAGTCGACATGGCAGTTAAACTGCGCACAGGCACTGCGGTGGCAGGTCTGTGATCTCCTTTCAGGGCTACTCATGTGGGTGGCACAATCAGTGCTGAAAGCCCACTAGTAGCATTTGATTTACCAGCCCTGGCACAATCAGTGCACTTTACTAGGGACCTACTGGTAAAACAAATATGCCAATCTGGGAGAACCAATCATAATACCAATTTATACAGGGAGCATATGCACTTTAGCATTGATCAGCAGAGGTAAAGTGCCCAGAGTCCTATAGCCAACAAACACAGGTCAGGAAAAAAATAGGAGGAAGAAGTAAAAGGTTTGGGGATAACCCTGCAAAAAGGGCCATTTCCAACACTTGTCATTAGCTTTGTACGTCCAGAAGCATTTTAAGCCCTTTGGGGAATCCAGTAACAGAGAGCATGACGTATGTACAAAACGTTGTGCACAAAAGTGATCACTTTCACATGGACCTTGTATTTTAGCTTTTGCTACAGTCTTTCACCAAGTTTCTGTTTTTTATTCACACACGGCATAAGATTATTTCAAAAACACGTTTTTGCACAGCAAATTTTGATCATCTGGTCTACCCACAGACATTTAGAGCACTTGCATGTATAAAGAAAACATGTCACACATTTTCTGCACTATTTTTCTGATTATCTGCTTTTAATTTCCCACTTTTTCCAGATTTTCTAATTAATTTTTTTTGAGCAAGTGCACAGTCCCTTGTTTTGGTCTTGAAGAGGCGAAAAGCTGATAGGCTGAAATGTGTTGATCTTCCATTACGAGAAGTCAGTCCACACTGAAGGTTCAAAAGGAAATTAATTTACGGACTGCCGTCACAACTTTTGTTGGATGCCTTGCACACATTTACAAATGATGACCCTAAGATTTAGTGGACTATCGCAAGAAGAACCTTTGGATTAAGACGCACTTCTGGAAGTCTCATGACAAGACTGTGCATTATATACAAGGACATATTCTATGCACGAAGGACTTTGGTATTCTTGTGATGTACTTGTTTATACAATACATTTATTTTGAAATTAGGTTTTGCAAGGGTATGAGACATTTGATCATTATGGGATTCACAAGAGGAGGTATTGAAATATGAATTTTTAATGCAAGTAAATAATACTAGGTCGTATAATGGAACAACCCAGGGAAATACTCTGCCGGCCTTTACCATGCATTTTTTACCCCGCATGTTTTTAGATTGCATCTGCTTTTACAACGTATGCCTTTACCACGCAGTGTGTGTGCGCGTGTATATATATATATATATATATATATATATATATATATATATATATATATATATATATATATATATATATATATATATATATATGGCAGCGTCCGTTACCCAGGGTCATTTTCACAAAGCAAATCATATATATATCCATAGAAAAAGCGTTTTTTGTTTTCCCAATAACTTGACGAATCATCGCAAATTTTTCAAAACTAGTGGGGCGCTCCAGTCAGCTCCTGTCTTGAAAGTTTTGGGGTGATTCGGCAAGCGGGGGCCGAGAAAAAAGGGGGTCCCAAAACGTGTTTTCTCCATGTTAATTCCCATAGGAAACTTTAGACACGGCTACAGCCCCAACTGCTGAACGGAATTACACCAAATTTGTCATAAAGGTAGTGCTTGGTTCAGAAAGCACCCTTTTTTTAAAAATGGTTAAATCCGTTCAGTAGTTGCTGAGAAAATCAAAAAATAAAAGTTTCGATATATAGAGACGCAGTGGATCCGCGCACCCTCCCAACCACGAGCTTTATTCTGATTGGCTGTCAACACTCCAAACCAGGAACTGTTGGCAGCCATCTTGTGCCTTGGTAACCGAGGCACAAGAAATCAGAAAAAATAAGGCGCAAAACAAGAAAAGGGGGCAGGGTAGAAACACCCTGACCCCCTAGGCCTGCTCAGGGGCCCCACAAGGACCACCAGGGCCAAAAAAGGCAGTTTTTTTTTTTTAAATCGCGAGATGCGCAGAGGATCCGTGCATCGGCCATGAATGTAAAATAAAACGAAGCGCAGAATCCCGCGCTTCGTTATTAATTAGCCCTCATGTGGGCCAAGTCCCGGGGTCATGCACAAAAAATAATTGTGGGGGCCCAGAGGTAATTATTTGTGGGGTGGTACACTGCCCCCCCGCAGCCCCGGGGACCTCTACCCCCCAGGGCTTATTTAAATAAAAAAAAAAAAATACCTGTATGGGGGCGGGGGGGCCTCCAGCCCCCCCACACGCCCCGGGACCGACACCTCCGCGGGGCACAGATATGTAAATTTGGGGGTCCGTTAAGGACCCCCGAGCCCCGGGGACCACCACCTCCCCTGGGCTTTGTACAGATTGGGAGGGGGGACGCGTGGCCCCCCTCCTGGAGCCTGTGATAGCCCTGGGGACCGCCACCTCCCAGGGCCGGCCCTGCAGTGTCCTGGGGTGCCCACCCCGGGACACTGCTGTTTGCAATGACAGGGCGGGAGCCTCGCGGCTTCCGCCCTGTCATTGCAAACTGCTTTGCTTCATTGAAGCGAGAGCAGGGAAACCTGCTCTTGCTTCAATGAAGCAAAGCAGATTGCTTTTCCACAAGGGGAGCTGAATGTTAGCAGCTCCCTTCGTGGAAAAGCAATGCCGGCTCCTGCAGGACGCAGGCAGCCGGCAGGGACCATGGGGGCATTGGGGCTCCCCCCACGGTCCCCAAAGGAGAGGGCCAGCCCCGGGGGATGGGGTCCCCGGGGCCAATAGAGGCCTTAGGAGGGGGTGGCGGGGGCGCCATGCTGTCCCCCATTCCTATAAAAAAAAAATGTTTGGCCATGCCCCAGGGGATGGGGTCCCCGGGGCCGGAATTGGCCACGGGAGGGGGGCCCACGCAGCCCCCTTCCCGTTCATTTTTTAAATTTTTTTTAAAAAGGGATCAGGTCCTGGGGGATGGGGTCCCCAGGGTTCAAAAAGAGGGGGAAAAGGGGGGCCACATAGCCCCCCCCTTCTAAAAAAAAAAAAAAAAAAGATTTTTTTTAAAAAAAGACTGCAATCGTGCCAGAGGCCCCGCCCCCTGCCAGAAACACTCTGCAAGCGCGCCCTGTGTCACGTTTTAAATTGGGGAATTAATTCCCCTTCAATACTGGGGGTCCCTGGGGGCCAACTAGCCCACCAGGTACCTCCAGTAAATTCCACAGGGCTGCGCTGCAGAGAGGTGGTCCAGGCCACGCCCCTTTTTACACCTCTCTGCAATGCAGCTCTGTGGCACTTACTGGAGGTACCTAGAGGGCTAGTTGGCCCCCAGGGACCCTCAGGATTCAAGGGGACTTAATCCCCCAACTTAAAACGTGCCACGGGGCATGTTTGCACAGTGGTGAAGGGAGGGGGCGGGGCCTGAGGTGACATGTGTGCAAACACGCCCTGTAGCGTGTTTTAAGTTGGGGAATTAATTCCTCTTCAATCCTGAGGGTCCCTGGGGGCCAACTAGCCCACCAGGTACCTCCAGTAAGCGCCACAAAGCTGCGTTGCAGAGAGGTGAAAAAAGGGGCATGGCCTCTGAACACCTCTCTGCAACGCACTCCCTGGCGCATACTGGAGGTACCTGGTGGGCTAGTTGGCCCACAGGGACCCTCAGGATTGAAGAGGAATTCATTCCCCAACTTAAAACGTGCCACAGGGTGTGTTTGCACACATGTCATCTCAGGCCCCGCCCCCTTCACCACTGTGCAAACGCACCCCCTGGCGAGTTGTAAGTTGGGGAATTAATTCCCCTTGAATACTGAGGGTCCCTGGGGGCCAACTAGCCCACCAGGTACCTCCAGTATTCGCCAGGGAGCTGCGTCGCAGAGAGGTTTCCAGAGGCCACGCCCCTTTTCACACACACACACACACACCCCACACACACAAACACTCAGGCACCCATACAGATACTCAGACAACCAATCAATAACTTAAAGACACTCACGTAGCTATTCACAAACCCATGCAGCCGCTTACACACCAACAGACAGACGGATACAGACAGTCACACAGTTTAGTCACTAACCCATGCATTCAGTAAGATACGTTTAATCACTCATTTATAGACTCAGTCATGCACCTACTAAATCATCCATTCAGACACTTATACACCCACTCATTCTTCAATACGCCTTTCCCTATATATATTAAACATATTTAAACTTTACAGAAACACAGTCACTGGATGAGGTCATCAGTTATGTCATCAGTGATGTCATTTGAGATGTCATCAGTGATGTCATCTGTGATGTCACTGACCATGTCATGAGTGATGTAATATGTGACATCATCAGCAGTGCATTGGGGGGGCAGGAGTTATAGTTAACTAACTATAATTCTTTGGTTTTGTACGAGTGAAATGTCCAACTAACTATAACTTTCCCTAAAACCGATGGTTTTTTCAGTGAATTTCTAAGGTTTTTTAAATGCTAATTTCTAACTATAACGTGCCTGAAACCTATGATTTTTTCAGTGAATATATATATATATATATATATATATATACACACACACATATATATAATATATATATATATATTCACTTAAAAAACCATAGGTTTCACACATGTTATAGTTAGGTGGATATTTCACTCGTACAAAACCAATGAAATTCCCCCGTTATAGTTAGTTCAGATAACTATAACTCGCGCGCCCGCAATCCTCTGCTCATGACGTCACATATTACATCACTTATGACATGGTCAGTGGCATCACTCATGACATCACTGATGACATCATCCTTGTGATAGAGTGGCGGTCGCGCGAGTTATAGTTATCTCAACTAACTATAACGGGGGAATTTCATTGGTTTTTTACGAGTAAAATATCCACCTAACTATAACATGTGTGAAACCTATGGTTTTTTAAGTGAATTTGCAAGGTTTTTTAAATGCTAATTCCTAACTATAACGTGTGTGAAACCTATGGTTTTTTCAGTGAATTTGTACGGTTTTTTAAATGCTAAGTTATGTATGTATTATAATTTTTTTTATATATTTATTTTTCAATAAACTGCGTATTACATTTTTTTTTTTAATGGTTTTTCACCGTGCGCGCACGGTGCGCGCACCCCCGCGATTTTATTTTTAAAAAAATTAAATGTTTTTTTCTGCCTTCGGGGTACTACAGGGACCCCCTGACCAAGGCTAGGGGGTCAGGAACTCTCTACCCTACCTCCTTTTCACGTTCGCCACCTTCTTATTCCACTCTCGCACTGAAAACAAACAAAATGGCGGCCGACACTTCCTGATTTCGACCGATTCGAACGTTGACTGACATGTAACAACCAATCAGAATTACGCTCGTGCACGTTGGGGTGCGCGCACGGTGCGCGGCTATAGATATGTATGTGCTTTTAAATGCAATTTTCTCAGGAACTACTGAACAGATTGACTCCATATATGCAAAAGGCACATCCCTGACCTGAGGACTACCTCTCTGCCAAATTTCAAGTAATTCTCTTCAGCCTACCGGGCTGTAGGACCGTGTTTCCATAGGAAATCTGAAAATTCTATTTTGAATAACTTTGGTGCCGGTTGACGAATCTTTGTGAAATTTTCAAAACTAATGGGGCGCTCAGCTCCTACCCTGAAAGTCTTGGGGGGATTCGTCAAGCGGGGGCCGAGAAAAAAGGGGGGTCCCAAAACGCGTTTTCCCCATGCATTTTCCCATAGGACCTTTAATCGAATGTACAGCCCGGACGGCTGAACAGAATTACTTGAAATTTGGCAGAGAGGTAGTCCTCAGGTCAGGGATGTGCCTTTTGCATATATGGAGTCAATCTGTTCAGTAGTTCCTGAGAAAATTGCATTTAAAAGCACATACATATCTATAGCCGCGCACCGTGCGCGCACCCTAACGTGCGCGAGCGTAATTCTGATTGGTGGTTACATGTTAGTCAACGTTCGAAATCAGGAAGTGTCAGCCGCCATTTTGTTTGTTTTCAGTGCGAGAGTGAAAAAGGAAGGTGGCGAACGTGAAAAGGGGGCAGGGTAGAGAGTTCCTGACCAGCTAGCCTTTGTCAGGGGGTCCCTGAAGGACCCCGAAGGCATCAACATTTTTAAAACATTTTTTTTTTTTTTAAATCGTGGGGGTGCGCGCACGGTGAAAAACCCCCCAAAAAATTTACAAAATTTCAATACGTAATTTATTGTAAAATAAAATACATACATAACTTAGCATTTAAAAAACCGTACAAATTCACTGAAAAAACCATAGGTTTCACACACGTTATAGTTAGGAATTAGCATTTAAAAAACCTTGCAAATTCACTTAAAAAACCATAGGTTTCACACATGTTATAGTTAGGTGGATATTTCACTCGTAAAAAACCAATGGAATTCCCCCGTTATAGTTAGTTCAGATAACTATAACTCGTGCGACCGCCACTCTATCACAAAGATGATGTCATCAGTGATGTCATAAGTGATGCCACTGACCAGGTCATGAGTGATGTAATATGTGACGTCATGAGCAGGATTGTGGGCGCGCGAGTTATAGTTATCTGAACTAACTATAACGGGGGAATTTCATTGGTTTTTTACGAGTGAAATATCCACCTAACTATAACATGTGTGAAACCTATGGTTTTTTTAAGTGAATATATATATATATATATACACACACACACACACACAATATTTTTGTGGCGGGAGACCACCCCGACCTTACCTTAAAATGTGTGTTAAAGGCATACGTTGTAAAAAGCATATGCATTCTAAATACAAGCATGGTAAAAAACATATGGTAAAGGTACATTGTGGTAAAAACCTTGTTGTAAAGGCTGTTTCCCATAATACTATACATGTCCAAGAACAATTTATGTGTTCATGTTGACTTAATGGATTAGATATATCGTCCCGCGAGAGTGATTCTTTTGTTTCTTATCATTCCTAACAGTGTCACGTTCATTCTCACCTTTCGTGAAGGATATGCAACCTCTTAAAGTAATCTTTGAAAGGCTTTGCCTGTGACTCAGTTAAGCGCAGCTCCCAAAAAACATTTGGATCAGCTAAGAACATAAGTATGATTTTATTATGCTGATGGTGAAACACAACTGATGGAAAAAAAAGTTTACTGCATGTGGGAGCCATACCCTTCACCAGCCAGCTGTTGAGATATGGATATAAATGGAGCTGGCAGAGCATTATGGACCCTGCCACTGCCGTTATTTGTCCTGGTAAAACCTCTTGGGGATTGTGACCCTAAAAGGAAGGTTTTGTAACTGAAAAGCATTCTACTTACAAGAAACCTTGGATACAGGCAATATGCCAAATGTATCTGAATATGAAAGTAAGTGTCCTTGAGGAAGAGGGTCGTCTGTTTGTGTAGCATCAGAATGACATCCTGCAGGGTTATTTTGAAGTGACTGGATGTGATATAGCAGTTGAACAGCCACAGATCAAGAATGGCAGGTTAAGATTTGTCCTTCTTAGGTAGGAGGAGATACAGAGAGAAGGCACATTGACCCTAATCCGAAGTAGGCACTGTCTTTATTGCTTCTTTGTAAAGCAAAGCGTTTATCTCCTCCAACAAGAGTGTAAAATGTTCTCTGTTAAGTTTGTATGAACATACAGGCTGGTTGCGAAGCGTTGCATGAAATTCCAAGCAATAACCATGGGAAATACTGGAGAGAACACACTGTTCTAAAGCTATACTCTCCCAGTGTGAAAAGTAGAACTTGAGGTTTTTCCCACTTGTTATATGTTCAGGAGATGCGACGGAGGTCACTGTCTGGAGGCAGAAGACCTCCAGACATTTCGACTCATCAAAATTTGTTGTGCATTCCGAGGATACACAAATCAAAAGCTGGCGGGCGTTCTTTCACTTTTTTGCCTTCTAAGTTATGGAATTCTCTTCCTGAACACCTCCGGAGTATCGCCGCTGAGTACACCTTTATGGTGCTCTTAAAGACAAACCTCTTCAAAGAGAAATGATCCAATCCTGATTCTAATTGTTTCTGTTCCTCTTGAGACACTGCTTATCTTGAGAGGGTCTTCATTCTCCTGTTTCTGTTTGTAGCAAACAGTGCCAGGACGGTCTACTTGGAGCTGCAGTCTCGATTTTTATAAAACCTCTTATTTATTCACTCAGGTTCCCCTTCTTTAGGCACCTCGGGAATTAGCACATCCCTTGCTCTGAAGGGTCCTCAGGAACAGTGGCCTCTGGCCTTGTCTAAATTGATGCTGGCTTTCGGAATGAAAGAACATTTATGGTTGGTATGACTCTTGAGGACTGCTTGCACTTGTTTTTGGTGCAGGTTACGTCTGTCGCCAATGAAAAGGCGATTTCTATGGCTAGTGCTGTAGAGTACCCAAAGGCCTTCACCATATTAGTGAGTTTCAAATTTTTCCCAGCATTTTATCCACTTAAGGTGGTTCCTCAAGAAAAGCATGGCATTCTTGAAGAGGCTGCTCCTTCCTGCTCCCCACTTTTTAAGAGGGCACATACAAAGCCCCAAAAGGAAAAGTACCCTCTTCTGAGAAAATAGGACATTACAACTATCTAAGCAATTGCTAGAAAAGCCCCATTCATATTACATCAGACATCCCTACTCTGTTAGCCAAATCCTTACCCAATTTGCAAATATGCTTCGGCCATATTAAATGGCTGTGTCTAGCTATGAGATCTAGGTAAATTATGTTATGCCATAAAATATCCACTGATGTGGCCAGTTCACTAGTGATGTTTTTTAAACAACAAACCCAGTAGTTGTGCCAGTGTCTCTGCATACCTCACTACACTGTTGGATCTGCAGTCAGATATAAAATCTTCAGCCTGTCTCCTCAGCAACCAGTCCCAGTGCGTGCCACTACTTCCTAATGTTGGTATTGATACTTTTGTCTCCAAGGATTTACTATGGAGAGGGAATGGGACACTACTGCGCAGCGCTTATGGTGCTGATTCAAGCCACTGATGTCCATTTTGCATAATGTGTATGAATGACATTTTAAGCAAGATAGTTTGCCTTCCTATCAAGTTAGATCCATACAAGGAAGGATGGCCTTGTGGCCGTAATCACTACATATCGTTCTGCAGTTTAAAGAGAGCAGAAAGTTTCCAGTTTTCGATTTTGGAAATTTGACTAATGTTAAAATGCACTCTCTTATTAAAATATTCCTATTGAGCGCACATTTGTCAGCATTATCATTCACACAGTTTCTAGGTCGCAAGTCTGTCACAATCACACACTAAGTAATTAACGTCTTTGTAGAAAGCAGGACTGTGCACACGTTAAAATCAGTGTTTAAGGCATATTACCATTTGTATCTAAAACAAAATCATATAACACAATAATTGAATAATGAGGGATCACAGGACGATCAGGTAGATTCAGTTTTCGGTTTTATGGTGTAATTCAGAATAATCCAGCCAGCCAACACGTGTTTCGTCATGGGGTACACACACCCCCGACTTCTTCAGGGCTGGTAAGAAAAACACATACAGAGTACATATCACAGGCAAGTACCTGAAAGTTATGACAGACAGAAAATAAAGTTTTCCAATCAAATTTGGAAGGTGGGAACCGACATTAGTCAAAGAGCACCATGGTCTACCAAGTGGTAACCAGGTGTTTAGGATTAATCAACCATGCGTCAATATAGGTGCCAAAAATTAAAGTTTTGAGTATTCTTGACAAAAAACCGAGAAATAGGGAATAAATAAAGGCATTCGTCGTCATTAATGCGTGAAAATGCTAAAAAAGACCCCTTCACAGCAAGTGCAGCGTGAATGGATATATCATCTATATTAAATCCATGTGAAAATCTTGTGTGTTCAAGCACCCTGGTTTGAAATTGTATTAGACCGCGATGACCAAGTGAGTGGGTAAAAATCTATCGTTAGCCCCACAGAGAGAGGAAATTATAAACGTGCGAGCGGATTAACGAAGTACCCCTACCTTGTCGTAGTACGGCCAATAAATCGGACCTATAAGCAAGTAAGATAACCAACAATCTATCAAGATCGTCTTCCTGACTATATGTTAGCTAACCACAATCAGAAATGAGAGTCCTATGATACACGGGTTTACAACATGCGACGGAGTATGCACTCCAATCCAGGCTTACCTTCAACCTGGTGATAATTCCGACCCAGGAGGTCTTATATTTCAAACAAAAGCGGTGTAATTCGGCGTTATCTGTAGGCATTCACCATGAGGTCCAACACATTCTGTGAGGTTGTCACACTGTTATATTCAACCACTCAGGCTCTGTAAGGCATAATACGTAATCGGTAACTCGCTCGCTTTATATTCATCAAATGGGGCGGTAAATATACTAGAATCCCAAGGTTCAGGACTATTTCTTACCAGAAGACGAGTACATCCATCCGTAGGTGCCCGGTGCTCTCCGCGTGTGTTCGCGGGTGTCTTTAGTGCGCATACCCGGAAGTGCTTTTATTGGGACTCTAATGCAAACACTAGAACGAGTGTGTTCGAACGTGTTTGGTGGTGCGCATGCGTTGGTTGAGGTGTGTTTGTCTGGAAGTTTGTCAAGATACGTCAACTTGAGAAAATGATAGTTATTGCAACAATCCTTTCAAAAGAATTCAAGACAGAAAATTGATACAAGATATAAAGTGATAGATTCACATTCTCGGTTTACAATAGAGAAACGGTAAAAGTTACGGCAACGCAACGTATATGTAATAACGCAGAATGATCATGAAAATTTCGGGTTGTGTATCAAAAACATGACAGCGAAAGCAGAACAAATCAGTACATATTGAAGAAGATATGTAAGCCACAGGGGCACAGTAATTAGTAGATGCAGCATATACATACAGGAGTCTACATTGTACTGTGCTGTCCATCTTATATCGTTCTCAGTATACTCTCATTTGATGGTTGTGGTGACATTTATTCTTTGAACGGTCAAACGTACAGTGTGATGTGGTTGTGAACACATGATGTTACTTTTAGTTTCTAAAGCGGTGTATGGTTCAGTTGTGATCATTACAGTTTATATACATTGTTGAAATGGTCACATGATATGGACAAAACATGCAGAATCAATGTCATACCAGACTCCAAAAGTTATCACCCCATCAGTCTCCTAGGAAGTAGTGCATCTCATTGTCACTATTAAAACCTAGGTCATGGGTTCGTAAGCGCATGATCCAGAAGGCTTCCAGTCTCCTCAAGTTAAGCTCCCTATTGCCTCCTCTAGGGTTCTGTTTGCAAAAGTCTATACCATAGAATTTGAACTTCTTGGTTTGGCCTTGTGTAGAACACTCCCAAATGTGTAATGCCATGGGGTATCTTGCATCTTTCTGTTTTAAGGCTCTTACGTGTTCTACAATCCTCTCCTTCAGGCATCTTATAGTACTGCCTACATATTTGCCTCCACACGTACATTCTAGTACATAGACTACAAATTTAGTATTGCAATTAATATTCACCCTGATATCATACTCCCTGTTTGGGCCGTGAAATGTCTTTTTCTTGTCGTCAGCCCATCTACAAATTCCACAAAATCCGCATTTAAAAAAACCCTTGGATCTTACACTTAGCCATGTGTCTGGGAATACGTTGTGTGAATAACTGGGACTAAGGCGTGCGCGTAGTGTTTTGCCCCTACGGTAAGTAATCTGCGGTCTTTTGTTGATGAATTTTGATAGAGAGGAGTCATTTGTGAGGATGTGCCAGTGTTTCTGTAGGCTTTTAGATAGGGCCCTACTGTAACCATCGTAGTTGGTGATCAGCCTGACTGATGTGTCTGTGGGTTTCTTCTCCTTGTCTGTAATAGTTTTGGTTCTGTCTGTGTTTCTGATTTTGTTCTCTGCTTTCTGGATTATAGATTTACTATATCCCCTTTTAATGAATCTGGTTTCCATGTCCCGTAAACAGAGTCGAAAATCTGTGTCTACACTGCAGTTCCGTCTGGCCCTGGTGTATTCGCCTAGGGGGATAGCATTGATTTGGTGCGGTGGATGTGCACTCTTTGCGTGTAGAATCGCATTGCATGCAGTGTCTTTCCTGTGTAGTTTGGTGTGTAATTTGTTGTCTTTAATAAAGATTTCAATGTCCAAAAATTTGATGCTCATGCTGCTTGATTCTTGTGTAAATTGCATACGTGAAGTGTTCGAATTAAGGTATGTACAAAATTCCGTCAGGCTCTCCGGGGTGCCTGTCCATATTATTAGACAATCATCGATGTAGCGCCCCCAGTATAGAATAGAGTCATGATATCTGCCTCCTCCTGGTCCCCATACCCAGTCCTCTTCCAATTTACCCATGAACAAATTGGCGAAACTGGGGGAAAATTTGGATCCCATCGCCACTCCCTTCTTCTGTCTGTACCATTGGGAATTGAATAAAAATACATTGTTATTGAGAATAATGCGCATCATATCGATCAGCATCTCTGTGTGCTTCCATTGAGAAGCAGCTCTTTTAAACAAAATGTTTTCTATGGCTTTCATTCCCAACTCAAGTTCAATGCTGGTGTACAGTGACACCACGTCCATCGTCACCAAGATCATGCTCTCCTCCCATCTTAGATCTGACAGGATGTTCAATATATGCTTTGTGTCCCTTATATATGAAGGTAGGTTTTTTACAAGTGGTGACAGAAAAAGATCCACGTATTCAGCTAATCTCTCCGTGGGACCCCCAATTCCTGCTACTATTGGTCTACCCGGAGGGAAAGTGAGGTGTTTGTGTACTTTCGGAAGTGTGTACATGCATGGGTAGTTGGGTTTAAACACTTTAAGATAATTCATTTCTTCCAGGGTAAGCAGACTATCATTGTACCACTCAGTAAGTTTCTTGTTTATTGTTTGTGAAAGTGGACCTATTGGGTTCTGGTGTATTGGTTCATAGCATGAGGTATCATTGAGTTGTGAAAGTATTTCTGCATTATAATCCTGCTTATTCATTATCACTACGTTGCCTCCTTTGTCCGCTTCTCTAATTATGACATCTTTGTTACTTGCAAGTTCTTTAAGGGCCACCCGTTCCCCCTTGGACAAGTTATCAGAGTATCTTGATTTCTTTTTATCCCTTTTGTCTTCAAATTTATTGAGGTCAGCCAGTACTAATTTGTGAAAAGTGTCTATTGAATTTCCGCTAGTTAGTGTAGGTGTCCACTTGGATTTTGTGCGAAGCCCACTGGTCAATGTGTAATCTGTTTGAATATCAAGCTCTTGTAATAGTGATTCTATTCGTTGAGGCGTTTCCTCTGTGTCTGCTAAAGATAAGAGTAATTGTGTATTTAACGCGTCTTGGATACTATAACTGATATTCACAGAATCAGTAGGAATATGCATAGAAACTTTATTAGGTACAGGGTTCATTTCAAAAAAAGTTTTCAATTTCAAATTTCTCGTAAATTTGTACAGATCCACTTTGGTATTGCACACATCACCCTCATTAGTTGGGTTGAAACTTAAACCATTTTTTAGCAAATTAACCATTTCATCATTCAAAGATATAGAAGAAAGGTTCATAATCTCAATGACATCTGTAGACCCTACCGTTACTTCTTGTTCTGACCTGACCTCAGTTTGGTACGGTAATCCTCTTTTTCTCCCTGCCCTCTGACCTCTGCGGGTTTTGCGTTTGTGGGATCGCGGATAGGTGGAAGTCTGTTCCCTTTCCTGATTCTTAAAACCTCTCGTAAAAAAGAGGAAGAGGAAGATGTCCCTGCATTCTCTAAATCACTGTCACTAGTGATTGGTGCATTTAAAGATGAGGTACTGGAAGAGACTGAGCTAATATCCTGTCTTTGAATTTTTTCTGATTCTTTCCCTGTCTGAAAAAGATGATCATATTTTCTCGCATAGGTGTACACTCGTCCTTCCCTGTAATCTATTTCATCCCGTTTCAACTTTCTCGCTTTCCTTTCTTTAATTTCATTTTGATGTTTCATTAAAATATCATTAAGTATCACATAATTCTTTTCGGTGGCTTCTTTGAGGTCTAGGGCTAGTATTTCTTGTTCTAATGCTTCAATATCTTTTTGAAGTTTTATCAATTTCCTGTCTGTATTCTCAATTAGAATTGTCATGAGTGTTTGGGATTTATCAATTAATGTATCTTCCCATTTCTTTAAAAGGTCCTCCTCCAGGTCATCGTATGTTGGAAAGATTTGCGATCTTAGACCCCTGGGGACCCTATTGAGACGCATGTACTGCTTCAACGTAGCTCTGTCCCACCATTTCGAATTTTCAGCTTTTTTTAATTTTTCTAGCCTCACAAATTTGTCCCGAAGACCCTCATTGCGTGTGGGTATATTAAGCCCAGCACTTGCTGCTACTGATTGTCCTTTGGCAAGGTTGTCAAAAAGTTCTTCTGCAATTTTATCTCTATCACTGGTCATGATGAGTCTCAACGCGGATGCTGCTCCAACCTGCACTCCAATTCGATAAATAGCAAAATGGGGGGTATTATTTCAAACCGTCAGGTTATTTACGAGCGCTCTCTTTTATACGTTTTTGTCACAAGTTGAATATATTAGTAACGGTGCCACAGAAGAGGGAAAAACAACCCCTAAACCCTCTACAAGTGGGCCACGGCCCATTATACGAACAGAAAGCAGGACTGTGCACACGTTAAAATCACAGTGTTTAAGGCATATTACCATTTGTATCTAAAACAAAATCATATAACACAATAATTGAATAATGAAGGTTCACAGGACGATCAGGTAGATTCAGTTTTCGGTTTTATGGTGTAATTCAGAATAATCCAGCCAGCCAACACGTGTTTCGTCAAGAATCAAGCAGCATGAGCATCACATTTTTGGACATTGAAATCTTTATTAAAGACAACAAATTACACACCAAACTACACAGGAAAGACACTGCATGCAATGCGATTCTACACGCAAAGAGTGCACATCCACCGCACCAAATCAATGCTATCCCCCTAGGCGAATACACCAGGGCCAGACGGAACTGCAGTGTAGACACAGATTTTCGACTCTGTTTACGGGACATGGAAACCAGATTCATTAAAAGGGGATATAGTAAATCTATAATCCAGAAAGCAGAGAACAAAATCAGAAACACAGACAGAACCAAAACTATTACAGACAAGGAGAAGAAACCCACAGACACATCAGTCAGGCTGATCACCAACTACGATGGTTACAGTAGGGCCCTATCTAAAAGCCTACAGAAACACTGGCACATCCTCACAAATGACTCCTCTCTATCAAAATTCATCAACAAAAGACCGCAGATTACTTACCGTAGGGGCAAAACACTACGCGCACGCCTTAGTCCCAGTTATACACACAACGTATTCCCAGACACATGGCTAAGTGTAAGATCCAAGGGTTTTTTTAAATGCGGATTTTGTGGAATTTGTAGATGGGCTGACGACAAGAAAAAGACATTTCACGGCCCAAACAGGGAGTATGATATCAGGGTGAATATTAATTGCAATACTAAATTTGTAGTCTATGTACTAGAATGTACGTGTGGAGGCAAATATGTAGGCAGTACTACAAGATGCCTGAAGGAGAGGATTGTAGAACACGTAAGAGCCTTAAAACAGAAAGATGCAAGATACCCCATGGCATTACACATTTGGGAGTGTTCTACACAAGGCCAAACCAAGAAGTTCAAATTCTATGGTATAGACTTTTGCAAACAGAACCCTAGAGGAGGCAATAGGGAGCTTAACTTGAGGAGACTGGAAGCCTTCTGGATCATGCGCTTACGAACCCATGACCTAGGTTTTAATAGTGACAATGAGATGCACTACTTCCTAGGAGACTGATGGGGTGATAACTTTTGGAGTCTGGTATGACATTGATTCTGCATGTTTTGTCCATATCATGTGACCATTTCAACAATGTATATAAACTGTAATGATCACAACTGAACCATACACCGCTTTAGAAACTAAAAGTAACATCATGTGTTCACAACCACATCACACTGTACGTTTGACCGTTCAAAGAATAAATGTCACCACAACCATCAAATGAGAGTATACTGAGAACGATATAAGATGGACAGCACAGTACAATGTAGACTCCTGTATGTATATGCTGCATCTACTAATTACTGTGCCCCTGTGGCTTACATATCTTCTTCAATATGTACTGATTTGTTCTGCTTTCGCTGTCATGTTTTTGATACACAACCCGAAATTTTCATGATCATTCTGCGTTATTACATATACGTTGCGTTGCCGTAACTTTTACCGTTTCTCTATCGTAAACCGAGAATGTGAATCTATCACTTTATATCTTGTATCAATTTTCTGTCTTGAATTCTTTTGAAAGGATTGTTGCAATAACTATCATTTTCTCAAGTTGACGTATCTTGACAAACTTCCAGACAAACACACCTCAACCAACGCATGCGCACCACCAAACACGTTCGAACACACTCGTTCTAGTGTTTGCATTAGTGTCCCAATAAAAGCACTTCCGGGTATGCGCACTAAAGACACCCGCGAACACACGCGGAGAGCCCCGGGCACCTACGGATGGATGTACTCGTCTTCTGGTAAGAAATAGTCCTGAACCTTGGGATTCTAGTATATTTATCGCCCCATTTGATGAATATAAAGCGAGCGAGTTACCGATTACGTATTATGCCTTACAGAGCCTGAGTGGTTGAATATAACAGTGTGACAACCTCACAGAATGTGTTGGACCTCATGGTGAATGCCTACAGATAACGCCGAATTACACCGCTTTTGTTTGAAATATAAGACCTCCTGGGTCGGAATTATCACCAGGTTGAAGGTAAGCCTGGATTGGAGTGCATACTCCGTCGCATGTTGTAAACTCGTGTATCATAGGACTCTCATTTCTGATTGTGGTTAGCTAACATATAGTCAGGAAGACGATCTTGATAGATTGTTGGTTATCTTACTTGCTTATAGGTCCGATTTATTGGCCGTACTACGACAAGGTAGGGGTACTTCGTTAATCCGCTCGCACGTTTATAATTTCCTCTCTCTGTGGGGCTAACGATAGATTTTTACCCACTCACTTGGTCATCGCGGTCTAATACAATTTCAAACCAGGGTGCTTGAACACACAAGATTTTCACATGGATTTAATATAGATGATATATCCATTCACGCTGCACTTGCTGTGAAGGGGTCTTTTTTAGCATTTTCACGCATTAATGACGACGAATGCCTTTATTTATTCCCTATTTCTCGGTTTTTTGTCAAGAATACTCAAAACTTTAATTTTTGGCACCTATATTGACGCATGGTTGATTAATCCTAAACACCTGGTTACCACTTGGTAGACCATGGTGCTCTTTGACTAATGTCGGTTCCCACCTTCCAAATTTGATTGGAAAACTTTATTTTCTGTCTGTCATAACTTTCAGGTACTTGCCTGTGATATGTACTCTGTATGTGTTTTTCTTACCAGCCCTGAAGAAGTCGGGGGTGTGTGTACCCCATGACGAAACACGTGTTGGCTGGCTGGATTATTCTGAATTACACCATAAAACCGAAAACTGAATCTACCTGATCGTCCTGTGATCCCTCATTATTCAATTATTGTGTTATATGATTTTGTTTTAGATACAAATGGTAATATGCCTTAAACACTGATTTTAACGTGTGCACAGTCCTGCTTTCTGTTCGTATAGTGGGCCGTGGCCCACTTGTAGAGGGTTTAGGGGTTGTTTTTCCCTCTTCTGTGGCACCGTTACTAATATATTCAACTTGTGACAAAAACGTATAAAAGAGAGCGCTCGTAAATAACCTGACGGTTTGAAATAATACCCCCCATTTTGCTAATTAACGTCTTTGTGTTGGCATATGACGAGGTCTAGCTTGCATATAACTGTATTACCAGGAAAGCCCTGCCACGCATGACAGTTTATTGGTGTGAAGATCAAGCTCCTTTCAAGACTGATACCCTGAGGGATGGTCCTTAAGGTATGTAATTTAAAGTGTCTGTTTCTTGCCCGAGTATGCTGTGGCTGCTCCTCAACATATAGGCCTGCCTGAAATCCGAGACTTAGTCTGACTTCTAGGCGCAGACTTCACTAGAGGCTCCGGTGAAATTTGGTTTCCAGAGTCAGAGCTGTTGAGCCTCTGGACATGCCCTCGCAAACTGTTGTTGGATTATTTATCTAAGTCTTTTGCTACCACACCAATTTCATACCCATAGGGCGCCCACTTTTTGAATCTTAGGTGCTGAATCGACTTCTGAAATCGAAAGCATCACACACAGAACCAATGCTCATCATGGTCCATTGGTACACAGATGTTACATGTCCAACCATGGAAATTTGCTATTGCAAGTGGGGCAACAATTAAAAGGAGTATTTTCAATTACCTCAACCAAAAGAAGTTATTTCTACATGACCTGCCCCAGGCTGTTCACTGTAACTCCCTCTTGGTTAGTGCTAGATTGTGTGTTCTGTAAAGCAACAGATGTTTTTGGTTTCCTGGTCTTCTCATGTCAATATTTTCTTTGAGGTCAAGTGAGCACTTGAAACATTGAAGAATCCATTGTAGGAAAAAAACATCTGAGGAAGAGTCTGTGTTGTGGTGCATTTTTGGTTTTAGGGGAGCTACCACAAGTCACCCTGAAACCAAAAGCACATTTTCAAAGAAAAACAAGTAAAATTCATAGCCAATGTTCGATGTCAAAAGTATACAGTGCATTTTATCTCCAGCAAAGCATGCTCTAAACATGATGTTATCACATGGTATCATAAATTCAATGTTCATAAGATACAGATCAAGGGGATAAAGCCTAGACGTCTCCTAGTTGGCCCCTACTTAACTTAGTCATTCAAGAAAGAAAGATATCTGGGAGTCGCACTGAGGCTCTGTAGTGGTGTCTTATTTGTCAAAAATAAACTGTTTCAGGATAGGATCAAAATCACAAGTAAGTGGGAGCATTTACCTTTCAATGGTGAGCAAAGTAAACCCGAAAGATGGCAATTATCTCTGGCAACAGAGAAATGTAGCGGAAACAAAAACAAGCATTTGCAATGCAATAGGTCTCACATATACACAAGTTTGAGCTATTGGCATTGTAAATGACAATGCCTTTTATTTATGTTTTGGTTTTTAAAACCTAAATAAAAGGCATTGTCATTTACAACGCCAATAGCTTAAACTCTCGTAAATACGAGACCTATTGCATTGAAAATGCTTGCTTTTTTTCCCATTAGATGTGCCCTTGACTATGGATTGCACGGTTTTCTTGGAAAGCAGAGCTTTTTCTGACCACTTATACAGATATAAACCGAAGGACTGTCGTCCCTCTTAACATCAATCGTCTGACGTTAGAGTGCCTCCTTGTACAGTACTGGGTAGGCTCTTGCGCGAAAGGCGTCGGGCGTATTATTTATTTCGAAGTGTTATCATAAAAAATTGCAGGCGCACGAGCACGATGAAATGTAAATACAGTATTGAAAAAAGGAATCCTGCAAAAAAATAAAGACTGCTTGGACCCAGTGTTTTTGGCAACTAGTAAAAGTGGAAAGGGCGAAAGCTGTGCTGAGCACATAAAGTGGGCTGCAACGGAAGAACAGGCACGCACTCTTCACAATCAAGCACGTGAACAACTTACGGGCGAAATTATGTAGATAGATGTGTGCGCGTGCACGCGCGTCTGTTCCTATCTCAGCCTAAGTGCGTATGGAAATACGCACGTTACGTTTGCAGAGTAAAATGTGTTTTTTTATATTTACGTATAGCGTTTTTAGAACATTTTCGCGGCTCCTGTGTGTTACGATTAATCAAGTGACTCTGTACTTAGAATATTTTCACCTCGGAACGATGAAAGACTAGACTGGCCTCGAACACGTCTGTGCATTGTTTGATAATGGCTTTATGAGGTATGGGTGCAAATTCGGCAATTTTTCCTAATCGTACTGTTTGTTACTGTTTATTGGCAACTAACATCTATTATACCAGTTTCTTATCGATGCAACTGGCATTGCATTCTTGTGCCACGACACAGCATGAGTTCAAGTTGCTGTAGGGGGAACAGCAAATATTTATTTCCCCAGCGTTTCCTCCTGGGCGATCCAACTGCTTCGCTCGCGGTTTATGTACGAGAGCCATTCGCAATATTCGAATTCCCACTAACAATATCTTTTCCGGGAGGAGCCTACCGCTTGACCAAGATGGCCGCGTGAGCTTAGAGCTCCCGAGACCCTCGCGCCCTCCGTCGACTATCCTGTCTCTAATCCTGCTGGTATGCATGGCACCGTGTTGCTGAGTTGTCAGGGAGGCGATTGATGCTACCCGCGGTCGGATCGCCCATCGGGAACCGGACTTATGACTGGCAAAAGATTGCGGCCTAACTCCCGGAGATGCCAGGGGCTAGAGTTGGCAGGATGCCCGACTCCTAGTTGATCAACAACGGCCTGGTGAGGTGTGAACTGTCGGACGGAGGCCCTCGCTCTTTCACTTTCGATTTCGTTCCCTTTGTCTGCCCGGACACTGTAGAGCTCTGGGTGGCTTTATAACCCCAAGGACGCTCGGCGGGCTACTCTGGCAGCACAAGGCGGACCTGCTCACTCCTTATTCCTCTCTCTGAGAGGGAACGCTCTTCCCTGCATTGGACTGCCTGGAGTCCATTATGTCGGGCAAAGCAGAAGGGGATCGGCTGAAGACTAAGTCCACCAGGCGGGGAACGTATTCCCAAGTCAACAGTATGGACCGCTACGCCCTCCTGAAGACATCGCCGAGTGGATCGAGCCAGGCGCCGGATGCCCAGAAGGAGGACTCGCCTGGGACACCGGAGCTCTCCCTGCAGGATGTCATGGGCGCGCTTGATGGGATGCAGACCTCGATGGGGAGGCAATTCGAGGCCCTGGCGCATAAGGTGGATGCCATCCTGGTGGATGTCAACTTGATCCGCTCGGACCTGGGCAGGACAAACGAACGCGTTAAGGACCTGGACCACAAGACCACGGGCCTCACTGATGATGTTGCGGATTTGCAGAACGAGGTCCGGAAGTTGAGGGCCGAGAGTGACCTCGCCGCCCGCCGGCTGGAGGACTTCGAGAGCCGGTCCAGGCGCAACAACGTGCGCGTCATCGGGGTCCCGGAGTCCTCGGATGAAGCTTCGACGGACCTGCTTGTGGAAGATTTGGTCCTCAATCATCTGAAGCCTAAGGGCCTTGGAAAGTTTTTTTGCGGTGGAAAGGGCCCATAGGGTGCCGGGCGGACGGCCCAAGGCGGGTGCCCCGCCGCGGCCGATTGTCGCCCGGCTCTTTCATTTTAGAGATCGGGACGCTATCCTGCAAGCTTCGAGGGTGACGGGCCCAGTCCCCTTCCAGAATGCGTCGGTGAATTTTTATCCGGACTTCACCCAGCAGGTGCAGAGACAGAGACAGAGCTTCCTGGGGGTGAAGCGGAGACTTCGGGAACTGGACCTGAAGTATGCCATGCTTTTCCCCGCCAGACTACGGGTGGTGCATGAAGATCGGACATTCTTTTTTGACTCTCCTGTTATGGCCGACGAATGGCTGGACGCCTTGCCCCGGCGACGGACCGGGGACGACACAGCCGAGCATGGAGACAGTGGCCGGGATGGACAGGGCTGAAATCTCAAAGCCAGCCTGACTTGATTTGACCATACTTGAAGATTTGAACAGAGTGCAGTAACTGTGGAGGGTTGCGGGAGGACGAGGGGTGCTCTTTTCCTCCCTTAGGGTACTTTTTGTAGATTTTTGTTTTTGTAGGGCGACAGGCACACTGCAAGTTGGGGGGGCTTTTTAAGCTGCAGCAGGGGTGCAGGGTGGGGGGAGGTATGGGGATTTTGAGTTTGTTGTTGGGGGGTTTATTTCTGCAAGGCATGATGATTATCCTCAGGACTGTTCCATGGTGGCGCCTCGGGTGTGGGGTGGGCCTCTTTCCGTTTGAGGATGGGGGGTAGAGGCTTAAGTGTTATAAGCTGGAATGTTAATGGTTTGGGGGATCGCATCAAGAGGGGGATTGTTTTGCAATTTCTGAAACGTTCAATGCCAGACGTTGTCCTGCTGCAGGAGACGCATCTCATAGGCAATACGTGCTATGCCCTGAATAGGAAGGGGTACAAATTCATTGCACACTCGGGATTCTCTTCTGGGTCCAGGGGTGTGGGCATCCTCGTTAGAGCATCGTTGCCTTTTGAGGTGGACTCCACCATTGTTGACGATAGGGGGAGGTTTGTGGCGGGGAGGTGGGAAGGAAGTACTTTGGTTTTGGTTTCGGTTTATGTCCCGCCGGCCCTGCAGGCCTCCACATTTGCTGAACTGGGCAGGGCTTTGCTGACTCTCCCGGGGGGAATGCTGGTAGTGGGAGGGGATTTCAACGCTGTGGGTTCCGGACTGTTGGATAGATACCCGCCCAGGGACACAGGGGGGGCTCAGAAATGGCTTCCAGACTTCCTGGATACGTTTGCTCTGATAGACTGCTGGAGGCTCCGGCACCCCACACAGAGTCAATACACGTTTCACTCCGGGGCGCATGGTAGCCTCTCCAGGATTGACTACCTGCTCACTCTGGCCGCGCATGCCTCGTTGATATCCGAGGCGAGGCACATGGCACGTGGTATCTCTGATCACTCGCCAGTGTGGATCCGGCTGGATCTAGGTCGGGAGGGAGGATGGCCCCCATCAACCCATGGTATTTCCGAGACCCCAAGATGCGCAGCGCCCTGGTAAAGAAGGTAGATAATTACTTTAAGGACAATCTGGGAACCGTGGACTCGGCGGTGTCGCTGTGGGAAGCTTTTAAGACCGTGCTTCGGGGGGAGGCCCTCTCCCTGGTGGTGGCTGCCAAGAACCGGAGGGATTGCGAGGTGCGGCAAGTGGAGGAGGAGATTGCGGCCCTTGAGGGGGATATGGAGGAGGATGTTACAGAGTCCTCATTGCATGAGCTTTGCCTGAAGCAGGCGGAGTATAGGGACCTGGTGACGAACGCCGCCAAGACCCTCAGCAGGGAACAACAGGGCCGCCTTTATGACGTTGGGGATAAGGCAGGGAAACTCCTGGCGTGGTTGGACAGGAAAGAACGGGTCAATAGAGTGGTGCCAGAGTTGATTGGAGAGGGGGGAGAGGCGATTGTGGAACCTGAGGGGATTGTGGAGTGTTTCGCGGAGTATTTTCATAGGGTTTATTCCTCTGTGTCGGACAGGCCGCCCGAGGACTCGTCTGATCTCCTCCGTGATATCGAGTTGCCCTGCCTCTCTGACATAGATAGGGACGATTTGGATGGTGACATCACGATTGACGAGGTGGCGGGAGCGATTCGCGCGTTGAACTCGGGTAAGGCCTCTGGACCGAACGGACTGCCGATCGACCTGTACAAATTGTTCCCGGATAGGGTCGCCCCTCACCTGCGCGCCATGTTTTTGGAGGCGCGGGGGGATGGGATCCTTCCGTTGGATCAGCGGCTGGCGTCGATCGTGGTCATACATAAAGAGGGTAAACCCCGAGATAGATGCGCCTCCTATCGGCCCATTTCACTCCTCAACGCTGAGCCGAAAATTCTGGCCAAACTCCTGGCTACCCGTTTGATTAGGGTACTTGGCGATTTGGTCCATCCGGATCAATCTGGCTTTATCCCGCACCGAAACACAGCATTGAACCTTAGGCGGCTACATGGCGTCATCGCCAGGGCGGACACGCTGCGTGAACCGGCTGTTGTGGCATCTCTTGATGCCACGATGGCCTTTGACACGGTGGAGTGGGCATATTTATGGGCCGTGCTGGCCAAGTTTGGTTTCGGTTGCGGGTTTGTGAGTTGGGTTCGGTTGCTGTACGAGGGGCCACTAGCGAATGTTGTGGTGAATGGTCGGGCATCTACTCCGTTTCAGCTTGGTAGGGGTACTCGGCAGGGCTGCCCCCTGTCGCCTCTGTTGTTCGCCCTCGCCCTCGAACCGTTGGCTGCGTGGATACGTTGGCACCCGGATATACGGGGCCTTCGGTGGTCGCCTGATCACGAGGACCGTATTTCGCTTTATGCCGATGATATCCTGCTGTATCTTGCCTCACCTAAGAAGTCACTTATAGTGGTCTGTGACGTACTCGCATCGTTCGGCAGGAACTCGGGGCTTGTGATTAATTGGGGCAAATCGTACTTGTACGTTCTTAGTGGCGAGGTCCCACCGATCCCTAGAACATGTTCGATACAGGTTGCCCAGCAGGGCTTCGTGTATTTGGGGATTTTTATATCCATGGATCCTGCTGTGCGCTATGAGAGGAATCTGCTCCCCCCCTTGGCACGCTTGAGGCGAGATGTTGAAGGTTGGCGGAGGCTGCCGCTCTCCCTTGTTGGGCGTGCGGCCCTGTTCAAAATGATGTCTCTTCCCCGCTTCCTCTACGCCCTCCAGAACACCTTGGACTGGGTACCGGCCAAATACTTTCGGGAGGTCGAAGGCCTCCAACGGACGTTGCTGTGGGATGGGCGGCCGCGAATAGCTATTTCAAAGTTGACGTTCCCATGGTACGATGGGGGCATTGCGCTCCCGGACATCCGACGGTACTATTGGGCCACGCAGCTGAGCGCGATCAACCATGGGTTTTATGGCCCTGCCCTCAGCCCTGGGTATGCCATGGATAGGTGGCTGCTGCGCGGCGGCAACTACTACAGGGCGTTGTATTCGCGGTCCTTAGACTCGTCCCTCACGGGGCCCACAGGTGTGGCGGTGCGCGTATGGAAGATGGCGACCGACTCGCTGGTCTGGAAGGATAGGCTAACCCTCGCTACCCCATTGTTTGAATCGGAAAGATTGGGAAGACTCTGGCATACGAAGGGCTTTGATAAGTGGGATCTGATAGGTATATCCAAGGTGGGAGATGTGCTGCATAAGGGGAGGGTGAAGTCCTTCGAGGAGTTGCAGACTGAGTTTGAGCTAGGGCCCTCAGAGTATTTTAGGTATATCCAGCTGCGTCACGCCCTCCGATCAGTCCTCGTGGAGGGTGAGAAGGTGCCGGAGTCCTCTCCCCTTGAGGACCGAGTCCTTGATGGTCATATGCCCGAGAGCACGATTTCGCTCATATATAAGAAGTTGATAAACATCCGGGCAGACTTGCTATTGGGGCTGAGAGAACAGTGGACCAGGGATGGCCTTGAGTTGGATAATGAGGACTGGCAGTCAGCGGTTTCTTCGCCTAAGGAGGTTGCGATCCCGTCGCGTCTGAGGCTGGTGCAGCTTAAAATACTGCACCGGGTGTATGTGACGGGGCCAAGGCTGGTCCACATGGGATTCTCGGAGGACGGCCTGTGCAGAAGGGGATGTGGTATGGTGGGTACTTTCCTGCACATCATTTGGGAATGTGGTGTCATTGTGGAGTTCTGGAGGAGAGTCCATGCAGTTGTGGGGGAGGTGACGGGTATTGTGGTACAGCCGGAGGCGCGGTGCTGCCTCCTGAACGTCTGGGGGCCCACTGACCTCGATGAGGCGCAGACCCAATGGGTGACTCTGGGTAACATGGTAGCTAAAAGGGATATCGCCCGATTATGGGGCTCCTCGGGACCCCCTACACTGACCGCGTGGAAGGAGAACATGGATTGGAGCATGTTTAGGGAGAAGACGGTCTACTGCTCTAGAGGTCGCCCCCGGAAGTGGCATGCCATCTGGGGGCGGTGGAACCAATACAGGGGGGGAATATGTCTTGCCCCGGAACTGGAACCTCCCGAGGAACAGCTTTCCCCCTGACCTACTTTCCAGCACAGTTTGGTTTTAGTAACCGTTCTGGGCCTCTGCTGTTCCCCTTCTTCCTCCGCACACAGTCTTATACTTAGTAGATGAGTGGGGTCCGGCCTCCCCTGGGGGCTTTCGCCATGGGCTTTCAATGTTCTGCCTTGCTGGGGTTTGTTGTGTGTTTTTTCTGTGTTTATTTAAAATTGGACCTTTGCATTACTCTTTGAACTGTATTGGGGACACATCACTGTATCTAACTTGCAATGCTGCCGAACCTTCGGGCTGTCGGCTGAATAGCTGTGTCCTGAATTTCGAAATAAAGGTTTTCAAAAAAAAAAAAAAAAAAAATAATAATATCTTTTCCTCTTGTAGAACGGTTTGCACTATCGCTGTGCTCCCTGCTACATGTGAAATGTTTTTCAAACAAAATTCGGCGCTGTGTTTTTCAAATTTATTTGATGTGAAAATTCGAGACTCGTATTTTCTTTTAAATATGCTTGCTAACAAGTGTATTCCACCAGGATAACCCTTTTTGAAATATTGGTTGCCTACGGTGTGAAACACTAGAAACCCCTGGTCTTCTAAGACGAATCGATGTTTTCTGTTATTATATCACCCCATCACCAAGGCTGTGTTATTAAATCCTGAAATCTTGTACCAGATTCATACTGCTATTATGCTTTTTTTTAGTAGCTAAAGAGATGAGTCCTATAAAACGCGAGAGTTGGAACATGCGCAGAAGCTGCTCGAGACAATGTTGATAATATAAAAGCAGGTGCCATGCTTAAAGTTAATGCGCGGAGAGGGTGGGGGGGGGGGGGGTCGCGGGACGGATGAAGGTCTTTGAACCGCGGACAAGGAGTAGTTTCTTTTCTGTAACTCCAGTTCTCTAGTAGGGGTATCTCTGTTATAGTCATAATCTAGTGAATAGTCCCGCCCATGTGCGTGGACCCCGGAGCAATAAAAATAATCTCTTAAGTTGTCAAGCCATGCAGACCTGCATCTACACTTAAGAGAGAATTCAAAGACAGATAATGCAGCCTATATCCACAGGCTACACTGTCCAGTACTTCAACTAGAAAATTCCACCAACACCCACAAACAGCACTGCCTGCCCAGCGTTTTCCACAGAGAAAAACCTGCCTCTACCAGCAAAAGCCTCTGGAATGATAGAGAGGGAGGAATGGACAGACAAGCCCCATAGGCTGCCATTATGTGGCTCAGAACAGGATACTGTGCCTTTAAGAAAACTTTCCAGAACTTTTCCAGTATCCCAGAATGCACAGCAGGTCCCTTTTACTTTCAATTCTTTTTGAAGGCGTAGCACGCCAGACCTGTAGCATTCCGTACGTTAACATTTCTCTCTCCACCGGGGAGGAGGGCGGGCGCTTATGACTATAACAGAGATACCCCTACTACAGAACTGGAGTTACAGAAAATAAACTACTCCTTCTGTAGTAGGGGATCTCTGTGTATAGTCATAATCTAGTGAATAGAATGGCAAGCCCATCCCCACACCAAAAAAGGCGGTGGAGAAGATTACAAAATAATACCACTACTGTGCGAACAAATGTCGCAGCGAAGCCTGCCCAACCTGAGCATCTGCCCTGGCAACCGTGTCCAGACAGTAATGCGCAGCAAAGGTATGGACCGACCTCCAAGTGGCCGCCTTGCAGATTTCTGCAATCGGAACATTACTCAGCAAAGCAGTCGTGGCAGCTTTGCCCCTGGTGGAATGAGCCTTAGGTTTACCCCCTAAGGTCTTATTAGCCTTTTGGTAACACAATTGTATACAGGACACAATCCACCGAGAGATGGACTGTTTGGAGGTAGCAAGACCGGTCCTGACTGATCCATAATTGATAAACAACTGGTCTGACCTACGAATATCTTTGGTCTTATCAAGATAAAACTTCAACACCCTCCTAACGTCCAGGGAATGGAGAGACCTTTCCGCTGGAGAAGAGGGATTCTGAAAAAATGTAGGTAAAGTTATGGTCTGGTTGACATGAAAATCAGATATAACCTTAGGAAGAAATTTAGGGTGAGTACGCATAACAACCTTAGCAGCATGAAATACAGTATAAGGTTCTTGGCAACACAACGCCTGAAGTTCACTCACCCTGCGGGCCGATGTAATGGCCACTAGGAACGCCGCCTTCCAGGACAGGTGCTGCAACGAAGCCTTGTGAATAGGTTCAAAAGGCTCCTTCATCAATCTGGACAGCACCACATTCAATTCCCAGGAAGGCGAGGGAAGTCTGACAGGAGGGAACACCTTCTTCAAGCCTTCCAAAAATCCTTGATCACAGGGATCTGAAAGAAGGAAGTCTGTGAAGGGCATTTCCTGTAAGCAGTCAAAGCAGCAAGATGAACCTTAATGGAGAGGAAATTAAGGCCAGACTGCGCCAAATGTAAAAGATATGGAAGGATGACATCTTCCTTACAGGTCGTCGGGTCAAAGTTCTTGGATTTGCACCAGATGCAGAATCTCTTCCACTTGTAAGCATAGGAAGTCCTAGAGGAAGGACGTTTAGCCTCCTTCAGTATGTCCATAAATCTTCTGGTAGATTCAAATGGCCATATTGCACTCTCTCAGGAGCCATGCCGCCAAACTCAAAGACGAGAGGTTGGGATGCACCATCCGCCCCCCGAACTTCGTGAGAAGGTCCGGCCTGCACGGCAGCCGCATGTGAGGAAGGAGAGACCGGTGAAGCAGGTCCGTGAACCACCACTGCCTGGGCCATTCCGGGGCAATCAGGATCATCAGCGCCCCGGACTTGGACAGTTTGATGAGCACCGCCGGAATCAGGGTAATGGGTGGAAAAGAGTACAGAAAGCTGTTCGACCAGTCGATCCATAGCGCATTCCCCAGCGTCCCCTTCTGGTAGTACCTGAATGCGAAGTCTCGGCATTTGCTGTTTTCGGCGGTGGCGAACAGATCTACGTCTGGAATTCCCCACCTTGCGAAGACTTCTCCTAGTACCTCGTCGTTTATGACCCATTCATGGTTTTCCTGAAGCAGCCTGCTCAGTGCGTCCGCCTGAACATTCTGCACCCCTGGCAGATGCGTGGCCGTGATCATCCGTCCCCGGGCCAGAAGCCAGCGCCAGATCGCCTGCGCCTCCTGCGACAGAGTGCGCGATCTCGACCCCCCCCCCTGCTTGTTGAGGTAATACATTGTGGTTGTGTTGTCCGTCTGTATCAGCAGCGAGTTGGTCTGGAAAGGCGGATGGAAGGCCTTCAATGCCAAGTAAACGGCTCTGAGTTCCAGGAAATTGATGTGGTACGTAGACTCCAACAGGGACCACTTTCCTTGTATCTGTAAGTCCCCGGAGTGCGCTCCCCAGCCTTGGAGAGACGCATCCGTCACGATACCAGTCTTGGGAATGTCCTTGTGGAAGGGAAGCACCCTGAGGAGATTTTCTGCCGAACACCACCATTTCAGAGACTGAAGAGCATGTAGAGACAGCTGTATCTTGTCGTCCCAAGAACCTGTCCTCTGATCCCACTGATCCTCCAAGCACTCCTGCAGTGGTCTCATGTGCAGCCGTGCGTGAGGAGTGAGGAAGATACAGGAGGCCATCGACCCCAGCAGCGAAGACACCTTCCTCACTGTCGTCGATGGAGCAGCCATGAGGTCCTGAGCCTTCCGAAGGAGCGATAACCGTCTCTCCTCCGAAGGAGACACGCTTGCTGACCGTGTATCGATGGAGGCCCCAAAGTACTGTGTGCACTGGACCGGAGTCGGGACAGATTTGGACATGTTGACGTGTAACCCCAGCTTGTTCAAGAGAGCGCACGTCCTCCGGAAGTGCGCCTGCGCTTCCGAGAAAGATGAGGCCTTGATCAACCAGTCGTCCAGGTACGGGTAGACAAACACCTTGTTCCTCCGCAGGTGCGCCGCTACCACTGCCATGCACTTCGAGAAGGTCCTGGGCGCAGACTTTAGCCCGAATGGCAGTACTGTGTATTGATAATGATCAGCGCCGACTTGGAATCGCAGGAACTTCCTGTGTTTCCGTGCAATGGGCACATGGAAGTACGCGTCCTGTAGGTCTATGGCACAGAGCCAGTCTCCCCGTTGCAGCTGAGGGTAAATCTGATGCAACGATAGCATACGAAACTTCTCTCTGCGAATCCATTTGTTTGCTTGCCGCAAATCGAGAATGGGCCTGAACTCGTTCTTGTCCTTCTTGCGAACCAGGAAGAACCGCGAGTACAGACCTCTTCCCCTTTGAGACAGAGGTACGTCTTCCACCGCCTTTTTCCGTAACAGGATGTGTGCCTCCGCCTGGAGCTCTCGCAGTTGATACCGCGAGCTTACCGGCGGAATCGCTGGAGGCGGCCTGATGAACCGAAGACTGTATCCATTGCAAACAATATTCAGCACCCACTTGTCCTGAGTAATTTTTCTCCACTCTGCCAGAAAAAATGTAATGCTTCCCCCCACTGGAGTGGGTAACGGTTGCAGGGTAAGTAGACGCTCATGGCTGAGACCCGGCCGGGCCCTTGGTAGCAGTAGCGGACTGCTGGCCCCCTCTACCCTTCTGGCGTTTCTGGAAGGGTTTCCGGAACTGCTGCTGGTGTTGCTGCTGTCCCGAGGCCTGCCCACGCCCTCTGCCCGCAGACCCGAACCGTCTCTGGAACGGGCGCTTCTTCTTCTTGGGCTTCTCCAACCCGACAGCCGTCAGGGTTTCTGCCTCCGTCTTCATGCGGGCCATTTCGTCGTCCGCATGCTGGCCGAACAGGGTTTCCCCCGAGAAAGGCAGATTGAGCCTCCGGCTTGAGCGAGGTAAGGCGAAGCAACGCGTGACGTCGTTGGTGGACGCCATGACTATACCCATGCGCCGCCAGCAGAGACACATCCGCTGCCGCACTGATAACCTGGCATGGTCGTAACGCCCCAACAGAGCCCCGGCACTTGCCGCCTTCATGGTGGTAGAAGCCGTCCCACAGACCTTCCTGCCCGCCGAATCTAGCCATCGGCTCTCCTTGTCGGGCGGAACTGTCGATGAAGGGGTGGTAGCATGCTGCTTCCTCGCCGCCGTCACAATGACTGAATCCGGCTTCGGGTCCACCCTCAAAAAGGTCGGGTCCAAGTCCGGCGCCCGATACTTCTTCAGGAGCTGGGAGGGGGCGGATTTCGTCACCGCCGGAGTGAGGAACAACTCCATAGCGGGCTCCACCAGTCCCGGCACTAGAGGCAGCAGGGGGCGAGACAGGCGCTTCTTGTGCAGCGTCTCGAATATCACGGACGTCGTAGGTGTCGGTACCGTCACCGTGATTCCCAACTTGGCTGCACCCCTCCGTAGTACCTCCTGGAAGGAGACTAGATCGTCAATCGGCGACACCCTCGTCCCTGGCGAGTCCGACAGCGTCGTTGAGAAGTCCCTGGCAGATGATAGAGTGCGTGATCTGGATCTGCGCATCCTGCGGCGTCGCCCCGATGTTGACGACGAACGCCCACGGCTCCGCGATCTTCCTCTCCGTCCGGAGCGGGAGCGCAATCTCCTTGGCTTCGGTCTGTCCGCCGGCCTCGCCGGGCCCGGCGACGGTGGCTTACCCTGGCGCCGCGGCCTAGGCGTTCCCTGCGGCGGCGGCGGATACCTGGGCAATGAGACCGATCGTGTCAGAACCGCGGGTGGGCCCGAAGGCCTGCGAGGCGGAATAGCAGCAGGAGGAGGAGGAGGAGGTGTTGGTGGTGGCAGTGGTGGTGGCGGAGGAGGAGGCGGCGTATACACCACTGAGTACCTCGAGCCCGGGGACTCCGTTATCCTTTTACGCGACCCCGAGGGACTCCTGGTGTCCGGGCGCCCCCTGCGCCGCCTCGACGTCGATGAATCCCTCCTAGACGTCGGTCGCCTCCTCGACGGCGATCGCCTCCTCGACGGCGACCGCCTCCTCGACGGCGACCGCCTCCTCGACGGCGACCGCCTCCTCGACGGCGACCGCCTCCTCGACGGCGACCGCCTCCTCGACGGCGACAGGCGACCTCCCCTCGACGGTGAGCGCCGACGCCGGGCCTGGTCTCGACGTCGATGGCGAAGTTGACGGCGTCGACGGCGGCCTGGTCAGCTCCCTCGACATTGAGCGTCAACGTCGCTTCTACCCAGAGCCCTGGGGAGAAGGTGAACAGACCGTAGTCATCCCCCTCGACGCCGTAGTCGACGCCATCGACGTCGGTGGAGAATGGGGACGTTTGCCGGTCTTCCTGCCCCTGGGGAGCCCCCCAGAGGCCTCAGCATGGGCAGAATCAGCCCCTTCTGACCCACCTTGTGCCTTCAGCCTTCTGTCCTCCAGGACTTGGAGCCTGATCTTCATACTTTCTCTCAGGGTCCTGGCTGAGAACGAGTGGCAGATATCACACTCCTCCGGCACATGGGACTGGGGAAGGCAGACGATGCACACCCTGTGTGGGTCTGACTTAGCCTTCTTCCTATCGCACTCTGGGCACTTGTCAAACAAGCCAGGCATGTTGACAACACCAGAAGGAAGCCCCCAACAAAAAAACACTTGAAAAATGACAAAATCACCAAATAAACCCTTGAAAAGGGAGAGCTCGATGCTCCAGGCTCCTGCTAGCAGGAGCCGGAAAAAAGAACTGAAAGCAAAAGGGACCTGCTGTGCATTCTGGGATACTGGAAAAGTTCTGGAAAGTTTTCTTAAAGGCACAGTATCCTGTTCTGAGCCACATAATGGCAGCCTATGGGGCTTGTCTGTCCATTCCTCCCTCTCTATCATTCCAGAGGCTTTTGCTGGTAGAGGCAGGTTTTTCTCTGTGGAAAACGCTGGGCAGGCAGTGCTGTTTGTGGATGTTGGTGGAATTTTCTAGTTGAAGTACTGGACAGTGTAGCCTGTGGATATAGGCTGCATTATCTGTCTTTGAATTCTCTCTTAAGTGTAGATGCAGGTCTGCATGGCTTGACAATTTAAGAGATTATTTTTATTGCTCCGGGGTCCACGCACATGGGCGGGACTATTCACTAGATTATGACTATAACAGAGATTCCCCTACTACAGAACATTGATAACTGTGTGAGCCCGTGTACAACAAGCGGAAGGAGCGAGGGCGCTATGTGGTGCGTTCCGAAAAAAATAAACCTGTGTCGCATGCCGCATCTTCCGAGCTTGGGGAGTGGTGAAACAGCATGGTGCGCTGAATGTAAGCACAGTAGTCGTGCCTGCCGTAAGAGAAATTCAATAAAGAAAATAGTGCTTACAGACTTAAGAACCCTACTGTGTAACAACTGAAGTAAAGGACCAGAAGCCATGGGAAATTAATCATTATTACAAACTGGATGGGTGTTTTAGTAATGCAGTTTCCACTGGAGACAACCTCTCCAACTTATCTCTTGATGGAAGCAGACGACTTCTTCATTGTTGTTGGTTTGATTTTTAAAATAAATAGCTTACCAAATTAATTGTGTTGGGATCAAAAAGTCCTCTAAATGGGGGCTGTGGCCAACAACATGGCTGAGTAAGTCGCATTCACGGCAAGCTACGGCCGGAGCAGCAGAATCTGGTTCAAATCCTGATTTTCTCAGAACGTGATGTTGATTCCTGAGTAACCCAAATTAAGGGGAGACACCCTGGGTTACATATCCGCTGCCCTTGAGTAGCCTTATATATGGGAAAAAGGAGGTGTTCGTTGAGGAGACAGGCCTGACGGACGCCATGGAAGATGGCGGCCAGTCTGGCCTGAGCGCCCCCAGCAGATCGTTGGTGCTGATACCAAGACGCCGCAGCTGAATGATAGGCGGTGGACTGCTGGATTGATCCCACCCGCCCCGGACAAACCCTGTGAGAGCTGGTGCCATACCCCTCCCCACCGTGGGTGGTAAAGGCCGCTAGACACTCGCAAGGCCGTGTGGGCAAGATGGGCCACATGGCTGAGGTTGCGTAAAGCGAACAAGGTGGTGGAGCAGGGGCCTGGCTAGTGAACGACACTGTCCCGATAAGGGCCGGCAGCGCCGGTTACAGAGAGGAGCGGTGAGAGCACTGGGCCGCTCAGCTACTGCAACAATGAGCTAAGGCATCCTGGGTCGCTGTGCGGTGCTGTGGCCAGGTTGACTCCCCAGGCCTGGCTGTATCCAGTGGCCAGTTTGGGGTGGCGTCGACCTTGGGCTGCAGGAGGATCGCAGCCCTTCAGATGGAGCTGGCAACCTTGGACACTGGTGTCTCTCCGCCCCCCACCCCCTGCGGTAAGTGCCTCTATACACACAGATAGCAACACAGGTGAAAAGGGCTGTGTGGCGGAGGTCAGACACGGGGGAAGGGGTGGCAGTGAATGATGATCTGTGAAGTGACCACCTAGAACCCGTTGAAGTAGATTACTGACTAGGATAGGAGTTGAGAGTCAGGGCTGCCTGGCGGGTGGAGTCATATTTGGAGGAGGGGGTTAGTGCCCCAGGTCGTCCTGGCACACCGCAAGCCTGAGCTTCCAGTGCTGGGTCCTGGAGACAATCTATATGAGCCTTGGAGCTTGGTGGACCGGCCGACCCTACAAAATAGAGGAACGCCTTGAACTGCACACGGAGGGAAGAACCGGGCTGTGGCCTAACTCAGGGACCTGCAGGCTGTGGGCTGGATGCTAGAGGTTGGAGTGCTCATTTACTTCCCCCCCACCTCCGGCACAAGGGTGTTAAGGACCCCACAGAAGCCCTACACAAATTGTCACTGCAAATATTCCAACTGGTGGCGATGTGCCCCACGAGGCTGAGTTGAGAGACATGGTGGGGGCCAGAACCGAGTAGTGGAAGAGGGAAACATGCTCCAGAGACAGCCCTACTGGTGCCATACATGCATGGCTGTACTTCACATCCCTATCAGAAAATACTGTATTGCCCACTGCCCTCTGACTGGTCCTGGTGGTTTCCTGGCCTGGGTCACCGCTTCGCGGCTGCCTGGAGAGGGACCGGAGGCCACGCTGTGTCCATACCCTGTAACTATTGTGGTTATTGACCAACTACAATGATGGCTAAGGACAAATACCCTAAAACCCCTAGTCACGAAAAAAAGGACCGCTATACCAAAGTGGTGGCCCCTCAAGAGTTCACACAACCCCTATCGGATATGGTCATCCTGCTACAGGTGATACAGGCCTCAAGGGAGGCTCTATAGGGCAAAATAGGGGAGGTGTGCTCTGATGTCACCCTATCGCGCCAAGACCTAAGCAATGTCTCCTAACGAGTAAGAGAGACAGAGACTCGATTCTCAGAGGCGGATGATGTGGTGAGGGATCTTCAAAAGGGGGTGGCGGAACTCTGTAGAACCAACAAAGATGAACTATGGTGCCTGGAGGATGCAGAGAACAGCGCATAGGAACAACCTTTGCTTCGTTGAGTTTCCAGAGGGAATGGAGGGAGCTAATGTACCCGTGTTTCTAGCGACATGGCTGAAGAAACCATTCCACCAAACACTTTTCCACTTGTTTTGTAAATGAACGGGCGCAAGGGGCACTGAACGCGAGGCCACCGCCTGGGGCTACACCCAGACCAAATAAAGAAAAGTTTCTCAACTTCCTCTGCAGGGACATGATCCTAGGGAAGGTACGCCGCCTAGGGGAAGTCAGGCATGAAAATTCTAAAATGATGGTCTTCCCGGATTACAGCAGCGAGGCAGAACGCCAGAGAATAACATTTGACTCCATTAAAGTTAAACTCAGAACCCTCCAAATCCAATACGTTATTATTCCTTGCAAACCTGAAAGGAATCTACATGGGCAAGGCGTACTTCTTTCAAACACTGGATGACGCATGTGCCAATAAAGGAGAGGCCAATCCTGCGTCCACAAAGAGAACCCAGAACAACAGCTGCCTCAACACATGGAAGCTAGATCCCGAGACAGTGCGGGGAAGAAAGAAGACTGCATGTAAGTTGAGGAATGTCAGTGGAGAGACTCCCTACATGTTGAGAAAGGTGTGCCAGGGAAAGGGGAGCCCTCTGGATACAGGCCGGGCACCTGACACAGCAAATAACAGGGCCAGTGATGGGTCCAGCATGCAGGATACTCAAACAGACTCTGTGGGCCAGGAGATGAAAGCCGGCACCCCCTGGTCATCGAAATTTCAGCAGTAGAAGGTGATGCAGAGACTGGTCAACAGCCGCTGCAGGAAGAACCGCCAGACCAGGAGCACACACACATGTTAACTGGCACCAGCCAATGGAACTGTAGCTGCGCAACTAACGCCCCACACACCCCTAGCTTTCGGCTTAGGACTTGCCTTAAAAAGAGTTAAGTTAGTGTCAGGTCCTATACAGGTCTGATCTTGTCCCTTTGTTGATTCTTATGTTGCAAGTGGTTGAGTGAATTGCACTACGTTACACTGGGGGTGGGCGATAGACCTCTCCTTCTCCTCTTGCACACAATTGTTTTATATAAATGTGGTTATGTGTTGTGAGAAGTTCGTAGGGGGTAGGGTGGGGGGTTGTTTGGGTGAGAAGGGGATTCATATATATATTTTTTTACCAAGTTGGACACACAGGTCCCAATGGGAGGGCACACTAGAGACAGAAAGAGGACCTCATGAGTCTGATGCGTGCAGTCGTGGTACCTTGTAAGTTCTTAACATGCCCACGCCAACCCCTATAGAGGATCAGGCCTTTTCGGTCCTGACCTGGGACAATAATGGCCTAAGAAATAGGATTAAACTGGTACTGGTCACACAATACATTAAACACCTGAACCCCAACGTGGTAATGCCCGGGAGACACAACTACAAGGTACCCAGTGCAGATTTCTTGGGAGGGGGCATACGCTGTGCTGGCCCACACAGGCTACACTTCTGGGTCACAAGGTATAGCAATATTAATTAAAAAACCCTCCTTTTGAAATTACTCATAAGTAGACAGATCCCTTGGGACGATATGTGGGAGTTACGGGCAGATGGGGTCGGCGTGAGATTATACTTATATGTGTCTATGCCCCTCCCCGACTACAATCTCATGTGTTGACCAAAGTGACACATCTTTCTAGAGAGTCCCACATCTCCTTATGTGAGAGGTGGTGACATCAATGAAGTAATGTGCACGTCCTTGGATCACTCTGAGAACCTTGGGATGCTGACAAGCAATATCCCGTTAGCACGCTTTGCCGCCACATTAAGATTGACCGACGTGTGGTGACACCAACACCCACAAAATAGGCAGTATTCTTATTTCTCTGGCGCATAAAGCCTACTCTAAACTGTATAATATCTTTGTTCCCCTGGGCGAATTTGATTTGGTTGGCCACGAGGGCTCCCTCCTGGAGAATCTACCCCAAAGTCTTGACGGTCTTCTTTGGGTAGTTTTTCTTTGAAGTGTTCTAGAGAATCCCACAATGCTCTATCACAACTGTTTCGCACAGGGACTGTCAGACCATTCTCCACTATGGACAAGCCTGGGTACTCGAGCTTGGGCCCGCACAAACAGTGGTGACTGAGTGCCTGGTATCTACAAAGTGGTGCTATACTGCAAGGCCTCCGGGCAGACAGATTTTCTTTACTGAAAATAAACACACGGTCGCCTCCGGCGTAACACTATGGGAGGTATATAAACCGGTATTGCGCATTAGGGCCTTGAAACCGAACAGCCTGGTAAAAGAAAAAGAGCGTTGATAAATTAGAACAGCTAGAAGGATAGGTTACTTACCTGTAATCCTAGTTCTCTTCCAGGGGTTTTCTCATCAAAGACATAAGCACTTGAATATTCCCGCCCATGCGTGGGGACCCCCTGAAAATATATACAAATTATATATGAAAACATATATATACAGATCTCTCTCTCTCTCTCTATATATATATATATATATATTCACTGAAAAAAACATAGGTTTCACACACGTTATAGTTAGGAATTAGCATTTAAAAAACCTTGCAAATTCAGTGAAAAAACCATAGGTTTCACACATGCTATAGTTAGCTGGAGATTTTACTCCTAAAAAACCAATGAAATTCCCCCGTTATAGTTAGTGCAGGCAACTATAACTCACGCGACCGCAATCCTCTGCTGATGCTAATACTGTATTTAGACACTTATTTGCCCATGTCTTCTTCCATTACATTTTAGCTATACATATATTACAATTTTTTTTTTTCATAAAGACACATATGTCATCAGCAGAGGATTGCGGTCGCGTGAGTTATAGTTGCCTGCACTAACTATAACGGGGGAATTTCATTGGTTTTTTATGAGTAAAATCTCCAGCTAACTATAGCATGTGTGAAACCTATGGTTTTTTCACTGAATTTGCAAGGTTTTTTAAATGCTAATTCCTAACTATAACGTGTGTGAAACCTATGGTTTTTTCAGTGAATTTGTACGTTTTTTTAAATGCTAAGTTACTTTACGCCGTTCGTGGTGTGAGCGCCCACTTTACGCAGTTAGTGCCGTGCACGCACGGTGGGCACGCGGTGCGCTACGCGTGCCCACGTTACGCTTGATGGGCCATGTACGCACGATGCGCTTCGCGCACCGTCCGCACATGGAGGACATATTATGCGCTTCGTTGTGAAAGGTAATATTTTAAATGTTCCTTATAACATATTAGGCATGCACAAAAGGTGCACTTCGGGCACCTTTTGCACACGGGGTCGGGAAAGGGTGGATTATTTTTTTTTTTTTAAATAATTTTTACCGTACGCGTACGGTAAGCGTAATCGGCGTTTTTTCGAAAAAAAATAAAATTGAATTTTTTACATTGGGGGTTCTTTTGGGACACCTTGATCACGGCTAGGTGGTTAGGAGCTGTATAAACAGCCCCTTTACATGTTTTTTGCCTTTGTTTTTCCTCCCCCCCTCAGAGTGCGAGAGAGAAAATGGCGGCCGCCGCTTCCTGGTTTCGACCGATTCGAATGTTTACTAAGATCTAACAGCCAGTCAGAATCGCGCTCGCGCACGGCACCGTACGCGTACGGTAAGCTTACCGTAAGCGCACAGTAAGCGCACCGTAAGCTGGCTCAGATATATATATTGATTTAAATGCTATTTTCTCAGGATCTACTGAACAGATTTACACCAGACCTACAAAAGGCACTTCCTTGACCTGTAGACTACCTCTCTGCCAAATTTCAAGTAACTCTGTTCGGCCGTTCGGGCTGTAGCTGTGTCTAAAGGTCCTATGGAAAAATGCATGGGAAAAATGCGTTTTGGGACCCCCCTTTTTTCTCAGCCCCCGCTTGACGAATCCCCCCGAGACTTTCAGGGTAGGAGCGGAGCGTAGCGCCCCATTAGTTGTGAAAATTTCGCGAGGATTCGTCGACCGGCGCCAAAGTTATTCCAAATAGAATGTTGCGGTTTTCCTATGGAAAAGGGGTCCTAACTATAACTACCTACTGGCGACCGCCAGTAGGTAATATATATATATATATATATATATATATATATATATATATATATATATGGTCTGCCTTTGCTAAATAAATTACCGTCTGGAGAGCATTTTGTGTTCGCGGTATGCTGTTACTGCAACATGGTGAAACGGCGTTGGTGTAGATATGTATATATAATTTTTTCTACAAAAAACAAACAATGCAGCCTTACAGACACCAACAAGCCAAGCAATGCTGTGAAATCTTGTCTTCGCACATACACAAATAAACCAGGAAGACCAAAAGGCACTTGAACTGCTTTTAATGAACAGAAGAAAAGCGGTCCTGCAAAGAGAAAAGCAGGCATTGTTAGCCCATAGGCTGCATTGTAACTTCAATAGCATAGACATTTCTAGCTTCCATACTGGTCAAATTTGGGTTCGGGCCGAACTTTAGGAAACGGGTGCCATCATTATATAACGCTCCAACAGCAGCAGTACAGGTGAACAGTAGACTTTCCCCAGACTTCCACATTGGTCGTGGGACTCAACAGGGGTGCTCCCTATCCCCACTCCTATGTGCATTCACAGTGGAATCCCTAGCATGTGCGATGTGACAGCCTCAAGGGTGCGGGGTTTTAGGACTACTCCTAATGACGGCAAGGAGGAGAAGATATCTCTTTATACAGACAACATTCTCCTATACGTGACAGAAGCCCGCTACAATAATACCCACCTTGTTCCAAATAATAGACGAATATAGAAGGCATTTAGGCTATAAGATTAATTGTAACAAATCAATAGTGTATGGTCCTGGATAGACTATGGAATGCCCTCCTTTAACTGGGGACTTCAAGTTGGTTACAGAGGACTTCACATAACTCTGCATTTTTCTCAGACCCCATAAAGAGGTTTGCCGCAACCACAATATTAGACTGGTGCTGACTACGTTCAAGGAAGGCTGGGAAAGACGGCAAGTCTTGCCCCTCACAATAGTGGGAAGAGTGGCTAAGTTTAAAATGATCACCTTGCCCTAGTTCCTTTATGTCCTCCATAAAACTTACAACTCATTCCCCAGAACAGCATTTACTGAAATAGATATCAAACTACAATCACTATTATGGCTAGGGAGGCACTCGACGATTGCATTGAGGACACTACAAACCAACCCTTACAACAGTGGGCTAGCACTGCCGAATGTAGAGGCCAACTACTGGGCATCACATTTGTCCTTCTATTAACAAATGGATACACATAGAAAGGGATCACCCCACATACAGATTAGAACAGGAGACACTAGCAACCCGCACGTTCTTACACTATTTATAGAGGGCAAGGGAACATACAGGTTGCTCCCCACAAAGCGGATCTCCTTGGAGGTATGGGAAAGAGGGACTAATACCTTGGGGTGGACCCATACAGTTACCAGGGCAACGTCGTTGTGGAAAGGGAAGTGGCTTAAGGAACAGGGATAGCTGCTGGGCTTTGGATCCTGGCATCTGCTGGTGATCTCCAATGTTGGGAGCATTATCAACATGGGTGAACTTGAATCTTTCTCCACATTTTGCACAGAATATAAGCTCCATAGGCTCCAAATAATCAAATATGCCCAACTGTGTCATGCATGGCTAGAGGAAGGATTAGTGGTGGCGGACCTACCAGAAAACACACCACTCAAAGGGAGATCGCTATAAGAAGAGATAATGAATAAAGCAGTGTCCCCCACATATAAAACGCTAAACAACAAAATGTCCGATACACTTGGCAAACTCAGGGCGACGTAGAACAGCGAGCTAGGGACTATGGAGGACGTAGACTAGGAGGTGGCCCTGATGCACACTAGAGAGGTGGCAATCAAAGCTCGATTGCGCCTCATCCAATATAAGATTCTTTAGCTAAAACCCCAAATTGCCTGCACTGCTGAGCTGTCGTGGAAGATTTTCTCTATACACTATGGGGCTGCCCTGCCATACAGAAATACTGGAACGCAATACTTGGGGAATTAAATGAGGTGTTGGAGACATCCATCCCTGAAAACCCAAAGTTTATCCTTCTGGGCATTCCATGCGATATTGATGTTACCAGACCCCAATTACTTTTTAGTGCCCTGGGTCTATTGGTGCCGAAGCGTTATGTGGCCAGACACTGGGACACTGGAGTACAGCGGAAACTCTAAAAAATGGAAAAGGACGATGGAACTATATATGGCTGCTGAAAGAGTCACATATAAGAGTAGAGGTTGCCCACGAAAATCCCTTAAGATATGGGGCAGTAGGCCGAACCACTATGGTCTAGCCCTACTGGACGATGCTCAGCAGGTCCCTGATAACAGGGAACATTGCCAGCAGTGCATACCTGAATCGCATTAGGGGATGGCCTGAAGGTGACACAGAGACTGGGTATTCATTAGCATGTTGGTGGAGAGAAAAACACTATTATCCGATGTTTTCTGGAGCCTTAAAGCTGTTTTTTGTTGTCATAGGTGAGCACGGATCATGCATGTGCGCAATGACATAGGACTGTTGCAAGGATTACAGTCTTGTTGGGTGCCCAAACAGATACCTTCATAGTGGTGTAAGGTTACCGTCTTCACCAGTAGTTAAGCAACACAAGGGCAGAGGGTAGCAGCATACTGTGCAGTCATCAGTATGAATGGACAGGTCCTTTTTGGCTTGCGTCACTGGAGTGAGGCCTACAGGGTCATTCACTTTTTAAAGTTCCACTTATGTGTGCTTAACTCATCCATGGCTACATCGGAATGGTGTGAAGTGCTGTGCAGCACAGAAGTGGTGTGTTTGCCCTGGGTGTATGTGTACCTGGGAAGGGTGGATAATGCAATACTGAGCAATGCATGCATGGTGTAGGCATGTGCTGGAGATACATGTGCCTGTGAGTATTACATAACCTGAAGGATGTAGTGCTGTGCAGTGCATGCAGGATGAGTTCATATGCTGGCTGTATACGTTTCTGTGAGTGGTACAATGCATGAAGAATAGTGCGTGCATATTAAATGCATATGTGGGATGTATGTGTGCCTATGAGTGGTGCAATACTTAAAGGATACAGTGCTGGGCAGTACACGTGTGTTGAATCAATCAATCAGTATTTGTTAGGTGTGACTACTCGCCTGCTAGGGTCTCAAGGCACAGGGGGGAGGGGGGCTGCAGGTCCTACTGTGCGTTGAGGTTCAGTCGCAGAGCCAGGTCTTGAGATCTTTCCTGAACTGGGTTAGAGACCGGGATCGCCTGAGGTGGAGAGGCAGGATGTTCCAGGTCTTAGAGGCGAAGTAGGAGAAGGATCTTCCTCCAGTCCTCGTCTTGCGGATCCGAGGGACAGTGGCTAGGGCCAGTTCGGCAGGGCAGAGGTGTCTGGTGGGTACATGGAATATGAGGTGGTGGTTCAGGTATGCTGGTCCAGCGTCATGGAGGGCTTTGTAGATGTTCATGAGGATCTTGAACATGACTCTTGTTGACTGGGAGCAAGTGGAGTTCTCGCAGGTGTACGGAGATGTGGCTGCGGCGGGGGATGTCGAGGACCAGTCTGGCTGTGGTGATCTGTATGTTCTGTAGTTTCCTGAGGAGTTTCTGGGTGATGCCTGCGTAGAGTGTGTTGCCGTAGTCGAGTCTGCTTCAGCTGAGTGTGTGGGTGGCAGTCTTTCTGGCCGCAGTGGGGATCCATCTGAAGGTGTTTCTGGCCGCAGTGGGGATATATCTGGAGGTCTTACTGAGCAGGCGCAGTGTGTGGAAGAATGATGAGGAGACAGGGTTGATTTGGTGGTTCATCTAACACAAGTGCTGGATGTGTGTGTGCCTCTGAATGGTACAGTACATGGAGAATACAGTATTGTGCAGTAGGTGTATGCTGTATACATGCACTGTGTGTATGTGTGCCGTGGATGGTACAATACACGGCGAGCCATGGGTCCTATTTTGGCAGACCCTGGCCTGCATGGTGAAACATGGAGAGGCAGTAGAGAGATCCTCCCAGACAGATTTTTGGATTGCTGCATTCCTGTGAGCTGGGTGGGACACACACTGGGGAGGGGAGGACCTGGCCTCCTCTGTGCATTTCAAAGGGTGCTCTTTGATTCAATGAGAGGTCACAAGGAAGGGGCAAGGGCACATCCCAGAAAGGAAATATGGCTGATAAGAGAATCATAAAGAGTAAGGCTGCGGGACCTAGGCTAAACCTCTGATGTACACATCTCTCTGACAACCAGGTGTGAGCCTTAGTCACTCCCATGGCCTATGTTGTGAAACTATCAGCTTTGGAAACACTCTTGCTGTGACAGACTCCTTTTTAGGAGGCAGAGGGACCAGAGGAGTATATACTTAATTAGAAGCAGAACCCCAACATAAACCTTCGAAGGCTCAGACCCTAAATTACATTTGCTGTCTCTAAATGGACTATATCAATGGGATGTTGATACCCAAACCCCAAAAAATTGTAAACTGCCAAGCAGCAAGAAGAGCTGCATGAGTAAGGGAAGCTTTGCAAGACTTCTGCCGATGACCAAGAGTGGGTGCCAAGGCCTGCTAAATTCTCCTTGCTGGGTAAGGGGACATGAACCAGGTAATCCAAGATCACCTATCTCGGAGCATGGGGCACAAGCGCCCACTTGCTTGTGGAGACCAGTGTGCCCTGTTAGGAAAACAAGAGCGTTGGAAGGAGCGAGATCCAATGGGGAACCTTAGAGTGGACTACCAGTGTGAGGTAACGACTGCTGCACTGATTGGGTTGTTGCCAGTGTGCAGGACTGAGTCAGCGACCCCAGTATGCTAGGAGAGGGCCACTTTGAAGATAGCTGTGTAAACTAACGCCATGCGGTAAAGGCCGAAGCCTTGCATGGTAGCGGTGTGGCAACTCCGTATGCCAGGAAAGGCCACTGTGAAAAATTTCACGATACTGACCAAGTCTGAGCCCATGGAGAGTGAGGTGAGCTGACCCCATATGTCAGAGGGGATCACCAGGAGCACCATGGACTGAGGCTTGTTCTTTCTCCACTGCTGGAGAAGTGAGGATGCTGTGGAAGCACCCATGCCCCTTCACATAGATGAGGGACACAAAACAGGATCGTTGTAGCCAGCCCCCATCGGGAACCGAAGGAACACTTAACCGCATGAGAAGATGCAGAATGTCGCTGGTTGCTTCAGAAGCGCGAGTGAAAAAATCTGTACTTACTGAGTGCAGCCGCATGGGCCTTGTGCTCAGCCATTTGACGCCGCTGTGAGCACCCACGGATGGGGTGCATGCTGTAACTCTGGACACTACACACCTGCCGGTGTGGGTAAGACTTGTTTCAGGCCTAATCGCCCAGGGGGGTTGGGGGTGGGGAGGAATTTGCTGCTAACTTGAGCACATTTGTGCAGGAACACTTTTGACTATAAATCAGTGACTTGGTGGACTCTTGAGACTCAGGTTACATGTGGGGCATTACAGGTTGGACCAAAGAAAAAGAGAATAAAGTCACAAGAAGGGCAAGTATACACTTTGCCCCCAGATGTAGTAAGTTGCTTGCATCTGTTCTGTATGAACTAGATAGCTCGCTGAGCTGACATACCAGGGAGGTGAGACTAATCACCCTGATGAAAGCCCCGGACCTATCTGGGCCATAAAGTAGGGCTGAAATATGTCGGTCTAGGTTCATAGGACCATTATATTCTCAATACCCTACATATATATTTTTAATTTTAACATCCCCGACTACTCTACCAATAAAGGGATGCCTTGGAGTAAATTGGAGGATTTTTAATCTTTATGCTCCCAGGTCTTTTCTATTAAGTGCTCCCTGGAACATGGTTGAGCCCACCCTGACCTATTGGAGTCGGAGTGAACCCGATGATGAAGCATGACACTATTAGACTGTGTAAGGGTTATTTAAAGAAAAGGAACCCTTTCCTTCCCCCGCCCCTAGGAAGGCAGAGCTCCACCTGAAGAGACTAGTGCCCAACATGCCAGATAAATACTAGGTGGGATACCTTTTATTTGTATAAAGTCATTTGGCAGGACTTATGCCTCCTGGTCCCACTTCCATAAGGTGGAAGCACCTGTCTACCCTTCAGACTTGAGAAAGGGATCACCCATCCCTCTTCCAGGTCCTATATATACCAGGTACATATGGGGCATACTCTGGATGTTACAAATTATTAATGGGGACTAACCGCTATCCCTAACATGAGGAGCGAGTGGGAGAGGGAACTGCCAAAGAGACACTATAGCCCTGACCTCCAGTGAGGGGGGTTATAATTGTTTATGAATGTCTTTTTCCTCCTCCCTCCCCCTCAAGGAAGCCTTGGACTGCTCGGATCATGTATACCCTGAGACAAGTGCAGAAGCCGTACTTGGCCCAGTTACTCGAAGGTCATAGTAGGTCGAGCCCCTGGATATCATGAGAAAAAGGCCTCATATCCCAAGGTTGGTCCCAGTAGCCCCTGTGTGCTCCACAGCCTTCTGAAATGGGTTATGACAAGTTATTGATGATTTCTTTGGTTTAGTATTGCATTCAAAATCCGAGCCATAACATGCAAGTGTTAAACTGTAGGTTACAACATGCCCTCATTCAACAAACTACTACTTATAAATACAAACAAAGATGAATATAGAAGAGGAGTGCTAAGCATGAAAAAATATATATTTCACCAAGGGCTCTTAATCCAAAGACTTAAGATGATGAATGAAGCTAGGCTGGATGACAAGCTTCCCAAAGGCTAGTAGACCACAAACATTGCTTAGGAACTTGGTCAAATGCTGCTCTTCGATTCACAATGGCCAAATACAAAGGGTCTTTAGTGAACCTTCGATATTTCCATGTGATTAGTTTAAAGCAGAACATCTGGTCAATTGTGCTGACCTTTGTATGCAATCCAGCTTGTAGTGGGGAAAGGATTTGAGATTGTCATCCAGTCTTGCAATTTATCTAAAACATGACAAAATACTTTCTGCAGGTTATCAATCAGACTGGATAGATTGGTCCCCTTTTTTAAATAATGGTATAATTTGAGCACTATGCCAGAAATCAGAGATTCTATTCCATGCCACAATCCTACTGGACATTAGATTTATATAAGGGCCCCACACAGATTGTTTAGAAAGAAATCTATCCCCTGGAATCTTGTGGGGACCAGGAGCTTTCCCGAGTTGCAGACACTGAATGGACCTATTGAGAAATAAAGTGGTATGTGTCCCAAGGGGCAGATATCAGTTAAACTAAGGGCACTCTCATATCTCCAGGTGTCTGTCCTGACTACAGTTGGTGCAACAGTTTCCAAGAGGTTTGTTGTATGCAATTCTGTAAAATGTTTGACCACCGAAGTGGTTGAACAAAAAACTCAAAAGGACTGGTATGGATTAAGCTGCCATGGGTTATATTGCCAGAATGCTACTGAGTGTCTGGAAGCCTCGACAAGATCAAGCCAGTTGGAATTAGTCCACCTTTGTTTAACCCCTTGAGTGCCCCGCCCTTTCCACGCCCTGTGCCGGGCGTTTCATTAGCGGGCGGGGCTCATGACGAGATAGTCTCGTCATGGGCACAGCGCAACCGCGGCCCATGACGAGACCATCTAGTCATGGGCACTCAAGGGGTTAAAAGGAGGGCACAATTAGCAAATACTAGGATCTGGCTGCCCTAATCCAGTCTCTTCCGCCTGATTTAAATGCCTTAATATACCTTTATCATTACGGCACTCACTACAGAACCATGGTGAAGGCTGAAATGCGGACGAATTAGAGGGGTCAATCTCCCTGGTATACAACTGGTGCAAAGCCCTAAACAAAGCAGTGTTAAGATCTAAAATGGGAAGCTTGTTTGGCGGACAATTCTCATACATCCTAAAATTCTGTCAAATTGATTATAAATTTGCAATCATCTGTCAGGTTTATTTAACAGATTAGATAAGGAGAATTTCTATTGTTTCCAAGAGAAAAAACTGCCAGACAATTGTCATATGTTTCTATTATCGGCAAACATATTACACCTCAATGTTAGATTTAATGCATTATGGTCGCTATCTAACTTATGCATTACTTCAAAATCCACCACGGCATAGCATAATTCTATATCCATCATGATTAGGGCCCCTGGTATCATGGTATTTCTTTTTTTTACATTTTCTTCTGAGTTTATCCATATTTATTTTTGATCGATTTTATCCGGTTTTATGTAGATTTATTTTATACTTAGTGTAACAAATTATGCTGTAATGGGTATATTTCCGCATTTATGTAACCAACAAATGTTTACTTACGTTTGAATGTCCAATGTATCTTAGCTGTTTACAGTAATCTACAGTCATTGGAAACCATTTGCAATGTAGAACAGCTTAGACAGCTGCACTGCTGCAGTTTTTTCAGCTGCATTAGAAAACCTTTTACATTTTTTTTTTAACTTCCCTGCCTGCCCATCTGCACAGCTATTTACCTAGCACTAATGATTGAGAGTAGTGAGGATTCTACAAGAGAAAACCTATTTTTCGTATTTATCTGTATAAAAAAATTAATACGGACCAGAAAATAGATGTTTTTCTCTCTGTATTTATCTGTAAAAAGCAGTAAAAACGGAAAACTGGAAGCTTTAATTATGATGTAATCAAATCTGCTAAGAGAACCCCCTCTAGGAAAAGTGTGCACTAGGTGCCTGTCAGATTTAGTTCTACCGTTACAGTCATGGAGGCCATGAGTTAGGGTAAGTGATAATAGTGACACCTTGTTCTTTAGTGCCTTTGTGTTTTCCCTTTATCCGACAGTTAACTTCGGTACATTTATCTGAAGCAGGGTCTATTATTTATTCATAGGGTACCCCAGGCCCGTTCGGCCCACACCTAAAGTATGAACCTCTACGTAGGCCCTGCCAGCCTAATTTGTAGGCCTTTTGGTAAATTGACCGGAGTTCTGCACCCATTTTACTGAACAGAAGGCTCTAAGCCTGTCTGACTAAAAATCACAGCCAGCTTCTCTCTGCGAGGCCTCCTGCTCCAAACTATAAAGCCCCCAATCTACCCGTGTGCAAAGTTCACTGGCGCAGAGTTCACGGTCTCTCTATTCTGTCGACATATAGCACATCACATCCTGGGTCTGTACATGAGAATAGAGAAGTTCCCACCGCAGCCGCGTCAACCTGGTGTGAGGGATGTGGCAACCAAGACATACACATATACACATACACACATATATATACACACACATACACATATATATATACACACATATATACATATACATACATACATATACATACATATACACAAATACATACATACATACCACACACATACACACACACACATATATATATATACACATACACACACATATATACACATACACACACATATATATATACACATACACACACATATACACACACACACATATATACACACACACACATACACACATATATACACATATACACACATACACACATATACACACATACACACACATATATACACATACACACACATATATACACATACACACACATATATACACATACACACACATATATACACATACACACACATATACACACATACACACACATATACACACATACACACACATATACACATACACACATACACACACATACACACATACACACACATATACACATACACACACATATACACATACACACACATATATATATACACATATACACACATATACACACATACACACATATATACACACACATATACACACACACACACACACACATACACAACCGTGACAAAGGTATACGAGGATCCCGAAACGCGTTGGTTAATGGTTAAATCTGCTTTGAGCTGTTAAAAATACAAGAACAATAATAAATCAACGATTGGTGAAAGCTGCTGGAGTGCGACCTTTCTTTACTTCCATAGGAAGGTTTGTGGACATTGATTGCGGTTTGGTTCAACCGCGTTGGCCAAGCACCTCTCACGAAGCGCCTGTTGATCTGGGAACAAAGAACCGCCGATTGCATATACATATATATATATATATATACATATACACACATATATACGCATACACACACATATATATACATACACACATATATATACATACACACATATATACACATACACACATATATACATACACACATATATATACACACACATATATACATACACATATATACATACACACACATATATATATATATTCACTTAAAAAACCATAGGTTTCACACACGTTATAGTTAGGTGGACATTTCACTCGTAAAAAAACAATGAAATTCCCCCGTTATAGTTAGTTCAGATAACTATAACTCGCGTGCCCGCAATCCTCTGCTCATGACGTCACATATTACATCAGTCATGACATGGTCAGTGGCATCACTCATGACATCACTGATGACATCATCCTTGTGATAGAGTGGCGGTCGCGCGAGTTATAGTTATCTCAACTAACTATAACGGGGGAATTTCATTGGTTTTTTTACGAGTGAAATGTCCACCTAACTTTAACGTGTGTGAAACCTATGGTTTATTCAGTGAATTTGTACGGTTTTTTAAATGCTAAGTTATGTATATATTATTATATTTTTTATATATTTATTTTACAATAAACTACGTCTTTTTTTTGTAATCGAATATCCAGAATGCTTTGGGACATTGGACCCGCCCATCTGGGGGCGTATTACGAGCATTAATGGACGGAGAACCGAGCACGCATTTGTGACCGCGACTGCCTCTGAAGAAGAAGGATTTTGCCTTCGAAACGCGTTAGGCGCATCGCGTCTGCAGCTGTCAAATTATATCCACCAGCAGCATCTTGCCTGTACTGTTTATTAAAGGCTTGCCACCTTAAGTCCAGCATTCGAGTGCAGCTCAATTTTGGGGTATGGCAATCGAGCATTCATTTTTGGCGGCGGCCCGCCGTCGAGTTGCACCACCCCGGGAAGAGAGGGGGCCACGCGGCTTGATATATGCATAGCCGTCCTTGTGGAATGCTGACTTCGGATTAAAGCAAACTGTTGGTGGGGGCCCATCTGTGGGCTTGAAAAGGACAGAAATTAGAGTACCATCAGTGGTTTGATTTTAGGACTTCGATATCCAGAATGCTTTGGGACATTGGACCCGCCCATCTGGGGGCGTATTACGAGCATTAATGGACAGAGAACCGAGCACGCATTTGTGACCGCGACTGCCTCTGAAGAAGAAGGATTTTGCCTTCGAAACGCGTTAGGCGCATCGCGTCTGCAGCTGTCAAATTATATCCACCAGCAGCATCTTGCCTGTACTGTTTATTAAAGGCTTGCCACCTTAAGTCCAGCATTCGAGTGCAGCTCAATTTTGGGGTATGGCAATCGAGTATATATATATATATATACGTGCACATAATATGCTTCCCCCAGCCCCTGTTTGACCCATGTGACGCAGCACCACATTTAATTAGCACAAGTCATTTTCAGATAACTGATCACTTAATGCACAACAACATACACCGAATTGTTGAAATAGTTCCTCACATTTATATTTTGAAGTATGTACTTGGCGACAGGAGGTTGCGTCTGGCATCTCCCCCTTTGTGCCACAAATACTGTGTGTATGGGAATGCGTCCGGCAGCTCACATTTGTTTTGAATTCTGATTACCTATTTGGTGTACATTGTATTGTTTGAACGTTTAATTCTGCCAACGCCTTTCAACCTCTTTCTCTTCATTGTAAAAAGTGTCCTTTGTTCTCCGCCTTCTTTAGGTACATGCAGTGTACTCTAATAGCTATACTCTATTTCCTTCTCTCGGTCTGCATTTTGCGTCTCTCCCTCTTATCTGGATTATGGGCCTTTCTCATCTCTTTCTCTCACAGTGGTACCACAGGAGATGTTATATATAGGTGACCTTCTCTTGTGCACTGCAGTGAGAAGTGATCAGCAGGAACATCTGGGTACGTGCCAAGCACACCCACTTTAACTGAGACAGGTTCAATTAGAGACCACGCAACTGGTCAATATATATATATATATATATATATATATAAAATAGCACTAGGTATATTGAGTTCTTGAAGGGTTTTGACTATTTGAATGGCGCAAGGAGGAGTGCTGTTTTATGTGTGTATCTAAAGGAAATAATGTGTATGTTTTTTTTTTTTTTTTTTAGAGGTCTACTAGATCAAAAAATTAAGGCGCAATGGGATGCTCATGCTATGGATAACTATGAATACGGCGAGAGAGCTGGTGCAGTTTTGGCAAGGAAGATCAGAATGGATAGGGTCCGGAATAATATAGATAGGTTAAGGCTCGACGACCAGGGGAACATATCCTGTAAACAGAAGGATATGGAAGATCATTTGCTTTCTATGTTCTCTAAACTGTATGAGGAAGAAACAACACGGGAGAACTCCATGGGATGGTTGACGAGTAAGGCCCTCCCTACCTTGACTGATGATGGTAGAACCATTCTTAATAGTCCTTTCATTGAGGAAGAGGTAAGGGAGCATATTAAAAAATTGAAAAATAATAAAGCAGCGGGGCCTGACGCCCTCCCGGGCGAAGTATATAACATTTTTGAGGTGAATCTGGCCCCCAGACTGTGTGAATTATTTAACTATATATATTGCAGAAAGGGTAGGATACCAGCATCATGGAGGAGGTCTATTATTGTGCTCATTTTAAAGCCAGGAAAATACCCCCTTAGTGCAGATTCATACAGACCAATCTCCCTGCTAAATGCGGACTATAAAATCTTTACTAGTGTTTTGGCAGGGAGATTGGCTAAGTTAGTCCCACAACTAATCAATGTTGATCAGAAAGGGTTTGTGCCTGGTAGATATATCCATGAGCTGAACCTACAGTTGATTGGTAGCATAGATTTAGCAGTGACACGGTCGGAGCCCCTGGCAGTGGCTGCATATGATGCGGCAAAGGCCTTCGATCGTGTCAACTGGGGATTTCTGTGGAATACACTTGGGGTAATGGGTTTTGGTGAGACTTTTGTTCAAACTATGAGAGGGTGCTATGAAGGAGCCTCGGCGGAAATCCTTCTGAACGGCCAATTAACATCTAGCTTCAAGATAGGGAGGGGCACTAGGCAGGGGTGCCCTATTTCCCCTCTCCTTTTTGATATTTATATTGAGCCGTTGGCACAAGCACTCAGGATCGATGAGACAGTTACACCCTTCAATTATAAGGACTACAGCTGTAAGCTCGCCTTATATGCCGACGATCTATTGATCTATACAAGAAATCCGGCTGAAGTACTCCCTAGGGAAGAGGCGATAATGGTGGATTTTGGCCACTACTCGGGCTATCAAATAAATAATTCAAAAACAGAAATCATGTGTTGGGGGATTGATAATTGGGTAGGTCCTTGTAGTAGCCAGTTTAGATATCTAGGAATTATCATTACTCCAGATATCAATAATTTAGTTCAACTCGATATTAAGAAAGTAAGTAAGGATATTGATCAGCTTTTTTCTAGATGGCAGAACCTTCCCCTCACAATTTATGGTAGAGTTAATTTGGTCAAAATGGTTATTTTGCCTAAGTTGACCTATTTGTTTAATTCAATCCCCCTTTCATTTCCTGATAAAACACTAGCAACCATTCAGGGGAAGATTGGTAGCTTTATTTGGGCGAGAAAAAAATCCAGGTTATCATGGAAAAAGTTAAAAAGAAGACTATTAAAAGGCGGGCTTGCACTCCCAGACATAAATTGGTATGCTTTATCCTTCCAGCTAAAAAATTTCAGGTGCTTACTGTCATGCCCTGATGATTCTAATTGGGGGAGAATCTTGAACTTAATGGTAGATCTAGAGGGCGGAGAGTTTGGGTTCTTGTACAAATTTGGAGCGGTCAAATTTTACAAAAAAGTACGTTTAAAGGCATTAAAATCTGTCCTTAGAGTTTGGATCAAAGCTAAAGAGAGATGGGGGATTAAGTATTACTCTGAGTTCGCCCCAATTTGGGAATCCCCAGGCCAACCTCTATGTTTAAGGGACAGTTTGTCCCTCCCTATTAGGAGAGCAGGAATAAATATCTGGTCAGATCTGATAACTTCGGATGGAGTTCTCCCGTGGGAGGTACTGAAGTCCAGGATTGGGGACTCCCTCTCTAAGTTTAAATACATCCAACTTTGCTCTTGGTTTAAGGCCGAAGAAGAGAACATCGGAGGAAACTGGGAAATTGAGAGTGCACTTTTATTTCCAGGGCCCAGGAAGAGAGAAGTTGGGTTCTGGTATAGGAAGATGCTGGAAGTAGAGGAAATGCACTCTCCTGCACCAAATAGGGTATGGAACTTAACGAAACTTGAGGTAGACTCAGCTATTCTATATGACTATTCTTTAAAAATACTATATAAACATGTGAGAACTGTATCTCTAAAAAAGAATCATTTTTTTACTCTAAATAGATTATATTACACACCAAAAAAACTTGCGAGGTTTATAAATCCACCCCCTTCCTGTCCAAGATGTGGGCTGATAGAAGCGGATGATATCCATATATTTTATGAATGCTTGATAATAGGCCCCTTTTGGAGTAGAGTGGAACGGGCTATAGAGAGTATTTTCAAATCAAAACTCTGTTTGAACATAGCTAGAGTCATGTTTGGGCTGGAAGTAGAACTTATTGCTGAATTTGGAGAATCACACGTCGCATTATTTTTTTGTTTCATTCTGATCGCGCGTAGAGAAGTTTGTAAGATGTGGAAGGATCCTAACCCCCCCGTCATATGACAACTGGTTGAGAGCCACACTGAGAATTGCACGCTTAGAAACACTTTTAATCCACAGAAGGAATAGCACTATTTGGGAACCATTTTTTGAATGGCGAACTGCAATGAGGTTGTAGTAATACATGGTCCAATGATTAACACCATGCCTTGGTATAAAAAGGCAGGCCAGGTTGGCCCCAGGCGATAGCAAGAACTCCGGCCCGGGCCACCCAGGATAAGATTGTGCCACAGGAGAAAAGTTGCATTCGTCAGTGGTGAGATGAGGAACAAAAAAAAAAGATTTAAAAGAAAAAAGAAATAATGTGTATGTATATTAATGTTTTTCATTCCTAGGTTCTTCAGAATTGGAGAGAGTATTGTTATAACAAATTACATTGTACGGTGGAATGTGCTAAAATACATTCTAACGCAGTGCATTCGCAGGGACTACAAAGGATAGGAGTAATAGGAAAAGTAGTAATGTTGTGTTATATTATGCTTATGAATTGATCATTAGTAATGAGTATAAGCCAATACAGAAGGATAGTGTGCATTGAATAACAGTGCTTCGTATTACAATGTTTCAAGGATACAATGTGTACATATTTAATATGTCTTTTAATATATAGGTGCAATATTTCAGGGTGTTTGAAAACAGGTTTCAAGGTATAAGGGATTGGCACAAAGGGGTGTGGAATTTAATGAAATATCTATTTGTTCATAGGGCAGGTTGCTTCTTAAATATACTTGTCATGTAACAAAATCAACTTGTCCCTTTTGTGCCATGTAATGCAGCGACAAATGGTGGCAGCAATGTCAATATATAAGAGCTCTGAAATAGCCTCTCTGATTATGTTAGGGCTCCTTCCATAGTAGGCTTTGACTACTAACAATTCGCCTTATGTTGCCACGATTCCGCAGATCTACATACTGGGGCTACATGTAATGATAAGCAACAGTTCTGCCTCACAAAAAAAGTGGCTGGAGGAAAAGTGAACTTGCAATGGCTCAGATTTTCGCTTGAGCAAATCTACACCTGCATATTAGCTTATGCTTAAATACAGTTGACAAATATTTTCTAGGAGTACTATTTTTTGGCCTACTTCTGTAGTCTTATGAATTCACAAAAATGGTATATCTGCACATAATACAAGTACACGGGTGCACTTTCTTTAATAATTAGGCTCCTAATTAGGTCTGGAGTTAACAATGACCTTTTATGTTTAATACAATCTTGTGTCTCTTTCTCTCTCTCGGCTAGCTTCACTGTGAGTGACTTCATTCTGTTCTTTCATAAGGAGCATATCGACACACAGTTGTTTTATCCAGTGACAGGAACTACTGTGCAATGTGTGAATTTTGAGATCACAACAATTTCTGCTTTTGCCAATGTTTGTTATAATGGTGAGGGCCCAGCAGCTCCCACACCAATGAGGTTTCACAAAAATATTGCCAAAACAAGTTGTGCATTGACAAAGCCAAAAGGCTGACCAACAATTTCATTGGCTTTACCAATGCTTGTTTATTTTTATGTTGCAAAGAAATGGTACCTACCTTATTCCACTAGTTTAGCGAGATGTTTTTGCATTTTTTTTGTGAACATTTTATTTTGAAAGCTAAGAATTATAAGTCTTGCTATCAAGCTTCTGCAAATATTTGCATCTAATTAAAGAACATTCTGAGAGCAGTATACATAGCCTAACATTGCTAAAAAACGTGTGTACACATTTTTATACTCTAACCACTGTCAGTAGTGCAGTCTGAGCTTACAACATTTACTTAGAGCGCTCACCCTAATAATAAAGCCTTTGCATTAATGAACAATAATTACAAGTTAGAACAGCATTAACACATGGACACAAATATTACCTTTATTGCAGACTATGTCTTTCACTCATCCATAATGTGGTACCGTAAAATGGCAGCCAAAGGGTTTGTGCTGTAGGGGTTGGGCCTACTTGTCCCATGGACGAGATTCGCATGAAAACTTGTTGCCCTTGACTTAAAAAAAATATGTCCAGGGCGTGGGGCTATAGGAATTCCACATCCCTGGGCACAATTTGACAACTATGAGCGTTTTGATTCCTAAAGGTGTTACTGTGACAGAGATTTTCATCTGTGTTTGGTGTTGGGTCAAGCTACAGTACAATGTTTTAATTCTTCTTTTGCTTTTGGAGATAATGAATTTCTTTTTAAAGTCTTGTACAGGGATGCCAATGTAATTTTTAGGTTCTTTCCTTCATTTGGAGTTCCCTCCTTACCTCAGCTGGCCAACAAATGCAGCGTGCACCATTAATAGCTCAACTATTGCAAGGCCTGTTGCTACCAAAGTTTCAATTGTAGAATGTGCCGCACACGCCTCCCCCATGGACTATGTATCAATTGTTAAAGAATTTATTGATGCAGATGTACAAAAAGGAACAGCATTAACTGATTGTGAGTACACAGTGGTTCAAATTGCTTCTACTCCACTTGATATATATTATTGAAAGGGGTGGAAGAAAAGGAAGAAGGGAACAGGGGAGGATGTATGCAAACAGAAAAGGGATACGAATGGGCCCAAATGGAAAGATATGTTTACCAACGAGAATGCTTGCTCCCAAGGCTCGTCTTTTTCATGGTCCATCACTTGTAGGACGTGATGGGAAGATCAGACTGTTTTCCGAATGCTGTAATTCCATTGCCCCAGGCCACTTCATTTCCCCACATTAAATGGACTTCATCAACATACCCCCTACTCAAACTACAAGTACGTGTTGGTTATTGTGTGCATGATCAGCAAATGGACTAAGGCATGCCAATTCAAGAACAACAATGCACAAACTATTGCCAAATGCCTCCTGAAAGAGTTCATACCGCACTTTAAAGTACCTATGCTTTTGGGTTCTGACAATGGACCAGCGTTCATCTCACATGTGATTGAGGGGTTGTGCAAGGAGCCACACAGAAACTATATGTGTTCCACGGAATCTACCAAGTGGGAATGGCATCCCAAGCTCATCCTGAAGGGTTGCACGTGCTACACAGAAGAGAAAGGAAGTGTGTGTAAAGCGGGCCCCAAGGATACATCACCTAAAGAATGTCTGGAAACATCAACGCCCCAACCCCTCAGTCTACAAGTTGTGACAAGACATCTTTACCTTTTCATCACTTTGTTTTCTTCATATTGAATGTGCCTAAGTAATAGAAGTGCCTGCAAACCTCTCAAATTACTTTAAGACAGGCACCAACGGTTACTTTTTCGGTTTACAGGTATCATCTCTGAGGCTCTACATTATTACTCAGCAGACTTTTTTGAAAAGAGTACAAGTACAGCAGAAGATAAGACATTCCTCCAACTAGTCACACGTACCAACAATTGGAACAATGCTTCAAGGCTTGCTCAAGACTTCCAAACAATTAGAGAAAATGATCATGGGTGCTACTAGCAGCATTGACCCCCATTGCTACCATTATAATGACTACATTTCATATAGTGAATTCTGATCACAATGTTATACCCGAGATACTGCTTAAATGAAACAGAGATTTTGTACCAAATTGAATAAATAGCCATTGATAAATAAGGGACAGGCGGACAGTTGACAGGGCAGGATATTATGTTTTCACACACCGGTCTACAGACACAGAAAAGAGCATGTCAACTTTGACAGGCCTGAAGGAGTCTATATGACGTTAAGAAAGATACAAGAGAGCCAATGTTCCAATGAATGACACCCCTGGGATAAACCTACTAGGAGGAGGGCCTGAAAAGATTGCTGTAAGAATTTTGTTCAATAAATGAACAAGAGGAGGGAATGAAGCAGGGTCTATTTTTTATCATAGGGTACCCCAGGCCTGTTCTGCCCACACCTGAAGTATGAACCCCTACGTAGGCCCTGACAGCCTAATTTGTAGGCCTTTTGTTAAATTGATCGGAGTTCTGCACCCATTTTACTGATCAGAAGGCTCTAAGCCTGTTTGACTAAAAATCACAGCCAGCTTCTCTCTGTGAGGCCTCCTGCTCCAAACTATAGAGCCCCCACCCTACCCGTGCGCAAAGTTCACTGGCGACGAGTTCGCAGTCTCTCTATTCTGTCGACATATAGCACATCACATCCTGGGTCTGCACATGAGAATAGAGAAGTTCTCACTGCAGCGACCTGGGGTGAGGGATGTGGAGATATATATATATTATCCCTTTACATTACATATTTTCTGCTTGCCCTATGCAATTTACGACGAGCGCTTGGCCTGAGAATATAACCTTTCACCTAGTCTATGTTCCGAATTCAGTAGAATAAGCGCGACAATGTCTGATAAATATGCGAACCATGCTATAAGTGACGTAGGTAGGACTGGCTTGAGACGACGTGTAGGCACTTCTCACTGCCTTAAAAAGTATAAAAAGGGTGCCCGTGTGGTTCTCGTCAGACTATCCCACCCGTCTGTTAGTAGATGGCAGAAGGGTGTGGGTGCTCCCAAAGAGCTCTTGTTTTTTGTTTTTAAGATACAATTTAACTTGCCAATATATATGCTGTATATGCTATGTATGCTATTTTTGTCTCTTAATTGGTGTTTTCTTATGGAGAATTTAATGCTTATATTACACTTGCAAGGCTGTTTTCTTTTAGGTAGGTACGCGAGTATTCTCAGTATTTTAGATCAAGTGTGTTTTGCATTCTGACAACATTTTCCTTGATTTAACTTATGTTTTTCATAATGCATTTATAAATGTGTTTCTGAGGTTTTCTGAAGTGTCTCTCTCCAAACGAGTTCAATGCTTCCATGTAGAAATGCCTTCTCATTCATATGACTCTGTGAATGCGAGGTCACTATATTTGTATTTTTATGCCTTTTTCTTGAAGTTTCTTGAAGTAGCACCTTCTAAATAAATCTGTTAAACCTTTTGGCTTAGTTTCCATGACTCGCATATCTATATCCTTCATTTTTAGTGCGAGCGTTCCCAGGCACCCCTCCTCAAGTTAAGGTGCCCCTTTTGCCCCTAAATCACTCCCTCGATTATTCGGTGACGGTCCCTTTGTGCCCCTGTGCCCCCTAAAAAACGCTCCCTCGAACATATCAAATAAATTAGAGGCTTCCTGTGGGTTTCCTATTGACATTCATCTCTGAAATGGGAAGAAGTGAAATCCCTGCAGTCGTCTTGTTTCTTGCACCATTTAACTTCTACTTAATCACTTCCACACCAACCACTCGCCACGTGCACTCAGGGACAGCTGTTGCACAGTAGTGAAATATTTACTGAATACCTGGAACTGCAGCAGCGCTAGTAGTTACAGTTAGAGTGTAAGTAAATCCATTGCCACTGGGCATAGGCAGTGGCAAAAGCCAGACTATGTAGAAAACTTGAAACATATTTTAGACTAATTAGAAGACCCAAAAATTGGTAGCGTAAGTTAATAACACTGAGCACCTTATCTTCTGCAAGATTTAATTTGAGTTACCATTAAAACATATGCTTTAGATCCTGCAGAGAAAATGAATTCAACAATAGTATTATCACTTGTACAATTTGCTTCACTGAGTTTCTAGAAGCTCTTGCTCGTATATGTGCAACACACCTAATTTTAGAATGTTATGCATGCAGCAAACTTTTCTATCTCATGGGAAAGTTAAGAAGCCATACCTAAAAACTGCACACATATCTTGGCTCTTTGTTAGTGCTTTTCAGTAGAATAGTTCTACTTTTGCAAAAAGCCAACAGTTCCACCTTTGGAAAAAGCCAAATGTAAGAATTTGCTAAAGGTTGTTCTTAAGAAGGCTTATCTGCAAGCCTGTAAATAATATGTAACCAGTTTCTAATGGGAAGGCTTCCCAAATCTTTTAATTTATGTGCGTCCCATCTACTGATAGGGAATTCAGTGAAGTCTTAACTGGCATCACAATATATGTTTGATGGGAAAAGGCTTGTTGAGATTTAAACTGAGCTAGTGTTAAATTTGGCTATTTCAGATGATGTTCCTTTACCTAGTTCTCCAAACATGGGAAACTGCTGCAATCTAGCAAAGTGTTTAGCAACCTTGGGACTTGAATTAATGAATAAAAATAGGGACTGTGGGGAGCAGGCCCTAGAAAATCATTGACTTGGTCTCCTTTATTCTTCGAAAAACGTGCTCATGGAAATTCATCTTTTCCTTATTAGCTTGGGATCCAAACAGTGTAGTACAATATAGAGAAGAGCAGGTTTATGATTCTCCATTTAGTTTCAAGAAAAACAAAATGTCACCCTTATTATGGGAATAACCTGGGCAATGTCTTCAGAGGTTATATTAGTAATGTCTGTTAAAGTTCTAATGAAAGAGTTGGACAGCAATTGCCCTTCAGTCATCACCACCTGACCACCCAAGACATTCTGGTCCAGGAAAAACTACAGAACATCATTGATATATTATCAAAGCCAATTAGATCACCCTTCATTGTTGGAACCAATATGTTACAATCAACAAAAGGGTACACATTGAGCCAGCATGTCTGCTTATGGTATCAACTTATGCACTATGTTTATCATGCAAGGTCGTCACAGAAAAGCACAACCAATACACCAAATATTCAGGACAATTTGAGGCTGGGAAAAGAAATTCTACGAAACAGCAATGAGCCAGACTTAATTGTAAGAAGCATGGACCTGAAGTTCAAGTTACTCACCTTCATCAACTCCTTATTTGGTAGAGTCTATCTGGCCGCAGATTCCTTAACCTAAAGTTATCTCCAGGCGTCAGACTGGATTCGGACATTTTTAGTGAGTAGTACCCCTGCATGCTGGGAGGTGGCGTATTTCAGCTCTGCATGGCGTTGGCGGCATCATTTGTGTTGGAAGTGACATGCGTGGTGCCTATATAGGCTCCACCCAAACATGCTGACAACAGTTTTTTTGTGACTTTCTGCGCCAGGAGCACTGAACCATAAAGAACACTGACCACTAGTGTGAAGAACTAGAGCACTGAAAGGAGAACAACCCTGTCCCTAGATGTCCGTTCACACGGTGGGGAGGAATATTTTGGGTTAGCAGCGAATATGCAGCTAGACATAGTTTCTACCAGATAAGAAGTTACTGAAGGTAAGCAACTTGATCATCTGATAGCGACTTGTATCTTGCAGATTCCTTACCTTAGAATAGATACCTAAGCAATACATCCTGGAGGTGGATCTGCAAAACGGATACACACTAGAAAGTCATGAAGGTAGAACTACCAAATTGCCCATCCCAACAGACTGTCCAGGCAGTAATGAATTGTAGTCCAGTTTCTATTGTTTATTCACAGTCGCTTCTGAATGAAATCATGACATGATAAAAGATTGAACTGTAGTCATGGATAAGGACATGGACAAAGCCAAGGAGGGCGAAATTCTTTTGTCAGTTTTTCGGTTGTTTTCAATTAATTAAAAAAAGGATTGATTAATTTGGGGCCGGAGAGTGCACGACATACCTTTGTGGGGAGTTTGAACATGCACACAAGCTCCATCCTCGGCACCCACTGCGGGGAGAGCGGTAGCTTTGACGGAACAGTAGTAAACTGAGATATTCATGCTGCCTGTTCAGCCGACTGACCTCATTAGAGGGGTTGCTTTCCAGAGGGAAACATTCCACCCTGCGAGTTGAGAAGTGTATGCTGCGAGGAAGAAAGACGTCTTTTCATAGAACCGGGGAACGCCGAGGCGGCGAAGACTCGAGGGAGACGGGATGAACGACGCCGAACCAATGAGATGATTGCTCAGGTGAGTGACTTCGGTGTCCACACATTGCAAATTAACACAGACTGCAGCAGCGTTGGGGCAAGATATGAGACAATATTTAATATAATATTGATAGAAACTGAACTGAATTATGTTCATCTGAGCTGAATGGCTTAGAGCAGCCGAGTCCGCTTTTTAAAATGTGACATCTGATATCACTGCGGACGGAGGAGTTCACTCTGGAAGAGGACCTAATAACCTTAAAGGATTATCCATTAATCTGGGAAGAATTTACGAAAATGAGATTAAGAATTGGTGGGAGGCCATATCATTACAAAGTTTAGATGTGGGAAGGATTCCTAGAGGACTGAGAATTTACACAATCCCTTCATACTAAAATCCAGATCCCAATCTATTGTATGAATGGGCGGAGTTTACTACATAGTCAGCTAGTAGATAAAATACGCAGAGTGACAGAAATAAGCTTCTGGAGGAAATACGCAAAATAGAAGATATATTGGCTTGGACACAGATAAAGAGCAAGTAGAACATCTGAGGCAACAAATGAAGACATGCCTGGTGGCATATGAAAACGATATCAAACTTCACAAACAGAACAATTTTGCGCGTGATCAGCAGGATTACGAATCGGGCAGAGTCCTCACCTTTGCCAAAAAGTATGATGTCCCACGTAAAATCTTGCAGGAAACAAGAAACCTGAAAGTGACCAACATTAGGGACACATCGGAATCAGAAGTGGATACTGATTTTTCAGACACTGACACAGCAACTGGTACAAAGTACAAGTGGGGAAGTACATTTTCCCCAGGAGTATCAACTTACTAAAGAGTCCTGGTGGAAGTTTCCCAAGACAACACACCAACCAGAACAAGGCAGAAAACCAGACAAGGGACAAAGGGGATGAAATCAATCGGTCCAGCCACGTGTCACATGAAGCAAGAAGGTCAGTTACTGCAAGTGAAAGACAGCAACCTAACAATCACCAACTTGACCCACCGAACACTGACCGCTACAGAATCTGCTGTTTTACAAATGGGGCCGACGTTTTGCCCTACTACTGAATGGGATTAAACACAAACGTTGATTAATCTCTTTTTAGTCATAAGGAAACTAAAATTAAAGCAGATTCATTTCCAGCATTCCAAATCGAGGAAAATAGAGAGAGAAAGTATGGGAATACCAACAGATTTACTAACTGGGAGGGACCTTGAAAGTATGAACTTTACAACAGCTACAGGAATTACCAAATCCTATATGACATCAGATTGAGGTTGAAAGACTCCAATTGCTTGAGCAAGCTGGTATCCATCAAACATGTGGAAAATGTAAATTCCAGGCAAAGTCAAGATACATGCCAAAAACTCCCTTTGATACAATAGACTGTTTTATGATATGGTGATTAGGGATTTGGATACAATGAGACCAACGACGAAAACTAAAAGCCATCAAAAAAGATACAATTTATCTAAAGATGAATGGGAAGCTGTGGTATCACGTAAAAATGATCCCTCTCTAGTTATTAAGCCCTCAGACAAGGGAGGCAATGTGGTCCTTTTTGATAAAAGAGCGTATCAAGAGGAGGCATGACGCCTATTAAGTGACACACAGAGCTGCAGGACAATAAAGAGCAATATAATAATAGCAACAAAGCTTTTCATAGTATGTTAAGCAAATTGCAGGATGAAGGCGTACTGGAAGAGGAGGAGTATCAATTCCTTAATGTGGAATATCCAGTTTTACCAACTTTCTATCATGTACCCAAAATCCACAAAAATCATAGACACCCTTTAGGGTGCCCTATTGTTTCCTCAAAGGGAAGTCTACTGGAAAAAGATCTATTTATGTTGACTCATTTCTGTCCCCGTTAAAGATCTGAGTTCGTATATGCAGAATACTACAGATTTTACTCGAACCATTCAAAATATACCATGGGAAGATAACTTTATCCTAATGACACTGGATATCAAGTGCCTGTACACCTATATAGAGCACGAAGATGGCCTAATGGCACTGGAGTTCTTTCTCAAGAATAGGCCTTTGAAATTCCAAAAACACAACAACATTATGCGGTTACAATTTCTTTCTTTCTGCCTGAAGAACAAGTTAGTTACCTTCGGTAACGATGTATCTGTAAAAGACATAGGTTGGTTATAGATTCCTTACCTTAGAATTATCCCCAGGCGTCAGAATGGATCCGGAGATTTTTTTCTCTTAGCACTACCCCTGCATGTCGGTATGTGGCCTCGCTCGACTCTGCATCCGTTTTCGGGGTTGGCGGGATGGCGTTGCGGTGTCTACTTAGACGCCGCCCCTGCGCGCTGACATCAGTTCTGTCATGACTTTCCACGCCAGATGCGCAGAGCCATGAAAGACACTGACCACTAGTGTGCCAAAACTAGGGCCCTGTAAGGGACTTCCTATCCCTAGAAATCAGTTTGCAGAGCGGGGAGGATGGTTGGGGCGGTAAGGAATCTATAACTAATCTATGACTCTTACAGATACATTGTTACTGAAGGTAAGTAACTTGTTCATCTGAAAGAGACAGTTAGTTTTAGATTCCTTACCTTAGAAAAGATACCCCAGCAATACCATCCCTGGAGGAGGGTCTGCGAACAAAGTTCACACCACAAAGTCCTGCAGGACAGAACGGGCAAAGTAGCCTACCCAGGCAGTAATGTCTGGTGAACGTGTGCATAGATGCCCATGCAGCTGCCGGGCAGATGTCAATAAGTGGGACTCCACGTGACAAAGCAGTAGTTGCTGCCTTTGCCCTAGCGGAATGAGCCTGCAGCCCCACCTGAGGTTCCTTTTTTGCTAAAGTGAATAAAATCTTTATACAAAGGACAACCCATCTTGAGATGGTATGCTTTTGGACAGCCTGATCTTTCTTGCCACCCACATAGCCAACGAGTTGATCATCCACTCGGAAATCTTTAGTGCGGTCAAAGTAGGACAGCACACGTTTTGGGTCCAGACATGGGAGTCTCTCCTCCTTCGAAGGGTGTGGAGGTGGGAAAAAGGTGAGCAGAGTGATAGTGTTTCCTATGTGAATAGGAGTAACAACTTAAGACAGGAACAAGGATCTCGGCCTAAGCACCACTTTGTCCAGATGCACAGAGAAGAAAGGTAGATTAAAAGAAAGAGCCTGAAGCCTCATTCACGCTGCAAACAGAGGTGATGGCAACAAGAAAGGCAGTCTTCAGAGTAAGAAGCCTGAGAGGACAGTTGTGAAGAGGCTCGAAGGGAGCACACATAAGGTAAGTCAATACAAGGTTCAAGTCCCACTGAGGCATTATGAAAGGAGATGCAGGAAAAAGGTGAATAATGCCCTTAAAGAACCTATTACCAATAGGGGACTTGAACAAAGAGGGCTGATCAGGTAGCCAAAGAAAAGCAGCAATGGCTGCCAGATAGCCTTTAAGAGTGTTCAGAGCAGAGCCCTGCTGGGCCAAAGAAAGAAGGAACAAAAGATCCTCAGAAAGAGATGCAGAGAGGGGATCCACAGCCTCTGCGGTGCACCATGCCACAAACTAGTTCCATAGACAGGTGTATACTGTCTTAGTGGAGAGACGCTTGGCTACCAAGATGACATTACAGACTTCGGGAAAAGGTTAAAAGCTGACAACTGTCGCCGCCTAATCTCCACGCAAGGAGGTGGAGGCTGGACAGGTTCGGGTGGAGGACCTTTCCCTGCTGCTGCAACAAGATTCTCCCGAAAGGGCAGTCTGATCAGAGGATCGATGGCCATGCTCAGGAACTCGGTGTACCAGACTCTTCATGCCCAGTTCGGGCCAAAAGAATGACTTGGACCCTGTTGTGCTTGATATTCTTCGGCACTCGGGGCAGAAGCGGTACAGGCGGAAAGGTGTACAGGAGGGCGCAGTTCCATTCACAATGAAAAATGTCGCCGAGCGAGTGCCGCCTTGGAAACTACAATGTGCAGAACTGCTGACATTGCGCGTTCTCTTCGGTGGCGAACAGATCTAACCAAGGCTCTCCCCACTGCTGAAAGAGACCTTGCACCACCTCTAAGACGCCATTCGTGATCCACCAGGTACCGATGGCTGAGTTTGTCCGCTCTGACGTTCAGGGAACCTGTCAGGTGTTGAACCACCAGGGTCCTTATCCAAAGAGCCTCCTGACAAAGGGTCCACGACCCCAAACCGCCCCGCCCTGTTTGTTGCCTTACCACATGGCAGTGGTGTTGTCTGTGAACACCTGCACTGCCTTACCCTTGAGGGAGGGAAAGAATGCCTTCAGTGTCGAGCAAATCGCCCAGAGCTCCAACAGGTTTAGATGGAGCCCGGACTCAGCCAGAGACCAGACTCCTCTGATCTCCGCCTCTCCCAGGTGGCCGCCTCATCCCAGGACTGATGCATCGGTCACCACTGTGAGATCTGGTTAGGGAAGGGAGAAGGATCTGCCTCTGACCCATTCCTGGTTCGTTAACCACCACTGCAGTTGTGGTGCAGTTCCCTCCGAGAAATATTGAGGTCTGGAAGGATTCCCCTGATGCTGCGCCCACTGGAACCTCCGGTGCCACTGCTGCGCCCGCATATGCCATCTGGCATGATCCACCAGCAGGATGCAGGAGGCCATGAGGCCTAGCAGCCTCAGGGCCACTCTCATCAAGATCCGGGATATAGACTGAAATATCGGTGTCATAGCCCGAATATCCCGGACTCGCTGTTCGGGAGGACATTCCCGAAACTGCACTGTCTCCAGAACAGCCCATATGAAAAGGAGCGACTGAGGGGGGAGTCATGTGTGACTTCAGAACATTAATAGTGAACCCCAAGGTCCGCTGTAGTCTGGAGGTCGGAGACGACAGCCTGGGGAGAGCTCGCCTTCAACAGCCAGTCGTTGATATAGGCACAGACTGGAACCCCTGATCTGTACAGATGAGTTGGACCACCAACATCACTTTTGTGAACACCCGAGGGGCGCTGGTAAGGCCGAAGTAGAGCACGGTGAACTGCAAATGCTCATGGCCCACGGTGAACCGTAGGTAGCATCTGTAGGCTGGCAGGATAGAAATATGGAAATAGGCGTCCTGTAAGTCCAACGCCACCATCCAGTCTTCAGGGTGGAGGGCAGACAGAACCTGAGCCAACGTGAGCATTTTTTACTTTTCCTTGCGGAGGAAACTGTTGAGAGCCTGGAGGTCTAGGATATTACGCAGGCCCTTGTCCTGCTTGGGCACCTGTAAGTAGCAGAAATAGCAACCACAACCTACATCTGGCGCAGGGACCCTTTCGAAGCTCCCTAGGCCAAAAGAGCTGAAACTTTCTCGCAGAGAAGCGCCAAATGAACCTCCAACAAGCGATCAAAAGATGGTTGCATAGAGGGATGGGTAGTCTCGAAGGGGAGGGAGAAGCCCCTTTGGACTATCTGCTAAACCCACCTTTCTGGCATGATGGTTTGCCAGTGGGGGAGGTGATGGCGAATCCTGCCACCCACTGGCCACTGATGGGACTCAAATGTCAGACTAGGAAGGTTTGGAGGCTGCTGCGGGGGGGGTGGGGGGGGGGGGGGGACTGGCCCGCCCGCTGGCTCCCAGACCCATAAGGTCGCTGGGTCCCACGTCTTGCATGGAACACTGGCTAGACTGGGCCGGACGTGGTGGGGTGCCCTGTCCGTAGCCACAAGAGAGACGAAAGGCAGACTGTGGTGGACAGGAGGACGCGGCGAGGCTTAAGGATCTGGCCATAGCTCGAGAATCCTTAAAGCGCTCCAGCACCGAATCTGCCTCGTCACAAAAAAGGTGACGGCCATCGAAAGGCATGTCCAGCAGAGTTGCTTGAACATCCCCAGAAAAGCCAGATGTCCTCAACTAGGCTTAGCGCCGAAGGGCTACTGATGTGGCAATTGTTCTGCCCAGTGAGTCGGTGGTATCCAATCTACAGTGAATCATCTTCCATCTGCCACGGCTTGTGAGAGATTGGCCCGGGCCTCCTCCAGGCACTGAGGCAGCACCTATTCAACCATATCCCAGATTGTATGGGAGTATCGGCCCAAGAGGCACATGGTATTCACAGACCACAGTGCCAAGCTAGAGGAAGAGAACATGCACTTCCCAAAATGATCCAGCTTCTTGGATTCCCTGCCTGGAGAAGCAGAAGGAAATGCGCCCTTGGAAGAAGAAGCTTGGACCATCAAGTTCTCGGGGGAAGGGTAGTGGGTGAGGAAAACGGGATCGCACGGAGCTGGCGGAGGGCAATCATCTGTTCCACAGGAGCCCCTGTGCTGGGCTTGGACCAAGTGCCCAGAACGACGTCCGTGAGGGATTTCTTGAAGGACAAGAGGGGTTCTGAGGAAGTTGCTGCAGGTTGAAGCACCTCTGTCAGGAGATTAGTCCTGACTGCCACTGAAGGGAGCTCCAGGCCCAAGGCCTCGGCTTCCCTATGCACCAGCAAGCTTCTCCCTCCTCCGTAGCCTCTGAAGTGTCCAGACCACTGGCGTCACCCAATTCCTCTCTCCAGTCTAGTTTGTCCAGCTAGTCTGCCAAAAGGGTCCAGCGACCCCTCCCAGTCCTCATCCCCACCTTCAGGGCGATAGGGAATACCTGGGATGAACAAGGAAACAACAGTACCCTTCGGCATCGGAGCGGACGTTGTCCAACATCGGTCGGGATCCATCTCGGGGAAGAAGATGAAGACTGCATCGGCCAGGGGCATAGCAGATGCCGGGATTGGTGCCACGGATGGTCGACCTGCATTGATCCAGATCCAGGCCTGGATTCACGGGGGCACTCTGGGGCCAAAGCCGCCAGTATTATAGGTCCAGGACTCCTGACTGACTCCGCTGGACCTGAAGGCGCACCAGCGGAGTCGGGCTGCCCAAAGATATGGTGGAGGGCTTCGTAGAATGTACAAAGCTGGACAGGAGATGCCCCGGCTCCCAGAAACTTGGGGAGGCACCGAGTCGTCCCTGAATCAGGCACCAGAGACAGAGCCCTACAGCGACGATGTTCCGGATCCCGCCGACTGACAGGGAGAAGGCGAAGAGCGACGGTGCTTCTTCACCTTCTTCTTGTGCTTCGACTTACCCAAGGAGTCCAAAGACTTGGACGAGGTGTGGTGGCTACGCGAACGGTCTCGAGACCTTCCCCTCGAGCGGGAGCGACGAGGAGCTGACTGCCGGGCCTCCAACAGCTTTCGGGACTGTTCCCACAAAGACTTCAGATTCATGGCCCGGTATTCAGAGTATGACTTCGAGTCGTGGTCACGCTCCAGACACCAAAGACACACGAGGTGCGGGTCCGTCACAAACATCAATTTGTGACAGACCTTGCAGGTTTGAAGCCAGTCTGACGAAGGAACATCCCTTGTACACCAGTTGTCGATGACTCAAAAAAAGAAGTCGACAAAAGTCAAAAAAACGTAGTCAAAATGTGACTAAAAGGGGTAAGCTCTCTCCGGATCTGCGCTAGGCTGGTGCAGAAAAAGAAAGAACTGATGTCAGCGCACAGGGGCCACGATGTCATCCCGGCGACCAAGGCGCCGATGACGGATGCGGAGTCAACCAATGCCACCTACTGATGCACACGGGTACTGCTAAGAGAAAACATTATCTGGATCCAGTCTGACGCCTGGGGTTAATTCGAAGTTAAGGGATCTATAACTGACTGTCTCAGATGAATATTATTTTCTTATTTTCAGGGCAATTATACTTGCAGACACAGGGGACCACCATGATCACGTGCTTCACCCCCAGTTAAACAAATCTCTTTGTGGGCTGGTGGGAGAATCATGTGGCCTTGGCGGAATCAAACGAGCATTGGGTTTATCATGTGGCCCTATGGGTCAGATATATTGATGACCTCTTTACTGTATGGCAGGGACCTGAAAAGAAGTAGAAATGTACACTGCCACTTTAAATAACGATTTTAATCTGTAATTTACCCGTCATATTAGTAGTACAAAAATATCTTTTCTTGACTTGCAAGCATATGTTAAAGACAATGATCTATGTACAAGACTATACAGAAAACCTACGGCAGGTAATGCCACACTGCACACTCAAGAGTCCGAAACCCCTTGATCTGGTGCATAGCATTCCTTATGGAGAGCTATTGAGGAATAAACGCAATTGCTTGCTATCAGAAGATTACAGTATGGCAGAAAAGGAAGCACTTATCCGATTCAGAGAGAGGATATTCCGATAAAACATTGGAAGCAGCTAACAAGGTGAGGGCTAAAGATAGGCAGGATTTACTTACCCCGGACAGAAACAAAGAGGGGATGGCAATGTGGTGAGACTGATAGTGAATTTTTCACCTGAATCAAATCAGAACAGAGGGCTTCTTCAAAAACATCGGAGTGTCTTACAGTCAGACACCATTATGGGACCTAAGTTACCGGATAGACCCAATATTACACACCGAAAAAGTGTATCCTTTAAAGACCTCTTAGTACATAGCCATTATATTGAACATCCCCCTAAAAAACACAGGGGGTCGCAGGTTTGAAGGTAAAGGATTTTGAAATACCAGACAGAAGAGAACAAAAGGCCATCCCTAAATTATAATTCCAATTTTGTAATTTATTGTCTACAATGCCCATGTGGAAAAAAGTATATCGGTAGCACTGTCCATCCTGCAAAAAAACAAATACTAGAACACACTTGAGCAATAGCCAATCAGGATGTGACTTATCCAGTGGCAAAACACTTCATGGAGGTACATCACAGTAGAAGTGACATGTTAAGTTACTTCTGCATAGATCAGGTGCCCCCACAAAGAAAGAAGGGAGGGACAGTGAATGTTTGAGACACCTCGAATCTAAATAATCGTAGAATTGAGGACCCGAGTCCCTTGGGGCCTCAACAGTGAGGTGGACACACCACGGAGAAGGATAAAGCTGTTAGCCTCTTTTTCTTCCTCCCTTCCTTCCTTTTCTCACTTGCTCTTTTTCCTGCCCCTTCCTCTTTACTATATTTCTCTCAGGTGGCTGGATTATGTATTTCACCTCCATCTAAATATGCATCATCAGGATATTTGAACCCATTTTTACACATTGTATTTGTTCATGAAAATATCCGAAAGTAATTCAGTGTAACAAAATAAAATGAATATTAGGTTAAAACATGAGCCAGATACTCCACCAATATCACTTCATAAATGAATGATTTTCTTAGGGTCACTAGTGGGCATTAAAATTACTAATGAACAAACTGTATAACTATAATGTACATATATTCTGGATTTATAGAATTTATTGGATTGCATATATCGTTATTCTTCCTTCTTACATTTGGTACATATATCAAGGAGATAGCCCATCCAAGGCATGATTGATAACATTTATTTGTGAGAGGAATTGCGAGTGAATAATTGCATTCCAATTCCGATTTTATATCTTACATTTTGCATTATCATATGAGTTGACTCACTTTGAAAATTTCTAGAGTTTATTTGTAGTCGCTGCCCAATGAAATCAGGACATGGTAAAAGGTAGAATTGTAGTCATGGATATGGACATTGACAAAGCCCATGAGGGCAAAACGCGTTTGTCAGTTGTTTTCAATGAAATAAATAAAGAACTGATTAATTCAGAGCCCGAAAGTGCACGGCGTACCTTTGAGGGGTGTTTGAATGTGCACACAAGCTCAGTCCTCGCGAGCTGTGGCACCCACTGTGTGGAGAGCTGTAGCTTTGACGGAACAGCAGTAAGTATGATATATACCTTAACACCAGTTCACCAGCAAGCGCACCACATGCCACAGATGACGCTTTCCGTAAGGTGGATTACGGATACGATAATAAACACAAGCAGTTATCTGGTCCAGTTTACTGCGAATAATAAAGCGCACTCTTGGAGCAAAAATAACCTCAGTTATTTATTCCACAAACGCCAGGATGACAGACGCGTTTCGGCACGGTTGCCTTCCTCAGTGCCAATAACAGAAATTCATTCAAGTATTATTTAAATAAAGTTCTCAATACAAAACAGAAAATCAGTGACAGCAAAAGAAGGAGAAAATGCATCCTTCACCGCATCTTAAAACATTTTTGTTAATGTACTCGTGGAATAAATAACTGAAGTTATTTTTGCTCCAAGAGAGTGTTCTATTATTTGCAGTAAACTGGACCGGATAACTGCTTGTGTTTGAGATATGTATAGCTATATCTATATCTCTGTATCTATATCAGCTTCCACTCCTGCTTTCGCCATTCAGAGACCAGGTACCAACACGCTGGGGGGAGAATTTCATCAAGTTTTATTCAACAGAAGGCTCTGACGCGTTTCAATGGTATAACCATCTTGCTCACAGAGTTCTCCTTCTCAAAACTCATGATATATTATAATAATCTTTTAATAAGTATTAAGTATCTTTTGGCCACTTATTACATTTTGACACAATGCATAAACGTCAATTCAAACGCTCACTTAAACTATAAACCGGACTAAAAGTGCCTTGCTAAACTGTTAAATTGTGAACCATGTGAAAAAACACCTGTTTTCCATAGACAGCAACTGCAAGTGATGCAATGCTTATAACACGGTCGCCCAGTAATTTCCAAGTGCAATCCAAGTCACACTCTTAGTTAATTTTTGGCATGTCAAACCTGGTACTTACCAGGACATGCAGACTGTGGTGCAGTAAGCCTCAAAATCAGCATCTTAGCCCCTAAAATGTGGAATATGCGACAATTATCGCATCCGGTAAATTCAGAACACCTATGTAATGGATTGTATCTGACAGGCCTACTCATAATCAGGACTTATGTATTTTTGGTAAGGTCTAGAGTTAAACTACAGATTCTGCAGTTGAAGGAAATTCACAATTTTGAAATGCCACAAACTCTGCCTTTTGTTCTGTGTGCAATGTAACATCTTTACACACAATTGTGCCTTTCACACAAAAAGACAATAATAAACTAGAAAGTAGGTGTCCAGTGAACTGTAATGACAGCTTTTACTGCCTACCTTACTTTGTCTTTTTATGCCTCACTTTCTTCCTTTCTTATTCTCTAGCTCTCTTCCTCATAAGCCATGTACCAGGAGCAGGGCTTAATTTGTAAAAATGAATATGTGCCAGGGGGACACTGTAGCTTGCTCCACATATTGAACCTGCCATGCTGCCAATGACAGTGACAACACAACTACTAACCATCACATTCCTACAAGTGTGACAATTCAGACTATTTCAAGCCCCCAAAACTTATAAGAATGGCTTGGGCGGCAGGTAAAAGTCATGTTTTATGTATATTGAATTAATAATTAACTGTTGTTGTGGTCATCTCTTAATTAGTCAGTTAGTGCCACCTTGTGGCGGACTGTCAAAAGCGCCAGAGTTGACAATTAAGTGCCAGTGTCGAGCACCGGAAATCACCAGCTCAAATTAAGCAATGACCAGATGGTGTGTGCCTGCTAAGACATGTGCCACCTTCTACTTCCAAATGTCCTCTGTCTGTGGTGTCTTCCCCAGGGCTTCCATCTGGGTATACTCTACTCCACTTCAGACCAGTCATTTCTCTGCTCCACAACTACTACTTTAGATGCCTTTACCCATGTATTTTTGCATCCACCTCGCTGGAGTAACAAAAGCGGTTTTATATATGGGAGCAAAAACATTGTTATACGTACCCATGATCCCAAATAAACGGGAAGAACAGGAATTTTTCTCTGCTGTAGAAAGAAAACGGCCATCAAACCAAACACATAAGGTGGCAAGCCTCCTTCTTCTGGACTATCGATATGGCAGAGCTATATATTAGAAAAAAGCGAGAATTAATATTTGCCATTCTTGCCATTTCAGTCTTATGCCAAGTCATTACTCATATGAAAAACAGGTTATAATACAAGTACTTCTATTCACTGGTGACTGTTGCCATGTAGTGCACACATTATGTTTTATCTTTTTAAGTCAGACCCTAGTTTTCATATATGTTGTAACCTTCTAAAGCTCTCTCTAGAAACATTTAAAATATTGGCAGACTATAAGCAGGTTTCTGAAATGTTATTTTTTTATAACTGTGGCATACTATAGATGATAACAAGCTATCATATATGCCATATCATTCGGTAGCAATGGACTTTATGTGCATAGTGCATCGAAAGAAAAACAACTTTTGCATACAAGAGACGTAGAATATGTGATATATCTGTTTAAATGTTCAGGTGGCAAACCATATGTGTAGATACCCCAGGAAATAAAAAATAGGCAAAGAAGAACACAGGAGTGGTATTTACTTTCAGAATGTACACTAAATTGCAGTAAGGCATTTATACAATTCAGACACAGGGCAGCGTTGGACGTTTTTAACCCCTTCCCTGCTCATGACGGAACCACTCCGCCATGAGCCACGGGCGCCGTATGCTCATGACGGAGTGGTTCCGTCATGCTGCGGCCGTTGGCGGCCGCTCCGCCCACGCGGCACTGATTCCCCGCCTGTGCGGGCGATCAATGCAAGTGGGCGGAGTCGTGACGGAACCACTCTGTCATGAGCACAGCGCGCCCGTGGCTCATGACGGAGTGGTTCCGTCACGAGCATAGCGGCGCCGCGCTGACCCCGAACCCCCCCAGCGCTGCGGCGGAATTAGTGCAGCGGCGAAGGGGTTAAAAAAAATACTGGCTTTGAAATGAAGGCATATGCCACTTAAACAGTTCAAATTTGTGGGCACTCAATTAGTCCTTGTACCTCTTGTGGAATTGTACACAGTGTTTGGGAATAGGAGTAGGCCAATAATAGGATAGTAACTGGGTTGGATTAATTTACACTAACTGTAGCCACAAAGGCAATTTATAAACTTTTTAGTTCCTTGTATAGCTGATAATCTCTGTTCGGCTGAGGAGGACATGCCCTCGTGGACCCATTTATTATTTTCGCTAGCTTATTTTGCCCTGCCTTTTGCTTCCTTGCCTGCTCTGAAGACTAGGACGCTGGCATCTTAACTTTTTTCCTAGTATTTTTTTCTTTGTCTTCTTTTCTCACTTCCGGTTCATTAGCAGAGTCTGAGTTCCAGAGCCTGCTCTCCCCCCCCCCCCCCTCACCCCCGAGGTACCGCCCCTCCCCCTGCCACACAATGATGGCCATAACTCTGCTTTAGCCACCTTTATGGTTCGGTCAAGGTGGTCTTGAGACAAGAGACCAATGCAGTCACAATGTCCTTTATACTTCCTTGTAGAGCTGAAAATCCTCAGCCTCCCTTGCTGACAGTAATAATGTCGAACAAGTTACTTACCTTCGGTAATGCTTTTTCTGGTGGATACAGTATCTGCCTGTGGATTCCACACTGTTTGAATTACCCTTGTGCCAGCATTCCACAGAAACCTTTTCCTTAGCTCTCCTACCTCGACGAGGAGGTCACAATAGCATGACTCTGCTCGCAACTTCGCTTGACGTCATCAAAGCCTTGAGAAGACCTCATCTGGGTGCTGATATCAGTTCCACCCATTTCTTTTTTTTTTCCCGTGCCTTCGAGATGAATGGGTGAACCGACAACATTTCGCAAATATACACAGTATACAATACAAGCACCAATAAACACAGTATATCTTTCAAAGAAGAAAAGAGACTGAAAATACCAGACATATAGCCACAAGCTACGTAACATTTCAAAGAACATTGAAATACCAGTCATGTTATACTGAAAATTATTTTCGGTATAGAAAGGCAGACAACGAGGAGGCGGGTGGGTCAGTGAGGAATCCACAGGCAGATATTGTATCCACCAGAAAAAGCATTACCTAAGGGAAGTAACTCCCGCTCCCGGAGGAGGGTGTCCGCCTACCTATACCAAAAGATCTTGCAGCACAGAATGAGCAAAAAGGACGTCTCTCCTCACCTTTACAGCCAAGCAATAATGCTTTGCGAAAGTGTGGAGGGAGGCCCAAGTTGCTGCCTTACAGAGGTCTACTAAAGGGACACCTGTAGCCTAAGCTGAAGAAGAAGACTTAGCTCTTGTAGCATCAGCTCTAATACCTTCAGGCGGCTCCTTCTTGGCCAAGGTGTAGCAAATCTTGATGCACAAGTTGATCCACCTGGAAAGCGTTCGCTTGTGGACAGGCTTCCCCTTCATTTTTCACATGTAACCAACGAAGAGCTGGTCATCCAGTCTCAAGTAATTGGTTCAGTCCAGGAAAAAACTGACCGCCCTCCTGGGGTCCAGACGATGAAGTCTCTCCTCCTCCTTGGAAGGGTGAGGAGAGGATAGAAACTAGCCAAGGTAATAGACTGTCCCAAGTGGAAGGGAGTCACCACCTTAGGCACGAAAGCAGCCGTGGTCCTGATGACCATCTTATACACATAGATGGTGGTAAAGGGAGGCTTAGAACTAAGAGCCTGAAGCTCACTTACCCTCCGACCAGAAGTAATAGCAATAAGGAAAACTTTTCAAAGTGAGGAGCCTCAACAGGCAACTATCAAGGGGCTCAAAGGGAGACCCCATCAAAATAGTAAGAACCAAATTAAAGTTCCACTGACACACAACATAAGGAGTGGGGGGAAATTGGTTAGTGAGGCCCTTAATGAACCTCATAACGATGGAAGAATTAAACAATATGGGCTGGTCTGGCAAACAAAGGAAGGCAGATAAAGTCAACGAATAGCCCTTAACAGTCACCACAGCACAACCTTGCTGGGCTAAAGAAAGAGAAAAACTGACAACATCAGACAAATGGACCCTCAAAGGATCAATTGAACTCTCCACCTAACAAATCTGGAACACCTGCTGGAATAGACCGATTTGGTGGAGTGTCTCCTGGATGATAAAATAACATCCACCACATCCGCAGGGAGAGAGAAAATACTCAGGTTGCCCCGTTCAATCTCCAGGCATGAAGGTGCAGGCTCTGGAGGTGGGGGTGCACAACCTGCCCCTGAGACTGAGAGGAGGTCTGCCCTGAGAAGAAGACGGAACGGAGGGTGCAATGAGAGATGAAGGTCTGTGTACCACACCTTTTTTGGCTAATTCGAGGCGATCAACATGACTTGCTCCCAGTCTTAGCGAATCTTTCTCAGAACCCGAGGAATCATGGGTATGGGAGGAAATGTGTAAAAAAGCTGTAAGCCCCAATCCAACTGAAACTCGTCACCCATCGCTCCCCGCATCGGATACTTGAGGCTGCAGAATGTCAGTGAGTATTCCTGTGAATGACAAACATGTCCAACAGCGGAAATCCCCATATCCCTAAAATGTGTCTGACTACCTCCGGATGAAGACGCCACTCGTGATCGGCAGAGTATTGCTGACTGAGACGGTCCGCACGCACATTCAGCACCCTGCCAGAGAATTTGCAATTATGCAAATCTGGTGGTCCTGAGCCCAGGACCAGAGTCGCAGAGCCTCTCTGCAGAAGCGATACAGCCCTACTCCTCCCTGCTTGTTGATGTACCACATCACAGTAGTGTCGTCCGTCAGGACCTGAACCGACTGACAGTGAAGGGAGGGAAGAGAGACCTTGAAAGCCAAACAAATCGCCCGCAATTCCAGAAGATTGATAAGAAGCAATCTTTCCTCTGGAGACCAAAGACCCTTGATCTCCAGATCCCCCAGATGAGCACCCTAGATTGGATGCATCTGTTATCACTGTGGCTCCCGAAGAAGGAGGTTGCAAAGGCCTGCCTTGAGACAGGTTGTCTGGAACACTCCACCAAGACCGCTCCGCTGCAGCGTCTCTGGAAATTCTGATCACCTCCCTAAGATCACTGTTGTGTTAAAACCATTGCCTGCGGAGGCACCACTGGAGCGCCCTCATGTACCAGCATGCATGGCTGACCAACAGTATGCAGGAAGCAAACAGACCGAGCAGACGCAAAACCTTCAGGACTGGAACAGCTGCCCCATCTTGAAACACTAGGATCATATCCTGAATGTCTGAAATCCTCTGAGGGGGCGGGAAAGCATGACTGAGTAGTGTCCAGTACTGCCCCTATGAACAGGTTGCGCTGTGAGGGCACAAGTCGACCAACAGCCAAGCTGTTATATGCAGATGATGCAGCACCATCTCTGGTGACTTTGCTTTGAGTAGCCAGTTGTAAGAGCAGAAGTAAGACCGAAGGGAAGGACCGCAACTGATAATGCTGAGATCCTACCATAAAACAGAGATACTTCTCATGCGACTTCAGGATGGGAATGTAGAAGTACACATATTGTAAATCCATCACCACCACCCAGTCTTCCTGCTGCAGCGCCAGAAGAACATCTTTAACTTCTTCTGTTTGAGGCAGAAATTCAAAACACGGAGGACTAGGCTCAGCCGCAAACATCCTTTTTGGGGATCAGGAAATACAGGGAGTAGCATCCCTGCCCCCTTTCCTGTTCTGGAACAATCTCTATCGCACCTTTCTGTAATAGGGAGTGGACCTCTTGTTGCAGAAGCCTCAAATGGTCCTCCGAACAACAGCCCTGGCGAGGAGGGTAAGGAGGGGGAAACTCCCAGAAGGGAAGGGCATACCCCTTTTCTATAAGATTTAAATCCCAAAGATCTGATGTAAAATATTTCCAATCTTGTAGAAAAAGGGACACCCGACCTTCAACAGGACCAAAATGCTCCAAGATGGGGGATCTAGAGCGACTTCCCTGGACAGCCAGCAGCGGGGACCAAGGAGGAGGACAAGACCTGCTGGCGAGCAGCCCCCGCAGATGACCTCTACCTTTCCCTCTGTAAGAGGGTTCTGCTGCTGCGGTTGTTGCTGTCAGCCACGAAAAGGGGCACTTCTGAAAGCCAAAGCCCCTAGGCTGTGACTGCAAGCCGAAGGACCTAGCAGTAGACGTGCTATCCTTAAAATGCTGTAAAGCAGAATCAGCCTTGGTTCCAAAGAGCCTTGATCCAATGAAGGAAAGTGCCAACAACTTAGCCTGGACGTCAGGAGAGAACCGTTACCCTCTCAACCAGTCATATCTCCTGGTCACAACAGAAGAACCGATTACTCTGGCAACAGAGTCAGCTGTATCCAGGCCAGACTGGATGACCTGACGAGCAGCAGCCTGGGTATTTGATAATAACCCAGTAAAATGACCCTGGACATTCTCAGCAACTTGGGAATCACCTCTTTGGCAGAGTCCATGAAAGCATGGATATAAAGCCTCAAACACGTGGCATTGGTTGACTTTAAGGCCATGCTGGCTGACGAAAACACTTTCTTTGCGGATTGCTCCAACGTTTTAGAGTCTCTATCCCCTGGAGTGGAAGGGAAAGAACCAGCAGGCTATTTAAAAGAACAAGACGCTTGTCAAAGGAGATTGCAGCACCTCTGTCAAGATATTAGATTTGACCTCCGCTGTCGATAATTGCAAGTCCAGGAGGTCAGCAGCCTAATTACTGAATGATAAGAGGCCACATCCTGAGAGGGAAGAGCCTTGGGGGACGAGCGCTCACACTCTGGAGAGGTTTCAAGCCAACTGGTCTCTTGCAGCCCTGCAAAATCATCCGGGAGTCCACAATCTCACCCTCCTCGGTCTGCTGTTGCTCCTGAAACCCCTCCTCTGCCAGGAGTCTCTGGGCCGCTCGCCTCGATCGAATTTTTCGAGCCAATGTTGGTGGAGCCAAATGCGGCACCAGAGATCTCTGACCCAGCGGCGATGGAAGACCTTCAGATGTGGGTAGCGGCGCCGATCAAAGTCAAGCAGGCACTGGAGCAGAGCCAGACGGCGCCGGAGAATAGTCCAACCTTCCCTCTGCAACAGTATTGGTGTCAGGAACCTCAGCGTTGGGAGGGGCCAAGATGGAGCCATTGGCATGAAAGGAAAAAAAATTTAACTTGGGCATAGTGTTGAGGAACACCCAAATTAAAATAAAGCAGACCCATGGGCCGGCAGGCACACTGGATGGGTTAGCCACCCTGGCAAACATGCCATACATCGCATTTAGGAAATGCGATGGATCCGCACCTGGAGTTGGAAAAGGAGTATACAGATCCAGAAAAGCCTGACCTGAGGGAGATCGAGGTCGTGGAACAGGCTCTGCTAGCGGCGCCGGAGAAGCCAGATCCGGAGCGTACACAGGCACAGGTGACTCTTCTGGGCGTCGGAGAGTCTCTCAGCGTCGGAAAACCCCTCGGTGTCAGAGTGCGCTACGGCGACACCTGTGGCGAAGGAGAGACATCTTTCCTATGGCGGCGTCGGACCAAAGATCTCGATGACTTCGCTTTCGAAGAACAATGCTTGGACCTGTGTTGCATCTTTTTCTCAAGCTTCTTAGACGACCTCAAGGTGTGTGGGGTTGGTGACTTTGGCCTTGACTTGGTCCTTTTTGGACCCTCTTCTCCTTCTTTGCCCAGGCCATGAACAGCGTAGCCTACCTTTCCTTTAGAGCCTTCAGATTCATCCAATGGCACAAAGAACACTCTTCGACGTCGTGGTCCGACGACAAACACCAATGGCAGTCTACTTGCAGATCTGTAACCGACATATCACCCCACACTTCTACAGGGATTCAAGCCAGGCTTCTTTTGAGCAGCCATGATCGTAAGAAACCGTTTCTGGAGAATTGAAACAAAGTAGACTACACAGAAATGGAGAACTAGAAAAAACAATTCAGTGTCGACGACGCACATAAAAGGTAACTGACATCAACACGCCAACAAAGTCTTCTTATGGCTCCGAAGATGCCAATCGGGGTCGCGAGCAGAGTGGGAAAGGTAAGGAAAAAGTTTCTGTGGTATGCTGGCGCAAGGGTTATTCAAAAGGTGAGAAATCCACAGACAGATGTATCCATCAGAATGTATAATTCAGCAGCCACAAGACGAGTTAGTACCTTCACAAGAGTTTACTAACAGTTCAAGTAATTCTTTTTGTTTGTAAGGTATTGAGAATTCGTGAGAACCTCCTCTGCAATCCATCAAAGTCAGATGTTAGTCAAATATCCTTCTTTTGCATTCTCAGAAATGACAAGAGCGGTCTGTGGAATCCTCTAGTTTTAATTCTATAGCAAAGGAGACTCGTGTCAAGCTCATTCTCATCAGCAAACCCACAGATGTTTTCCCTGCTTTTATATGAAGTCCCACACAGCTTCTACAACATCCCTGCTAACTAAGTTTACCGATATCCACCTCCTTCTTGGAAGGATCAGTCTTCTCAGATTTAAAAAAAGATATAATTGAGCAGATTTTAAAGAAGCGAAGTTTGAATCCCAGCAATCTTAGACCCAATTCACATGTCCCTTATTTTGCCAAATTATTTGAAAAATACCTACTGTTCAACTACAGTCCTATTTGGAATCTCACATCCTTTTAGGACAATCGAACAAGATTTACACCTGATAGTTTAAGCAAGTAAGTCATCATTTTCGATCATTCATGAACTACATATGCAGGTGGTTAGAGGGGGTTCAGGAGGATTATTACTCATGGACCTCTCCATGGCCTTTGATATGATAGACCACAAGATTTTATTTTTTCATTTGAAAAACTACAGGTCAAAGACATTCTTTAAAGTGGATATATTGCCCCTTCCTTTTGGGCAGAACCCAGACATTCAATCGAAGGCCCTACTCCTAAGCCTATACACTTTTGGGCTGGGATTTCCCTCGCAGCTCTGGTCATCTTCTAGTTAATATACATTTGCACCTCTGGCCAATCTTCGAACAAGCTCAAAACCATATGTTATCTTTATGCAAATAACATGTAGCTCTAGACACCAAGTTGAATCTGAATCATCAGATACCCAATGTTACCTGGCGGTGCTTTCATCAGATACGGCTTCTATGAAGGATTATGACTTTTCTATATTTTTTTACCAATAAAATACTTGCTGTTGATAGCTTTGTTAATACTAGTAGATTATGGTAATGCTGTTTATTTAGGCTTCCTTAAAGCAGTCATTCAGCGTCTTCAAAAAATACCTTGGTTTGTGCTAATTTCCAAACACAGAAGCATAATTCACCTTCAGCTGACCTCTCGGTCAACTTCATTGGCGGCTGATTGACAAGCATATCAGAGTCAAAGCAGAAGATCTTATGTATAAAATCCACTCTGAACACGCTCATTTATATTTTTGGAAAAGTTTCATAAGTATCAACTTGTCAAGGTTCTTCAATCTAGCTCCGGGAACAGATTCACCATACCCACATTTAGATCTGAAAGATGGGGTGGTAGAGCATTTAGTGTCCAAGGAATGAAGATTTGGAACTCTATTCCCTTAAAACTTTGCTTTTCAGTCTTTAGGTTCACTTTTTTCCCCTCCCTGCTAGCACCTTTAGCACCATAAGACTCCCTTTGGAGTGTATGTTTGTGCTTTATAAATTCCCTATTAATAAAATAAACACTCATTTTGAATTAAAATATATCACTTCGCATCCAACAGCATCCCCCAATTCTCCAAATCTGCTGTACCCCCAAGACAGTCTAAGACCTGGGGAAAGGGTTACCCTGATGCCATATGTGCCAGCCCCTACCACATTCAAATACTTTGGTTTGCTTTCCCTGCTGCTAGTGGGCATTCTGCCCCCCCCGCCCTTTCAGGGCAGGCAGACTGGAGGCCGACAGCCCAATATGCCTCCCTTCAGCAGCAAAGTGTTTAGTCCTTTTGTTCAGGGTGGTGCAAGACTATGCTTGATGGCTGCTCCCTCCATGAAAATGTCCCTGGTCATCTCGAGAAAAAGATTCCTGCTCAGAGGGTCTTCCACGTTCCAACATTACCTTTTCCCCTTCAGATCAGTGCTTGGTGGCTAAACTGTGCCCCTCCCCCTCCGAGCATGAATGAAAAACATTTGATCATCTTCCAAAAAAACGAACCAGGGATTCCCATCTCTGGGTGCTTTGACGTGACCTCCTGTTCAAGAGCACCTGATGGATTGCGAGGTTCATGGGAAGGTCACAAACAGCACCAAATGTGTTAAAGTAATTTGATTAATAAACCTATGACTGGACAAAGGCAAGAAAAAAACTAAAGGAAATTATTAAAAATAAAAAAAACTGCTGGGACATAATTATCATCAGAACAGAATTTTTGAGCAAATGCATATCTTACGTGTAACACCACCAAGGTACTACATATGACAAGTCTTACTAATTGCTAGTGTGAGAGTATATATCTTGTGAGATCATATATATATATATATATATATATATATATATATATATATATATATATATATATATATATATTCACTGAAAAAACCATAGGTTTCACACACGTTATAGTTAGGAATTAGCATTTAAAAAACCTTGCAAATTCACTTAAAAAACCATAGGTTTCACACATGTTATAGTTAGCTGTACATTTCACTCGTAAAAAACCAATGAAATTCCACGTTATAGTTACATCAGGTAACTATAACTTGCGCGCCCACAATAAACTGCTGATGACGTCACATATTACATCACTCATGACATGGTCAGTGACATCACTCTTCACATCAATGATGACATCTGAAATGACACATTGTGGATTGCGGTCGCGCAAGTTATAGTTACCTGATCTAACTATAACGTGGAATTTCATTGGTTTTTTACAAGCAATGATTACAGGCAAGCTCCCATAGAAGAGTACGGCCATAAGGCAAGCCTACTGTGGATTCCAGAAAATAAATCCAGGGTAACACATGATATCCTAAACCAAGTGAACGTCCTAAAATTAATCCACCACCTACCGGGTTGGTGAATGTGGTGTTTCAAGACATTTTTCTATCCAATTTTATCCATTCGCGGTAAGCAGACATCAGAACCCACCCTGATTACATTTAATTCTGTGTCTTAAGCAAAAATTCTAGCAAACCAGGACCTGCTAAAGAGTTAGTACCATTCCAGGAGGATCGCTATCCTACCCTTCTTTTACAGCTAGACCAGTCTGTAAAGTGGAAAGGAACAATAACCTCAACAACCTCAATACTAATAGGCAAATCATTCTGGTATACCCCCCTCCTCGGCCCACCCCCAAGCTACTAGGGTTGATGAATCAAGTATCAATGGATCCAATGGACATAGCCCTCAGAAGATATGTGTCCAAGCAAAGTAAAATGGATAGCTGGAGTTGGTTTTCATCAGCCCTGTCAGCGGATCATCACAAGGATTGAAAGGAGAAGCATTCCACGACACATAAGACAGTGAGGGTAATTTTTTAAGCATATGCTCCTGAAAGCTGGGAGGACTTTTATGGAAAATTGAGGATGATTCCTAGTTGGAATATCTGAAAAACTTTTACATAATAGTGATGCAAGAGACATGGGTACAATCCAGCATACTACTAATTGGGTTAGTTGCATGCAAAAGCAGTACCTTTGGGAGAGCAAAAGGCATCCAGCAGCTTTTGTGAGTTCCAATCTAACCAGAAAGGCCATGGTGATGGACTTACAGAAGCCAAGGCTATTGGCCCTACATTTGGATGGCCGGTCTCAACAGTTGGCAAATCCCCTACTTTTTGTCAACATCTACATTAATCCAGGGGAAAGCTCTACAGCAGTGGATAAGCTAATTCATTTCTTAGCCGAGCTGAAATAAGTGGTAGCCAACCTTCTAATCGCTGGTGTCTTTAATCTAAAGCGTTTTCAGCCCCCAAGCGAGGATCACAATGACATGCTTGGCGCCATGCCCACCTTAAGCTATGTGCTCTACAGGAGACAAGATAAGACCTGGAAAAAAACTCCTGAGAGCTTGTGAATTAGCTGGACTAGTAGTCCTGAATGGTCACCTCCTGGGAGACAACCCTCAAAGTGGACTAGGTCCTTGGATAAAACGGTTTCATACCTCGACTACTCCATGGCATCATTGAGAGTGATTATCCGCCGAAAAACATCTGTATTAGAGCAAACATGACTAGACCTGGTTACACTAGAATCTTAAAAGAAGATGCCACACCGAAAAATTCTAAAGTGGAATGCAGATAATAGCCATGCTTTGGCGGCTGACCCAGTAGAGATTCTGGAAGTAGCTATGACTAGTAAGTTGAATCCAATAAAGGTTTGGGAATACCTCTCTGAGGGTTTGGGTGCAAATTATCTGGCTATCAGGTTCCATAAATGTGCAAGCACCAAATTTAAAAGGGCCATCAGTGCACCAAGGCCGATGCTCCTGATAAGATCCCGGATCAGTGGATCTCTACAGCAACTGCAGTGTTTCCGGCAAAAACCTGCCCTGCTAAAAAAAACTATGCGATGACCAGAGGAGGCTTAAACAAGAGGTCTGGCCTCTCAAGAAAAGCAGGCATGAAGCATTATGGGCCAAGCTTCTACATTCTTCAAAGCAAAATGACCCGAAGAACTTTTGGGAGCTAATTAGCGAGATATAAGTGGCCCATGGGCGACAAATAATGAGAGCATAAGTGAGGATGAGTGGGTGAAGTATCTGAAATCATACTTTTCAGAGTGTACAGACATCCCAATCCCCTCAGAGTCAACCTCAGGGGAAGCCCACATGCTCGCAACACCCTTGTCAATTATGATCCACTGGAATTCTCTACTTCGTCCATAATCAAGATTATATAGGACTCATGTTCCAACTGTGCACCTGGCCCAAATGGTATTACCCAAGCTCTTTTAAAACAAAACAATGTGGGCGAACTTCTTGGCCCAGATGTTTAACACCATACTGGCCTCTGAGGGTATACCAAAAAGTTGGTGAAGTGCAATTATTCATCCCATCTTCAAAGGTTGGTTAGCCTCTGCCCCAAGCAGATATCTGACAGCACTGTTAGATGTAGACCTCAAATACTTCTCAACCTTGTTGCTACAAAATATGAGTGTGCATCAGAGGCTTGAAGACTGCCCATAAATCAGGCAGGTTTCACAAAGATCCCTATCTATTCTTATGGCAATGGGTTTGACCATCAATGGAGCAAGTGATATCTGCACACCGTTTTTCATGTGCTTTGTGATCTTAAGGCTGCTTTTGACCATGTGCCACGTGACAAACTATGGGAAAAGCTACATGCTGGGGGACCCAGCGAAAGATTCTGGGTGCAATAATATTACTTTATACAAAGACAAGGATTAGGATTAAGATCGAGGATGGGAGTCACCTGTTCAGAGAAGTGGGAACATCACTAGGTCTGAAACAGGGATGCGTGCTTGTGCCACTCCTGTTCTACTTGTTCATTTCGGATCTTTCACCTTATCTTGATGAGGTGCCGTCTCATGCTGTGGGGCTTGGTGGTCTGCCCGTGTCTAACATACAGAATGCAGATGATTTGCTCCTACTAAGTAACACACAAGTAGGGTTACAAAGACTGATCAACCGACTTGGGGTGTATTCGGACAACAATCGACTAGAGATTAACCTCAAAAAGACAAAAGTAGCCTGTCTAAACCGGTGAATTGCTAAGCATGGAAAATGTCAAATTAAAGGGTCCTCGAAAGAAGAAACAGCAACATATACTTAGGCTTTAAACTGGACTCAAGGGCCTCCTATAAGGCACAAAAGCAAGCTATTAGAAGGAAAGTGAATGCACTAAACATTTTGGTTTTTACCTTATCCAAAAGCCTCTGGGGTCATAACCTTAAATCTCTCATTATGGTGATACCGAACTTATATCAAGGTGACATAATGTTTGGTGTAGATGCAAACCTCTTGGAGAAGCTTAAAATACTGACCAAAAACAAGTCTTTCAATTGCCAAGGTCGGCCTCACCTGGGCAAGTCAGACTTTAATTTTCTCTGGTAAAGCAATCCTTGGCCAGACAAGGGGCCTTTTTAAGGTGTCGTCACAAAATGAGGAATGCTACTAATGACTCAATGGCGCATTATGTCTGGACTGAAATTAACTTACAAAAAGGAAAAGTCGCATCAATTAGTTATGTTATTAATCTGTTTATTAGCATTTGAATTAAACAGTTCTCTGTAATGAAACACAATAAAAGATAATATCACGTACAGTGCCTGCAATATGTAGAGAACATAGCAAAACAATAACTTCTCCTGGCTGTGGCGTATAGCAATAAAGTTCACAGTAAAGTAACATTAGTTGACAGCATAGTACAATAGTATATAATGTCTGGTACGCTAGCGCAAAGATATGTCATGTCAGTCCGTATCTAGATCAGGTGTAGATCCATGTGTGGTAGAGCAGAGATATTGTAGCAAGGGTTCCCATATGTCTTTGCGTCTAGACATGGCCAGTAGCTCTTCTGCATAGTCTCAAATTTTCTTGACAGTATACCAGATCTTTAACCCATGTTGCAGCAGTGGGGCTGGATTTACTTTCCCAGGTCATTGCTACTCTACGTTTGGCGATTAAGAGGGCGACACGTACTAGTCTACCTGTGAGGCCCTTCAACAATGGCGTCAGGCCTAGTAGGGACACATGCGGGGAGCACTGTACCTCAGTATGTGTCATCTCCTGCAATTGACGTGTAACCTCGTTCCAGAAAGCCGCCACCCTCGTGCACTCCCAGGCCAAGTGCCAGAAGTCGGCTCCCTGATGTCCGCAGCGCTTGCATACGTCATCATCTCTAAGACCGTATTTGGCCAGTTTGTGTGGTGTGTGATAAACCTGATGCAGGAATTTGAAATGAATTATTCTTAAGTTACCATTAGGGGTGAATGCACTTGTGAGTTTGCAACAGTATTCCCAATTGTCTTGCAAGATCTGTGGATCTAGTTTCCTGTTCCATGTTTCCATACTGTCGTTAGTCAAAGTCGCATCAATTAGTATTTGCGGGACAGTATTGAGAACCTCGGCCTTGGTGAACTATGGCAAATGGATACAAGTAAGCAAATTTTTTAAACAAGCAGTGAACGAATGTATCCGGCTGAAAAGTCGATTGAAGGATAAAATGGCACTAGCTAAGACAGCACACAAGTGGCTGGTGTTAAACTCCAACAATGCCCAACAGGAACAGCTCTATTTTGAAGTGACATATTCTGTGACCATTAGGAGGAAATTTATGGTAATGAGATTTGGCCTGCTCCTTTCCCTGGACTATGTTTCTAAGTGGCAGAAGGAGGGATGCTCAGAGGATAAGAGGTGTTGTTTATGTCACCTAACAAAGGAGACGTTCTTGCATATCCTTTGCCTCTGCCGTAGCCTACTGGGGCATCAGAGGGCCCTGCTACGTAAACAAGACTTAGGAATAAGAAACTGAAACTCAGTAGTGGTGGAGTCTTTAAACCACTGAAACATCAAGTTGAACATTTGGCTGGTGCAGTTTCTTCACATTTTTAAAGACCTGACCAGGGTAAAGGACCTCTCCAAACAGGGCCCCAGTCTGCTTTAATACAGGAAGGGTGGCAATAGCTTTCGCAGTTGGGCATAGCAAGCTCCAGAACGATGGGCCACTAGGAGGCATACGAGGCTGGTGAGTGAGGAATTCTATTCTCTGTCCGGTTTGAGGTGGCAAAGAGCCATGTGGGCGTCCTTATACCCTTTATGCTGGTCGCATTTTATATCTAGTCACTTTTCACTTTATAGTTTAATTATTGCGCGCCCATGTTATGACGGGTGCGAGTGATCCCTTTGTGGTTTTAACAGTAGGCTCAAGTCCTTTGTACATTATATGCTGCTATGATTGGTCGGATGTGCCCTAGCCCATGTTTTTTTATCGTGTGTATGCCTTTGTAAATCAGCAATCTATTTTTGTTGAACACCGTTATGGGTCCCAACAGATACAAGGTGATCAGGGCCAGGAGGAGAAGTGGTTGCACTTAGCACTGTGCTATGCATTACACACTTTATAGGTTAATTGAATATGCTACTTACCAGTATGCATCTGTTCTTGGCATGTAGGGCTGCGGACATTCATATCTGTGCATAGATCGCCGCCTAGTGTTGGGTCCGGATGTTTGCACGTTGTTGTCCTAGAAGAGTCTTCGAAGTATCACGAGATAGGTGACTCCTCCCCTGGACCACAGTGCGCATGGGCATCCTCTCCATCCTTAGATTGTTTTTCGCCATTGTGGCAGTGATGGAGTAGATACAGTAAGTGATGACCATGCTATACAGTAATTCTGAGAGCTGCAGCTGCTACAGGCGCCGGGGAGGAGGGTGGGCGATATGAATGTCAGCAGCCCTACATGCCAAGAACAGATGCATACTGGTAAGTAGCATATTCAGTTCGAGGCATGTGGGCTGCTGAATTCATATCTGTGCATAGAATACATAGCAGTACCTCCTATTAGCGGCGGCTACCAGTGCCAGCTGCAGCAGTCTGAAAAAGAGTTTTGAGAACAGCCTGTCCTACAGATGCCTGCTGTTTTGAGTGTACATCTACACAGTAGTATTTGGTAAATGTATGTATAGTGGACCATGTGGCTGCTCTACATATTTCCTGTAAAGGAATGTTTCCCAGGAAAGCCATGGACGCCCCTAACTTTCGTGTTGAGTGGGCTCGTGGGGGAATCGTTAATGTGCGTTTAGCTTTTTGATAGCAAATTTGAATACATTTAACGATCCATCTGGCTATACCTGCTTTGGAAATGGCGTTGCCCTTGTGTTGTGGAGAAAAGGCAACGAAAAGTTGTTTTGTCTTCGTAAAGTCCTTAGTTCTGACTATATAGTACATGAGGGCCCTCTTTACATCTAGTGTATGGAGCATTCTCTCAGCGACATTTTGTGGATTTTGAAAGAAAACAGGCAGTTCAATAGTTTGATTCATGTGGAACTGCGATATTACTTTAGGCATGAATTTGGGGTTGGTACGTAGTACGACCCGGTTTGCGTGAACCTGTATGAATGGCTCTTGAATGGTTAGTGCCTGGAGTTCACTAACTCTTCTTAACAAAGTGATTGCTACTAGGAAAGCTACTTTCCAGGTGAGGAATTGAATCTCACATGAGTGGAGAGGTTCGAAGGGTGGACCCATCAGTCTGGTGAGGACCAAGTTGAGGTTCCACACCGGTGCCGGTGGGTGTCTTGGGGGAATTACTCGTTTGAGTCCCTCCAAGAAGGCTTTGATGGCAGGCACTCTGAATAAAGAGAGGTGCTGCCTGTTTTGGAGATAGGATGCTATTGCGGTTAAATGGATACGTATTGAGGTGTATGCCAGATTGCATCGGTATAGGTGTAAGAGGTAACAGATGATGTTTTGAATGGATGCGTCTAGCGGGTTAATGTCATTGTTGTTGCAGTAAATGACAAACCTCTTCCATTTAGTCGCATAGCAAGCTCTGGAAGTGGGTCTCCTGGCCTCCTTGATGATCTCCATACAGTCAGGTGGCAGGTTTAGGTAGCCAAACTAAGACTTCAGGAGCCAGATTGCCAGGTTCAGCTGCTGCGGATCTGGGTGCTGAATCTCGCCATGGTTCTGCGTTAAAAGTGCGGGTTTGATCCGCAGCCTTTGATGCGGCACCACGGAAAGTTCTAGAAAGGTGGTGTACCATGGCTGGCGCGCCCATGTGGGAGCAACTAGGATGAGTGTCAGTGAGTGCTGTCGCAGTTTGCGTGCCACCAGCGGTATTAATGGCGCTGGGGGAAAAGCGTGCGCAAATCTGCCGGACCAGTTCATCCATATCGCATTGCCCTGCGACTGTGGATGTGGGAACCTGGCGGCAAAGCTTTGGCATTTTGCGTTTTCGTTTGTGGCGAATAGGTCTATCTCTGGATGACCCCACTGTTGGAAGTACGGTTGGAGAACTGACGGATGTAGCTCCCACTCGTGCATCTGGTGGCTGTGTCTGCTGAGCAGATCCGCCATCTGGTTGTCCTTGCCGGGGAGGTGTTCCGCCATGAGGAATATGTTCCTCTGAATGGCCCACTTCCACATGCTCTGAGCCAGATGAGACAACTGTGGAGAGTGTGTTCCTCCCTGCTTCTGTATGTAGTACATGGCAGTCATGTTGTCCGTCCGGATCAACACGACTTTGGTGCACAAGTGTACTTTGAATGCCTTCATGGCTAGGAAGATTGCCATCAGTTCCAGAACGTTGATGTGCATCTTCTTTTGTTGCGTTGTCCATAGTCCCTGCACTGTGTAAGTGAGTACATGAGCTCCCCAACCCTGGAGAGAGGCGTCCGCTGTCGGTATTATTTGTGGAACAGGCTCTTGGAACGGTCGGCCCTTGCAAAGGTTTTGTGGATTCCACCAATGCAGAGAGTTGTATGCCCGACCGCTTACCAACACTAGGTCTTTTAATTGCCCGTGAGCCTGATTCCATTGCCGTGCCAAGCACTCCTGAAGCGGGCGCATATGTAGTCTCGTGTGCGGGACTATGAAAATGCAGGAGGCCATCATGCCTATCAACTGCATGAACACTCGCGCAGGGAGGGAGTGTTGAGGTTTGAACTTTGAGATCAGCATTTGCATGCTGTTGATCCTCACCAAATTTGGCTGAGCTGTGGCTGCCAGAGTGTTTATGGTCGCGCCCAGGTACTGTCGTACGTGTGCGGGTTGGAGATGTGATTTTGGGTAATTTAGTGAGAATCCCAGACTGTGAAGAAGGTGAATGGTGAGGGACATGTGGCTGGCACATTGCTGTGCTGACTTTGCCTGAACAAGCCAGTCGTCCAGGTAAGGGTAGACGTGAATGTGTTGTCTCCGTAGATGTGCAGCCACCGTAGCTAGGCACTTGGTGAAAACCCTGGGTGCTGTTGTCACTCCGAAGGGGAGAACTTTTAATTGATAGTGCTGTTCCTGAATAGTGAACCCGAGATATTTCCTGTGTGAGTGGTTTATGGGTATGTGGAAGTACGCATCTTTGAGGTCCAGTGTGGCTAGGAAGTCTCCCTGACTGAGCAGCGGGCGAACCTGCTGTAGGGTGAGCATATGGAAATGCTCTGAGAGAATGTAGTGGTTGAGGGGTCTCAGGTCTAGTATAGGTCTGAGTGACCCGTCCTTTTTTGGGATTAAGAAGTACAGAGAGTACACCCCTGTCCCCTGCTGGTTGACGGGCACGACCTCTATTGCACCTTTTTGCAGCATACTTAGCACTTCCTGCTGCAATAATGCTAAGTGCTCTACGGACATAGGACGGTGCTTTGGCGGTATGTTGGGTGGAGTGGAGGTTAATTCGAGACAGTAACCGTGCTGGATAATGTCCCTGACCCACCTGTCTGTGGTGATGGTTTTCCACGTGGACAGGAACCGCTGGAGTCTCCCCCCGACAGGTGTTATGTGGTCGGGGGGAAGGGAGAGGGCGTCACTGTTTGTTTTTGGGGGAGGACCTGGTGTTGCCGTAACCACGTCCCCTGCCCTTGGTGCTGGAGCCACGATATCCACCTCTGTTGGTTTTATCGTAGGTACTCTGTGTGCCCCCTTTAGTGTATTGCTGCTGTGACCCCTGGCCTCTAGCTGCTCCTCTATTCCCGGGGCGACGAAAGGAGCCACTACGAAATTGCTGCGTCTGCAGAACCCCCATTGATTTCGCAGTGTCAGTGTCTTTTTTAATTTTTTCGAGGGTAGTGTCAACTTCAGGGCCGAATAAGTGGTCGGGGTTGACTGGCTGATTTAGGATGTTGTTTTGAATCTCCGGCTTGAATCCTGATATTCTCAACCATGCGTGTCGTCTTAACATGACGCTGGTGTTGATTGCCCTTGCTGCTGTGTCGGCAGCATCCAGGGCGCACTTGATGGATGCATTGGTAAGGAGTTGTCCCTCTCTGATGAGGAGCTCCGCTGCCTCTTTGTATTCATCTGGCAAATGCTGGAGTAGGGATTCTAGCGTGTCGTAGTGTGAACGATCATAACGGGCCAGGAGTGCCTGTGTGTTGGCAATGCGCCAGATGTTTGCTGCTTGCGCTGCAATTCTTTTGCCTGATGTCTCCAGCACTTTAGACTCCTTGTCTGGGGGAGGAGCATCACCTGTTGTCTGTGAATGGGCTCGTTTGCGAGCGTTAGCAACCACCATGGAGTCCAGAGGTAACTGACCTCTAATGTACATAGGGTCTCCGGGCGCAGGCTTGTATTTTTTTTCAATCCTGGGGTTTAGCACCCGTGCCCTGGTTGTTTCTTTGAAAATGTCCTTTGCAGGTTTGAGAACTCCTTTTAACATGGGCAGAGTTTTGACAGTTCTTTCGAAGGAGGCGAAAGTGTCCACTAAGAAGTCTTCTTCAACAGTGTCAGAATGGAGTTCTACTCCATGATTGGCGGCAGCTCGTTCTATGAGGGCATTGAAGGCAGCAGTGTCCTCTGTGGGAGATGTCTTGGCGCTGTAAAGCTGCGTGTCCTGGGTATCTGGCGCGGTACCCTGGTCTGTAGGGTCATCCCATGCCTGATCTGGGTCCTGTAGATGCTCATCAGGATCGACATCCCCAGGGTAGGTGGTATCATCTCCCATGTAGTCCTCTACCGCGTCCGTCTCTGAAGGCGTAGGAGAAAAGGACTGGAGATCCTGATAGGAGGTTTGTAAGCGTTCATACAGAACTGGTTCCGACCCCGCTGGCAATTTGTGCTTGAGAGGTATTCTGTAGGAGTCTAATCCTCTCCCTGGTGTGATTTTCGGCTTGCGGAGCATCAGTTTACCAGTGTCGGCGTTGATGAATTGTGGCTGTGAAGGCTCAGAATCTGTGTGTCCAGTAGACGGGGACTGTGTCTGGCGGACACGTGTTCGGATCTCGAACATCTTCGGCGCCGTGGACGGCGGCAAACCAAAAGTGATGTTGGTTGGCGCCGAGGGTGCTTTCGGAGCCTTGTGCGTGTCGGGGCCCGACGTGGATCGGAGGGCTGCCCGTTCCCTGATGCGTTGCAATGACGCCGCGACTTGTTGCACTGAGAACGCAGAAGGCTCTTTGGAGCCGGTCGGCACCGTGGAGGTAGGCGTCGACTGCTTTGGAGCCATGGGGTCATCGATCCGAGGACAGGTATCGACGGTCGTTGGAGTCGAGGACTTGGCGTGTGTCGCAGTCTTCGACGTGGACGCAGATGGAGCGGCCATTTTGACTTTGGTGGTCGGGGCCGACGGCTTCGGTGCCAGAGGCCGAAGCGCTTTGGGGGGACCGAGGGCCTTTTTCTTCGGGTCGGTACCGATATCCGCTGCAGTGAGTTCGGCGCCGAAATCCCTTTTACTGCGTTCGGGGCCGACGGCCTTTGCTGGCGTCGAAGGAGTGGAGGGCTTCGAGGCCTTCGAGCCGATTACAGCCAGTTTCACTTTTGGTTTCGGTGGAACTGGTGCGACGATTGGTTTCGGTTTCGTGGAGGGGAATCCAGTCGTCTTCGTTAATAATGGCTCGTGCGGGATGTTCGAGGCCGGGCCCGAAGGCGGGGCTGAAGAACTTTGAGATTGATCTTGGGTAAGTCCCGGAGGCGATCCCTCGACCTGAGCCTTAGAATGACACACTTTGACGGCCTCCGTATCGACGGGTGGGCCTGGCTCCTCGCTAGAGCTATCTTCTTCGGCCCCAAAGGCCTCATCGTAGTCTCCTACCTCGTCGATGACTTCTTCCCTTTGAAAAAAGCACTTCGTCGTCTTCCGATCGGGAATCGTGTTCGGAAGCGGGGCTGGAGTTTACTTCTTCCACGCTCTCTGCGTCCTCGTCCTCGGTGCTGAAGATGTTGGCCGGGGCAGGCGCCGATTGCTGCGCTTCTAATCTCGCCGCCTGTCGATTCCGGAGAGTCTTCTTCGATCGGAATCGGGCACAGGCCATACATTTCGACTCATCGTGATCCGGTGAGAGACATTTGTTGCATACCGGGTGGACGTCGATGTGTGGGTATTTTGCGTGGCATAAAGGACACCGTTTGAATGGAGTCCTCGATTCCATCGTCGATGTAAGTTCGATGTTCGGACCAAACTGATCCGAAAGGCTGGAAGAAGGGTCTAAACTAGTAAAGAAAGTAGTCGATACCGAACGGGAACAGTACCGACGAAAACTAAAGGCCTTTTGGCCTTAAACTGAATTTTCCTAACTTGAGCTAAGATGAGCACATCCGAACCCAATGGCGGAAAAAAACAATCTAAGGATGGAGAGGATGCCCATGCGCACTGTGGTCCAGGGGAGGAGTCACCTATCTCGTGATACTTCGAAGACTCTTCCAGGACAACAACGTGCAAACATCCGGACCCAACACTAGGCGGCGATCTATGCACAGATATGAATTCAGCAGCCCACATGCCTCGAACACCTATGTAGCTGTGTTCCAGGTTTCTGAAGCTGCTGCTATTCCGGGGTGGGTGAGGTATCCAAATGAGGCTCTGAATCCTTCAAAGCTGAAGAGCTGTATTTATGTCACCATACAATGCCTTGAACTTGGTGAGGCCTAAGCGACGCGCCTCTAATTTGCTCCTATGGTCAGTCTGCTTTTATATTTGCTTTTTTAAGTCTGCACTTGTATTAAGTTTTTATACTCTTATAGATAGGACTATCATTATTTGGTTGATTTTATGATTTCATGTTTATGGCTTTTATCAACTAATAAACTAAATTTCACACACTTACTAAATGTAATAAGGTACCCCAATGTTTTCCTATGGGAGTGGTAGGCCTTGCAATACTGATAAACTAATTTGAGAGATTTTTGTTGGCAGGACATGTAAAAATTAAAAGTACATGTCTAACTTTTAAATAAAACGCACTCGTAAATAGGAGGATTTAGGCCTGGCAAAAAGTTATTTTTCCCATTTAGAAACTCCAATTTAAAACTCCACATATGGTCTGCAATGGCAGGCCCCAGACATGTTTTAATGGCTACTTAAGTGGGTGGCACAATCAGAGCTGCAGGCCCTATCGTAGCATTTAATTTCCAGGCCCTGGGTACCATTGTAGTACCACTTTACTAGGGACTTACAAGTAAATTAAATGTGTCAATTGAGTGTAAGCCAATTTCACCATGTTTAAAGGAGAGAGCACAGGCACTTTAGCACTCGGTAGCAGTAGTAAAGTGTGCAGAGTCTGAAGGTCAACAAAAGCAAATTCAGCATAACAGAAGTGAAGGCAAAAAGTTTGGAGAAGACAAACATAAAGGTGACTGGTCTAACAGATTACTTCCAGCAAAGTTGTCATTGTGAAGTGCTTGACCAGGATGTATTGAATCTGAGGCTCATATAGAGAATAGGTTGTAGGGTACCATCTTTTCTGAGAATGGGAAAGTACAGGGAGAAAAGGCTTCGACCCCGCTGGTGTGAGAGCATCAGCTCAATGGCACCATTGCTTAGATGTGCTCAGATTTCCTTCTGGGACTCTCACTGTTGTTACTATGTGATGTCAAGGTGTTATATTTGGCGGTGAGGAACTCTAAGAAGTACACCTGATGAAGAACGATAAGGCCTGGTTGCCTGAAGTTGTTTCCTATCATAGTGGAAGGAATTATCCATAAAGATGTTGAGTGATTGGAGGATGAATGACAAGTCATTGCTTACAGGTTAGTGTCCTTCCTGGAGCAGCCTTGACTGTATGCCTTGGAAGTGTATACTTCTAAGAAAGTATAGCTGCTACTGGAATCTGTAAGATGTGCCGTGGTAGTATCCTTGGCAACTCCTCTTGTCTACTGTTTACAAAACCCAGTTTTTGGGAGACAGGTTTAACAGTGCCCTATGTCTTTGGGGATGTCATATCATTTTTGATTTTCTCAAGAATATTGTCTGAGATTTGAAGACATGTTCCCCATTGAATGGAACATCAGTGAGATCCTTTTGGATCTCATGGTTGAAACCCAGATTTTCTTTTTGCCCTCCTGCACCAACTCTCCTCCAGTGCACTTAAGGCAGGTGTTTAATCAGTCCTCAATTTTTTCCCCAATGATAATGGTCATAAAGGGAGAGGAGGCATAAACGTTTGGCAGATGCCACCGAGTTGCCACCTCCCCAGTAGCATGCTTTCCAGCAGCATCAATTTTCTTCCTCTGCTTATCAGTAGGAAGGTCATCATGAATACCTTCGGCTTATGCTCTCTTCCTGGCCATGTGGACTACCAGGGAGTCCGCTGAAACACTACCTTTGATGTATAGAGAGTCATCTGGGACTGGTATGCATTTTTGATTTTTACTCTTTCACTCTTAGGGGGGCACTCAGACTAACAAGTTCCATGAAGTGTGGAAGTCTTCCTCTGAGATGGCTTCAGAGCGGATTTCAGTGTAGCTATCCTTGGCTGTGATATTGCATCAGTAAACAAAAAGACCAGCACAATAAAAAACTAGAGACTGGAGTATCTTATTTGATTGCAACCCCCTGAAGAAGCGCTCACAGCTTGAAATGCATTGGGATACAACTGCTTGAATTTACTGATCTTAAAAATAGTTTTGCTAACAAAGAAAGAGATATTACATTAAATAATATAAAATGGAAAGCTGCTAATGATATTAGTGCAGTGCCTGGCCTTACACTACCTTGACTGCGGATAAAGTACTGTTGTCGTAGTCCTAGAGTCGGACGTTGTTCAAGAAGAGATTAAAAGCTAAAATGTTGCATGCATCAGGATATTATATTTAGCTTTGCAGGTGTACTACTGAGATAACTTAAGCAGTTTTCCCAGGATCAGAAAGTCAGAAAAAAATCATAAATATAAAAATAGGAGACTTCAAGCCACCTACCTTCATACATTGGACTGTTCACCTCTCATTTACATTTTTCTTCTGCGCACCACAGCATACAACAATGGGTCAGCTCTTGTCCACCACTGGTGCCCTTCAGTGCAATGGCACCTTTCATGATCACATGTTGTACATGTGCACATTTGCCAAAAGAACACGTTACTTACCGTCTGTAACGATATATCTGTAAGAAACATTAGTTAGTTATAGATTTCTTACCTTAGAATTACCCCCGGGCGTCAGACTGGATCTGGAAAGTTTTTTCGTCAGCAGTACCTCTGCGCATCGGAAGGTGGTGTTGGTCGGCTCCGCGTCCATCGAAGGCATCGTGGTTGCCGGGATGACGTTGGTGTAGCTACTTAGACACCTATCTCGTGTGCGGACGTCAGTTCTGTACACGACTTTCCGCGCCAGAAACGCAGAGCCATGCAAGACATTGACCACTGGTGCACAAAACTAGGGCCCTGAAAAGATGTCCTTAACCCTAGAAATCAGTTCGCAGAACTGGGAGGATGGGTGGGCGGTAAGGAATCTATAACTAACTAATGTTACAGATATATCGCTACCGAAGGTACCAAACTTGTTCATCTGAAAGAAACACGTTAGTTATAGATTCCCCACCTTAGACTAGATATCCTGGAGAACAGAACGGCCACAGAAGCTGTCTCTCCGGACTTGACTGTCCAGGCAGTAGTGTTTGGCAAACATGTGCAGCGATGCCCACATAGCTGCCTGACAGATGTCATTCAGAGGAACTCCTCTTCCCAACGCAGTAGTGGCTGCCTTCGCCCTGGTGGAACGGGCGCGTAACCACACTGGAGGCTCCTTTTTAGCCAGAGAATAGCATGCTTTAATACACAAAACGACCCATCGAGAAATGGTTCACTTGTGTACGGCCCAACCTTTCTTGGCACCCACATAGCCAACGAAGAGTTGGTCATCCACCCGGAATTGTTGTGTGCGATCCAGGTAGAAAGAAAGCACACGTTTTGGGTCCAGACGGTGGAGCCGCTCTACCTCTTTCGAAGGATGCGGAGGCGGAAAGAATGTGGGCAAAGTGATAGTCTGCCCGACGTGGAAGGCAGTGACAACCTTGGGCAGGAAGGATGGAGGAGTCCTAAGGACAACTTTGTCCGGATGTATAGAGAGAAAAGGAGGCTTAGGTGAAAGCGCCTGGAGCTCACTCACTCGTCTGGCAGATGCGATAGCCACCAGGAACGCAGTTTTGAAAGTCAAGACCCTTAAAGGACAGTTGTGAAGCGGCTCAAAGGGGGCGCACATTAAATAAGATCAAACCAGGCTCAAGTCCCACTGAGGCATAACAAAGGGAATAGGAGGAAAGAGACTAGTTATGCCTTTCAAGAAGCGGCTTACAACCGGGGACTTGAAAAGGAAAGGCTGACCTGGAAGCCGAAGGAAGGCAGATAGTGCCTTGAGCAGAGCTCTACTGGGCTAGAGAAAGAAGAACCCAGAAAACCTTCAGAAAGAGGGACAGAAAAGGGATCCACAGCCTTTGCTGTGCACCATGTCACAAACTTGTTCCACCGGCAGGCGTATACCGTCTTAGTGGAGGGACGCCTGGCTACCAAGATTACATCACAGAGTTCAGGAGGCAGGTCGAAAGACGTCAACTGCAGCCGCTCAATCTCCACGCAAGGAGGTGGAGACTGGACAGATTTGGGTGGAGTACCGTCCCCTGCTGCTGCGACAGAAGATCCTCCCGAAGAGGCAGTCTGATCGGAGGATCGATGGCCATGTTGAGCATCTCGGGATACCAGACTCTTCGTGCCCAATCCAGAGCCACAAGAATGACTTGGGCCCAGTTGCCGCCTTGGAAATTCCAACGCGCAGAACTGCTGGCATTGCGCTTTCTCTTCGGTGGCGAATAGATCTAACCAAGGCTCTCCCCCCTGTTGAAGGAGACCTTGCACCACCTGAAGAACCAAGACCTTATGGGCCTGGCGGCGCAGGGTACGCCTTAATCTCCTGAGTTCACCTGCTTTGTCGAACAGAGACACAGGACACTCCATTAGGCGTAGAAGATAAGGTTTATTAGCTGCAGCTAAGTACAGTTGTCCCAGAAGTACACTCGGTATGTTCTTAGGAGACTGCCACTTTACTTCGTGGCGCACGATCTGTGATAACACACATATTCACAAAGAACACTCCCAATGCATACAAGGTTAACCAATGAGAAGAATGTGAAAACAAGATATTAAGTAACTCAAATAAGCCTCTCTTCCAACTGTGTTTGTCATCCTTCCCCACAAGTTAATCAGTGGTAGTGTTTATAAGTCGACTTGCAGGTGACAGGACACATTTGTATGCCCCGGAGGACAGTTGTGAAATAAGAGAATACAGGTAAAGAATAGCGAAGGCCAGAGGAGAAGATAAAGTCAGGAAAGAATGGTGCGAACCAACAGATAGTTGAAACAGGGATCAGTCAACCAGACGAGGATTAGTGGAGTCGGCCGGACCCTGACACCAGCTTTAAACAGAGGCAGGAGGTTATTTGACACGTTGCAGTAGGAAGAGTGAAAACAACACCTCGTTCACCGTGCTGCCTGAGTGAGGGCAACACAAAATGGCAGAAAGACACAAAATGGTGGCTAAATATGAACGGGATCGGAAAACTGAATTACCTCAGACCCTCCTTTTGCCATTACTCAGGCAAGACACGCAGACTCATTTTAATTTGAGTCGACGTCAATGGCCATGAGGTCATCAAGCTGTTGCTGCAACATCATTTTAATGCTCTCCGTCTTCCGTGGCACAGGCCTTGGGACACATATAGTGGTACAAAGACCACAGATGGCGGGGCCATACTGCATACAGAGACAACAAGAAAAAATGATGGCCAAAACCACTCCAAGGAATGTTAATACCTTCCATCCCCATTTGGACAGTAATCCCCCAAACCACTCCAATAAGGACCAATCTCCTTCCTCCTGATGAATCGACTCGGAGATCACATGTAATTTGGAGATGGCTTGGTATACCGTAGGGGTGTCGTCAGGTATATAAATGCAACAGATCAATTTAGAGACTCCACCACGATCCGCAAGAATAACATCCAAAGCAATCCGGTTCTGCAATGTCATGAGACGATCCGCCTGAAGTTCAGCTGTGAGATTACTCAAGGCTCCCACAGTGACATCTATGGTAGTCTCAACAACACGAACCAATTGTCTCATGTTTCTACTGTTGGCCATTGGGCTCCAGGAAGGAAGAAATCCTTTAAGGAAATCACCTCCCTCTTGTCCTGCCGTGTCTTTAGAATCAATAATCCCTCCGCCATATCTGTTTCTGTGATGTCCCGAAGGAGCAGTGTATGTAGGAGGGAGAAGAAAGGCTACATAGCATGTTCCTGAAAAATGCGTCGGTAGCCACGTGTAGGCTCTATCGTGGCAGACAAAATACGTGCCCTGGGATGGCACTAACGGTGGTGAATTCTGAGATGTGTGAATGTATGTATGGGAACAAAAATTCTTTCCTTGTCCAGTGTCAGTAGTCTGGCCATTCATTTGTAAACAAACGTTACCTCGATGAGGCACAGTCAAAATTGGTGGCGATTTTCCCTGTTTAACTCTATCTGTAAGGCTAGTAGCGTAACGAGTCACGTTCCAACCATCGTATGTCCGTTTCTCATCAACAGGAACCCTACTATTCTCCACAATTCTAGCCATAGCCACTATTCCTTTTACCAGAGAACTATGACTAAAATCTTGTCCACTACCATATGAACCAGCTGGACGTCTAAATCGGTTCTGATATGCATTTGAAAACACCACAAAATAGGCCCAAGCGGAACCTTCATAAGAAAATGGAAGGGCTAAATATGGCATCCCTTTGTCTGTGGTATGAGGCATAAGTCCACACACCCAACAGTCGGTTGTGTTGACTACCAATTGGTGTTGATGCAACAACTGGCCAAATGAATTGTTAAAATATTCTGTTCTCCTGGTTAGTTCGTGTTGGGGAAACGTATATAATTGATGTGGGGAGATAGTAGAATGAAGAGGCAAAGAAATAGAAGTAGGGACAGATTTGTGCTGCATAGCATGAACAATGCAACCTACACAAGCCAATAAGGTACTAAAAAACATAAGAACACACAATGTTATGCCACATTGACTGTACACTAATTTACAATATTTCTTTCTCATCTCTTCCTTCTTGTTATTCCTTCCTAATTTGACATCCATCCTCTAAAATTGTTGCTCACGGCAATCTTCCTTACTCACTTGGCTGTGATTATTAGCCGTCCTATGACACTGCAAGTCCTGGGGGCCTAGCCACTATACAGGTCACGAACCAAGACTCCTACCGTGACCCTGCAACCTGGACAGATGATACATGTCACGAAAGAGATGAAAATCTCAGGTGTCCTTGACCAGTCTAGGCCTTAAATTATATCGAGTTCTGTTCAGTACAGTTTGGTCCTGAAATAGTGTCTGTGGATCTGTAGTGTTCAATCGGAGATGTGGCGGTACGGCTTCTTGTAAAACCTCGTCATCTTCTTTCTCCGACCGAGCTCCTTCTAGGTGTGCACTACTGAAAGGTACAAATCGGGGGACCCTTTCGCCTTAAAAATCACCTACACCCTTATGGACCCACTGGTCAAAAGGCAAGGGCAAGGGCACCTTTTTGCAGTGCACGCCATGGATCCAGTTCTTTTTCCCTTCGACTTTCACTGCTGTACGTGTCACCAGAAGAACTTGTCGAGGCGCCTTCCAACGAGGTTCCAAATTCCTTGTCCTCTGAAAATTTTTCACACAGACCCAGTCTCCCGGTTGGATAGAATGACCTGGGTCTGTGAAGGCCTCTGGTAAAGCGTTTTGAACCTGTTGGTGGAGAACACGTAATTTAGTGGTGAGGTCATGCAAGTAGTCAATCAGCATTGGATACTGTATGTCAGAATACCTTTTAGGGCGAGGGACTCCCCAAACATTAGCCGGGCACCCAAAAACAACCTCGTATGGGCTGAGTCCCAAACAAGAATGTACAGCTGTTCTAGTGGATAGGAGAGCCAAAGGTAAAGCATCGGGCCAGGCAAGTCCCGTGCTAGCCTGTACCTTTGCAAGCTTAAGTTTGAGAGTGCCGTTATAGCACTCTACCAAACCCGCTGATTGGGGATGGTTCGCCGCATGGAATTTCTGCCTGATACCAAGACCGGCACACAACTTTTTCATAATTTGGCCCACAAATTCACTTCCATTGTCACTCCAGACAATGCGTGGCAAACCAAACCTAGGGAAGAACTCTTTCAGAAGAACTTTGGCAGTGGACAAAGCAGTGTTGTCTTTCAGGGGGTAGGCCTCTATCCATCTGGAGAAGGCACACACCACCACCAAAATATATTTGAGATTGTTGCATCGTTCCATGTGTATATAATCAATTTGCAACACCTCAAAAGGATATGTTGGGGGATCAAAATGACCTGCTGGAGTTGGGGTTCCCTTTCCTGGATTATGCATCAAGCAAACAATACAATGCTTTACTAAATTATCTGCACATTTTGGAATCCCTTCGTTCAGCCACACTGGAGCCAGAAGCTTGCATATTCCTTTCGCACTGATGTGGGCTGGACCATGTGCCATAGCAACTACAGGCAGTACATAGGCATCTGGTAACAGCCAACGCTGATGTTCTGACAATTCTATCCAACATCCCTTCGCGTCTAACATTCCTGTACTCTCTTTCCACTTATTCAAATCTTTCTCTGTAGCCTCTCCTTGAATCGATCTCACACTTTCTATTGTATCCTCACACATTCCTTTTTCCTTGACCCAATTTGCAGGGCCCGCAACATACATGCGACTTATAGCATCTCTGGCTGTTTCTTTCGCTACCTCATCCGCAAAAGTATTCCGGCGACCAACATCATCAGTAATCCTCTTATACGCACTACACTTTATGATTGCTATCTGGGTAGGCAAAGCAAGTGACTCAAGAAGATCAGTTACCAACTGACCATGCTGTATTTTAGTACCGTGGGAGGTAAAGAATCCTCTTTCCTTCCACAATCGACCAAAGCTATGTGCCACACCAAACGCATACTGGCTGTCGGTATATACATTCACTCCCTTCCCCTTAGATAACGCACATGCCCTGGTCAAAGCTATCAGTTCAGCCGCCTGAGCTGAATTATGTCTGATGCGTGCTGTCTCCACGATTGTATACAAGGTGGTAACAGCATAAGCTGAAGTTGTTTCACCATTAGGGAGTTTAAAAGAAGAAGGTGTATCTTTCAAGTCAATCCTACCCTTTGTCTCCTCCTCAGTACGGAGAAAACAATCATGTTGTTCCTGAATACCTTTCTCCTCTGGAAGAGGAAACAATGTGGCTGGATTTAAAGTGTTACATCGTTTGATGTGCACATGACTAGCCAAGAGCGTCAGCTCATACCCAGACAAGCGAGCGCTTGTAAGATGTTGCGTTTCTGTCCTATTTAGCAAGGTATCCACTGCATGTGGTACCATAACAATAAGAGTGTTATCTAGCACCACTCCAGCAGACTGACGAATAGAGATTGCTGCTGCTGCTGTAGAATTAAGACAACTAGGCAATGCCTTGGCTACTGGATCTAATGTAGCCGAAAAGTAGGCACATGGCCGCTGCTTGTCTCCAAATCGTTGTGTTAAGACTGACAACGCACAACCCTCTCTTTCATGGACATAGAGCGTGAAGGGCTTACTGTAATCCGGAGTACCCAACACAGGAGCAGAGCACAGAGCAGTACGTAAATCAGAAAAACTCTTCTGACATTTGTCAGTCCAAGGGAGGGGTTGGGGTGTGTCTTTAAAAGTGAGTGCCAACAAAGGTTTAGCCAACAAAGAAAAATTTGGAATCCACGGTCTACAATAAGAGGTAATGCCCAGAAAGGCACGCACTTCTCTTTGTGTGGATGGCACAGACATTTGTGCAATTGCTTGAATACGTTCTGGGGTCAGTCGCCTTACCTCCTTCGACAAGAGATGACCTAGATAGGTAACCTCTTGGCGGGCATATTGTAATTTAGAAGGTGAAACCTTATGGTGAAGGTCAGACAAGTGATGCAATAGTGCAATAGTCACGTTCTTGCAAATATCCTCTGAATCAGCAGCAATCAATAAATCATCCACATACTGAATAAGGGTAGCACCTGGCGGCAAAGGAAAAGCATCAAGCTGGCATTTCAGAGCTTGGCTATAGATGGAGGGACTTTCACAATAGCCTTGGGGTGCGTGCTTGAACCGGAAACTTCGGCCTCCTAAAGAGAAGCCAAAAATATCCCTACTCTATTCAGCAATGGGGATGCTGAAGAAAGCATTTTTTAGATCAATAACAGAAAACCAAACTGCCGAGGCAGGTATCATAGTTAACAGGGCAGTAATATCTGGAACAACAGGAAACTGTGGTACAACAATTTTATTAACCTCCCGGAGATCAATAACAAAGCGATAAACAGGAGGCTGAGAAGGATCACAGCGTTTAAGAACCGGGAGAACAGGACTATTGCATACATTTCCCCTCGTCTCATTGACCACACCCTTCTGAACCAAATCATAAATAATAGCAAAAAGTGCTCTTTCACCATCATTGGGAATTTTGTATTGAGGGATGCGTGGCAATTTAGCATTGGGCTTGAGGGTAACTGTAGGAAGGTGGATATCTGACTATGGTTACCCCCAACTTTTTGCCTAGTGTCTAGCTGGTTTCTCGACTTAGTTGGCCTGAGATCCTGCCATTCAGGGTCTCAGGCTGTCTGCTCTCTCTGTAAAATGGACTCCATGTACCCTAGGTACATATTCAATTGGTAAGGATCACCTTATTGGACCCTGTACAGTGTACCCTAGGTACCCAGGGCATAGGTGTACCCTAGGCCTCCCAGGGGCTGCAGCATGTATTATGCCACCCCTGGACTGGCCTTCCAATCAGACACAACTGGCTGATCACTCAGCTGGGGCAAGGTCGTGTAATCACCCCTTGCTTAGATATAGTATACCTATATCTACCCTTAAAATAGACACATGTGTACCTATCAGCCACTTCTATGGCAGGCCTTAACAATCCTGGAGGCAGAGTGCTTGGTAACATGTGAGATGGTGCTCTGGCATGAGCTGAGCCTGTCTGCAGCTTTCGGAACCATGTCCTTATAGCTGTTCTATGATATAGCCTACCATATACTCTAAAGTGCCTTATAATCTTAAACGGTTATGGTAACTATGGTTTGGCTTTATCAAAACATGTCGTGTAAGGTGTCTAACACTTTGGAATAATACCCCCATACCATTTCTGGTGATTAGGATATTATTCCCCCCTTCTAGAGGGAGAGATGTTAAAATCCTACTTTGCTGTTTAACTCTGACCAAAGCCTCAGCATCACAAAATGGATGCTGCTGCCACAGACACGAGTCTGACCTCCTGCAGCTGGGAGCCCTCCCAGCCAGGGAGGCCTGGACAATAGGTTTCCTGCTTGGGGAGGTGCTAGCACCTCCCCAGACAGACTTTAGTGTATTGGGGCAGGGAGGGCTGAAAGGAATGAGACATGCCTGGGGCACACAAGGTGCTCCATGCATAGTCCAGTTCAAACCGGCGCTGGGGCACTCCAGCCCCAGCTCTGGCGCGAAACTGGACAAAGGAAAGGGGGTGTAACCACTCCCCTTCCCGGTCCCACCCATAGGAGGGACCTTGCAGGTAGCCCAGCCCACTAGCCCAGTATATCAGTAGGTAGCTGAGCCCTGCTAGATTAGATTAACCGGAATCTGCAACTTGAACAGAAACTCTGGACCTTCGACATTCGACCTCAGGAAGAAGACTGAAGAAATCTCCCTTGTGGCCAAGGAGTGACCACCCTGGGCAACCAGGCACCATCCAGCGACCGCTGCTTTGCTTTGCGACTGATCCTACGAGGGACGACTGCAGAGACTGACCAGCGCCGAGACTTCCAGACACCTCTGACCCAGATCCACATCTCCAGCGAAGCGGAGACCCGTGGAGGCGACGAGGGACGTGGGACCGGCGGCTTGGGAAAAGTGGCTAGTACCTGACTAGAGCGACTTCCGAGGCTCCCTCGAGGCTGTGCTTGGGGAATTGAGAAGCCCCCATCCCGAGCACCATCTGCAAAGAAGACCAGCTCCCCACACTTCACGTGTTCTGCGTAGGGTCCTTCTGCACCTGAGTTGCTCGACGTGTTGTCCGGTTGCTGGCCCGTTGGCTAGTGACTTTTGCGACGACGAACCTTTGTTTTCAACTTGCTGGTCCGGCTCCTCCAGACAGGCACCCGCTCCTCTGTGAAAGAGAAGCACCCCAGACCTTCCTGGTCTGCACCAGAAGCAAGTCCTCCCTCCTGCGTGGGTTCCGCTTGCCAAGGCTTGTTGGGTCCTGACTCTACTTCGACGCCGCCGACAGCAAGAGACTTCGTGGGACAGCTCACCTACTGGTCCTGGTCGTCCTCGACGCCTCCTGGTACCCGTGGCTGCTGCGACAAGCTTCACCTCTTCACCTGCATCTTCACGACATTGCCTGGTTCCTTCCTGGTTCCTTCCCGGCTCCTGGCTGGTGACCTAGACTCTGTCCCTTCTGCTTGCAGGTTCCTTCCTTCTTGATCCTCTCCTTGGGATCCACCGGACACTCTTCACTGACTGCCTGTTAGCAACTTTCCTTCAGGCATCCATAGGAGTATATGTCGAAACCCGACGCAAGTTCACACCTATGCACCCGCAGCCCGTGGGCTAGGTAACTTGAGCATTTCGGTGCTCACAAGGGTATTGACTATCCAAGGGTCTAGTTTCCGGGTCTCGACTTCCTAGCTATACCAGAAGTGTCCTAAAACTGCTAATTTCTAATAACTTGCATTTCTATCGACTTTTACGCATTACGCGTGAGTGTTTACACTCTGCACCTGAATCCCGTGGGCCTCCCACTTCCTAACCTTTGGTAGTATAGTGTAGCCCCAGCAATTCCCTAGGCTTAGGCCTATCCTGTGTTCGTGACAGTGGTCCATATACCACTTACTTAGTATATGGTTTGCGTGGCCCCTAGGGCCTAACTGTATTACTTACCTGTGTGACTTAATGTATGCTTAAATAAGACTGTGTTGTACTTACCTCGAATCTCATAAAGAGTGCTGAGGGTTTGACTAGAATAAATACATTCTATTTTTATATATGTATCTGTTGTGGTGTCCTTTCATTTGGTGTTCAAGGGATTACATATGGTATAACAGCTGGCTTCACATGCCATTCAGAGTTTAGCCTAAGACTGCTCTTGTCCATGCTACCACTAGGATAGCTGGTCTATAAGGTTGACTTTACAACCAATCACCATAAGGGTTTTTGGGACTGATACAAGGTGTACACTAGAATTAGTGACATCATATATCAGGCCAACTTCTCACAGTAACGACATAGGGTGGGATCTCAAGACAACCAACATCATTTGGACCAGTAGCCCAAAGTGTTGCAGGGAGAGAGAGCAATTCAGGTGGAAATTGATCTTTAGACAAATACATTGGAGAAGTCAGTTTCTGCCCCAAAACGAGATGTACACCAGAAGGAGAACAATATATCGTTGCATGCAATCTTTTCAGTAAATCCAAACCCAACAGATTTTCGCCGCAACCAGTCGTTAAAAGAAGCGGAGCTTCCAAATCATAAGAACCAATTGAAATAGGCAGAGGACAAGAGACCGGGCTATGAACTGGGGCGCCAGAAAATCCTACGGATACGTTTGTTAAGCCAGACAAAGGTACCCCAGGGAGTTTGGAGTGAATAATAGAACTTTGCATCGCACCAGTATCTAAAAGAAATGACTCTGAAACACCCATTGTAGTGACATTAACATAAGGCCCATTCTGATCTACTGGAATCGATACAACTCCCTCACTTTGTCTATGGCTGTCCTAGTTAGCGTGAAGACCGTCATTCTCACCTTCAACATAGTAATCATCATTGTAATACTGTGTAGACTGAGTATTTTGCTGATCAAAGTAGTTCATAGAATGTGGAGGTGGAAGGGAACGCTGTGTCTGGGGCGACATACCTCGACCTCTACCCCTGGGCGCTAACTGGGAACCACCACGACCTCGTGGAGTAGATAGTCCTCCATTACGCTGTAATAAAACCGGGCAGCCATTCTTAAAATGACCTTCCTCCCTACAATAGGCGCATTGGTTAGGACCTAACAAAGGCCGCGGACTATAGGGCTCAGGGTTTTGAAACACCCTCTGAAACTGGGGAGGCTGTTGAAACTGGCGCTGAGCAGAGCGAGGAGGATAAGCTTGTTGCAGAAGAACCTTTGTTTTTAATTCTTTAGTCTTTTTCTCTTGCTTATCTTTTTCCTCTTTGTCCCTGTTCTCGTAATATTGAGCAGTAGCCAATATCTGAGCAGAAGAATAAACAGCCCATGAACTTTCAAAGTCTTTTAACTTATCTGACAACTCGGGGAGCAAATTAAATACGAATTTATCTACAAATAATCGCTGTCCACCCTCCGTAGTCATATCCAGACCACTGTGATCAATAAACGTCTCCTCAAAACGAGTGAAAAAATCGGAGACACTCATCTTTCGTCTGTTTACACGCAGCTAATTTATCCCAATTAACTCATAAGGCGGGCATCATTGTTTTCATTAAAGTAATAATCCCACCAGGGAGTTCTGTGATCAAAACATCAGGCTTAGCACCACCCACTTGTGCTCTATCTGAGGCAGTTATAGCATCCCATGTACCACCCAATTCTTGAACGTGATCCTCTCTACGAATCCGAGCCCATAACGCTTGTGGGACTACATTTCCCATCAACATGTCAATATCGGCTAAATTCATAATAAAGGCATCAACAGTCTGGGACAATTCTTTATAGTAACCAGCAGGGTTTTTACGGGGATCCGGTAAAGATTGTTTGAGGGCCAAAACATCAGATCTCTTCCAGGGCACATGTACCCATATACGTGAGCGGGAATAGCTGGATTATTACCTGCTTGTGCAACCTCTTCCCTCCATATCAGAGGAACCTCCCTCATTGGGTAATGTTTCAATGTCTGCCAAACAGCAGGATCAGAATCAAGAAAAGTTTGTGAAGAAAATAAGGACCTAAAAGTAACAAGTGTCCTTACGGCGTCCTCAACCTTAGAACCCACAATGAGTCCTTTATCGAAATTAGCCTGAACATCCAGCAGACCCTGGGGAAGTAATGAATATGCTACTTACCAGTATGCATCTGTTCTTGGCATGTAGGGCTGCTGACATTCATATATGTGCATAGATCGCCGCCTAGTGTTGGGTCCGGATGTTTGCACGTTGTTGTCCTGGAAGAGTCTTCGAAGTATCCTGGGATAGGTGACTCCTCCCCTGGACTACAGTGCGCATGGGCATCCTCTCCATCCTCAGATTGTTTTTCGCCATTGTGGCAGTGATGGAGTAGATATAGAAAGTGATGACCATGCTTACAGTAATTCTGAGAGCTGCAGCTGCTACAGGCGCCGGGGAGGAGGGAGGGCGATATGAATGTCAGCAGCCCTACATGCCAAGAACAGATGCATACTGGTAAGTAGCATATTCAGTTCGAGGCATGTGGGCTGCTGAATTCATATCTGTGCATAGAATATATAGCAGTGCCCTCTTATTTGCGGCGGCTACCAGTGCCAGCTGCAGCGGTCTGAAAAAGAGTTTTGAGAACAGCCTGTCCTACAGCTGCCTGCTGTTTTGATTGCACATCTACACAATAGTGTTTGGTAAATGTATGTGTAGTGGACCAGGTGGCTGCTCTACATATGTCATGCAAAGGAATGTTTCCTAGGAAAGCCATTGAGGCCCCTAACTTACGTGTTGAGTGGGCTCGTGGGGGAATCGTTAAAGTACGTTTAGCCTTTTGATAGCAAATTTGGATACATTTAACGATCCATCTGGCTATTCCTGCTTTGGAGATAGCGTTACCTTTGTGGTGTGGGGCAAAGGCAACGAAAAGTTGTTGTGTTTTCCTAAAGGGTTTGGTCCTGTCGATATAATACATGAGGGCTCTTTTGACATCTAGTGTGTGGAGTGCCCTTTCTGCGACAGTTTGTGGGTTTTGGAAGAAAACGGGCAGTTCAATGGTTTGATTCATGTGGAACTGCGATACCACCTTTGGCATGAATTTGGGGTTGGTACGTAGTACGACCCTGTTGGCGTGGACTTGTATAAATGGCTCTTGAACGGTTAGTGCCTGGAGTTCACTAACTCTCCTCAAAGAAGTGATCGCTACTAGGAGAGCTACTTTCCAGGTAAGGAATTGAATCTCGCATGAGTGTAGAGGTTCAAAGGGTGGACCCATCAGGCGTGTGAAGACCAAATTGAGGTTCCACATCGGATCCGGTGGGTGGCTTGGAGGAATGACTCGTTTGAGTCCTTCCAAGAATGCTTTGATGGCAGGCACTCTGAATAGAGAGAGGTGCTGCCTGGTCTGCAGATAGGCTGACATTGCGGTCAAATGGACACGTATAGAGGTGTACGCCAGATTGCATCGGTATAGGTGTAATAGGTAACAAATAAAGTTTTGGATGGATGCATCTAGCGGGTTAATGTCATTATTATTGCAATAAATGACGAACCTCTTCCATTTGGCTGCATAGCAAGCTCTGGTAGTGGGTCGCCTGGCCTCCTTAATGATGTCCATACAGTCAGGTGGAAGGTTGAGGTAGCCAAACTCTAGGACTTCAGGAGCCAGATTGCCAGGTTCAGCTGTTGCGGATCTGGGTGCTGAATCTCTCCATGGTTCTGCGTCAAATGCTCGGGTTTGATCCGTAGCCTTTGATGCGGCACCACGGAAAGTTTGAGAAAGGTGGTGTACCACGGTTGGCGTGCCCACGTTGGAGCAACCAGGACGAGCGTCAGTGAGTGTTGACGCAGTTTGCGTGCCACCAGCGGTATCAGTGGTGCTGGGGGAAAAGCGTACGCAAATCTGCCGGACCAGTTCATCCATATCGCATTGCCCTGCGACTGTGGATGTGGGAACCTGGCGGTAAAGCTTTGGCATATTGCGTTTTCGCTTGTCGCGAATAGGTCTATCTCTGGATGACCCCACTGCTGGAAGTACGGTTGGAGTACTGATGGGTGTAACTCCCACTCGTGCATCTGGTGGCTGTGTCTGCTGAGCAGATCCACCATCTGGTTGTCTTTGCCGGGGAGGTGTTCTGCCATGAGGAACATGTTCCTCTGAATGGCCCACTTCCACATGCTCTGAGCCAGATGAGACAACTGTGGAGTGTGTGTTCCTCCCTGCTTCTGTATGTAGTACATGGCAGTCATGTTGTCCGTCCGGATCAACACGACTTTGTTGCACAAGTGTACTTTGAATGCTTTCATAGCGAGGAAGATTGCCATCAGCTCTAGGAGGTTGATGTGCATCTTCTTTTGTTGTTGTGTCCATAGTCCCTGCACTGTGTAATGGAGTACATGAGCTCCCCATCCTTGGAGAGACGCGTCCGCCGTCATTATTATCTGTGGGACAGGCTCTTGGAACGGTCGGCCCTTGCAAAGGTTTTGTGGATTCCACCAATGCAGAGAGTTGTATGCCCGACCGCTCACCAACACTAGGTCTTTCAACTGTCCTTGAGCCCGATTCCACTGACGTGCTAAGCACTCCTGAAGCGGGCGCATATGTAGTCTCGCGTGTGGGACGATGAAGATGCAGGAGGCCATCATGCCTATCAACTGCATGAACACTCGCGCGGGCAGGGAGTGTTGGGGTTTGAACTTGGAAATCAGCATTTGCATGCTGTTGATTCTCACTAAATTTGGCTGAGCTGTGGATGCCAGAGTGTCTATAGTTGCACCAAGGTACGGTTGTACGTGTGCGGGCTGGAGATGGGATTTTGGGTAATTCAGTGAGAACCCTAGACTGTGAAGGAGGTGAATGGTGCGGGACATGTGGCTGGCACATTGCTGGGCTGACTTCGCTTGAACGAGCCAGTCGTCCAGGTAAGGGTAGACGTGTATGTGCTGCCTCCGTAGATGTGCCGCCACAGTAGCTAGGCACTTTGTAAACACCCTTGGTGCCGTTGTCACGCCGAAGGGAAGGACTCTGAATTGGTAATGCTGTCCTTGAACAGTGAACCTGAGGTATTTTTTGTGTGATGGGTGAATGGGTATGTGGAAATACGCATCCTTGAGGTCCAGCGTGGCTAGAAAGTCTCCCTGCTTGAGCAGCGGGAGGACTTGCTGGAGAGTGAGCATGTGAAAATGCTCGGAAAGAATGTATCTGTTTAGGGGTCTCAGGTCTAATATAGGTCTGAGGGACCCGTCCTTCTTCGGCATTAAAAAGTACAGGGAGTTCACCCCCGTACCTTGCTCGTGGGCGGGTACGACCTCTATTGCGCCTTTTAGAAGCATACTTTGCACCTCTTGCTGTAAGAGCGTTAAGTGCTCTGAGGACATAGGACGGTTTTTTGGAGGTATTGTGGGTGGAGTGGAGGTTAGTTCTAGACAGTAACCGTATTTGACAATACCTTTGACCCACCTGTCCATGGTGATGGAGTTCCACGTGGACAGGAACCTTTGTAGCCTTCCCCCGACAGGTGTTATGTGGTCGGGAGGAAGGGAGAGGGCGTCACTGCTTGTTCTTGGGGGAGGACCTGGTGTTGCCGTAGCCGCGTCCCCTGCCCTTTGTACTGGAGCCACGATATCCACCCCGGGTGTTTTTATCGTAGGTGGTTTGTGTATTGCTCTTGTTGTATGTTTGCTGTGACCCCTGTCCTCTACCTGCTCCTCTATTTCCGGGGCGACGAAAGGAGCCGCTCCGAAAGGACTGAGTTTGGAGAGCCCCCATGGACTTTGCAGTGCCTGTGTCCTTCTTTATTTTCTCTAGGGTGGTGTCAACATCCGGGCCGAATAAATAGTCGGGGTTGACAGGCTGGTTGAGTATGTTGTTTTGCACCTCAGGTTTGAATCCGGAGATTCGTAACCAGGCATGTCGTCGCAGCATGACGCTAGTGTTTATGGCCCTGGCAGCTGTGTCTGCGGCATCCAGCGCGCACTTGATGGATGCGTTTGTGAGGAGCTGTCCCTCCCTGATGAGGATCTCTGCACCTTCTCTGAATTGGTCAGGGAGATGTTGGATTAGTTGCTCTAATGTGTCATAGTGCGCTCTATCGTAGCGAGCGAGGAGTGCTTGAGTATTGGCAATACGCCATATGTTGGCTGCCTGGGCGGCAATACGTTTGCCAGAGGTCTCTAACACTTTGGACTCCTTGTCCGGGGGAGGAGCGTCACCTGTTGTTTGCGAGTGTGCCCTCTTGCGAGCATTCGCAACGACAATGGAATCCAGAGGTAATTGGCCTATGATGTAAGTAGGGTCCCCAGGCGCTGATCTGTATTTTTTGTCGATCCTGGGGTTTATCACTCTTGCCCTGGTGGGTTCCTTGAAGATGTCCTTTGCTGGTTTGAGGACACCCTTCAACATGGGTAGAGTTTTTATATTTCTTTCTGAGGAAGCAAAAGTGTCCATAAGAAAGTCGTCCTCGACGGTGTCCGAGTGAAGTTGCACCCCATGATTGGCCGCAGCACGTTCAATCAGAGCGTTGAATGCTGCCGTGTCCTCTGTGGGAGATGTTTTTGCTCCATAGAGTTGCGGGTCTTGTGCATCCATAGGGGCACCTGGGTCCACAGGGTCATCCCAAGTTTGATCAGGGTCTTGCTGGCCGTCAGGGTCCATGTCACCGGGGTAGGGGACCTGGTCACCCATGTAGTCCCCCAACGCATCCGTGTCGGAGTGTGTGGGAGAGAAGGATTGTGGATCCTGGTAGGGTGAGTGGAAAGGTTCGTAAAGAACTGGTTCTGAAGCCACAGGCAGCTTTCTTTTTAGTGGAATCCTGAAGGAGTCCAAAGCCGGCTCCGAAGTTATTTTCCGTTTGTGGATAATCATCCTGCCGGTGTCGGCGTAGATTATATGCGATGGAGACGTCTCCCCAGAGTGTTCGGCAGGCGTGATTGTGGTATGGGTCACCCGTGTCCTGATTTGGAACATTTTCGGGGCCGTGGATGGTGGCAGGCCAAAAGTATTGTTGGTTGGTGTCGAAGAGGCTGCTGGAGCTTTAATTGGCTCGGAGCCCGATGTGTCTTGGAGGACCATTTTCTTTTTGGTGCTTTGCGCAGCAATGGGTCGAGTCTGGAGCGCCCTCGAGTCTTTCGCACCGACCGGTTCAGTGGAGGCGGTCGTGGATTTTTTCGACGCCGGTGGGTCATCGAGTCGAGGGGCGGGGGTGGCCGTCGACTTCTTCGATGATTGTGGCTTAGATGTCGCCGTGGAAGCGGCGTGAGACGCAGCAGGCTGTTTGACCTTTGGGGTCAGAGTCGATTGCGTCGGTGCCGGGAGCCAAGCAGGTTTGGCGGTACCGACGGCCTTTTTCCTTATGTCGACTCCGACGTCGGCCGCTTCGAGTTAGGCACCGAAGTCTCGTTTGGTGCGCTCGGTGCCGATGTGTTTTGCTGGCGTCGAAGGTGTGGAGGGCCTCGATCCGACCAGCGCCACTTTCGGTTTCGGTTTCAAGTGAACCAATACTGCTTTCGGTTTCGGTTTTAGAGAAGGGAAACCAGCCATTTTTGGCATTAATGGCTGCCGCTGAATGTCCGAGGCCGGGCCCGAGGGCGGGGCCGAAGAACTGCGGGATAAGTCTTGGGTAAGGCCCGAAGGCGATCCCTCGACCGGAGCCATAGACTGTTGCACTGGGCTTTCTTCAGTCTGAACGGGTAGGCCTTGCTCGTCACCGGAGCTACTCTCTTCAGCCCCTAAGGCCTCATCGTAGTCTCCTACCTCGGTGTCGTCTTCATCTCTGCGAAAGAGTGTTTCATCGACATCCCCCGATCCGGAGTCACGTTCGGAAACGGGACTGGAGGGTAGGTTCTCCACTTCTTCGAGATCTTCGGTCTCGGCGTTGAAGATGTCGGCCGGGGCCGGTGCCGCTTGCTGCGCCTCGAGTCTCGCCGCTCGTCGATTCCGTAGAGTCTTCTTGGATCGAAATCTGGCACAGGCCATTCATGTAGATTCGTCATGATCCGGTGAGAGGCATTTGTTGCACACCGGATGGACGTCGACGTGGGGGTATTTCGCATTGCATACCGGACACCTCTTGAATGGTGTTCTCGATTCCATCGCTGATGTCGAATCGACGGTCGGGTAAGGTGCGAAAGTTTGTTCTAGAAGTTAGTAAACTAACAGAGATACTATCGATACCGATCGATAACAGTACCGACGCGAGCTAAAGGCCTTTTGGCCTGAAAACAGGTTTTCCTAACTTGAGTCAAGATAACACATCCGAACCCAATGGCGGAAAAAAACAATCTGAGGATGGAGAGGATGCCCATGCGCACTGTAGTCCAGGGGAGGAGTCACCTATCCCAGGATACTTCGAAGACTCTTCCAGGACAACAACGTGCAAACATCCGGACCCAACACTAGGCGGCGATCTATGCACAGATATGAATTCAGCAGCCCACATGCCTCGAACACCCAAATCCATATCCTCCCATCCTTTAGCAAGAGTGTCACACATAACATTAAATACATATCTCTGCGTGGGTGCATCCCACTGATGAAAGGTGATCATGATATCTTTCACACTATACTGGGGACCCTTCTCGATCCATTTGCAAGCGAGAGAGTCCAACACCACCCGTTCGTCGGAACCTGGAAGTTGACTACGAGACTGTCTTCGAGAAAAAGCTGGAGACATGTTTAGAGTCCCAAAGAAAGGGGACAAGAAACCAGAGACAGTATCTGTTATTCGTTTGCGCACAGTAGGAGAATTAGACATAGGGACAGGGGACAAGGTATTAGGCGATACAGGAGAGGAACTGGCAGTTATAAGGGGAGCCGAAGGCAAAGGAGATTGATGTTCAGGAGATGGAGACAAAGGAATCGGTGGCACAGGAGGTGGAAGTGGCAATACCGGAAGGGGCAAATGTGGAAGAACCGGAACAGGTGGGGGGACAACAGGCAACTGAACAGGTTGTAACAACGGGGGTGCATTAGCACCTTGTACATAGGGTGGAGGCAATCTCAATAGGTGAGACATCAAAGGGTCTTCCTCTAGATCCTTACTTTTATCAGAAGGGGAATTAGGCAACACCGGATAGCATCTATCTATTGCCATACGATGCTGTCTCTCTGAAATTTCCATTGCATTATCAATCTCATTATCTTTAAACTGCTGGGCAGCCTGTATAATCGTGATATTTTGTGCTTTCTTATCTCGTTTTGCCTGTTTCATTTCTTTCTGTTTAGCTTCCTTACGCCAGAGGTGGAAAGAGTCAAACATTGCCGGCGGGGCTTGTCTTTTGAACAATATCGCTTCCAAATTGTCTAATATATCAGGCTCAAAACTACCATTTTGTGGCCACTGTATAACGCCATCGTTCTTTGTGTATCGGATCCATGCCTTATTAAAGGCAATGGGGCCGACACCATGTTTTGAATAAAGCTCATAGGTGGGAGTTCCAACCGGAGGAATCGGACAAGAGTCCTCCAGCCGGGAATCCCTATTACAACCAAGGCAACAGAACTTCCTAAACTTACTCAAACCAGGCATCGTTATTTCACTGGACTGTTCCCAAACATCAAGGGGCTACATCAAATAATACAGCACAAACGTACTCACCCCTCGGCTTTTGAAATAGCCGAATCAAAGACCCAAATCAAAACAAAATAGTGAGAGGTACCCACCAATACTTAACTAAGTGTCTTCTTACGCCAACAGAGGCCCGTCTAATGTCTCGCGATACCAAACATCATCAAAGGGACCAAAGCAGGGCAGCAGTCAGGGCAGCAGTCGTCAGCAGCCGTCAGAAAGGAGAAACCGCGCTGCAAAAGACCTTCGGACCACTTCGACATACAGGGGTCGCTTCACGTGGTTCGCGATTCCTCCAGAATTTTCTTGCGGGGCTCCTCACGATCCTCGGGCAGAACTGCTACCTCTGAAGCCACCCTACGATGGGCGCCAATTGAAGAACCAAGACCTTATGGGCCTGGCGGCGCAGGGTACGCCTTAATCTCCTGAGTTCACCTGCTTTGTCGAACAGAGACACGGGACACTCCGTTAGGCGTAGAAGATAAGATTTATTAGCTGCAGCTAAGTACAGTTGTCCCAGAAGTACACTTGGTATGTTCTTAGGAGACTGCCACTTTACTTTGTGGCGCACAATCTTTGATAACACACATATTCACAAAGAACACTCCCAATGCATACAGGGTTAACCAATGAGAAGAATGTGAAAACAAGATATTAAGTAACTCAAATAAGCCTCTCTTCCAACTGTGTTTGTCATCCTTCCCCACAAGTTAATCAGTGGTAGTGTTTATAAGTTGACTTGCAGGTGGCAGGACACATTTGTATGCCCCGGAGGACAGTTGTGAAATAAGAGAATACAGGTAAAGAATAGCGAAGGCCAGAGGAGAAGATAAAGTCAGGAAAGAATGGTGCGAACCAACAGATAGTTGAAACAGGGATCAGTCAACCAGACGAGGATTAGTGGAGTCGGCCGGACCCTGACACCAGCTTTAAACAGAGGCAGGAGGTTATTTGACACGTTGCAGTAGGAAGAGAGAAAACAACACCTCGTTCACCGTGCTGCCTGAGGGAGGGCAACACAAAATGGCGGAAAGACACAAAATGGTGGCTAAATATGAACGGGATCGGAAAACTGAATTACCTCACACCTCTGAGTGAAGACGCCATTCGTGATCCATCTTGCACCTGCAGCTGAGTTCGTCCGCCCTGGCGTTCAGAGAACCTGCCAGGTGTTGAACCACCAGGGATATGCCCCGATGTTCCAGCCATGTCCAGAGGCAGAGGGCCTCTTGACATAGGGTTTACGACCCCATCCCGCTCTGTTTGTTGCAGTACCACATGGCAGTGGTGTTGTCCATGAACACCTGCACTACTCTTCCCCAGACAGAGGGAAGGAATGCCTTCAGTGCAAGACGAATCGCCGGAGCTCCAGAAGGTTGATGTGGAGCCCGGTCTCCGCCAGAGACCAGAGGCCTCTGATCTCCGCCTCTCCCATGTAGCCGCCCCATCCCAGAAGGGATGCTCCGTCACCACAGTGTGGTCTGGTTGGGGAAGTGAGAGGTATCTGCCATTGACCCAATCCTAGTTCATGAGCCACCACTGCAGTTGTCGAGCAGTGCCCTCCGAGATGTGGACGCAATCGGACAGATTCCCCTGATGCTGCACCCACTGGAACTTCAGGTCCCACTGCAGAGCCCGCATATGCCACCTAGCATGACCGACCAGCAGGATGCAGGAGGCAATGAGGCCCAGAAGCCTCAGAGTCATTCTGACAGAAACCTGGGATAGAGGCTCAAAGATAGGCATCATAGCCTTAATACCCCGAACTCGCTGTTCGGGAGGATAGACCCGAAACTGCATTGTGTCCAGGACCGCTCCGATGAAGAGGAGCTTCTGAGAGTGAATCAGGTGTGACTTCGGGACACTGATGGAGAACCCCAGTGAATGCAGGAGGTTGGCCGTAGTCTGGAGGTGGGAAACGACTGCCTGGGACGAGCCCGCCTTCAACAGCCAGTCGTCGAGATAGGGGAAGACTGAAACCCCTGATCTGCGCAGATGAGCTGCGACCACCACCATCACTTTCATGAACACCGAGGGACGCTGGTACTGCCAAAGGGGAGCACTGTAAATTGAAAATGCTTGGGCCTACCGTGAACCGTAGGTAACGCCGGTGGGCCGGAAGGACGGAGATGTGAAAATAAGCGTCCTGCAAGTCCAACGCTACCATCCAGTCTTCCGGGTTGAGGGAAGACAAGACCTGAGCATTTTGAACTTCTCCTTCCGGAGGAAGCGGTTGACGTCCCTGAGATCCAAGATAGGACGCAGGCCCTTGTCCTTCTTGGGGACCAGAAAGTAGTGGGAGTAACAACCATGACCTACTTCTGGGACAGGAACGTACTCGATAGCTCCCTTGGTCAAGAGAGCCGTAACTTCCTGCTGGAGAAGGGCCAGATGATCCTCCGACATGTGGTAATATCTTGGTGGCATGGCTGGAGGGGTAGTCTCAAAAGGGGCGGGAGTAGCCCCTTCGGACTATCTGCAAAACGTACATGTCCAACGTGATGGTGCACCTGTGGGGGAGGTGATGGCGAATCCTGCCGCCCACTGGCGTTTGATGAGCCTGCAAGGTCGGACTAGGAGAGTTTGGAGGCTGCTGCAGAGGGGGGGGGGGGGGGGGTTTGGTACTGTCCCGCACCCTGGCCCCCGGAACCACGACGGTTGTTCCCACGTCCCCAGCCGCGCAAAGGTTGGGTAACTAGCTGCGGCCTGTGGCTCTGGGCGGGAAGTAGCGGGGCACCCCTTGCGTAGCCATGAAAGGGGCGAAAAGCAGACTGCGCAGGGCGGGTGGAGAGGCCCAAGGACTTGGCTGTAGCCTGTGAGTACTTGAAACGCTCTAGAGAGGCGTCTGCTTTGTCGCCAAAAAAGTGACGGCCATCAAAGGGTATGTCCATCAAGGTGTTCTGAACATGCTCTGAAAAACCTTAAAAAATGAGAACCCCGGCACTCCAATCATTTATCCGTACAATTTTGTATTCGAATCTCTAACGCAAGGAAACACAATGATGGGGAGAGATACCTCCTATTACAGGAATCATCTAAGAGAGCAATGATTGATCATTCATTGAAATGATTTATTTGCTGATGAATATCAAAAAAAGAACAGTCATTGGCACTACATTGTGGTTGAAAAGGGACCCCAGGAGTAAAGAGGGGCACAGAAACCCCTCTCGGCATCGGCTGACGCCGGCCCGGCTCCGGATATACATCGGGATGGAGGCCGGGGTCGACACCAGCTGGGGGGCCGAACGGCATCGAACACGGTAGTGATGCCAGAGGAAGCGGCGACAGTGGAGGCGTAATAAGGTCAACCAGCGCCAATCAGGATCCAGGCCTGGATCCAAGGGGGGCCTGTGGCGCCAGAACCGTCGTCGGAGAAGGCTTAGGCCCCCCAATCGAGTCCGCGGGGCCTGAAGGTGCGCCGGCGGTGTCGGTCTGCCCAAAGACGGCATGCATCGCCTCGTAGAAAGTACGAAGCTGGGCGGGAGTCACTCCGGGTCCCGGAAAGGGAGGGCAACGAGGAGTCGACTCGTCGGGCTCTGCTCGTAGAGCCGCGGGAGGGGCAGCACCCGAGTCCCTCGTCGGATCTGCCGACCGAGGAGAAGTCGAAGAGCGACAATTCTTCTTCGACTTCTTCTTATGCTTCGACTTACCCGACCCCGAGTGCGAAGACTTTAAAGACTTGGCCGAATGGTGGTGGCTCCGCGACCGGTCCCTCTACCTCCCCCACGACGGGGACCTCAAACAGCACAGAGCAGACTGCCGGTGCTCAAGCAGCTTTCCGGACCGCTCCCGCAAAGCCTTCGGTGCCATCGACCGGCAGTCGGAGCACGACTTGGGGTCGTGGTCGCGCTCCAGGCAAAAAAGATACACGTGCTGCGGATCCATCATCGGCATCATCGAAGTCAAAGACTTGAAAAATAAGTCAACAAAAGTCGGTCAAAAAGTCGGTCAAAAAGTGACTGGAGATACCGCTCTTCCCGGATCTGCGCTGGCTAGTGCGGAAAAAGAAAGAACTGATGTCAGTGTGCAAGGGCGGCATCTAAGTAGCTACCACAACGTCATCCCGGCAACCACGACGCCAACGATGGACACGGAGCCGACTGACGGAACCTTCCGTCATGCAGAGGTACTGCTGACAAAAAAACTTTCCGGATCCAGTCTGACGCCTGGGGGTAGTTCTAAGGTAAGGAATCTATAACTAACGTGTTTCTTTCAGATAAGAAATTCAGTTCTGTACCAGGGCTTGTAGACCAATACTTTACTCTGCTAATACAGTTTTATTTCCATTCTTTATACTTGTTTCTTTAGTTCTTTTTACTCAGCCTTATGTGTTTAACCTATGTCTTCAGGTCACAGCATTTCAATGTCAATACTCTATTTTATTTGCACCAGTAAGTATCATATTTTGCTGTGATGTGCTAAAGGAAAATGCTACTTACCAGTATGCATCTGTTCTTGGCATGTAGAGCTGTAGAGTTGTATACTTTAGCATAGATCACCATTTGGTGTTGGGCTTGGATGTTTGCAGTTTGTTTTTGTCGAAGAAGTCTTTGTAGTCACGGGATAGGTGACTCCTCCTTATGGTGATAGTGCGCATGGGCATCGACTCCATCTTCAGATTGTTTTTCACCATAAAGGGTGATGATGGAGTTAGGAAGAGAATAGAAAAGGATGTCCATGTGATGTATCCAAGTAAGATAATACTGCAACAGATAAAGGTACCCGGGGAGGTGGGTGGGCGTATACAACTCTACAGCTCTACATGCCAAGAACAGATGCATACTGGTAAGTAGCATTTTCTGTTCAAGGCATATGAGCTGTAGATTGTATACTTTAGCATAGACTATAAAGCAGTTTTCTCCCTAGCGGTGGCAACCTGTATCCGTTGCAGTAGTTTGGAAAAGTGTGCTTAATACAGCCTGGCTCACAGTAGCTTGTTGCTTTGCTTGCACATCTACACAATAGTGTTTAGTGAAAGTATTTGGTGTAGACCAAGTTGCTGCTTTGCAGATGTCATCTAGGCGAATGTTCCCCAAGAATGCCATCGAAGCCCCTACTTTGCATGTGGAATGAGCTCTAGGGGGAATAGTTAATGTGCATTTAGCTTTGAGATAGCATATTTGGATGCATTTAACAATCCACCTTGCAATTCCTGTTTATGAAATGGGATTGCCTTTGTGAGGTGGGGAGAAAGCGACAAAAAGTTGTTTTGTTTTTCTAAAACTTTTAGTTCTTTCGATGTAGTAGAGTATGGCTCTTAACGTCTAACGTGTGGAGAGTGCGTTCTGCTACTGAGTCTGGATGAGGGAAAAATACTAGAAGTTCAACCGACTGATTAAGGTGAAAGGCAGATACCACTTTAGGTAGAAATTTTGGATTAGGCCTAAGAAACCACTTTACTATGGTGTATTTGTAGAAATGGTTCTTGTATGGTTAATGCCTGTAGTTCACTAACTCTTCCAAGTGACGTGATGGCTACGAGGAAAGCTACTTTCGAAGTAAGGAACTGTAACTCGCATTTGTGCAGAGGTTCAAATGGGGGACCCCTGAGTCTGGAGAGGACTATGATGAGATTCCATATCGGAGAAGGTGGAACTCTAGGTGGAATTATTCTTTTAAGTCCTTCCATAAACGCTTTGATAGCGGGTACACGAAACAACGACAAATGTGGTCTGTTTTGGAGGTAAGCAGCAATTGCAGCAAGATGTAACCGTTTGGATGTATATGCTAGGTTACATTGTTGTAGATGTAAAAGATAACAGATAATATTTTGGATGGAAGCATCTAGCGGATCGATTTTGTTATTTGTACAATAAATGGCAAATCGCTTCCACTTTGCTGCATAGCATGCTCTAGCAGTAGGACGTCTAGCCTGCTTAATGATATTCATGCAGTATGGTGGGAGATTAAGGTAGCCAAGCTGTAGGACTTCAGGAGCCAGATCGCAAGATTGAGTGGATTGGGATCTGGGTGTCTTATCTCTCCATGGTTCTGAGTGAGGAATTTGGGGGAGATGGGGAGCTTTTGATGAGACACTACTGAAAGTTCCAACAGAGTTGTGAACCATGGTTGGCGTGCCCCTATAGGATCAACTAGGATCATTGTGAGTGAGTGTTGTTTGAGCTTTCAAACCAGTAACAGAATGAGCGGGAGAGGCGGAAAAGCATATGCAATTCTGCCTGACCAATTCATCCATAGTGCATTGCCTTTGGACAATGGGTGTGGATATCTGGAGGCGAAGCTTGGGTATTTTGCGTTTTGGTGTGTGGCGAACTGATCTATGTCTGGATGACCCCACATGTGAAAGAATGGAAGAACTACTTGTGGATGAAGTTCCCATTCGTGGATCTGCTGTGTTTTTTTTTTTTAATTTCAAATCTTTTTTATTGAGAAAGAAATCAAAGACATACAATAAAAGACAATAATGACAATAAATGACAATAAATGACAATAGATGACATATGTAATCCAGAGCCCCTAAGAACTGACGAATCGAGCTGGCGAGTCGCTAGGGGAGTCGCCCATCCACAATCAAAGATGGATTCATAGCCCTGAATACATAGCAATAAGATCCGTACATAGGACTCTCATCAAGACTACAATTCTGACCTTGCATCTGAATATCATGAGCAACCCTATAATGAAACTTGTAATGAAACTGAAATGGGAAATACTGAAACTGGGGCTAAATGAATTAAATGAATGAGATGAGATGAATTAAATGAATTAACTGAATTAAGTGAAATACATAAGTGAAATAAATGAAATAAATAATTAATTAAATAACGAAAGAAACAAAATGAACTTACTTAAATGAGATTGGTTCAGACCAAGCCATGTCACGAATTCCAAATCGATTCCAATACTCCGCTTGTATTATGATAAGTGAATGTTGCCTGAATGTGCCTATGCCTTATATCATATGTTTCCTTCGGCATCCGCCACTTCCTGTACTCTATGGTCTAGTGGACATAACTCTTCCCTTCCCCTCAGGGCGGGTCAAATGAGAACGATGAACTGTCCAGGGATTTCCAGAGCCTTCTATTGGGAGCGCGCCACGGGGAAGAGTGTAGCGCTGGATTATCAGCCCTTCTTAGGAACGAGAGCCATTCCTGCCAAACCCTGAATGAGACCTCAGAGGCGCTCTTCCATTTACATAGTACCACTTTGCATGCTAGAGTAAGCATAATGTCTAGCAACTGACGGTCATTGCCATTAGGCAGCTTGTGATCCAGCACCCCCAACAGAACATATACAAATTCCCTCTTGGATTTGATCTTAAAAGTATGGTCTATGCAGTCGAACACTTTCCCCCAAAACAGACCTAGTGCAGAGCACCCAAAAAGCATACGAGCCAAGTCACCCACCGCCGAATTACAGTTCCAACATAGGGGGCTATCCCTCAGATGCAGCCGATGGAGTTTTTCCGGCGTCCAATATGTCCTGTTAAGGAGCATATATTTGGTTTGGGCCAGGATTGGGGAGATCTTATTCGTCAGGGCAGCAGCATGTATCAAGTCCCAGTCAAATACCAACCCAGTAGAATTAGGCTCAGATTCCCACCTGGATTCATTCTTCTTGTATGTCTTCCTTGGGGCGGGAAGGAGTAATTTATAGATTTTAGAGACAAAGTGACCCGACCTCATGAATCGTGGAACCTGGGTCAGAAGCCAAGGGTCACTAGAGTTGAGAGAGCGATTAGACAAAACGACCTTGAGTTTCAAAAAGTCATAAAAATCCATTGGTAACAGGTTGTGTCTAGCCTGAAGCGAGGAGAACGGTAGTGGTTGTCCATCCTCAAATAAGTCCTTAACCAGATTAATGCCTTTCCTAGACCAATCTCTCCACTGCAGAGGTCCCCCTTCCATTTTAAACAACGGATTATGCCATAACGATCCCATAGTAGACTTCCTCCATACCAAACCCGCTTTATGAGTCTGATCTAGTCTCAGAAGCGCTCTTCTCGTATTCAATAATATGTACTTGGAATGGGGCAGATGGGACAGATCCATTGAAAGAAATGCTGTTAGGGGGGCATCACCAGCCAGAGACTTCTCAATCTCAATCCATAGCGGGGTGTATTCCGCATCTTCACACAACCACTGCGCCCCCTGTTTACACAGAAAGGCCGTCTGGTAATTCCTAAAGCTAGGCAGACCCAGGCCGCCTTTCCCTTTTGATAGCTGTAGCTTCTTCATAGATATCCTGGGTTTCTTCCCCTGCCACAGGAACCCCCCAAACAGCCCATCCACCTTTGTCAAGAAGGCTTCCGAGAACGTCATTGGTAACATGCACGCCAGATAATTTACCAGTGGTGTCACCATCATCTTTAGGGTTTCTACCCTACCCCACCATGACAGGAATTTTGGAGACCATCCCTCCAATAATTTAGATATTTTCTTCAGAATCAAGGTTTCGTTCACCCCCAACGTTGTGACTAGATCCTTCTCAAATTCCAATCCCAAGTATTTAAAGCATCCTGGCTGCCACGTCAATCCTGAGTCCCCCATGATCTCTTTATTACCAAAATTATTCAACAGTTTCACCTCTGTTTTATCTTTATTCAGCTTGTACCCTGACACCCTGGAGAAATCGTCAATGGTAGAAAGAAGAGCCGGTATAGCTTCTTCCGCCCTTTCTGAGACTATTAAAACATCATCCGCATATGCAGTCAACTTTATTGTACATTCTTCAAATGGGATACCGGCAATACCATCGTTATTTCTCAATCGATAGAGAAAGGGTTCAATGGCCAATAGAAACAGTGAGGGCGAGAGAGGACAACCCTGTCTGGTGCCTTGGTGCAGATTAAACGAGGAGGAGAATGATCCGCCAGCCCTAACTCTCGCCGAGGGACAGGAGTATAAAGACATCACCATCTTTGTAAAAGTTTGACCCAGGTTGAACTTATTTAGAACTGCCTTCAAATAGTTCCAATCTACCCTATCGAACGCCTTCTCTGCATCAAGCGTGATTGCAACCGTGGGTGTGAGTAACAGTCTTGCCCTTTCAAGTACATGCGCCAATATTCTGGTATTATCGCTCGACAGTCTATGCTTTAAAAACCCCGCCTGTGAGGCGTGTATCAATTTGGGCAGGACCTTTTGAAGCCGATTGGCCAAAATCATGGCTAGAAGTTTACAGTCGAGATTAATGAGGGAGATAGGCCTATAATTCTTTGGTAGCGCCGGGTCTTTCCCTTCTTTCGGCAGTACCGCAATGATGGCTTCCGACAACGTTCCCCTCACCTCCCCCACAGTACTGATTTCTTGGAATAGATGTAAGAGTGGTTGTGATAGAAGTGGGGAAAAACTCTTGTAAAATCTAGCGGTGAATCCGTCCGGACCGGGTGCCTTACCGCATTTTAGCGCTTTGATGACTGTCTCTACTTCCTGAAGAGTGATGGGGCCGTTAAGGCCATCACGATCTACAGTGGACAGGGATGGGAGTTTGCAATCATCCAAGTAACCGTCTATTTTGGAATCAACTACCTCCTCATTCTTGGCATAAAGTTGCTCATAAAATTGCTTGAATACTTCTGCTATCTCTACCGGGTCAGAGTGAGCTGTTCCCCCCTGGTCTTTGATGGAAATTATCGTATTCTTTTGAACTTTAAACTTGAGGTATGCTGCGAGGCTTTTCCCTGCCTTGTTTGACGCACAGAGTTTGAATTGCTTCCTCTTAGTCAACCAAGTCCCTGCTCTCTCACTGACTATTTTATTGTATTCATACTTTTTATTAGCTAGTTTATTCATTGTGTCCTCTTTCCTATACGACAGGTACTTCTTTTCCAATGCTGCAATTTCTCTTTCCAAGCCCTCCAGAGCTTTATTATGTTCCTTATTGATAACAGATTTTATTTTAATAACTACCCCTCTTATTGTACTCTTTAGCGCCTCCCACCGAATCAGATCCGAAGTGTCCCCCCTACCATTGTGTTCTAGGTAGTCACCAATCGCGGACTCTATCTCCACCCTATATTGTTCTTTATCGAGGACCTCCTCATTAAACCTCCAGATGGATTGTCTGGCAGAAGATTTAACATTGGAAATGGACAAGGAGATACATGAGTGATCGGATAAGACCCTTGGCTCTATAGATGTTTCTTCCATTCTGGGAATGCCATTCTTTGTTATAAATAGATAATCTATCCTGGAGAATGAGTCATGCGGTTGAGAGTAAAAGGTATAATCCCTCCCAGCAGGATTCTGGAGCCTCCATGTATCTACCAGCTGGAATCGAGTGCATAAATTAGTGAAGGCCTTATGAGATTTATTGCTACGGAAGGAGCATCTGGAGTCCCTGTCCAACACCGGGTCAAATGGGAGATTAAAGTCCCCTGCCATAATGTGAATGGCTGAATCCGGGATAGTCTCTAGTTGTTTAGCCAGATCAGACCAGAAGGATAGATCACAGGTATTAGGGGCGTAAACATTTGTCACATAAAATTCAGTTTCGTCCTTAGACAACTTGGTCGTAACCCACCGCCCTTTTGAGTCCGAGTCAACGGAGAGCAAATCTACGTTAGATTTTTTCGCGATCAGTGTCAGGACCCCATTTTTCTTCCCTATCGCCTCCGACCCTGCGACCTCAACAAAGAATTTATTCCTAAGGGTATGAAATTGTGAGGCCTCAAGCTTAGTTTCCTGCAACATCACAATGTCACCCTTTTGCCTACGTAAATATTCTAGAATCTTTTGGCGCTTGACTGGCTGATTCAGGCCCTTGACATTGAAAGAGAGCATTTTCAAGTTATTCATTCTCGTCACGCCTATAGGAGTATCAATAGCAGGTAATGACATAACTAATCATAGCCAACATGGTGGATTGAAAACAACCTGTACACTCCACAAGGGCAACAACAAGTGAACAATACTAGGTCAGGAGTGTATAGCGACTGGACATAAGCACTATCAGGATCGTGACAGCCACCCCAACGTGGATGTTGGCAGTATGAAGAGTCTGAATCTGGAGTACATTGGAAAATGACATAAGCATAGGTAGAATCGCAGCAATGTAATCGACATAGGCATTGGCAATAAAATGGACCTGGTACGCGCTGGAACATGACATAGGCAGTAACATAAACAATAACATAAATACAAATTAACACTAAAAACAAATACACATCCCCCCCACTCTCCCTCTCCCATCCTCCCACCTCCCCCTCACCCTCCCGAACACCCTCTCCCACCCCTCCACCCCGAGTTAAACTAGTAGGCATGGTGACACGGAAAGACTAGTGTTCCTCCCATGGTCACAAATCGCAGTCGTGCAGGCAATTCGGAAATTGACCCAACCTCAAAACAACTCAAAACAACTCAAACCTGAGCGTATATTAGGCAACTGAGCCTATCCAGGCAACACAGAACCTGAATTATCAGTAGACATCAACAGTAATAATCTGAAATCGTAATAATCTGAAATACCCACCCACACCGACCTTAACCCATACACACACAAGGCACCTTCGGGCAGAACAGTGAGCAAACAATAGATAGATAGATATAGCGGATCATGGCTAGTAACCAACACTCGAACAGAGCACAAGTCGCCCAAGAGCACAGAAGAGAAGATTCTCCTCCCCCTCTATTCCATGGATATAACCCATCATTGCAGCAGAGCAACAGTATAACAAAACATCAGATCAGCATTGCATAGCCCCAAAAGACCAGCGGAGTGATAATCTGCTATGGAGTCAGAGAGTTCTACTTAGATGATGAAGTGGAAGCCGCCGTTGACGTGTCCATATGTAGCTCATCACCTCCCTCCATACATTGCCTGAGTTTCACCGGGTCCGTGAAAACCTGCGGAGATCCTTTAATAAAGACGCGGAACTTTGCTGGACCCACAAAACCAAACTGGTGACCCAGCGACTTCAGTTGTGGACGCAAAGCAAGAAAAGCCTTCCTAGTGTCAACAGTCTCCTTACTGTAGTCCTGTGATATAAACACTTTACTAGATTTCCAGAGCACATGGTTATTTTTGCGCACAAATGATACTATCTGTTCCACATGTTGGTATCGCAATGGTTTGCAAACAATTGGTCGCGGACCTCTCTGGCCCGGCAAGACCCTGCCCGGAACTCTATGAGCTCTATCAAATTCCAGTGGGTGATGAAAGCTAAGATTAGTGGCCTGCGAGAACCATGTTTCTAGAAATGAGACACAGGACCCGTACGTTTCTTCTGACCCCTCCGGAATCCCAAAAATGCGTAGGTTCACCCTCCGATTTCTGTCTTCCAATTCCGACAGCTTCCGTGACATCTGCTCCGTGGAAATATGTAGTTGTTTCAACGAGCTACACGTTTTGGATTCCATATCCTCGAGGCGGCTGATTCTCGTTTCCGACTCCGTCAATCTGGCATTAGTGTCCCTGATGTCTTTGCGAATTGCTACGATTTCTTCTTTTGTAGATTTCGCAATCTCTCTCACCTCTTCTAATCTATTTAATATTATGTCCATCGTGTCCGTCACATCCTTTTTACCCTTGACCGGTGAGATCGGATTGGGTGGCTCTGCCTTGAGTCTTTTTAAATTCTTGGTTTCTTTGTTCGTTTCTTTGTCCCCCATCTTGGGAACGCACGTAGAGGCAGTCAAGCAGAATTACAAATCCCAAAGACACCCCGGCAAGGGTTCCTCAATGTTGTCTCTTCTCCAGAAAACAGCGTGGGTGGGAATCAAAATCTTAGAGCATCTCTCCGCATATAACAGCATACAACAGCATACAACAGCATGCCTTGTGGCCAGCCAACGTATTGATGGAGCGGCAACCCGCAGCAAATCCAAGTCCGACACACTTTTGTCTAGCTGACTTCTTCTTCCATGCGTTACTCAGGCATTAGCTACACAGTCGGTGCATATGTAATCAGGAAGCCCCAGCATCCTCAGGACTCACAGCCTTCATTAGAACTTATCATTTTCATCGTGCTCCTTAAATCGGCATTCATCTTCCACTCATCTACCATCTTCACGGTCAGTTTCATTGCCTCCGTTAAGCTCCTTAAGCTTCATTATGCTCATTTGTGCCCATTCACGCTACACATGCGTGGCTGACTTGCACTTCTTACACTTCTTATGCACTCATATGCGCCAAGCGCAGCCTTACTTCCTCCATCGAGTTTGCCGTACGTCAGCCATCCAGTTTGCATCCAGTTTGCATCCAAATTGTATCTGTGACCTCGTCCGTACACAATACTCCTTTCAGCTTCAGGAATTCGCTGGGACTCCGGGGAACCCTGCCGTCTTCGCCGCCGCCATTTTATGATCGTCCTTGTCTCAGTCCATCAGTGAATCACGGCTGACCCAGGCGGTGAAAGCCACAGCTCCAGAGGCGCTCCCCGATCGTATGCATGCGCACTAACAACGATCTAACAGCGCTCTCCCACTGACCTTCCTCATTCGAACGTCGAGTCGCTCACCGAGACCGGGACTCCAGGGATTCCCATCGCCGCCATCTTGCGCATCCGCGATATCTCTCCTGTCGGGGAACGTCACCTCATTCCATCCTTGAAGTACCCTCTCAGTCGTGTTATATCCTGTATACCTTACGACCTTCCACGTCAGACCTTCCCGTGTTGTGGCGATATCTGCAGCGCTAACACCCGTTCGTTGAGCAGCAGGATCTCACGACCTCATGACTCGCTCGGTAGCCGCCTCCAGGGGATTCGGCGATAACTCTCCAACGTGACTGCCCAGGCGTCTCAAACTTGGACCAGAGTCGGGTCTCACATTCCGATCACCATATCAATCGTTATCCGATCGCATGACTCGCTTTTGACTCCGTCAGCTGCTTCGGATTACCCGACCACGGGAGGAGCAGTGCGCTAAGCCGCCATCTTCCCCGGCGTCCAAACCACGCCCCCCGGATCTGCTGTGTTTGACGACTGAGTAGATCCGCGATCCAATTGTGTTCTCCTGGTAGATGTTCTGTGAGGAGGTAAATGTTTTGAGGAATGGCCCATCTCCATATGCTTTGCGCTAGTTGTGAAAGTTGAAGAGTGTGTCCCCCTCTGCTTTTGTATGTAATATATTGCTGTCATGTTGTCTGTACGGATCTGGACCGCTTTGCCCTGCAACAAAAGTTGAAAACACTTTGGTGCTAGAAAGATTGCCAGTAACTGCAGGTGATTTATGTGGAGTTGTTTTTGTTGACGGGTCCATATACCCTGAACGGTTTGGTTTTGGAGATGAGCTCCCCATGTGGTGACCGAGGAATCTGTGGTTAGAACTATTTGTGGAACCGGGTCGAGGAATAGCCGCCCTTTGGATAGGTTTTGTGTGTTCCACCACTGCAGAGAGCAACGTGTGTGGCTGTCCACCAACACCAGATCTGTTAACTGGCCTTGAGCTTGGTTCCACTGATGTGCTAAACATTCTTGTTGGGGACACATTTGAAGTGTTGCATAAGGAACGATGAGGCCATCATCCCCATTAGCTGCATGAACACTCGAGCTGGAAGGGAGTGCTGAGATTGGAATTTTAATATGAGAGCTTGCATGCTGGCAATCCTGAATGGTTTGGGGTATGCAAGGGCTTTTGAGGTATCTATTGTGGCACCTAGATACTGAATAATGTGAGACGGCTGATGGTGTGACTTGGGTAGGTTTATTGTGAATCCCAAGTCGTGGAGCAGCTGGATTGTTCTGTGTGTATTGTGTACACAGTGTGTGTGAGACTTGGCTTTTAGGAGCCAGTCATCGAGATAAGGAAACACGTGAATGTGTTGTCTGCGCAAATGAGCTGCGACTAGTGCGAGACATTTTGTGAAGACTCAGGGTGCTGTAAACACTCCAAATGGGAGGACTTTGAATTGGTAGTGCTGTCCGTCCACTACAAACCGTAGATATTTTCTGTGAGTGGGGTGAATGGGAATATGAAAGTAGGCGTCCTTGAGGTCTAGAGTGGCAAGGAAATCGCCCTGTTGGAGCAGTGGGAGCACCTGTTGGAGAGTGACCATGTGGAAGTGGTCCGACTGTATGTAGAGATTTAACGGTCGGAGGTCTAGTATTGGTCTGAGAGTACCGTCTTTCTTTGGGATTAGAAACTAAAGGAAGTAAATTCCTGTTCCTTGATGAGGTAAGGGAACTGGTTCTATTGTGTGTTTTTGTAATAAGGAGAGAACCTCTTGTTTTAACATTGTCAGATGTTCTATGGACATCAGACGTTGTTTGGGGGGTATGAATGGGGGAGTTGAAGTGAGTTCCAGGCAGTAACCATACTGGATAATTTGTCTTACCCACTTATCTGTGGTGATGGAATTCAAGACAGGTAGGAACTGTGATAGTCTTCCCCCGACTGGAGTGGAATGGTCAGGGGAAGTGGAGGGAAGTCACTGTTTTGTATTAGGAGAGGAGCGGGTGTTATTACCGTGGCCTCTACCCTTGTTGTTGTTGCCTCTCTAACCTCCTCTGAAATAACCTCTGCTAGGAGAGTTTTGAGTAGTGTTTTTGTAGGTGGATGAGTTGTTGTCAATCCCAATAGATTTAGAGGCGCTGCTATAAAAGGAGCTACGAAAAGAACCTCTACTGGTTGTTGCCTGTAGGGCTCCCATGAACTTAGCAGTTTGAGTCCTTTTTCATTTTCTCTAGAGATGTGTCTACAGTGGGTCCAAATAAGTGTTCTTGATCAAAGGGTTGATTAAGAATTGTGGACTGCACATCTTGTTTAAACCCAGATATGCGCAGCCATGCGTGTCTGCGTAGTAGAACGCTTGTGTGAACTGCACGCGACGCTGTGTCGGCTGCATCAAGAGCACACTTTATAGAAGAGTTTGCGATTAATTTTCCCTCTTGTATGAGGTCATTAGCCTTAGCCTTATACTGATCAGGAAGATGTTGTATGAGCTTTTCAAGCTTATCGTAATGGCCAGTAAAGCTTGGGTATTGGCAATGCGCCAGTGAGTTGCTGCTTGTGAGGCAAAGCGTTTGCCAGATGCATCTAATAATTTAGACTCCTTATCTGGAGGTGGGGCATCCCCTGATGTTTGGGAATTTGCATGTTTACGTGCATTTGACACCACCAATAAATCTAGAGGGAGCTGCGCTTTAATATAAGCTGGATCGTTAGGAGCTGCCTTATATTTTTTCTAAATCCTGCGGTTGAGAACTCTAGCCCTAACGGGATCTTTAAAAAGGTCAGGTGCATGTTTGATGATACCCTTTAACATAGGTAGAATGCTTGTTGATTTTTGTTACTGTGCGAAAGTCTCCAGCAAAAAATCTTTTTCCTGTGGGTCTGAATGTAATTCTACCCCATGATATTGTGCAGCTCTGTTTATAAGCTGTGCAAAACATATGTTGTCGTCTGGGGGGGGGGGGGGGGGGGGGGGTCCTAGATGGGTAGGAGTTTGGATCGGGGAGATCTGGGACGTCTGGTCGATTATCATTATTCTCCCAAGGATCAGGTGGTGGGAGAGTAGTGTCATCATCATTATCCTCTTGTGGGTTTTCATCCCCACCCCCACCGTGATCATCATCATCTTGTGGTGTAGGTGATTATGGAAGCATTGGAGAGTGTGCTCGAGAAAGTGGTGTAGTGGGGTTATTTGGAGGAGAGAAAGACCTGGCTGGAGAAGTTCCCATGTCTCTCTTCTTTAAGGGACTCCAAAGGTCTCCTTTTTGATAGAAATGTTTTCATTTTACCAGTTTTAGGGTCAATATGAAGGCTTTTTTGTTGATTTGGTTGAAATGGTTCTCCTAATCCAGTATACTTGTTCGGCACAGATTATTTTGGTTGTTTTTGCCTTGATCGTGAAGCTTTAGGAGGAATCTTAGTGTCCTTTTGCTTTTCGTTTTGCTTTGGAGGAGCTGTGGAGTCCGAGGACTTTTTCGGCTCTGAGGATTTGTGGTCTGGTTTCGGCTCCGAGGGTCTATCCGGATGGTATTTCAGTGCCGAATGTTTGGGTTTCGGTACAGAGGATGGTAGTTCGGTACCGATGTTTGGCTGGCTCGGTCCCGAGCCGCCTGAAGGCTTGTCTTTGGACTTCGGAGCCGAGCCCGAAGGCGGGGCATCAGAAGTTCAGTCACAGTGTCGATCTGACCCAGAAGGCGAAGGTGTTACCGGAGCCTTATGTTTTTGAGAAGAGGTAGGGGTGTCGATGCCGGTACTCCCGGTTCGTTGCCCTGGAGTAACCGTCTGATTTTCGGCCTCTGATTCGTTGGCATCGGAGACGCTGATGTCCTCATTTTCCGGTTCTTGTTCCTCAGGAGCAACGGGACCTGCATGGAAGATGTCGTCCGGCACAGAGGTAGTGGATCGAGACATTACGTGACGTCGAGCTCGGCGATCACGTATTGTTTTCTGTGATCTGAATGAAGGGCAGGGTGAGCAATCTTTGGCCTCGTGTTCTGGAGAGAGGCACAGGTTACAGACCTCGTGGGAATCAGTGTGTGGGAATTTGGCACCACGCAAGGGGCATTTTTTGAATGGAGTTCTTTCCATTAGCTGTAGGGCCTGATGGCGCAGATAGGCACAACGGCCCGCGTCGACGACCGGAACCGAATGTGTTGAGATTTGTGTTGGAACCGCGTCGAGGAGCGCGATTGAAAACAATACCGTCGAGCTGTGAAGGATTGCGTGTTGAAGGGGAATTGAATACGATAACGACCCGGAGCGCAGCTGTTTACATCCGAACCCAATGGCCAAAAAACAATTTGAAGATGGAGTCGATGCCCATGCGCACTATCACCATAAGGAGGAGTCACCTATCTTGTGACTACAAAGACTTCTTCGACAAAAACAAACTGCAAATATCCGTGCCTAACACCAGATGGCGATCTATGCTAAAGTATACAATCTACAGCTCATATGCCTCGAACACAAGGTTGTTATACATGTCCTGAGTACACTTTCTTGGAATAGGAGGCACCTGGTATCTTTCGATTAAAATTATACACAAGTTTGAATTTTTCTTAAATGTAAAGTTTTTATCACAAGCATCTGGATGCCATGTTTAGGCACCGACATGTTGTCTTTTTCTTTTGTAGCATCATATACTTGCAATAAAAAAATAAAAATTAACCATCGCTTCAGCTGACTCAGCCCAACTTCTTAAAAGAAAGTTGTACGCAAGGGGGCACAAGGCAGGTTTCAAATCTAGTTTTCTATGCAACAATGTCAATAATAACCATTTGAGATCATGTGGATCTCAAATTCACCTCAAGAGCATCATCTTAATATTTCTTGTTGCAAAGTGACCGTAAACCAAACCAAGTGCAGCATAAAAAGAGTAAGGTGTAACTCTGCATGTATCTGAAAGATGTTACCAATCATGATCAGATAATGCACAGCTGAGCCATAATATGTGAAATAAAGTGCCCCCTTCTGTACATAAGAAAAAAAATTGCAAGTCACCAAAGAGTTACGTGATCACACTGAGGAACAAGGCTGAATTTATAGGGTTATGGAACTCTGAGGTGACTTGCAATATCCTTAAAATGTATGCAGAGTGTAGTTTATATCTTATAACACATGGTCAAACCATCACACTTCCCCTCAACCTTTTAAATCCTGTGTCTTGATTTTCCATGTTCATTGCACACAAAGAATAACAGTAGAATATGTACTGAGAAATTAAACAGAAAATGCAGCTACTCATTTTGGGAAAAATATATTAGAATCAGTTTTATGTGGATCAGGTTTAAAAACGCAGATACTTGCAGAGATTCTGTCTTTCCTTCAATACCCAATACTGTGGAAAAGAATATACACAGTGACATGAATATCTCCTTTCTGTTCACATTTTCTTTTTACAAAAAGATATCTGAAGATGGAAAAGTTGGTTAAGTCTCGGCTACAATTATGCTCAACGACCTGCTTTTCACCCTGGATTTTAGCTTTGGGAGGAGACATTGTGACGTCAAAAGTAATCTGTAATTATTTATTACAGATGAGCTGTTAGGTCATGTCTTTATTACAAGTGACTAAAGATTTCACAAGTCACCATAAATAAGGAAATCAGAGACTGGCTTTTATACAAGAATTGCAGGCTCTCGTGTATTATATAAAGTCGATATTTTATAGCCCAACCCACCATTCAAAAAAGTAAACAATGTGGTAAGTAATAATGAACTGCTCTTGATTAAAAATTGGACAGAAGCATCTATTGTTACTATATAGGCCAGTGTGTAAATTAAAAAACAAAATTTAAAAGGAACGCTGGCATAAAATGTTATCCAGTCGATTGTGAGTTAACCCCTTGCATGCCCGCCCCTTTCCCCGCCCAGTGCCGCGCCTTCCATTAGCGGGCGGAGTTCATGACGAGCTGGACTCGTCATGGGCACTGAAGGGGTTAAGTAATTGATGTAGTGTGTGGGACCTGCATCAAGAGCAAGAGAAAATGCATGGTATGCGGTTGTTGATAATACGATTCAGGCTAAACATTACACTTTACATATGAAAAGGAACATATTTCCTATACAGATAATTTTCACACACCAAAAAATTCAAGGAGTTCTTCAATCAAAAAATAAATTACTAAAAAGACGACATATGATTCATGAATGTAATAAATTATAAGGAGTGTGCACTCACCTTTCCCCAGTATCTGAAGGCAATCACCAAAGGAATTAGTTTTGGCTCTAATCTTCCTAGGGCGGCTAAATAGTTTGAGGTAAGGCACGCACTGTCATTTCCTGCGCTCACCTTACAGACAAGACCACTAAAAAAATAAAACGTAACATGTGACATTCTGCATGACAACCTATAGCTCAGAATATAATGTTTGCAATTACACTTAAAATAGTGCGTGTGTGTATTACCTAGTGGTGGTCGCCACTAGGTAGTTATAGTTTACTATGGAAAAGTGTTTTTGTGTTGCTAATAACTTTGGCCCCATTTGACGAATCTCTACGAAACTTACTAAAAAGGTGCAACTTTGAGTAGTTTGTGCATGGAATGTTTCAGGGTGATCCAACCAGCAGGAGCTAAGCAAAAAGGGGTTTTCCTAAGAAAAAGTGTCAAAATGAGTCTTGTTGTGCATGGACATTTTTGGGGTGAAGCTGGGGCCAAGAAACAGGAGGGGATTGGGGGGGGGGAATGTTTAAAAAAAATAAAAAGTGTGTTTTCCCATTGCTAATTCCCACAGGAGCTTTGAACACGACTATAGCCCAGACCGCTGAATGGAATTAGACCAAATTTTGCTGGAAGGCAGATTTTGGTTTACAGACCACACTTTCCATTATCAGGTGTAAATCCATTCAGTAACTGTTGAGAAATTAAAAGAAATCTGAATTTATCGGCGCTTGGGGATAATTTCACGATTAATCACGAATGCACACACCAAGATGAATGTCATCATTGGCTGATCGCAACCTGAGCAGAGAGTTGCGGCTGCCATTTTACCTAATCGCAACAGTCCCTCGGGCTGATTTCAAATGGCAAAAAGTGGCAAAATGGGTCGGGTTGTATGTACCCTGACACCACAAGCGGAATATAGGGGTGTTTGAGAAACCCTTTATGAGTAACATATGTCGAACACAAGTTTTGTTTACCCCCACTCGTGATATTAGCAAATTTGTTGCGACCATCAGCACGGTCCCTGTATAACATCATGACAAATTTGTGAATACAAGTCGCAACAATGTTACAAATATCACTGTAAAATAAAAAAAACATGTTTATGCACCCACCCTCAGTCTCACCTAAACACTTATACACCCACTTACAGACCCACTTTGAGACTCACCCACCCACTCAGGCACTCATGTACCGACACAAGCACCTACTGACAAGACCACTCAGACGACCATGCACCCACTCAGAGACTGAAACACCCAATGAGAGACCCACTTAGAGGCTCTCTCACCCACTCACAGACCCATTCAGGCACTAGTGCACTCACTCACTCTCCCAGTGAGAGGATCATGCAGTGATTCAGAGTGATTCAGACACTTGTGCACTCACTCACCAACTCAGAGGCTTATGCACTTATTCACAGATCCACTCAGATACTTATGCACTCACTCACAGAATCATTCAGACACTCACGCAACCACTAACAGTCCCACTCTGGCACTCCTACACCCCTCAGAGACCCATTGACATGCTCATGCACTCAGTCAAAGATCCCACTCTAAGATTCATATACGCTGTCACAGACACATTCAAAGACACACGTTTTTATAGAGTGTTTAGATAGCAATTCACTGAACAAACAAAGGTTACAGGGATGTTAATGTTAGGAAATAGAATTTATAAAAACCTTAGCAATTCACTGAAAAAAACAAAGGTTACAGAGAGGTTATAGTTACGCTCAGATTTATTTCGTACAAAACCACAGAAATTCAACAGTTATAATTACCTGAGCTAACTATAACTTACGCCACCGTAACGCACTACTTATGACCTCACATATTACTCCACTCATGAAATGGTCAGTGACCTCACTGATGACCTCATCCAGTTAGTGTGTTTTCTAAGAGTTTATGAGTGCATATATACTAAGCTACTATAAAAGTTTAATTATTATACTAGGTGTACTACTTATGAGTGATAATACTTTTAACATATATTATGTGAGTGGCTGTGTGGATCTGTGTGTGTGTGGTTGCCTGAGTGGCTGTATGGGAGTGGCTGTGTAAGTGGCTGTATGGGTGAGTGGCTGTGTGAGTGACTGTATGAGTGAGTGGGTGGGTGTCTGAATGGCTGTATGAGTGAGTGGCTGGGTGAGTAAGTGGCTGTATGGGTGAGTGGGTGTTTGGTTAAGTGAGTTGGTGTGAGTGGCCGTATTACAGAGTATGTGTCTGTGTGAATGGCTGTATGGGTGAGCGGATGTGGGAGTGCTTGTATAGATGTGTGAATGGGTGTGTAAGTGCTCGGATGGTTGAGTGAGTGGCTGTGTTGAGAGGCTGTATGGGTGAGTGTGTGAGAGGCTGAACAGGTGAATAAGTGGGTGTGTAGCCGCTGTATGAGTGAGGGTGTGGCTGTATTGGTGAGTGGCTGGTTGTATGAGTAGATGTATGAGTAGGTAAGTAAGTGGGTATGTGAGTGGCTCTATGAATGAGTGAGTGGTTGTGTGAGTACTTGTATGGGTCGGTAAATGGGTATGTGAGTGGGTCTGTAGGTGAGTGTGTGGCAGCATGAGAGGTTGCATGGGTGTGCGAGTGGGTATGTGGATGTCATCATCAGTGATGTCACTGACCATGTATGTATATACAGATGGAGAGAGAAAGAGATAAAGCAAGCAAGTTAAAATCTGTTCAAGTAGTAGAAAAACCTAAAAAAAGAACAAGTTACTTACCTTCAGTAATGCCTTATCTGTTAGAGACTATCCTTAGATTCCTTACCTTAGAAAATTCCCGAGAGGTCAGACTGAAAATGGATTTTTTTTTACGCGAGAAGTACCCCTGTACGCCAGTAGGTGACGCTGTTGAACTGCATGGCACCGGCGGCACCCGAAGTGACGTGTGTGGTGCCTATATAGGCACCACACCAGTGCGCAGTCAGTTACTTTTCCCGACTTTCCATGACAGAAGTGTGGAGCAACGAAGCACACTGACCACTGGAGTGGGTAATTTGGGACCTGAAAGGGGAAAGCCCTGTCCTTAAAAATCAGTTTGCAGAGTGGTATGAAATCTGCGGCTAAATGGAGTCTCTACCAGATAAGGCATTACCAAAGTTAAATAAGTTGTTCATCTGTTAGACTGCTAGCTGCAAATTCCTTACTTTGGAATAGATACAAAGGAATACCTCCCCAGAAATGGGTCTGAGGACCAATTTCACACGAGGAAGTCCTGCATGACCGAAGGTGCAAAATGCCCATCCCTACGTATTAGACTGTCCAGGCAGTAGTGTTTGGTAAACGTGTGCAAGGAAGTCCTCTTTGCTGCCTGGCAGATGCTCAGGACCGGAACCCTGACTGCTAACGCAGTGGTTGCAGCTTTAACTCTGGTGGAATGAGTACACAGCCCTCTCAGGGGGTTCTTCATAGCCAATGCATAGCAGATTTTGATACAAACCACAATCCATCGTGAGATGGTCCTCTTCTGTACGGCCCATCCATTCTTCACTCCGATCTCCCACGAAAAGTTGGTCGTCCACCCAGATATCGTGTGTGCAGTCAAGGTAGAACAACAATGCTCTTTTTGGGTCCAGACGGTGTAGTTCGTCGTCTTCCTTGGAAGGATGAGGCAGAGCGTAAAAAGTAGGTAGAGTGATGGATTGGCCTACATGAAAGGGAATGATCAATTTCGATAAAAATGAAGTTCTTGTACTAAGCACCAGTTTGTCTGGGTAGAGGTTCAGGCAAAGAGGCTTGGATGACAGCACCTGAAGCTCACTGAACCTCTGGGCAGATGTTATAGCCACGAGACAGAAGTCTTGATGGTAAGGAGCCTGAGTGGACAATTGTGTGGGGGTTAGAAGGGAGTGCACATAAGATTAGTGAGGACGAGACTGAAGTCCCACTGGGCCATAATGAAAGGAGAAAATGGAAACAAATGGAAACCTTTAAGAAACCTATTTACAATAGGGGATGGCTGGTCAGGTATCCGCAGAAAAGCTGAGATAGCAGAGATACCCTTTGAGAGTGCCCAAAGCAGAGCCCTGTTGGGCAAGAGAGAGAATGAAAAGGAGAGCCTGGGAGATAGGGGCAGAAAGGGGACCGATCTGTCTTTCTGTACACCATGCCCCACATTTTCCCCAGCGACAGACGTGCACCGTTTGGGTGGAGGGATGCCTGGCTGCCCAGATAACGTCAAAAGACTTCAGGAGGAGGATCGAAAGCTGGCAACTATTGCTGCTCAATCTCCACACAAGAAGGCGGGGCTTAGGCAGGTTCAGGTGAAGAACCCTCGTCTGCTTCTGCCACAGATGATCCTCCTAAAAGGGGCAGACTGATCGGAGTACAGATGGCCATGCTCAACAGCTAGGGATACCAGACTCTCAGTGCCCAGCTTGGAGCCGCAAGGATGACTTGGGCCCGGTAGTTCCTGATTTTCTTGAGAACTCTGGGTAGAAGAGGTATGGGCAGAATGGTGTACAGAAGGCCTGACCTCCACTCGAGAAGAAAAGAATCTCTGAGCAAGAGCATCCTTGGAAACTCCAGTGTCCAGAACTGCTGACACTGCACCTTCTCAGTGTGGCAAACAGATCTAAAAAAGGCCCTCCCCACAGCTGAAAGAGACCTTGACAAAGGGTACACAACCCCACCCGCCCTGTTTGTTGTAGTACCACTTGGCAGTGGTGTTTGTTGTGAACACTTGCACTAGTGTCTCCTTGATGGAGGGGAGAAAGGCTTCCAATGCCAATCGGATTGCTCATAGTTCCAACAGGTGGATGTGGAGTCTGGATTCTGTCAGAGGCCAGATTCGTCTGACCTCCACGTCTCTTAGATGGCTGCCCCATCTTAGGAGTGACGCATCTGTCACTACTGCCAGATATGCTTCAGGAAGGGAGAGGAGTCTGCCGCTGACCCAATCATGATTCATAAGCTACCACTGCAAGTCATTTTCAGTCCTCACCAAGATGTGGACCACATCAGAGAAATTCCCCTGATGCTGTGCCCAATGGAACTTCAGGTCCCACTGCAGAGCCCGCTTATATGCCAGTGGGCATGTGTCACCAGCAGGATGCCATGAGGTCCTGCAGCCTGCCTCAGAATCAGTCTCACTGAAATCCAGGCTAGAGGCTGAAAAATTGGTATTATAGCCTGAATATGCTGGACTGGCCATTCGGGAGTATAAGCCCGAAACTGCACCGTATCCAGACTAGCTCCGATGAAAGGGAGCTTCTGAGAGGGAGTAAGGTGTGACTTTGGTACGTTGACCGCGAAGAACCCCAGCCAATTCAGGAAGTCTGCCGTAGTCTAAAGGTGAGACAAAAGCCTGGGCTGAGCCCACCTTTAAAAGCAAGTAGTTGAGGTAGGGGAAAACTAGCACCACTGAACTCTGCAGAAGAGCTGCTACTACTGCCATCACCTTGGTGAACAACCGAGGGGTTCTGGTGAGGCCAACTGGAAGTACGCCAGATTGAAAGTGCGCATGGCCCTCTAAAAACCCCAGGTATGAAAGTATGAATCCTGAAAGTCCAACGCTACCATCCAGCCTCCAGCGTTGAGGGAAGATTGGGCCTGAGCAAGTGTGCAAGCGACCAGGATCTAGATTGCAGCGGCATCATAGGTCAAGCCACCAGAAGCTTGAGGGATTGCGCTCTAAGATCTTCGGGTGCATGGCGTGTCAATCGTAGAAGGCCTTCAGGTCATGGTCGGGTTTGAGGCACCAAAGCCAAACAAGGTGAGGTCTTGTCACTGACATCAAGCGGTGACAGGCGCTGCAGGGCTTCTTTGATGACATTCCTACCACATCAGGAGGAAAACAACCTCAACAAAACATTGAAAAAAGGTGGTCAAAAACAGACTAATGGGTAGCTCACCCCAGATCTGTGTTGACTGGCGCAGAAAGAAGAGCGGACGTCAGCGCGCTGGCCACATGTCACTTCCGGCAGGGACAACACCGACAAAGGGTACTGCTCCCAAAAAATGTCCAGATCCAGTCTGATGCCTGGGTATAACTAAGGTAAGGAATCTATTGCTAGAAGTCTTTATCAGATACCTAAAAATCCCAGAACTTCACCACTTTTAGAATGCTAGACAAACCATAATGTGTTACCCCATATGCTAGGCGCATTAGAATGAGCATAACCACAATTCATTTGGAGAGAAGCTGGTAGCATGCTTTAACAAAAGCCCACAGCTGAAGGTAATTTGTGTGCACAACCGAGTATGGAAGACATTTGAAAGAAAAAAATATTATGGGTAGGAGCGGAGTTTGATCTACAATATATGTACTTTGATTGAACTGGGAAATGCATGATAATCATCTGTTTTCAAAACCTCACAATGCGTGCTGCTCCAAAAGAATGAAAACAGAGTTAGAGACACCATTTCAATTGTCTAAAAAACAAGAGACTGCAACGGTTACTTGATCAAATACTTTCAAGTTAAAATCTATGGGGGGGTGGCCAAGATGGCGGATGAGTAGGACCTGCCTGCTTGCCACTCCTGTCCTTCAACCTTACCGCTTCGGACAGCAGAGCCAGGCAGGCGTAGAAATATTGCTTTTCGCCCCCAGGTCAGATCCTGCTCCAGCCTGAGCCTGAAGGGTGCGAGAATCCAGTGAACGGGACCTGCTGGGAGCATCGGCGCGCTTTTCAAGGGGGAGCGGCTGGCAGAGACCTAGCCGCTCAGCATTGAAGGCCCTGAAGCTGGGAGACTGTGCCCTCCTGCCGCCAGCGGAGTTAACGCTGAACCAGCGCATACAGAGGGAGCTAGAGCTGGTGGACCTGCAAAGCGTGTGGAGGTGACCTCCCCCAGTCCTTGGAGCGGAGAGGCCAGTTAGGAGTTGACGGTGCTGCGGGAAGGACACGGGGTCTTGTTTCCGGGCGGCGGCCCGGCCCTCCTTCCCCCCATCAGATAGTAGCAGCTGCTGGCCTCAGGGCTGAGGCAGACAGCTAAGGAGCCACCCCCACTCGCTGGGTGCCTCCGGTCGACTCAAGCCCTGATGCGGAGGAGCTGGTGATAGCAACGCATTGGGGCAGTGGGGGCCCAACAATGAAGCTTGGAGCCCGGACCCTGGGAGTTCATCGGCATCGGTCCTTCTGGTGAGTTTGGAAGTGCAGCGGTGCGGACGCAGCCGGAACTGTGCAGCGGGCTCAGAAACCGCCGCAACAGAGCATGGCAGTACATGGGAGCCAACAGTCTGTAGAGGTAGAAGAACCTGAGAATTTGGCCAAGCGCACTGCCCCAGGCTTCCCTCCTCCCCACCTAGAGCTGCTGACTTGGACCTCGTGGTGAGAGGGAGGCCCATGTGAGTGGACCTGGGGCCTCATAGGAGTGATCAGGAGAGCCTGAGGTGAGACAGCTATCACACTGCTCTAGGAAGGGTTACCTATATAGACCTATAGAAAAGCAGGCCACCTGTGTCCCCACGACGCCACATAGCTGCCGGCTTTGGACCATGTGCTCAGGACCTAGTTGCGGGGAAAGAGGTCCGGCCTTTCATCATGGCAACTAGCAAAACAAAAAAGAGGGATCTGTCAAAGACTTCCTCCGCACGATATGGGCGACACTGAGGGCCCAGTCACCAGAGGCTTTCTCGAAACCCTTTTCGCTTTGCTCAAAGGGGGTGTTTCAAGCAATGAAGAAGTAAATTACCCTGAAGCTTCGTGAATTGCGCAAGGACATTGACTCAGTTGGAGACAGAGTCGACACGCTGGAAGCTCAGGCCTCCACAAGGGATGATGAAGTTGACCAACTCCAGCAGGAGGTCCTCTGCCTTCAAGATCAGCAACTGGACCTCCAAAGTCAAGCAGAGGACCTCAAGAACCGCTCTCGGCGGAACAATACAAGGATCCGAGCAGTTCCACAGGGCGTTGAAGGGCAAGACATAGAGGCCTTTGTGCAAGACCTCTTCTGCCACATAACTGGGAGCCCCTACGGCGCAAAATCTCAAGTTGGACGACTTTATCCTGGCCTTCGACAATGAGCTGGACCAATCTTGTCAGAGTATGGGGCAGACTAGGGCCCTTTCAGGGAGTGGGAGGCACCTCTTGACTGAAGAAGGGTTCACTGATGTGTGGCGACTACATCACCCAACTTCTAGAGAATACACATTTTACTCGCACTCCCACAAAACTTACACCCGCATACATTATATTTTGATGTCGGATACCTTGACACAACAGACGTGGGGGATGGAGATCCTTCGATGCCCACTATACGATCATTCCGCTGTGTGTATACCCCTGTCTCTGCATTCTTGCAGGTCCCCCGCCGCCTCTGGTGTCTTAGGGAAATTAAGTTGCAGCGCCCCTCCCTGGTTAAACAGGTTACCATAACGGACTATCTGGCCATCAATGACACTACAGAAATGTCGCCGGTAGTAGTATGGGAAGCCCTGAAGGATGTGGTCAGGGGAGAACTTCTAGCGATTTCTACAGCGGACAATAGGATCAGGAAGGAGAAAAGGGAGCAACTTTCAGGCAAGGTGGCTGAACTTGAGAGTATCCACCAACGAAGGGGTGCTCCTCGGGTTCGGAGGCAACTCAAAGCGGCCAGGGTGCAGCTGGCGGCCCTGGATTTGGATAGGGCTGAGTATGCTGCCCTATGCCTCAAACACACCTTTTATATTGGGGGAGACAGATGCGGGAGGCTCTTGGCCAACAAATTACGGGCACAACGACAGTCGTCCCACATCCCCATGGTCATTGATCAACAAGGGCAGGAACAAACCACTGACCAGGGCATAGCCGAAACCTTCTGGCAGTTTTATGCATCTTTATATGGGGCCCAGACGTTGTCGACAGATGGCCCGGCTCATTATTTGCAGGCGGCGACTACCGCTAAATTGGCCCGAGCCAAGCAGAAGGCCTTGATTCCCGATTTGGTGGACAGGTCCGAGCGCTTCCCAGCTGAGAGTATGATCTTCTCTGTCGACGCTGAGAAAGCATTCAACAGGGTTCACTGACCGTATCTTAAGGTTCCCTAGCTCACTTTGGCCTCCCACAGCGCTTTATCGACTGGATTTTTAGTAGCTACGCCACCCCCACCGTGAGAGTGAATGGACTTGTCTCCAGCACTTTCCGGATTCAACAAGGAATGCGACAAGGGTGCCCATTATCGCCACTCTTGTTCGCCTTATTTATGAAGCCTATGGCGCAACGGATAAGGGATGACCCCTTAATCTCAGGAGTGCAATTTGGGAGGGTGTGGAGGGGGCACAAAATCAGCCTATATGCAGATGATGTGGTGGCCACACTGGAGAAGCCTAGGGAGTCTCTCCCTGCCTTTCTGGCGGAACTGGATCTTTCTCTCAGGTATCCGGTTTCAAAATCAACGTGCATAAGTCACAAGCCCTTAATTTATCCCTCAGTGCCGACACTCTGGGCCTACTGCAGCAGTCTTATGGCATTCACTGGGCCAAGGAAGCTGTACCTTACCTAGGCCTTTGGCTCTCGGCCAGCATCCAGGACACTTCCTCGCTGAACTATACGACCTTGACGCTGCAGGTAATGAACTGCCTTCGCAAATGGAGGCCTCACTAGCTGTCCTGGTTGGGTAGGATAGCAGCCGTAAAAATGACCATACTTCCTAAGATTATATACATTTTTCAGACACTCCCGCTTGTCCCCCCTACCGGCACTATACGCTCACTGCAAAGAGACCTAGAGCGCTTCATTTGGCGCTATCAGAGACTGCGGCTGCGTAAGGAGTTCACCTATCGGAACCCTGTTGAGGGAGGTCTGGGAGTCCCTAACCTACAACACTACTGGTGGGCTGTACGCTGTATAGATGCAGCCCCAGGTGGGGTGGTTGCACCCAAAGTCAGAGAAACACTGGCTGTTCATGGACAGATCCCTCGCCAGACAGCCCATATGAGGCATCCCCTTCCTTACAAAAACTGCCAGGCCACGGAACCTCTATCTTTCTAAGGTGACCCACCCCACCCTCTTAACGTGGGACAGAGTAGCTGATTCGAGGGGCCTCTCGAGCTTTCCGTCCCCCATCACACCTATAGTGAACAACCCAGACTTTGCGCCAGGGCTAGACATAACGGAGTTTGCACACTGGACCAAGGAGGGCCAGCGCTCTATCGGACACCTCTTCAATACTGCAGGCCCCATAGCCTTCTCCAACCTTCGCTGGGAGCATGGCCTCCCGGAAACGGAGCGGTTTCCTACACACAGATCAGTCACTGGGTAATGCACCCGGGGGTGCGGGAGGAGGTTGAACGACATCTTACACCTTTCGAGAAGTGGCTCCTGACGAGACATACAGATGCCCGCCTGACGCATAAAGATTTATAAATCAAACTCCTGACAGTGGGAAATCACCTGGTCAGCTACGATGGGAAGCTGAAGTAGATAGATCACTGATGCAGAGAGAATGGACAGACATATAATTTAGAGCCTGACACATGGTGCGAAACATGTCAGGTATTGAAACGGCCACGAAAATTGCCACCTATTGGTACCTCCCCCCTCCCCGGCTTCCTAGGGGCAACCCAACCCGGAGCCCCCAGTGTTGGAGAGCCTGTGGTTCATTGGGTACCCTGACTCACCTGCTATGGGAATGCCCTTCCTTGGAGGATTACTGGATACTGATATTAGATGAAATAGACTCCTACTTCGACACCCAAATTCCCCGCTTTGCGGCCTATGTCCTCTTAGGTCTCTCAAACCCGATCACCTTCCCGCTCAAGTCACGCAGAGGTAGGCAGATAGCCCTTGCATTGGGGGCAGCACTGCAAAATGTTCTGTCCCACTGGGGTACCACAACAGTTCCAACCCGGCTGGGATGGCTTCATAGGCTATAGGGCATTCTTGGAATGGAGAAGATTTTGTTATCCCTTACCAACCCAACCGTCTCATTCCATGACCTGTGGGAGCCTTTGCTAAAATTGTTGACATCGGAGCTTACAGAACTAACCTGCCCCAAGTACCAGAGAACACTGCATTTAACGAACCCACCCCAAAGGGCTCACGTGGAGGAGCTTGTGCAACAGTAAACCCAACCTCTAAGAGTGTCTCATCCGGGTGGTGCCTTGCTAGACCTTGTACCAGAAACTGGTTCCGACAGAGGGAGAGGGAGGAGGGGAGAGAGAGGGGTTAATTTGTTCATTGTTCATCCCTTCAAGAGCAGTGCTGTAGAAGAACCATACTCCGAATGTACAACATATGCTTGCATTGTTTGTTATTTACCTGAATGAAAGCAATACAAGAAATCTAAACTTAAAATCTAACAATGTATTACACAGCAAGCCCTTTTAAAGCCATCTTATAGCTTCTTGCTTTTCAATGCGCTGGTTAAGTGACTCAGTGAATATAACATCCACCGCTGACATGAGCTGTGTTCTGCAGCTCAAAAGTTTGAATCCTGGTAATGCTGACTGAGCTTTCGAACTCTCCTAGGTCAGTAAATTGAATGCTTTTAAATGGCGCCCGACAGATATCTAGGATTTGCAACACTTAGAAACTGCATGAGTGGTGTGTATCGCTATATGAAAAACATCATTAGAACATCATTCAGAACAGTGGGTAAAGGCAGACTGAGGAGTCTAATCAGACCTTTGCTTTTCCCTGCACACTATTACCGGCACCCGGGCATGGAAATCCGTGTCTACGCCAATAAAACATTCTGGAAAAAAAGAAAAAGAAACAAAAATATTACAATCAATCAACAGATGTGGAGAGTAATTTGCAAAAAACGAGTGAATCAAAATTAATGGAGGTTGAGCAACTTAAAAATAATTTATTGAATATACTTTGATTGTTTCTAGACAGTAATATTTGTAGTGGTTACTTTAGGTTTAGAACTAAAGAATTATGTAATTGAGAAACTCTTAACATCGAAAAGCACAGTATTGTCCTGAAAAACCTACAGTGTGCTTCTCCTATGTCGCATAAGGCCAGTCTGTCCCAGTGTACAGCACTAATCAAAGAAACTGCACAGCAGAAGCACCCTTCTCTTCAGAACAACTGTCTGCATCCAAATTCCGCACCCTTACTATCGAAGAAGTCACACTGTCTAGCCAAAACATAATCTACCACTCTCATATGATCTCACAAACTATGTGCAATTGTGTTTGCGTTAAAGTGCTCTCATGTGGCCATCAGGTATATTTTTAACGCTATATAATGTGCATGAGTACATTAGATTAAAATAGGTTTTCCTTAAACCAATTCCTCTTTCAGAAGTAAATTTGCGAATGATTTCCAGACATCAGTGGCAACTTCTACAGCTGTGGGGCTAATGAACACATCATACAGCACAGTTGTACTTCAGCTAGGATTAGATAAACAATGTAAAAAAATCGTGGTTAAAAATGTAAAGATCCAAAATAAATTTAAGACACTACTTTTATTTTCCACACTATGAAACAGCAATAGCAAATATTTTGTTTCTTGTGACCTTCTGGAACTAGTTCATCTTCCCTCAAGATAAACCAGCATTTGCAATGCAATTGGTCTCGCCTTTGAGACCTTATATGTATTTAGCTGTGCAGTACATTAGCCTGGGTGCTGAAACATCTACTGTTCTTTAACATGGAGGGAAAGTAAGGACCAAACTGCCTGACACGCCAGATATGGAAACACATGGAGAGAAATATTGCCTTTCAGCGGGAAATAGTATAGTCCAAAGCTCTGTGTTTAATATAAAATCAGGGCCTTCGGTGGTCATATCACTGAAAATAAAAGATTTGAAAAAAATATTGTCGACGGGTGCTTGTGGAAGACAATTTCTATGGACTGGAATCCAGAGAATGCTAAAGTGATTCTGGTATTTTACTGACCTCTGCTGGCATTTTCTATCAAGAGAGTTAAATAGAGGCAGTTGAACAGAAAAAAAAAGTCCCTAAGCGGAAACAGACAAGTCCTAGGGCTGATCTCCAGAGCCCACAAAGTACATACACATTTAAGTATATACTAAATGTTATTAAGTATATACTAAAGTATAAACAAGAGGTCTCGGATGTTTGACCTAAAAATATTTTATAGCGAGCCGACCTCGTATTAAACTCTGATGTCAAGTTGATAATGAGGGAAAATCAGAAGGTAACAGTAGGTTGCTTTCTGGTAAATAAAACTTTGACTGACTGATTGAGGGTATTTGTAGAGCGCACTTATGCCGAGGAATCTTGGCGCTAGGTAGAGTGATTTGGGAGTTGCACCGAGGTTAGCCTTGTGTGAAGAGGCTGGTTTTTATAGCTTTCCTGAAGATGGACCGTGATGGCTGAAGTCGGAGCGAGACTGGGAGGGAGTTCCATAGTCTGGCTGCTAAGAATGAAAAACGTTTGCCTCCCCAACTAACCTTCTTCGTCTTGGGAGGAAGGTCCAATGACCTTAGACAGCGCAACGGGATGTAGCGGGGGAATAATGATTGGACATCTTCAGCCCCGCCTCCATAAAGGGCTTTGTGCACAAGGCAAAGGGCCTTGAACTCCACCCATCGTCTCACCGGAACCCAGTGTCGTAGTTTAATGCTGCCTGAGGTGGAGTGATGCTTAGGTAGACCATACAAAACTCGGGCTGCAGCATTTTGAAGTGACTGGAGCTTGTTAAGCTGTTTCACTCTCGCGCCCAAGTAGAGTGCGTTGAAATAGTCTATCCTTGACAAATTAAGGGCACCAACCACTGTTTTCCTGAGGGAAAGCGGGATGAATGGGAGAATTTTGCGCAATATCTTCAGTGTAAAAAAGCAGGCAGTGACCACTTGGTTAATTTGGGGGGCACAAGTGAGACCCTTATCGATGAGAAAACCAAGATTTCTGGCCTTGGAGACCGGCGATGGACAGGTACCAGCTTCAGGAGGCCACCAGCATTGGGACCAGATAGAAGGTTTCTTGCCAAACTCTAGGATCTCGTTTTTTTCGGTGTTAAGCTTTAAGAAGTTAGCCCTTATCCATGACATTACAGAGGAAAGACAGTCACGGAACCGCTCGGCTGACATACTGTCGTTTTGAGTAACCGACACCAACAGTTGTGTGTCATCGGCATAGGACACCAGCACTAGGCGATGACTCTTGATCAGTCTGGCCAGAGGTGTCACATAGATGTTGAAAGGGGAGGGCGAAAGTGCCGAACCCTGGGGGATTCCACCCGGGAGGGAGAACCGTTCCGATATCAGACCTTCCCAGTGAATTAATTGTCCTCTAGAGTCGAGGAAAGAAGTGAAAAGGGACAGGGCCTTGCCGCTAACTCCCACGGACTGCAGCCTATTTAGTAGCACTGTTTGGTTTACCGTGTCAAACGCTGCCGTGAGGTCTAGCAGTATAAGGGCAGCCCTGCCACCCTCATCCAACACCCTTCGAATCTCTTCAGTTGCCATGATCAGGGCAGATTCAGTGGAATGTTGAGCTCTAAACCCATGCTGGGTGGAATCCAGCAGCTTATTTTCCTCGAGGTGGGTAGTCAGATCATGATTAATGGCTTTCTCCAAGATCTTGGAGGTCAGAGGCAAACATGAGATGGGGCGATAATTTTTCGCCTCCAGAGGTTCAAGAGATGTTTTTTTTAATATAGGCCTAATACATGCCAATTTCCATCCTGCAGGAAAGGTCCCAGTTTCGATAACTAGCAAGGGGTCAGCGCTGCGCCTACCTCATGCGCAGCTAGATGTAGAATGTATGGGGGACAAGGGTCAAGTGGATATCCTGACTTAGTTAGAGAAAGTAGGTCAACCACTTGCTTTTCATTAAAACTAGGGAAATGGGTTAGGCTACCATGGCAGGAATGTCTGTCCCATGTCTCAAGGAGGTTTGTACTGTTGACCTGCAGTAAATTCAAGAGTTCCTCATAGACCAGATTGACCTTGGTCTGAAAGAAAACCGCAAGGTTATCAACAAAGGATTGGTTAGGGATAAAGACAGAGTCCCTCGGCCGTCGGGACAGTGCTGTGACTGTTTTGAATAATTCTTTCGAGGAGTTTGAGGATTCTAGAATTTTAGAGGTGAAATAAACTGTCTTGGCTGAAATTATTGCTCCCTTGTATTCTTTTAATGCGGCGCCGTAGTCTGTCTTATGCGCTGGGCTGTAAGAGGAATGCCAAATGCGTTCGAGTCTACATTTTAATTTGATAGTTTTTAGCTCTGCTGAATACCAAGGAGACGATACAAGCCTTTTCTTCACTGGCTTAGAAACTTCCGGGGCCAATGGATTTATGGCCTGGGTATCCAGTTGTTAAAATCCAAGGCTGCCTGATTAGGATCTGCCCGGAAAGTAGGAATCTCTTTCAAAGCCAAGGTCAACTCTTGTTGAGATATTTTTTTCCAGGCGCGAACCTTGCTCAGAGGGGGTCTTATTCTACGGAATAGATTATTAATGGTGATATTAGTATTGAAATTGACAGCATAATGATCGGACCAAAGTAAGGGCAGCGAGCTGACTACTTCTATGTGGGTACTGTTTGTAAAAATGCCGTCCAAGGTGTGTCCTGCCTGATGTATGGGGTCTTTACAATTTGTGTCAGTCCAAAACTAGCTAGGGTGTCTATTAAATTAGAGGTATCCGAGTTATTCGTTACCTCTAAGTGGAAATTAAAGTCCCCAAGAAACGTAAAGGAATCCGTATTGAGGCAGGACTCCATGCGAGTTTGCAACGTAGTAATGAAGGGTAGCCTAGGTCCCGGAGGTCTCTATACTAAAATTCCTTGGAAGAATACCATATTGCTTAATTTTTTGCTCAAAAACATAGCCTCTGCATCCAGAAGTGGCTCTGGTGTCATTCTCACCTTATAGCATGCTCGATAAATTAGGGCGATCCCGCCCCCCCCTTAGTCCCTGTCCAGTCCATATTGGAGACTAGATAGTCGGAAGGGACTACATGATTCCAGTCAGGGTTGCTTGCATCGTTTGCCCACATTTCCGTTAGAAAGATCAGGTCTGGGTTTTCAAGTTGAATAAGAAACTCCAGGTCGTTTTTGTGTTTCATTAGTGACCTGGTATTAATCAAAACGCAGTTAATAGTTTTAGCGCATTTCGTGGTTGAATTATTATTTGGGGCGTTGGGGTACAAGGGTGGCCCGTCCTGTACAGGGTTAGACACCCTAGTATTATTCTCCTGAGAGTCTAGCCTAGGCCTGGGTGTAATTGGGGTGTTCGGTTTGGCTCTGCACCGATAGCAATGCATCTGGGGGAAGATGTTTAGATCTGTCTTTACTCTCGAAGCAGGGCAGTCACCGGGGTTGAGGGACAGAAGCTCATCACGTGTGTAAGCCAGCCTGGAAATTTGAACAGGTGTTCAATTACTACAATGGATAGCAGCAAAATGTATTTTTAAAATAGTGCAACTCCGTTTTAGCAGCAAAGATCGTTTCTTCGTTTCCTTAAGGCAGTAAAACATACAGTATTTATAAAACAAACAACAGGCAGACGATGCTAGTAGTCAGCGCTATGCCCAGATCAATTTCAAGATAGTTAGCAGCAAAATTTAATTTTTTATAAAAATGCAATTCAGTTTTAGCAGCAAAGATCATTTTCCATTTCCTTAAGGCAGTAGAACATACAGTATTTATAAAACAAACAACAGGCAGACGACGCTAGTAGTCAGCGCTATGCCCAGATCAAAAGTACGTTATTGTCATCTTGAATTAAACTTAGCCAAGAGGAAAACAAAACAGCCCTCAGGAAATATTAATTTCATCCTATTACACAGATCAGGATAAATTTCAGTTAGTTCATGGCTACACTACATACAAATGTGCAAAGGGGACAGAAGGGCTTAGGAAGGCTCCGTAGCAGGTTTCAAACAGATTAATTATACCTGCTGAAAATGGTCTTGCCACACCTCCCAAATCTTGCTATATTTCTCGAAAAAGCCTAAAGCATCACAAATAGGTTTCTCCATGAACTTAAATGTATTTATTTCCCTCAACCACCACCTAAGGTCCATGGAGTGGGGTGAGTAGTCTGTCACCCTCCAGGGTTGCCCAATATCACGTTGTGCCCGGATTATGCCCACGTGCAGGGGTTGCATAGAACACCCTAGACTATTGCTTTTTCTGTTGGTCTTTAAAGATGTGTAGAAAGGCTGGTTTAGAGGGGTGCAGCATGGGTCAACCCAGCACCGGGGATAAAGTGCTGAGTAACTTCCCTAGAAGATATGGTGAGCGAGCATCCCAAGGCTGTATACAGAAAGGTGTTGAGTGTTACCTCAGGAACATTGGACAACGATGAAAAAGTTCAAAATCCAATTGCCTTGATTATGAATGTCGAAAAATAAGGAAAATTCTCCGACCCATACGAAATGAATGTTCCAGCACAGCAGGTTTTGAATGGCAACACCACCTGAAGTGGAGCCCTTACTATTGTTTTAGACTACAAAAAGTGTCTTGATATGAATGGTTAGCTCGATCACTAGGCTTTACCATACGTGCAGACTGAAGGCCTTTTAGACAAGGGTGTATGCTAGTGGTTACACTTTTCTGAACTTGTTAGAAAACCCCAATTATAGAAAGACGACGATTAGTTTTGCTAAAGTGTAAAATCGAATCACTTATCAGAATATACTGGAAGAGAGAATCGATATTATGCATTCTGCATAAGGTTCCCTGGAGCAATTCAGCAACCAAACAACCGTCACAAAGCGGTTCTGATTACATGTAATTTTATAAAAGGATTCTGCTCTCCCCAAAAAAGTATAATTATCTAATCGAGTCTAGTCCTTCATTCCACTTTGTGGTGTATTTCCACTACACGGACTCCCACTACATTAGGGGACCTTAACCCTTCTTGCTTTTTAATTTATCACTAAAGGAAGTGTACACATATGTACAGCCATTAACTTAAGTTTAAAGAAACCTCACAGATTCACTGCAAAAACAACAGTTAAAAGTAATGTTAGAGCTACGAAACAAAATATAACAAGCATTGGAAAGCCAACTGGTCTATTGTTGTCTGCCAAACTTTGGGCATTGTAAGAGCTTATTTCGGTAGTGAATGGTTTTTGTATGAATACAAAAAAAGAGAAAACATTTTTTCCTCTATTTTTGGGGGATCGATCACCAACACCACTTTTTTGAGTATATATATATTTATATATTTTCATTCTTCCAAGTGGCTTCATTTTGTGTTTCTTAAATGTCAATGGTGAGGTCATATATAATGCCACCAGTGACGTGAACTAAACACTGATATACTCCCATGTCAGTCAATATGGACCATAGCTTCGATCTGTTAACCAGATTGAAAGCTGAAGATTGGTCCATAAAGGTCAGCTGAAGTGTCCCCATCTTAGCCACTGTATATTTCCCTGCTAATAAGTGTAAATTTAAAAACTGGTCCAGTGCACTCCTTCCTTTTCTGAAGCCATATTGAAGATTTGTTAAACACCACTCTCATTCAGCCAATCCATTAACTCACTTAAAATCACCCTCCCTAGAAATTTTACAGCTGACTTGATTAAAGGCATAGGCCTATAGCAGCTTGGGTCCCCTCTCTGGCCTTTTTTTAAAAAAAACGGGATAATAGTGGAATACGACCAGGACGTCAGAAATCCCTGCTCACTAGCAATATTAAAAACTTTTGTTAAAATTTTGGCCCAGAAAATTGGGTTCTGTTTATACAGATTGGCCGGGACTGGGGCCTTATTGCTAGTCATTTGTTTTATTGCTAGCACAACTTCTCCTTAATTAAAAAACACTACAGAGGTGTTCAATGCATGTTCTAAGCAGGCTAGGGACTCCAGGAGATTAGGGAACTCATATATAGATTGGAAATGGGAATACCATTGTCATCTGTAATACTGCATTCTAGAGGAGAGTTGTCTGTTCCTGAGAAAAAGGGCTTATTTAGAATAGCCTAAAATCTGGAACTATTCTTTAAAACCTCTACTGCTAATAAGTCATTCCAAGCTCCCTCTTTAATTTTGTTTTTACGAGTATTTAGAGCACACTTGTATGCCTTTCTTGATATGGCTATGTAAGTTTTGTCTCGTGGGACCGGTTTCAGGGCAATAACCAACTTGCATTGTACTCCAGAGCAGTTACTATCAAACCATCTCTCACCAGATTCTTGATACCTTCAAATGCTGTGAGTACCTCAATCCCCCCCCCCCCTGTTTTGTTGGATCAAGGCAGATGCCGAGATTCTCCTCGGCATTCTGCCAGAGGTCCTGGAGGAGGAGGTCCGGAATTACTTTGGCCCATTTTAACCTTACAGCAGTCATCTTGTGTGTGATGAGGATCGGCCTATAGCTGACAGCACTGATGGCTTTTGAGGAGTAGGGCAGCAATTGACTGTTGTTACAGACGTGACACCTAGACTAGCGGGGCCAGCCTGTTTAATCTGCAAGGTGAACAACTAATGCTGTTCTGAACGTTGACCAGAAGCTGTGTGAGGGCCCGGAGGAATTAACTGCAGCAGGAAGAGACTGAGGAAGCAGCCTGCGGTCTACAAGCAACAGCAAGGGTGCATGCAGCCCTGCTGACAGACTCCACAGATGTCAACAGAAAGTATTGCTGCTGAGGCCCTCTGGGAAGGGATATGGAATATCCAAAAGCAGAAGAGTAAAGCAGCCTAGGACCACAGACTGCGAGCAACTTTAGCGTTGTGTGCTAAGAAAGGAGGACAAGGAGGCCACATTTGCAATAAAGCAGGGGAGTATGAAGACGGCCAGGACAACAGGGCAGCAACAGTAATAGATACCACATGGAAGGCATGGATAGAGATGATGGTTCTGATATTTGTCCCAAACTCAGCACACCTCCACCACTAGAGCTGGCAAAATTGAGAGATGACTGGTGAAGTGGCAGGCCTGAGCGTTTGGCTGAATGTTGGCTTTGTGGACCAACTCAGTTGAAAATGTAAAGCAAGCATAATTATAAAGCTGGTACAAAGAATCACAGAGGAACATTGGACAATACACTGAAGTGGTGAAAACCTCTAGAAATCCCCAAAAATAAAAACAACTGAAATAAACTGCGAATTATTTAGACTGCAGGAAATAGAAGTGCAAAAAGAACAATTGATGGACAGAATGCAGAACAATGCGTGTTTCAGGTCAGCTTTCTAGTTGTTTGCTCAGAGGGGATAAAAGGAGCGCGGGCACGTCTGCGCAGCGGGCGTGCCGGTGGCGCACCAAAAGCAAGCCTGTCTGCGCCCGGAGCACGCCCTGCGCCAGAACCCCTGGTTGTTTGAGGTCCCATCCCCTTAATAGAGCACAGATTATGGCACTGAGGAGAGGTGAGTGCTGCATGCCAAAAATGTGCCTTCTAGAGGAGGGTTGGAAAGAGCTTATATGTACTGACTGTGGTTTCCGGGTATCCAAACACCCACTTAACATCCTTGCGGAGGAGGGTGGCAATACAGGGGGGAGGAGGAATGTCAAGAAGGCTAGGCCTGGAACGCCCTCTTCAGACAACAGCAATGCTATTGACAGTGTTAACCATAGAAGCTGCAATGGGGGGATGACGCAGGCATCGCACTTAAAATGTCTGCTGCTAAACATTAGATCCTTGAGCAAGCACAAATACCATCTAGAATGCCTGCTCCAGGTCTCTATGCCGGATTTTCTTTTCCTGACGGAGACATGGACTAACCTGACCTCTGACCCGGATTGGACTAGTGCTCTCCCAGCAGGGTACTCTGTGGTTAGTCAAGCTAGGACGGGTAGTGTAGGAGGTGGGATAGCAATCGTCCATCGTGATCATTTGAAAGTGCATATAGAGTCAATAACACAGCTGCCAGCGGAGGCAATGCGCTTTATACTGAAAATTAATAACCTCTCCACCTTACATGGAATACTTCTTTCTAGGCCGCCGAGCCCTAGAGCCCCTTTCTCTCAGGCGCTACAGATTTTGCTTGAATCGTGTATAGATTCCAACTCACTCATTATTTTGGGGGACTTCAACTATCATTTGGAACTCAACAACAACTCGGATACCAGTCGGCTGCTTGACAATCTAGCAGGCTATGGCTTTCATCAAAAGGTGGTGGGTCCCACACATTCTGCGGGCCATACACTTGATGGCATTTTTGCCACTAATTTGGATGTTACATTCACTAACACGGCCCCCCTCCCATGGACCGATCACTCTGTGATTTACTTCAAGATTCAGTTCTCACCATCGGTCCAGTCTGATATAAATAAACCAGCTAGTATTAAAATCAGGAGTTGGAATAACATCCAAGGGGCTGAATTAGAGCAAGCCCTAAACAGCTGTCCGCCTATTCAGGATCCAGATAACAATGAGGCAGCCTGCCAGTTTAACTGGATAGCAGCGGCGGTAAACATAGTGGCCCCTGACAAAGTTACTAAACTAAGAACAGTGCAGACGTCTTCACTGTGGTACGGTACACAGTTGAAAGAGTTTAAACTTACATGCAGGAAAGCCGAACGTGTATGGAGAACTGAATATAGTAGGGAGCATAAGATATCTTATAATAGAGCGCCACAACGGTATAAAGAAGCTATTATACAAGCTAAAAAGAGTTATTATTAAAAAAAAAAATAGAGGAGGCCAACAACTCTACTAAGGAACTTTTTTTAAAACATTCAAGTGCTATCAAGACCACGTCAGAACACGCGTTTTATTCCAGACTCCGCTTTATGCACCAAAATGGCGAATTTTTTTCAAACTAAGATACAAACGATCTACGACGACCTTCGGATTAATAGGCAGACAAAAGACAATAGTCAAACTACTATAATAGAGGACAAGTTGCAGCATTGCCAGTTAAATACGTTTAGCACATTGTCTCCTATTGAAGTAAATAAACTCCTGCTATCTACTAAGTCAGGATCTCCGAGGGATCCGTATCCACCTAATGTCATGCATATGGTGTCTGCGGTTATTAGCAGACACTTAACCCCCATCCTAAATCAAGTGATACAATCTGGGATTTATCCGCCAGTCTGGACAAAGGCCTGAATCAGACCAATTCTCAAAAAGCCCCAGCTTGATCCACTGGAGCAAAGAATTATCGACCTATCTCCTGTCTGCCGATTGCAGCCAAGATTCTTGAGAGGTCAATAAATCAGGTAGTGCGATCCACATCCTCCTCAACCTATCAGCAGCATTTGACACTGTGATTCACACGGTGTTAGTGCGGCGTCTGAAGGCGGTGGAGATTGGGGAGGCGGCTCTGTCCCTCTTATCGCCTTTTTTAGTGGACAGGGAACATCCTTTGCACTGGGAAAATCTACAGTCTGACACATTCCTCCTGCCTTACAGAGTCCCACAGGGATTGGCATTGTCTCCAACTCTATACAACATCTATGTCACCCCTCGCGCCAGTCTCATTAAACAGCATGGGTTTTCGTTTGTGTCTTACGCAGACGACACACAGATTATCATATCTGTATCACATAAGGTGCCGTCTGCGAGTTTCCATGCATGTCTGACTCACATCATGAGCTGGATGAGCAACAACTATCTGAAAATAAACATGGATAAGACGGAGGTGATGGAGTTTGGTGGCAGCCCATCCCTGTGGGACCCTACCTGGTGGCCAACAGAGGCTGGCATATGTCCAACACCATCCTCTAAAGTTAAGAACTTGGGGATCATAGTTGATGAACAACGAACAAGTTACTTACCTTCGGTAACGCTTTTTCTGGTGGATACAGTATCTCCCTGTGGATTCCTCACCTTGTGAATATCCCCTGCGCCAGCATTCCACTGAACTTTTTTCCCCAGCTCTCTACGCCGACGTGGACGTCATAATGCTTCGGCACCGCTCGCGACTCCGTATGACGTCACCGGAGCCATAAGAGAGCCACGTCGGTGTGATGACGTCAGTTCCACCCATTTTTTCTGTGCCATCGAGGTGAACAGGTGGACCGACAACAGATTCAAAGTATACACAGTATACAACATTCGAACAAATATACATAGTACATATATAAAAAAGGAAAGCTAAGGAACAAAAGCATTTCCTAAAAGTGTACCAGATAAAACAACATGTCAAACAAGGCATCCTTTAAGGTATACAAAGGTGGACAACGGGGAGGCGGGTGGGCCAGTGAGGAATCCACAGGCAGATACTGTATCCACCAGAAAAAGCGTTACCGAAGGTAAGTAACTTGTTCTTCTGATGGATACATCTGCCAGTGGATTCCTCACCTTGTGAATAGATTCCCACAGCAGTCCCACTCCCGGTGGAGGGTGTCCACCTTCCTATACCAAAAAATCTTGCAAGACAGAGCGCGCAAAGTGGCCCTCCCTCCTCATCTCAGAGTCTAAGCAATAATGCTTTGCGAAGGTATGGAGGGAGTCCCAAGTCGTGGCTTTACAAATGTCTGCCACAGGAACACCCCTGGCCAAAGCAGAGGTAGAAGACTTGGCTCTAGTTGAATGAGCTCTAATAACCTCAGGAGGAACCTTACCAGCCAGGGCGTAGCAGATCTTGATGGCCAGGATAATCCATCTGGACAGAGTGCGCTTGTGCACAGCTTTTCCTTTAGAATGTCCAACATAGCCCACGAATAGCTGATCGTCTAAACGAAAGTCTTTCGTTCTGTCCAAGTAAAAGCTCACAGCTCTTTTTGGGTCCAGACGAAGTCTTTCCTCCTCTTTGGAGGGATGAGGAGGTGGATAAAAAACAGGGAGAGTAATAGACTGCCCCAGATGAAAGGGAGTAACTACCTTAGGTAGGAAAGCAGCCCTGGTCCTGAGTGCCATCCATTCAGCATGCAAAGATAAAAACGGGGGCTTTGAACTAAGAGCTTGGAGCTCACTCACCCTCCTTGCCGAGGTTATGGCTACAAGAAAGACCGTCTTAAAAGACAACAGCCTCAAAGGGCAACTATGAAGGGGCTCAAATGGGGACCCTCTCAAGAAAGTTAAGACAAGATTTAGGTCCCACTGTGGCATTACAAAAGGAGTAGGTGGGAACCTATTAGTAAGGCCTTTGATATATCTTAAAACAATAGGAGATTTAAATAAAGACGGCTGATCTGGAAGACACAGAAAAGCCGATAAGTCCGATAGATAGCCCTTAACCGTGGCCACAGCACAGCCCTGCTGAGCCAAGGAAAGAGCAAACTGAAGCACATTGGAAAGATGGGCCTTTAAAGGGTCAATGGATCTCTCCCCACACCATTTTACAAACTTAGACCACCTGTAGGAGTAAATGGACTTGGTGGAGTGTCTCCTGGCCGATAAAATAACATCCACCACATCAGGCGAGAGAGAGAAGGAATTCAGATTGCCCCGTTCAATCTCCAGGCATGAAGGTGTAAGCTCTGGAGGTGGGGGTGTAGAACCTGCCCCTCCAACTGCGAGAGGAGGTCTGCCCTCAGAGGAAGACGGAGCGGAGGGCCCGAGGAGAGGTGGAGAAGATCTGTGTACCACACCCTTCTTGGCCAATCCGGGGCGACCAAAATAACTTGGGCCCAGTCTTGGCGAATCTTCCTCAGAACCCGAGGAATCAAAGGTATGGGAGGAAAAGTGTAAAGGAGTTGTGAGCCCCAACTCAACTAAAACGCGTCCCCCAATGCCCCCTGCATCGGAAACTGAAGACTGGAGAATGACGGGCAATGCGCGTTCTCGCGGGTGGCAAATAGGTCCATCCGAGGAGTTCCCAACGTCCGAAAGACGTGGCGAACCACCTCCGGATGAAGCCTCCACTCGTGGTCGGCGGAAAACTGTCGACTGAGACTGTCCGCACGAATGTTTAGCACCCCGGCCAGATGATTTGCCATCAAGCAAATCCGATGATCCTGAACCCAAGACCAAAGTCGTAACACCTCCCTGCAGAGACGAAACGACCCTACTCCTCCCTCCTTGTTGACATACCACATCGCGGTAGTGTTGTCTGTCAGGACTTGAACCGACTGACCGCGAAGGACAGGGAGGAAGGCCTTGAGCGCCAAACGAAGCGCCCGCAATTCCAGAAGGTTGATGTGACGCAACCTTTCCTCTGGAGACCAAAGACCTTTGATTTCCAGATCCCCCAGATGCGCACCCCACCCTAAAGTGGATGCATCCGTTATCACTGTGGCCACCGATGGAGGTAGATGAAAGGGCTTTCCTTGAGACAGATTGCCCTCCGCGCTCCACCAAGATAGATCCGCTGCAGCTTCTCTGGAGATCCTGATCGACTCCCTGAGATCTCCTTTGTGCTGATACCACTGCCTGCGGAGGCACCACTGGAGCGCCCTCATGTGCCAGCGTGCATGGTTGACCAACAGAATGCAAGAGGTGAACAGACCGAGCAGACGAAGGACCTTCAGAACTGGAACAACCGCTCCATTTTGGAATAAAGGGATCATCTCCTGAAAGTCGAGAATTCTTTGAGGAGGAGGAAATGATCAACACACAGTAGTGTCCAGTACCGCCCCTATGAACAGGTTGCGTTGAGAGGGCACCAGGTGAGATTTGGGCACATTGATTGAAAAGCCCAAGTCGAATAACAGCTGAGATGTTACCTGCAGATGATTCTGCACCATCTCTGGGGACTTCGCTTTCAGAAACCAGTCGTCCAGGTATGGAAAAACTGGAATCCCCGACCTCCTGAGATGAGCAGCCACCACTGCCATCACCTTCGTGAAGACTCGAGGTGCGGTAGTAAGACCAAACTGGAGGACCGCAAACTGGTAGTGTTGCGACCCAACCGTAAAACGGAGATACTTCCTGTGCGACTTCAGGATTGGGATGTGGAAATACGCATCCTGCAAGTCGATTGACACCATCCAGTCTCCTTGCTGCAACGCTTGAAGAACCTGCGCAAGGGTCAGCATCTTGAATTTCTCCTGTTTCAGGTAAAAATTCAAGACTCGGAGGTCCAGGATTGGACGCAATCTGCCGTCCTTCTTGGGAATCAGGAAATACCGGGAGTAGCATCCCTGACCCCTTTCCTGCTCCGGAACCACCTCTATCGCACCTTTTTGTAACAAAGAAAGAACCTCCTTCTGCAGAAGAAGCAGATGGTCTTCCAAGCAAAAACCCTGGCAAGGAGGGTAAGGGGGAGGAAACTCCCGAAAGGGAAGGGCGTACCCAGTCTCCACGAGGTTTAAAACCCAAAGATCGGTCGTAACAGATTTCCAACCTCGCAGAAAGTGGGACACCCGACCCCCAACAGGTCTCACATGATATAGGATGGGGGATCTAGGGCTGCTTCCCTGAAGCTTCATTGGGTGCAGAGGAGGCAGAAGATGAAGATGGGTTGCGGCCAGAACCTCTTCGTCTCCTTTGCCTTCCTCTATACGACCTATAGAGGGGATTCAGCTGCTGCTGCTGAGGTTGCCGGAAGGAACGAAAAGAGGATCTCCCAAAGCCTCTAAATTTCCTAAGACCAAATCCCTTAGCAGGAGTCTGTAGCCCCAAAGATTTCGCTGTAACCTTGCTATCTTTAAATCTTTGCAAGGCAGAATCAGCCTTCTCGCCAAAAAGTTTTTCTCCATCAAAAGGCAAGTCTACCAAAGTGGCTTGAACATCAGTAGAGAAGCCAGAAGAACGAAGCCACGCTTGCCTCCTAGTGGCTATCGAAGACTCCATTATCCTTGCCACAGAATCAGCCGTGTCTAGTCCCGACTGAATTACCTGCCTTGCAGCAGCCGGAGTGTCAGTGACCACCTCCATAAAAGAAGCTTTATCAACTTCTGGCAGCTTAGGGGCTAATAATTTCATAGAGTCCATCAGTGCATGAACATAGCGCCCTAGTACACAAGTGGCATTAGTAGATTTAAGCGCCATGCTCCCTGAAGAAAAGACCTTTCTGGCTGCTTGATCAGTCTTTTTAGGTCTCGGGACCATCCGGTCGGCAGACCGGAAGTCCGGAGATTTAATGTCTTTAAGAAGAGGGGCTTGCACCCGCCCCTCTTCTCTTCTTCTCTCCTGTTCTCCATTGGCTGGCCTCTTAAATGCTGGCCAGCCACTGGAGAAGAGGTCCAGTCACTCCGATTATGCCCCGTCCTTTTCGGATCGGGGGGCGTGTTTTTTGCAACTTTTCGCATTCTCTCCTCCAGCCAATGGCTGGAGGAGAGAAAAGACAAACACGCCCCCGAATCCGAAAATGCCACTGCCTTTCTCCGAGGCATTTCTTCTTGGCCTCGGAGAAAGGCGGTGGTGTGCCTTTTGCTCTGCCTTGTTTTCTTTTGCTATAACATATTGCCGTGTTTGTTTTTGATCTGCCTCCTGGCAGCTCCGAGCTCTGCTTGATATACGCTCGTCTCTTAAACTCTGGCATGTGGCCGTTTGATATGCTTTAACTTTACACAGTCCATTTAGTAGGAGCGGCTTCGTCACGCCCGGGGTCAGCTGAGATTGACCGCAGAAGGTCTCTGGGGGATAGAAGGGGTGACAAGACCAGGAAGGGTTGCTGCGTGGGCCCCACTGTGGTTCTTAACAGGGTCTGTGTCAGGGGCGCTTTCTCCTATATGCTGGGCGTCGGCCCTTAACAAGGGCATCAGATGCATAGACCGGAAATCTTTTATTTTTATTTGTCGAACCTTGCATTGCTGATTCATTGGCCCAGCATTCACGGCTTTCGGCATGCGAGCATTGCTACTACTTCAGGCATTCTTTCTGTAGAAAGTTTTAAAATATGAACTTAATTGCTCTACTCTAACATTCCAAGTTGCAAGGACAATCGGCTGAGTCTGTAAGCTGCGCATGCTCCCTGCTAACGTGGGTACTTGACTCCCAGCTGCAACAGAAAGTGAATGTATCCAGTTTCCTAGACTCTCATGGCAACTATTGACTAACAGTTCAAGCTTAGCTCAAAAAGGGCGTCTGTGTGATTCAGGATATAGTACAGCACAGTTTTCACAAGTCCGGTAAAGATATGAATTTCCGTTCAGAATTTCGTGTTTTCTTGCGTTTTTTTTACCGGCAGGCTTCAGCTCTGCCTCTTCTCTCGCCCTTTCACTGTCTCCCCCGCCGCCCCCTCCTCAGCCTCTTCCTCTGCAGTCTCCGCTGGACCCGATCTCCCTCAGCATTGGTATGCCCAGCGCCCTCTCTCCCCCAGTCCCTCCGCCTCTGCCTCTCTGCCTCCCTCCCTCCTCCTCGCCTCTCTCCCATGACGTCTGATCACATCTCGATGCCTTGAGAAGGATGTCCGTGCTATCACCAGCAACAAACAGCCTCAACGCTGCATCAGCCCTATAGTCACCCGGAGCTAAATTTAGAATTAAACAAATAAACGTCGAGGATCACATGTTGCCGCTGGTCGCCAGAGGTTTCTGGGATTCAAACACAACACCCTGCAATACAGTATGAAGCCACTTAAGCAGCATTTTGTCGCCATATACAGCCTGACATGGAGTAAATTGACGCATTGCATTAAACCTCACAACATATTCCACTTATCACTTCTCGTCTGGCTCTACCTTGTCTGCCCCGCCCCCCCCCCCCCTACATTCCTTTGTTATGTGCATGTGAATAGCGCTTACTACAGCTTGGAAGTTCTGTGGCGCTTTCGGAATCTAGGCGCCTGGACCCCTACTGTCCCTGGCTAGTGGGTGACAGGAAGAGGTCTGCTGATATATGTTTGTTTACGTCTCAGGCTGTTTAGAGATGAGTCACTGTGGGTGGTGGTCGGTGAGGTGAGCATGGGCCGGAGTCTGGACAGTGGTTGGACGCGTGCACTGAAAGGCTAATGCTCTTGTTAGGAGGCAGACATTAGCTCCAAGGACAGTTATATTGTAGTGGCTTGAAAATAAACACACGCAGTGCCAGCGGGTCTACTAGGCGCTGAAACAGGAGTGCAGAGTCTCGGACCTGATGGAATTCCCCTCCCCCACATCTCCTGCTCGCTGTCTGTAAGGGTCACCCTACAACTGGAAATGCCTGTGCAACCCTCTACTTAACAATGGAAACAGAACACAATTACCAACAAATGCAGCACAGACAGACCTTTGTGCTCAAGAAGCTCGTTTCCAGCACCCCTTCCCCTCGGATGCTTTAAAACTGCTTAAATCAAGCCGTATGGCTCAGTGAGTTATTCAATACTCTACTACACAATAAACCGCGCCTGAGCACTTCACAGGTCTTTAAAAAGACCATTTGCATGTTAATGAGGCCTCGCTGTTGGTTCACCCCTTGTAAGAACCCCCGCAGCTCCACTCTGCCTAGATTCAGCCCCCCCCACCCCCGAAATCAGCGCCACTCTGCCTACTGTTTAAAGATTCAGCCCCCCCCCCCCGAAATTTTTGCTTAGCCCCCCCCCCCCCAACATTAACTAGCAAGTGATTTCGCTGGTCGCTTTTTCACAAGCTCTGAACTTTGGCAGTGATGTTTCCCCTTGATAGAGAAGTTTCAGTTTCTGTATTTGGATTCCATGCCCATTCCTTCTTTGTCCTCTCTGCTGAAACTGCTCTCTGAAGTGTCAAATTTTATTAATACTAAACAAAAAACGCACTACCGTGCCAGGGCCAGACTTGGCGTTGATAATGATTGTTTGAAAAGGGAACTTTGAAAGGATACGAACTTGAACAATTCTGGTTTCAAAATATAAGAGAACACTGTAGAGGCATGCGTCTACCGACTGTTATATATAATTTGGGATATATTTCTTAATCTTTCAGTTCAGCCACTGCATGATTATATTGTTGTCTCTTTTTGAAACTCAGGAGCAGTAACATTGTCGTGGTGTCACTAGGGCTTCAAGTGGATGCTTTTTCAATATTATATACAAGCCACAGTTACTGCTAATTTATCTTATGCAACTAACAACGATTGACAAAGCCAATAGTCGTTACTTGTTGTAGGTATCATGTTACTTGCTGTATCATTATGCCTGGATGCAATGACAAAAGAGACAGCAAAATACAAGTCGTATAGACCCCGCACAACACCGCCCCCCACCCCCACCCATTTTTTTTTATCCCACTTAAAGCCGTGGGTAGGATACTCAACAACAGGGCCGAACTGGAACCCCAAAGTAGGCCTGGCAATTATGTCGGAACAGCTGGAGGGTCATGGGGGAGGTTAACTGGGAAGCACTTTTGCTTCAGGAAACGCCCGATGCCCGGGCAAGCCAGCCCGGCCCTGCTCAACAACCCCGTTCTCTCCCGCATTTACCTGTGATCAGGCGCGCATCACCAATTGGGAGTTTTGGTGCTTTGGCGTCAGGCTGTATATTTCCGTTTGTGTCCGCAAAAAATCACTGTAGAAGATTAAAACTGATAGAAAGAAGAGTTGATATAGCAAGAAAACCAAAGTCCATGGTGGAGCAACAGACAAACGGGAAAACATCGCCCTTTCACTCTTTTCCCTGGAGGGGGCGCGTGTTCCGGTGTTAATTTCGAACATTTTCTAAATGAGTGTAGAACACGTATAACAAATGGCTGAGACAACCGCTGAGGGGTTAGACAAGGCAGAGCAAAAGGCACACCACTGCCTTTCTCCGAGGCAGAGCAGAAATGCCTCGGAGAAACGCAGCGTCCAGGACGGGGTCTGATCGGAGTGACGGCACCTCTTCTCCAATGGCTGGCCAGCATTCAAGAGGCCAGCCAATGGAGAACAGGGGAGAAGAGGGGCGGATAGCAATGGATTTCCAAGCTATTGGCATTGCTCATGACAATGCCGTTTCTTTAAATGTTTTAAAAACGAAAACATAAACAAAAATAATGGCATGAGCAATGCCAATAGCTCTAACTTTACCAATGCCGAGACCATTGCATTGTAAATGCTTGTTAGAATCCCTATCCGCAGGAGTCTGAGGGAAGGCGCCTGAAGAATGCTTCGAACATGAAGCTTGCACCACAAGGCTTTCTGGAGAAGGGTGGGAAGAAAGAAAGCTTGGATCTCCCGGAGCCACCCTATACCTCCTTGCCACTTGTCTGGAGACTGCAGGCGAAGAGAGTGGCTTACGCCAAACATCCATTACAGGCTCTAAGATAGCCTCATTAAAAGGCAACAAGGGTTCAACATTCGAAGTTGGTGAATGCAGGACTTCAGTCAGGAGGTTTGGCTTATATTCAGCAGAGGGTAACTGCAAGTCCAGCAACTCTGCGGCCTTCTTGATAACTGAATGATAGGGGGCCAATTCTTGTGGTGGCGAAGACCTAGTCGTAGAATGCTCCCACTCCGAAGTGGTATCAAGACCACTAGCATCCTGAATGCCTTTAAAGTCATCAGAAGATGCGTCCACCTCACCTTCTTCCACTTCCTCCCTATAACGCTCCTCTTCCAAGACTCTCTGGGCCTCTCTCCTTGAACGGATCGAGGAACCGGCGTCGGTGGCGGCGTACGCGGAGTCGGTGGAACCGAACGTGGAGTCGGCGGCGCCAGAGTCGGCGGCGCCGTGCGCGGAGCCGAAGGAGTCGGCAACGGCATCGAGGTAGGCTCCGAAGAAGGCCGCTCCAGTCGAAGTCGAGATGGATCACCAGACGGCGCCGGAAACTGCCACGAAGGAGCCATCGGCAAAAAGGGCATAAACGGGGCCTGAGCATAATGCTGTGGCACTCCCAAGGTGTATGCCATAGGACTCACGGGACCAGATGGTGCGCCGGATGGGAAGGCAGCCTGTTGAAAAATCCCATACATCGCATTAAGGAAATGCGCTGAATCTGCACCCGGCGCCGGGAACTGCGGATAAGGGATTGATTCTGAATCCGGCCGAGGAGTACCCGGAACCGGAGCCGAAGTGTCCTCACCAGGCGCCGCAGGATCAGCTGGTCCTGGAGAAAGCTCTTTCTCTTGTTCCTGTTCAGCGTCCGAAGCAGAAGACTCCACTGGCGCCGGTGACTGCGCCGGAGACTGCGCCTGGGACCGCGCCGGGGATCGCGCTGGAGTCCGCTTCGGCAAAGGCGACCTCTCTGGAGACCTCCTAGGAGATGGAGAAGATCTCGAAGCCTTACTCCTCGAGGACCGGTGCAGAGAGCTATGCTTCCTCTTCTTGTGTTTCTCCGACTTCGAAGAGTGCAAAGTCGACGACTCCGGCCTCGATTTCTGCTTCTTTCTACCTCTTCTTTCCTACTTTGCTTTGGCAATGAAGAGTTTCGCCTCTCTCTCCTTCAGGGCCTTGGGGTTCATTCTTCTGCTGCTGGAACAGTCCTCCACGTCGTGGTCTGAAGAAAGACACCACAAACAATCCTCATGGGGGTCAGTCATTGACATGGGGCCCCCACATTCCCTACAAGGTTTGAAATCAGACTTCCTCGTCGAAGACATGGTGAATCCTGAAACAATAACCACTACAAGACTACAAAGTAGCAGGAGAGTGCTGGAAAACCGTTACGCGTCGGCGGCGCGGAAAAAAGGGAACTCACGTCATCACGCCGACGTGGCTCTCTTATGGCTCCGGTGACGTCATACGGAGTCGCGAGCGGAGCCGAAGCATTATGATGTCCACGTCGGCGTAGAGAGCTGGGGAAAAAAGTTCTGTGGAATGCTGGCGCAGGGGATATTCACAAGGTGAGGAATCCACTGGAAGATGTATCCATCAGAATGGGCTTTGCGGCCTAGATCAATCGCGTAACCTCCACTTGCTTCTATATTCTGAAGCTACTTAGGAATGTGTTCCCTTTTATTCCGTTGGAGTTAAGGAAAACAGTGGTAGTGGCCCTAGTCTTATCCCGTCTAGACTACTGCAATGCTCTATTTCTAGGCATTGCAAAGGCACAGAAGACTAAATTACAGTCCATTCAAAATGCTGCGGCGCAGCTACTATTGAATATTCCTAAAGGTCACCCTACGTCGGATGCCATCAAGTCGTTGCATTGGCTTCCAATACAGCAATGTCTCAAGACCTTATGTCTGGCTCATAAGACACTTTATGGCGGAGGGGCTGCGGACCTTCGAAAAATCTTCCACTTGTACACTCCCACAAGAAGTCTTAGATCAGCTAATTCTGGTCTCATCTGTGCCACGAAAGTTCGTAGAGCCAGATGGGGTGGTAAGAGTTTATCTCATTGTGTGGCTAGGCTGTGAAACCAACTACCTATCACAGTCAGACTCCAACAAAACAGGACAGTTTTCAGAAAGCTAATAACAACATGGCTGTTCCCCAGGACTTAAGGTGCCGGTTCTGTTCACAATGGTCCTCCCTCTCTTTCACCCCAGCGCCAAGATGCCTCGGCATTCGTGCGCTCTACAAATGTCAATCCAATCCAATGTCATACATTCATTCTAGCACAGAGATCTGGGCCTAAAGTTACTTACCTTCGGTAACGATATATCTGTAAGAAACATTAGTTAGTTAGATTCCTTACCTTAGAATATCCACAGGCGTCAGGCTGGATCCGGAAAGATTTTTCGTCAGCAGTACCCCTGCGTGTCGGTAGGCGTCGTCTGCGGCTCCGCGTCTGTCGTCGGCGTCGTGATCGCCAGGATGACGTCGGAGTACTTAGACGCCGCCCTCGCGCGCTGACGTCAGTTCTGTACATAGCTTTCCGCGCCAGCAACGCAGAGCCATGCAAGAAACCGACACTGATGCCATGAAACTAGGGCCCTGAAAGGGATGACCTTAACCCTAGAAATCGGTTCACAGAACGGGGAGGATGGGTGGGGCGGTAAGGAATCTAACTAATGTTTCTTACAGATATATCGTTACCAAAGGTAAGTAACTTGTGCATCTGAAAGAAACAAGTTAGTTAGATTAGATACCACAGCAATACCAACCCCGGTGGTGGGACTGCGAACCAAGATCACACCAGGAAGTCCTAGAGAACGGAACGGCCAAAGAAGCAGTCTCTCCGGACTTGGCTGTCCAGGCAATAATGCTTGGCAAACGTGAGCAGCGAGGCCCACAATGCTGTCTGACAAATGTCCTGCAGAGGGACTCCCCGTCCCAAGGCAGTAGTAGGCGCTGTGGCCCGAGTGGAATGGGCCCTCAGTCCTACAGGAGGATCCTTCTTAGCCAAGGAATAAAAGACCTTAATGCACAAAACGACCCACCGAGAGATGATGCGCTAGTGTACTGCCCGCCCCTTCTTAGCGCCCATGTAGCCAACTAAGAGTTGGTCGAACACCCGGAACTGTTTTGTGCGATCCAGATAAAAGGAGAGCGCACGTTTTGGTTCCAGACGGTGGAGCCTCTCTTCCTCTTTCAAGGGATGCGGAGGCGGAAAGAAGGTGGGTAAGGTAATGGACTACCCAATGTGAAAGGCAGTAACCACCTTAGGAAGAAAAGAAGGGCGAGTCCTCAGAACAACCTTGTCTGGATGGACAGAGAGGAAAGGAGGTTTAGGAGAAAGAGAATGGAGCTCCCTCACTCTTCTGGCAGAGGTGATGGCAACCAGGAAAGCAGTCTTGAGAGTCAGAAGACGAAGAGGACAGTTATGAAGTGGCTCAAGGGGAGCGCACATCAGATAAGTGAACACCAGATTCAAGTCCCACTGAGGCATTACAAAGGGAACAGGAAGGAACATGTGAGTAATGCCTTTCAAGAATCTATTAACAACAGGGGACTGGAAATGAAGGCTGATCAGGAAGCCGCAAGAAGGCTGAAACAGCTGAAAGATACCCCTTGATGGTGCCCAGAGCAGAGCCCTGCTGGGCCAGGGAAAGAAGAAAGAGGAGAACCTCAGAAAGAGGGGCGGAAAGGGGATCCACAGCCTTTGGTGTGCACCATGCCACAAATTTGTTCCACCTGCAGGCGTATACCGTGTTAATGGAGGGACGCCTGGCTGCCAGAATCACATCACAGACTTCAGGAGGCAAGTCAAATGGCATCAACTGCCGCCGCTCAATCTCCACGCATGGAGGTGGAGGCTGGACAGGTTTGGGTGGAGGACCGTCCCCTGCTGCTGCGACAGAAGGTCCTCCTGAAGAGGCAGTCGAATCGGGGGATCGATTGACAGACTGAGTAGCTCGGGATACCAGTATCTTCGTGCCCAATCCGGAGCCACAAGGATGACTTGGGCCCGGTCGCGCCTGATCTTCTTCAGCACTCTGGGCAGAAGTGGTATAGGCGGAAAGGCGTATAACAGACCGCAACTCCACTTGCGACGAAAAGCGTCTCCGACCGAGTGCCGCCTTGGAAATTCCAACGCGCAGAACAGATGAAATTGCGCGTTCTATTTGGTGGCGAATAGATCTAACCAAGGCTCTCCCCACTGCTGAAAGAGACCTTGCGCCACGTCCGAGTTCAGACGCCACTCGTGATCCATCATGCACCGGCGGCGGAGTTTGTCCGTCCTGGCGTTCAGAGAGCCCGCCAGGTGTTGAACCACCAGGGTGATGCCCTGATGTTCCAGGCATGTCCAGAGGCGCAGAGCCTCCTGACAAAGGGTCCACGACCCCACCCCGCCTTGTTTGTTGCAATACCACATGGCGGTGGTGTTGCCCGTGAACACCTGCACTACACTTCCCCGGAAAGAGGGAAGGAATGCCTTCAGTGCAAGCCGGTACGCCCGCAGCTCCAATAGGTTGATATGGAGCCGGGACTCCGCCGGAGACCAGAGGCCTCTGATCTCTGCCTCTCCCATGTGGCCCCCCCCCATTGCAGGAGGGACGCATCCGTCACCACTACATGCTCCGGTTGTGGTAGGGAGAGGGATCTGCCACTGACCCAATCGCGGTCCGTGAGCCACCACTGCAACTGTCTTGCAGTGCCCTCCGAGATCAGGACGTGGTCGGACAGGTTGCCCTGATGTTTAGCCCACTGGAACTTTAGATCCCACTGCAGAGCCCGCATCTGCCATCAGGCGTGATGTACCAGCAGTATGCAGGAGGCCATCAGACCCAGCAGACGTAGGGCCATCCTGACCGAAACTTGGGATAAAGGCTGAAAGATCGGAATCAGAGCCTGAATATCCCGAACCCGCTGTCCGGGAGGATAGACCCGAAACAGCGCCGAGTGCAGAACCGCTCCGTTGAAGAGGAGCTTCTGGGAGGGACTCAGGTGTGACTTCGGCACGTTGATGGAGAACCCCAGCGAATGCAGGAGGTCGGCCGTAGTCTGGAGGTGGGAGACAACTGTTCAGGGCGAGCCCGCCTTCAACAACCAGTTGTCGAGTTAGGGGAAGACTGGAACCCCTACTCTGCGCAGATGAGCTGCAACCACCGCCATCTCTTTCGTGAACACCCGAGGGGCACTGGTGAGGCAGAAGGGGAGCACGGTAAACTGAAAGTGCTCGTGGCCTACCGTGAACCGCAGGTAACGCCGGTGAGCCGGCAGGACCGGGACTTGGAAATAAACGTCCTTCAAGTCCAACGCTACCATCCAGTCTCCAGGGTCTAGGGCAGCTAGAACCTGAGCTAAAGTTAGCATCTTGAACTTCTCCTTCCAGAGGAAGGCGTTGACGCTCCTGAGGTCCAAGATAGGGCGTAGGCCCCCTTTGCCCTTCTTGGGAACCAGAAAGTAGTGGGAGTAACAACCCCGTCCTACTTCTGGGCCAGGAACGCGCTCGATGGCCCACTTGGCCAAGAGGGCCATAACTTCCTCCTGCAGAAGTTGCAAGTGATCCCCCGACATGCGGTGGTACTGCGGTGGCATGGCTGGAGGGGTCGCCTCGAAGGGGAGGGAGTAGCCCCTTTGGACGATTTGCAGCACCCACCTGTCCGAAGTGATGGTACGCCAGTGGAGCAGGTGATGGCGAACTCTGCCTCCCACTGGCGTGGAATGGGCCTGAAAGCTCTGACTAGGAAGGTTTTGAGGCAGATGATGCGGGAGCAGATGTGGACTGACCGGCTCTCTGTCCCCCTGCTTCGCCACGGCGGAATACACGTCCGCGACCGCGTTGAGGTTGGTTCTGCGGCCTGTGGCTGGACGAATGTGAGGGGGCGCCCCTTCCTTGGCCACGAAAGGAGCGAAAAGCAGAAGGTTGCTGGCGCTGGGTCAACAGGCCCATGGACTTGGCTGTAGCCCTGGAGTCCTTAAAGCGCTCCAGCGCGCTATCTGCTTTGTGGCCAAAAAGGCGACGGCCATCAAAGGGCATGTCCATGAGAGTGCTCTGGACATCCCCTGAAAAGTTTGTGGACCTCAGCCAGGCGTAACAACGAATCGCCACCGTCGTTGCAATCGCTCTTCCAAACGAGTCCGTGGTGTCAAGTCCACATCTGATGGAATAATGTGCTGCATCACGCCCCTCGGAAAGAGCCTGGGCGAGCCGTGTCATGGACTCTCAGGGGTGGGGTGTACGGACAGAAACTGGGGTCGCCCGGAGCTGGGCGGTGGCGCCAGGCCACTTTCCGATCCACAGGAGAGACTGTGGAGGGCTTGGACCAAGTGCCCATCAGAACGTCGGTGAGGGCCTCATTAAACTGCAGCAGAGGCTCCGAAGAGCGTACTGGCGGTTGAAGCACCTCAGTGAGGAGGTTAGTCCTCACAGCCGCTGCAGGGAGCTCCAGGTGAAAGGCCTTGGCTGCCCTGCGCAACACCACAGCATACGTAGCACCCTCCTCCGTAGTCACGGAAGGAGGAGAGATGAAACCAGTGTCATGCGAAGTGTCTAGACCACTGGCGGCCCCCAGCTCATCTGCCCAGTCGTGACTTAACTGGCACTGCTGTGCCAGAGGGTCCTCAGACCCTTCCCAGTCCTCCCCTTCATCCATGTCCTGGTAAACAGGCAGAAATGACGGAGCCGGGTCATAGGCGAATGCTCACCCATCGACGCCGGAGACGGCGCCGAGCGGCGCCGCTCCGATGCCGGACCGGTGCTGAAACTAGGGACGCCGGCGTCCGAGGACGGCGCCTGGAGCAACACCATGGGGGTCGGCGCCAGCGGAGGAGTCGTGAGGTAAACTGGCGTCGACCGGGATCCAGGCCTGGATCCCACGGGGGCCTGCGGCGGCGGGACCTTAGTCGATGACGGCGCCGAAGCTGACGGCTCGCTAGGACCCCCAGTCGGACCTGCGGGGCCCGGAGGCGCGCCGGCAGGCCTCGACAGTGGGAAGAGAATCCTCATGGCCACGAGGAAGTCTCGAATCTCGCCCGGAGTCGCATGAAGCCCAGGGACCAGACGGTGTGGGGCCGAATGAGACTCCTGCGTCTCCGGCAGAGCCGTGCAGGTGGTGCTACCCGAACCCTCGGCAGAGTCACGCGACCGGCAGGGGAGTCAGAAGAGCGGTGTCGCTTCTTCTACTTCTTTTTGCCATGCCTGGACCTACCCGAGTGCGAGGACTTGGATCCCGACGAGCGGTGATGACTGCGGCCCCGCAACCGGGACCTCAAGCGGCGCGGAGCAGACTGCCAGATCTCGAGGAGCTTGCCGGACCGCTCCCGCCTAGCTTTCGACGTCAAGGTCCGGCAGTCGGGGCACGACTTGTCATCGTAGTCGGTCCAAAGACATCAGTCGGTGACAGACGTCACACGGCTTGAACCTGGGCATCCCTACCGGCACCAGGAGTCGAAGTCGACTCGAAAAAGATAGACAAAATGTCCAAAAAGTTAGTCAAAAAATGACTAAGGGTACGCTCTTCCCGGATCTGCGCTTGCTGGCGCGGAAAAAAGAAGAACTGACATCAGCGCGCGAGGGCGGCATCCAAGTACTCCGACGACGTCATCCCGGCGATCACGACGCCGACAGCGGACGCGGAGCCGCAGACGACGCCTACCGACGCGCAGGGGTACTGCGGACGAAAAATCTTTCCGGATCCAGCCTGACGCCTGGGGATATTCTAAGGTAAGGAATCTAACCAACGTGTTTCTTTCAGATTCCATCGTTTTTGACTGGGGGTGAATGTCTGATTTGCTCTGCATTCCATCCATCATCTGTGTGTCTTTTGCTTGCTAACCCTTAGAGCGCCAGGTATGCCCAGACGTGGTTCCCGGGCTCACTGTGACACTGGATTCAAGCTAGCCTGGCTGATGAGGGGTGATCCCCCGAAACCGATCCCAGGATGCTCGTTTCCGGTCCAGTGAGGACCTGGTTTGGCAGTTCAGGCTGGACTGTTCCCATGAGGCACTGGGTCAAGACTGATTTGCATATGGCTGGGTCTAAACTGGGGTGGCATGGTGAGCAAAAGAAAGATGGATCCAACCCAGATATCTTGACTGTGGGAGAATGTTTGATTGCACAGCATTCGTCCCTCATCTGTGTGTCTTTTGCAGGAAATAGAAGGCAGAAATGCAATTTTGGGTTTGCTGCATATACCAGACTCCCAGCTGCAGAGAACTGTAATTTGCAAGACTCACAGACAGGCAGGAACACAGGAGGCTGTGGATCCTCACACAAAGATATATTAAAGGTTTCCACTGTGCCATATCACTCTATTGAGGATACTCGGATGTTTATATGGAAAAGTATGACTTTGCTGAAGACCCGAACTGATGCTGTGGCAGTTGATCTCAATTGGGTGAGGACTGACCTTAGACAAAAGGCATAGAGGGAGGCCCAGTGACTACAGGTATTCACACACTGTTATTCTAAGAACTCACTATATCATGTACAAGCCCACCACTGTTTGGTAGCCAACGGCGCTCGATAATTCATTAAAATTGCATTTCCTATGTTGTATGTTTTCATCACATTCATGCTTATTGCTGCATAAAGATGTGGTGTGTAGGTTTTATGTACTATGATACATGTTTTACTTCATATGGTTATGTATTCACTTTTTAAAATAATTTGCAATGTTTAAATTACACTCTGACTGCTGCAAGACCCACTTCTACAACTCTGACAGTGCCAAGTCTCCTCTTTAAAACGGTCTACTTCGATCACATCGGGCATCTGCTCACCTCAATCAGCATAAATAGTTGTGGTTCATTTTCTCAATTCACGTGGTTGAAGCCACAAAAGACTGCTACTGTGCGAGCAGTCCTCAAAGACTTACAGTCATTAGTAGCGACGGGTGCAGTGCAGAACTTTCATTCAGACAACAGCCCAGTATTAGTCACAAAAACATTCTATTTTCCAACGTTAACAATTTTGAAAAATGGGTCTATATGCTTCCCTTAAACTGTCCATACATCATCACAACTTAATCTGTGCAAAGTTCAGCCTCTGTTTCTGATTTCAAATATTTTTTCTTTCCACTGTTGACAATTGTGGAATGGGGTTCGAATGGAATGTTGTGCTACTGATATTGGGATAAATTCAGAGAATCATGGTTGTCTTGCCTATAGTTGTGCAACCATTAGAGCTATGTAGGCTGTCGTAAATTTGTTGATTGTTTGTGCCTGGTGTAGGAATGGAGCAAACACAAGGAGATGATGGATGGAGCGCTGAAACTTTTCAGACACTCACCCCCAGTCACAGATCAGGGTTGATCCATCATCGTTCTTTAGGTCACTTCACCACCACCCCAGTTCAGACCCAGCCATATGCAAACCAGTCTTTGACCCTGTTCCTTATGGGAAAAGTCTGCCCTGCGACTGTCAAGCCAGGTCTTCCCTGGACCGGAAACGAGCGCCCTGGGACCGGTTTCGGGGTAACACCCATCATCAGCCAGGCCAGCTTGAAACCAGTGGGGTCCTTGTTTATTTGAGTAAAACATTTCACGGGTGTGGTCTGTGAATGCCTCTACTGCCAGCGTTGTACATGCCTTCCCGACATCTGTGTCTGCACCCACAAATGTTCCGAATCCTGTTAGAATGGACAATAGTTTTTTTGTTTTCAAATTTACTATAAATCCTAATTAGTACAAAGCTGAATCATCTAGTCTATGCAGTCATGGAAGTGACTAACAGTCCCCTTCAGTAACCAGTTATCTAGATGAATAGATACGTGAATTCTTTGTTTTAAATAGGCACTGCCGAAACCTCCAGACATTTTGTTTACGTTTCCCAACATTGGCCAGTGTTGATCTAGGTACTGTAATATTCAGCTTTTCGGGCCAACCTCAATTGCCCTGGAAGCAAAGTCAGACCTAGTATGTACCTGTTTTTAAAGAAATCGCCGCATTAGCACGATACAGTTTTAATTATTGCCACTGTGTTCCTTTTTATTTTTGCTCACCTGTTGGTTCTTTAACCGCGTCTCTCACCGGTCCAAAGCGGATTGTTCCATTTGTTTGGAGGGATGTGCCACCTACCGGAAGTGAGGTACTATCACTTCCGCCCGGTACCAGTCGGGTGGTTAGCAGTCTAGCTTACCTCTCTATATTAACCCACGCCTAGACAGACGCGCAGCGGATGCGCGTAAGGCTACCAAAGCGACCCAAACTGCTTTAGTTCACACAACTCATGGAGCGCCTGGGAAAGGGCTTCGTACATCTTTCATGGTCATTTTTAGCTTTTTTTTAAAAAAAAATACTCACTGAGATTCACTTAACACTGCACCTGTAGAGCGCCTGGGAATGGGCTCGCCTGTTTTTTAAAAAACAATCGCCGCATTAGCACGATACAGTTTTAATTATTGCCACTGTGTTCCTTTTTATTTTTGCTCACCTGTTGGTTCTTTAACAGCGTCCCTCCCCGGTCCAACGCGGACTGTTCCGTTTGTTTGGATGGAGGTGCCACCTACCGGAAGTGAGGTACGACCACTTCTGCCCGGTACCAGTCGGGTGGTTAGCAATCTAGCTTACCTCTCTATATTAACCCATGCCTGGACATACGCGCAGCTGGCATGCCAAAGGCACGCCTAAGGCAAGCCCGTCTACGCTCATCCACGCCCAGCGCCAGCCACGCTGCTGGTTGCCCCTCCGATGCCCGAATTCGCTGGTATAAGACGCAAATACTAGATATAAGAGACAAGTGGTGTAGCTGCAGAGTCCCGACCCTGTATAAACTCACGGAACCTCGGTCTCAATTTCAATGCACTAATTGTACAGTCACGCTCAAACCTGACCACGAACCCCTCCTCCCCCGACCCCCCCCCCCCCAATCTCCCAGTCCCGTCCACATGCACCCTACTTCCTCAAAAGAACAAACAGGCCGGCTCTCACCCATAAAAGTCTGCCTACTTAATTGTAGATTGCTTCCCCGCCATTCCGAGGACATCTGGCTCTTCTTGTCAACTTGTACATAATGTTTCTGACTGAAACGTGGGTCAGAGACTCCTCCAAACCCGATCTCAATTTGGCTTTACCTCCTGAATACCACTTTGTGGGAATAAATAGGGCTAACAACAAGCTAGGGGGTGGGATTGCAGTGATTCTTCGGGGTAGGATGGGAGATCTGTTCAAGAAAAATCCCTAATAATAACCCTTTGGAAGCTATGTATTTCTGCATTTCCTCCACATCTAACCTTGTGCTGGCTGTATTCCTCATCTACAGACCCCCTAACTCCAAACCGCAACATCTCGCTGATTTTTATGATACTGTGGCTGATCTATCACTTAAACATGCACACTTCACAGTCCTTGGTGACTTTAACCTACATGCTGATGAAACCTGTTGTGCTAAAGCCAGCCAACTTTTAGAAACTCTGGAAGGCCTTAATCTTACTCAAAGAGTGAAAGGCTCCACCCACCGGGCTGGCCATACCTTAGATTTACTGTTTACAAACAACCCAAATCTTCTCACTGCTTCACCTCTTCCACTTACTTGATCGGACTATTCTTTAATCCCATTCAGTATGACCACCCTTCCCCGATCCACTAAGCTATCCCCTACCCGGGATCATACCAGAAAATGCTGCAAAATTAATCACAACACTTTGGCCCCCGCCCTATCTGGCTCCCAGCCTCGGGTGGGGGGGGAGGAGGGGGGGGGGGGTTGAATCTTGATGTATCTAGCTTCAATGATTGGCTATCTTCTGCCCTCGATAAGGTTGCCCCCATTCAACCCATAGTCTCCTCCAGACAAAAACGTTCCGCCCCCTGGTTTACCCCAAAGCTACGTGCTGAAAAAAGTTGGTGCAAAAAACTGGAGCGAAGCTGGAGACTCACCTACAATTCTGAGGCCAAAGCCATCTATAGAGCCTCAATCAAGAACTTTCATAGACTAAAGCACGCAGAAATGAAAGAATACTTTGTTAAGAAGGTAAACTCTGCCGGCAATTCCTCCAAAACCCTTTTTAAAATTGTCAAAGATTATACTAAACCTGCCGCTCTGTCCAGTATGATTCCCCCTACTCAGGAACTCTGCGATGGTCTATCGGACTTTTTTTACGATAACATTCTGGACAGATTCACCACGTTCTGCCCCACCCAGGAACACCCGGTCCAAAACCCTGTGGTTTCCAATCACGGCTCGTTTACCTCCTTTTCCCAAATCCCAACCGAGCTTGCTCTTCAACAATGGCTTGCCTGTAAATTTAACTCCCCTAAGGACCTTTGCCCAGCATCTCGCCCCTGAACTCCATATGGAACTCCTCATTGCAGTCTGGGGTCTTCCCCTCCGCCTGGAAACAGGCCATGCGGATACCTATCCTAAGAAAAACAGATTCTGACCCCTCGGTTTTTAAAAACTATCGCCCCATCTCCCTACTGCCAAAACCAGCCAAAGTTCTTGAAAAAATAGTCCAGGAGCAAATATCCACCTATCTTGAATCAGGCCGCCTCTTACACGACTCACAATCCGGGTTCAGATCCGGCTATAGCACGGAGACTGCACTGCTGGAGGTTTCTGAAACTATCTGTGAATGCGTGGACATAGGCGAAGCAGCAATGTTAGTGCCCCTCGACTTGTACGCAGCATTCGATACGGTCTCTCATGCTATTTTGATTGAGAGACTACTCAGCCTCAGGATCCAGGACACCACTCTATCCTGGATCAGATCTTTTCTAAAAAAAATCGCACTCAACAGATCTTCCTTCAGCCTTTTGTGTCCGAGGAGAAACCACTGAACTGCGGTGTCCCTCAAGACTCCGCATTAAGCCCACTGTTTTTTAATATGTATCTCTCCCCTTTGGCCACTGTAGTAGAATCCTGTGGAGTTAGAGCGATCTCCTATGCTGACGACACCCAATTGGTATTCTCATTCAGGGACAACTCCGAAGCAACCTTCTCCAATTTTAGACGCTGCTTGCTCAATATTTCCTTCTGGATGGCCCTAAACACACTTAAGCTCAATTCGGATAAAACCGAGGTGATATTTTTCAATCAAACAAGCCCTCCCCCTCTTCCACACTGGTGGCCATAAGAACTGAACCCCCCCCCACCCACCCTCCTTCCCGGAACCAGTGATGTCAGCCAGAAACCTGGGACTCCGGATCAATAATGAACTTTCTTGCAAAAATCAAATCGATCAGGTATCTGCGGCCTGTTTCAGAAAACTTCATATGATGCGAAAAATGTTCACCTTTCTCCCTTGGAAATCTCGCAGGACCATTGTCCACGCACTGATCACCTCACATCTGGACTGCGCTAATAAGTCTGTACGCTGGGGCCCCTGCATAACTGATCCAACGCTTACAGACTGTTCAGAATGCGGCAGCTAGGCTGATATATAACATTCCTTATCGTCATCCGATCTCCCCTTATCTGAAGAAGCTTCACTGGCTCCCAGTGACCAAACGCATCCAATTCAAACCAATGGTTCTGGTTTTTAGAGCACTGAAGGGTACGGGCCCAGCCTACCTCAGAGCTCGGCTTAAGCATGCACAGTCCAGCCGCGCACTTAGATCCAACCATCTTCGCCTCCTTGTCACCCCCGCTTCCGCTGCACCAGAATGGGCGGTAGAGCCTTTGTGGTGTTCGCTGCCAAGACTTGGAACAACCTGCCTCTGCCCTTGAGGCTGACCAAATCCAAATCTATTTTCCGAAGTGACCTGAAGACCTGGCTCTTCTCGAGTGCTTAACCTGCAGAGTGTACTCACATCCTTCGCCTGTCCAAGTGCCGGGACACCCCTGTTGGGGGTAGCTGCGCGCTTAATAAGCTTCTAAATAAATAAATAATACCTTATTGATGTCCTTTGAGTTTGACAAGGTAGATACTGTAATGCCTGGTGTATTGTTTTTACTCCAAGATTTTTCGAAACCACACCACTTTATCATATTTCTGTGACAATACTTTGCACTGCAAGTTTTTTGTTTGGGGTATTACAGGCTTAGTTGTTTTAGGGACCATTAACCTCACGTTCGGTACCGAACAAATGGGGATAACAATTTTGGTCGCCTCATTAGGTTATGACCCAAAAAATTGTTCTACTTGGTCCACTTCTATACATTCTACTTATGAGGCATAAGGAGTAGTTTCTTACCTGGAACTCCAGTTCTCTTGTAGGGGTATTTCCGTGATAGTTATAATCATGTGAATAGTCCCGCCCATGTGCGCGGACCCCGGAGCACTTCATTAGATATATCTTCTTAAGTTTTCATCTTCTGCCTTTCTTCAGGAAGGCCTGTATGGACACTTAAGAAATAAAAAGACAATAATGCAGCCTAAGAAACTAGGCTACCCTGGCCTTTACTTCATCTTGAAGTGAAAAAGATAGGCAGTTTAACTTTAAGTTTAGTAATTTACGGAGTTTTACACATGGAAAACTCTTCTTCACAAAACTCCTTTTGCATGAGATGAAAGGAATGGATAGAGAAGCCCCCATAGGCTGCCATTATGAGTCTGCAAATGGGTACCGTGCCTTTAAGAGTCTCCAGAGACCCCCGGTATCCCATGGCGCACAGCCAGAGGCATTTACTTTCAGTTCTTTTGGAAGGCGTAAATAAACAAAGCCTGCTGAGTCTTGGGGATATCTGTATCTGCCACCGGGGAGGAGGGCGGGTTGCTTATGACTATCACAGAAATACCCCTACAAGAGAACTGGAATTACAGGTAAGAAAATACTCCTTCTCTTGAAGGGGATTTCCGCGTATAGTCATAATCATGTGAATAGACTAGCAAACCCATCCCCAAAACAACTCACCAGTGGTGGCAGAACAGAGGACAACCGCACTATTGTGCAAATAGATTTCGAAGTGAAGCCTGTGCAACCTGAGCATCTGCCCTAGCATCAGTATCAAGTGCTTAGAAAATGTGTGGACTGACTTCCAAGTGGCAACCTTACAGATTTTTGAAACAGGTACATTACGAAGTAGAGCCGCAGTAGCTGCTTTACCTCAAGTAGAGTGAGCCCCAGGCTTACTAATCAAAGGTTTGTTTGCTTTTTGATAACACAGCTGAATACATGAAACAATCCATCTAGAAATTGATTGTTTAGAGGTAGCTAGACTAGTTCAAACTGAGCCATAGTTTAAAAATAGCTGGTCTGTTGTACAGATATCCTTAGTCTTGTCTAAATAGAATTTCAAGACTCTCCTAACGTCAAGAGACTGCAGTGACCTCTCCGCAGGAGAAGATGGATTTTGAAAAAATGTTGGTAATGTAATAGTCTGGTTTACATGAAACTCCGACACAACTTTAGGAAGGAACTTAGGTTGCGTCCTCATAACTACCTTAGAGGAATGAAAGACTGTATAAGGTTCTTTACAACATAAAGCCTGAAGTTCGCTAACCCTGCGGGCAGACGTAATGGCCACAAGGAAAGCCGTCTTCCAAGACAGATGCTGAAGAGAAGCCTTATGAATGGGTTCAAACGGTTCCTTCATTAGTCGTGAAAGGACTACATTCAACTCCCAGGGAGGCGAAGGACGCCTGATGGGAGGAAACACTTTCTTCAATCCTTCAAGAAAATATCTGATGACTGGGATTGAAAAAAAGGAAGTTTGTGAAGGACATTTCCTATACGCAGTCAAGGCTGCCAGATGAACTTTGATCGAAAGGAACTGAAGGCCAGATTGAGCCAAGTGTAACAAGTAAGGAAGGATGACCTCTTCCTTACAGGAGGAAGGATCGAAGTCCTTAGAAGCACACCAGATGCAAAATCTCTTCCACTTATACACATAGGATGTGCGTGTAGATGGTCTCTTGGCCTCTTTCAGTATCTCCATACAGTCCTGAGGGAGATTCAAATGTCCGTACTGTACTAGCTCAGGAGCCATGCCGCCAAATTCAATGACGAGAGGTTGAGGTGCACCATCTGTCCGCTGAACTTCGGCAGAAGGTTCGGCCTGCACGGCAGCTGGAGATGTGGCAGGAGAGACCGGTGGAGTAGGTCTGTGAACCACCACTGCCGGGGCCACTCCGGAGCAATGAGGATCATCTTGGCCCGTGATTGGGAGAGCTTGATCAGCACTGTCGGAATCAGGGGTTTTGGTGGAAAAGCGTAGAGAAAGCCACCTGACCAATTGATCCGTAGGGCATTCCCCAGAGTCCCTGGTTGGTAAAACCTGGAGGCGAAGTCACGGCATTTGCTGTTTTCTGCGATAGCGAACAGATCAACTTCTGGAGTACCCCATCTGTCAAAAATGTCTTGCACCACTTCGTCGTTTAAGACCCATTCGTGGTTTTCGTGAATGAGTCTGCTGAGCACATCTGCCTGAACATTCTGAACACCTGGAAGGTGACTTGCCTTGATGGTCAGGTTCCTGGCTAACAACCAGTGCCAGATGGTCTGGGCTTCCTGAGACAGCACTCAAGATCTGGAGCCCCCATTCTTGCTGAGGTAGAACATTGTTGTCGTATTGTCCGTCTGAACAAGCAGGGAGCTGGAGTGAAAAGACGGCTGGAATGCTTTCAGCGCCAAATGGACTGCTCGACGTTTCAGCAAGTTGATGTGGTACTTGGTTTCTTTCAGAGTCCTGTATCTGTAGGTGGTCAAAATGTGCACCCCATCCGTGGAGAGAAGCATCCATTACTATTGTTTGTGTGGGTATCTCCTTGCGGAAGGGAATCCCCCGGAGGAGATTGCGTGGAGAACACCACCATCGGATGGACTGACGTGCCCGTTGCGACAGTTGAATCCTGTCTACCCACTCCCCCAGTGTCTAGTCCCACTTATCCTCCAGACATTCCTGCAGGGGTCTCATATGGAGGCGTGCATTTGGAGTGAGGAAGATGCATGACGCCATCGAACCCAGGAGAGACGATACTTTCCTCACCGTTAGTGCGGGCATGATCATAAGAGCTTGAGCCTTCCGAAGGATCGATGAGCGTCTCTCCTCTGAAGGACACACGCTTGCTGTACGTGTGTCGAGAGTAGCTCCTAGGTATTGAAGACACTGAACAGGAGTTGAGACAGACTTCGTGAGGTTGATGTGAAGTCCCAAACGAAGTAAGAGATTGGAAGTCCGATTGAAATGCAGTTGCGCTTCCTGAAACGTAGCTGCCTTGATCAACCAATCATCCAGATATGGATAGACGCACAAGTTACTTACCTTCGGTAACAATATATCTGTAAGAAACATTAGTTAGTTAGATTCCTTACCTTAGAATATCCCCAGGCGTCAGGCTGGATCCGGAAAGATTTTTCGTCAGCAGTACCCCTGCGCGTGGGTAGGCGTCGTCTGCGGCACCGCGTCCGTCGTCGGCGTCATGATCGCCGGGATGACGTCGGAGTACTTAGACGCTGCCCTCGCGCGCTGACATAAGTTCTGTACATAGCTTTCCGCGCCAGGAACTCAGAGCCATGCAAGAAACCGACACTGGTGCCATGAAACTAGGGCCCTGAAAGGGATTACCTTAATCCTAGATATCGGTTTGCAGAACGGGGAGGATGGGTGGGGCGGTAAGGAATCTAACTAATTTTTCTTACAGATATATCGTTACCGAAGGTAAGTAACTTGTGCAGCTGAAAGAAACACGTTAGTTAGATTCCTTACCTTAGAATAGATACCACAACAATACTAACCCCGGTGGTGGGACTGCGAACCAAGATCACACCAGGAAGTCCTGGAGAACGGAACGACCAAAGAAGCCGTCTCTCCGGACTTCGCTGTCCAGGTAATAATGCTTGGCAAACGTGTGCAGCGAGGCCCACGTTGCTGCCTGACAAATGTCCTGCAGAGGGACTCCCCGTCCCAAGGCAGTAGTAGCCGCTGTGGCCCAAGTGGAATGGGCCCTCAGTCCCACAGGAGTATCCTTCTAGGCCAAGGAATTACAGACCTTAATGCACAAAATGACCCACCGAGAGATGGTGCGCTTGTGCACTGCCCGCCCCTTCTTAGCGCCCACGTAGCCAACGAAACGTTGGTTGACCACCCGGAACTGTTTTGTACGATCCAGATAAAAGGAGAGTGCACGTTTTGGGTCCAGACTATGGAGCCTCTCTTCCTCTTTCGAGGGATGCGGAGGCGGAAAGAAGGTGGGTAAGGTAATGGACTGCCCAATGTGAAAGGTAGTAACCACCTTAGGAAGAAAAGAAGGGCGAGTCCTCAGAACAACCTTGTCCGGATGGACAGAGGAAAGGAGGTTTAGAAGAAAGAGCCTGGAGCTCACTCACTCTTCTGGCAGAGGTGATGGCAACCAGGAAAGCAGTCTTGAGAGTCAGAAGACGAAGAGGACAGTTATGAAGTGGCTCAAAGGGCGCGCACAAGTCAACACCAGATTCAAGTCCCACTGAGGCATTACAAAGGGAACAGGAGGGAACATGTGAGTAATGCCTTTCAAGAATCTATTAACAACAGGGGACGGGAAAAGAGAAGGCTGATCAGGAAGCCGCAAGAAGGCTGAAACAGCTGAAAGATACCCCTTGATGGTGCCCAGAGCAGAGCCCTGCTGGGCCAGGGTAAGAAGAAAGAGGAGAACCTCAGAAAGAGGGGCGGGAAGGGGATCCACAGCCTTTGCTGTGCACCATGCCACAAATTTGTTCCACCTGCAGGCGTATACCGTTTTAGTGGAGGGACGCCTGGCTGCCAGAATGACATCACAGACTTCAGGAGGCAAGTCAAATGGCATTAACTGCTGCCGCTCAATCTCCACGCATGCAGGTGGAGGCTAGACAGGTTCGGGGGGAGGACAGTCCCCTGCTGCTGCGACATAAGGTCCTCCTGAAGAGGCAGTCGAATCGGGGGATCGATTGACAGACTGAGTAGCTCGGGATACCAGTATCTTCGTGCCCAATCCGGAGCCACAAGGATGACTTGGGCCCGGTTGCGCCTGATCTTCTTCAGCACTCTGCGCAGAAGTGGTATAGGCGGAAAGGCGTATAACAGACCGCAACTCCACTCGCGACGAAAAGCGAGTGCCACCTTGGAAATTCCAACGCGCAGAACTGATGACATTGCGCGTTCTCTTTGGTAGCGAATAGATCTAACCAAGGCTCTCCCCACTGCCGAAAGACGTTGCGCCACGTCCGAGTTCAGACGCCACTCGTGATCTATCATGCACCGGCGGCTGAGTTCGTCCGCCCTGGCGTTCAGAGAACCAGCCAGGTGTTGAACCACCAGGGTGATGCCCTGATGTTCCAGCCATGTCCAGAGGCGCAGAGCCTCCTGACAAAGGGTCCAGGACCCACCCCGCCCTGTTTGTTGCAATACCACATGGTGGTGGTGTCGTCTGTGAACACCTGCACTACACTTCCCCGGACAGAGGGAAGGAATGCCTTCAGTGCAAGCAGGATTGCCCGCAGCTCCAATATGTTGATATGGAGCCGGGACTCCGCCGGAGACCAGAGGCCTCTGATCTCCGCCTCTCCCATCCCAGGAGGGACGCATCAGTCACCACTACGTGCTCCGGTTGGGGTAGGGAGAGGGATCAGCCACTGACCCAATCGTGGTCCGTGAGCCAACACTGCAACTGTCTTGCAGTGCCCTCCGAGATCAGGACGTGGTCGGACAGGTTGCCCTGATGTTGAGCCCAATGGAACTTCAGGTCCCACTGCAGAGCCCGCATCCGCCACCTGGCGTGATGTACAAGCAGGATGCAGGAGGCCATCAGACCCAGCAGCAGTAGGGCCATCCTGACCGAAACTCAGGATAAAGGCTGAAAGATCGGAATCAGAGCCTGAATATCCCGAACCCGCTGTTCGGGAGGATAGACCCGAAACTGAGCCGAGTCCTGAACCGCTCCGATGAAGAGGCGCTTCTGGGAGGGACTCAGATGTGACTTCGGCACGTTGATTGAGAACCCCAGCGAATGCAGGAGGTCGGCCGTAGTCTGGAGGTGGGAGACGACTGTTCGGGGCGAGCCCGCCTTCAACAACCAGTCGTCGAGATAGGGGAAGACTGGAACCCCTAATCTGCTCAGATGAGCTGCGACCACCGCAATCACTTTCGTGAACACCCGAGGGGCACTGGTGAGGCCAAAGGGGAGCACGGTAAACTGAAAGTGCTCGTGGCCTACCGTGAACCGCAGGTAACGCCGGCAGGATGTGGACGTGGAAATAAGTGTCCTGCAAGTCCAACGCTACCATCCAGTCTCGAGGTTCTAGGGCAGCTAGAACCGGAGCTAAAGTCAGCATCTTGAACTTCTCCTTCCGGAGGAAGGCGTTGATACTCCTGAGGTCCAAGATAGGGCGTAGGCCCCAGTTGCCCTTCTTGGGAACCAGAAAGTAGTGAGAGTAACAACCCCGTCCTACTTCTGGGCCAGGAACGCGCTCGATGGCCCCCTTGGCCAAGAGGACCGTAACTTCCTCCTGCAGAAGTTGCAAGAGATCCCCCAACATGCGGTGGTAATGCGGTGGCATGGCTGGAGGGGTCGCCTCGAAGGGGAGGGAGTAGCCCCTTCGGACGATTTGCAGCACCCAGCTGTCCGAAGTGATGGTACGTCAGTGGAGCAGGTGATGGCGAACTCTGCCTCCCACTGGCGTGGAATGGGCCTGAAAGGTCGGCTTTGAGGCAGATGCTGCGGGAGCGGATGTGGACTGACCGGATCTCTGTCCCCCTGCTCCGCCACGGCGGAATCCACGTCCGTGACCGCGTTGAGGTTGGTTCTGCGGCCTGTGGCTGGACGAATATGCGGGCGCCCCTTTCTTGGCCACGAAAGGGGCGAAAAGCAGAAGGTTGCTGGCGCTGGGCCGACAGGCCCAAGGACTTGGCCGTAGCCCTGGAGTCCTTAAAGCGCTCCAGCGCGCTATCTGCTTTTTTGCCAAAAAGGCGACTGCCATCATAGGGCATGTCCATGAGAGTGCTCTGGACATCCCCTGAAAAGTTCTTGGACCTCAGCCAGGCGTGACGACGAATCGCCATCGTCGTTGCAATCGCTCTACCCAGCGAGTCCGTGGTGTCAAGTCCACATCTGATGGAATACCGTGCTGCATCACGTCCCTCAGCAAGAGCCTGGGCGAGCCGTGTCCTGGTCTCCTCTGGGCACTGGGGCAGCACGTCCGCCACCATATCCCACAGAGAGTGGGTGTAACGGTCCAAAAGGCACGCAGTATTATTGGACCGCAACCCAAGACTGAGGGAGGAAAACAGTTTCTTGCCAAACTGCTCCATCCTTTTGGATTCCCGATCCGGAGGTGCGGACGGGAAGGTGGTTTGGGACGTGGAGGCCTGGATAACCAGACTCTCAGGGGTGGGGTGTACGGACAGAAAGCTGGGGTCGCCCGGAACTGGGCGGTGGCGCCAGGCTACGTTCCGATCCGCAGGAGAGACTGTGGAGGGCTTGGACCAAGTGCCCATCAGAACGTCGGTGAGGGCCTCACTGAACTGCAGCAGAGGCTACGAAGAGCTTACTGGCGGTTGAAGCACCTCAGTGAGGAGGTTAGTCCTCATGGCGCTGCAGGGAGCTCCAGGCGGAAGGCCTGGGCTGCCCTGCACAGCACCACAGCATACGTAGCACCCTCCTCCGTAGCCACGGAAGGAGGAGAGATGAAACCAGTGTCAGGCAAAGTGTCTAGACCACTGGCGTCCCCCAGCTCATCTGCCCAGTCCTGACTTAACTGGCACTGTTATACCAGAGGGTCCTCAGACCCCTCCCAGTCCTCCCCTTCATCCGTGTTCTGGTAATCAGGCAGAAATGACGGAGCCGGGTCATAGGCGAAATGCTCACCCATCGACGCCGGAGACGGCGCCGCTCCGACGCCAGACCCGGACCGGGGCTGAAACTAGGGACGGCGTCGTCCGAGGACGGCGCCGGGAGCGACACCATGGGGGTCAGCGCCAGCGGAGGAGTCGTGAGGTCAACTGGTGTCGACCAGGATCCAGGCCTGGATCCCACGGGGGCCTGCGGTGTTGGGACCGAAGTCGATGGCGGCGCTGAAGCCGCCGGCTCGCTAGGACCACCAGTCGGACCTGCGGGGCCCGGAGGCGCGCCGGCAGGCCTCGACGGCGGGAAGAGAGTCCTCATGGCCACGAGGAAGTCTCAAATCTCGCCCGGAGTCGCATGAAGCCCAGGGACCGGAGGGTGTGGGGCCGGATGCGACTCCTGCCGCTTCCATTGCAGCCGCGCGGGTGGTGCCACCTGAACCCTCGGCGAGTCGTGCGACCAGCGAGGGGAGTCAGAAGAGCGGTGTCGCTTCTTCGCCTTCTTTTTGCCATGCCTCGACCTACCTGTGTGCGAGGACTTTGATCCCGACGAGCGGTGATGACTGCGGCTCCACGACCGGTCCCTCAACTTCCTCCTCGAATGGGACCTTGAGCGGCGCGGAGCCGACTGCCGGATCTCGAGGAGCTTGCGGGACCGCTCCTGCCTAGCTTTCAACGTCAAGGCCCGGCAGTCGGGGCACGACTTGTCATCGTGGTCGGCCCCAAGACAGTAGAGACACTGATGGTGGGGGTCGGTAACCGACATCAGTGAGTGACAGACGTCACACAGCCTGAACCCGGGCATCCCTACCGGCACCAGGAGTCGAAGTCGACTCAAAAAAGATAGACAAAATGTCCAAAAAGTTAGTCAAAAAATTACTAAGGGTACGCTCTTCCCGGATTTGCGCTTGCTGGCGCGGAAAAAAGAAGAACTGATGTCAGCACGCGAGGGCGACATCTGAGTACTCCGAGGACGTCATCCCGGCGATCATGACGCCGACAACGGGCGCGGAGCTGCACACGACGCCTACCGACGCGCAGGGGTACTGCTGCCGAAAAAGCTTTCCGGATCCAGCCTGACGCCTGGGGATATTCGAAGGTAAGGAATCTAACAAACGTGTTTCTTTAAGATGAATATTTTGTTCCTCCTCAGATGCGCAGCCACCACTGCCTTGCATTTGGAAAAAGTCCGAGGTGCTGACTTCAGGCCAAAGGCCAGCACGGAGTATTGATAATAGTTGTTGCCCACTGTGAAACGCAGGAACTTGCGAAGTTTCCTCGCTATGGGCACATGAAAGTATGCGTCCTGCAGATCTATTGTGCATAGCCAGTCTCCATGATGAAGTTAAGGGTAGATCTGATGCAAGGACAACATCCGAAATGTTTCTCTTCGAACCCATTTGTCGTTAAGTCGAGAATGGGTCTGAACTCGTTCTGGTCTTTCTTGCGGACTAGAAAGGAACGTGAATACAGCCCTTTTCTTATTTAGAGGGACAGGTTCTACTGCCCTTTTTCCTAGGAGGGTGTTGGCCTCTTTCTGCAACTCGCGCCGCATGTATCTTGATCGAGTTGGAGGGATTGATGGAGGAGGGCTTATAAAACGTATCGAATATCCACTGCGAACAATATTCAGCACCCAATTGTCCTGAGTTATTTTCTGCCACTCTGCCAGATCTGAATACTTCCCTCCCCCAGAGTGGACAACGGAAGAGGGGGAAGAAACCCTTCAGGGCTTCGGACCAGCAGGAGCCTTGTTCCCCTGTCCAGACTGCTGGTTAGATCTTCCTCGCTGTTGTCGTTTTTGAAACGGCTGAAAGGACCGCTGGAACTGCTGCTGTTGGTTGGACTGACGACCCTGAGACAGTTGGAACCTCTGAGAGGAATAACGCCTCTGGAAAGGACGGAAGGTCTTGCGTTGTTGTTTAGGTTTCTCCAAACCAACAGCCTTCAACGTCTCCATTTCGGTCTACATGCGGGCCATCTCGTCGTCCGCGTGGGAACCAAAGAGTGTTGTGCCAGAGAACGGGAGATTGGAGATTCGCTGCTGCGCCCCAGGCTTCAGTGATGTGAGATGAAGCCAAACATGACGTCATAGAGCGATACCATGGCAATACCCGTGGGCTGCCAGAAGTGAAGTATCTGCTGCAGCGCTGGACTTGGTTAGAGACCATCAGGCCCTCATTCACAATCTCCTGGAAGTCTTCCCTATTGTCCCTGGGTATGAGATCCACAAATTGCTGAAGAAACTCCCACAATGATCTATCGTAATGGCCCAGCAAGGCCGTAGAGCTCGCCGCCTTTATGGAAGTCGCTGCGGTGTTACAAGCCTTTCTGCCCACTGAATCCAGCTTACGGCTCTCTTTATCCGGTGACACCGTGGAAGTCGGAGCCGTAGCATGCTGTTTCCGTGCAGCCACCACTATCAAAGAGTCCGGAGTGGGGTCCAGCCGGAGGAAGGCAGGATCCGAATCAGGCGGATGATACTTCTTCTGCAACCTCGAGGGTGCAGACTTTATAGAAGACTGCGTTAGGAACAGTTCCATAGCTGGTTCCTCCAGACCCGGCAGCAACAGACGCGATGTCTGTCTCTTCTGCAGAGTCTCAAATATCACAGAGGTCGGCTGCACAGGTGTAGACAGGGGAATGTTGAGTTTCGTAGCCCCTCTGACCAGAACCTCATGGAAGGTAGAAATGTAATCAACCGGTGACACCCTTTGTGGGGGAGAGTCCATGAGAGTAGGAGTGTACCTCCCTGTACTCGTGGAAGATGTATCCCTTGTATGCTGGGACCGAGACCTCTCATAATGGCGACAATGTAATTCTGTGGAAGACCGATGGCGACTATGTGACCAATGTCTCGAACAAGACCGTGTTCTTGGCCGTCGAGGTTCCACAAGGCGCGTGGGCTGAGGAGCCACGGTCCCAGGTTGAGGCGGAGGAGGAGGCGGTGGAGGAGGAATCACTGGTGGAAGCGGAGGCGTAACTGGAGGCAGAGGCGGAGGAGTAGCTGGAGGCGGATTAGTAGCTGGAGGCAGAGGAGGAGGACTTGGTGGTGGCGGTGGTATTCCTGGTGGGACCACCGATTGAAGCGGAGCAGGAGGCGACCTAGTTGGTGAGTAGGTACGTGAATACTCCGAACTGGGAGACGAGACCAACCTCCTCCTTTTAAGCGCAGGCCGTGAGGAAGGGACCCTGGATGCTCTATCAGTCCCCCTTGACGTCGATCTACTGCTCAACGTCGAGCGTCGACGTCGTCTGGATTGCTAAGTCCCTGTCGATGACGATAGGCTCACTACTGAGCGAGGGCCGGAACGGGACCTCTACGTCGAACGCAGGTATCGACGTCTCAACGTCGACCTTCTCCTTGATTCTCTCCTCAACGTCGACTTTCTTGTAGAAGATTGCCTCCTCGGCATCGATCTTCGCATTGACGTCGATGGTGATCGGCGATGACGCTTCGGCGGTGACCGCCGCTTGTGAGACCCAGATCGATGCCGATGATGTCTCGACAGCGATGTTCATTGTGTCGACGTCGAAGGCGGGGAACCCCTCGACGGCGATCTCGCCGCTCTTCTCCTCGACGTTGATCGTCGACATCACTTCGACCCAGAGCCCTGGGTCGACGGAGAGCATATCGTAGTCATACCTGCTCTCGACGTCCTCGACTGGGAACGGCGTCCTTTTTCTGCTGTTTTTTCACTGGGGAGCCCCCAGAGGTCGAAGCATGGGACTTGGTAGAGGACTTACACTCTCCTTTCCCAGAGGCTGAAGAAGCTGCCTTCTGTCTCCTCTGCTCCATGCCTTGGAGCCGAATCTTCTCCCTGTCACGCAGGGTGCGCCTGGAAAAGGTCTTGCAAATGGCACAGGTGTCAGGAACATGGGACACGGGCAAACACAGGATACAAACTCTGTGGGAATCCGACTTGGCCTTCTTCCTATCGCATTCATGGCACTTGTCAAATAGAGATGACATTTTGACAAGACAACAGCAGAAATACTGCCAAAAACTACAGCAGTAGTTAGCTAAAGGCCAAAGACGTCAAGTGAAATTGCTGAAGTCCAGAAATAATCACAAATTTTTATGAAATAGCAAAAAAGGTAGAGCTCAATGCTCCAGGGTCCTGCTAGCAGGAGCTGGAAAAAAGAACTGAAAGTAAATGCCTCATGTGATACCGGGGGTCTCTGGAGACTCTTAAAGACACGGTACCCATTTGCAGACACATAATGGCAGCCTATGGGGGCTTTTCTATCCATTCCTTTCATCTCTATCATGAAAAAGGAGTTTTGTGAAGGAGAGTTTTCTATGTGCAAAACTCAGTAAATTACTAAACTTAAACTGCCTATCTTTTTCACTTCAAGATGAAGTAATGGCCGGGGTAGCCTAGTTTCATAGGCTGCATTATTGTCTTTTTGTCTAAGTGTCCATACAGGCCTTCCTGAAGAAAGGCAGAAGATGACAACTTAAGAAGATATATCTAATGAAGTGCTCCGGGGTCTACGCACATGGGCAGGACTATTCACATGATTATGACTATACACGGAAATCCCCCACAAGAGAACTGTTTGGCTCAAAATAAGTATCCCGATTCCTGTGTGCCTCAGAATAAGTATCCTGATTCCTGTGATCACCTACTTGTATTGTTCCAGGGTCTGATCTTGCTGCCATGTGGTATGGAGGCCACAGCTTCCCCCTATATGTTTTTAATATTTATGGACTCAAAAACCAAGCATCACAATCTAATAAATCTTAAGAGCAATTTTGATTAAATAGGCAGATGCCACGTCAGAAAAATAAAAATTCATAAAAGAAGGGAAGAGGGGAAGTGAGACAGAATGTCATCAAAATGACAGCTTTAACAAATTAAAGCCATCAGAGAAACTAGACAACGGCAAAATACTAGAAGAAATGGGAAATGCCACAGGAACAAAGAGGGGGTTCGATGGTTGTCTCATCGTAGAGTCAGAATGTTTCTCTCACATCCCTAATGCCTCCCACAGCAGACATAAATAGATAGAACATATCAAGAGTACTGTTCAGGAAATGCGCAACACTGAAAGTGGCTGACCGATGAACACGAGTGTTATCTTGCCTTGTATATCTACTTTATTTACAAAAAGGGTTATACAAATTGCGTAAATAGCTATAGCAATAATCCTTGTTGTGCTGACCATCTACCTTTTGATAAAACTGAGCCAATGCATCATTTGATGTGCTTGCAAAAATAAAGGCATTGGCCAAGCTTTCCCACTTAATGTTGCTAATGATGACAATTTTGAAGTAAATATAAATGTAACAATTCTGGATTTGAAACTGAAATGAATAGGCTGTATGCTATGCAGTTGTTGATAGTTTTCACCTGGGACTGGTAGAATGGGGGCTCATGGCACAATTATTTTACAAATATACACACAGCTTCCTGCAATAATACAGATCCGTGTTTAGGTCTCGCATACGCAGCGCGCATGCACTGCATAGGAAAAAGACCTTTAGTAATCGACACAGCTTTGCGGGCAAAAAAGTGCACGTGTTGCATTGCTTTCAATGGCAACGTGTGCGCGTTTGGCGATTCCCTTGCGGGAGGGAGCTTTGGCGCCATGTGTTATCAACTATCACTTCTGGCGCTGCTCGCTCCTGCAAGGGAAACGCTTTCACTTTTGCTGCGCGCTTGTTTGTAATGCTAAAGCTTTAAGCGGAGTTTGTTCAGAAATGTTGAAAGCGTGTTTCCCCGTTTTCTGAATCCAGGTTTAAACATTGGAGGAAAAGAAAGCGCAGGTTGTCAGTGGAAAAGCAGATTAAATCCCTCCATGGAGATGGCTTATTTTTCATTTTGTCCGCAGGACCTTGAACCTTTCCGATCAATTGTGCTCCTATTCCTCTAACATAAGGAGATTCCATTTTCAGACTCATTGCTTTACTCGACTGCTCTCTGCCTGAACACTTTTCCAAGCACCCAGCATGCTGTCTGCATATGAAGTCTTCATATGACCATCTGGTTTTCTGAGCTTTATACCAAGATCCCCCTGTAGTGGAAGCTGAGGTGTATATGAAGATGTTTCACCAACACCTATTAAGCACTGCTTTTAAATGTGATGTAAATTTAATGTTGGTTCAGCAGCGGATGGTGTCGTGCCCGAGCTTAAATTGCATACATTTGGGTGCCAAAAATAACATTTATTATTAAAGGAACTTTAAGAAATATTATATAATGGATACGGTTTCTCTCTGAAAACTAAATTAGTGCTCCACCATTTTTTTTTTTTACACAATATATTAGGTTGTGATCTAGACAGGGATGTGCAACTATGTTTAATACCTTGCATTCGTTTTGGGGTAACATGTATTACCCTCCGTCTGTTTGTAAAATAAGGTGGCATAGAAGCGCATGGAGCTCGTGCACATTCTAACTGAACACTGGTGTTTGAGCAGACACTGGCGGAAGTGGACTTCTGTGTCTGCTTGCTTTGCTCTGCTGCCCTACTATAAGCAGCGCTAACGTCTGTTGGTTTGCCCCACTTTAATTGTCTGTGAATAGAATCAGATGTGTCCCCCGTAAGGAACACCCTTTTCTTCTGCCTTGCAGTATTGTTTTCGTTCTTACCAAAAGCGTTTATGTTCCTGCATTATTGGTATCGGCGCCACGTTCACCCGGGGATCATTGCTTGTAAACATGACATAACTTATTCAGAAGATGTGATCTAATGGACGACTGCCTGGATGCTGACTTTACGGAAAACTTGGGGAAACAAGGATAGACTTATTTAAAAGTTGTGGCTTTTATTGTATGTGCGTGTGAGTATGTTTGTGGGTATTTATGGTTGTGTGTGTCTGGGAACCAACACAGGCCCAACACGCTGATGCCAGAGTTGTCCATCTTTCACGCAATGGCCATAGAGGTCGCATAATTGTTACTGAGGTAAAACATGAATCGACCGACAAAAAAAAAACAAAAAAAACACACCCAAAGCGTCTCTTCGTTCACTCCCCTGCCTCCTGCACTCTCGGTAACTTTAGTGCATATATGTGACACATTTCAGTAAAACACAGGCTGATACTGGCAAAATGTGCCCCAAACCCAGCTCCGCTGTAGCCAGCAACAGACCTCGCAAAATGGAACATTTACTTGCACCATGGTACACAGTGTTTTAGAAGTGCATGGAGCCCGCGCACAACATTTATAACACTCCGCCTGTTTGTAAAATAGGTTGCCATAGAAGCGCATGGAGCTCACGCACATTCTAAATTAAACAAAAAACAAAAAAAACAGCGCGTCTTCTCGTTCACTCCCCTGCCTCCTGCACTGTCGCGGACTTGAATGCACATGTGGGACATCTCTGAGCAAAACACAGGCTGATATTGGCAAAATGTGCCCCAACCCCCACTATGATCTAGCCAGCAACAGACCCCGCACCCTCCCCTCCTACCTTTCTGACCTATTTTATTAAGGCTTCACGTGCACTCTGTCCCCAACTTATATTTGGGCTAAGTGTGTAGAGCTTTGGCCTGGCAAAAAAAAAAAAAAAACAGCACTCCTGTCAGCACCCCTAAAGCCATTTAGGGGCTTAGTAAAAAGCAGCATTTAGGACTCCCTGCAGCCACGTTCAAAACGCTTCAAACCTCCTGCTTGTGTTCACTATCCTCCTTTTGAATGGTTTTACGATCTAATTTTTTTTTATTACTTATAGACACATGGCCCTAGTCTGCAGACTTGTTGGGACAGATAAGACCGTGAAATGTCTCCAGGCCACTTTCTAATTACTTGCACTACAAACCCCCCACCTCCCACCCACCTCGCCTTAGGCTGTTTTTAGGCAGTGTCACAAGGTGTTTCTAAACAAGGCCGCGTCTCCTCCACCTTACTTATCGAAAACAAAACCTTAGTCCTGTTTGGGTTGTTGTGTCCCCCTAATGCCAAAGTTGTCCATCTTTTACGCATGGCCATAGAGGTTGTAAAATCGCTAACTTTGGTGCATATCTGTGACACCTCTCCGCAAAACACATGCTGATACTGGCAAAATGTACTGCAACCCCCGCTACGTTGTAGCCAGCAAGCCTTTAGAACTAGAAAAGCTGTCAACATTTCTTCACAAATAAGTCTATTAAATTAAATAAAGTTTAGCCTATCTATAACATGTCTCTACTACCTCTCTACTACCCTCTTCTACATCTCTACTACCCTTCTTCTATCCCTCTACTACCCCTCTACTACCACTCTTCTACCCCTCTAGCCCTATACTAACCCTCTATCCCTCTACCCCTCTAATACCCATCTTCTACACCTCTAACCCTCTACCCTTCTAACCCTCTTCTACCCCTCTACTACCCCTCAACCCCTCTACCCTTCTACCACTCACCTAGCCCTCTACTACATCTCTACTACCCTGCTACACGACTACTACACCTCTACTACCCTTCTTGTATCCCTCTACTACCCTTCTTCTATCCCTCTACAACCCATCTACTATAACTCTTCTACCCCTCTTCTACCCCTCTACTACCCCTCTACTACCCCTCTACTCCTTTACTACCCCTCTACCACCCCTCCTCTACTCCTCTACTATCCCTCTACCCCTCTTCTACCCTTCTACCCCAATACCCATCTACTACCCCTCTACCTCTTTACTACCCCTCTACTACCGTACTAACCCTTTATCCCTCTACCCATCTACTACCCCTTTTCTACCCCACTACTAACCCTCTATTCCTCTACCGTCTTCTACCCCCTACTACCTCTCTACCACAACCATATAATTACATAACACATAATAAAAGAATAAATGCAACATACATCCCACATAATACCGCTCACTGCAACAAAATTACTTCTAAACAAACACTTAAGTTCCCAAAAGCGAGAACTATTGGCTATGCCAATGCTTGTTATACCTGGTTAAAGCATTGCTAAAGCCTTTGCATAATTGCACACTGACACACATTTTAAACGCATTACCATTTTGCAATTCTGTGTAGTACTCTGCACATTTAGCCTAACTGTTCAAGTAAGTGCAGCCTCCTTTTAAAGTTGGCATAGGCTATTGTAATGCTTGTCTTTTCAAAACAATAAAAGATTTATGTTGGCATACACAAGTGAAAACTGCAGATTTAGTGAAGTCGGCCTTTCTACCATAGCCCTATAAATCTACTCAAAGGCCTTCTCACATTCTTCCCATGAGAAGAGCCAGGCACCTGCATGTTAGTGTGTACCTAGTACAAGAATTTGAGCATGTGTTCTTTCCTCTGCTTCTTGTATTGAAAGGAATGTATAAAGGTAGCATAAAATGAGTAGAATTTAGCATATGTGCTCCAACAGATTAGAAGGTTAAATGCTGGTCCGCTGACATTGCCAATCACACATAGAACAGATTTGAGGCGTGCTAGCTGTTTGTATTAAACATGTGTTAGACTTCTAGGAGCCTTTGGGAGTGTCTGATTTTTTTCTGTATTAAATTCAGATTTTTGGACTTTAGCTGGGGTTCAGATTTGTATGTGCAATGTTACATATACTGCATGATTTGGTGTTTATTGTTTACATGCCCTGTAATGGAAATTATTGTCTGTTAGTGTTTCATGAGGTATTACCCCTCATGTACTTCGTGATACAGAACTAAGGCACACTTATGAGACAACCAGAGTATAAACATGTGCCCCCACCCTCTCCCCTGCCCCCTCCTCCCGGACAAGACCGGGAATTCTGAACAATCCCAAGATAAATCCTCCTACCGTACAAAGGTTTCTCCATAATTGTCGAGGTACTACAATATCATACCCATATGGCCAGGATCTCCTATATAAATCTTTCCAATCGATATACCTCTTCACTGTTGTGTCACCCATTTCTCTCATGAGCCTATACTTCCTTTCTTTCCCCCGCCCGATGCCGATTTAGATAGCTATGCCTTCCAGTAGCTTTGGACCCCTCATTTACCCTTTAAATACAACCAACACTATATTTTAATTGTTTAGGTTGGTCTCGTGTGATTTTGTTCTACACTCAAAGGGACATTTGCTTTCCCGGTCTTGATTCACTCTGTAACATGAATTTATCGATGAAGAAATGTTTGAAAAGAGTTACAGGTATTTCATAACTTACTGCTATTCTTCAGGCTTTCTTGAACGAGTAAAAGAACATCTGGTTGAGTCATCTAGGAAACAAAAGAACAAAAAAGGTGCTCAAGTTAATGAAAATCTAATTGAAGCTCTGATAAAAATTATTTTTTGCATTTACTATCAAGTAACATTTTCAAAATAAACACAAAACATCAATATTAAGCTGCAAACAGAGCACTAAAATATGAAATATTGATAGGAGTTGTGTTTTGCTATTCTGGTTGTTATAAGTGATCATATGTCAACTATTATTGATAGCCTGTCCTTGTTTGATTTGGCAAATAATAATGGTGCCTCTCCATAAGTCCTCACGCTTTGTACAGCCTCCTATATGGAACTCTTTATGGATGGTAGCTATAAATATTTGGGACATTTTGTCTATCTTTTGTTGCAAATCTGTCTCATAAGCAGTGTTCTTCGCTCATAAGTGACGCCTCATGTTAGCATATGATTCCACCTTATCTGTCATTCATTCAAATCCAGATTCCTTTCTTATCGATTGGATTCTCTGGCTGAATAAACTAGTGAATTCCAAACTGTAAATAAATATTACATCTTTAAATTTAGGTTTTCAGTGTACCTATAAAAGACCACCAATCGAACCATCATAAACTCATGCAACTCGGTGGCAGCCAGGAGTTAGCCATTTACTTCCAAAAGAAGATCATCAAAATGAGAACTACTGTCTCTAATCTCCTGACAGTCCCTTATCCCCTGTTATACTTGTCTCTCGCTCTCTCTATTCCTCTGCTGGTCCGCTCATTCAAATACAAGTAGATTTCTACAAAATTCACATCCTGAAAACAGAAATCCTTGCATATCTCTTATACAATAAACCCTCACCACTACCCTCCAGCGATCTCATCTCTAAAGGTTCAATATGTTCCTCACTGTTCAAATCTATCAAAAGACAAACAATTGATGGACGGAATGCAGAACAAATCAAAACATTCACCCCCCAGTCAAGAGCTCTGGGTTAAATCCATCATTCTTTTGCTCACCATTCCACCCCAGTTTAGACCTGGCCATGTGCAAATCAGTCTTGACCCTGTGCCTCATGGGAACAGTCTAGCCTGAACTGCTAAGCCAGGTCCTTCCTGGACCGGAAACAAGCATCCTAGGACCGGTTTCGGGGTTTCACCCTTCATCAGCCAAGATAGTTTGAATCCAGTGGCACAATGAGCCCGGGACCCATGTCTGGTGCTTGTTTCCGGAACAAGGGAAGACATGGTTTGGCAGTTCAGGCTGGACTGATCCTATGAGGCACAGGGTCAAGACTAATTTGCATATAGCTGTGTCTGAACTGGGGTGGCGAAGTGCGCTAAAGAATGATGATAGATTCAACCCAGATCTGTGACTGGGTTTGAGTGTCTGAAAAGTTTCAGTGCTCCGTCCATCAGCCCTGGGTTTGCTTTGTTTGCCCTAAATTTGCAGGGTATGCCCAGACGTGGGCCCCTTGCTCACTTTGTCACTAGATGCAAGCTAGCCTGGCTATTGAGGGCTGGACTGTTCCCATGAGGCACAGGGTCAAGACTGATTTGCACATAGCTGTGTCTGAATTAGGGTGGCGAAGTAAGCTAAAGAATGATGATGGGCTCAACCCAGATCTGTGACTGGGGGTGTGTGTCTGAAAAGTTTCAGTGCTCCGTCCATCATCTCCTTGTGTTTGCAAATCGATCAAAGACCTGTCCACGCCCTCTTCCTCGTATACTCTGCCTCACAGTTAGCCATTTTGTCCCAAAGAATCCAAGGTTGTGAAAAATTGTGAAAGATGGTCTGATCCTTCACCTCATGGAGAGAGGTTTGCTACACCAGGAATTGTGCCTGAGCTGAGGCTTTGGGGGCCACTGTACGGCATTGGCTGGTACAGCCTCCCTATCTACAAATAAGAACCCTTTGGTGAATTTTGCCCACCTGGATGAATGCCACGGCAGGGGTGCTGACGTGATAAGTGCCACACTCTAGATAATTTGTGGCCATGTAGATGGCAGCGGTGTTTGGGCTTACTCTCTTAATTTCCTACTGGGCAGTGCTGTATACTGGGTCCAGAGGTTCAACTGCGAGGGTGGCAGTAGTGTTTGAGTGCATGCCTTCCTTGTACTGTGGCTATGCTGCAGCTTTAAAGCAGCGTGGAATGGTAGGGAAGTGTCTCTTCTCCCCTTGTTTTGCTCTGTGGTGTATATTGGGACTCAATGTGTTGTTGTTCCTTTCCTCTGCAGGCCCCAGGAAGCACTTCGCAAAGTGGCACCATTTATATCCAAGGTGCTTTCTCATGACCATGGGGACACAGGCATAAGGGTTATAAACATGACAGGTCTTACTTCCCTCAATGACAGGCTCATGTTCTTTCTGCTGCTACCAAACCGTTGTCTCCTTCGAATTTTTTATAGTTTGTCTCCGTGAGCCCTGACTGAGCCAACTGTCAATACTGTTTTTTAGAAAAGGTTTCCAGTTCCTACTCCTCTAACAAGTGAGGTGCCTCTCTTCCCAGGAATTAATGCCCTTGATGTTCCTGATGCAGACTCGAGAGATACGGCTATCTTCTTCGCCTGCCTGGAGACTAAGGATACTCGTGACATTGAATCTACGGAAAAGCATATTAAAAATAAGGTGCTGGCAAAAATCATGAATATCCTTGTAGCAACAAACAAAAAAAAGACATTTCCTGGACTCATCCTTGTCTTCTATCTCTGATGCTGGTCTTTTCAACATTTTCGACCGCTATATGCTTGCTATGGCTCTTAGTCTTCCTCTGCAACAGTATATCCACCAAATCCTGCTGCAAGGTGGAAGAAACCTCTGGTTCAAGCTCTATGCTCTTTTTATTTTATTTTTAAAGTTTTGTAGGTAGACTCCTTCCTTTCCTGTTTTGCTGGACTAACCAGCTGGCAGGGTCCCTTACCTCTGCACAACAGGGATTACAGCTTCAGGGGGTCATGGTGACCATTGTCTTCATAGTTCCATCTGAAGCCTCTGGTATGACATGATTTTCACAATGGTACCCTGGTCTGCTTCGATCTGGAGGTGCCAATTCCAGTTTTCTGGCAGATCCGCAGCTCCCTCCAGTGGTGAATCCCTCCAAGCAGAATATCCAATGGTGTGGGGCTCTGTTTCCCCTAACTCCAGGTGACCATTACAGCTTTACTGGCTGGTGGACAACCTTGAGCAAGGCCGCCTCTTACGTACACCGGTCTCTAGGAAAGCCCGATTGAATCTGAAACCAGAGGGAGCAACTGGCTATTTTTTAATCTTTGTGGGCATTTGCACCTTTGCTCCTTGGTACAAATAAAGTGGCAATGACTTATGTGAATTGGCAAACTGAGCGCGCTCTCCCTCTCTGCTGTTGATTGCTCTCCGGATCTGCTCCAAACCTAACCTAATCTCATCTCATCTCATTTAATTGCCTGTCAGCTACATCCTAGAGGTGGATTAAGTGTGGGTGGAGTCGTCCTGTCCTCCTTGGATTTTTCTTGGCTATAGATCTGTTCCTGTAGATTTCCAGGAGCTCTGAGCAACGTCTTTATGAGCTCCTTCGACTCTGGCCATTACATTTATTTTGAGAGAACAGGGAATTCTAGGGAGTTTTCGTTGGGTGCTCTACACTCTCCTTGTCCTATCCTGCTTTTCTTGCCTCACTTTCTACTACTTGAGAGGGTTCTTCTCAGGAATTACTGTGAAAAGGCCCAGAAACAGCTGCTGGCCCCTTCCTGAAAGAGGAAGTCTTTATCCACCCCCTATTTCCAGAGTGCTATAACTTCCCCCTTCCCTGCTCCACTGAACAGTTTGGACTGAGTGGTTACGCATGAGGGTCGGGGGCGTGGCTAACCAGCCATGAGGCTCCGTCACTCAGCCCGATTATCCGTTATTTATCCTAAGCACAAAAGTGCCATCGCTACCCCAAAACCCGCCAGCAGGATTAGAGGTGTGGGCTTGCACATCCACAGCAAGTTTGAAGGCGCCAGCGGCTGCACAGGCTGAACAGTGGCCGTCTGCATCGAGGGGCCGCCTCGTCCTTGAATTGGGTGCTGAGTGGCAGTGGAAGTCCTGTGTGGCTGCGACTGAGCAGCAGAGTCCCGTGGTGGAGTGCAGCGGATCGCAGGCACGGGACACAACCGTGAAGCACCGGAAAAGAGCACTGTTTGAGCCGTGGGTGCGGAAGCGGACCTGAATCGCTGGTGCGCTGGCTGCGCAGAGGGGCCACCTCGCCCTTGGGCTGGGAGCTGCGCAGCGACGATAGCTCTGTGTGGCCGCAGCCAGGGAGCGGAGTCCTGTGGTGGAGCTCGTCAGATCGCTGACACGGGACGCAACCCAGGGACACCGGAATAGCGCACTACTCGAGCCCTAGGCGTGGGGGCGGGCCTGTGTGGCTTGTCAGCCGCGCACCGCGGTACGAAGCTGTGACGGCGTGAAGCCCCCTTCGAGAACTGAACGGGACCGGCCTGGTGGGCCTGAGGTGAGGTGCGCAGAAATACCAGACTTTCTACCATGCCTCTGGCCGCTCTATACTTCATCTTTCTCCCCCCGCTGAAGAGGCAGACGTCGTGCGGGGTAGGTCCCTCCCTTCTTGCCGGGCCCAGGTGGATGGTAATGTGCGGCGAACCTCACACCAGGAACTCCAACATAGCGGAGGCAATGTCGAAGTGATATGCAGACCATGATCTCAGGGTCTGTAAAGTAGATTGGTGTCAAGGAGACCCGCACTGAAATTACAGGCCACCAACGCGTGTTTGAGTGTGGCGGGCACGGCTCCAACAGAATAATTTTGCCTCACTCGAGCGGGATAACTCCAGCGACGGCCCATGGTGACGTGGACACACAGCCGCAGGGGTGAGCAGTGAAAGCACCACAAGGCCTGATTCTGCATCCAGGTCGCCCGGAGAGCAGTGGCGGACTCAGCGAGCAACCCCGTGGCTCACACTGGTAGCTCCACGACGCAGTTACAGAGCTGGGCAAGCTTTCCTCCATCACAGTGTTGGGAGCCTAATGCGACACCATGCGCCTACAGTAAGTACCTAATACCGCGCCAGAAGCGTCAGGGGGCCTCTCTACAGACTGCTATTGCGTTCCTGATTGCAGTAGTGGGAATGCTTTACACACACACAGCTGCTGTGCTTATAAAGACACTGGTCAACTCCACAGGGCTAGGCAGAGCAGTAACGGCGCCCCTGGAGAGAGAGACTGCACTTTACCAGCCCTGGTTTACATGTAAAGACATCCCAGCAGTCAACGCTGTTTTTTTTGGCGCTTAAATTGGATGTGTGGAACTCCCTGAAAAGCTTACAGACATTGGGGACCTGAGGTGCCCTATCGTATCTTTACACGCAGCGTCCCCTTTCCTTTGGCGAGGTGGGTAGGCAGCCCACAACCACAGGGTCGGCATCTTCGTGATCGACGGGCATGGCTCAGTCCAATCATAAATCTGAGCCGGTGAGCGATTCCAGAGCTGCCAGTCTAGAGACAAAATTAGACTCTGTGCTACAGGTAGTAACGCAGATCAGCGTAGCTCTGACGCAGACTCGCACATCGCTCGAAGGCCGAATAGGCAAAGTCACTGCAGACTTCACGCTGCTACACGCGGACCATCGGCAGCTGGCAGGGAGGGTTAACAAACTAGCTGCTGAAGTAAAGGAGATCGCCCCGATAGCCAAAGAGGTAACCATGGAGGTACGTGCTCTCACCGCCAGACTGAAATTTCTGGAACGCAGAATGGACAATACAGAAGGCCGTTCCCGCAGGAATCATGTGCGCGTGGTGGGTCTCCCAGAGGGCGCAGAGGGTGGAGATGCAGTTGCCTACGTCGAGACATGGCTGCAGTCCCTGCTACCGGAGGGTGTATAATCAGTTTTCTTTACTGTGGAGAGAGCACATAGGGTGCTGCAGAAACGCCCGCCGCCAGGAGCGGGGCCGCGGCCTTTCCTGTTTTGTCTTATTAACTTTAAGGACAGAGACACAGTACTCCGTGAGGCCAGGAAAATGGAGGCAATCACGGTTGACAACTCACAGGTTCTCTTTTTCCCAGACTACGTCATAGGTTTGCAAAAGCAGCGGAGCACCTTTCTTGCAGTTAAAAGATGCATGCGAGATCTAAATCTGAAATACTCTCTCATGTTTCCTGCCTGATTGCGTGTAGTGACTGACGGGACCACTTAGTTCAACACAGCAGAGGATGCATGGGACTGGGTTGGGGCCTACCCAAGCCAGAGACGTACCAACGTGGGGTCACAAGCAGGATCACATAGGAATAGATGCAGCAGAAATCGGATGTGCAAAACGGCATCACCAACAATCAGCAGCAGCCCCCAACCGTGAACAAGAACTGCAGGAGAGGAGAGAAGCACTGCAAGCAGTGGCGGACTTAAGGAATAGACAAAACAGCAGAGACGCCGATGCCTGCTCCAAACAATCGTTAAGTGAAGACAACTCGCAGACTGTGTCATCGGTCCATGACTACCTGCAGTCACTCCTTGATGTGACTCCCCAAACTGCAGACGATCTAATGTAGCAGCTAAATGTATTCAGTGGTCATGCAAGTATGAGAATGTAATAGCATACACGCATAAGATGCATGTGCTTCGCTCACATGTACCCTCTTACTGTACTCTTTAGTCTTGCCGAGTCAGAGCGCTGGTGCTGCTACACGCGCAGGGCTTCGGCTTTAGGTAGCACACGCACGGCGCGAGAGGTACCAAGCATGCAATGCACACAAATCATGGAAAACATAACGGGCCCAGACACATCTGATCTGACCCATAGTAGATTCACACCCACCCCACACTAAGTTTTTAAGCAACGCATATAGCCGTGATTTGCCGCATGGCACTGTTATTTTTTATTTTTATTTTTTTATTATTTTGTTTTTATTGCATTTCAAAAAGAATACACTCTACAATACCACCATGCAAGGTGATCTTGAACATTACCCACCCTATCAAAAAATTAAAATAAACATCAAATTATAACAAACAAAAGCTAATATCTTTGACAATCGTGATTATACAGTCGACCAGAGAGACAGAGGTACTGTACTGTCTCTGAAGTTATGCTGCATCTTCATTATGCTGAAAGTTTAATTATGTCTCGTCTAACCCACGGCACCCTGTGCATCCGCCATTGCCCTTAGGTGTAGGAAGTGTCTCAATGGTTCCCATATGTCCTTCGGCCTTGATGTTGTCGGTAAGTTCTCTGCATATAACTCCATATTATCTTTACAATACACAAGATCTTTAATCCAATGCTCAGTTTTTGGTGATCGTTTCCCTCCCCATGTAATGGCTACCCTGCGTTTGGCCATCAGCAGTGCTAGGCGTATAAATCGACCCACCACCCCCTTTACATGTGGAACACAGCACAATAAGCATACCAATGGTGTGCATTGTATCTCCAGCCCCGACATGTCTGTTATATCCCGCACCACAGCACTCCAATAACAGGCCACCCTTCTGCATTCACATGCAAGATGCAGGAAGTCTGCTTTGGGTTGTCCGCACCTCGCGCACCTGCTAGAGTCACTTAGACCATAGCAGTGCAACCTCACTGGCGTATAATACACCTGGTGTATATACTTAAAATGCATAATACGGAAGTTTCCATTTGGAGCAAGTTTAACCGTCAGTCCGCATACATGTTCCCAATCTGACTCTGATATCAGGGAGGTCAGACTGTCATTCCATCTCTCCTGACTTTTGTCTGGGCCATCATTGCTCTTGTCACATATTGTCCTATATAGTCTAGTGATCAGTTTTTTATTGGTGGGAGTAGTTAACACAGTACGGGGGCTCAAGGGGGTAAGTATCAGTGTGATCTAATTGCGTCCAAGTCTGTGAACCGCAAATCGGAACAACAGTGTGGGATTGCTTACGTATTGCAGGGTGTCTGTGGTATGAAATGTACCCTCTGGGTACAGATCTTGCATCACCTGCAAGCCTGCCTCTTTTAAGAGATAGTGCAGCATGATGCTCTAGGTGCATGGCCGGGGCATATATGGGTAGTTTGTAGGCCAGTCTCCCTATCGCCTGCCACGCAGCTACCGTAGTATCCATCGTGTTGATGTCCCTTTTCGGGACTCCGCGCTTCGTGTAAGTGAGCATACTGTGTAGAGGCACAGGGGAAGCATCCACTTCTTCCACTGCAACATGAGGGGTGAATGTGTGCGGTCTAACCCAATAATACGCATACTGTGCCTGAGCGCTCAGATAGTAGACCTGCAGGTCCGGTGCCCCGAATCCCCCTTTGTCGTAATCTTGTGTAAGAACAGTCCAGCTTACCCGGGTCTGTTTGCCCCCCCAGACCAGTGTCAGTAAAGTCGCGAGGAGGGTGTCGAAAAATCCCTTTGTCAGAGTGAGTGGTATATTGGTAAACAAATACAGAAAGCGCGGTAATACCACCATTTTTGTAATCGCAATGCGGTCCGCCAGGGACAGCGGCAAGGCTATCCATTTGTCGACTTGCTGATATAACATGCTGCAAGCCCGTCTGTAATTTTCGTGGATAACCACGTCTGGGGCGCGATGGATCCAGACCCCAAGGTATTTGACCAGGTCCGCAGGCCAGACTAGCGTATATTCCATATCCGGCTGGGTCGTGGATTCCGTCAAGGGAATAATGGTGGACTTATCCCTTTTTACAGCTAGTCCAGACAACAAGCCAAATCTGACATTCTCGCAGCAGATGCGCCAGATACCGAGAGGGCTCACGGACAAATAACACCATGTCATCTGTATAGAATGATATGGCGACTGGGCGGTAGTTAAAATTTAAGGCTGTTTTCCTATGCCGTTGCCGTATCACACATGCTAGAGGCTCTATCGCAATAGCAAAAAGCAGTGGGGACAGAGGACATCCCTGGTGGGTGCCTCGCTCAATAGAAAATGGTTCGGCCGTCAGTCCACCTGCCCGCACCCGGGCCGACGGATCAGCATATAGTACAGTAGCATAATCCACTTTGTGAAAATTAACGGGAACCCCATGCGCTGCAAAACAAAAAAACATATACTTCCACTCGATCGAATCAAAGGCCTTAGCCGCGTCTAGCATCACCGCAGCCGCGGGTAGGCTCGGTTCCAGTACATGGAGCATTGCAAAGATAGTCCGCAGGTTGTGCGATGTAGAACGCTCGGGTAAAAAACCAGACTGGTCCGGTAGAACTAGGCTGTAGTTTAATGGCGAGAATTTTAGCAAGAATTTTCGCTTCTATATTAATCAATGAGAGTGGCCTGTACGAGTCACATTGATCGGGAGGCTTATTTTTAAGCAACGTTATAATCGGCGCCTGCCGAAGTGAAGGGGGTAGAATTCCAGATTCATGCGCCTCGGCATATACCGCTAGCAGGTAAGGGGTGAGTAGGTCAGCATAGGCTTTATAAAATTCAACGGTGAGGCCATCGGGCCCTGGTGCTTTCGCGTTTGGTAGGGCAGTGATCGCAGCTTTAATATCCTCAGCATCTATTGGCGGACTCAAGTATTCCCTGTGGGCATCCGACAACCAGGCACACGCTACATCCTCAAGATAGTCCTCCAGCTCAGGAGATTCAGCTCCCCCTCTAGAAGTATAAAGGTTAACATAGAATTCACGGAATTGCTCAGTTATTTCAAGCGGATTATAGTGTTCTCCCCCGTGAGAGTGTTATCTCATCTATGTGCGGTTGTTCCGCACGATACCGGATTTTATTGGTCAGATTGTGACCTGGTCTTCCCCCTTCTCCATATCTATGTGCCGTGTGTCTGCGCGAGATATATCGTATCTCGGACTCAGCAAGAGCGTCATGTTTCAGTATTAACGCATGTATGTGGGATAGGGTGTCAGCTGATGGAGCAGCGGTGTAACTACGTTCTAGAGTTTGAAGAGTAGTCTCTATTTTGGCAAATTGGTCTCGGAGGTCCTTCAATATGCCGGCAGTCGTACCAATGCACACTCACCTAATCGTCACCTTGAAGGCCTCCCATAATATAGATGCACTGTCTACCGAGCCCTTGTTAAAATCGAAATATTGTTCTATGGCCGTTCGAATGGTAGCTTCATATAGGGGATCCAATAATGCCTCATAGCGCAGCCGCCATGTGAAAGGGCGATGTATTGCCGTTGGGATTGTGATGTCTACCTTTACAGGGTTATGATCGGACAATGTGCTCGGGAGGTTAGCGACCGCTGTCACCCAGTCAACCACGCCCCCCCCCCCCCCCCCCAGCAGCCAGTAATCTTGCGTAGACCAGCTATTATACGCTGGTGTAGCATGTGTAACCTCTCTAACAGAGCCATTGCACACTCTCCAGACATCGACCAAATCAAATTCCAATATGGCATTATGGACACTTTGAGCCACTCTAGGGGTACGGTTTGTCAGTGGGTTAGATTTATCTAAGTCAGGGTCCAAGTATGTGTTGAGGTTCCCCCCCCCCATACAATGGTAGTCTCGGGCCATTCTCTTAGTTTGGTATACATCCTCAAAAAGCACTCTGGTTCATCTGCGATAAGGCCATAGAGGTTTATTATGGTTACGATGGAGTTCCCCAGTTTACCCTGAACCATTGCACAACGCCCCTCTTCATCTATGTATGTATGTATGCAGTGGAGTAAATGCAGTTCCTCACCTGACTAGGATGAGCACCCCTCTAGCATAGGAGGAGTATGAGGAGGCCAATATATATCCGGCCCATTTAAGTGCAATGTTACGCTCCTTATATTTGGCTAAATGCGTTTCCTGTAATAGTGCAATGTGCGTACCATGACGGGTCAAATAAGCAAACACTTGACAAATTGTTTTGGGGGCGTTCAGCCCTCTAACGTTCTAAGTTAGCAACCTATAGCTTTCACCCCTGCCCTTTCCTAGCACCCTTCAACTGACACAGAATATGAATTCGACAGATTAATATTTTTGCAGCAAGAGTACACAATCCGGGCAATCTCCCAATGTAGACATCAATAACACATTAATCAAAACATAAATTAACACAAACCCAATCCCCCTCCCTGTCCTCCCCCTACCCACTCCAACCTCCCAATTAGGTCGAGACTGACTCCCTCCTCCTTACCAATTACCCAATCCTCCAGGAGAAGGACTATTCAATAGGGGATCACCCGCTGGGGGGGGAAGAACAGCGGCAAACACCCGCCTTGCGGCTAGGTGGTAAGGCTACAGCAGTAGGTCGCGCAATTACACCAAATAGCATGAATAGGAACTGCATTAGGGACCCCCGGCACTCAACAATATTATAACATTATACAATAACGCAATAGTACTAAATTGGCTTCGTAACGGAACTTGTACTAAACATATCTGAAGAGACAGCCATATTGACTACCAGATCCATATATTAGTAACATCAATCAGTGGTCCACATCTTCAAGATCCGGCGGTACTGTCGGGCTTTTTGAGCCTGCCGAACGAGGTCTATTGGGACAGATGTGTTTCGTAAATTTCAAGGCGGACTTAAAAGTCTGTAAAGAAGTGTGATTGCCCGTCATGCGTTATTCTCAATTAGGCCGGATAAAGCATGGCATAAGGGACAGAGGCAGACTGCGGCATCTTTTTCGCTGGCACAAATTCTCTACGCGCCGCCTGTACAGCCGGAGTGTATTCCGGAAAAAAGGACAGATTATTTCCCTTGTGATTGATAGGACTCTTGGCTCTGGCCTCGCGTAGTATAGCATCTCTGTCCGCATAATTTAGAAGGCGTGCAATGATCGGGCGCGGCGGCACACCCGGTTTGGGCCGAGGACCCAGAGACCAATGTGCCCTCTCCACTATCATGACCGCAGATCGCACAGGGGCAAACAGTTCGCGCAACAGATTGTCAATGAAAGGCTCCATTTTTGATATTGCTGTCGATTCCGGCAGGCCAATTAGATGAAGGTTGTTCCGGCGGGAACGCGCTTCTAAATCTTCGTTTTTTGCCTTTATGACTTCAAGCACTTTCTCCATATGTAGTATCGGAGTCCACGATACAGCCTGAGAATCCTGCGTGTCCGATAATCTATTCTCCAGAACCTCGAGCCTGGTTTCATGTGCATCCACCTTCTTTTTTACCACATCTAAACTAGAAGTGAGCGCATCAATCTTACTGTCTATAGTTTTCAGGCCTGAGCGCAATTCCAGCAGTATCGTTCTCGTGTCGTCCTCCAGGCTCTCCGCGGTTTCCGATGCATCCTGTGTCGCAGCAAGCTCTGTCATGGTTTCCGTTGCATGTGTGTTGTGCTTACTTTCGAATGGAAGTTTTGGCTGTTTGGGGTCAGGTTTTCCCATAATGTCAGAACTTTCCAGTACCCACACAAACACCAATCGCACGCTGTTGCCTCCCCGCCCAGTCCGCAAGAGCGTGGAGCCTCGCTGTCGGTCCGAGGATCGTGATCGGCGTGTTGGCCGCCTTCAGGCGGATTGTTCGCTTGCGCACCCCAGATGATGCAACCAGACCCCCAAGCACACTGCCCCAGTGACTGGACAGTATGCTGGTGAGCTATGCGCCGGCGATCCACGTGCCAGCCTCCACGGCGCAGAACGTACAGTTGAGAGGCAAGCCCGCACTTCCAGCCCGCCTTAAGTCCAATTCAGCCCAGTAGTAGCGCAACAGGGCAACCACGAGTCACTCCCACTGCAGTTCACAACGCACTCCTGTCCACAGCGCAGCACGTAATCCAACACAGGCCATCGGCTCACCACAACACCTGCGCCATAGTGATGTTCAACTGCCAAAATGACAGCCCAGAGACTAGGCCCAGCAGCCCGTCAGCTCAGCAACCCCAGAGACCCAGCACGCACGGCCCCGCACCAACCCCCAGCCCAGGGCGGAGGCAACAGCAGTACCTCAGGCAACTCTGGCTCGCTAAAGTAAACCAGACTTCCCCTAAGGTCCATCCGCAAGCACCACCACTCCCGTAGCAAAGCGATTAGGCTGCATGCCCTTCTGACGGGTGAGTAGACGTGGACCCCGCGCCCCGCCAGGCCCAGCCTGCCCGCTCCAGCACGTCCGGGCCCTGCAAGGGCAATTGCCCGAGGACGCCCAGGCCCAGCCGCGTGGGCCCGCCCAGCTCCGACACAGCAAGCGGCCCCCGCCTCACTCACCACACCACCGCAGGCCTTCGAGGTGGGCACCCAGCTAGCCAATATCGTGGTCTCACTGCAGGTCCCAGGGCACAGCCGCTCCGCCACCACCTGTCCTCCAGTGCGCTCCCCCGCCGCGTCAGCCCTCCCGGCGCCCTCTAGATCTGCTGGCAGGATTACAGTTCAGGGCAGTCTTGGCAGTCACGGTCCGGACCGATCTTTACAGGAGCCGCACTCAAGCCACAAGGACGCGCCACTCCGTCCACTCAGCTCTTCAAGGATTAACACTCCGGGTCCGCACAAAGCCTGGCCGCCATTTCCTCGCAGGCATCACCTCTGCGTCACCGCTCGGATCGTCAGGTTTTCGCTGACCGAAGGAGACAAGAATTCCACCGATTGTGCCCAATGCGTTCACCAGTCAGTATTTTAGGTTTTTACTGGTGCAGGCGCTCTTAATCGTCGGTATTTATCGGATATTTGAGCCTGGCCTATGGAGCTCCCTCACCAGGCAGCCATTCTGTAACGCGCCTTAGCCACGCCCCCCGATTTGCTGCATGGCACGGTTACATGTTTGGACAGACATGTTGTATTTCTGCTCCTTCCCAGTTGCATTCCCGAAGTTTGTTATTTACATCTTTAGTAAAGAATGGCATGCTCACACATCTATGGATCTCACAAATACATCTCACAAGTAAGCTGCATTTGACATGTCCCCTTCTCCTGCCTCGTATGTTATGCCGATTACACGGCGCACCACCTTCTGGTAATACCACATGCCGCACACAAACGTGATTACCTGGAATGTTAGGGGAATCCACACTCCAGCCGCAGATACAAAATCTATGCATTCCTTAAGCGTCATGCAGCACTCGTAGCGTTCCTACAAGAAACGCACATTTCACAGCCAGAAGTCCACAGGCTACAGCAGGGGTGGAGAGGCCAAATACTGGCCACAGGCTATTCAGCCTATGCCAGGGGAGCATTAATATGGATCTGACCTGGCACCCATTTCGTGACTGAGGAGACGGTAATAGACACATACAGCAGATATGTGTTTGCGAAGGGCCGCCTAAATGGTCAGAGCGTGGTGTTAGGCTCCATATACGCCCCAAATACGGAGCAAGATACATTTTGGCGCACACTAACGGATCTCCGATCATGGTGGTGCGATGTTCCCTGGCTGCTTGGGGGGACTTTAACTTGGTCTCAGACATCACACTTGATAGATCACTCCTTCTGCTCCCACACACAGTAGCAACCACTAACGCTAGGCATCTGGGGGAACGGCTGCGTCATTGGGATCTAGCAGATGTGTGGAGAGCCCTCAATCCACAAATGCGATTATACTCTTTTTACTCACACCCACAGAAATTACACGTCCGTAATGATCGTTTTGTTGCAAGCGTGCCTCTATTAGGGCAGTGTCTCAGCGTGGACTACCTGGGCAAAACGCACTCGGACCACAACCCACACATCACGAAGTTACAAGTGGAGGATAGTGGCCCCAGCCGGCATTTTTAGAGGCTCCAACCTCTGGCGCTGGAAGATCCCGCATTTTGTACAGCAGTAGGCTTAGCGCTTGAGGAGTATTATGCAAGCAATGAGGGGTTGGTCGCAGACATGGGTGTCCTGTGGGATGCAAGCAAAGCAGTGGTCAGGGGACAGTGCATGGGGTTGAATTGGTGCAACAAGAAACAGCTACATAATGAGATAAAACACATTGAGGATGACCTGATCCAACTTGAAGCTGACTTGACAAGGGGTGGCACAGTGCAATCAAACATACATGAGCGGCGCCAACAACACACTGACGTATTAGAGCAGCTCCGTTGCAATTATGCATCTCATGCCGCGCGAACTCATGCAGCGTAGGACAGAGCGGTTAGATTGCTGGCATGTATGATCCGGCAGGAACATACACACACACCAATACTGCAGCTACTACCCGCGACTGGGCCGGTGCTCACCACACAGTGAGAAATACACGGCAAATTGACTGCGCATTACACCTGAGTTTACCGGTCGTCACACAGTGCAACATCTGCAGACGTAGACTCCTTCCTCACGCCCCTAACCCTGCGTCACATCACAGCAGACCAGCGAACCGAATTAAACGAACCGCTCACATTACTGGAAGTGCTATATGCTCACTCGCTACAGGTAGAGCGCCGGGGCAGGATGGATACCAGGCTGAATTTTACAAAGCGTATCAGCTGACCTTATCGTCACAACTCCTTGCGGTGTACCACAATGCCCTTGATACGGGCATATTGCTGGATACACTTTGGGAGTCCCTATTAGTGTCCTTGCCTAAGCCTAACAGAGAGGTAGAATTGATTGGCTCTTACCGACCACTCGCATTACTCAACACCGACTACAAGGTGCTAGCAAAAATCTTGGCGAGCAGACTGGCCCCAATAGTACCGCAGCTAGTACACGCCGACCAAAACGGCTTCGTACCGGCCCATAGCACGTCACTAAACCTGCGTCGGTTCTTCCGGGTGGCGCATTACTCAGGAGACAATCGGTCACAGATGCCTGGTCTTAGACCTAGAGAAGGCGTTTGACTCCCTGGAATGGGAGTTTCTGTTCGCCGTGTTGCATAAACATGATCTGGGAGAGGAGATTTTAGGTCTTGTTAAGCTATTATACACACCTCCATTGGCCAAGATTAAGACGGGCCTACAATTGTCGGACCAAGTACCCATCGAACGTGGCACTAGGCAAGGCTGTCAGCTCTCCCCAATCCTATTCGCGCTAGCAGTTGAACCTCTGGCAGAGGCGCTACGAAGCACTCAAGACGAGTGGGGAATCCCTTTGGGAGATGGCATGCATGCGGTTTCACTCTATGCCGATGAAATGAAATTAAATGAAATAGGTACTTATAGAGCGCACGGCTACTCCACAGAATGTCCCGGCGCTGAAGGACCACCGATGACAGACACCAGAGCCCGAAAACAGGAAAGAACAGAGAAATCTATTGCTGCAAAAGCTTGGTTTTTAGCAGTCTCCTAAAAATAAGCAAATCCTGGACCTGCCTAAGGGGTAGGGGCAGACAGTTCCATGAGCGGGCAGCCAGCACTTGAACGGAGCAACAGCCCACATGGGAGCGGGCAAACTTAGGAATGGACATCCGAAGCTGCACTGAGGACCTCAAGGCTCGTTGTGGCACATATTGCTGGACACTCCTCCTGAGCTACACGGCGCCGTACCATGAAAGGCCCAAAAAGCCATAACCAGAGCTTTAAATTGGATCCTTTTCTGGACCGGTAGCCAGTGCAAGGCATTCAGGTGGATAGTCATACGTGCTCTGGGTCCCACCATGAGAATAGCTCTGGCCGCCGCATTCTGAACCACCTGCAGACGATTAAGTACTCAGGTAGGCCCAGGTACAAGATGTTGACGTAATCCAGCCTGGATACAATTAGGGCTTGGACTACAGTCTTCCGATACTCGACCGGTAGCAGGGGATGAAAGTTTTAAAACATTTTTAGCATGCCAAAACAGGTGCCAGCAACAGTTTGAATTTGAGCCTTCATAGATAGGGTTGCATCTAACTTGACCCCTAGGTTCTTCAAAGTACTAACTGGGACTATAGGAGGGGACATATCCCGAGGCCACCACTGGTGTCACACTTTGCATGGTGGACGACCCCAAAAAATAATCTCAGACTTTTCAGGGTTACACTTTAACTGGTTATGCCGTAACCAGGAGAAGACTTCCATCAGACAGATGTTAATTTTGTCGCCTCTAAAATCCGCGCCTTTGTCGCAAGTGAATAGCAGTTTAGTATCATCTGCATATGATACTATCTTAGCGCCTCAGCTAAAAGTGCCAAAGTGGCCATATAAATATTGAAGAGTGACGGGCTCAAGATAGACCCCTGCGGAACCCCCAACTTCATAGGGGGAATGGGGGCCAAAAAGGGAGGGGGCCAAATTGTCTGCTGACACTCAGAAAAGAGGTGAACCACTTAAGTACTGTGCCCCCAAAGCTGCAGTCCAGAAGGCTCTGCAAGAGCCGGTCATGGGGCACGGTATCAAAGGCCGCAGACTGGTCCAGCATTATCAACACTGAGTTTCCCCCTTTGTCTAGTTGCTCTTTTATAGTTTCCAAGAATTTCAATAGAGCTGTTTCAGTTCTAAGGTTGGCTCTGAAACCAGACTGTCAGGGAGTACATGGTTGGCTTCCATGTACTCAGTCGAGACTAGATTGACGTACTTTAAGACTTTGGAGAAGAAAGGCACTAGCGATATTGGCCTATAATTAGAGCCTACCACTGGATCTGCTGAAGGTTTCATCAATAGGGGGAGAATTTTGGCCTTTTTCCAGCTGTTTGGCACCTGCCCCTTTTGTAGTGAAGTATTCAAGACCAGATTGACAGCTGAATTAATAGTCCCAGCAATAGAAGACAGTATTTTCGCCGGGCAAGGATCCGAGGGAGAACCTGACTTCAAAGTATTCATTATCTCAAGAGATTTTTCTAAGGAAATGGGAGGTAATTGGGAAGCAAAGGCAGAGTCCTACGGGTTGGAAAGGCGTGAAAAACTTTGCAGCTCCTTCCTTGGCTGGGGATAGAGTCACAAAAGATTTTTGAATAGTGCAGGTTTTATCATGGAAATAGCCAGCAAGATGGTGGACCCAGTCATACGAGGGGGTAAACGGAATTCCCACCGTGCTAGGGGATGAGAAGTCTTTCACAATATTAAATATATCTTTACTCCTATTTCCAGCTACCTCAATTTTAGAGGGAAAAAAGTGTTTCTTTTGCTCGTGGATTTTATTATAGTGGGCTTTCAGGGCTTGTTTTTATCCGGATTTGTCCTCAGGGTTGAAATTATTCCGCCACACTCTCTCCAGCAGTGTACAGGCACTTCTGCTATTTCTAAGAGTTTCAGTAAACCAAGGAGCAGAGGCGCGGATAGATTTTGCCACCCGAGTGGTAAGAGGAGCCAGCTCCAGAGCACAGCAGTCGAGTCAATTCTCGAGGCTGAGTACATCGGCCTCAAGATTGCCACTAATAGGAATCTCGGTGCCTCAGGGGTAATCTGGTGGAAGGGTCCGATACTGCACGGGTGAGGCTTGCCGTTCGATAGAGGTCAGGATAAGTCCTTGGAAACTTTAAAACTTAAGAGAAAATGATCAGACCACACCAAAGGAAGTGGTGCGTCTGTTTCTAGTCTAAGGTTAGAAAATATATGATCAAAAAAATTTCCCTTCTCATGGGCGGGTAGGTGAACATGAGGAGCCAAATTAAAAATCTCCAAGGGTTCCCGCGGCCTCATTGACTCAGGTTCGGCTGGATTATCCATGTGAATATGAAAGTCTCTTAACACCAGGCAATGCTTTTATTTGGTAGCGACAGGAGAACTAGCTTGACTAAGTGACTCGAACTTTCCAGCTGGGCCGGGAGGCTTGTAAATAAGTATGCCAGTGATCATCTGATGAGCAGACGCGGCGAAAAGAAAGCCAAGGCCTTCGACCCCTCTACATCCTCTGTAGGTAGAATAGAGCCCGAGAATGTTTTTTTATTTTATTATAGCGACTCCGCCCTTTCTGCCCACTGGCCGATCCTTCTTTATAATCTGATAACCTGGCGGGATAGCACTAGCAATAGTGGGGTTGGGGCCCTCGTTGAGCCAGGTCTCCGTTACAAACATTAAGTCAGGGTTTGTGTCAAGCAGGAGGTCATATAATTGTAACTTATGTTTTTTTTAATGGACCAAGTGTTCAGAAGCAAAGCCTTGATATGGCCACCATCCCAAAAAGACAAATCAAGAGCGGGAGGCACACCAGTCCACTTTGCCTCGCTTCCCACTTTAATCCCCCGAATGGAAGGACAGGCGGCCCACTTTCAACTAAAAACAAATGCTGGCAGTTAAAATGGCTAAAAACTAATCGGAGCAATTCTTGTGCAAAAAGACAACTCTCCTTGCAAGGCGAGCGTAAGTGCAGCTGACTGCACTGTCACGATGACCTACTAATATACCTCAGAAATGTTCGACAGTCGTGTGCGGTAATGGAGAAAATATTGGCCGAGTTCGCCTTCGTGTCGGGATTGAAGGTGAACTGGGACATGTCATGCCTATACCCCTTCATGAAGTCTACTCCAGACCCGCACTTAATTATAAGTGGTAAGCTGGTTCACTGGCAGCTCACAGCATTTCGTTATCTCGGAATTCATATTTACCGAGACCAGCGGGATCTCCTACAGGGTAACTTGACGCGTGCCACCACAGCAGTACGTTCGCAAATGACCTTTTGGAGCACCCTACGACTGGTGGTCATGGGTGGAATAGCATTACTAAAAATGATAGTCCTGCCGCGGTTGCTTTATCACTTCACAAACTTACCACTCCACCTCCGACCTGGAGTCGGACCTGCGACAGTTCATTTGGCATGGGTCACGAAGCAGAGTAACGATGTCTAAAATGTACCCACCGACCGCTCGGGGAGGCCTTTCGTTACCCAACATGGGGCACTATTACCTAGCGGCGCAGCTTCAATGGGTGGCACGCTGGCTGAGCGTGAGGCACCTCGAGACACGGCTACACAATCACCCGGATGCACCCAACCCCAGTCAGTGATGCTGTTCCATCCCAATAGAAGAGGCAGCACACCCACACAACTACTGGTACGAGTAGCATACCAATGTTACCGCCGGTGTCTGCGCATCACACATTCGTTAACACCATACGCGCCATCCCTCCCCATACTGGGCACTCCCAGAAGACACCGGGTAATATCCAGTGCACAGCTTACACAGTGGGAAGAAGTAGGCATATCGACGGTAGGGATTTGTTTGCTGATGGGCACTTCATCTCCTTCGAGGAGTTGGTTGAACACTCAGGTCTACCACAAGGCCAGTTCCGCCTTCAAGCCGCAGTGACCTGCGCGCTAACAGCACTGTGGGGGAGCATAGCGCAGGAACCCACCACTCATTTAACTATACAATACTTACATGAACTGGGCACTGTTCTTCATCTCACCAAATGGTTCGTGGAATCACTTAGAATTCACACGGAGCCGCAATACTCTCTCTGCGAGCACACTGGGACACAGATCTACAGAGGCCCATCACGGACCAAGAATGGGGGCGCATACTCGAAAGTCCAACACAGGTTACCCGTAATGCGCGGTTCCGACTCATCCAATATTATATAATACACAGAGCCTACCTAACACCAGAAAAAATAAATTGATATTTTGCCCACACAGACGCCAAATGTGCGCATTGTAACGAGGCTGGGGCAGATCTTCTACACATGCTCTGGTCATGCCCAACTATTCAAACATATTGGGAGGTCGTTACCCGGTGCTTGACACAATGCGCAGAACGAACACTAGACTGGACATGGGAGGTGTGCATACTGGGACTCTATCCCAGGTCCCAAAAATATAAGGTCACGTCCAGATACATAGACCTGGTTCTCATAGTGGCCAAGCGGCTGCTTACGTGCCGCTGGAAATCCCCCACTCCCCCAGTAGCAAAAGCCTGATTTCAATCCTTACTATGCTGGGCACAGGCGGAAAGCGTCACACTCCACCGGGAAGATGCGATAGGGCTACGGAAACAACCGTTGGCACCAGCATTGGATACAATCTTAACAGACTTCCGAATAGCCTGGCAGAGAGGTCCGGAGATAACAACAGACGCATCTTGAGCGATAGCGAGCACACAGCACTGTAGTCGGCATGTAATTAGACCTTGGTACACGGGCTTGGCAAATAATTTGAACACTGGCAGACACAAGACTTCATAACACGGGCCCTCCACGCAAAAACAGGCGGCTGCGGAGGATACAGGGTCATGTAGTGGGGTTAGGTGCTATGGTTTAGAGACATTGTACATGTGTAGCATAGGAAATCTGTGATAGATGGAGTAAAAGTTATTCGATATTGTTGTTTTGTTGATTGCAGTTAAGTTGTAATCATCAAATAATTCCGTCAACTACCCATATGCTGAATTAAGAATTTAAAACAATCAAATATGATGTAATGTAACAACTGTGTTGACATACAGCAAATTTTCTAACCTGTATTGTGACTGCATATTGGTTGATATGGAATGTTTCAAAATTATAATAACAATAAAAAGAAATTTAAACAAATAAAAATGAGAGTCGGGGGCTTCCCCAAAGGTGGCACTGCCTATTCTATGGTTTTGTACACATTCCACCCTTCCCTCCAATAATGGCTGCTGGGTTTCCTTTGTTAGAAAATGTTACTTATCATGATTTGGCTCCCTACACTTGAGACCACTAATGTGTGGATTTGATACAAAACAGATTCCAGTTTAGGATAGCCTTTTCTGGCCTCCTCTGTTGAATGACAGCCTTTCGGGCTCAGCAGCTATTATCTGGCACCTCCCAGGGTTCACTCTCCTGTTCCAGCTTGAGAGCTTCCACTTGTCCTTCAGGCTTTGCAACATGCTCCTTTCTAACCTCTGGTCGATTTCCCCTCAAAACTGTATCCGTCATCCCAATTGTCTGCAGGCCGAGGTAACTGGGGCTCTTCTTTCTTCTACCTCTTTTTTGCCAAAGGGTGTGATCCTCCCAGGACCATCTTTAGTGCTTGTGGCGCCCGGTGCGACAATCATTCTTGGCGCTCCACACCCCATGACCACCTCCTCGGATTCTCTCACTACCACCGGGTAAAAGTGCACCTCTTCTCTCCAGTCATAAGTTATTGCTAAATACATTGTCTCTCTTGAGGTCGGCGCCCCCCTCCACGGGTCAGCGCCCAGTGCGGCCGCACCAGTCGCACTGCCCTAAAGCCGGCCCTGGATCCTCCTTCCTTCTCTTGACTTTGTCCCAAAAGGTCATTCTGGCTTCCATCTCCACAAAGAGATTGCTTTTTCTTAAATGTGTCGTCTTCCTTCGTTGGCTTACGATTTGGCTCTTCATTGCCTGAATGTGGAAGTACTGTACACATTTATCTGGAGCTCACTCCTTTTCAGGTTTCTTACACCTTTCCGTCATGTTCGATTTGGGGCACTTTGGCCTTAAGCCTTCTGTGGCCATCTTACATAATGGTTGCATTCTGCTTCCTCCCTGGCACAAAGCCATTCTGCTGTCCCTTTTACTTGTGTACGCTATACCATTACCAAAGTTATTTCATCAGGGTTATGAATCCTCCTGGATTGAGGCTTGTGGGTTTCTCTCCTTGATGTGTGATGAGCTGCCAACTGAGTATCACGTGACACCCCTATCAACCATTAAAAGCTTCAGGTTTTACATACTAGGTCTGTATTTGGCACAGCTCAACTGAATACTGTCCTGTGTAATGTTCTCTTGATTACAGTTTCACATGTGGTGCATTACTTCTGTTGGTCGGCATCTGGTCTCCATGCCCACTGCACTTCTTGCTATCTTCTTAAGGATATGAACTGGGATGAGGAGTGGGACAAACTGGTAATGATTTTATTACATGCTGGTAATCAGCACACCAAAACCTACCATTCCTTCTTTCATTTTCTGTTTCCAACCTTCACACTCTGAGATTGGTGGACATGCTTCTTTCTTGCTTAGTGAATGCTTGACAGCTGGAGGAGAAATGGTCCTCTTACATCGCCTCAAGGGGAAGAGATAAAGATTGGATTTTGTTAGGTTAGCATACTTGACGTTCTCTGGCGGTGGTAGGGCAAGGGGGAGTGTGACCCCACATAGATAAAGACTGGGATGAGGAAGAGCAGGACTCCGTGTACCGGATTCACTTCCCAACTCCAAAGTACTTTTGGTAAAATTACTTGGATCAGCAAGGTAGTCTGCACCCCCGGCTATTAATCACTTGTGCATTACATCTACAAGTCAGTCTTTCTGACATGATATTTACACCTTACTGGGTGAGGGTTAGATTTAAAGCCTGTGATTTATACAAGGTTAATTTAAAACCAGAAACCAAATGATTTTTCTTCTACTATATTATAAGCTCTGCTAATGATGCATCTGGGACTGACAGCGACACTAAAGTGTTGTTCGCAAACAAGACAACCTAAAACAAGTCTGGTCGCAATTTAATTTCCTTTGCCATATAATTTCAGATTCTCTGAGCCAGAGGCTTCATGTAGGGGGCAAATAGGAGAAGGACTGGGGTAACACTTTGTTGTATGCCTCTTTGGACGTTCGGTAAGAATAATATGTGCCCAATGACTCGTGACTAATGCTGTGGAAAAATTAGTTGTATATAACTCATGCTAGGAAGAGTGCTACAGAGCCCATCTATTGCAGTTTCTTTAAAAGATAATTGTAATGTACTCTTCCAAATGCTTTATCAGCATCCAGAAAAAGTAGCACAATCTCATATTTCCCATATTTTGTTGTGGCCAATGCACTTTCTTTATATTTTCCCCATCTCTCTTCCACTGATAACCCAAGAACAGTCAGTGATTAAATACTTGGGTATAAGAGTATCAAGCGGGTAGGCAAATATTTGAGTACAAAGTAGTAAGAGGGATGTAGTTATGGATAAGCCGTGCACCCTTTGATGCTTCCAATGTCTCAAGATCATAGCAAAGGAGGCAGCTGTCTCTGAAACATTCTGCATGTCAGAAACCAGACGAGCATCTTGGTAGCATATGTCAGTGGACAAACCCACACCCAGCTCTATTCTAATTAAGTTAGTAGACTGGACAACTCGAAGCTTCAGCTCTGTAACTAGAACCCAATAGGATCTTATATGGGGCATAGCATTAGAGCATTGGGTTGAGATATAAATGAGGAATGCACTTGAAACTAAAGTAGAGAAAAGTAAGAACTATACCAAAAGGGAGAGCCCATAAATAGCCACCATAGTAGTTTTTTTTACCTTAGCTAGAAAATATGACAACACCACAGAAGCAGAATGTTCTGCTAGACCTCCCAGCATGTAAACCTTAATCGAATAAAGAGGATTCTCTTTCACCAGGACAAGCCAGAACAGGGTAGTGTAACACAGAAGAAAGTCTTACACTGCAGTGTCTACCTAAGATTTGCATATGTTATGCGGCCATCTAAGCCTGAAAGAGCATTGCTTTCACTTATAATCAGTGCTCCCTTGTGTCTGGACAAAGCACTGTCTCTCTAGCAAGCTCTAATAAGACCAAAACACGTTCAGGGAATGTTTTTATTCATTCCAGGTTAACCTGTATGACATTTTACCAGTCCAAAGCTGTAATACTTAGCCTGAAGTAGTAAAAGGCTTAAAATCTTAGTTGGGAAAACAAACAATTGAGGTGAACAGTTTTAGAGTGTCGGTGGTATTGAAGAGTAATCCATAAAAAGGAGCTACTTTTAACCTAACCTACCCAGAGTTATTTGAATAATGTATGTGGCACTCTAAGCCAGAAGAACAAGTTACTTACCTCGGTAACGCTTTTTCTGGTGGATACAGTATCTGCCTGTGGATTCCTCACCTTATGAACATCCCCTGCACCAGCATTCCGTGGAATTTTTTCCTAGCTCTCCACGCCGACGAGGACGTTGGCTCCGCTCGAGACTCCGCATGACATCACAGGAGGCATAAGAGAGCCTCATCTGCGTGATGACGTCAGTTCCACCCATTTTTTCCGTGTTTCTGAGGCGAACGGGTGGACCAACAACAGAGTCAAAGTATACAATATGACATAAAAAGTAGGAATTGCACATCAGTCAAACAGTATATTGTTCAAATTCGTCAATACATTTCCATAGTACAGGTACCACTCAAGGTAACCGAATAGAGACACCCCACTTCCACAGATGTCACAACACAAGAGTTCCTAAGAGCTCCCGTGTAAAGCATAAAAAAAACAATGTACCTCGGCACTCTCCAAGTAACTTATAGTTATCAAATAGCGTTAAACAATTTTAATTAAATATCTGATATAACTTCTCACAGGAAACCAACCCATACAAATAGATTGCTGCACACTGTTTTTTAATGTCAGTTTTGACGTTTGATACAAAAGTGCATGGCCAATAGCCAGGGTGTAGTCCAAAACATAAGCAAATATTTCTTGACATAGGTTCTGTTGTCATTAATAAGTACACGGAGGTCAAGACCGTGCAGCCTCACTGTGGATGAAGTTGGAAAAACAGCCGACTCGTGTTTCGTTACATAGTAACTTCTTCAAGGCTTAACGTATGGAAGATGAAAAATTCAAGGAGAATTAGAAACTAGTGTCCTATTTGTTTGGAAACAGAAGATAATGACGACCCTTAAATAGATCAGTTTAAATTTCAGGCAGTTCGTCTAAAGTGACTCCCAAAGCAGAGTAAAAGTTTGTAGGGAATCATTTGATAGTTTATATCTCCCTTAATGTGCTTCACACCTATCTCCGTGAACGAATCAGTGGACGCGGCATTGGTGGCGCCGTACACAGCGCCGCCTGCTCCAGGGCCGGTGTCGAGGTAGGCTTTGATGGAGGCACAAGATCGACACGAGGCCGAGAGGAAGGCTCTCCAGACTGCGCCGAAGATTCCATCAACAGCGTCGAGACTCTCGGCACCGGAAATTGCCATGACGGCGCCATCGGTATAAAGGGTGCCTGGGCATAGTGTTGTGGCACGCCTAATTTGAATGCCAGCAGTCCCACGGGACCAGAAGGTGCTCCGGATGGGAAAGCCGCCCATTGAAAAAACTCTGTGCATTTAAGAAATGAGACGGATCCGCGCCTGGAGCCGGGAATTGTAGAATACGTATTCGAACCAGTATCCAAACGGGGAGTGTCCGACATCGGAACGATCGGATCCACTGCCGTATCCACGGGTTCAATCTCAGGCACAGGAGAAGATGGAACATCCTGAACCGGCTTGACGTCGGAAGCTGGTGAATCCATCGGCACCGGAGACTGCGCCAGAGTGCCTCTAGTCGAAGGAGACTTCTCCGGAGTCGCAAGAGGAGAAGGAGAGGGGGAAGGAGAAACAAAGTCCTTACGGCGACGTTGAGGGGCAGGCGAAGGCGATCTTGAAGACTTACCCTTCGTCGAGCAGCGCCGAGATCCAGGTCTTCTCTTTTTCTTGTGTTTTCTCGACTTCGACATATGCGAAGTCGACAACTTCGACTTATCACGCTTGCGTCCCCTACCTTCTTTCTTCGCCTTAGCCAGAAATAACTTCACTTCCCGTTCCTTAAGCGCTTTAGGATTCATCTTCCTGCAACAGGAATAGTCCTCCACGTTGTGATCCGACGATAAGCACCATAAACAATCTTCATGGGGGTCAGTGAGGGACATGGGACCCCCACATTCCCTACAGGGCTTAAAACCAGACTTCCTCGAAGAAGACATCACTTCTAGCTGAAGAAACACCAAAGTAACTCCACAAATATGTAGAGTGCTAGAAAACCGTTACGCGGCGACGGCGCGGAAAAAAGGGAACTGACGTCATCACGCCAATGAGGCTCTCTTATGGCTCCGGTGACGTCATGCGGAGTTGCGAGCGGAGCCGACGTCCTCGTCGGCGTGGAGAACTAGGAAATAATTCCGCGGAATGCTGGCGCAGGGGATATTCATAAGGTGAGGAATCCACAGGCAGATGTATCCATCAGAAAGTGTATTACTTTGATTGAGATACATATACATACATACACACATATATATATATATATATATATATATATAAACACACACACACACACACACACACACGTATATAAACAAATACACACACACATATATATATATATTCACTTAAAAAACCATAGGTTTCACACATGTTATAGTTAGCTGTACATTTCACTCGTAAAAAACCAATGAAATTCCACGTTATAGTTAGATCAGGTAACTATAACTTGCGCGCCCACAATAAACTGCTCATGACGTCACATATTACATCACTCATGACATGGTCAGTGACATCACTCATGACATCAATGATGACATCTCAAATGCTAAGTTTTGTATTTATTTTTTATTCTGGTTTTTCACTGTGCGCACACCCTGTGCGACCGCCAGTAGATAATATATTACCTACTGGCGGTCGCCAGTAGGTAGTTATAGTTAGGACCACGTTTCCATAGGAAAACCTCAACATTCTATTTTGAATAACTTTGGCGCCGGTCGACGAATCCTCGCGAATTTCTCAAAATAGGTGGGGCGCTACGCTCCGCTCCTACCCTGAAAGTCTCGGGGGGATCCGTCAAGCGGGGGCTGAGATAAAAGGGGGGTCCCAAAACGCGTTTTTCCCATGCATTTTTCCATAGGACCTTTAGAACGAGCTACAGCCCGAACGGCTGAACAGAATTACTCAAAATTTGGCAGAGAGGTAGTCCCTAGGTCAAGGAAGTGCCTTTTGTAGGTTTGGTGTAAATCTGTTCAGTAGATTCTGAGAAAATAGCCTTTAAATCAATATATATATCTGAGCCCGCTTACCGTACGCTTACGGTAAGCGTACGGTGGCGTGCGCGAGCACGATTCTGATTGGCTCTTAGATCTTAGTAAACATTCGAATCGGCCGAAACCAGGAAGCGGCGGCCGCCATTTTGTGTATTTCACTCTGAAAAAAAAGAGTGAAAACAAGGAAAGGGGGCAATGAGGAGAGTTACAGACCCCCTAACATTTGTAAGGGGGTCAAAGAAGGACAGAAAAGTACAAAAAAAACATTTATTGATTTTAAAAAAAATCACGGGGTACGCGTACGGTAAGCTTACGGTAAGCGTACGGTAGAAAAAAAAAAAATAAAAAATGAAAATCAGATTTAAGTGTTTAGATATTAGGGGGCTCTAAAAAGAGCCTTCATCATTGAAGTGCACACCATCTCCTCTATAAATGTCTTGCATGTCATAACGCAAGTTGTTGTGGTAAATGGCACCCATACCATAGTCACGGAGGAAAGCAGAAACAGATTTGTTGACGTGCTTTCTTGCTTTGTCATCGCACCGCGTGCCCACCGTGCGTGCACGGCACTAACTGCGTAAAGTGGGCGCGCGGTGCGCGAAGCGCACCGTGCGCGCACGGAACGAACTGCGTTAAGTGGGTGCGCACGCCACGAATGGCGTAAAGTAACTTAGCATTTAAAAAACCGTACAAATTCACTGAAAAAACCATAGGTTTCACACACGTTATAGTTAGGAATTAGCATTTAAAAAACCTTGCAAATTCACTGAAAAAACCATAGGTTTCACACATGTTATAGTTAGCGGAAATTTTACTGATAAAAAACCAATGAAATTCCCCCGTTATAGTTAGTGCAGGCAACTATAACTCACGCGACCGCAATCTTCTGCTGATGACATATGTGTCTTTATGAAAAAAAAATATTTGTAATATATGTATAGCTAAAAATGTATGGAAGAAGACATGGGCAAATAAGTGTCTAAATACAGTATTAGCATCAGCAGAGGATTGCGGTCGCGTGAGTTATAGTTGCCTGCACTAACTATAACGGGGGAATTTCATTGGTTTTTTATCAGTAAAATTTCCGCTAACTATAACATGTGTGAAACCTATGGTTTTTTCAGTGAATATATATATATATATATATATATATATATACATATATATATACATATACATATATACATATACATATATATATATATATATATATATATATATATATATATATATATATTCTACTGGCGGTCGCCAGTAGATAGTTATAGTTAGGACCCTGTTTCCATAGGAAATCCGCAACATTCTATTTGGAATAACTTTGGCGCCGGTCGACGAATGCTCGCAAAATTTTCAAAACTAATGGGGCGCTACGCTCCGCTCCTACCCTGAAAGTCTCGGGGGGATTCGTCAAGCGGGGGCTGAGAAAAAAGGGGGGTCCCAAAACGCGTTTTCCCCATGCATTTTTCCATAGGACCTTTAGACACAGCTACAGCCCGAACGGCTGAACAGAATTACTTGAAATTTGGCAGAGAGGTAGTCCTCAGGTCAAGGAAGTGCCTTTTGTAGGTCTGGTGTAAATCTGTTCAGTAGGTCCTGAGAAAATAGCATTTAAATCAATATATATATCTGTAAGCGCGCTCCGTGCGCTTACCGTAAGCTTACCGTACGCGTACGGTGCCGTGCGCGAGCTCAATTCTGATTGGTGGTTACATGACTGTAAACATTCTAATCGGTCGAAATCAGGAAGTATCGGCCGCCATTTTATGTCTCTCGCACTGAGAAACAAAGGTGGGGAACTTGAAACGGGGGCAACGAAGAGAGTTGCAGACCCCCTAGTGTTTGTCAGGGGGTCCAAGAAGGACCCAAAAGTACGAAAAATAAATTTCAAATTTTTTTTAAAAAATCGCGGGATACGCGTACGGTAAGCTTACCGTACGCGCACGGCAAAAAAAAAAAAGTAACAATCCCATTTATTACATAAATTAAAGGACCCACAAGGGAGAAAAAAACAAATGTTACTGCGTAAAAAAAGGCGAGGCGCACACGGCATGTGGGCGCTCCGTGCGCGAAGCGCACCGAGCGCCCACAGCGCGCGCACGGTGCGCGAAGCGCACTGTGCGCGCAGGGTGTGCGCATAGTGAAAAACCAGAAAAAAAATAAAAAATAAATACATAACTTAGCATTTAAAAAAACGTACAAATTCACTGAAAAAACCATAGGTTTCACACACGTTATAGTTAGGAATTATCATTTACAAAACCTTGCAAATTCACTTAAAAAACCATAGGTTTCACACATGTTATAGTTAGCTGTACATTTCACTCGTAAAAAACCAATGAAATTCCACGTTATAGTTAGATCAGGTAACTATAACTTGCGCGACCGCAATCCACAATGTGTAATTTCAGATGTCATCATTGATGTCATGAGTGATGTCACTGACCATGTCATGAGTGATGTACTATGTGACGTCATCAGCAGTTTATTGTGGGCGCGCATGATATAGTTACCTGATCTAACTATAACATGGAATTTCATTGGTTTTTTACGAGTGAAATGTACAGCTAACTATAACATGTGTGAAACCTATGGTTTTTTAAGTGAATATATATATATATATATATACTGAAAAAAACAGTTTCAGGGGCGTTATAGTTAGCTGGACATTTCCCTCGTACAAAACCCTAGAAATTCCCCCGTTATAGTTAGTTCAGCTAACTATAACTCGCGCCCCCGCAATGCACTGCTGATGACGTCACATATTACATCACTCATGACATGGTCAGTGACATCACTGATGACATCACTGATGACATCATCCATGTGATAAATTAGTGCATCTTCTCACACCCTAATATAACCTTTGATACACCGACTCACAATTTCAGACGGCCATTTTGACAACCAAAGATACTCCAATACCAATAACTACTCACCCACTCATTGACTTTTAGGTCTACATACATCTCCACTCACTCACCTGTACAGTCACTCATACTTACACTCACTCTGTGCATTTATACACCTATATAGACACACACACCGGCAATCATCCGTTGAGGTACTGATACATCTAGTCAGTCATGCAAATAATTAATCACAGTAAAATGTACTCACTTATACAGTTAAAAACACTCAAGTTCACTTACTCATAAAAATACTAACAAATTCTGTGTCTTCCTGCAGAAAAACAAACAGCACATGACACAGATATCCTTGCACTATGGCGCATACAGCCACTCCCAAAATCACACACTCTCATATATAGATAGTTATATACTCTTACACACATATACACTGCGTTTCACATATGTAGTTACTGACACATGTACAACAGAGATATACATTCAATCACTAACACACCTATACATACACTCACCCAACCATACAGTCCATCTCAGTTGCACTCTTAAAAACATGCACCCACTGAATCACCCACTCACACATCTAGTCACAGAATCACACACACCCTACCCATACAAACACTCAGGCACCCATACAGATACTCAGACAACCAATCAATAACCCATATAGACACTCATATAGCTATTCACAAAACCATGCAGCCACTTTTACACCAACACACAGACACATACAGACATTCACACAGTTTAGTCACTAGTCTGCAGTAAGATACATTTAATGACTCACTTATGGAGTCACTTACGCACCTAGAAAATCGCCCATTCACACACTTATACACCCACTCATTCTTCCATAGGCCTTTCACTATAAATATATAAAACATATTTAAACTTTTAAGAAAAACACACATTCACTGGATGATGTCATCAGGGATGTCATCAGTGATGTCATCAGTGATGACACTGACCATGTCATGAGTGATGTAATATGTGACGTCATCAGCAGTGCATTGCGGGGGCGCGAGTTATAGTTAGCTGAACTAACTATAACAGGGGAATTTCTAGGGTTTTGTACGAGGGAAATGTCCAGCTAACTATAACGCCCCTGAAACCTATGGTTTTTTCAGTAAATTTCTAAGGTTTTTTAAATGCCAATTCCTAACGAACGCCCCTGAAACCTATGGTTTTTTCAGTGAATTTCAAAGGTTTTTTAAATGCCAATTCCCAACTATAACGCCCTGAAACCTTTGGTTTTTTCAGTGAATTTCAAAGGTTTTTTAAATGCCAATTCCTAACTATAACATGCATGAAACCTACGTTTTTTTCAGTGAATTTCAAAGGTTTTTTAAATGCTAATTCCTATCTATAACTTATCTCTAAAGATATCATGTTTAATGATTTTGACTGCATTTCTATATTTTTCAAATTCAGTGTCATTTTCTTATTTTTTTTTTAAAATACTTTATCATTTTTTAAACATATTTCTTCAATTAATTCTTTTAAAAATTAAAAAATATTATTTGAACTTAATGTGTTTTTCAAACATATTTTTTTATATTTTTCAAAATATTTTTTCAACTACAAGTGCAAAACTTTATTTTAGATATAATTTGTTTTCAATGTTTTTGGATCCGCGCACCCTATGCGCACCGTTCACGATCCGTACACGATAGCATCCGCGCATGGTATGCGTTGGGTACGTGTTTAGTGCGCGATCGCTATGCGACCGGTACGCGACTCCCAGCCTATACTCAAGACGTTCGATGTACGTAACGCGACGTTTACGCCCTTCCGCGATGTGTCATATGCGTCCGTGACGCGATGGGTGCGCGGATCCAGCGAAGTATTTAACATTTAAAAACACATTTATGTATTGCATGTGAATATTAATTGAAGACAAGCTCTAAACTAGTCTTAAAACGAATATATTTTGACATCTAATCCTATATTTCTTTTTAATTCAATTTCGCGGATCCCATGTGACCTGCAAAAAAAAGAGATTTGATTGGTTCATTACACTTCCTGTTCTAACTACTGAAAAACCCCACCCATTTCAATCATTCTTCTTTGAGCTTCTTTGGAGAACCATCTCTTTGGACAGAAGAAGATTTTTTTAGACTAAGTATACACTTAGTTCTAACTTTTTGCAACCAAAAATGGCTTCAGGTCAGCAGGCATCACCTCAAACCTCTGAGGATGAATATTTGCCGGTGGAACCACACAAAAAACGTTTTGCTTCAGTGGTGTGGAAATTTTTTACTTTTCCCAAAGGACAGAATAAGACCAATGCCACCTTGGTCACATGTAAGATTTGCAAAAGAGTCTTATCGAGAGGGGATCCCACCAAGAAATACTCTTGCGGCACAGCAAGTATGATGAAGCACATGAGGAGCCTTCATCCAAACAATCTTGCACGTGAAGAGTGCCGACGCATAAGAGACACTCCTGCTCCTGCGCCATCCACCTCATCGCAGCCGAGCACGTCAAGAGTGCATCCCTCAGACCAAACCTTGGACATCCGTCCTCAATTTCAATTTTTAAAAGTGCTCTGCACTAAGTGCAATAAGACTTTGTGCTATGGCGAGCAGTCAATCGACCTCATCTGCCGCCGGCAGGAAAGTCATATTTGCTAGTTTTTTTTTTTTTTTTTAACTGTTCCCTGAAGTTCCTTGTTTGGTTTCTCCTGTTTTTTTTCAGAAAAACCAAAAAAACCACAAAATTGTTCAAAAAACCCCCCAAAAAACATAAAAAGAAGAAAAAAAAAAAGTTTAAGAACTAACTTTCCTGGTTTAAAAAAAGAGCTACATTTCTTTGATAGTGTGAAAGTTTAGATGAATGTATGTGTAGTACGTAATTGACTGAATGAATGCATTAGTAGCGTATGGTGAATGTATAAGTGCAGAACTATGAGGAAGTGCTGCAGCATCACACAGTAACCTAACTGCTGTGTGCTGTAGTACTTCCGAAGCACAGGGATGCAACATATGTACATAAATATGTTGCAAATCTATGCTTCTCTCTGCACGGCTGCTTAAACTGCAGCCATGTGGTGACAATAGTGCAAGGATATCGGTGTCATGTGCTGTTTGTTTTTCTACGGGAAGACACACCTTCCTGTACAAAAACAATGAGAAAATGCATTTTTCTCCTTCAATGTATGCTAAACATTTCAGCATGCATTGAAGAAATAAAAATGTGGAGAAATTAAAACAATTCTCTTTATTGTGCTTTCCTACACCAATTGTAGAATGGTGCACCATTCACACACACAGAGATTTACGATTTCTAATAAATCTAGACATGTTTCTTGTTCTATGAGTATTAAGTGCAATCATGCACAACAACACTTATAGAACACCCTTTCATCCGAAAGTGGTCTGCATGATGAAGTTATATGTTCATGGAGTATAAAAAGTGCACAGAGTGCCTTTTCTTCTCTTTGAAAATATGAAAGAATATCTTACACAATAACTATGTTACAAAAAGTGACATATTTCCGTTTTTAAATTTCCTTGCGAATGATAGAAGGTAAGCACAGAATTTTGAGTGCAAAGATGTTCAAAGAAGAATGATTGAAATAATTGCGGTCCTTCAACAGCTAAAAAGATGAAATATTATGAACCCCTCAAATCTCTTTTTTTGCAGGTCACTTGATATCTGATTATGGTCAAATTTCAAAACTACATAAACAAAGTGTTTTAAGAAACGTGTTTCAACTTTGTAGATTCTTGCAGGCCTCTTCATTCTCCATATTGAGACTTAGTTAAACTTACCTTCACAGTAATAGGAATAAAAAATGTTATTCATTTTTGCCTATTTTTCTTTCAAATATAAATTCTAAAAAATTGTTCATTTTAAAATTTGGATCTGTGAAAGAAAATAAAATAAAAATTATAACATATAATAATACATTTTTTACAACACAACATAATTTCCACAAAGTAATTTGTTTGCCTTTTTTGCTGTTCTCAGAATATATTGAATTTCACTCGAAATAGTGATGGTACTCATCGCTTAACAGCGGGCAAAAATAAAAACAATCAGAAAGATTGTTAAAAAAAACCCAACATACTATTCTCAGTAAAATACCAGAAAATACAAATCATACACATATGAAATGCTTACAGATGACATTTTATAACTTTAACTTATAAAAAACTGTAAATGTTGCCACATTAAAATAATCACCGAATAAATGACCACCAAAAAGTCCATAATTCAAAAATATACCTTTCCTTTAGGCCAAATGGTATTTTTGCACTTCTTCTTTATGTAAACTGTCCAATGGTAGTTCTATTAAATTATAATAATACATTCCTCAGAGAGTGAATTAGCTTCCTAAACCTTTGGCTTCAAAAATATTAGGTAGGAATTTTGTAATTCCCTAGGCAAACGTTGTTTGAAAACCAACTGGGCATCATTACAAAGTGTCCAGCCTTTGTCACGTTTTAGATAGGCAGTGTAATGTCCAGATGTGGTGGAAGGACCATCATGGAAAATTATTGCAATTGCTACAAAAGTCCTTCCTGATATTGATATTTGTGCTGCTACAAATTGTTTTATTAAAGTATCCAATTTTCTTCCATCAGCTATACAACGTTGCATCATTAAAATTATGTATTTTCCATATTTTGTTAACAATAATGTGGATAACATTTCTGATTTACATTGGCTACACTCCATGTTTTGATTTGCACCTTTCACTAATTTATTTAAAGCCACTGATTTACAGTCTGGTAATGTTAAATACAGAAATCTGAGTGTCTACATTGGTGCTACATGTATACGTGCAATTTTCACAATGATGTTACCATTTGTAAGAAAGGCCAAAAATATTTTCTATTTCTACACCTTCATTTTCAAAAATGGTAAGCATATACATTAAAAATTCCTGAGCATCTTGTTGGATATTTTGTGTAAATTGTGTAGAACCAGAACACACATCCAAAAGACTACGAACATCTGAAACAGATTGTATTTTACTTCTATCTGTTGTCAATTTTTCATAAACAGAGTGCAACAGAGAACAAAATCTTTTTTGCCGATTCTCTTGCAAATCTTCAAGATAAAAAACAACATTGACCACTACATTAGCATAGCAGTTGACACCAGAACTATTTTCAAACTGATAACCAACAATCTCTCCAACAGTGTCCAATTTCTTTTTACCTGCAATCACAACATTATCTTGTGCTTTTCTTTTCTTGATACCTTCAGAACAGATATTCTCTAACTTTCTTTTTCGACCAACCACACGCTTTTCAAATACAGGATATTGACCTGAATTGGGAGCATACACCCTTCTTAACCTATTATACTCTTTTACACAGTTTGCATCTGCAGTAACCTTTGTCTCATCAAAATCAATCAAAAACAAACCAGATAATGTTCTGACTCGCGACAAAGCAACATATGCCATACCCTCTTTAAATACAGTAGATCCAATGTTCACCAATGCACTGTCTACACTTAATCCTTGAGATTTATGAATAGTCACTGCATATGCCAGAGAAAATGGAAATTGTTTCCTACGGACATATAAATCTTAAACAAGCAAAAAACTAACTGAACGACGACCAATTTCTTTAACTTCATCAATCTGATCAAATTTAATTTTAAAAAATTCAATTCCTTCTTTTTTCTGATAATTCACAAAATCCACCACTTTACCCATTGCACCATTAACTAAACCTTTCTCTACATACAAATTACGCCTTAAAATTACCCGACAGTTTACACACACATACAGTGTCTTTTCCAAACCAGCAGTTTTAGGTATTTTTTTTTCTAAACAATCTAGTTTTGATCTCAACTTACCCGTTAAAATAATAGTGATTCCTTCATGTAATATTCTATCGATGGCTTCCATTTTGACAATTTCTTAATTTTCCAATTTTAATAATTCTTTGTTGAATATTGAACACTCACGCAGTGTTGGCATTAAGCAAATCACTGACTTATTTTTAGCAATTTCCACATACACTTTTGCAGCAACTGCATTTTCATTTGGAAAGACATTGCAAAGTAATCGACTCTCCAAAGCTTCTTTCCCTTTTTTTGAAAGAATTCCAATTCTTATATCTTGAAGAATACTTCCATATTCAGCATCATTTGCCTGTCGCATATTTGTTGTCAGTTCTTTGTATTCAAAATTACTCCAAATGTTCACATTACCAACACTGCCAAGAGACTTTCTGGTATCTTCATGGGCTAGTGTTTTAAATACCAGTTTTCCTTTTACCGGAGTCAGTTGCAGTATATCTCCAAAAACTATGACGTGTTTTCCTCCAAATAACACGTCATGCTCTGTTTTAAGAATTTACTGCATTCTTAAATGCACAAAGGCAAGCATCACGTTTGAAACCATGCTCACCTCATCAATAATGAGAAGTTTCATTTTCTTCAGGACTCTTGAAACTTCACAACAAGCTTCTCCAGATAGCTTGTGGTATTCCAATTTGTTCTCATGCTCTACTGGCAGCATTAGTAAACGATGTAAAGTAATTCCTTTAATGTTATGTGCTGCCAACCCAGTTGGAGCAGTGACAACACAAGACAAATGCGACTCAGTTTTTGTTTGCAGATAACTTGTAATTACTTTAATTAAGAAACTCTTTCCTGTTCCAGCTTGACCACTCACATACATTCGGATAGGTTGAAATGATGTACATGAGCAGTCTTTCTTTTCATGAAGTAATCCATGGCCAATCTGCTCTTTCACTTGTTGATATATTTGTTTCGGTTCAACATTTAGTTGCTCTTCCAAGTTTCCTAACTATATTGCATCTTCTTGTGCTTGATACATTGCTGTTTCCACCTCATTCATGGCAATCGCGGCTTCATTTTCAACAATTGGTTGTCCAAGTGGATCTTGACTCAGTGCAGCAGAACTTTGACTATCTTGAGAACTGTCTCTAGCAATCTCAGCTGCAATTGTAGCTTCTTGATCAATTTCATCATTCAACATTTTCACATAATTTGCGAAAGCACTGCATTGTATGCTATCTTTACAAGCATTAAATGAATCTTCATAGCTGGGAAAATCTCCAAGTAATTCCAGTTCAGAACGCCATGGTTTGAACATTTGCAAAGGGCTAAATAGTAAAATTCCCTTTTGTCAGCAGTGTCGCAACTCAGTTTTCTGTGATTAATTAAATTTCCTTTCCTTTGTTTCACCAGACATCCTTCAGAACCAATCACTCCATATTTTCCATTGTTGATGTTCTCTGTAATATTCCGTTTAAAAGTGTAGTTTTGCAACACTTCATAGAGACACATGTTGATGACTTCTCTTTGGATAGTGTGTGTCCAACATATTGGTTTTCAAAATATCTGTGCTTTCAGGGTCATTTTCTGCTAAATATTCAATTTCTTGAACAGATTTCAGTACCCGATTTCGCATTCCTGCAAGACCTAGACTCAGCCAAATGATTCTTCTACTTTTGGAATATAGACTTGCAGATGATAACCGATCTGAACATTCATATGCTCCAATTTCATGATGCGATAACATTTTCGACCTGAAACTGTATCATTTCTTACTTACTCTTCTCGTGAGAAATCTCTTCCCAAATTTCTTTCAATTCAGTCTTTTCTGATTTAGTAATGTAAGACGTTACATATCGAGCAACAGCAATAGAATTGTCCGCAACATACTGAATATCCATGTTAGCGTTTCACATGGATAAAATCACTGGGTTGTAGTCATTTATGTATTTTGATTCTTCGCTTCTTCTTAAGTTGTAGGTGTTTTTCGGAGACTTTCTTGTGATGGTATGCCGTACAGCTGACATGAAACTGTTCACTCTTCCTTTGGCTAATACAGGACGTGGAAATCCAAAACGACATTTGGTATAGAACTTATCCTTTGACTTGTACTTTCGTCTACAGTATTTTCCACACCTATGGCTTTGAAATCGTAAGACTTGTTCTTTTAAGTTTTTGTCTTCTCTGCTATTTGGTACAGCACATGTAGCATAATCTTCAATGAAAGACAAAACACTTTCATCTGAATCTGTTCCAAATTTGGGGGCATCCTTGACCCATAGCAACATATGTTTGTGAGGAGCACCTCTTGCTTGATACTCCTTTCTCCAAAAGAAATCCACAACTTCTCCAAGAGGAGGATTCTTTTTATTGCAGATGAAAGAAATCATAGCTTCAAATCTATGATTGAAATATCTGCATACATTGACAGGATCCAAAGGGAACAATTCTCCAGGTGTCTTGTATTCAATCTTATTTATATTGGAATTTGCCTCTCGAAGAAATTCAAGTAAATCATCCCAAGCATACTCAGCACAGCTTAGTGTAACAAACCATGTAGGAGTTCCCAAGTTCCGTAGCATGCATTTCAGTTCTCCATGTCGACGGTATTCATTAGTCCCACGCTGACATGCCATCAGATTAATCAACTGAGATTCTAAATGATCATCTCTCTGATGCACTTTATCCATAAAGTCCTTTGCAGTTACATTTTGCAGATGCATTCCAGTTTTTAAAATGTGATTTACTGCATATGAAAGTCCAGACAAGTCACTTTCAAACAGAAGATGAAACATATAAGGGATACATTGTCGAAATCTTGGTGCTTCTGCATATAATCTTGTTGTCCGATATTCAGATGCAGGAATCTGCAAAGGACGTTCATCATATCGTCCACCTTTTCCTGTTGGAAACAACTGCGGGAAACAACGAGCTTCCAAACTCTCTTCCCATACACTCATGGGACTTCCTGTTGCTTTTTTCATTTGAAACAACTCAATTGTATTCCCCATCACCTCTTTGGAATGAAGTGGATGTACACTGTAATGTTCATAGATCTCTTCACATCTGGACATGTCCACTTTTTCAATTTGTCCACTTAATGTTTCACTATCTTCTGCTAAATCTATTTCTTCTTCTCCAACAAACACATTTCTATAGTACTCATTATTTTTTATCAGATACAATGATGCCTTTTGCACTTTTCTAACATCCACTAACTCTTGCCAGATTTTTTTATTCTTAGTAGGAACACCATTAACTAGAATGACTAGTGGCTCATTTTCTGCATGATCTACACCAATAGTTTCAACATTTTTCCTTAAATCTAATGGTAAATACACAACTCTTCCTTTCAATCCTCTTTGCAACTCTGATGGAGGTAATTTACTTGTTTTGGGCTCCATACGAACAATAGCCTGAAAAGGGTGAACACCTTGTATTAGAATAGACTCGTACGTATTTAAATCTATCAGCTCTGGAGGAATAGCAACCAACTCTGGATTATTATGAACAGCTCTAGCAGGCATTTTATTCTCATCTAATTTATTATAACAATATTTGCAAATACGCTGCTCACATCCCAAATCAAAACAATCCTCTACCAACAAATAAGTTGCAAATTCCATCCACTTATCATTATTTTCTATTTTACTTTTAAAATACAGATTGACACCCCTAGTCTGATTTTTATAGTGACTTCGCCGACAACAAATACAAGAAACATTTGGTCTTTCACCTGAAATTACCTTAAACTTTGTGATTTCATCCTCAAACTTTTCTGTAATTACAGGTTCTACATTGTCTTCAACATTTTGTTCTACTAATGCATCAGTTTCTTCACTCTCTTGCTGAGGCCAAAAGTAACAAAACTCAATATCCTCACAGACCTGCTTCACATCTGAAACTGACCCACGCAAAAGAGCACTGTTCAACTCACTTAAATTTAGTGCTGGACTTTTTGCATAATACAACCTTCTCACTACCTTCCGCATTTGAGTATGATGTACTGCCAGCATTCTGAAATGATGAAAAACACTTACACAAACTTTCCTAGAAAGACAAGCCAGAGAATGACCTTGCAAACCAGTATGTTTTCTCACTCTGCAAGGGTCTAGTCCTTGCAACAGCTTAATCTTTTGTTTTACTCTTTTTTTAGTATAGACTCGTAAAAAACTACATCATTTTTCAATAGATTCCTGTCGTACACTACAAACACTACTGCAATCCCAAGTGTACACAGGGTTTTTAGCATGTCTCCCTAAAACTTCATCAGCTATCACTTCTTCTGCATTTCTTTCAACCATTTTCTCTTTCTCCATTGGACAACCATCACTAACCTCATAACCTCGACCACTGGTGTCAACTGCATACAATAATTTTTCACTTAGTGAATAACTCTCTTCATTAAAAAAAGGCTCTGAACTAGAACTGTGTTTCCATTCTCCCAAAAAAACATAACATTTTTTTTTATTAATAACTTTTTTCCACCTACTTTTGGCCTTCATTACATATATTGATTTATCTAGTGATCGAATTCTGTTCAACACTAAAATAAACAGTTTCCTTTTTACTTCAAAAGCCTTTTCCACAATGCTTTCAATATGCTTCTTCTTTTTATAAAATAAAGCTCTTTTTATATTTCTTTACATCTTTCAGCAAATTATGCACTACTCTCTTGTAAAATATTTTTTTGCGTAATTCCTTATACTGATTTTGTCTTCTTTTACCATACTTTATCTCCTTTGACTGAATATTTGCTTTTTTACTTTTCCTCTTATTTTGATTTTTTTTCTTACTCAAAAAATTATTTGAAGTTGCAGCATTCTCTACATTCTGTTTGCTCCTACAAACATTTTTAATAAATTGCTTTGTGATCTTACCAGAAGATTTTTTCCTTTTAGCCACATTATCTTTTTCATTCAATACTTGTGGTTGATGTTTCTTCAAATAATCCTCCTGTCTCGGTTCTTTTCTTTTTCTTTTTTTTTCTGGCATACTTTCTCGATTTTAACGTTGAAAAACAGTATCTGCAAAAAAGAGTCACAAATAAATGTATATTAATAACTTTCAAATTTACAATATTCCATTACTGTACAAACACATTTTATATAAAAAAAGACTAAAAAACTATAGCCCTGAACCACAAGTGTGACGATGATTAAAACACTACATACATAATGCATACTACTTTGAAGCAGTTCATGCCCTAAAGTCTACCTCACAAAAAGACTACATGCTAACTAACTGAATGATTACAGTACTAAAAAGAGACACACTGGGTGAGTAACAGGGTGTTTGCTAGAAGTGTATGAATACTAACTGGGGAATTGAAGCTGAGAAAGACAACTGTGTAGCTCATTAGAGAACTGAATGCATACTGGATAGGCATTTAAAGCAGTCCATGTGCTAAGGCCCGGCTCACTGCATGAGCACTTGGGTAGTGACTGAATGATTAGACTACAGCAAGGAGACTGCCTGGATGAATTTATAACTGGTAGACTTTTCACACAGGGAATGAATTAGTACTTGGTACTAAAAAAGATCACTAAAAGACTGCAAAGGGAGTGACAAGATGTTTGCTGGACTATATGGATATTGACTAGGGAATTGAAAGTATAAAAGAGAAATCTCTAGGTGGTTAAAAGACTGCATGCATAGTGCATAGGGGTTTGAAGCAGTCCATGTGCTAAGTCCTGGCTCAGTGCATGAATACTTAGACAGTAACTGAATCATTAGAGTACTGGAAAGAGAGTGTCTTGGTAAATTTATAAATGTTTGGGTTTTGGCACAGTGAATGAATTACTACATGGTGCTGAATGGGTCACTAGAAGACTACAAAGAGAGTGATAGGGTGTTTCCTGGAAGTGTATGGAAACTGTCTAGAGAATTGAAGGGGTGAAAAACAACTGTGTAGGTGGTTAGAGAACTACATGCATACTGAATGGACATTTGAAGCAGTCTATTTGGTAATGAATGGTTCACAACATAAGTACTTAGAAACTGACTAAATCATCAGACTACTTCTAGGACAGTGCCTGGGTAAAAATATAAAATTTTCAGTTCTGGGGCAGTAAAGACAATACTACATGGTACTGTACTTTAGTGTCAAAGCATGACTCATTTTATCAACGCATAAGCAAAGACTGGCTTCTAATGCTACTAAAACTTGACAACATGACAGGTTTCAAAACAGTTTTCTGTCAGCAAATGCACAATGTTACCAAACGCTTCTCTGACAGTGGTTCCAAAATGCACACAGACTCACAGTGTGATTCTAGACAAGCACCACTATCCCTTGGAGTTTACCAAAACGTATTCACTACAGTGGAAGTGATAAGGGAACTGCACACAATCTACATATTTCACGACTACACTTTAGTGTCAATGCCTGACTCATTTAATCAACACATAAGCAAAGACTAGCTTCTAATTCTACTAAAACTTGACAACATGACAAGTTTTAAAACAGTTATCTGTCAGTAAATAAACTATGTTACCAAATGCTTCTCTCACAATCCTTACCCAAATGCAAACAGACTCGCAGTGTGATTTTAGACAATCAACACTATCCTAGGACTTTACCAAAACTCATTCACTACTGTGGAAGAGTTAATGGTATTGCACACAATCTACATATTTAAGTACACCACATCAGTGTCAAAGCATGACTCATTTAATCAACGCATAAGCAAAGACTGGCATCTAATGCTACTAAAACTTCACAACATGACAGGTTTTAAAACAGTTATCTGTCAGCAAATACACGAAGTTACCAAACACTTCTCTCACAGTGGTTCCCAAATGCACACAGACTCACAGTGTGATTCTAGACAAGCACCAGTAGTCCTAGGAGTTTACCAAAACTCATTCACTACACTGGAAGTGATAAGGGAACTGCACACAATCTACATATTTCACGACTGCACTTTAGTGTCAATACCTAACTCATTTAATGAAAGCATAAGCCATAACTGTGTTCTAATGCTACTAAAACTTGACAACATGACAGGTTTCAAAACAGTTATCTGTCACCAAAAACACGATGTTACCAAACGCTTCTCAACAGTGGTTCCCAAATGCACACAGGCTCTCTGTGTGATTCTAGACAAACAACACTATCCCTTACACTATACCAAAACACATTTCTTCATCTACAAGGAGTACTACATTTTACAGCAGAAACATAACTCATTTCACAAATTCATAAACAATAAGTGGTTTCTAAATCTACCAAAATATAAGAACTGCATAGTTATCTGTCTACAAACATGAAAAAACACAAATCCTTATCACAAAATGGTTTCTACATGCACACATACTGTCAATAAGATTGTAGAGAAAAACAAATACTCCCTACACTTTAGCAGAATAAATACATTAGTCTGATTAAAATAAAAATAGTCTACATACATCCCCTCACAATTAAATAACTCACCTTTCAAGATGTTTTGTAGATTAAGAAGTATATCAGTCACACACCAGATATCAGTCACACACCAGATTTTCATATACAGAATCTCTGCACTGTGCACCTGTCAGCAAAACCAAAGAATGGAAAAGTTCCCTCTCATTTTCCACACATACACATGTAAACATCAAATCACATTCCTTCCCACATACATTCAAAAGCAAACACACATTTCTATTGGTTAAACATTTCAACCCTTTCCAAATGACATATACTTCAACCCTTCCCCCAATCTGCCTTCTGCCCGTTACCACAGAAACAGGTCATGGAACACTGTACTGAGCACACAGGTCACAAGTTCAGCACACACAATGTTGCTAATCAAAACACCGAGTGTGCTTGACTTCTCAACATATCAGCTTATCATATATAATGTTCCTTACAATCTGTTTTTGTTAACCAATAAGAATCAAGCGTTTAAAAAACAGAAATATGCACCCTACCTTTCAGTGTAGAAGGTTGTCAAACAACCCATGATTTCTTGTCTTTTTTCAAAGTTGCATCTTAGCCACCATTTTAGAAACATCTTACTTTCCTAACTGCCATTTCATTTACAGAGACAATCTGAGTGCATCCAGACCTCCTTACAAGATGCTTACAGTGTGGATTGTGGGACACAGCTACATTTTCTGGAGCCAAAGGTATGCAGAAAACAAAGGCATTCACAAAGACCTAGGTTTGCCAAATGTAGACATTAAATGGATTGGACAGAGAGGGTTAAAGTGGCACCAATTGATGCCATTGGTGAAATCCTTCATGCAAATCCAACACCCTGACCTCATAATAGTGCACTGCGGTGGCAATGACCTAGGCACTTTGACTGGGGTAGGTCTGGAAATGCTTATGAAGGACACCTTTGCACAACTGATTTCACTTTTCCCTAAAACTGCCTTTGTGTATTCTAACATATGCCAAAAGGCAGAAATGGAACTGGTCCGATCATTTTTGTCCACAGACTGAGAAAGCTAGGAAACATGTGAATAAATCTGTTTCTGCTTTTCTCCGAGACTACAGAAAGGGGTCCATTTACAATAACAATCTGCGCTTTCATATGCAAGAAATGTATAGGAGAGATGGAGTACACTTTACTGATGAAGGAAACAGAGTCTTCCTCAACAACTTTAGACTCTGTATAGGTACTTACTTATAAGTACCAAAAACTCTCAATGAACACAACGGCTCTTTTTAGAGCCACTCAAGAAAAAAACACTTAAGCTTAATCTTTATCTCCCAACAATTTCATTTTTTTCCCCTTGGATCCACGAACCCACCGCGAGAGGATCCGTGCATCCAACGCGATAGGATGCGCGCACCGTGCGCGCATTTTGCTGCTTTTTTTTTTTTTTTTTTTTTTTTTTTAAAAGGGGGGGCCCCAGGGGGTCCTTCTGGGACCCCCTAAGCACCTCTAGAGGGTCAGAGTATTTCCACTCTGCCCCCTTTATATGTTGTACACACTTATTCCCCTTGCTTCTTCAGCCTCGCTTCTACCGAGGCAGAAAATAGCCACCAACAGTTCCTGGTTTCGAATGTGGAGAGACGCTCGACAGTCAATTAGCATTCAGCGCGCGATCGGGAGGGTGCGCGCTCGGTTCGGGGAGGGTTCGCGTACGGTGCGGGTACGGTCCGCGGATCCTCCACGGCCATAGATATCACTAACTTTTTTACCCTAATTTTCTCAGGAACTACTGAACAGATTCACACCAAATATGCAAAAGGCACGAGTCCGAACTGAGGACTACCTCTTTGCCAAATTTGGTGTCATTCCGTTCAGCGGTTCAGGCTGTAGCTGCGACAACAGATCCTATGGGAAATTGCATGGGGAAAACGCATTTTGGGACCCCCCTTTTTTCTCGGCCCCCGCTTGACGAATCACCACGAAACTTTCAGGGTAGGAGCGGAGCGGAGCTGGCCAAAAGTCTGGAGAATTTCGCGAGGATTCGTCAACCGGCGCCAGAGATATTCCCAATAGAATGTTGCGGATTTCCTATGGAAAATAGGTCCTAACTAGAACTATCTACTGACGGTCGCCAGTAGATAATAAACAAACACATTTATATATATATATATAAACACATACATATATACATACGCATATAAACACATTTACATAAATACACACACACATAAATACACACACACACAAGTACTTATAGACTTATAGCAGATCATTTCAGGAATTGAATCAATACATCAGCATTGGTTAATATTTGCAAAAACAACTCATTAAAAAATAAGTCGTCTGTATATGTGCAGGACAGAAGAGATGAAAAACAGCTATGCAAGAAAATCACCAATATTATGTATCTTTGATATCATGTATTTATATAAATATGTTCCACATGATGGCCTTGAAGAGGTACAGAAGCTGTTCTTGAAGGATGATGTATCTGAATGCTGCAAAGTCCTTAATGTAGTTTAGATTTTGATCTAAACTACAATTATTGGAGGTGGCACAGCAATGTTCAAGCTCTACTATGGGCTATTCTATGGCCCTATCATAAATCAACATATATGTCCAATTTGAAACCATACATGAATTGGAAGATGATGAATGTAAGCCACATTTGACAGCCATATAACTCAATTTAACGGATATATTTTTGATTTGCACTAGCAACAGAGTGGCACTGAAAACAGTACTGTCTGCTTAAATACAAGAAGCATTGGCATAGCCAATAGGTCTTGCCTTTGGTATCTTGTAAGTGTTTAGTTATCAGTGTTTAAATGCCCAGTGTATAATTTCCTTCTTTGTCATGGAAAAGTACCATAGCCAAATGTATTTAATTTTAATCCACGTATTAACATCCACAAAAACCTGTAAAGGAGAACTTTACTAAATCGGGCAAGTGATCCAATTGTACATCATACTAAACTTTTTCATGAACTGAAAAAAGTGTTTTAGAGAGGACACATTTTTTTTTGCATAAAAAGGCTCAGGTCAGCACTTTTTCACTTCTGATAAATACTATGGAAAGGAGATTGCTGCACACTCAAAATGTTGGCGAAGGATGCCAGCTAAACATCTTCTGCGATGTGCTGACCCCCCGGCTCAGCAATTGTGTAATGCACAGATGTCACGGTTCATAAGCAAGGACAGAAACGCTCAGGTTTCCCATTCCGAATCTAATAAAAGCTGCAAAAGCATCTAGAGGCCCCGGGATTTTCGAAGCGTTGGGTTTAATAGTAGGGAAGGGGCGGGGAAGCTTGATGTACACGTGGTGTGATTCACCCGAGGAATGCCCAGCGCATGTCAGAAAAGATTACATGTGAAAGCACGTACAAGGGGGTTGTGCACGCTGCCATCAAGTTAATTTTGCCCGCAAGAAATTTCAAGGTTCCCATCGGTGTTGTAGCAAACACTTTTTACATGCAAACAAAGCAGCTCTTACAAATCACCCAGCAAACAAAATGCAACACTTACAACTAAATAGAAAGGAATATGCTACTTACCAGTATGCATCTGTTCTTGGCATGTAGAGCTGCAGATCTACACACTATGCATAAATCACCATCTGGTGTTGGGCCCGGATGTTTGCACTTGTTTTTGTCCTGGAAAGTCTTTGGAAGTCACGAGGTAGGTGACTCCTCCTTTGGATCATAGTGTGAATGGGCATCGGCTCCATCCTCAGATAGTTTTTCGCCAGCAGGGAAATGATGGAGCTTTGGAAGAAAACAGGAAAGATGCCCATGTATGCTGTATCTAAATAAGATAATACTGGAACAGATAAAGGTAGCCGGGGAGGCAGGTGGGCGTGTGTAGATCTGCAGCTCTACATGCCAAGAACAGATGCATACTGGTAAGTAGCATATTCCGTTCGAGGCATATGAGCTGCAGATTACACACTCTGCATAGATTGTAAAGCAGTGTCCACCCCTAGTGGCGACCACCAGTATCCGTTGCAGTAGTTTGAAATAGTGTTTTGAGTACAGCCTGGCCCACACTAGCTTGTTGTTTAGTTTGCACATCTACACAGTAGTGTTTTGTGAATGTGTGCGGTGTAGACCATGTAGCTGCTCTGCAGATATCATCTAAAGGAATGTTGCCTAAAAATGACATTGAAGCCCCTATCTTTCATGTAGAGTGGGCTTTAGGAGGAACAGATAATGTACGTTTTGCTTTGTGGTAGCAAATTTGTATGCATTTGACAATCCACCTAGCTATCCCAGATTTTGATATGGGGTTGACCTTGTGTGGTGGTGAGAAAGACACGAAAAGTTGCTTGGTCTTACGAAAGGGTTGTGTTCTGTCGATGTAGTAAAGCAATGCTCTGTTGACCTCTAAGGTAAGAAGAGCGCTTTCTCCGAATGTTTGTGGCTGCGAGAAGAATACGGGCAGCTCCATAGATTGATTGAGGTGGAAGGAAGAAATGACTTCAGGAAGGAATATAGGATTAGTTCGGAGAACAACCTTATTATGATGCATCTGCAGAAAGGGTACCTGAATGGTTAGTGCTTGTAGTTTGCAAACTCTTCGTAAAGAAGTAATGGCTACTAGGAAAGCGACTTTCCATGTTAAGAATTGTAGCTCACATTTATGTAGAGGTTCAAATGGAGGACCCATTAGTCTTGTGAGAACGATGTTTAAATTCCACACAGGTGAAGGTGGTACTCTGGGGGGGAATTATTCTTTTGAGGCCCTCCATAAAGGCTTTCCTGGCAGGTACTTTGAAAAATGATAGATGTTGTCTATTTTGTAGATATGCTGCTATGGCAGCAAGATGCAGTCTAATTGACGTGCAAGCTAAGTTGCATCTTTGGAGGTGTACTAAATAGCCGATGATGTGTTGGATAGACACATCTAGGGGATTGGTATTGTTTTATGACAATATATTACAAAACATTTCCACTTGGCTGCATAGCATGCTCTAGTGGTGGGCCATCTAGCTTCTTTAATGATGTTCATACAGTCAGAGGGAAGGTTAAGGTAACCGAATTCTAGGACCTCAGGAGCCAGATCGCAAGGTTGAGCTGAGCTGGGTCTGGGTGTCTGATCTCTCCATGGTTCTGGGTTAAGAGGCGTGGAGAGAGGTGTAACTTCTGGTGCGGTACTACGGAGAGTTCCAGCAATGTGGTGTACTGCGGTTGTCTGGCCCAAGTTGGAGCAATTAGGATGAGAGTCACGGAATGTTGCTGTAGTGTGCGTACCACTAGTGGAATGAGTGGGAGAGGCAGAAAAGCGTACGCAAATCTGCCAGACCAGTTCATTCATATCCCATTGCCTTTGGACAATGGGTGTGGATATCTGGCGGTGAAGGTTGGGCATTTGGCGTTTTCTTGGGTGGCGAGGAGGTCTATCTGTGGTTGCCCCCACATTTGAAAAAACGGTTGAAGAACTTGCCGATGAAGTTCCCACTTGTGGATCTGTTGTGTTTGACGGCTCAACAGAACGGCTATGGTGTTTTGGACTCCTGGCACATGTTGGGCTAAGAGAAAAATGTTCTGAGGTATAGCCCACCTCCATATGTTCTGTGCTAGCTGAGAGAGCTGCAGAGAGCGTGTCCTGCCTTGTTTTTTTATGTAGTACATGGCTGTCATGCTGTCTGTGCGGACTACGACTGTCTTTCCTGATATTTGTTGTTGAAATGCTTTTAAGGCTAGGAATGTGGCTAGTAACTCCAGGTGGTTGATGTGGAGTAACTTTTGTTGAGGTGTTCACCTGCCCTGCATGATGTGATGTAGTAGTTGAGCTCCCCAGCCGGAGAGCGATGCGTCCATTGTCATAACTATTTGAGGAACCGGCTCTAGGAACGGTCGTCCTTTGGAAAGGTTCTTGGTGTTTCACCACTGCAGAGAGCGAGGAGTACGACCGTTTACCAACACCAGATCTGTTAACTGACCTTGAGGCTGGTTCCATTGGCGTACTAAGCACTCTTGGAGAGGACGCATCTGGAGTCTTGCATGTGGCACTATGAATATGCAAGAGGCCATCATCCCTATGAGTTGCATGAACACTCTGGCTGGAAGAGAGTGTTGCGGTTGGAATTTGGTGAGAAGAGCCTGTATGCTTGCTATCCTGGCGGGACTGGGGTAGGTTAACGCTTTTGAGGTGTCTATTGTTGCACCGAGGTATTGTTGAGTGTGGAACGGTTGCAGATGGGACTTGGTGTGGTTTACTGTGAACCCCAGGTCGTGGACTAGTTGGATAGTGGCGTGAGTGTGTTGTACACACTGGCTGTATGAGTTGACTTTTATGAGCCAGTCGCCCAGATATGGGAAGATGTGAATGTGCGGTCTTCTTAGGTGTGCTGCGACCACCGCTAGGCACTTGGTAAACACTAGTGGTGCTGGTTGTGACTCCAAATGGGAGTACTTTGAATTGATAGTGCTGACCGTCCACTATGAATCTGAGATACTTCCTGCGAGCGGCGTGAATGGGAATGTGGAAATAGGCGTCCTTGAGGTCTAGGGTAGCAAGGAAGTCGCCCTGTGAAAGCAGAGGAAGGACCTAATGGAGTGTGACCATGTGGAAATGGTCTGAGTGTATGTATAAGTTTAGGGGTCGGAGGTCTAGAATAGGCCTTAGAGAGCCGTCCTTCTCTGGTATGAGAAAATACAGGGAGTAAACTCCCTTGTTTTTTTGGTGCAGGGGAACTGTTTCTATTGCACTTTTTTGTAGGAGGGAGATTAACTCCTGCTTTAGAAGTAACAAATGTTCTTGTGACATTGGACGCTGTTTGGGTGGTATGTTTGGGGGGGTAGATGTTAGTTCAAGGCAGTAACCTGATTGAATTATCTGTTGCACCCACCTGTCTAAGGTGATGTTAGTCCAGACAGGATGGAATTGTTGGAGTCTTCCCCCAACGGGAGTGGAATGGTCTGGGGAAAGTGGAGGGAAGTCATTGGGTGGGGGTGGAGGCAGAGCGAGAGTTGTTGGTCTTGCCTCTGTTGTTGTTCCCCCTGTAACCACCTCTTTGGTAACCTCTAGTAAAGATAGATTTAGCTGTGTCGGTATCCTTCTTCATTTTTTCAAGGGATACGTCAACATTAGGGCCAAATAGGTGTTGCTCATCAAATGGTTGATTGAGAATGGAACTCTGGACTTCAGGTTTGAAACCTGAAATGCGTATCCAGGCATGCCTGCGCAGAAGGACAGTGGTGTTTATTGCCCTAGAGGCGGTATCTGCTACATCTAAGGCACAACAGATGGAGGTGTTAGTAATGGTTTTACCTTCTTGTATGAGTTCATTGGCCCTATTTTTGTACCTGTCTGGGAGGTGTTGCATTATGGACTCAAGCTCATTATAATGTGCCCTGTCATACCTAGCTAACAGCGCTTGAGTATTGGCAATGCCCCATATGTTTGCCGCCTGTGACGCCGTTCGTTTGCCAGAGTTTGGACTCCTTATCTGGTGGAGGTGCGTCACCTGATGATTTGAAATTGGCTCTTTTTCGTGCATTGGTGACTACAAGGGAGTCTAGTGGTGCGGGGCCTTTAATGTAGGCTGCATCAGTAGGGGCGGCCTTATACTTTTTCTCGATTCTAGGGTTGATGACTCGAGCCCTGACCGCGACTTTAAAAACCTCTGGTGCATGCTTAATGACCCCTTTAAGCATGGGTAAAATTGAGGTGGACTTTTGTGTGGTGTTTAAAGTGTCCATGAGAAAATCTTCCTCCCTGGGGTCTGTGTGTAGGTCAGCCCCGTGGTACTGGGCTGCTCTGTGGAGGAGCTGGTTAAAGCAGATAGTGTCCTCTGGAGGGGAAGGCCTGGAGGGATAGATGTGCTCTTGTGGGGTGTAAAGGACGTCTGGGATATTATAATCATCCCAGTGGACTGGGGAGCCAGTAGGAGTAGGGCCCCCTAGTGGTTGATCGTCCGCACCTCCCCCTGCATCATCTGAGGTGTTATCATCATCATCTACTGGAGTAGGGGATGGTGTAGGAGAGCGGTGTGGTGGGAGTAGGAGGAGGAGGAGGAGGAAGAGGAGAAGGGATCCTTAATGGAGAGGTAGCAAAGTCTCTCTCTTTAGGTGGTGGAGCCGGTGCAGGCGTATCTAGTGGTCGCTTCTTGAAGCTAAGCATCAAGTGACCAGTCGTAGGATCCTTTACAAGAGTTTTTTGGGCAGGATCTGGGCGAAACAGTTCTTCTGTGGGAGGCAGATCCTTCGGTACCGATGGTGTTGGTACTGTAGGCTTCTTCGTAGCCGACTCTGTAGCGTTTCTGGGTTTGGAACGGTGCGGTTTTGCAGTGTCTTTGGCTGATGGAACCTGTTTCCTCGGTTCCGAGGTCTTTTTCGGCTTCGAAGCATGGGAGTCGGACCTTTTGGTGGGAGTTTTTTGGTCGGCTCAGAGTGTGTTGTCGGTGTCGAGGAGCCGGTGCCAGTCTTCGACGCCGAGTGCTTGAATGTCGAAGCAGCGGTCGGCGTGGATGGAGAAGAGGATGACTTCTTTTTCGGTGCCTGTGGATGTTTTTCGGCACCGAGGGTAGGCTGACTCGAGCCAGTCAGCTGAAGGCTTAGTAGGCTTCTTTACCGGGCCCAGAGGCAGGGCATGGGAAGCAGTCTCGAAAGAGAAAACCGGTAACTGTTCCGAACTGGAGCGCGAGAAACACATCCAAGCCCGATGGCGGAAAAAAACCAATCTGAGGTTGGAGCCGATGCCCGTGCGCACTATGATCCAAAGGAGGAGCCACCTACCTCGTGACTTCCAAAGACTTTCCAGGACAAAAACAAGTGCAAACTTCCGGGCCCAACACCAGATGACGATCTATGCATAGTGTGTAATCTGCAGTTCATATGCCTCGAACATATGTTTTCGGGGCTCTGCAGCTCATTACCTTCCCCGACACGGCATGGCTGAGAAGGTAGAATAGAAGAGTGGTACGCGCGCGTGTCACACCGAGACACGTGTTTTGAATTATCGCGCACGCATCTGTGCACAATAAGTCAAAACACATGGTGCCTGTGCGGGTAATGCTCCCGCCTTTGACCAATTGCGTGCTGTCTTTGGTAAAAAGACACACGCAAACGCCAATAGCCGGGGACAAAACAAACAGCACACACACGAGCGTGAGGGGAGATTTCGAAGAGCCCTTACATAAAGTCTTTGCCAGAAAAGCGCATGCGCTGCTACAGGCTCGACCTAAAAAGGATTAATGACAGCATGTTATTAACCCGAACCATAAGTGAACACGCAGTTCTTGGTTTAGATATGTGTCTTAGATACAGGAATAATGAATGAATTACAAAGATACATGAAATTACCAGACTGCAGCAATTTACTTCAAGCCTGGGTTTTTGCACAATGCTCGTCCAGTAGCTCTCATCATTTGCACAGTTATTGCTTGTGAAACATATTTTTTCTGAAGCAAGTGTGTGCAAGATATACTTAAGCAGACTTTAAAAAGAATACTCTGAATAACAGTAAAGTCAAATATTTAAAAGGGAATCATCATTACAAAGGAAAGACCAATGAATGGATCTAAAATTGATATTTGTAATTAAATTGTCAGTACAAAGCAGACATATGCAAAGGATAATGACAAATTTGGAAACTATCCCTGGACAGTGAATTAAATACTGCGCTGCTATACCATTGAAATGTGGGTCTGAATATTGACAGCACCCACACTCTTGAAAAATATTCCATTAGCCACTAGAAGTCCCAATAGTGACTACTGACAACAAAGTCATAGAACCATACATAAGCTGAAACCAGAGTAGTCGCCCTGATAGAAATGGATACACAGCAATATTCTACAATACGTTCTGTGCCGTCTTGGCACCACAACAATCTATGTTAAATCACATCATTGAGACAGTGGGAGTTAGATAACTCTATGCGGGAGGTGAAGTAGACGTAATCCATACGACGGGAAAGGAACCTATATGATGTGGTTTATGTAGGCCTCTTTCGATTATAAATTTGGATGCAAACTTTTTCACAAGTATTGTGGTGTGTCATCTGAACCCTTTTCTATCAATCCAGTTGACCCTAATCAGACCGGAGCAATACAGGGACAATACTGCAGAGACAGTACAAAAAACAATTTCACACATCGCAGGAAATGCACTACCAAGTATATGGCCTCCTGTCTCTGGATGCAGAAAAGACATTTGACAAAGTTAAATGAATGCAACTTAAGCATTCCTTCGCAGTATTAGGGTTTGGAGCGAGATTTACAAGGGGGATTTTGGTGATCAGAATCACAAGAACAATATTAGGGTGAATGGCATTTCTTTTGTTTTTCGAGTCCGTTTGTTAGAACCTTTGGCAAACTATATATGCCACAATGACGGAGAACACAGCGGTGCAATTTGGGGATGAACAACTGACACTTCTATTGTTTACAGATGGCATTGTGGTTCCTGTAACAGACCAGCACTTTCCCTACTACCAATGTTATCTGGATAGGAATGATTATCCAATGTCTCAGGCATTAGGATCAATTTACAGAAGCTCAAAGAGCTCACATTCAAGTGGTCTACAGGTAAAATGACCACAAAAAAAGAGCAAAACACCTGATAAAGTGGGCATTCAAGGCCATCACCTTTTTAGGGATATAGACTGCTCCTTTCACAACACAGCTAGTGATAATTAACTACTCACTTTTATTGCATGAAATAAGGAAAACATGACAACTGGGAATGCTCACACCATGCTAGGCCAAATTATTGCAGAGTTTTATATCTATTTGAGACTATACCCTTACCAATATGGCATACATTCTTCAAGTTGTGATAAACAACCTTTGAATGGGAGTGAAAAAGTCTGATTTGCAGTTACATTTCTATCTACCAGTGTGCACAAAAGTGTGGACTGGCACTGCCTAGGTTACTGTTCTAGTTTCAAATGATACAAATGAGCTACATGGTTGAGTGGGGTAAAAGATGCACATCAAGGTAGTGGTATTTCATACATGGATGGAGAGCATGAAGGAGAGACAAAAAGCATAGGAGCTTGCGGCAGTACTCATTCCCAGTGACCAGAGTGACGATGGGAGATTGGGACAGGGAGTAAATGGCAAGAAAATTCACCTCTTTACCATCTTCTTTTGTAACTATTTGCTATATACTTGATTTCCCACTGAGTGTTGACTGGGGGAGGGGGAAAACCTTACTACAGAGGAAATGCCTTAAGCTAGGCTCACAATTTAAGAGCGACCGGATAAGGAGCTTTGAAGAAAATCAAGCAAGATAGAATTCAGGCTAACCGAAAAGGAACGTTTCCTCTGTTTACAAGCCAGGAAAAGGTTCAACTGGTATTTGGATGGGCACTGTTTAGATGAGATTAAAACCTACAAGTACCTCGGAGTCTTGTTGGATGGTAGAGGCTCATATAATTCCCAACTGGAGGCCCTGCGCAGGAAGGGCACTACGATCTATTTAGCAATGAAACCTCTGAGGAAAGTGATGCCAGACTTAACCCTTGATCCCTTACTACAGGTGATTCGAGCAAAAGTACAACCAGCGCTAACGTATTGGAGCGAATCAATGCAAGGGAAAGATGCAGCGGCCCTGGAAAATATAAACGCCAACACCGATAGTGCAATCTTCCATCTGCCAACCTACGTGTCGCCTGTTCAAATACGTCTGGAATTTGGTCTACAAAAACAATCAGTGGAAAGAGGGGGCGCTTATATCAAAAGCTGGCACAAGATCAGAGGCGCAGAGATAGGTTCTCTAAACTCACACCTCTGGGATGAATTGCCATGCCATGGAAAATGACCAGCCAGGGAGTACTTGTTTGACTCTCTAAATCGACTGGGACTGACAAATCTTTGGGCAACCTCTACAGATCATCAGAGTTTTAAAAAGATGGTAACAAAAGCAACAAAAATTGTTTCTTTCACAGAAGATAAGGAAACACTGTCCGAAAGGGCTCATGGCTGGACAGTGCTAAGCGACTACAAAGTCTTCAAACCTCAACTATATTTAAAAACAGGAGTTAAAATGAGAACAAAAGAATAGTTCTTAAAGCTCTGCTTTGGCGTCCTACCAATCCTTTCGCACCTGCCGCCCTGGAAAAGGAGACAAGGTGAGCAGACTTGCCACACCTGCGGGAAAGGGAACGAGGAACTTACGCATGCCATTTGTATCTGCCCTAACCTAAAGGACATAAGATGCACCTTACTCAGCCCAACGTTCAATCAGTGTGGCATTAGGACCTGCAGGCAGGCAGTAAAACTGTGTTTTAATCCGGCGGAAACGCAGCTAAACTGCTGTATCACAAAATTCTTTGATACAGTGGAAGAGAGACTTAAATGCCCATCAGAAGTGGACACTTTATAATAACATTGATGGGCCAGTTAATTTACTGTTTTTCTATTGCTGTTTAACTTGACAAGGCACTTGTCAATCTACCTCTTGAAGCACAGGCACCTTAAACCTGACGCACTGTAAAAGGCCCAATTATTTCACTGTTTTTCTATTGCTGCTTAACTTGACAAGGCTCTTGTCAGTCTACCTCTTGAAGCACAGGCACCTTAAACCTGACACTGTAAAAGGCCTAATTTTAATTTTATTATGAAGCATTTTATGATGGTTTAACTTTTTGTATCATGTAAATGAATTTGTTAAGGACACATGCATGCAATGGTTTTTATTAATCATGCATAATAAACTAAACTGTTTACAAGCCAGGTACTGGGCTCTACATGACATAATAACAATGGTTTGTCATTCAAGAAATTAATTGTGTGGGAAGATGCTGCTAAGCACCTTATCTCCACTATCTATGATTTTATTTTAACAGCCAGTCCTCCAGGTAAGGCACCAGGTCCAAAATAAAATGGTGAAGGAGCTAAGGAAGGAACTAAGCGACAGGGAATGGGAAAAGGCTTTTGAAAGATCCACCAAAACATTCAGAAATGCATCCTGAATGGAAGCACTACATAAAAATACCATGCATTGATAATTAACACATGAGAAATTCCACACATAGGACAACAGACAATCAGACAAATAATGGAATAGTTGGGTGTTGACGGGATCCCTTATGAATCTTTTATTGCACTGTCCTAAGATGGATAAATACAAGGATGACACTTTGAAGGCAGTTGAACACATGTTCGCAATACGGATTCTTGCTGTCCATTGGGCGTTCTGCTAGGAATTCAACACGAAGCACGGCCAGTGTATGACACCTGGAGCAGATAAATCTGCATGGTGATCAGTGCAATCTTGCAGTCAATCCCGATGAAGAGTGGAAAAAAGAATGTCCTGAACAGTAAGAGACTGACTGGCACACCTAGAAAAAGCTAAGCGCCATTAACTAAATCACCAGATCCCTGGATAATACGCTCAAGGCTTTTGAAGCAGAGTGGGCCCCATTCTTGGAATACCTACCGAATATAAGGAACTCACTTAGGATGTAGCCTAATGGTTAGGGCGGTGGACTTTAAATCTGAGTAACCGGGTTCGAGTCTCGGCAACAACGCTTAACATCCTGTGATTCTAGGCAAATGACTTAATCTCTCCGTGCCCAACAAAAATTAATGTGTCCTCATGTAATGCACCTGGTGCTCATGTAAAGTGCTCTGATACTTGATTTCGGGTCAAGTTTGTGCATATAAAACTTCGAGAAAAAAAAGAGCAAAAGATAGTCTCAGTAAAATGGTCACAATTTAGGGGTCAATAATGGAGTTTGAACTCATCTTAAAGGATGAGCCCACACATTCAGTTTACCTGACTAAACCTGTTGTGGTGGAGAAATGGGTAATTTAGGGGGGAACTGGTAATTTCTCTATATTGCTTCCTCACCAGACTCCGGTGTAATCGAAGGGAGCGGTTAACTGTTAAAACCAGATAAACAAAGGTAATGATAATGATCCAGTGCTGGAGAAAGTAAAGACAGCACAATTAAAAATGAAAGATGCAAGGATTTTAATACATTATATCCACACAAAAAACATTAACAGACTCAGTGTCGCCCTCTTTAAATAGAAGATTTCACTCACAGATCCAGTCATGCTCATTATGTCAAAGAACCAGCAAGGTGCGTTCAATGTCTTATTACTTAAAGGTAAGTGTAATGTATATTGAATATCACAAGAGCAGCAAATAAAGTCATTATTTACTCCTAGAACATAGTTGAAAAAATAGTCAAATATGCCCTGGCTCTATATGTTCTAAGGCCCACTCATTCCTATACATAGGTTACAGTAGGCAACAGAGGATAATGCAAAATGGATTGTAAAAAATAGCTTTCCAATATCTAACTCTTGTGTGACGAAGTCAAACATCTATTACTTTGTGGAAAAGTCAAACATCTACTACTTACATTCTCTGGAATTTGGATGTCTATGTTTAAGTCAGATTGTTTGAAGCCAAATCTTGTACTGGAGGATCCGTAGAGCCGTAGTGCAGAACCTGCAAAGGAAAACACAAGCTGAAAACAGTGCTCTACATTCAATTTACTATATAAAAAAATATACTCGAACTATTTATCCAAAGATTTACTATTTTCAGAACCACCTTTATTAACCCCTCACGTTGCAGTACACACCAACAACTTTTGCACAGGAATTGACTGGACATTAAAATGTTTTAGCCAAATGACACATACCTCTTTTTAAAAAATAAATCTGTCCCCTTAAAGAAGAAAAATGTCTCACAAAGAAAATAAACGAAAATCGTGGTAATTAAATATGAGAACGTGTAATAACATTTTGGGGTATTGACATCACAGCTAATGGTGATGAAAGAACAGCTTGATTTACATTAAAAAAAATATTACATGATGAAGTAGAACGCTTATTTAAGAACTGCTTCCCAACATTTGTACCTGTATTTAAAGAAGTCCACTGAAAACTGCCAAACATGTCTTCCTATTGATGTTTCTCTCCTTACAGAGGGACTGAACTATCTTGGTGGATTGGACATAAAAAATTATTTTCAACTCGCTGCAGGGTCAGTCTCTATCGGTAACTTAGTGGAATCAGCAAAACAAAGATAACAGTATGCACGGTGTACTCACCACATGTGAATTAATTTCTCCACATCAATTTTGAAAGTGTCCATACCAAAGGTCCAGTTTATGCAATCAGCTTTAAGGTTAACATGCAAATCTATTCTATGTTTCAACATAAAATGAAGCAAGAAAACTCTCACTTCACAATCAATTGCGATGCTACAAAGTAGTGCTTTTCATTCCTGATCGCCAAGCTAGTAAAAGGTAGACCAAGAAATGTAACACGGATTTTGAAAACTTCATTAATAATGTGAAAAAAAACAAAATACTTACCAGTTATACTACTTCTCTACCTTGAGATGATCGTTAAATGCATAAACGGTAAATATCGGCAACTACGTGGAACATTGTTAAAGAGCATGCAATAGCATATTGGCCATATAGATATTAAACTGGGGTTTCATTAACCACTATATCAAAACCCTGGTGAAGAAAACAGTTATTCCCCAGAAAAGACCAAGAAACAGATCAAAGTATAAGTTACAAGACAAAACTATATAATAAAAGCTTTTCTATTATCCTTTATCTAGTTTGTATGCATCTATGTTTTGGTATTTCTTAAGTAGTACAAACCTTTATTATTATTTTTTTGTTAAAGTGCTACTTCAGCAGAGGGGTGCCAGTGCGCTTTACAATGTAACAAATTAGCTGAGATCAGGAACAATCACCAGATTAATTAAGTAGTGAGTAGAGAAAACATGCAACTGGGAGGAGGAGGAGGAAAAAGTGGGCAGGATGTTGGTAGATGGAAAGTTAAAAGAGGAGAGCAACAGGAGGAGGGATAAGAGATGAAGTGGGGCGAGCAGGGAATGTTGCCAAAAGGAAGAAAAAGAAGGTAGGAAGAAAGGACAGTAAAAGGAAATAGTAGTGAGGGTTTAGGAGAAAGTTTTGGGTGGGACAAAGAAGCGGGAGGCTGTGGGTTGAGTGGGGGAGGGATGAGTGTTGGGGGCATTGGAAAGAGTGGAGAGGAGAATCAGTGGGGAAGGAGTGGAAGGAAAGAGGCAAGGGAGGGAAGAAGAGGGGCAGAGGGGCAGGAGGGCGAAAGACGAACAAGAAAAGCAGGAGGGGGACGAAGAAGGGGGGACGAAGAAGGGGGACGAAGAAGGGGGACGAAGAAGGGGGACGAAGAAGGGGGACAAAAGAAGGGGGACAAAAGAAGAGGAACAGAGAAAGTAAGGAGGACAATGAAGAACAGAGGCCACGAGAAGGTAAGAAGGGGTAGAGGAGAAGAAGAGGTAAGGACTGATAATGTTGGAACAAATAATGCAGGAAATCATTAAAAGAGAAATTTCATGCATGATCAATTCAAGTACAGGGAAAAGAAGGAAGGTTTTTAGTGGAACATGAGCAGATGTTTTTGGCAGCACATATTACCAGGATGGGAGTTTCAAAGGTAGATTGCAGCTCCAGCAAAAGAGTGTGATTTGGCTGACTTGGTTTTCAGATATTTAGACTGAAGTCTGAGGATGTCTTTACTTCTAAGATGTTTCATGCCTTCTGACATTGTTGTGGAAGAGTGCAGTGCTTTAAAAGAAATGCAGGTTAATGTCAATTTTATTTGGGCTTCAACGAGGAGCAAATATAGGTATTTTAGTATTGGAGTAATCCAATTGAATTTGCGGGTGCTAGACATTAAGCTTTCTGTTGAGTGGAGGAAAGCCTTAAGGTGGAGGGGACAAAGGGAGAAAAGGGAGGCAACAGCGGAAAAAAGTAGTTAGTGGAAGGGTTGATAATTCAGCCTATGTGAGGTGGGGTTCCAAGAAGGGTTGAGTTTTCAGTTTTTCCATGAACAGAAGCAGTGTTGGTCCTGATGTTGGAGGAGATGATGTTCTAGTTCCTGGAGGTAAAGCCTCAGTTGGATTGTGTTCTCCCTTCCATAGTCATTTGGAAAACAAAAAGCAATGACAGGACTTTACAAAGTCTACGGGCTGGGAGATTAGTAATACACAGTAGTGGTTTGTGCGGTCTGCACTAAAAGAACCCAGGGGCCCTGAGAAACATTACATGTTTAAGGAATGCTATCAGACTGATACCACTGGACAGCGGTTCAGCAAGGCACAAATGGTCTTTAATGGGAAACAAAGTTCCAAGATGAAAAACTGACACCCAGTAGATGAGTAACAAACATTTTAAGTATAAATTATATATATATCTTTTTTAAATAAAGGATACAACATTGCAGCCCCATAAACACACTTTCTAAAACCACCCTCACACTTAGAGCAGTAGAACAATGCTGCATTCAACACTCAATGCGGTTTTCCAACCTGACAAAAACACCTATGACATTTCTCAACTACCATGAACATTAACATGTAACATTAGTGACAAACAACACTCGCAATCCAAAAAGAAAAAAAAAGCCTGATTCATCACTTACATAAGCACCCTTCACGAAAAACAACCAGGAGAACATCACTGCAATCTGCGGTCATCTATTTCAACCCTGTCAGGGTTGATCAAGTTCAGGATTTCAAGGTATGCTTTCTAGATCGAAACAAGGAGGCATGAAACCTTTAGTAAGCAATACTTTTGTTTGCCTGTAACCGTCACTATTACAATATTATTGTTTAGTTTAGAACAAGGGACACATGATCCCTCTTTTAAACGGGCTATAGTTTTGGTTGCTGCTTTGTTAGTTAGTTCTGTATGTCTATCATTTATTAACTCCATCAACAGGGTGCCCGCCCAAGACTCCTTATTTGAAGGGTTCTTCGTTGGTGTGAAGTAAAAACCACCATTACCTCAACCTGGAAGGATGGATCTAAACTCAACGTGTCCTGACATATTTAGGTCTGAAGCACACACTTCACACATGTCAGCTAGAGGAAGCACTTCCCGAATAGACCAACATTCTCTACCTTAAACTATGTGAGAGAGTGAGCAGCGCTTCATACCAGCCTTCCTAGGCTTCTCATTACCAATTCGGACTTTCTCATGTAAATAACGTCTGTCTGGAGGGTCAGTGAACTGCAGGCATGGTCATCTCAGTCTCCAAATATCACAGACAAACTAGTCTTTCGGATTTGAGCATCCTTCTTGCCCTAGGTGGTCACCCCATTTCGCGTAGGCCAGTCGATCATTTTGCCTACCTTTTACACTCCGTATCATACCTCTAAGGAAGAGGAGAGATTTCACCAGCTGCACCTAAAAAGAGGGTTGTTCTACTTTGACTGCACAAAACCGTTCCATGTGGATGATCAACTCTTCGTGGGGTATGTCAGAGCCAAGAAAGGGAAGGCAATGCAGAAACAAGCCATCTCCCGGTGGATTGTGCTTGCATTAAGATCTGCTATGCACTGGCCAAAAAGCAACCCCTGCAAGGCTTGCGTGCACAAACCACCAGAACAAAAGCTGCAACCACTGTGTTACCACGTGGAGTCCCGATCCTGGACATCTGTCAGGCAGCAACATGGGCTTTCCTACACACATTCACCAAGCAGTTTGTAAGTGTTTACTCTTTATTCAGTAGCTGTTACACAATACTTAAATTCCTTCGCAGGAGCCATTTTCTCTACAATCCTTTAGTATGATGCCTATGGGCCTTGCAACATCGCCACCATCAGTATTTCTCTTTGGGAAGACTCACCCTCTGCCGATCGTGTAACAGCCTTTACAATGAAGACTAAACAACAGGATACCTTTACAACGATGGTTTACAATGAAAAAGCCTTTACCACAATAGTCTTTTACAACAATTTATTTTTTTACAACAGATGTGCCTTTACTACGGATGCAATTACCAGTGTAATTGCAAGCATCCTCCCACCAGCTTTTGTGTGGTTCCTTACTGACCCACCCATCATCCCCATCTGCAAATAGATTTTAAGGTACAGGACTATTCCCTCTTCAAGGCCCTTGTTCCACACATCAGTGGTCAGTGTTCTTTGTGGCTCCACGCTTCTGGCATGGAAAGTTGCAAAAAAAAAAATTGACGTCAGCCTGCTCGGTGGTGCCTATATAGGAACTATGCAAGTCACTTCCGGCACAGACGCTGCTGCCGTCGCCATGCAAAGCTAAACATCGCCGCCTACTGGCGCGCAGGGGTACTGCTCCCAAAAAAATGCTGGAGGATAATACTTTCCCCCCCGCATATCTTGCAGTATGTTTAACAGCTTGACAGTAAACACAAAGGAAAAAAAAAACGTGGCTACATATTACATGGAATCGTGTGTCCTCAAATAACCACTTTTGCGGCATTATAAAATGCAATACATACAGCTTTCATATACAACACTACTGTTCTCCATTCCCTCGTAGTGGATCGTAAATATTGCACCAAAGGCTTCCAGATGTCTTTGGGCCTTGAAGGGGCAGGTAGCTCTTCTGCATATAGTACAAGATTTTCCCTGCAATATACTAAATCCTTCAACCAGTGGTCAGTGATCGGGTCAGCTGTGCTTTCCCATTTCATCACCACCCGCCTCTTGGCCAGCAATAAAGCGATTCTCACAAACTTACCCATGCCGCCCTCCAATAACGGCGTAAGGCTCAGCAAGCATATTTGTGGTGTGAACTCTATTACAATGTTGGTCATAGCCTTCAGCCTGCGTGTCACCTCAGCCCAGAACTCCGCAACCCCCTGCACTCCCAGGCGCGGTGCCAGAAGTCTGCACCGACTTCCCGCATGGTTTACATGCATCATTATCTCGAAGACCATAACTGAACAGTTTGTGTGGTGTATGATAAACCTGGTGAAGGTATTTGAAGTGGATTATAAGCAGATTTCCGTTTGCCGCGAGTGCATTTGTGAGCAGACCGCAATGTTCCCACTCTTTTGGTGTGATCTGCGGATCTAGTTTCGTGTTCCACTGGTTCAGGCTTTTATTTCAGATTGTGTTTTTCTCCTCTCTAGCTGCTCGGTATAGTTTGGTGACCATTTTGTGCCTTGTTGGGCTGTGACATCGGTGGTTCGTCAGGAAATGTGTTGTAATGTGCCTGCATTGCCTTTTTCAATCTATGAAAGATTAAGGTAAATAGCGTTATTCTGTTTTGTACATAACTTAAGTCGTCTTCCGTGATAAAATAGCCATTGAGGTATATGTCCTGCCTCCTTTCAATCCCTGCCAACGTCAATGTGCGCATAGCTCCTGTCTCCTGTGTCACTGACAATTCTGCATGGTACGCAATTGGTAACAAGGGAGCATATAATGGTAACTTTGCAGTCATCCGGCCTATCGCTGTCCATGCACCTATCATTGTGTCTATCGAGTTTATTTCATTTTTGGGCGTGCCCCTGTTGGAGTGTGTTATTATTGATCTCAGTGGGATGGGGTGTGCGCCACCGCCCTTAACCGCAACGCGTGGGATAAAGTCATGAGTGTTGTACCAATAAAGTGCATTCTGCGCTTGGGCACAGAGATAATAGAGATAAATGTCAGGCACGCTGAAACCCCCTCTCTTGTAGTCTAAGGTAGGAGTCTCCCAGCTCTCCATGGGCTTGCTTTCCCCCCTCCCCCCCCCCCCCCCCCCCAGACTAGCCGTATCCGCAGCGTCCGCACCGTTTTGAAGAAGAATTTGGATATTTTACAGGTATATTGCTGAACAAGTATAAAAAGCGTGGTAAGATAACCATTTTGATTAGGGCAATGCGGTCTACCAATGACACAGGCATCGATGACCACCTAGTCACCTGCTGCTCCAGGACAGTTAATGCAGTTTTAGTTCTCTCGTATAACTTTGTCGGGGTCCCGGTGGACCCATATGCCTAGATATTTTACAGGCTTCCTTGACCATACAAGAGGGAATTCCATGGTGTGCGGGGAGGTCTTTTCAGTGTGCGGCACTACAACAGATTTGGTCATGTTAATGCTCAATCCAGAGAATAATCCAAAGCGGATGTATTCCCGTAGTATCGGTGCCATGTAGGTCTGCGGCTCCCTGATAAAGAGCAGCATATCATCCGCGTAGAGTGAAATGCTTACAGGATGGTGGACAAACCTTAATGCCACCGTCTGTTGCGCTGCCTGATAATGCAGGCAAGAGGTTCTAGCGGCAAGGCAAAAAGGAGCGGTGAGAGAGGACATCCCAGCCTAGTTCCTCTGCCTATCTGTATGGGGTCTGATGTGTGTCCCTCCACCCAAATTCGTGCTGTGGGATCCTTGTGTAGCAGCCGCACCCAATTGCTAAATATGGGAAGGAATCCCATTCGCTGTAGTATATGGAATAAGTAATTCCATTCTATAGAATCAATGGCTTTAGCCACGTCTAGCATCACATCCGCAGCCTGTGGGTCGGGATCCAGTATATGAAACATTGCAAATATCGTTCTCAAATTATAGGATGTTGATCTGTCTGGAATGAAACAAGATTGGTCCGGAAGGACCTAATTCGGCATCAGCAGTTGGAGTCTGGTGGGCAGAATTTTTGCCAGAATTTTCGAATCTATATTGGTAAGCGACAGTGGTCGATAGGAGTCACAACGGGAGGGCGGTTTATCTTTTTTCAATAGGGTTATTATCAGTGCTTCCCTAAGCGTTGGTGGTAGTTTGCCAGACTTGTAGTCTGCGTCAAACATCTACAGTAGATAAGGTATCAATTCATCTGCAAATTCCTTATAGAATTCGCTGGTGAGGCCGTCCGGAACTGGTGCTTTCTTATTAGAGAGCGAACGGATCGCCTTTCGGTGATCAGCTGACTGAGATACTCTCCTTGTCCGTCTGAAAGCTACGCAATGGCCACGTCCGATAGGTAGTCATCCAGTTCCGAGATGTCAGTACCACCCATTGACATGTATATTTCCGCGTATGTATTTCTGAATTGTGTAATGTCATGTGTGGTGTAATGATCCCTTCCTGTATCGTCTGTTATCTTGGTGATTGTTTGTCTCTCTATACGGGCTTTGATCTTGGTCGCCAGGTTGTGTCCAGGTCCGCCCCCCTCCCCATACGTGCAAGCTACATGTCTTTTTGATAGATAGCAGATCTCTCGAGCCGCCAGCTCCTTGTATTCGAGTACAGACTCTTTAATTTGTGCTCGTGTCTGTGTGCACGGTAGACACTCGTATTCCCACTCGAGGCGAGACAGGCTGTCTTCAACTTTGGATAGCTGAACCCGGATGTCCTTTAGTATTCCTGCTGACGTACCGATACATTTGCCCCTTAAAGTGACCTTGAAGGCCTCCCATAAGATCGCAGCACTGTCAACAGAGCCCTTATTATGGTCAATGTACTGTGTTATTGCCTCTCGTATCGTGGTAACAGAGTGGATCTAGCAGCGCTTCAGAATGAAAGCGCCATGTAAATTGACGAGTTGCGGTTTGTGGAATGCGGAGTCTAAGCTTAACGGGGTTATGATCTGATAACGTTTTGGGCTGCACCTCAACTGCAGAAACCCAAGCATTCGCCTCTTCACCCAGCAGCCAGTAGTCCAGTCGTGACCAGCTACCGTGTACTGTGGAAGTGTGCGTGCCCACCAAGCCTTACTCATTACGCAGGCGCCACCCGTCTATTAGGCCCAGCTCGATCATTCCCTCGTTGATAATCCAAGCTGCTTTGGGTGATTGCCCTCCCCTCCCATTTGATTTATCCCAACTGGGATCCAAATGAGTGTTGAGGTCTCCACCCCATAATATTTCAGCATCGGGCCAATTCCGCAGCGTAGTTATTATGTTCGCAAAAAGGCCTGGTTCATCTGTATAGGGGCCGTACACATTCACAATAGTCAGCAGTGTACCGGCTAGTTTACCGTGCGACATTGCATAACGGCCTTCTTCATCTATGCAGCTTTTGATCATAGTAAAAGGAAGATTTTTTTTTTTTAATTAGTGTGATCACCCCTCTGGCATATGAAGAATATGAAGAAGCCAGTCTATAACTGGCCCATTGTGGCCCAATTCTGGCCTCAGAGTGTTTCGTCAAGTGTGTTTCCTGAATAAGGGCTATCTTGATGTCATATCGATCTAAATACGCAAGCACCTGTCTTTTTTAGGGGCGAATTCAATCCACGAATGTTCCACGTCAAGCAGTTTATTGCTTCACTATCTACCTGAGACATACATTCACACTGTATACTATGCGTGGTGTAATTGAGGTTTGAGGCACCTGAACGTGACGTTACCCCTGTTATTCTCTGAGTTGCATGTAGCCACATAAAAACATCCCCCCCATTCCCGCCCTCCCAGTGCCACCACCCACCCACTTCAGCAACCCCCAACTTGCTAAAGCCATCCCATACCTCCCAACATAACTCTCAGATGCAAATAAGGTCCATGAATAAATGTAGGGAACACCCAGTGGGGGAACGCTTGAGCACAAATAACCTCCCAGATGTAAAGGGAGGCAGCCGAACGTCTAAAGTAAGCTTACCTGACTTTTTCACAATACCAATTTAAAAAGTGCAATGGCTAGCAGTTGGTTAAACAATAATGTGACATTTTATCTGAATAGGCAGTGTCCGTATCTCTGTTCTTTTCTTCAGAAGGGCAATAAACAGTTGCTCAAGAGCCAGAGTCAATCTCATGTGTAGTCTTTTTATCCAGTAGCCATAGTGTTTGGAGTTTCTACACATTCATCTGCTTCAGTGCTGGAGGATTCATGGTTCCGTCGCTTGAGGGTCTTGACATAATCCATGGAGGTCTTTGGAGTAGTGAAAATTCTTTATTTTTACCCCCACCTCGATGCGCAGCCGCGCCAGATAGAGCATGGCGTAGGGAACCCTTTCGGCCATCAAGAGTTTCTTGACTGCCTGGTATTCTTTCCCTGCCGCTTGGACTGCCACAGTGAAATCTGGGTAGAAAGCCAAACTGTTTCCTTTATGGCTTACAGCTCCTTTTTCTCTCGCCATGCGAAGAACAGTGTCCCGATCTCTGTAATTCAACAGACGAGCGATTATGGGGTGTGGGGGGGCACCCGGGGGAGGACGAGCAGCCAAAGAGCGGTACGCCCTCTCCACAGTTATCACTGGTGATAGTTGTTCCGCCCGAAGCGCTCATGCAACAGTTTTTCTATGTAGGTCTCTAGGCGGCCAGTGTTTGTGGATTCTGGCAGGCCAATGATCCTTAGACTATTGTTCCTGGATCTGGCCTCCAGGTCTTCGTTTTTGGCTTGTATAACGGCCAGCACTTTTTCCATGTTGAGTGTCTTCAAGGTCATTTGTTGCAGACCGTCTTCTACATCCGATATGCGAGTCTCCGCTTCGCTCAGTCTCACTGCGTGCTTGTCCAACTTCGTGGACATATGATTCATCCTTAGGTTCAGATTGTCTATTTTTCCGTCAATGGACTGTAGGCTGGACTGCATGGCTAGTAGCGTTTTTTCAATGGCTGTTAAACCTTCATTGGGGGTCTCCAGCTCCGTGTCAGAGGTGGCTCTCTGCTGCAATTTACTATTTCTCCACAGCTCAAACGTGAGGCGCGATTGACTGCGTTCCGTCTTCCCCATGTCTGCACCGCCAAGCTCGTTTGCCGTGCTCAAAGGTTCCACTTCAAATCAGGGATGCGCAGTCTTATTAGTAACAGGACGCTCTTCCCTCCACCTGGATTCTCAACCCTGTCTGATGAGCGCGCTACGATAGTCCCAGCCCCGTATATATCAGCAGACCTCAGCCTCTGCATGTCTTGCTCTTGTCCATGAATATAAGATAGAAGAGGTCTTACAGCACTTATATACCTCGTCCCACCAGTGCGGAGTATCAGTGCCGGCTCCGCATTTATCCTGCCTTTTGATCCATGATCTGAGGCATGCAGTGGGCCCACGGTTGCCAAATGTATTCTCTTTTAGTCTCCGTACTGGTTAGAGTGCCGGAACCTCTGAGTGCCCCCCGAGCCCAGGTTCTCTTCGGTAAGGGCACTGTGCTATTTTAATCAGGCACTCACTGTCATAAATGGCCCCCTGATGTCCGTCACGGCCTCACCCCTGCCATCTTGCAGTTTCTTCTTAGTTCCACCCAAGAGGATCTTTCTGAACTGGGTGTTCAGGGCAATAACTTGACATCAACACCATTTCGTCTGCCTTCTGCTTTTATACCATTGATGCCCAAAGATGCAATTGATACATTTAGCGAATGTGTTGTGGAAGATCTCAAGCAGTGGAACCGAAGTGTGTTGCGCAAGGACAAACAAAGGAAATTCAACGAAAAACAATATTCTATACTTATGCGCAAACTACAGAGTAATGGAAACATTATCATCAATAAGGCAGACAAAGGAGGAAATATTGTGCTCTGGCCCGGGGAACTATATATAAGAGAAGCAGAACAACATTTAAGTGCCAATGCATGCTATAGAAAAGCCAACTTTAATGACCTCAGGCACATCAAGGAATCTACGTTCAAAGACCTATCCCAATGGAAAAGAATGGGACTCTTAAGCAAGAATGAATTTGTTTAAAAAAAAAAAAAAAAAAGACTATCCTACCACTCCAGTGCTGTACTTCATCCCGAAGGTACATAAGAATGAAACACCTGTACCCGGTAGACCCATTATATCCGCACAAAAGGGTCTACTTAAACCATTGTCCAAATATGTGGACTATTTTTTACATGAGTTTGTGGAAAATTTACCATCTTACATACGAGATACGGGCCATTTTTTGTCCAAACTTCAAGGGGTGGAGTGGAAACAGGACTATGTTTTCATTGTTATGGGCATATGTTCATTTTACACCAGTATTCATCATACTGATGGCCTGGCAGCAGTCAAGTACTTTTTATTCAAATGTAATATTGAATTTTATCAACATAATGAAATGCTTTTGAGTATGATCAGGATGTGCCTCAATAATAATTATTTTATTTGAACAAAGAGGTCTATCAACAGTTACGTGGTGTGGCGACGGGGGCGTGCTTTTCTCCCAGCTACGCGTGCTTGCACATTGGATGGTGGGAGGAACACGTCCTCAAAACCACCCACAAAGAACTGTATGATGCACATGTAAAGTATTGGTGGCGATTCATAGATGATGTGTGTATAATTTGGAGTGGATCTATTGAATCTGCTTTGAGTTTTGTCAATGAAATTAACAAGAATGATTTGAATTTGAATTTTACTGCCCATGCAAGTAAGGAAAGTGTACAATTTCTGGACGTCGAGTTATATATCAAGCATGATACCATATACACTAAACTCCACAGAAAGAGTACCGCAGGCAATGCGGTGCTTCATGCAAGTAGTTCCCACCCCAATCACCTTATCAAAAGTATCCCCTACGGGGAATTTTTAAGGATAAGGAGAATTTGTAATTCAGAACAGGATCTTAAAATATGGAAAACTGAAGCTTTTATGAGATTTTAAGCTTGAGGTTACAAGGACAAAGATCTTGAATTAGCTATGAAGGGAGCTAACAGTCATACTAAAGAAGAATGCTTAAACAACCTGAAACCTGACACTATCTCAACCACAAACGAGTCCACCACTGACATGTCTATATCCAATGACGCAGTAAGATTAATTACTACTTACAGTCGGCAAGAAAAGCAATTTAGGAGGATTATCTACAAGAACTGGCCCATTGTCAAGACTGATTTAACTAGGTCACAATTATTGCCAGATTTACCCTCCCTAACCTTCAGACATGCACCCTCCATGAGGGATGCACTGGTTAAAACTAGCCCTGAGGTTATTGCTGCGTCAAATTGGTTGTCCAAAAGAACTGGTTTTTATAAGTGCAGCTCCTGTTGAGCTTGTAAATTTGGGATCAATAGAACGGAGTTCACTACAGCATTTGAAAGTAGACCTATCAAGATCAAGGGTTTATTACATGCAGAACGGATTTTGCAGTCTATATTCTAGAATGCTCCTGTAAGTTAAAATATGTTGGCAGCACCAAACTGCAAGTATTTAACCGCATTCTACAACATCTGCGAGCTATTGTGATCCTAGCTATCCGGTTGCTCGACACTTTAAGCATGTGTACAATAACGATCTGAAAGACCAGAGTTATTTTGTGATTGACTGTGTACCCAAATCACTCAGAGGTGGCAATAGAGAGAAAAAACTCAGACAATTAGAGTCCCATTATATTTTATTGCTCGACACAAAGATGCCTAATGGTCTTAACACAGGAGAGGACCTCCATAATGCTCTGTAAGCCATTGGGCATGGTGACTCTCCCTCTCTCTCTTTCAGTATACTTTGAGTGATATGCTGGTAGGCTTTTCAACAGATTTTATCTTATTAGGGGGGTTCCATTTTCTACACCTGGTTTTAACCTAGTTTTTACCTAGTTTTACCTGGTTATGGCGTGGTTCCTCCCAGTGTTTTTATGGTCCTTTTATAGATTTTATCTTTTTGAGCCTCAGCGAACCTAGTACTGTATTTGAATTTTTCCTTTTATCGGTGTTTTTTAGTAACTAGTTACATTTTTGCAACTGCATTTTTCCATCATGTTCACTGTTGCAGAGAGCCTTTGATTATAAATGAGAATATTTTATAGGTATATGCTTTTTACCAACCTGAGCGTACTTTGCACATTGTTTACAGTTTACATTGCACTGGCACTTTATGTACCTTGTGAGAATATTGAAGCGGCGGACTTTCTTCACGTTTTTTTCACTATTGTCGTCACTATGTATTGCTCCCATAAGCCCATAGCGTGTCATGTGATCAAGACAGTGGTTAAACTGTCGAAACGCGTCATGCTGGGCACTTGCCTCAGTTCATTCATGCTGACTATTTTGCAATAAAAGCACTTTGAAGCAATCAAGCACGTTGTGGTCCATACCTGAAAGTTGTCGAGACGGTGGCATTCCAGATTCCAGGACTGTGAAGGATATATATATATATATATCTTGTCTGTCTGAGTCAACGAATAAAGCAGATATTCAACAAGAATCCTGTGGTCCGTGCTCCCTTTACTCGGTTTGTTGGACACTGTTCGATGAAGGAGAGTGTTTGCGAATATATATATATATATATATATATATATATATATATATATTCACTGAAAAAACCATAGGTTTCACACACGTATAGTTAGGAATTAGCATTTAAAAAACCGAACAAATTCACTGAAAAAACAATAGGTTTCACACACTTTATAGTTAGGAATTAGCATTTAAAAAACCTTGCAAATTCACTTAAAAAACCATAGGTTTCACACATGTTATAGTTAGGTGGATATTTCACTCATAAAAAACCAATGAAATTCCCCTGATAGTTAGTTCAGATAACTATAACTCTCACGACCGCCACTCTATCACATGGATGATGTCATCAGTGATGTCATGAGTGATGCCACTGACCATGTCATGAGTGATGTAATATGTGACGTCATGAGCAGGATTGCGGGCGCGCAAGTTATAGTTATCTGAACTAACTATAAAGGGGGAATTTCATTGGTTTTTTACAAGTGAAATATCCACCTAACTATAACGTGTGAAACCTATGGTTTTTTAAGTGATTTATATATATATATATATATATATATATATATATATATATATATATATATATATATATATATATATATATATATATATATATATATATATTTGAGTATGTGTTTCTGAACAATTTTAATATGTTTAATATATATAGGGAAAGGCCTGTTGAAGAATGAGTGGGTGTACAAGTGTGTAAATGGATGATTTTCTGTGGTGCGTAACTGACTCTATAAGTGAGTCATTAAATGTATCTTACTGCAGACTAGTGACTAAACTGTGTAAATGTTTGTATGTGTCTGTATGTTGGTGTATAAGTGGCGGCATGGTTTTGTGAATACCTATATAAGTGTCTGTATGAGTAATTGATTGCTTGTCTTAGTATCTGTATGGGTTCCTCAGTGTTTGTGTGGGTAGGGTGTGTGTGACTATGCATAGATGTGTGAGTGGGTGATTCTATGGGTGCATGGTTTTAAGAGTGCATCTGTGATGGACTGTATGGTTGAGTGAGTGTATTTATGAGTGTGATAGGGATTGAATGTATATCTCAGTGGTACATTTGTGACTAACTACATATGTGAAAGGCAGTATATATGCGTGTAAGAGTATATAAGTGGGTAGATGTGATAGTGTGTGATTGTGAGAGTGACTGTATGGATGAGTGTGTGCTTGAATCAATGATTCTATAAGAGCGTAAGAATGTGGTACTATTTTTATGAGTAAGTGAACTTGAGTGTGTATAACCGCATAGGTGAGTAAATGGGAGTGTGATTATTTGCATGACTGACTAGGTGTGAGAGTACCTCTATGGATGATTGGTGATGTGTGACTGTCTATTTACGTGTATAAATGCATATGATATTCTTGTATGGAGTGATTGTAAGTATGAGTGACTGTACAGGTGAATGAGTGGAGGTGTATGTAGACCTAAGAGTTAATAAGTGGGTATGTATTTATTGGTATTGGAGTATGTATGGTTTTGAGAATGGAACTCTGAAATTTTGAGTCGGTGTATCAAAGGTTATATTAGGGTGTGAGAAGATGTGGTCATTTATCACATGGATGACGTCATCAGTAATGTCATCAGTGATGTCATTTGAGATGTCATCAGTGATGTCATGAGTGATGTCACTGACCATGTCATGAGAGATGTAATATGTGACGTCATCAGCAGTGGATTGCGGGCGCGCGAGTTATAGTTAGCAGAACTAACTAGAACGGGGGAATTTCAATGGTTTTGTACGAGTGAAATGTCCAGCTAACTATAACATGTGTGAAACCTATGGTTTTTTCAGTGAATTTGCAAGGTTTTTTAAATGCTAATTCCTAACTATAACGTGTGTGAAACCTATGGTTTTTTCAGTGAATTTGCAAGGTTTTTTAAATGCTAATTTATGAATGTATTATTATATTTTTTAAATATGTATTTTACAATAAGCTACCTATGTATATAGTTATAGATTGACTGTATCCTGTAATATGGAATGGCTCAGCTCTTTTTTTTTAATTGGGATAAAGTTGAACAGCATAGTTAGTATCTTCTATGAACTTATAAACACTTTAATTTTTTTTTTTTAAAGGGTTTTTGACCGTGCGCGCTCCGTGCAGCAGGGTCACGGGATTGAAAGCAGGGTAAAGGGATTGAAAGTAAGAGAAGTGGAGTGATGGTGAGATAAGGGGTATGAGGATTAGAAAAGGGGGTTAGGGAAAGTGAAAGATGGGGAGTGAGGGGATGGAGGGTTTTAGGAAACTGGAGTGAGAGAAAGGGAGTCAGGATTTCAATGAGCAAAGGAGAGTGAGGGAGAGTGAAGGAAAGAATGCGAAAAGGTGAAGGGGTGTGAGATACAGACAGGAGGAAGTGAAGTAGGAGAATAGGAGTGACTATGAATAAAGGATAGTGACAGTTAGGGAAGGTGAGGGAAGGAGAATGACGGAGAAGGTTAAAAAATTAACATAGATGGAAAATGAGTTATGGAGAGAGGAGGAGTGGTAGAAACAGAGATTTTAAGGAAATTAAGGGTAAGACAGACAGAAGGAGAGAGACAGAAACAGAGACAGAGAGCAAGGAACTGAGAAGGAGTAAGGCAGTTAGAATGACTGAGACATATGGAGACAGGGAGAGAAACATGGTTGAAAAAATAGTGATGGAGGCAGTAAACCTAGGGGAGTAGTAGAGAAGGAGTGAGGGAGTTACGAAAGAGCAGTAAAGGAAGAAGAGAGAGGGAAGGGGAATGAGAAAAGCAGAGTGAGGAGAAGTGAAGAAAAGGAGCATGAAAGTGAAGGGGTGAGAAATACAGATATTTTAAACTTACCTTACCAACAAAATAACTTAATTAGAAATAAATGGGTTTTTTTAATTACAAGAAAAATTGATTAAATTTCCTAAAATTTCTTTCTAGATCTGAAAAAAAAGAAAAAAGTAGTAATATTTAACAATACATTTTAGAATACAGTACACATATTTTCATATTTAACAAAGTAATTTTTTCCCTTTTTTTGCTGTTTTCAGAATATATTGAATTTCACTGAAAATAGTGATATCAATTGTATTCATCACTTAACAGCGGGCAAAAAAATAAACAATCTGAAAGATTGTTTAAAAAAGCCCTGAATCTATCCTCAGTAAAACATACCTTGATAGAAATGTAACATATATATGAAAAATATCTTCTAAGAACAATAACTATTTGCAATAAATAACATCTGTAAATCTTGTTGCTTAAGCACATACACCAAAATATTATCTGTCAAAGAAGTCCACAATAGAAACATTTACCTTTCCATGAGGCCAAATGGTAATTTTTAAATCCTTTTTAGGTGAAATATCCAATGGTAATCCTATAAAATCGAAATAATGGTTCCTTCAGATGCTGCAATTTGTATCTAAAATTTTGGTTTTAGAAAAATTAAGTAGGTATTTGGTAATTCTGCAGGCAAACGTTGCTTGAAAATCAATTGAGAATCATTACACAGTGTCCACCCTTTTTCACATTTTAGATAAACTGTGTAATGACCAGAAGTTATAGAAGGTCCATCATGGAAAATTATTGCAACTGCAACAAAAGTCTTTCCTGATATTGATAATTGATTTCCTACAAACTTCTTTATTAAAGTGTCCAATTTTGTTCCATCAGCTCTACAACGTTGCATCATTAAAATTATATACTGTCCATATTTCTTTAAAAATAACGTTGATAACATTTCTGATTTACATTGAGAACATTCCATGTTGTGATTTGCATCTTTAACTAATTTACTAAAAGTCACTGATTTACTCTCTGGTAATGTTAAATGTATGAACCTTTCAGAATCAACATTAGTGCTGCATGTGTTCATACAGTTTTCACAACAATGTTCCCATTTATAAGAGAGACCAAACATATTTTCTATTTCTACCCCTTCATCTTCCAGTACCATAAGCATATACATTAAGAATTCCTGTGCATCTTGCTGGACATTTTGTGTAAACTGTGTACATCCAGAACATACATCTAAAACATTTCTAACATCAGAAGCACTTTCTATTTTAGTTTTATCATTACTCAACTTCTCATAAAGGAAACTCAGCAGAGAACAAAATCTTATTTCATGATTTAATATTATCTGCTCTTGCAAACTTTCAAGATAAAATACAACATTCAGCACTACATTAGCGTAGCAGTTGACACCAGAGCTATTTTCAAAATGACAACCAACAACCTCTTCAACATTGTCCTTTTTCTTTTTGCTTGCAATCACAGCACTCTTTTTGTTTTCTCTTCTGTACATCCTCATTACAGATATTCTCAATTCTCCTTTTCCGACAAACAACACGTTTATCAAACACAGGATACTGACCTAAATGAGGAGCATAGCTTCTTCTTAATTTATTATACTCCTTTACACAATTTGCATCAGCACTAACTTTTGAGTCATCAAAGTCTATCATGAATAAACCAGATAATTTTTTCACTCGTGACAAAGCAACATATGCCATACCTTCTTTAAACACACTAGATCCAATGTTTACAAAAACACTATCTACAGTTAATCCTTGAGATTTGTGAATAGTTACAGCATATGCTAGAGAAAACGGAAACTGCTTCCTATGTACATATAAGTCTTTCACAAGCAAAAAACGAACTGAACAACGACTAATGTCTTTAACCTCTTCAATCTGATCAAATTTTATTTTTAAAAATTAAATTCCATCTTTTTTCAGGTAATTAACAAAACCCACAACTTTACCCATTCACTAAACCTTTTTCTACATTCAAATTACGTCTTAAAATTACTCGACAGTTCATACATACATAAAGATTCTTTTCTAAACCAGCTGTTTGATATGTTTTTCTCTAGAGAATCCAATTTAGTTTTCAATTTGCCTGTCAATATAATAGTTACTCCTTCATGCTGTATTTTATCCACGGCTTCCATTTTCATAATCTCTTCATTTTCCAATTTCAAAAGTTCTTCATTGAATATAGAGCATTCATGTAGTGTTGGCATTAAGCAGATTACAGTATTTTTACCCGCAATTTTCTTGTATATTTTCTCTGGAACTATTTGTTCTGTTGGAAACAAATTACAGAGCAATCGACTCTGTAAAGCTTTTCTGACATGTTCTGTGAGTAGTCCAATTCTGATATCTTTGAGAATACTTGCATAATCATCATCATTTGCTTGCCGCACATTGGTAATGAGTTCTTTGTACTCAAAGTATGACCGAATATTCACATTACCTATACTTCCTAATGACTTTTTCGTGATTCATGTGCAAGAGTATTAAATACTGTGAGCTGCAGTAGATCCCCAAAAACTTTAACATGTTTTCCTCCAAATAACACGTCATAGTCTGTCTTTAGAATTTGCTGCATTCTTAAATGCACAAAGGCAAGCATTACGTTTGATACCATGCTTACCTCATCAATAATGAGAACTTTCATTTTCTTCAACACTCTTGAAACTTCAAAACATGCTTCTGTTAGCTTGTGATATTCAATTTTGTTCTCATGCTCTACTGGTAACATCAGCAAACGATGTAAGGTAATTCCTTCTATGTTATATGCTGCTAACCCAGTTGGAGCAGTAACAACACAAGACAAAGTTGAATCAGTTTTTTTCTGTAGGTAGCTTCTAATTACTTTAATTAAGAAACTTTTTCCAGTTCCAGCTTGTCCACTCACATACATTCTGATTGGTTCAAATGATGTGCATGAGCACTCTTTATTTTCATGTAGTAATCCATGATCAATTTGTTTTGTGACTTCTTTATAAATTTGTTGTTGTTCATCATTCAGTTGTTGTTCCAAATTTGGTAAGTCTATTAAATCTTCCTGAGCTTGATTCGCAGCTGCTTCCACTTCAGTCATGGCTATTGCAGCTTCATTTTCTACGATTGGTTGTCCTAGGGGATCTTGACTGAGCGTACCAGAACTTTGACTGTCTTGAGAACTGTCTCTAGCTACTTCAGCTGCAATTGTAGCTTCTTGTTCAATTTCTTCATTTAACATTTGAACATAATTTGTGAAAGTACTGCATTCTATGCTATTTTTACATGCATTAAAGGAATCTTCATAGCTCTGAAAATCTCCAAGTAATTCATCCTCTGAACGCCATAGTTTAAACAGCTGTAAAAGTGCTAAGTAGTAAAATTCCTTTTTGTCAGTAGTGTCGCAACTCAGCTTCCTCTGATTAACCAAACTTCCTTTTGTTTGTTTCACCAAACATCCTTCATCACCAATGACTTTATATTTTCCATTGGTGATGTCTTCTGTGGAATTCCGTGTAAAAATGTAGTTCTGCAGCACTTCATAGAGACACATGTTCTCAAGATGATGACTTCTGTTTGGGTAATATGTGTCCAACATATTTGTTTTCAAAATGTCTGTACTTTCTGGTTTGTTCTCTGCTAAATATTCAATTTCTCGAATAGATTTCAGTACCCGATTTCGCATTCCTGCAAGGCCTAAACTTACCCAAATTATTCTTCTGGATTTGGAGTACAGACTTGCAGATGATAACCTATCTGAGCATTGGTATGACCCAATTTCTCGATGCAATAACATCTTTAAACTGAAACTGTATAGCTTTTTACTGACAGTCTTCTCGTGAGAAATCTCTTCCCACATTTCTTTCACTTCCGTTTTCTCAGATTTAGTGATGCAAGATGTGACATACCGAGCAACAGCAATAGAATTTTCAGCTACATACTGAATATCGATGTTAGCATTCCACATGGATAAAATGACTGGGTTGTAGTCATTTATATATTTTGACTCTTCTTTTCTTCTTAGGTTGTAGGTATTTTTCGGAGATTTTCTTGTAATGGTATGTCGCACAGCTGACATCAAACTGTTTACTCTTCCATTTGAAAGAACAGGTCGTGGAAATCCAAATCGACATTTTGTGTAGAATTTATCTTTACTCTTGTACTTTCGTCGACAGTATTTTCCACACCGATGACTTTGGAAACGTAAAACTTGCTCTTTTAAATTTTTCTCTTCTGTGCTTTTAGGTATAGCACATGTTGCATATTCTTCAATGAAAGATAAAACTGCATCATCAGAATCTGTTCCAAATTTTGGGGCATCCTTGATCCACAACAGCATATGAATATGAGGAGCACCTCTTGCTTGGTACTCTTTTCTCCAAAAGAAATCCACAACTTCTCCAAGAGGTGGATTTTTTTTATTGCAGATGAAGGACATCATAGCCTCAAATCTATGATTGAAATATCTGCAAACATTAACCGGATCCAATGAGCACAATTCTCCTGCTGTCTTGTATTGGATGTTTTCAATATTTGAATTTGCCTCTCGAAGAAAATCCAGTAAATCATCCCAAGCGTACTCAGCACAGCTTAGGGTAAGGAACCATGTAGGAGTTCCTAAATTCCGTAACATACATTTCAATTCTCCATGGCGTCGGTACCAATATTCATTAGTTCCACGCTGACAAGCCATCAGATTAATCAATTGAGATTCCAAATGATCATCTCGCTGTTGCACTTTGTTCATAAAATCCTTTGCAGACACATTATGTAGAAGTACTCCAGTTTTTAAAATGTGATTTACTGCATAAGATAGTGCAGACAAGTCACTTTCAAATAAAAGATGGAACAAATAAGGAATACTTTGACGAAATCTTGGATCTTCTGCATATAATCTTGTAGTCCGATACTCAGAAGCAGGAATCTGTACTGGACGTTCATCATATCGTCCACCTTTTCCTGTAGGAAATAGCTGGGGAAAACAACGAGCTTCCAAGCTCTCCTCCCATACGGGAGTTCCTTTTGCTTTTTTCATCTGAAACAGATCAATAGTGTTTCCCATAACTTCTTTAGAATGAAGAGGATGTATGATGAAATGTACATACATTTCTTCTTTTGACTTATCCACTTTTTCAATTTGCCAAGTTGGTATTCCTGTGTCTGCTAGTAAAACTTCTTCATCTTCATCCATATAAATTGATTCATAGTACTTATTATTTCTTTTCAAATATAAATTTGCTCTTTGTACTTTTCGTACATCTACTAGGTCCTGCCAAATTTTCTTATTCTTTGTAGGTACACCATTAACCAGAATAACTAATGGTTCAGTTTCCAAACTATCAGCATCAATTGTTTCAATATTTTTTTTCAAATCTAATGGCAAATAGACAACTCTTCCTTTTAAACCTCTTTGTAAATCTGAAGGAGGTAATTTACCTGTTTTGGGCTCCATACGAACTATAGTCTGACACGGATGGACATATTGAATGAGTATAGACTCATACGTATTTAAATCACAAAGGGCCTCATGTAGGTAAATAATTTTTACCGTTTCTTAAATACCGAGCCGTACCGAATCGGTAAATTAGAATCGGTAAGTTATATGTAGGTAAAAATTCGGTAACAGTTACCGATTCGGTAACATTCGGTAATCACGATTCGGAATTCACCGAATCGGTAAATACCGAGGTGGTATTTACCGATTCGGAAAATACCGAGGTGGTATTTACCGAATCGGAAAATACCGAGGTGGTATTTACCGAATCGGAAAATACCGAGGTGGTATTTACCGAATCGGAAAATACCGAGGTGGTATTTACCGAATCGGAAAATACCGAATCGGTATGTACGGAATCGGTAAATAAAATCACATGACTTGACGAAACAGCTAATCCTGTGCAACCACAGCCCACCCAACCAGGAAGTGGCCACACCCAGGCAGGTGTACAAAATTAGCCGACCCTGGAGAGGCTTGGAGTGCAGAGGAGAGGCAGGGAGCCGGTGCCTGTGCGAGCGGGAAAACGAACATCATGTCCAGCCAGAGAACACAGAGAGACGGAGGGGAAAGGAGGAGGAAGCTGAAATTTAGCCCCAAGGAACTCCAGGTGCTGGTGGAGGAGGTGGTGAAGCAGCACCAGAAGCTGTTTGGAAGGCAATCCCTGCAAGTGCCTGAGGCTGAAAAGCGCAACATATGGCTGGCCATCCAGGCCCATGTGAATGCTGTGGGAGTGACCCACAGGGACATAGAGGTCCTAAAGAAGCGCTGGTATGACCTGAGGATTGTAACCAAGAGGAAGATGGGCGACATCCAGAAGGAGGCCAGCCAGACTGGAGGTGGAACCAACAGGGCACCTGCCCTCACCGAACTGGAGGAGCTGGTGGGGGCCACAATCGAGCAAGAGAGCGTCGTGGGTCTTGGGGACGCCGACAGCTCTGCCAGAGCCGCCACACAACAAGGTAAGACGAAAGCACAGCAATGTAGCACCCCCTATCCCTATCCCACATCCCCCATTGTGAAACGAGAATCACACTGCAGTCCACACGTGTCAGTGCAGACAGGCAATGCATTCCGGGAGATGTAGTCAGGGAAACACCAACCATGACGTAAATGTCACAGGGCAACAAGGCATGTCACGCACTCGAGGCACAAGGAGACAGAGGACATTTTGGAATGTGAAATTATTTATCGTGACGCTTTCAATGCAGCCCTTCGGGGACACTGAGCCAATGTTGTATTTCTGTCCACAGATGTGACATCATGCAGGATAGGGCATGCTGCAGGAGAGACGGCACACCGGCCACAAATATCACCTCTAGCCAGCACAAGTTCAGACCAGGGAGCAGGCCCACTGGCAGCCGCACCACCAACACAGGCAGCCTCGCCGCAGCCAGAGCCAGCATCACCTCACCCAGAGCCAGCATCACCTCACCCAGAGCCAGCATCACCTCACCCAGAGTCAGCCTCGCCACTCATGTTTGAATCACCGGCCACATCTCCGCTTGCAGGTGTGGGAATGAGGAGGCGTCCAGCAGCCAGGCTACGAGCCTTAGACACCTCGTCAGACGACAGCATGGGCCCTGAAGAACTCACCAGGCCCCAGGAAGGGAGCCATGCCACTGTGCCCCACACCTCACAGGCAGCACAGACGGGAGCAAGAGGGCGCCGCAGGTCGCGTGTCCAGAGTCCACCAGCACCCATTGACGGCCATGGTGTCTTCTTGGGTCTCGAGGGCCAAATGTTGAAACAACAGCGCCTGCAAACAAAGGCAGTCATGACAGTCCAGAGGCACATGCGGGTGATGAAAACTACATTAGTCAACATGGACAATAACATCAGCGGCATGGCTGCGGGCATTCGGGACATGTCCCAGTCAATCCAGCAGTTGTGCAGCAAATTAGATGCTGACATCGAGGCACGGCGCCGGGAACGGCAGAGAAGGGACACTACCAACAGGGCACTCAACCGTCTGGCAACTGCGACTTCTCTACTGTGCCGGCGCTCTGTGACGATGCAGGAGGACCTAACACACTGCTGCAGCGACCTGTCTCGGGGGATGGTGCAGGTGACAAGTGCACTAGGGGTGCTATTTACTAGTCAGGCGTCGACAACTGCTGCAGGGGATGCTGCGGAGAGCATCGACACCAGCAGCAGGAGCAGCATCACACCCCCCGTCCCAGAAGGACGCAGGAGCAGCAGGCGGCTTGGGGTTGGCTCTAGTGAGGATGCACAGGCCGTGCCATCCACCACTGCAGCGCGTATGCGCAAACATTGATGTGGCCCTGCTTAGCCACTTCCCAATGGGTGACGTAACCCTGGACATACTCCTTGTATAGATGGTATATTGCCAGATTGGCTTGTTCATGTGTTCATGGCGTGGTGCCACATTAAAACTACGTCATGACTAATCACAACTGGCTGTGTCCCCTTACTTACTCAGAAATAGTTGCATGTGATCTCTGTCCGTCTCTCTCTCCCATCGATTGCAGTTGGCACTCTAGCTGCGTTGCCCTGTGGCTGGCCTGACTCATCCTCGTTGTCCTCAAAATATGTTAGTTCCACATCTGTACCTTTTTTCGTGGCAAGGTTGTGCAGCATTGCACAAGTGGCAATAATCTTGCAGCGGGTGATGGGTGTGTACTGGCGTGCGCCTCCGCTCTTGTGGAGGCAGCGGAACCTGCTCTTCAGTAGTCCAAACGTGCGCTCCACCACATTGCGTGTTGTTTTGTGTGCCACGTTGTATCGTCTCTCACTCTGGGTTGATGGGTGTAGGTAGGGAGTGAGGATGAATGACCGGCATGCATATGCACTGTCGCCTAGATGAGTTAAAGGGAAACATCAGTCACATGCTTCTTTACACTATGATTTGCAGGTTGCAAGGGGCGTCACTGTTACTCACCTAGCAGGTATCCCTCTCCAAATTCTCCGGCACTCAGTCGTGTGTAGATCCCACTATTCTGGAAGATGTACGAATCGTGGGTGCTCCCAGGAAACTTTGCAACAATATCTTTGATGATGTTCCCTGCATCACAGATCACCTGCACATTGATGGAGTGGGTGGACTTCCTGTTCCTGTAGATGTGCTCTGTGTCAGCTGGTGGACAGATTGGGATGTGTGTACCGTCAATACAGCCGATGACATGGGGGAACTGTGCCATGTGATAAAAGTCTGTTTTTGTTTTCTGCAGTGCAGCCTGTGTGTTGGGGAAGCTGATGTAGTGGTGCATTCTCTGCATCATGGCATCCAGGAACTTCCTGAAGAAACGTGACAGGCAACTCTGGGATACACCACCCACCGCAGCTATCACCACCTGATAACTGCCGGATGCCAGCAGATGTAGGCTGCAGAGCACCTGCACATGTGGGGGTATGGCGTGCGCCCTTCTTATTGGCTGGTCCAGGAGTGGGTGAAGGTCCCTGATTAAGTCCATGATGGTTTCGGGGTGTAGCCTGTACCTCTCATGTATCTCTGCATCAGTCAGGTGGAATAGTGTGATGCGCTGTCTGTAGATGCGTTCCTCCCGTCGCCAAGCCCTCAGTCCTGCTGCCTGTAGACGTAGGCGCCTTGCAATGACATACATAGCGGCCATGTTGTCCACGCTGTTGCATTTTGGGATTGCTTATATGCACTGTTGATGGTTACCACCTGCTTTCAATCCGTGTTAATAAACGACTCTTATTTACCGATTTTCTTGGATTTCTTAATTACCGAGTGCTCCTACATGTCATTTTCATTTTTACCACTTCATATTTACCACTTCATATTTACCGATTCGTTAAGTATGTATTCGGTAAATCTGATTCGGTATTTTAGAATTCGGTAAATATGATTCGGTATTTACCGCCTCATATTTACCGAACAGTCGTTTTTGGACTCCTACATCTCACTTGTCTGAATACCGGTCGGTAACGGCATATTTACCGAAAATCGGCCGTTACCGACCGGTATTTGGCTACCTACATGAGGCCCTAAGTTCTGCAGGAATATCAACCAATTCTAAATTATTATGTACAGCTCTAGCTGGCATTTTATTTTCTTCTAACTTGTTATAACAGTATTTACAAATACGCTGATCTTCACCCAAATCAAAACAAATTTCCAGAAACAAATATGTAGCAAAATCCTTCCACTCATAATTATTTTCTTTTTCACTTTTTTTTTATAGAGATCAACATTCCTTGTTTGAGTTTTATAATGGCTTCTCCGGCAACAAATACAAGTAATATTTGGTCTTTCATTAGAGATGATAGTAAATTTTGCCATTTGATCTTCCAATTTTTTACTAACAGTGGGTTCTACATTCTCTTCCACATTTTCTTCAATAACTGTCATTTCCTGCACTTTCTTGTTCTGGACCAAAGTAACAAAACTGAATATCATCAGTAACCTTCTCTACATCTGATACAGATCCACGCAACAGAGCACTATTCAACTCATTTAACTTTAGTGCTGGACTTTTAGCAAAATACAATCTTCTCACAAACTCTCATTTCAGTATGATGTACTGCCAGCATCCTAAAATGGTGAAAAACACTTTGACAAACTTTCCTAGAAAGACAAGCCAGATAATGTCCTTGCAAACCAGTATTCTTTCTAACTCTGCATGGATCTAGTCTTTGAAGCACCTTAATCTTCTGTTTAACACTTTTTTTTACTATATTCTCTTAGAAAGTCACGTAATTTATCAATAGATTCTTGTCGTACAGTACAAATACTACTACAATTCCAAGTGTACACTGGGGCTTTAGGACGTTTCCCCATAACCTCATCAGCTAACACTTCTTCCTCATTTCTTGGAACCATTTTCTCCTTTTCCATTACACAACCATCTTTAACTTCATAAGTTCGACCACTGGTGTCGACTGCATGCAGCAAACTATTACTTTGAAGATAACTCTCTTCATTAAAAAATGGTTCAGTACTTGAACTATGCTTCCATTCTCCTAAGAACACATTACAAAAGTTATTTTTTTTCACTACTCTTTTCCTTTTTGTTTTTGACTATTTTATCTAATGTACGGATCCTGTTCAAAATTAAAATGAATAGTTTTCTTTTTAATTCCAAAGCCTTTGCAACAATTGATTCAATATGTTTCTTTTTCTTATAAAATATTGCTTTCTTCCTATATTTTTTCACATCCTTTAGCAAATTGAACACCACTCTTCTCTGAAACATTTTTTTACGAATGTTTTGAAATTCTGTTTTTCATTCTTTCTTGCTTCTGATTGTACATTAGCATTTAGTATTTTCTTTCTATTGTCTTGTTGTTTTCTTCTTGAAACACTATTTGCAGTGGATATACTTTGTACATTTTTTCTATGTTTGAGGACATTTTTAAACTGCTTACCAGAAGACTTTTTCTTTTTTCCAACATGAGGTTCTTCAACTAATTTTTGTTGTCCAGTTGTCTTCAAATATAGATGTTTTTGCTGTTCTTTTCTCTTTCTTGATTTTATAGGCATGTTTAATTTATTTCAGTGTTGTTCAGCAATACCTAACGGAAACTAAACAAAAATACCTTTATGTAATTTAAATATATTACTATATTTTTTTGAGCTTTTCAAATCCTATCATATGAGCTGCCCCTTTCCTACGAGTGCAAGTCTTACAGAACAAGAGCAACACGAATGAAATCTCTGACAATTCCTGTGTGCAGACAGACTAGGCAGAAAACGATATTTGATTGGCAATTTCAAAGCACATTTACTACTGTGGTGGAGCAAGTGATAATTACTGTAACAGCCTGACACATTTTCCTTATAGTTTAGAGAGGCAGAAAAGAGCACATGTCCTAACAGCTACTTGAGACCATGAGCATGTGGAACCTGGGTGAGTGATTAGACTAGAGCAAAGGAAATGAGCCCTGGTGATGTTGAATGTGTTAGCGTTACACACTGCTATCTGAAATACCACACAGTGATGAATAGTAAGCATGGGAATGCAGGAGAAGCAGCTGGCTGTGTGCTAAGAGTGTGTTTCTGGAGACTGTGTATTGTCAGGTGCAAGAGAGATCTGCATGGACGCTTGCACAACTGCATGAAGACTGCAGAGATGTATGCAAGATCACCTGTGGTAAGGGTTAATTGGAGTTTTGAACATGTAGGAACTACCTCACCCATTGCAGGAGTGGAAGGAAAATCTACCCTGTTGTTTTCAAATGTGTTAGCATTTGCCTCTCATCTGTGAGATAGTGATTTCTGCTGAATGCTAACCATCACAGTTCAAGAAAACAAGCTGCCCCTTTCCTACGAGTGCAAGTCTTACAGAACAAGAGCAACACAAATTAAATTTCTGACAACAATTCCTGTGTGCACACAGACTCATGATGTGATTCTAGGCACAAAACAGTATTCCTGGGTGATACCAGTACACCTTAACTTATGGAGAAGACATACTCCATAATATCTTACAAGTTCAAGGCAGTTAAATATCTTCCAAAACATAAAATTTAACACACAACTTTAAAAGAAGAAAAAAAATTCTATTATTTATATCAAAATACACTACATACATCCCCTCTCAAATTCATAACTCACCTTTAAAAGTAGTTAGTTGAGAAAGAAATGTGCCACTCACACAGCAGATTATCAGAGCCAGAATCTCTGAGCTGTACTCCTCTCACCAGAACCACTAAATGGCAAAATGTCCCTCTCTTTTTTCACACATATACATGTTAACTTCAAATCACAGTGCTTCCCACATTTTTTTAATGGAAACACACATTTCTATTGGTTGCAAATTTGAACCCTTTCCAAATGATTCCTACCCCCAACATGACTTCTGCCTGCTACCATAGCAACAGATCATGGAACACTGGAGTGAGCAGAGAGGTCAGAAGTTCAGCACACAATGTTTCTAATCCAAAGAGCAAGAGTGCTTGACTTTTCAAACCTAACAGCATATCCAAAGTAATCTTCTGTGGGAACACAATTTTCTAAACCAATACAACACATGCTTTAAAAAAATTAATCATACAGCCTAGTTTTTAGTGTTGAATGGTCTGAAACAGCCAATGAGTTCTTTTTATTAAAAAAAAGTATGTAAGCCTCCATTTTACAACTATCTTTCTTTTCATATTGCCATTCTACTGAAAGACACCTTCTGAGTGCATCCAGATCTCCTTGAAAGATGTTCACAGTGTGGATTGTAGGTCATAGCTAGGTCTACTGGAGTGAAAAGTATGCAGACAAGCATTTACAATGCAATGGTCTCGGCATTGTTAAAGTTAGAGCTATTGGCATTGCTCATGACATTATTTTTGTTTTTGTTTTTAAAACATTTAAAGAAACTGCATTGTTATTTGCTGGCCTGCTTTGCACCTGGTGTCCCTCAGCCGAATTGCTGTTTAGTGAAGTTCCTGAGACTGGTGGGGAAAAATATGGCAGTACAAAGGACGTGAACCTGACCACGGTCAGTGTTTTAGGACCAATTTCACTTTTATTTACTATGCAGACCGCATTTGGAAGGGGCAGTTTTCAATTATCACATTAGCCCTAATAAACGCCACCTACAACAAGTAAATTATGCCGGGTTGAAATATGTGATCAGCACTTTAATAAGCACATAAGCACTTTTTGTACTAAGAGTTCAGGGGACTGAATAAGCCTACAAGCGTACTGAAGTCGTGCTCAATAGCCGAAGTATGAGAAATGACACTACAGAACCGGTTAGGACTCGGGAGGAAGCCCTCGGAGTAGGGAGACAAAGCAAACAATCACTAGGTATAGGCAAGTGACAGATATAAGGAAGGATGGGAAACCCAGAGAACTGAGAAGAGGGAAAAACAGGATGTTGTCAGACATACAAATGTGAACAAATATTTTCAAAATGCGCCTTAAAGTATTTATAGCATGTGTGCTATTTTTTATTCGGTTACTTGGAAATAACGGTAAAACGATAATAATGAGGTTATAGTTTGAAGCTTGCTGTCTACATCATTATGCATGACAAAAAAGAGCGAGGAGAGGAATTCGGATTGCTTCGGTCTGTCAGAATGTAGCTGGAGGGGTTGAATCAAAATATAGAGTGCGAGCGGATGAACAGTGCTCGAAGCAGCCTGAAGTAAATTATAGTGTTTTTTTGTCTAAGTGCCACGTGTTCAAGAGATCAGTCAAACGCTGTGCGGAATCTCGAGAGCTACACTAGTCGGGGCATCTGTAAATCGGCACAGGGTTAACCATGTTTGCGTTTTTCGAACCACTTTTCTTCCTGCAGTGCTTTAGCCTTCTCTCGGTTCGCGTTTTCGGACAGACGAACGAAGTTGTGTTCAAGGAAGGAGTGAAAATAGAAGTTGTGGAACTTCCGAGCGTGTGCAGCCAGAAAAGCAAGAAAGGCGACCTTGTGAATGCCCATTACGATGGATACCTAGCGGAAGATAACACTAAATTCTATTGCAGGTAAGTCCAAGGCATCTTCTTTCTATTGATATATATATCTGCATTAAAAACATAATTTCATGCCAGCTTTTGAAACGTAATCTTTACAGGGCAGACAGAAAAGTGGAACGACCCTTCGATGGAAATACTGTGACAAAGATTTTTTTTTAGAGGTTCGGCGACTCTTTCACCTGATTTGTTAAGGTTTGCAACGCCAGTATATACCAAGCTCGAGCCAATCGGATTTTTTAGCAGATGACTCGGGCTCCACGGGGTAGGAGGGAGAACGGGGTATGAATGCTAGGATAGAGTTACATTACAGCAGCGGGGCATAAGGATGCCGAGAGGAGACAAATCTCCTCCCTGTTCTCACTGCGTGGAAGGTGCAGCTAGCAGAGGATTTGATAGAGCGACGAAAAGTTGTTTGCAGAGGAGAGTGTGGGACGGAACCACTACATTTGCAGATTACCCCCAAAAACATACGTAGCCAGGTAAAATACGTTCAAGAGTTTCATGTCACTGATGAAACTTGGCTTCAGTGCATTTAACAGCTAACGTAAAGAAGCCCAACAGGAAACGAGCACACCACTGCCTTTCTCCGAGGCGAAACAGAAATGCCTCGGAGAAAGGCAGCGGCCATTTCGGATTCGGGGGCGTGTTCTCCTCTTGCCATTGGCTGGAGGAGATTAGACTTCTTGAAAAAAACACGCCCCCGAATCCGAAAAGGACGGGGCCTAATCGGAATGACGGACCTCTTCTCCAATGGCTGGCCAGCATTCAAGAGGCCAGCCAATGGAGAACAGGGGAGAAGATGGGCGGGTTCAAGCCCCTCTTCTCCAAGTCACTAAATCTCGGATCGAGACTGCGCAAGCGCAGCCTTCGAGCCGAGACCTAAAAAAAGAGGTATTGTGAAAGACCTTGCTTTGCCAAATGTAGGCATTAAATGGATTGGTCAGAGATGGTTAAAGTGGCACCAATTAATGCCTTTGGTGAAATCCTTTCTACATCTCCCACAGCCTGACCGTATAATTGTGCACTGTGGTGGAAATTACCTAGGCACTTTAACTTGGGTAGGTCTGGAAATGCTTGTTAAGGACACCTTTGTGCAATTGATGTCACTTTTTCCACAAACTACCTTTGTATATTCTAATATATGCCAAAGGCAAAAGTGGAACTGGTCCAACCAATATTGTCCGCAGATTGAGAAAGCAAAAAAGCACGTTTCTGCTTTCCTCAGAGACTATGGTATGGGTTCTATATACCACAACAACTTGCGTTACAACATGCAAGGCATTTATAGAGGAGACGGTGTACATTTCTCAGATGAAGGGAACAGAGTCTTCCTCTTGAACTTTAGACTCTGTATCGGTACTTACTTGTAGGTACAAAAAAACACTCAATGAACACAACAGTTCTTTTTAGAGCCAACCAACATCTAAACACTTAAACTTGATTTTTAATTCAATTTTTTTAATGATTTTTTTGCTGCCGTGCTGGTGGGCTAGTTGGCCCCCAGGGGACCTCAGGATGGAAGAGGAATTAATTCCCCAACTTAAAACGCAACACAGGGCGTGTTTGCACACATATCACCTCAGGCCCCGCCCCCTACCTTCATCACTGTGCAAACACGCCCCGTGGCACGATTTAAGTTGGGAGATTAAGTTCCTTTGAATCCTGAGGGTCCCTGGGGTCCAACTAGCCCACCAGGTACCTCCATTAAGCGCCACAGAGCTGCGTTGCAGAGAGGTGTAAAAAGGGGCGTGGCCTCAGAACACCTCTCTGCAACGCAGCCCCCTGCGCATACTGGAGGTTCCTGGTGGGCTAATTTTTTTTTTTGCCTTGGGGTTGCGCACAATATTTATTTAAAAAATGTGCGATTTTTTGAAAAAAAAATCAAATGTTTTTTTACCCTTCGGGGTCCTTCAGGGACCCCCTGACAAAGGCTAGGGGGTCAGGAACTCTCTACCCTGCCCCCTTTTCACGTTCTCCACCTTTCTTTTTCACTGTCACACAAAAAATGGCGTCCGACACTTCCTGATTTCGACCGATTGGAATGTTGACTGACATCTAACCACCAATCAGAGTTACGCTCGCGGACATTTGGTGCGCGCACCGTGCGAGCACGGTGCGCGCATATAGATATTTATGTACTTTTAACTGCAATTTTCTCAAGAACTACTTAACAGATTGACACCATATATGCAAAAGGCACATGCCTGACCTGAGGACTACCTCTTTGCCAAATTTGGTGTAATTCTGTTCAGCCGTTCGGGCTGTACCTTCGACTAAAGGTCCTATGGGAAAATGCATGGGGAAAACGCATTTTGGGACCCCCCTTTTTTCTCAGCCCCCGCTTGACGAATCACCCCGTGACTTTCAGGGTAGGAGCTGAGCAGAGCGCCCCATTAGTTTTGAAAATTTCACGAAGATAAGTCAACCGGCGCGAAAGTTATTCAAAATAGAATTTTCAGATTTCCTATGGGAACTCGGTCCTAACTTAACTATCTACTGGCGGTCGCCAGTAGATAGTTATAGTTAGGACCTATTTTCCATAGGAAATCCGCAACATTCTATTCCCAATAAGTCTGGCATCGGTTGACGAATCTTCGCGAAATTTTCCAAACTTTTGGCCAGCTCCGGTCCGCTCCTATCCTGAAAGTTTCGTGGTGATTCGTCAAGCGGGGGCTGAGAAAAAAAGGGATCCCAAAACGCGTTTTCCCCATGCAATTTCCCATAGGACCTGTTGACGCAGCTACAGCCCGAACTGCTGAACGGAATTACACCAAATTTGGCAAAGAGGTAGCCCTTGGTTCACACTTGTGCCTTTTGGTTAAATGGTGTAAATCCGTTCAGTAGTTAGAGATATTCAAAAGTAAAAAGATAGATATATCTAGGGCCGCGGATCCTCCCGAGCACGAGCTTTATGCTAATTGGCTGCCAACACTCTGAATCAGGAAGCGTTGGCAGCCATCTTGTGCCTCGGTAGAACCGAGGCACAAGAAAGCACAAACAAACCGCAAAAAATGCAAAAAGGGGCAGGGTAGAAACACCCCCCCAAGGCAAAAAAAAAACAATTAGCCCACCAGGAACCTCCAGTATGCGCCAGGGGGCTGAGTTGCAGAGAGGTGTTCTGAGGCCACGCCCCTTTTTACACCTCTCTGCAACGCAGCTCTGTGGCGCTTAATGGAGGTACCTGGTGGGCTAGTTGGACCCCAGGGACCCTCAGGATTCAAAGGGACTTAATCCCCCAACTTAAAACGTGCCACGGGGCGTGTTTGCACAGTGATGAAGGTAGGGGGCGGGGCCTGAGGTGATATGTGTGCAAACACGCCCTGTGTTGCGTTTTAAGTTGGGGAATTAATTCCTCTTCAATCCTGAGGTCCCCTGGGGGCCAACTAGCCCACCAGGTACCTCCAGTAAGCGCCACGGAGCTGCGTTGCAGAGAGGTGTAAAAAGGGGCGAGGCCTCTTAACACCTCTCTGCAACGAGACCCCTGGCGCATACTGGAGGTTCCTGGTGGGCTAGTTGGCCCCCAGGGGACCTCAGGATTGAAGAGGAATTAATTCCCCAACTTAAAACACGCCACAGGGCATGTTTGCAGACATGTCACCTCAGGCCCCGCCCCCTTCCTTCACCATTGTGCATACGCACCCTGTGGCGCGTTTTAAGTTGAGGAATTAATTCCCCTTCAATCTTGAGGGTCCCTGGGGGGCAACTAGCCCACCAGGTACCTCCAGTATGTGCCAGGGAGCTGCATTGCAGAGGTGTTCAGAGGCCACGCCCCTTTTTACACCTCTCTGCAACGCAGATCTGTGGCGCTTACTGGAGGTACCTAGTGTGCTAGTTTGACCCTAGGGACCCTCAGTATTCAAGGGGACTTAATCTCCCAACTTAAAATGCACCATGGGGCGCGTTTACACACTGGTGAAGGGAGGGGACGGGGCTGGAGGTGACTTGTGCTAACACGCCCTGTGGTGCGTTTTAAGTTGGGGAAAAAATTCCTCTTCAATCCGGAGGGACCCTGTGGGCCAGGTAGCCCACCAGGTGCTTCCAGGAAGTGCCACTGCGCTGCTTTGCAGAGAGGTGGTGCAGGCCGTGCGCCTTTTTACATCTGTCTGCTACGCAGCTCTGTGGCGCTTACTGGATGTACCTAGTGGGCTAGTTGGTCTCTACAGAACTTCAAGAGTGAAGGGGAATTATTTCCCCAACTTAAAATGCGCCACAGGGCGTGTTTGCACAGTGGTGAAGGGAGGGGATGGTGTAGGAAAGTGGCTCTATATATACTGGACCGAAGTAAAATCAGCCGAACTACGAATTCCGATTTACTCACCTGTTATCAGGAGAGACCTGAGTGTTGCATGTTTGAGCCCAGTACTGATCCTGAAAAGTAATTCTAACCGTACTTACCAGTAACTTCAATTTCCTTCCATAGTATATCATTGAAACTTTTTCAGCAAAAAGCAGGCAAAGTGTCGATTTTTGGAACGTACAAATATTCCTCTAAAATCAGCCGAACTACGAATTCCGATTTACTCACCTGTTATCAGGAGAGAACCCAGTGCTGCATCTTTTAGCCCAGCACTGACCCTGAAAAGTAATTCTAAGCGTACTTACCAGTAACTTGTATTTTATTCAATAGGCTAACATTGACTGGTTTCACTTGGAAATTCTTCTAAGTGTGGAGTTTTGGAACTTACAAATATTCCTCTAAAATCAGCCGAACTACGAATTCCGATTTACTCACCTGTTATCAGGAGAGACCTCAGTGCTGCATGTTTAAGCCCAGTACTGATCCTGAAAAGTAATTGTAAGCGTACTTAACAGTAACTTGTATGTCCTTCCATAGAAATCCATTGTGTGGTTTTCAGCAGAAAAGTTTCTAAGTGTCGATTTTTGGAATGTACAAATATTCCTCTAAAATCAGCCGGACTACAAATTTCGATTTACTCACCTGTTATCAGGACAGACCTCAGTGCTGCATCTTTGAGCAGAGTACTGATCTTGAAAAGTAATTCTAACCGCACTTACCAGTAACTTGAATTTCCTTCCATAGGAGATCACATGTCTCCCACCCCTGTTCCTGTTTAACAGTACTTCCGTGAGTCATTGAGCTGATGAGCTCGTGGATGAAGCACACGCTTGCCTGTGAGAGGTACCTGACCTGAGAAAGATGTTGACAGCATACTCAGCAAACCCCACATTTGAAAGACTGTAATCTCTACTGATGACGGTTAAAGAACCAGAACCACGTGTCTAGAGATCAGCACTATCTGCGCCAACTGTGACGAAACACTCGAACAGTCTTGAAGCAAGCAAGTAACTGAAACTACATTTACTACAATGCCAGAGGCGAACCTTGCTGGGATTTGAAGCGGTGTGCTCCCACCCCTGTTCCTGTTTAATAGTACTCCTGTGAACATGGAGAGACCTCAGTGCTGCATCTTTGAGCCCAGTACTGATCCTGAAAAGTAATTCTAACCGTACTTACCGGTAACTTAAATTTTCTTCCATAGGCTAACATTGACTGGTTTCACTTGGTAATTTTTGTGCAGTTTTGGAACTTTAAAATATTCATCTATAATCAGCCGCACTACAAATTCCGATTTACTCACCTGTTATCAGGAGAGACCTCAGTGCTGCATCTTTCAGCCCAGTACTGATTCTGAAAAGTAATTCTAAAACTTATAAATTCACCTAGGCACTCTCCTTGCAGTACTCTAATCATTCAGTCAGTATCCAAGTACTCATGCAGGGAGCCAAGCATTAGCACATGGACTGCCTCAAACCCCTATCCACTATACATGCAGTATCCTAACTAACCAACACACTTATAGTTCTGCACTTATACATTCAACAAAAAAAAACAATATTTCAGTTTCAATATTTTAAAAAACATTTTTATTTCCATTTATATTAAAAATATATAATGCATTAAAATATGTAAAAATAAACAGTTAAAAAACTGTAAAAATCAGTATAAAAAAATACATATAACTATAATTACATTTAAAAATTATCATTTAAAAAACCTTCGAAATTCACTGAAAAAAACATAGGTTTCAGGGCTGTTATAGTTAGCTGGACATTTCTCTCGTACAAAACCGTTGAAATTCCTCCGTTATAGTTAGTTGTACACACTAAAACTCGCGCGCCCGCAATCCACTGCTGATGAGGTCACATATTACCTCATTCATGACATGGTCAGTGACATCACTGATGACATCACTGATGACATCTCAAATGACATCACTGATGACATCATCCACGTGACAATCAGCTACACCTCATCATACACTAGTATAACCTTTCATCACTCACTGTAAAATACAGAGTACCATATTTGAATCCATTGACACACCAATACAAGTTTCTAAAAACCCACTCAGTGATTCCTAGATCTACACACACATCTAATCACTTACCTATAGATTCACTCATACATGCTGTCAATGATCAATAGAACACTATCAAATATACTTATACACCTATATCGACATTACACACCAGCACACATCCTATTCACTTATGTAGTCATCCTACTCATTTATGCAAACAATGAATCCTACTTACATTTACTCAGCTACACACTTATACAAACACCACTTCATTTATTCATATAGATAGTAACTCATACTTAGTGTGTTATAAAATCACTATTACAAGTATACAGTTATCCATACAGTCACTCATACAATCACTGAGTCTTATGTATACTTATTTATATACAACAACTGTCACATACACTGCCTTTTATTTTTCTAGCTTGCTGGACATGTACCATTAAGAGACATATTTGCTCATCAGCACACCCATAAAGATATTCACTCACCCAAACAACTGTTATAACATGCAGTCTTAACCTCATATACCTACTGAATCAACTATTCACACATCTTTCGACAGTCACACCCCCCCCACCAAACCACACACACATTCACTCTCCCATACAAATACTCAGTTAACTAATCAACAACTAATATAGACTTTCACATAGCTAGTAACCAACTGGAACAGCAGTTTACACAACAACTGACAAAGTGATACAGATATTCACACAGTTTAGTCACTATCCAATATATTTAGTGAGACACTATAAAATAGTAAGGTAAACAGTCAATCACACTGCTACTAAATCCTCCATCCAGATATTTATATTTATATATCCACTCATTCTTCAATGCAAATTGCTATATATATCATACATTTTTAACTAACGAACCAAACCACATTCACTGGATGATATCAGTGATGTCACTGACCATGTCATGAATGATGTAATATGTGACATCATCAGCAGTGGATTGCGGGCGCGCGAGTTATAGTGAGTACAACTAACTAGAACAGAGGAATTTCAATGGTTTTGTACGAGTGAAATGTCCAGCTACCTAGAACAGCCCTGAAACATATGGTTTTTTCAGTGAAAATATATATAACTGGGGCTCTGCTACTTTTCCAAGCTCAACTTATTTTATTATTTTATTCCTACAACGTTACTCTACGCGTTTCAGGGCTTTTCTGAGTAGGTAGATGGTTAGAGCCACATGATATCTTACTGCTGTGATGAGAGTTCGTGTACCGACTGGGTTGTCTGGAGTTCAATCGAAATACAGCAACATTTAAAATAGACAGTTATGTGAGGCATTGGATATTTTTCTAAATGTGACGTGTGGAGAGAACAAAGGGGGTACAATCTGCGTATATATTATTCGCAGAGAGGTGATTTGATATTAAGTTTACCTCTTTAAACATCTTTTTTGTGTATAATTTGGCTATATCCGTCCAACGCACCAATAGAGGAAATAGACTTGATCACTCTAAATCCAGTAAAATGTACAATTGACTTGGTATAGCAATGAGGGTAGGAGGATGTGCTATTTATACATCAGGTTGGGGGTTTGTATCCCGATTGTGACACTTTTGAAGGAATATCAGAAAGTATTATATTTTCATGCTGAAAACGATGACTAGATATAACAGGAATGATCATTTTATTATAGCAATACATTTGATAACATTCAGCATAGCAGTAGGGTTAGGAAGATGAGGCATACATGCAGCAGGTCGGGAGTTTGAATCCGGATGGGAACAATTTTGCAGTATTATTGCCATTTTCTTTGTAAGCCCGAAATGCTGATATTTTTAGAATGCAATTAAATGCAAAAGATCTACAATTGTTATTTTGCGATCTACAGGATATATACTGTGTGGAAAAAGAAGAGTTTAGATCTTAACAACTACCTAAAGAACAAGTTACTTACCTTCGGTAACGCTTTTTCTGGTGGATACAGATCTGCCTGTGGATTCCTCACCTTGTGAATATCCCCTGCGCCAGCATTCCACGGAACCTTTTTCCCCAGCTCTCTACGCCGACGTGGACGACGTCATAATGCATCGGCTCTGCTCGCGACTCCGTATAACGTCACCGGAGCCATAAGAGAGCCACGTCGGCATGATGACGTCAGTTCCACCCATTTTTTCCGTGCCTCCGAGGCGCACAAGTGGACCAACGACAGACTCAAAGTATACACAGTATACAATATACACTCAAAAATACATAGTATACAAAGAAAAGGAGAGCTAAATAAAACCAGCATTTCCTACCAATATACAAGAAAGTATAACAACATCTCAAGCAAGACAACTTTTAAGGTATACAAAGGTGGACAACGGGGGAGGCGGGTGGGCCAGTGAGGAATCCACAGGCAGATACTGTATCCACCAGAAAAAGCGTTACCGAAGGTAAGTAACTTGTTCTTCTGATGGATACATCTGCCAGTGGATTCCTCACCTTGTGAATAGATTTCCACAGCAGTCCCCACTCCCGGAGGAGGGTGTCCACCTTTCTATACCAGAAAGTCTTGCAAGACAGAGCGCGCGAAGTGGCCCTCCCTCCTCATCTCAGAGTCCAAGCAATAATGCTTTGCGAAAGTATGGAGGGAGGCCCAAGTCGCGGCCTTACAAATATCTGCCACAGGAACACCCCTGGCCAAAGCAGATGTAGACGAATTTGCTCTAGTCGAATGAGCTCTAATACCCTCAGGAGGAGTCTTACCAGCCAGGGCGTAGCAGATCTTGATGGCAAGGATAATCCATCTTGATAAAGTGTGCTTGTGCACCGCTCTTCCTTTCGAATGACCAACATAGCCCACAAAGTTCTGATCGTCCAGATGAAAGTCTTTCGTTCTGTCCAAATAAAAACTCACAGCCCTCTTTGGATCCAGGCGATGGAGTCTTTCCTCCTCTTTGGAGGGATGAGGAGGTGGATAAAAAAACAGGGAGAGTAATAGACTGCCCCAAATGAAAAGGAGTAACTATTTTAGGTAGAAAAGCAGCCCTGGTCCTGAGAACCATCCTTTCAGCATGCAATGTTAAAAAAGGGGGTTTAGAACTAAGAGCTTGAAGCTCACTCACCCTCCTTGCCGAGGTTATGGCCACAAGAAAGACCACCTTAAAGGACAACAGCCTCAAAGGACAGCTATGAAGAGGCTCAAACGGGGACCCCATCAGAAAAGTTAAGACAAGATTAAGGTCCCACTGTGGCATTACAAAGGAGTGGGAGGAAACATATTTGTAAGGCCCTTGATAAACCTCAGTACAACCGGAGATTTAAATAGAGACGGTTGATCAGGAAGGCATAGAAAAGCCGATAAGGCCGAAAGATAGCCCTTGACCGTGGCCACAGCACAGCCCTGCTGAGCCAAGGAAAGAGCAAACTGAAGCACATTAGAAAGATGGGCTTTTAAAGGGTCAATGGATCTCTCTCCACACCATCTAACAAATTTCGACAACCTGTAGGAGTAAATGGACTTGGTGGAGTGTCGCCTGGCCGATAAAATAACATCCACCACATCAGGCGGGAGAGAGAAAGAACTCAGGTTGCCCCGTTCAATCTCCAGGCATGAAGGTGTAAGCTCTGGAGGTGGGGGTGTAGAACCTGCCCCTCCGACTGCGAGAGGATGTCTGCCCTCAGAGGGAGACGGAGCGAAGGGCACGAGGGGAGGTGGAGAAGATCTGTAAACCACACCCTTCTTGGCCAATCCGGGGCAATCAATATAACTTGGGCCCGGTCTTGGCGAATCTTCCTCAGGACCCGAGGAATCAAGGGTATGGGAGGAAACGCGTAAAGGAGTTGTGAGCCCCAACTCAACTGAAACGCGTCCCCCAACACCCCCTGCATCGGATACTGGAGACTGCAGAATGACGGGCAGTGAGCGTTCTCGCGGGTGGCAAACAGGTCCACCCGAGGAGTCCCCCACGTCCGAAAGACATGACGATGGAGCCTCCACTCGTGATCGGCGGAGAACTGCCGACTGAGACTGTCCGCACGTACGTTCAGCACCCTGGCCAGATGATTTGCCATCAGACAAATCCGATGGTCCTGAGCCCAGGACCATAGACGTAAGGCCTCTCTGCATAGACAAAGAGACCCCACTCCCCCCTGCTTGTTGACATACCACATCGCGGTAGTGTTGTCTGTCAGGACTTAAATCGACTGACCGCGAAGCGAAGGGAGGAAGGCCTTGAGCGCCAAACGAATCGCCCGCAATTCCAGAAGGTTGATGTGAAGCAACCTTTCCTCTGGAGACCAAAGACCCTTGATCTCCAGATCCCCCAGATGAGCAACCCACCCCAGGGTGGATGCATCCGTTATCACTGTGGCCACCGATGGAGTCAGATGAAAGGGTTTTCCTTGAGACAGGTTGCCCTCCACGCTCCACCAAGAAAGATCCGCTGCAGCTTCTCTGGAGATCTTGATCGACTCCCTGAGATCTCCGTTGTGCTGATACCACTGCTTGCGGAGGCACCACTGGAGCGCCCTCATGTGCCAGCGTGCATGGCTGACCAACAGAATGCAGGAAGCGAACAGACCGAGCAGGCGAAGGACCTTCAGAACTGGAACAACCGCTCCATTGTGGAATAAAGGGACCATCTCCTGAATGTCGAGAATTCTTTGAGGAGGAGGAAATGCTAGATACACAGTAGTGTCCAATACCGCCCCTATAAACAGGTTGCGCTCAGAGGGCACCAGGTGAGATTTGGGCACATTGATCGAAAAACCCAAGTCGAATAACAGCTGAGATGTTACCTGCAGATGACGCTGCACCATCTCTGGGGACTCTGCCTTCAGAAGCCAGTCGTCCAGGTAGGGGAAAACTGGAATCCCCGACCTCCTGAGATGAGCAGCCACCACTGCCATCACCTTTGTGAAGACTCGAGGTGCGGTAGTAAGACCAAACTGGAGGACCGCAAACTGGTAATGTAGCGACCCAACCGTAAAACGGAGATACTTCCTGTGTGACTTCAGGATTGGGACATGGAAGTACGCGTCCTGCAAGTCGAGCAACACCATCCAGTCTCTTTGCTGCAACGCTTGAAGAACCTGCGCAAGGGTCAGCATCTTGAATTTCTCCTGTTTCAGGTAAAAATTCAAGACTCGGAGGTCCAGGATTGGACGCAATCTGCCGTCCTTTTTGGGAATCGGGAAATACCGGGAATTTCCTGCTCCGGAACCACCTCTATCGCCCCTTTTTGAAGCAAAGCCAGAACCTCCTTCTGCAGAAGAAGCAGATGGTCCTCTGAGCAGTAACCTTGGCAAGGAGGGTAAGGGGGAGGAAACTCCCGAAAGGGAAGGGCGTACCCAGTCTCCACGAGGTTCAAAACCCAAAGGTCTGTTGTAACAGATTTCCAACCCCGCAGAAAGTGGGACACCCGACCCCCCACAGGTCTTACATGATCCAGGATGGGGGATCTAAGGCTGCTTCCCTGAAGCCTCATTGGGAGCAGAGGAGGAGGAAGAAGAAGAAGAAGAAGAAGAAGAGGGGTTGCGTCCAGAACCTCTCCGACTCCTATAGAGGGGATTCTGCTGTTGTTGCTGCTGCTGCCGAGGCTGTCGGAAGGAGCAAAATGAAGACCTTCCGAAACCCCTAAACTTTTTAAAACCAAATCCTTTAGCAGGAGCTTGTAGACCCAAAGATTTAGCTGTTACCCTGCTGTCCTTAAATTTCTGTAGGGCGGAGTCAGCTTTTTCTCCAAATAATTTTTGTCCATCAAACGGCAAATCCACCAATGTAGCCTGAACATCCGTAGAAAAGCCAGATGAACGGAGCCATGCCTGCCTTCTCGTGGCTATAGACGAGCCCATTATTCTTGCCACTGAATCTGCTGTATCAAGCCCCGATTGAATCACTTGTCTTGCAGCAGCTTGATTATCTGCGACCACCTCCATGAAGGACGCCTTATCACTCTCAGGCAGCTTAGGGGCTAAAGACTTCGAGTCCATTAAGGCATGCACATAACGACCCAGCAAGCACGTGGCATTGGTAGATTTAAGTGCCATACTTCCTGATGAAAAAGTTCTCTTAGCTACCTGGTCCACCTTTTTGGACTCCCTGTCGGCAGGAGACTGAGGGAACGCTCCCGAAGCATGCTTCGAGCAGGACGCCTGCACAACTAGGCTCTCTGGAGACAGGTGCGTAGAAAGAAAATCTGGATCCCCAGGTGCCACCCTGTATCTTCGCCACCTGCCTGGAAACCGCTGGAGAAGAAAGTGGTTTACGCCATACCTCCAAAACAGGCTCCAAAATAGCCTCATTAAAAGGCAGTAAAGGCTCAGAAGTCGAAGTAGGTGAATGCAACACCTCTGTCAGCAGGTTAGATTTATACTCTGCAGAGGGTAACTGCAAATCCAACAGCTCTGCGGCCTTTTTTATAACCATATGGTAAGGAGCCAATTCCTGAGGTGGAGAGGATCTAGATGAAGTATGCTCCCACTCAGGGGTCGTATCCAGGCCACTAGCCTCTTGTATCCCCTCAAACTCATCAGAGGATGTGTCCACTTCACCTTCCTCTACCTCCACTCTATACCTTTCCTCATCCAAGGCCCTTTGGGCCTCCCTTCTCGACCGAATCCGTGGAGCCGGCATCGTCTGCGTCGTACGCGGCGTCGGTGGAGCCAAAGGTGTAGGAGTCGGCGGCGCCAAAGACGGAGTCGGCGGCGCCGGATGCGGCGCTGAGGGAGTCGGCAACGGCGTCGAGGAAGGCTCCGAAGCATGACGATCCAGCCCAAGTCGCAATGGATCCCCAGACGGCGCCGGAAACTGCCACAAAGGCGCCATCGGCAGAAAGGGCATAAACGGAGCCTGAGCATAATGCTGCGGTACCCCTAGAGTATACGCCATAGGACCCACGGGACCAGTCGGTGCACCGGATGGGAAGGCAGCCCGATGGAAGATTCCATACATTGCATTTAAAAAATGCGAAGAATCCGTACCCGGAGCCGGGAACTGCAGATAAGGAACCGATCCTGGATCGGTCTGCGGAGTACCTGGCAACGGCGCCGCAGTGTCCTCTACCGGAGCCGTAGGATCCTCAGGCCCTGGAGAAGACTCCTTCCTTTGTTCCTGCTCATCTTCAGAAACGGACGACTCCACTGGAACCGGAGACGGCGCCGGTGACTGCGCCGAGGACTGCGCCGGTGACCGTGCTGGAGTCCGCTTCGGCGAAGGAGATCTGTAGGAGAGTAGGGTCTGCTATCTTATGGTCACCCCAAATTTTTGCTTTTTGCTTCACTGGTTTTTTACATATTGAGGCTGTGGGCCTGCCAATCAGACCCCCAGCCTGCTGTTCTCTCTACTAAATTAAAACTATGCACCCTAGGTGCATAACCAATTGGAAGTGGATCACCCTGTCAGCCCCTGTACCAGTGTACACTAGGTACCCAGGGCATTGGTGTACCCAAGGCCTGCCAAGGGCTGAAGCATGTATTATGCCACCCCAGGCTTGGCCTAACAATTTGACACAACTGGCTGATCACTCAGCTGGGGTAAGTTGGTGTAATCACCTCTTACTTAGGTGTAGTATACCTATACCTAACCTTAAATGGGACACCTGGTAACCTATAAGTCACTCCTATGGCAGGCCTTAACAATCCTGAAGGCAGAGTGCGTGGTTCCATGTGAGATGGTGCTCTGGCATGAGCTGAGCCTGTCTGCAGTGGTCGGAACAACTTCCTTCTACTGTTTCCAGATATCGTCATACCATATACTCTTAAGTGCATTATGAACCTCGCGGTTAAATGCTATCTTTGGTTTGGCTTTATCAAAACATGTCGAGTAAGGTGTCATACGAATTGGAATACTAACCCCTCGCCAATTCTGGCGACGGGGTTAGCATTCCACCCTTCTAGAGGGACACGACATGTACAGTACCTGAAACCCGGGTAAAATCAGACATAGCCTCAGCTCCACAAAATGGATGCTGCCACCACAGACACAAGTCTGCCCTCCTGCTGCTGGGAGTCCTTCCAGCTTGGGAGGTGTGGACAAAGGGTTTCCTGCCAGGGGAGGTGCGTGCATCACCCCAGACAGGATTTTGTGTATTGGTCAGGTAGGGCTTGAAAGAAACCAGACATGCCTGTGGCTCACAAGGAGCCTCGGTGCATATGCCAGTTCAAACCGGTCCTGGGGCACACCAGTCCCGGGCCTGGGGCGAGCTGGACAAAGGATTGGGGGTGTAACCACCCCCCTTCCTGGTCCCACCCATAGGGAGGGACCTAGCAGGTAGTCCGGCCCCTAGTATCCGCTTAAAGGTAGGAGCTGTGTCCTAAGACTTCAGACATCCTGGAATCAACTTAACACTAAGAAGAAGACGGGAACTTCGACGCTCTGCTGCACAGAGGACTGAAGCCAATCTCCCCTGTGGTCAGGGAGTGACCACCTTGCTAACGCAAGCACCATCCAGCGAATCAACGTCTGCTTTGCCGCCGCCTCCCGCCGGAGCCCGAGCCCAGAGACTGACAAGACCTGGACCTCCAGACCTCTCACCGCCCGATCCACAGTCCCTGAAAAGAGGAGACCCGTGGAGGCACCGAGACACGTGGAGCCAGCCATCTTGGAACGACTACGACAAGCTGACAAGTGCAACAGCCGAGGCTCCCTCCAAGTTGTGCTTTGGGATCTAAGAAGCCCAACACCCGAGCAGCATCTGCACCAAAGGTGAGCCCTCCAGCATCTCCACGATCTGCGTGGGGCCCTTCTGCATTTTGCCACTCGACGCGCCTAACCGGTTGCTGGCCCGCTGGCTAGTAGCCATCTTGGCGACGAACTCTACGAAATACACCGCTGGTCTGGTTGCTCCAGACTGGCCCTTGCTCCCCTCCAAAGGAGCAGTCCTTCTGACCTTGCTGGTCAGAACCATCAGCTTATTTCATCTCCTACAACAATTGCTTTTGCCAAGGCTTGTTTGCTTCGATCAAGTCGCCGACACCGCCGACAGCGAGAGCCTGCGTGGGACAGCTCGTGAACCGACTCCTGGGCGTCGTCGACCTCCAGGGACCACGTGGCTGCAGAGACAAGCTACCCCTTCCTTCCTGTTTGCACCCGACATTGCCTGGTACCCACCTGGTGCCACGCCGGTCACTGGCTAGTGACTGTGAACACTGTCCCCTCTGCTTACAGGTCTTCAACATCTCCGATCCACTCTTGGATCCACTGCATCTCTCCCGGACCGACCGCCTGCAGCATCTTTGTCTTCAGGCTCCACGAAACAGATAGAAGAAACCCGACGCACTTCGAGGCCTATGCACCCGCTTCCTGTGGGTGAGGTAAAGCTGGCACACCTGTGCCCAAGTGTAGTATTACATCTCTAGTGCTTGTGTTCCAAATCTTGAGTTCCTAGTCCATCCGGAAGATCCTCTTTGCAGTAACTTTGTACTTTTTACGCACCCATTGAAACCTATGGGAGCACGCGTGTGACTATTTGCTCTGCACACGCCACCCGTGGACCTCCTGGTCACTAACTAAAGTTAGCTCCTTGTAGGCCCAGCGATTCTAGAGGCCCTAGGCCTTTTCCCGTTTCTGTTCGTGGTACTTATACCACTATTTTAGTATATGGTTTGAGCGGCCACCAGGGCCTATCCATATAAAGTGCAACTTCTGTGTATTCTGCTGTAATCTTGTTGGACGATTTGTGCTCCTGTGCTCATAAAGAGACTAGGGGTTACTTTGAGAAATAAATACATATATATTTTGAATATATATCTGTGTGGTGTCCTTTCATTGGTATAAAAGGGGGTTGCATTTGGTAAAACAGCTGGCTTAACACGCTTCACGAGTTTAGCCTCAAAGACTGCTTAGCCTACGCTACCACTAGGGCAGCTAGTCCGAAAAGGTTGACTTACAACCACACCATAAGGGTTGCTTGGCATGGTACAAGGTGATCACTTTAACTAGTGAGCATCATATACCAGGCCAACTTCTCACAAGATCCTTCTGGAGACTTAGAAGGAGAAGGAGACAAATCCTTACTTCGGCGTCGAGGCGAAGTCGATCTCGACGCCTTATTCTTCGAAGACCGGCGCCGAGAGGAATGCTTCCTTTTCTTATGATGCTTTTTCGACTTCGATGAATGTGAAGTCTACGACTCCGGTCTCGACCTCTCCTTTCTACCTCTCTTCTCCTTTTTGGCCTTGGCTATAAAAAGCTTCGCCTCCCTTTCCTTCAACGCCTTCGGATTGATCCTCTTGCAGGTTGAACAATCTTCGACGTCGTGGTCAGATGAAAGGCACCACAAGCAATCATCATGGGGGTCTGTCATAGACATGTGGCCCCCACATTCCCTACAGGGCTAAAAACCCGACTTCCTCGTCGAAGACATAATAGATTTTCTCTAACAGTAACACTGAACAACTACAAAGTAGCAGGAGAGTACTGGAAAAACCATTGCGCGTCGACGGCGCGGAAAAAATGGGAACTGACGTCATCACGCCGACGTGACTCTCTTATGGCTCCGGTGACGTCATACGGAGTCGCGAGGGGAGCCGATGCATTACGACGTCGTCCACGTCGGCGTAGAGAGCTGGGGAAAAAAGTTCAGTGGAATGCTGGCGCAGGGGATATTCACAAGGTGAGGAATCCACTGGCAGATGTATCCAACAGAATTCACGTATATAGTGGTAGGAAGATATAAACAGTGGAACATTGTAACCAATGAGCATCGACTATTTTGAATTTTCAACTTACTTGATCAGAAGACTAAATGGTTTAGTCAACTGAGAATACAACGTTATTTAAAGACCAATTTTTCTGGTCCCTCACGAACGCGAGATGGAATAGACAATGGCTACAGCCCGTAAGAGGTAAGCTCAGGTCTCTGTTAGATGATGAAAGGAATACGTAGATTCTAGCAAGATAAACCATTTTAGAATGAAGACAGATAATATGTGATACGTGTGTTAGACTGGCTGGCAGGGTATGGTGGCAGCTTCCACCAGTTTTTCAATTTGGAATACGGGATGTATTTTTTGCCAAATGTTCGTGCTTTTTATCATAACAAATAAGGGAGATATTTAGAGGTATTACTAATGAGCGGAGCGCAAAAGCGGTTAGATATCAACTTGTGAGAATAGTAATTATGGCTTTGTGTACATTAGGTAGGCAACATCTGTATAGGAAGTCCAACATGAGTGATCTGTGTTTTTTCTAAATGTGTGACGTTTGCAGATCTTAACTCTAAAGATCTATTTGATAACAAGCATTGGCATAGCCAATAGGTCTCGCCTTTGGGACCTTATAAGCATTTAGACTATAATACAGCAATACATACAGCCTAACTTCCCTCCTCCCATCTGTGTCTTTCACCTTCCAGTAAATGCACTGAGAGGTGGGTGGGGGGGGGGCAGGGAGGGGAAGTGCAGGCGGCCATGATTTATGTGATCTCAGTAAACACGGTTTATGTTTGCCGGCTGCGCTAAGAAGCAGTGCCGATTTGGCCGGCCCAGATAGCGCCCTTACGCTGACTTTGGGCCTTTCTAAGGCGCTAGAATGCCGCGCCTGGTATGTGGCAGCTCCTCGCAGGAGGTTATTCAGTGCATTAATGAGTGTAATTTCGGCTCAGATGTTTCTCACTGTTTGCAGCCTCTGTTGTACCTTTATACCATAAAGGGGCTCTCTGGCTGATGCAATTGCTCATAGGCTGACAAGCAAATTGATAAGGAACAAGATAGATGGCAACCATTGGGAGGGACGTCCCCTGTATTAATTTTCATTTTTTTTCTTAAAGGCAGAATCGAAAATAGTGCTGGGGTAAAAATAACATTGAGCTATTAAGAATCAGAGAGCAACCCTCATCTGAAGTGACGCCGGACTTCCGTGCAAAATCAAACAAGAAAAAGGTGACAGACGCACAAATCCGGCAGTTTAAGGAAATCTTCCAACTGACTTGCCTCTACCCCCAGCAAGACCTGTGGTGAAAGGGATAGGTGCGTGAGTTTGGGGGTGGAAGCAGTGGTAGTAATGCCCGAGGGGAAGGTAACACAAACACTACTTTCTTTGAAATGCGCAAGCTGTAGTGGTGCACAAACGCACGCGGGCCTTCAGACCCTCGCACCAGGGCCCTATGCGATAATTTCAGCTGTTGTAACTCTTATTTTAGTGCTGGCGGGGAAACTATGGAAATAAAAGAGGGACGGGCCCCTGTTCCGCACTATTTATTTAAAGTGCCCGGTGTGCAAACAAAGGGAGAAAACAAAAGAATCAAGCATCATTTCAGATGCAGGACCTGAAATTAAAGAAACAAAAATACAATTTACAGTGCATATGCTGCCTGGAATAAAGTAGCGGGTGACAAATGCAGCAAGCGCCGCCGCGCTGCCACGAAAGTGAAAGTGACCTCGTTAATTAGAAACATGATCCACAACAGATGGCACATTGTGCGCCGCTGCTCGTTCCCGCAAGGTGGAGGCCGTGGGAGTAAACATTTTCAGAATAGGTGGGACATGCACCCGCCTTTGGCCAATTGCGTGCTTTCATTTTTGAAAGCCACACGCAAAGGCCGACGGAATGTGACAACCACACGCACAAGCCTTTCAGAAAATCTGGAGTGATTTCAAGAGGCCCTATCCTAGAGCATCGCATGCGCGCTGCGCTAGGCTCGACCTAATAAACAGTACATGTGATCACTGGACTAACTTTGGAGCACACTATCTGATATCTATATGCAGCTCAAGTGAGAATATATATATATATATATATATATATATATATATATATATATATATATTCACTGAAAAAACCATAGGTTTCACACGTTATAGTTAGCTGTACATTTCACTCGTAAAAAACCAATGAAATTCCCCCGTTATAGTTAGTGCAGGCAACTATAACTCACGCGACCGCAATCTTCTGCTGATGACATATGTGTCTTTATGAAAAAAAATTATTTGTAATATATGTATAGCTAAAATTTAATGGAAGAAGACATGGGCAAATAAGTGTCTAAATACAGTATTAGCATCAGCAGAGGATTGCGGTCGCGTGAGTTATAGTTGCCTGCACTAACTATAACGGGGGAATTTCATTGGTTTTTTACGAGTGAAATGTACAGCTAACTATAACATGTGTGAAACCTATGGTTTTTTCAGTGATATTCACTGAAAAAACCATAGGTTTCACACATGTTATAGTTAGCTGTACATTTCACTCGTAAAAAACCAATGAAATTCCCCCGTTATAGTTAGTGCAGGCAACTATAACTCACGCGACCGCAATCCTCTGCTGATGCTAATACTGTATTTAGACACTTATTTGCCCATGTCTTCTTCCATTAAATTTTAGCTATACATATATTACAAATATTTTTTTTTCATAAAGACATATGTCATCAGCAGAAGATTGCGGTCGCGTGAGTTATAGTTGCCTGCACTAACTATAACGGGGGAATTTCATTGGTTTTTTACGAGTGAAATGTACAGCTAACTAGAACATGTGTGAAACCTATGGTTTTTTCAGTGAATTTGCAAGGTTTTTTAAATGCTAATTCCTAACTATAACGTGTGTGAAACCTATGGTTTTTTCAGTGAATTTGTACGGTTTTTTTAAATGCTAAGTTACTTTACGCCATTCGTGGCGTGCGCGCCCAGTTAACGCAGTTCGTTCCGTGCGCGCACGGTGCGCTTCGCGCTCCGTGCGCGCACAGTGAGCACGCGGTGCGCTTCGCGCACCGCGCGCCCACTTTACGCAATTAGTGCCATGTACGGGATGGGCCATGTACGCACGATGCGCTTCGCGCACCGTGCGCACATGGGGGACATATTATGCGCTTCTTTGTGAAATGTATTCTTGGTTAATTGTTTACCTATGATATGCCATGCACAAATGGTGCTCTTCGGGCACCATTTGCACACGGGGTGGGGAGAATGTGGAAAAAAAAATTTTTACAAAATTTTTACCGTACGGTAAGCGTAATCGGCGATTTTCCGAAAAAAAAATATTTTTTTTTTTTGGGCTTGGGGGTTGTTTGGGGACCCCTATATTAATGCTGGGTGGGTAGGATCTTAAGAAACTGCCTCTTTAGACATTTTTTGGCTTCGTTTTTGCTGCCCAACTGAGAGCGAGAGAGAAAATGGCGGTCGCCGCTTCCTGGTTTCGACCGATTCGAGTGTTTACTAAGATCTAAGAGCCAATCACAATCGCGCTCGCGCACGCCACCGTACGCGTAGGGTAAGCTTACGGTAAGCGCACCGTAAGCGCACCGTAAGCTGCCACAGATATATAGATTTAAAGGCTATTTTCTCAGAATCTAGTGAACAGATTTACACCAAACCTACAAAAGGCACTTCCTTGACCTGAGGACTAGCTCTCTGCCAAATTTCAAGTAATTCTGTTCAGCCGTTCGGGCTGTAGCTGTGTCTAAAGGTCCTATGGAAAAATGCATGGGGAAAACGCGTTTTGGGACCCCCCTTTTATCTCAGCCCCCGCTTGACGAATCCCCCCGAGACTTTCAGGGTAGGAGCGGAGCGTAGCGCCCCACCTATTTTGAAAAATTCGCGAGGATTCGTCGACCGGCGCCAAAGTTATTCAAAATAGAATGTTGCGGATTTCCTATGGAAACGTGGTCCTAACTATAACTACCTACTGGCGACCGCCAGTAGGTAATATATTTATATATATATATATATATATATATGTATGGGTTGTACCATGAAATAATGGTTAGGATGGAAACAACTCAATTTCAGGAGACGATAGCAAAACAATAAGTATTAGGGTTTTAAAAAGATTTTGGCTTTATGTAACAATCATTGGTTTTAAAATAATGTATTCTTATCTATAGATAACAGATGATATTTCAGAGAAAAAAATTGGAGGTCATAAGAAAAACTGAAATTGAATATGTGAAAGATTTACTGTCTTCCTTAATATTTGAAGGTATTTTAAGATGCTCTAAATTGTGCACATTTAATTGAGTGTAATTTAAAAGGAAATAAACACTAACCAAGGCTTTATCATCCACTAAAGATAGTATGGTGACCATGTCTCATGTTGAAAATTTCAATAATTTGAGTAACTTCCCATATTCTGACGATCTAGAAAATTATTCCCATTGAAGGATCACACAGAAAACTAGCTTATCTTTCTAATCAATTTTATTCATCTTTATAGACAAATAAAATTTGATATGGCAGATTAAACTATGGTGGTGGAAAAGGTTACAATATTAAGATCTGGTACTGCATAAATCTTTTTCGTTTATTTATCAAATATTCCAAATGTGGTCAAATTAGGTACTATGTTTTAGTTTATATTTAGTTTTATTTTTTATTTTGTTAAATATATACTTGTTTTATGATTTAGAAAGTTTTTTTATCATTTACCAAGAACTATCAATATTATACTTCAACATGCAAAAAAATAAAACTTGCATCTTAATGTGATGTTGATACTAAGTGAGAAATCTTTGTAATTTCGCCACATTTTCTTCAAAACAAACCTACAGCACTCTCGGGGTAAGTTGATTACTCCTTTAATTGTAGAAGATGTGTTTCAGCAATATTGCCTTCCTCAGTGCTTCTCAATTAAGATCCGACTGGCACATAGAGTTCACATTCTTTATAAAATCACAGTCTCACTCCCATTGGAGATTTTTATATTGATAGCATCAGAATAGGACTGTGCGATATCACTCAAAATGTTAATTTCTTTGCCCGCCACGACAGCGTGGTAGTACTACATCTCATCCCAAATGGTAGACCGTGTATTATCCTGTAATCGTTCTCAATTGCAGGTTAAATGCCTCACTAAACCAAAAACTCTTTCATAAGCATCAGAATATAGTTGACATGTTGATTTTGTTAGCGTTCACGTCGCTTCATTGATTCAGTCATGCCACTTCACACTGTGTGTCTATTACCCCTAGCTTGCGGCAAATTAGCCAAAGTTATACCTGCAGGGGCCAGTTTGTATAACTGGATACGCTTAGTTTAAATAACATGCAGTCCAAGGCACAGGAATCATTTCAATTCAGCGATTCAGGGACCATCTTAAACATACTTTAACTCTAAATCCCACCTTCTAGTGATGAACTCACAGCGCACCAAAAAGCACCAGTGGTAAAGGCACAGCCGTTGTGGAAAACATTAGTTGTAAAAACTGTTGTGGTAAAGACTTTTTTGTTGTTGTAAAGCCTTTATTGTAAAAGCATCCTGTTGCTTAGCCTTTGTTGTAAAGGTTGTTCCCCTTCCCTTGGCCAAGAGAGCAGCCACTTACTGAAGAAACAAAGATATGTCATGTTGCAATTGGGTGGTGGGGTATACATGAAATAGTGGGAATAGCCCTTTCGGACAATCTGGAGAACCAAACGGTCAAATGTTATGAACATCCTGTGGTCCAGGTGATGGCGCATCCTGCCACCCACTGGATGCTCATAGTGGTGATAGGGTGAACTAAAGCAGCTTGCCAGGGGTATAGTGCACTGGCCCGACCTCTGGCTACTTGGCCCACAAAGTCTTGGGTATCACGTCCTTGGCCATGGAGAGGCTGAGAAGCATGTGCGCCATGGTAGCTGGACGGGTTAAGATGCAACTGAAAGCCCCTTTTGTGGCCATGAAAAGAGCAAAAGGCAGACTGAGGTTGGAGAGGGACCAAAGAAAGGTCCAAGGACTTGGCTTTATCTCTGCTATTCTTGAAATGCTTCAGCCCTGAGTCCGCCTCGTCTCCAAAGAGACTGGAACCAAGAAAGGGCATGTCCATGAGTGAGGCCTTGACATCATCAGGAAAGCCAGTTGTTCTCAATGAGGTGCGGCCCCGAAGGGCCACCAACGAGATACCGCTTTGCATTGAGAGTGTGTTATAGCATGCCCACAGAGTAAGGCGAACTTAGCTGTATCCCTCCCAACAGCAATTGCTTGGGAGAGTATGGCTATGGTCTCCTTCGAGACCGTAGGCAGCTCTTGCGCAATTTAGTCCCAGAGAGAAGGTATCGGCCCAAAAGACATGCGGTGTTCACTGACCGCTGCTCCAGGCAGGCGTAAAAAAACATCCTCTTCCCCAAGGTATCCAGCCTCGTGGATTCCTTGTCTAGTGGAATGGTAGGGAATGCACCAGAATAAGAATGGGAGTGGTGGGGGCGTGGCTAAGGGGCTGAGCAAAATGGCCGCAAGTTGAGGTGTCTCCGCGACAACCTCCCAATACTGCCGATTCGACTTAAATATACGTATTTCTGGGACCAGAACTGCAAACTGGAGGTGTAGCGAGGCCCATAGACCCCAGTCCTGTGAACGGCGGACCACCAGAGCCGAAGTTACGGGCTCCAACGCTTGAGGCCTTCCCTGGCATGAAAGCCGGGGCCTTGCGGGACGACTAGGCCGGAGGGGAGATCGTCTCGGCTGGCATGGATTCTCCCCCCACCACCAGAGTGCCCTAAGCGCTCTGCATTCAATCTAGCCGACTCGACGCGAGCCGGAAGACACTGCGGCCCCACAGTTCCTGACCTCCCCTTTGCCTTCCTGATATCCGGCTCCGAACACCGAAGATCCACCAGGCGCCACGCACTGCACATGCGGTGAGAGGCCTGGTGGTGGGCAGACAGGACGCTGCGGCGGCCTTCGGGGGGACTGAGTGCTGCAATCTTGCGAGGGGACGGCCCGGATTATTGTTGGATCTGCGGCCCCTCCCCCCCCCTTCTACCACAAACCTGATTCTACTGCTCCATTGGCCCCCGCTGGCGCAGCGGCGGCGCTGATAACTCGCCCGCCGGGACTGGGACCCCCCCCCCTCTGTATCCTAAACAACGTGATATACCGCTGTGCCTGGCACTCAGGGAGAGTTCCCTTCCTGGAAGGTGACCATTGCATAGCCTCACATGACCGCTCTGAGAAGACCCAGTCGAAACTAGGGGTTCCCTTGACCGCCTTCGCGGCTGAGGCTCATGGGCCGGAGGTATGTGCTCCTTCCTCCCGCCATTCTCTGCCAGTGGTGCGCTATGTTAGACTGGCCAGCGATAAACCGGAGCAATACCAACTTCTCCCATCCATATCAGCCACGGAACACGGACCGAGCGACCTTACAGATCTCACCATGTCTGGTGCAAAAGGCGCAAAATCATCTCAACAGAGCAGGCTGGACCGCTATACTTGCCTGAAAGCGGACTTACCGGAACGCAAGTTGGCAGGGGACAAACAACAAGGAGGGGCTGAAAACGACTCTCCGGACCTTACACGGAAAGATGTAATGAAGGCCATCACCGGGGTGCGCACCTCTATGGCGCAGCGAATGGACGCCCTTTCCTCAGAAATTATGCTTATCCGAGCTGACCTTTCCAAAAACAGGGAAAAGGTAAAACAACTGGAAATTACTACGGCCAGCCTGGTAGAAGACACCTCGCAACTGCAAACCGAAATCCCGGAACTCCAAGCGTTTCGAAGGTTCACAGAAGGCAAGCAAGCTAGACGACTACGAAGGGCGCAGGAGACGCAACAACATACGCACCCTTGGTGTGCCGGAAAAATAGAAGGACATGCCACGGATCTTTTTGTAGAAACCCTGATCACGTCACATCTGCAACCTAAGGGCCTATCCAGCCTATTTGTAATCCAAAGAGCTCACAGGGTGCCGGGGGGTCGCCCGAAGCCGGGGCCCACCTGCCCAATACTGGCCAGATTGCTTAACTACATAGATAGAGATACGATCCTGCAAGCTGCCAGAGTGGCCCGCCAATTAAGGTGGACAATTCAGAAATTACTTTCTTTCCTGACTTTACACAAGCAGTGCAAAAATAACGGCTCTCATTTCCAGACGTCAAAAAAAGACTACGTGAAAAGGGCCTGAAGTACGCCATGCTCTTCCCGGCCCGTCTCCGAGTCGAGGGAAAGACTAGATTCTTCGATCTTCCGGACGCAGCATCCGATTGGCTTGACAGTTGGGAGGGGATAGGTGGAGAAAGGTCCCAGTGGTTGCTGAACCTGACCGTCTGACTTCAATAGTAAAGACTCCAAGTGAACCCCAATCATTTGCTCATCCTGAGGCTTGCCTGTTGCACACCGGCGACTGGCTCAAGTGGACATTAAGTAAAACTGATGCCTGCCGGTGGACTCTGATGGTAATTATATACTGTAGACTTGGCCCAACTGGCCCCAGAGACTCTATACCTTAATGTATTGGTGAGGTGGGATGACAAGATACCTAGGCCTCCCCCCAGTTTTTCTTCTTTTAGTAATTTGTTGGGTGACAGGCACTCTGCATTTTGTAACTTATGGGCAGTTTTAAGCCCAGAGTGCAGGGAAGCAGGGAGGGGGGGTTGTTGGGTGGGATGGATTTCGTTTATTCTTAGTTATCGGGTTCGTATCAACAATGCAGTCAGTATTTATTGTGGCGTAAGTTACACTTTATCGTATCGTCAATGGGGGTAAATTGGAAGCAGGATATTAAACTGTTGAGTTGGAATGTCCACGGCCTTGGGAACAAAATTAAGCGTTGTGTTGTTTTGCAACAGATTAAGAGATTTGCGCCAGACATTGTATTACTCCAAGAAACTCATCTGGTGGGTAACACATGCAGGGCAATGCACAAATGGGGATATTCGATGATCGCACACGCAGGCTTCACAACCAACTCCCGAGGGGTTGGCATCATGATAAAAAGAAATATGCTACTTACCAGTATGCATCTGTTCTTGGCATGTAGAGCTGTAGATCTACACACTGTGGATAGATCACCATCTGGTGTTGGGCCCGGATGTTTGTACTTGTTTTTGTCTTGGAAAGTCTTTGGAAGTCACGAGGTATGTATCTCCTCCTTTGGATCATAGTGCGCATGGGCATCGGCTCCATCCTCAGATTGTTTTTCACCAGCAGGGAAATGATGGAGCTTTGGAAGAAACAGGAAAGATGCCCATGTGTGGTGTATCTAAGTAAGATAATACTGGAACAGATAAAGGTAGCCGGGGAGGCGGGTGGGCGTGTGTAGATCTGCAGCTCTACATGCCAAGAACAGATGCATACTGGTAAGTAGCATATTCCGTTCGAGGCATATGAGCTGCAGATTACACACTCTGCATAGATTGTAAAGCAGTGTCCACCCCTAGTGGCGACCACCAGTATCTGTTGCAGTAGTTTGAAATAGTGTTTTGAGTACAGCCTGGCCCACACTAGCCTGTTGTTTAGTTTGCACATCAACACAGTAGTGTTTTGTGAATGTGTGCGGTGTAGACCATGTAGCTGCTCTGCAGATATCATCTAAAGAAATGTTGCCTAAAAATGCCATTGAAGCCCCTATCTTTCATGTAGAGTGGGCTTTAGGAGGAACAGATAATGTACGTTTTGCTTTATGGTAACAAATCTGTATGCATTTGACAATCCACCTAGCTATCCCAGATTTTGATAGGGGGTTGCCTTTGTGTGGTGGTGAGAAAGACACGAATAGTTTTTTACGAAAGGGTTTTGTTCTTTCTATGTAGTATAGTAGTGCTCGTTTGGCATCTAAGGTGTGAAGAGCTCTTTCTGCGACTGTTTGTGGCTGCGAGAAGAATACAGGCAGCTCTACAGATTGATTGAGGTGGAAGGGAGAAATTACTTTAGGGAGGAATTTAGGATTAGTCCGGAAAACAACTTTATTAAGATACATCTGGAGAAAGGGTTCTTGAATGGTTAGTGCTTGTAGTTCACTAACTCTTCGTAGAGAAGTAATGGCTACGAGGAAAGCAGTTTTCCATGTTAAGAATTGTAGCTCACATCTATGTAGGGGTTCAAATGGAGGCCCCATTAGTCTTGTGAGAACGATGTTCAAATTCCACCCAGGGGAAGGTGGTACTCTGTTGGGAATTCTCTTGAGTCCTTCCATAAAGGCCTTTATGGCAGGTACTCTGAAAAGTGAGAAGTGCTGTCTATTTTGTAGATATGCTGCTATGGCAGCAAGATGCAATCTGATAGAGGAATAGGCTAGGTTGCATCTTTGGAGGTGTAATAAGTAGCCCATGATGTGTTGGATAGACACATCTAGGGGATTAGTGTTGTTGTTATGGCAGTATACTACGAATCTCTTCCACTTGGCTGCATAGCATGCTCTAGTGGTAGGCCGTCTAGCTTCTTTGATGACGTTCATACAGTCAGGAGGAAGGTTAAGGTAACCAAATTCTAGAATTTCAGGAGCCAGATCGCTAGGTTGAGTTGAGCTGGGTCTGGGTGTTGGATCTCTCCATGGTTCTGTGTTAAGAGACGTGGAGAGAGGTGTAGTTTTTGGTGCGGAACTACTGAGAGTTGCAGCAGTGTGGTGTACCATGGTTGTCTGGCCCAAGTTGGAGCAACTAGGATGAGCGTTAATTAGTATTGCTGTAGTTTGCGCACCACTAGTGGAATGAGTGGGAGAGGCGGAAAAGCGTACGCAAATCTGCCTGACCAGTTCATCCATATCTCATTGCCTTTGGACAATGGATGAGGATACCTGGCGACGAAGTTTGGGCATTTGGCGTTTTCTTGGGTGGCGAAGAGGTCTATCTGTGGTTGCCCCCAAATCTGAAAAAACGGTTGAAGAACTATTGGATGAAGTTCCCACTCGTGGATTTGTTCTGTTTGACGGCTCAAGAGATCGGCTATTGTGTTTTGGACTCCTAGGACATGTTGGGCTAGGAGAAAAATGTTCTGAGATATAGCCCACCTCCATATGCTCTGTGCAAGTTGAGAGAGCTGCAGAGAGTGTCCCCCGCCTTGTTTTTGGATATAATACATCCCTGTCATGTTGTTGGTGCGGACTAAGACAGTCTTGTTTGATATGTGTTTTTGAAATGCTTTTAAGGCTAGGAATATGGCTAGTAACTCCAAATGGTTGATCTGGAGTAACTTTTCTTGAGGTGTCGACCTGCCCTGCATGGTGTGATATAGTAGGTGAGCTCCCCAGCCGGGGAGTGATGCGTCCGCTGTCATGACTATTTGAGGAACTGTCTCGAGGAACGGTCGCCCTTTGGAAAGGTTTTTGGTGTTCCACCACTGCAGAGAGCGATGGGTACGACCGTCTACCAACACCAGATCTGTTAGCTGACCTTGAGCCTGGTTCCATTGGCGTGCTAAGCGCTCTTGGAGAGGACGCATCTGGAGTCTTGCATGAGGCACTATGAATATGCAAGAGGCCATCATTCCTATGAGCTGCAAGAACACTCGAGCTGGAAGAGTGTTGCGGTTGGAATCTGGTGAGAAGAGCTTGGATGCTCACCATCCTGGCGGGACTGGGATAGGCGAGTGCTCTTGAGGTGTTTATGGAGGCACCAAGGTATTGTTGCGTGTGGGACGGTTGGAGCTGGGACTTGGCGTGATTTATTGTGAATCCCAGGTTGTGAAGTTGGTGAATAGTGGCGTGAGTGTGTTGTACACACTGATTGTACGATTTGGCTTTTATAAGCCAGTCGTCTAGATATGGGAAGACATGTATGTGTTGTCTTCTTAGATGTGCTGCTACTACTGCTAGGCACTTGGTGAACACTCTTGGTGCTGTGGTGACTCCGAATGGAGTAGACTCCCTTGTTTTGTTGGTGCAGGAGAACTGGTTCTATTGCACTTTTTGTAGGAGGGAGATTACCTCCTGCTTGAACAGTAACAGATGCTCTTGTGACATTGGACAGTGTTTGGGTGGGATGTTTGGGGGTAGATGTTAGTTCGAGACAGTAGCCTGATTGAATGATTTCGTGGACCCACCTGTCTGAAGTGATTTTTATCCAGGCAGGGAGAAATTGGTGGAGTCTTCCCCCGACTGGAGTGGAATAGTCGAGGGGAAGTGGAGGGAAGTCATTGGGTAGGTGTGGAGGCATAGCGGGAGTTGTTATTTTTGCCTCTGCCTTTGCTGTTATTCCCCCTGTAACCACCCCTTTGGTAACCTCTAGCAAAGGTGGATTGTGCGGGAGCTTTTTAAGAGGTGGAGGGGCTATCAGAGGAGTAGCCTCGATGGGTGCTTCTAAAGGATGAGCGACGAAAGGACCGTCTGGGAGCTTGCGATTGCAAGGCTCCCATAGATTTGGCGGTGTCTGTATCCTTCTTCATTTTTGAGGGATACGGCTACGTTGGGCCCAAATAAGTGTTGCTCATCAAAAGTTGATTGAGTATAGAACTCTGTACTTCTGGTTTAAAACCTGATATACGTAACTAGGCATGCCTGCGCAAAAGGACACTGGTGTTGATTGCCCTTGAGGCGGTGTCTGCTGCATCTAGGGCACAGCGAATGGAGGTATTTGTGACGGTCTTACCCTCATGGATTAGCTCAATGACCCTGTTTTTGTATTTGTCAGAGAGGTGCTGCATTATGGAGGACTCAAGTTCGTCATAATGTGCCTTGTCATACCTAGCTAGGAGCGCTTGGGTATTAGCAAAGCGCCAAATATTTGCTGCCTGTGACGCTGTGCGTTTGCCAGGGTCGTCTAGGAGTTTGGATTCCTTGTCTGGTGGTGGTGCGTCACCTGACGTTTGGGAATTTGCCCTCTTCCTAGCATTAGAGACTACTAGGGAGTCTAGTGGTGCAGGGCCCTTAATATATACTGGGTCAGTAGGGGCAGCTTTATATTTCTTCTCTATTCTTGGGTTGATGACCCTAGCCCTGACGGGGTCTTTCAAGATTTCTGGTGCGTGCTTAATGACCCCTTTAAGCATGGGCAGTGTTGAGGTAGACTTTTGTGTGGTATCAAAGGTATCCATAAGAAAATCCTCCTCTACTGGGTCTGTATGCAGGGCCACCCCGTGGTATTGGGCAGCTCTTTGAAGGAGCTGGTTGAATCCGATATTGCCCTCGGGGGGAGGGGGGGGGGGGAAGCCTGGAGGGATAAATATCATCTTGTGGGGTGTAAGGGACATCTAGGACACTGTAATCATCCCAAGGGTCAGGGGAGCCAGTAGGGGTGGGGTCCCCAAGGGGTTGATCGTCCGCACCTCCCCCTGCATCGTCTGAGGTGTTATCATCATCATCTATTGGGGTAGGTGATGGTGTGGGAGAGTGGTGTGGTGGGGGAGGAGTAGAAGTAATCCTTAATGGAGAGGTGGCAAAGTCTCTTCTTTGGTGGTGGTGCGGGCGCAGGCATGTCTAGTGGTCTTTTCTTGATGCTGAGCATTAAATGACCAGTCTTAGGATCCTTCATTAGAGTCTTTTGGGTAGGATCTGGTCGAAAAAGTTCATCTGTGGGAGACAGATCCTTCGGAGCGGAGGGTTTTGGTGCCGTACGTTTTTTGGGCGTCAACTCAGTAGCGGTTCTAGGCTTGGAACCGTGGAGTTTGAGTATCTTTATGAGTTGGAACCGGGTGCTGTTTTTTCGGTTCCGAGGTCTTCGGTTTGGAAGTATCGGGGCCTTTCGGCGGGGGGGTATTAGTCGGCTCCGAGGGTGGTGTTGGTGCCGAGGAACTGGTGCTAGCCTTCAACACCGAGCGCTTCGATGTGGGAGCAGCGGTCGGCATGGATGAGGTTGATGACTCCTTTTTCTTCGGTGTCGGATGTTGCTTTTCGGTACCGAGGGTAGGCTGACTCGAGCCCGAGTCGCTTAAAGGCTTACTAGGCTTCTTCACCGGGCCCGAAGGCGGGGCATGGGAACCAGTGTCTCGCGTGCACCTGGGCCCAAAGGTGGAGGTGGCACTGAAGCCTTTTTTGACGGTGTCGAGGGGGTGGGTGGGGGTCGACGTCTGTACTCACGGCCCTTTGAGCTGGAGTGAGGTCTTCGACGTCGGCATCATCTGCTTCGGAGGCGCCGACGATGGCTTCCTCGACTCGACCCTGCTCCGGAACATCGACGCCCTCTTGAAAGATGTCATCGGGGATCGTAGATGATGAGCGCGCCATTGTTCTTCGAGCTTGTCGGTCCCGGATGGTCTTTTTGGAGCGGAAGGAAGCACAAGCTGGACAGTCTCTGGCCTCGTGCTCCGGCGAGAGGCAGAGGTTGCACACCTCATGTAGGTCGGTGTGGGGAAACTTCGACCCACATCGAGAACACTTTTAAATGGCGTCCTTTCCATGAGCCGAAGATGAGGCCTGGGTAGGCTCGAAGGCCTTTGTCGATGACCGGAATCGAAGACTTCGTAGTTGAAGGGTCGCGTGAGGCTGGAAAGCGATCGAAAACAATACCGTCGAGATGGGAAGGATTTACGCGTCGAAAGAGAAAACCGTTAACGGTTCCGAACTGGAACGAGAGAACACATCCGAGCCCGATGGCGGAAAAAAACAATCAGGGGATGGAGCCGATGCCCATGCACACTATGATCCAAAGGAGGAGTCACATACCTTGTGACTTCCAAAGACTTTCCAAGACAAAAACAAGTGCAAACATCCGGGCCCAACACCAGATGGCGATCTATGCACAGTGTGTAATCTGCAGCTCATATGCCTCGAACAAACATTTCCCCTGTCAATCGCATCCACTTGGATCGACGACTGGGGGCGATACGTTGGGGTTACTGGAACATGGGAGGGGTGGACCGTGACATTTATGTCCATAATGCACCGCCAGGCTTGCAGTCTACCACCTTTACTGACATAAGTGCTATATTGCTAGCATTACCTGATGGACTGTTGGTGCTGGGGGAGGATTTTAACTCCATAATCTCTGGTACATTAGATAGATACCCCCCTTGTGTACTGCCCCTATCTTCACATTCCTTCTCCGGCTTCCTAGATGCCATGGGACTTGTGGATGGGTGGAGATGCTACAACCCAAGCAAAATCCAACACACCTTCCATTCTGGGGCGCACAACAGCCTCTCCCGCCTGGACTACATTATAGTTCTTGCTCCACAGGTTGCAAACATTCACGAAATTAGACACCTTGCCAGGGGCATCTCCGATCACTCCCCACTATGGGTACACATAGTCCTTGATCATACGCAAGTGGGAACAATCGCCCCAGTAAACCCGTGGTACATACGAGATCCAAAAATCCGAAAAGATCTGACTAAGTCCATGGACAACTACGTCCTAGAAAATGAGGCATCAGTAGACTCTCCTCGGGTCCTTTGGGAGCCCTATAAAACTGTTCTCCGAGGTCAGGCCCTTTCATTGATAGCAGGGATGAAAAAGTCCAAACATTAAGATATTTCCGATACGGAGCAGGAAATATATAGCCTAGAGCAGGACGTTGGCTCCGACACCACACCTGATGCAATCCATACACTCCGCCTCCATCAAGACGAGTACAGGGCATTAGTGACCGACAGAGCAAAAACACTGGGACAAGGCAAGTTGGGCCGGATCTACGACGGGGGGGGGACAAGGCAGGGAAGCTGATCGCTTGGCTCGACAAGAAAGAACAGGCTAGCAGACTCGTCCCTGAGCTCAAAGATACCAACATGACCCCCATAACCAACTCCCACGACATTGTTACTCATTTCACCGACCACTTCTACACTGTCTACACCTCAGTGGCACCACACACTGAAGACGAATCCCTCGACCTCCATAGGGATATTTCTCTCCCCACACTTTCACTTGAGGACCGTACACTCCTGGATAGCAACCTTTCCACTGATGAAATTGCGCTCGCGATACGTGCTCTGCAAGCTGGCAAGGCCCTGGGATTGAACTGAATCCCTATTGAACTTTACAAACTCCGCCATGACAAGCTGGCCCCGTACCTAAAGGCCATGTATGAGGACAGCCTGAAAACGGGATCACTACCTATAGATCGAAGAATTGCAACCATTGTCACAATTCACAAAGTGAGGAAAGCAAAAACTGACTGTGCCTCTTACTGCCCTATCTCACTCCTAAATGCTGACCCCAAAATTCTTGCTAAGCTACTTGCCAATTAAAGTTATAGGAGATCTAGTGCACCCTGATCAATCCGGCTTTATGCCACGCAGAAACACCGCGTTAAATCTGCGCAGGGTACACAGGGTCCTGGGTAAAGCATCCACAATACAGGAACAAGAGATTATTGTATCCCTGGATGCCACCATGGCCTTTGATACAGTTGAGTGGCCCTATCTCTTCGCTGTACTCACGAAGTTGGGATTTGTTCCAGGCTTTATACAGTGGGTGCGTCTCCTGTATTGTGACCCCATGGCTCAAGTGGTGGTTAATAACAAAAAATCAGAGACATTTGCACTCAGTCGAGGGACCCGACAGGGATGCCCCCGTCCCCTCTGCTGTTCGCACTGGAACCCCTCGCTGCATGGATCTGGAGAGACCCAGTCATTCGAGGAATGTGCTGGACCCCAGATTGGGAGGACCGTATTTCTCTCTATGCTGATGTTATACCTCACATCCCCTAAGAAATCACTGATCGCAGTTTCTCGTCATCCTAGCCATCTTTGGCAGATATTCCGGATTCGGGATTAACTGGCGGAAATCCATCCTCTATGTCCTCCACGGAGACCCCCCTCCGTTACCTCCAAACTGCCCAATTCAGACTGCCACGCAAGGCTTTAAGTACCTGGGAATATTTGTCTCACTCGATCCACTACTTCGGTATTCCCGCAACTTAGTTCCCCCACTGCTCAGGCTTAAACAAGACACCACAAATTGGAAGTTACTTCCGCTCTCAATGTTAGGCAAGGCGGCCCTATTTAAAAGGATGTCGCTACCCCGTTTCTTGTACGCGTTGCAGAACTCGGCTGACCCGGTCCCTAAATCATACTTCAGAGAAGTAGAGGGGCTTCAGCGTGAGCTGCTGTGGGATGGGAAACCACGTATTGCCATACATAAGCTTACACTTAACTGGTATGACAGGGGAATTGGTTTGCCGGACATCAAAAAAAATACTACTGGGCCGCTCATCTGGCGGCCATTAATCACGGCATCTACGGCTGTTTTGATTACCCGGGTTTCAACATGGATAGATGGCTCCTCCCCGGAGGTGTATATAATCGGATACTCTACTCCAAACCAGGCAGACAACCACTCACGGGTCCCACCAAACATGCAGTCGCTGTCTGGCACCCAGCTAATAAATCGCTCGGATGGGACCAGAAACTTACACTAGCGACACCCCTATGGGATTCTCAAAAACTGGGCGAAGTGGGAGCTAATTGGCATCTCGCGTATAAAAGAACTCTGGCACAAGGGCGACGTGTAATGCCAGCATGAGCTGGCAGATACAGAGCGGTTCCGATACTTGCAAATTCGACACACCCTGCGAGCAGCCTTGCCTAAGGAATCCTCCCCCTCTGACACATCCCCGCTAGAGGATAGGATCCTCGATGGATATTTGCCTGAGAAAACGATTTCCCTCATATACAAAAAACTCAAAGAATATGGAAGATCCTCTCCACACGTTGCAGGAAAAATGGGTTGGCGATGGCATTGAGATGGACGACAAGGACTGGCAGGTAGCCATTTCCTCCCCCAGCACGTCTCCGCCTAATACAGTTGAAAATCCTCCACAGAATCTATGTCACAGGGCCACAGCTACTGCACATGGGGGGACCAACGGATGGGAATTGTAGACGGGGATGTAATCAACTGGGCACGTTCGTGCATATAATTTGGCATTGTGAATTCATCCAAAGCTACTGGCAGAAGGTGCACAATGTGATCAGTGAAGTTTTGTCCATTGCTTTCTGCCCTGAGGCGCGTAGATGCCTCCTAAACGTCTGGGAGCCCACTGACCTCAACACTTACACTACTCAATGGGCCACACTCGGACTCACTGTAGCTGAAAGAAATATTGCACAACTCTGGGGTGCTACACACGTACCTAAAATAGCAGACTGGAAGAAAGATCTTGACTGGTGTATGCGCAGGGAAAAGACGGTCTACATTGCCCGGGGCTGCCCCCGTAGATGGCCTAAAATCTGGGGCCCCTGGAATACATATCGTGGAGAAATCTGTGTCCCTCCCCACAATACTGATTTTGATGATGCCCCTTCTCCTTGACCCCCAATTAAATATCCTATTGTATTCGTAATGATGTTTGTTTCCACTGTATTTTCACACGTCATATCTGCTGTACTGTATGTTTATGTCGATACATGTTAATAAAAAGATATTTAAAAGACAAAAAGAATGGGAGTGGTGCCACTGGGGATGTTGGCAGTGGGGCTGGAGTCAGGGAGCTGGGCTGGCCAGCGGGTCTGAATCCGTACATGGATCCAAGGGGCTGACTGACGCCGGGGGTGAACCCGCCGGCAGAAAGTCAGTAGGGGACCGTACCGAACCTGCGGGGCCTGAGGGCACACCAGCGGGATGGTGGAAAAAAATGAGGTGCATGGGTTCATAATACTCACTGAGTTCAGCGGGGGTCGCTCCGGTTCCAGGACAATCGTGGAAGTGTGTAGACCGCCTTGGCGCAGGCTCAACCACGGAGTCAGTGCAGACTTTGCCTCGTTTCATCAGATGACTTCGATAGACTAGGCCAAGTCAAAGATCTCTTCGACTTCTTATAGTGTTTGCATAACTTATGCCGATGACTGTGACGACATTCGGTCCAGGACCGATCCCAGGACCTTCCTCTTGAACAGAATTGGGACGGTCAAGGCGTAGCACCGTGACAGGCAAGAAGTTTGAGGGACCGCTCATTCAAAGTGTTGGGGTGCAACAGTCGACACAGTTTGTGGCGTCGTGGTCACTTTCCAGACACAATAGGCAGACAAGGTGCGGATCTGCTACTGACATTTGCCGGTGACAGGAGCCACAGAGCTCAAAACCAGCCTTTCTTGCGGACATCCCTGCCACACCAGGAGGCAATGTCTCAAAAATGTTTGACATTTAAAAAAAGAAAATGAGCCAATGCTTATAGTAGAGCAGGTGTTGGGAGCATATTAAAGCAAAAAACGAAGACCTGGATGCCAGACCAGCCTCAGAAACTTGAGAATAATGGGGTCCAGAGTCTACAAATACTAGCAAGATGGAGACTTCTGTTGAGCCTCTTGACAGGTCTAAGCTTTCTCTGCTATTCATAGAAGAGCTGATTCACCGGTCCCTTACAGACTGGTGCCAGGGGCTTCCCCTCACTCCATCATTACTCACCTCCTGACTTACAGGGACAGGAAAGGTTTCCTTTCCCGCAGAAGGCCAGTGAGAGGTGGACTACAAAGAGCTGCAATGTCCATCTACCCTTTGCGAAGCATGAAGCAAAGCAGGCATTTGGCTCCATCAACAAGAAACTTTAACAAGCGAATGTGGAACATGCCATGTTGTTCACTGTGAGACTGTATATTCTGGTTAAAGGACAGGACACATCTTCAATGACTACAGGCAGCACAGACCTTCCCAAAAAAATAAAAGAAGAAGACATGGCGGCCTCAATGTCTTGCTTAAAGTCCAGGGAGTTGGTGTGGAGTCTTCATGATAATGACAAACATCATTGTTAGCAGTTAGCTTCTTTACAGGATGAGGTGGGACATGGCTTAAGATGGAGCTAGCTCCTTCCATGAACTGCTTGATGAATATGCCTGGGAATGCACACCAACAGTACTTTCCCTACTTAACTAGGGTAGAGATTGCCCAATGGGCTACACTTATATTGCTAATTTCTGATCAATATACCCAATTGCCCTTTTTTGTTTTTGAAAGGATCTCATCAAGCCCAGTTATGGCAAACATTCAGGATATGGGAGATCGGGGTAACCCAGTTTAAGTATAATTCCTCAACTAGCACATTCATCTGGCACAGATAGGAAGCCAGCACTGGTGCCCTTTTGCATTACGTGCACATCTTCTCATATTCTCTGTTTGATACCGAGTACAGTGTTTGATCTTATTCCTATATTACTATGGTTAGTAATGAGATGGGTATGCTCACTAAGAGTTGGAGTTGGCAATGACAGAGGATTGCAGGATATAAGTTATAGTATGATTTGTTACACTATAACTTGTTAGCAGACAATGGATCATGTTTATTGCTGGGTGTATCGTGATATAAAATGGAAGTGCTGGAATTTGTAGAGTTGACCAATGACTAGGGTTTAATCTGAGATGCCCATTCAGCTGATGACTTTGAATATATAGGGTCTTAACAATGCCTTTAAGATTAGGGGTTAGGTCTTATTTGGTTAGGCGTACAGTAGATTGTGCTCCTTCTGAATACTAACCTGATCTTGTTGGCAGAGCAGAGCTTTGCTTGTACATGGAGAGAGCATTACTACTTTGCGTCATTTACATCCTCCTCATGTGGGGTGGCTACTTTTATCCATAAATAGGGCACTTTTGACATGTGTGTACACTTGCGGACGGTGAAGTTTAACACCTGTTAGTTCATGGCTCTAATGGGGTGATTTATGTTTACCTTTATCATTACCTACGGCTCCAATATAGACTGCTCCCAGCATTTCATGGATCTATTTACTGAAAGCTTATGTAAGGTGACATCAGCACTATCCAAGACCTGGAATGGGCAGATCCAGTTCCATCAAACACCTGCAGGCCAGGGTGGTGGTGCATGTTCTAGAACGGCTCAAGTATCAAATTTGTGGTACAATAGGCATCCCACCACTAAGCCACTTACCTTTTAAACATAAGAAATTATTTACTGGATTCTCATGATGTGTGGCGTGGGTGAAAAACGTGATTAGTCTTCCTTTTATGTTATCTAGTCATTTCCTGGTTGTATTTTCTTACATTTTACAAACTCAGGCCAAAATAGATTGATTCTGTCAGTTTCTGTCAGGGGCTCTGTTGGACGTCATGTCACTTTCAGGGAAGAGGTTAGGGCAGCAACTTTTTTTTTTTTATTAGCGTTTGGGAAAATATAAAAACCGTACTACAACATGACAGGCCAGTTCGTTGTTACATCAAAATGGATTACGGCTCAGTGACATATTATATATTGAAATGCAAAGCATTAGTTGGTCTCGTCATGCACAAATCATCGATACATTAAAGTACTATTACATACATAAAGGTCCTCTTTGATGGTAGTTTACGAATCTAGAAATGCAGTCCGCACAACATAATATACAGCAGAACAAATATCATTTGGGACAATTGAACCTTATACAATTTACAGCCCACTCCACAGGGTGCAATGGTCCAGGGGTCGCACCCAAGATTACGTTACCCGCAGGCTTGACCATAGCTAAGGTGCATTTCGCGCATCCTCTCCCAGCGCTCCAGCCAATTCGCTATGTCCCCTTATCCACGTCAAAAATGGGTCCCAGATATCCCGGGGTCGTGAGGTGGGGGGCACTAGTTCCCAGAATGTACTCAGCTGCGCATTGCCATAGGTGACGTCTGCAAGCCACCCCTTAAACAATGGCATCCTCTCCCAATGTACCGCAACTTGCCGTTTCGCATAAAGTAGAAGTAGGGTGTGTAATTTGCGCAGTTTGGGCGGTGTGTCTTTGACATAGCCCAGTAAGCCTAAAATAGGCGATGGAACATCCGGCACCCCAATAATTTGACTGACCGAGGTGAAAATTTTTGACCAATACTCAGCGATCATAGGGCAGTCCCAAGCCACATGCAAAAACGTAGCGGGGGTTGAGCTCCCGGCTCCGTGGACCGTCTGGCTTCCTTTGATAATCCTGACCCATTCTCCTGACCTGCGCCGTTCTACCGCCGCGGATTACCGGCACTGAAGTGACTGGCGTTCTCCTGACACCTTTGTCGGCGGGTTTGGTAGCAGATTCGGTGTTTGCTTCGACCTCCGGCGCTCCCCCTGGTCCCTGCGTGGATGGCCGCCGCTGGACACCGAGGGATGTGGACGGGGTGCTGAGCTGGATTGCTGCGGGTGGTCGCGGGGGTGACAACGCTGGCTGTGCGACTGGAGTCGGACCCTTACGTCCGGGTCGGACTCCCCCCCGCGCGGGCAGTGGTGTGGACGACGTTGGAGCCCCCTAATACTAGCTCTCCTCAGCCACCCTGAAGAAAAGCGAGCGGACTCCATTTTGAAGTGTCTTCCTGCGGCGAACGGCCGGTCCTCACGGCAACCGTGGGGCGCTCTCGCCCTGTGCAGTTCCCGAGTGGAGCACGAAGTTTTTCCGGTGTCTACATCCTCGGATCTCCGGTATACATGGTCACTTTTGTCCCGCTACTAAGTGCCTGCAGTGGAGATGACGATGGCGCCTGTTCTTTTTGCTGAGACGCTGGCTGACCCTGGACTCGCAGGGTCTGCGCGCCCATGTGCCCCGGAGCTGATTGCCGCATCGAAGGAGCAGCGGGATAGGGCGGACCGATGCTTGGTACTGAGAGACCCGACCTGTGGGGATGTTCTGGCCGCCCTCGTGGCGTTAAAAGTGGCAATGCAGAGTACTTGCTGGGCGCTGACCCGGAGAATCGATGAGGCACTGTTCGCAAAGGGACGTCCCCGGCTGGAGGATCCCCCGCCGCCCATGTTTTCTCCTGGAGGTGTAACAATGTTGCAGAGCAGAGGGGCGGTGGCGCGGAGTCCTCCTGGCTCCAATGTAACGCATCAACCCATCGACATGGATACAGTTGCAGGGACACCCTCCATTTTGAACGCTGTGACTCTGCATACGAACTACCTGTTGAGACCTAGCCTTTCACCTCCCTTGCCAGATGTTACCCTGAAGGCACCTATCGCTGGAGCTTCTGTGGCATGTTACTGCTGCGTTTGGGACCCTGCGGTACGATACGGCTTTATGGTCCCCTTTCCTCGAGAGCGGCCATCTTGTCTCTTTGTCCTGGCTGAAGGTGACTCGCAGCAATGGACGGGCCTGAACCACATCTGCCGGTCCGGACAGGGGTGATGGCAGGCTCGTTGTCGCTTTGGTTGGATCGGCGAACGGGGACCTGGACTGATGCACGTTTTGCTATCTTGGCTGAGTAGTTTTTAATGACCTGTTTTTTGCTACATGTCGCTGTGTTTCGCCCCCTGTTTCCTTCTTCTGCCGGGGGGCAGACTTGTGAAGTACTGAAGTGCTGGGGGGTATTGCTTCGGGACCACCGGGTTTACGTGGGTCTATTGATACTGTGCTGTACATGGCGCAGGAGGTACGGGCGGCGCGGGAGTTCGGCAGTGGGGTGGGCTCCTCCCCGCTTCTCCTTTTACTGGGAGTAATAGGGTAGTGCACTCTTCTTTTTCTATGGTTCTTTTTCCTTTCTTCTTTTCTTAATTCTACATTTCGGGTTCCTATGGGGCGACAGACACGTAGCTAGGGGGGGGGGTAGGCCATAGCCTCGGCATGCGTGTAGGGTGGGGGGTCTTCTTCGGCACATTTTTTATTTCTATGGGCCTTCTTTTTCCTTTTTCCGTCCTTTTCTTACGTTTTTTCTAGGGTCAGTGGGGGGGACTGCTGTTGGGAGGGTAGCGGCTGGGAGGCACATTTCGCTGCGTATCTATATCCTGGTATTATAGTTTCGTGCCTCCATTTTAGCCGTGTTCACTGTTAGTTGACTCTCCTGTTGGCTGTTACCCATTTCTCATATGATCGTCTGTTCTGTACACTGATCCGTTCTAGTTTCTGTATCTCCTTATATAAAAAAATTTTTAAAATTAACCTTGCTGTCTCCTGCCACTCGGTGCACGTGGATTTATTGTAACATAGGTCGTATGCTTCTATGTGCTGCCGTGCCACCGAGTGGACATATACTTTGCTATCAAGCTTCAGAAGTGTCGAGGCCGGCCGGATGGTTGTAGGCCCGTATTTGTCTTGTACACAGTGCTAAATAAAGGTTTAAAAAAAAAAAAAAAAAAAAAAACGTAGCGGGGGCATATATGCAGCGCCAACAACTATAATCCTCTCTTAATCCCATGGATGTAGGCTGATGGGTGTTCTATAAAACCTGTTTAAATATTTAAAGTGGATCAGTCTGAGCCTGTAGTTGGGGGATAGCTCTGTCAGTTGTCCGCAGCAAAAGTCCCACTGTGCCTTGGTTAATGGGATGGGAAGGTCTACGTTCCAATATTGAAAGGATTTGGGTTCCACCACCGGGGCTGTGTTTTGCATGTGTGTATATAATCGTGTGACTAGTTTGCGGGGAGAGGGGAATTTCAATAGGTTTTCCAGTGCATGAAGTTGTGGAGGGGCCGCTGGGAAGTCCCTAGACAGAGCACGACATGTGGCACGTATTTTATGATATAGGGATAGCTCGGAGAAAGGTACCATTTGGCCTTCCTCTGCTGACGGAGGTGGTCTAAATTCATTGCCGGGAAATATATTGTCAAATGTGCGCAGCTGTAATTTCTGCGCTAGAGATGTACTAATCCCGTCTTCGAGACAGGGCATCATTGGATTCTGTGCTAATGGGATCGAGGGTCATACAGCAATGGGATCCCTGCCCGTTTCCGCAACTCATCCCAGGCCCACCGCAGCGTGCCGGCAGTGTCATCGTCTCCATGTGGGCGCCTCGACGGCTTGTAGATAGCAACTCGTAGTGGGATAGGTGCAACAGCGTCAATTTCCACTGTAACATGGGGTTGGAATGGCCTGGGGTGTACCCAAAAGTGCAGAAACTGGGCCTGGGCACAAAATGCATAAAGATGCATGTCCGGAGCGCCCAACCCGCCCTGTCGTAGCGGGAGTGTTAGCATGTCCCAAGAGGTCCTCGCCTGCCCACCCGCCCAAGCTAGCGAGATTAGGTGCGACTTAAGAGTGTTAAAGAAGTGTGTTGTGAGTGGGATCGTGATATTTACAAATAGATATAAGAATTTGGGCAGGATGACCATCTTGGCCAACGCTATTCTCCCAGCTAATGATAATGGTAGTTTAGACCAGATCTTGACCTTTTCCTCCAACCATTCGACCGCTCGCCCATAATTTAGGTTCCATATTGCCTGTGTGTCACGGCTGATCCATATGCCCAAGTATTTGACCTCTTCAGCTTCCCATTTCAGGGGATATTCAGAATTCACCTGCGGCGTGCCTTCAGTAAATGGAAATATCACTGATTTTGCCCAATTTATAGAAATCCCAGAGGCCTCCAAACCGGATGAACTCCCTCAAAACTGGGTCTAGGTTTACCTCTGGGTTGAGCAAATATAGAGTCACGTCATCCGCATACAGTGATATTAGTGGTTAGGGCAGCAACTTAAAAATACCTTCAATAAAATGTGGTTTTGCTCTCATGTCATTATACGGTTTGGAAATAGTTTAATTTCTACAATAAAGATACTGGCATCTTAAGACCGGTTAGGATACTTCAGTTTCTCCGGACCAAACGTTCACGCTTGGAGGGTGATCTTGGTACTTCTGCAAGATGATATGCTGAATCCAGGTACAGATCTTTACTTTAAGCAGTCAATAAGCAGCTGTTAAAGTTATGTATCAGAAGACTGCCAACCATGAGGTCAGATTAATTGGAAAATATGTTTCTGCCAGAATCTATGGTGATGGGGAGCACCAAAGAAGAACTTTGCAAAGGTGACTGCAGCCATCTGAGGCCACCAAGATGTAGTTCGTGTTGAAAAGGAGAATGGTCATGGACTTTGAGCACTGACAATATTTTGGAAGCTTTTGTAGAGTTTCACCCAAATCTCAAGGCATAGCAGGTCCCCAGATCCGAAAATGAGATGACACCCTATATAGACAGGGTTGCGTGGGCCTGGTTGAAAAACTAAATGGTTGAAGAATCTAGACAGGAATCGGCTCTCTCAGCCCATTTGGATAGCAGAGATCACACAGGTAGTTGGGGCACTACAGTGAAGTACAGCTCCAGGTGGAGACGGTCTCAACCTCAAGTTTTCCATAGAATACATTGACATTCTTACTGCAGTGTTTGAGGAATTGGTCAACTATGGCATTCAAACTCCTCCTCTTTAGAAGGTGCTTATCAACAAACTATTAAAGTCAAACAAAGCTGCTACATGGTATGGACCTCATATACTGCTATTCCTTATACATCTGGATACAAACATCTTAGCTAATAATCACTGAAATCAGTTTCTGCTGTTACTCCCAGCCAATGTTGATCAGGACCAGACGGGTTTGGGGCTTTGTACATTGTTTGCTCAGCTACATATTCTGCACCACAATTTGAGGCTGCTGTAGTGTTTATTGACACAGAAAAGGCTTCTGACTCAAGCAAGTGGCGCTTTAAGTTGACTGCCGGGTTTGATGAGAGTAAAGGGGCTGGGTGGATTAAACTGCCAAAATTCCTTCAGGTTGCAATTGTCAGGGTTATTGGATCCATTTCTAACCCCATTAAGATCTAGCTGGGTATTCCTCTAGGCTGCCCTCCTCCTCTTCTTTTTGCTCCTGTACAGGAACCACTTGTGTACGCAATTTCACTAAGGGCAGTGGTGGGGGGGAGCGGGAGGGATGTCTCTTTTGTTGTCGCCCTTATGCTGATAGAATCCTGCTATATGTTTGCTAATCATGTGTTTACCTATCCCCTAATGGGCAACTGTTTTTATACATTTTTGCAGATATTCAGGACACTGAACTGGAACAAACCAATTATATTCCTTCTGACACAGTGAACAATGGAGTGTGCACTGGATTTTCCATTGGAGGAATAAACCATGTGTGTGTGTACCAAGGGATCTATGAAAATCAAGTATGAGTGGTAGTTCCTCTGCCAGGCAGACACACGTGCCCTACCCGCAAATGGCAGTTCCCCTATACCTTACCAATATAATTGTCTACAACACCTATGTTTTTGTATTATGCACTCACTGTGCTGTACGGAATCTGCATGTCCTGTGTTTGTTTTTCTACATTTGTCTGCCATTTTCTTAGGTTGAAAACTTCACCGGCTCCCAACTAGGGGATACCAGCATACACTCGCAGGTCATCCTCGTTTAGCAGGGAGACCTAACGCCCCAGTAGGGGGCCTCATTGATCACCAAGGTCCTGAAGAAGTGCCGCCCGATGGTTGGGCTCAGATGGCACGAAACATGTTGACCACTTGTTACTAATGCTATCTAGGTACCTAATGACGATCTGATAGCACCACTTTGTTACCTTGTCCTGGGGACCCCATCTAATTAAATGGTCTGTCTATTAGCCCCTGTGCCTATTTTAAACCACTTTTTCACACTAGAACTCACCGCTTACACTGCCCACACGCATTCATCAATCCTCAGATCAAAAGAACTCCGCTAAAGTAGCTACCAGGCCCGTCAGGCATTGAAGCACCGGCCTGACGAGGAGCACCCAATGATGAAGCATAACATCCCAACAGGTGTGTGAGGGCATTACGATCTGAATTTCAGATCACCCAGCAACATATACTCTAGCCGAATAGCACAAACCAGTGCGTCTGCCAAGCAGAGGAACTACCCCTCATACTTGATTATCCTGATGCTAGTCCTTGGAGGAGCACAGGAGTAGGACCTCTCTAAAGAAACGCTTTTTCGTCCCCCCTTCTGATTGAAGTACCAAGGGATCTAGCCAGCCAAGCTAGATCTTGGGCGATGGGGAATATTATTCCAGACTATCAGTTTATTACATTGTCTCAGCTATAATCTAGTGACAGAACCTGTCCACTAGGTATTTTCTGATTTTCTTGTCTGGGAGGAATGCTCAGGAAGTGTCATCCTTCATTTTCTCTGGAACCCCTGCTCTTTGAGGTCCTCACACAAGTGATTATCAACCTGGACCACTGAAAGCTTGTGGCTCATATTCATAGCATTACACTGGAGTTGGTTGTGGGGGTGGTATGCAGACACAGATCATGCTGGGTTTGGAATTTGAGTGAAACTAACAGACCCGGTCTCTATTGTTGTGCACTAATGAAAGATATCCTTAACAGTACCCACCACCTTTAGACATAAATTAATACATTTTAAATACTTATGAAGGGCATAAATGACCCCGGCTAAACTTCATGCGATTGACCCTTTGAGACCGCACAGTTGTAGGAAGTGCAACAGCCCCTATGCCGAGTTTCCCCAATAACAATCCATTCTCTAACAAGATTGATTTGTGGAGACGTTACATCGACGATATTCTCATGATTTGGAATGGGGATGCGGCTGATCTGGCGAACTTTCATGAGTGGCTTAATCATTGCAATGATAACATTCAGTTCACCATACACTCCGATGCCAATGAGCTTGCTTTCCTGGATATCAAGATTTACAGTGAGGACAATAAACTCCACACAACACTGTATCGCAAACCTGCCGAACGAAATTCCCTACTAAGATACAACAGCCATCATCCACGTGGCTTAAGGGATAATTTACCTTTTGGTCAGTTCTTGAGGATCCGCAGAAACTGTACCAAAAAGGATGACTATTTCAAAGAATCTGAAGATCTCAGTAACCGATTAACCGCTAGGGGTTACCCAAGGAGGTTGATCAAGAAAGCACGCAAGAGGGCTTGGTACAACCCGAGAGAAACTCTCTTAACACCCAAGGTCAGACAAGACTCGTCTTTGCAGAGAATGATTTGTGTCACTACATTTTCAACACGAAGCAAAGCAATCAAGAAAGTGATTAATCAACACTGGAAATTGGTAGCTGATGACATCGACCAACACACTCCACCTATGCATTCTTTCAAGAAAGCCAGAAGTGTGAAGGACTATGTAGTTCAGTCTTTCCTTGAAACAACTACAGCGCCAACCATCCAAGAACTTTGGAGCCTGCCACCAGTGATGGGGCATTTTAAGTGTGGTCATTGTAAGGCCTGTGAAACATCTGTTACTACAAAAATTTTCTGCTACAAAGAACATTCGATCATTTTGAGCTCGTTTACCAATTGTAACTCTACTCATGTAATCTATGGCATCAGTTGTCCATGTGGACTCCTCTACATTGGACAGACACAACAGAAAGTCAAGTCCCGCATTCTGCAACACCACAGCCGTATCCGGTGTAATGTAGTGGGTGCACCCCTTGTTGAACACTGTGTCATAAAGAATCACAAGCCTGATGATCTTAAATGGTTGGTGTTAGAAAAGGTAAAAGTGGGCCCCAGAGGCGGCAATCTCTCAGCTATTCTAAATGAGAATCCAAATGGATGACTAAATTGGACACTGTAATCAATGGATTAAACGAACTCGATGGTAGCTATGCCCAGTTAGCAGTCCTTAGAATTTAACTTCTTGGGTTTTCTTACGGATTTGTAACCTTTTCCTGTATCGCTTCCTAACCCCCTTTTTTAATCATTGGTTGTCATCTAATACTAATGAGTACTTAGTTCATTTACTTTCTGTACGAACTATTGTCCTATGTGATATGACTATATGTAAAACTTTACTTGACATTTGTCAATGTTTGACTGTTATATATACACTGCCTATGGATAACTTATATTGTTTTCTGCCTTAACGAGTGTATATATACATTTAGTTCATCTTTGTTGGAACCATACTAGGTTATTTTTTACCTTCTAGAGTAACATGCCAACCACAGAACTGTGTCCACCGCTCCCGGTAATTCTTCCAACCAAAGTCTTTTTTCCATTACGTTAAGTCACCGGCATCTAGCGCCAGCACATTAACGGAGATCACGTGATGATCTCGCGTCTTAAGTAAACCTACGATCACTCGGCTCGCTTCCCCTTTCATCCTTCACACGGGACCGGAGAAGCAGGGTAAGAGCATCGTTGTAGCTTCCCTTAAACTGATTGTTGCATTGCTTTGTACAGTTTGTCCGTTTAATTTCCTGACAACTGTACTGTTTTCCTTTAGTTGCTGTGTCGCCCTTAGACTTAAGCCGCTTTCTTTTACTTTTGATTAATTCATTGATCAACACGGTCCTGTGTCTTACTATCCTCAGTGACCGGCCCCGTTTGGGTATTCTTTAACAAACTCAAGAACCCTCGGGGTCACATTTTTCAGATCACGATACCTTCGTGACTCTGTTGGCAACGCGCGCATTAAGGGCACGTTCCTTTCTCACTAGCTCCACGGAGCAAGACCCTGGTGCGTTCATTCATGCTTTGTGATTTATGCAGGTCCTGTCTGACGTCTGGTTGTTTAATCCTCTCCCTCCCTCCCTTCCTTTTTTAGATTAATTCCATGGTGGTGTATCAGTGGTGACTAGTCCCCATTTGCCTTGTTCATAATGAATTGGATTTCTTTCCGGGAGTGCCGAATAATAGGAGCCTCCTGATGTAACTCGACAGAAAAGTTTTTCTGCGACTTAGTAAGTTATGCGCTCAATCGTGGAGCGTACTTGTTTGGTAATTTATGTCCACTTTATCCACTAACTTACCTATTCGTTTTTAGGTGGATACCTCCTTTCCCGCTTCTGTCATTACCCTCGAGGAGCTTGCTACCCTCCACCTTTGACGATCCTTCGACGTCTTAGAGTCCTGTCTTCTGACAGATAGGGTAACCTTCCTTTAAAACTATGCAATTAGTTTCTTTCCCGTTTTTATAGATCCATTAGCCTTACGCTCGTTTAATTTTGTTTTTTAGGTGCCCACACTAAACCCCCCCCTTCCACTTGCACCCCAGTCCTGATGAAGACCCCATCCCGTAAGGTCGCAATGAGTACCTACATGCCTTAAGGGGTCGAAACGTCGACACAACATCTTTGCCAATATTATCACCAGTTCAGGATGTACTGTGATTTTCTTCATATATATGGCTTCTCTAAGAATTGTAGATATCTGAATCATGATTTGATCGGAATGTAAATACGGCAGAGAGTTAATTTTGCCGATTAATTTGATTGTGTTCTTAATGTATCTAATTTTTGAATTCACTTCCTTCCAAATCCTACACTTTATCACTCACCTCCTGACTCCTCCTCCTCTTTTCTGGGCACTGTTATGATACTCAAATGTTGTCTGTACTATGGAGCTCAGTAATAACAAATTATTAGTGTTCAATGTGATTAAATAGGCATTTGAACCCCTTTAAAAAGGTTTCTTGGTACATTGTTTTTCTAAATGTTTTGTATTGAATGATTCTGTATGCTGGGACCACTGTTCTCATACTGCTCTATACCCAGGTCCCAGTGACTTTATATGGGTTTACCCTTTATTTTGACGAGTTTCCCCATTTGACATGGAACTGCCCCAAAATAGTGGATTTTTGGGTGGTCTTCTTCGAGACACTGTCGCGCATGACACAGCTTGAAATAGCCCCCTTCCCGGAGGTCACGCTCCTAGGATACGTCCATAATATGCCCAGGAAAATACAGAAATGTATTGCTCTCGCACTGTTACTGGCAAAACGCAAAATAGCACTTCGATGGGGCAGCAAATTAGCTCCCACCAAGAGTGCATGGCCTTACATATTGCAACACCAATTGTGAATTGTATGCCATATTACTTCCACCCAAGTCCCGTCCAAAAGATCTCTGAAGCCCGCTCAAGACATATTTGCAGACTCAGGACCCCAGTCCCCTTGCCCAAACCCCAACTGGCATAGCCCCGACTGGCATGGGTTGAACAGATTACACAAATGTTACTATTATTTACGAGACACTATGTACATGGGAGAGTGGGAATTTGCAGATGGTAGGTCTGGGTGTCGCAGTGACCATTCAACTTGTGATGATCGGACGCTGTAAAACGGTGGCCTTCCTTTATATTTGTATACCATGGTTTGTGTTAGTACCTTGTGCATGGAACTGTTTATATTGCCATTAACAGGAACAACTGTCATCGATACCACTATTGTATACGATTGAATAAAAATAAATAAAGTTTTAAAAAAAAAAAAACAGTACCCACCACATTATCCCTATTAAATTCGTACATTGTCTGTACTACATGCTAATAAATAACGATAATTTAGTCATGAAGGAGATAACAGAGTGATGCCCTTGCACTGAGGTGAACTTTACACATCAATTATGGGCTTTCCCAATAGTAGACAAGGATTTCCAGATTTTGGTAACAAATCTTTTTAACATGACCGGATGTGAGTGGCAGCCCATTCCACAGTTAGCTTTGCTGTGGTGGGTCAGAGATGTACCAGGATTGGTAGGTACAGTCACAGCTACAGTCATGGTCAAAAGAAAGGTGGCCATGTGCTGGGGTGGGGCTCAACTCCTCCCAGTCACGTTTGGGTACGGGATCTAGAGTATTGTAATGATTTGTCAGAAACCTACATTGTTCTGCTGCTGTGTACTCACAGGATATTTGGGGGCCTTTCTGGTCATATCTGACTAAACCACATGACTGATATAATCAACGCATTTGCCACCGATGAACTAATGTTTTTTCCTTGGGGATCTCAGGTACCCCTGAAGGAGATGGTCAGTCTACTGTTGATATTTTAGGTTATTGCAGACAAGCATGCGCCTTACCACGTTAAAATCTATTCTCTCACGTCAAGTACTATGCCACTGTTGCTTGTTGCCTGCCTGCCTGTTGTTGCTGCTGTTGTTCACTGCTCGCGGCTTGACTGTTTCGCTCCGCCGCCTGCCGCATGTGACCCACCTGAGACCCGCTGCCTCCCGCCTGGTGCCCCTTCTCCTGTTGCTCCATTTCCACTGCCTCCCGGACCGCACCGCACTGTACTAGCCCCGCGGCAGGCGAGAGTGCCGACGGTGGAGGCGAACTCCTGTGGACGCATAGGTAAGAGCTGTGGGGGGCTTGTGATCCGCAGGGGCTGCGGAACGGCTGTGTGTCTGGCGTGCTTGGTGGGTCACCGCTGAGGGGAGGGGGGTGGGGGAGGCTGCAGGATTGCTGGCGGACATCTGGGAAGTTAGAGGTTTGGGGAGGGCTCCCGAGCGGGACCTGTAGCCTCTTCCCCGCTGCCCCCTGCAGGCTCACTGGCAGCTCTTGGTCTCTGACTGCCTCAAGTTAACGTTTTCTTTCCTGCCGAGCCTGTGGAATGCCACCACCGCTGCCGAGGAGGAAACACGCAGTCGCCGCTGCTATCTCAGCGAACTGCGACCTGTTGGTAGCCTACCTCTTATACCTCCTGTACAGTTCAACCACCCGCAAGCTTCTCTGGCAAGGCACATTGTAAGCATCAAAAAGGACGTGAATAATGACATCCTTAGAAGGTAAACCAGCCTAAAGCTCCTTGAAAACCCACATCGAGAACCACATCGGAGTTGCGCAACTCTTTATAACTATTCACTGGGCGCATAGTGGTCGCATAGTGGTTTGGAAAGTGGTTGGAAAGCGTAAAGTGAGTAACTTAACTGAACAACTTAACAGAACAAAAACAACAAAACAAAAACAAGAAACAACCACAACCGAGAAATTACAAGGAAACAAGGAATCATGAGGTCTTGCAGAGAAAGAAAGACTCCAATAAACTCAGTCAAAAGTAACAAAAACAATAAAAAGGAAAAAAGAGATTGAGAGTGGGAGCAAGGATGACGACCCTCTTGGCTTTGATCTAGACACTCAAAAAATAAAACGTGGAAAGCGAGGGAAAAAATGACATGCTGACAGCTACTGTGATCTCCAACCTCTCTAAAAATCTCCCAACTAACAGCTTAACTCACAACAGCTCTCATAATGCCTAGGCTAGGACATCACTTAAGGAACCAGAGTCAAAACTTGTGGTCAACATGAGGCCAGGCTTGGCCGCACAAGACCTAGTAACAATAGAGGGGACCCCCCCAATTGATGAATCCATGCTCCTTCCAGCCCAAGATATACACAAAATATGCTTTTCTGAAAGGTCCTGGCACAGTAATATTCTCTAAAACCGGCGAAATTAAAGGTCTGCAAAGCCCTCTGCAACCAAAAAGCTTTGACTTAACCTCACAACTCTTAACAAGACTTCAAACAAATCAAACCGTTGTATTAATTCACTCAACTGAATCTCAGCAACCGAAAACGAACGGAACAATTAACAGTAACATGAATATCATCAGGCAAAACCAAGAAGCAAAAGAAAAAGCTGAAGTGACTACAGGATCAAACATAACAGCGGACCATGTGAGCACCAGCCACAAATTACAACCAGGGGTCATTGATGACGAGCGAATACAAGAACTACAGGATGGCCCACGGGCCACCCCGCGCACCGCACATAAAACCTATCAACTCTTTCAACCCCCCCACCCTTCACTAGAAGAGAATTAGAGGCAGTCACGCCAAAATCACATCAGCAAGGGGGGCCAAAAACTGGAACCGTCTCTAATCCTGAACAGTTCTTCTCACAGACAGAAGATCCTCATCTTCTCACTGTCATTCAAAGCTCACCAGAACAATGAACAATTGGGTTTAACTACCACGCTAGACTCAAGCTTGCATCAGGCGACTCAAAATAACATAGTACAGCGAGTAGAGCAAAAACTAAAGGAACGCAATTTGCAAGCTACCGGTTCTTCCCCTCAACACTTGCCACTTACTCAACAGGAAGATGCAACAACCTTGACCGCCAGGAAATCCGTAGAAAGTACATCGCCAAGGCATAGTCAGGGGACCCCCAGAAGACGACCATAATTCCAATGGCAACATGTCCTTTCTAGCTTCTCTAGAGTGGGAGGAATTAGTTGCCTCATACTGCCATGACCCTAACATCTCAGCAAACAGTGCCAGCACAGAGACCAGTGACAAAAGCCAAACGACTAAAGACTCAATCTGGGCAACAATATTAAGTACGATGCAATATTCAACCGCGGCATTACAATATCAATCCCATAAAATTGACTTACAGCTCACAGTGCTCCAAACCTTAGCAGACTTTACTTCAGGGATCGACAGGAAGCTAGCCGACTTAAACGGAATAATAAAGAGAGGGCAAGAAGCGGCCTTTAATGATAAGTTATCACAAGAATGTACTTGTGCTCCAATAGTGGACAAACTATTTATGTTACCATCATTACTAGGCGACTTATTGTCCGCCATGAAATCTACAACTGAAACTCACAACGCTGCAAGCTGGGATCCATCCACAGAGGGGGAAAAAAAATCTGAACCCCAATCCACTGAGATGATAACAAACCGGAGTCACAACATAGGAGGGAGGGAGTCCCTTCAAAACTCCAAAGTGGAATCTCCCGATAAAGTGGTATTACCTGAATTACCTGATAAAAACACACCAGTGAATACCCGTTGCAAGATAAAAAGGAAGGGGAGGAAGAGGAAAATAACCTTTCAGGGCCAACATCGGCTAACCAGCTACTGCCACGATTACCTAACACGAATGCCAGCATTAAAAATACTTTACGCTCCCCAGCTCCATCACTGGAAGAAGGTACAAAGGACACATTAATAGAAATAAAACCACAACGAACACCCCTAGGGGTCCCGCATCCCCCAATCAAAAACCAATCAAACTGAGGCATGGTCTCACTCACGCTCAAAACCCCATAGCAACACCCACGACTTTGTGCACCTGACACATGTGACTGCTAAGTCACCCCAATTCTGTAGTGCATCTACGGAAGATGACCAATCGGCAAAATTGATGTCAGGCAGCGGTCCGCAGGAGACTCAAAGAGCTCCATCAACCACAAATAAAAATTCTCGAGCGTAGCATTGACGTGCAATGTAAAATCTGAAAACCACACAACCTACTGTCAATTTCTCAAAACAGTTCTGACAGTAAATCAAACAACTCTAACAACTCTAGGCCTTTTCCGCACATAGCCATTAACAGTGATGGCTTTCAGCCTTCGATCCAGGAACCCATCAAGGAAGAGGAGATAGACACCATCATATTTTCCCCTCAATACAAGTTGCGAGGTCGAGCAGATATCCTAAACAGAGGGAACGCGCTACTGCTTCTGCAAGCCATCCCAAACCTAGCCAACATCAACACCTCTGATCTACTCTCTATAGAATTCTTGTCAAAGTCTGCCAAGCTCCGAAGCGTCCAAAACCAGATTCGAAAACGCCAGAGATAGCAAGCAGAATCATACAAGAAAGAAATAGACTCCAAAGCTGGGGAATCATTTTGAAACCAGTGCACTATATCCAGCACCATTTCTAACCACAGAAACTAACAGTCAAAATAGAAAGTCCACCTCAGTGCTAAGGGGAGCAAGGGGCTGTTCCCCAATAGAAGGCCAATCCCTCTTGACTCAACCTACACTAATGAGTAACTGGCAGCGCAACCAAATTGACATCGGATGCCCAGTCCATCAAATCCCAAACCTGCTTGTAACAAAATCAAATTATGCATTTGGAATATCAACGGCTTAACCTCCAAATCAAGCGATCATGAGGTCGTAAACTATTTAAAATCCTTTGACATGACCCTACTCCAGGAGACCTGGGAGGACAAACCCTTTGAGCTACAAGGCTACATCTCTAGTTTTATCCCGGCTACCAAGGGATCTGACTTTGGTCGCCGTTCGGGGAGCTACTTTATCTATCCTCAATAACACAAATTGGTGAAATTCTTCCCCTAAAGATTCACATTGCTTCTCAAAGTTGCATCCAGGCTTCTATAGTTCAGTTAATCCTTAACCAGATCGTCCAGAAGGTAATAATAATAAACATTCACATACACCCCAAACACAAATTAAAGACAGCCGAGGAGCTGGTCAAAGTAGTAAAAAGAGTAATGGAAGAAGAGGACACAGACAACATAATCTTGGCTGGAGATTTTAATATGCACCTCTTAGGTCGAGATCAGGATGATGACTCTAAACAAGACTTTACAGGTGCATGGGGAATTCCGACTCAAGGTCCCTCAAAAAAAAAAAAAAAAAAAAAAAAGCCAATCCAGCAAGGTGCTCGAATTACCTTCTTCCGGAACTAGAGCATCTAAACTTGAGAGCACAAAACCGAACACTCAGAACAAGGGATTGCATAAAAGCCCTGTAGTACCACAAATAAAGAAACAAATAGCATGGGGCAGACAGGCAGGAGCACCTGGCCCCAGCGGCATCCCGCCAATGCTGTTCAAATACGACCCGGAACTTTGGAGCAACGCATTAGCACCAGTTTTTAAACATGCATCTAGAACGTCCACAATTTTTGAGTCATGGAGAGGCTCAATCATAAGCCCAATCTACAAACAAGGTGAGAGGTCCGCGCCAAAAATCTACCGCCTGATAGCCCCCATAGACATCGAAGCAAAATATTATGCGGGGCTCAACTTAAACGACCTAGACACTTGGGCTTCTGAGAATCATATAATCCCGCCAACGCAAACAGGGTTCCGGAAAGGACAAGATACAATAACAAACATTATGGCGCTGACCTTGCTCATGGATGTAGCTAAATGGGGAAAATAACCCCTGTTTCTCTGCTTCATAGACTTTACAGCTGCGTTTGACCACGTTGGCAAAAATTGGACGGCTGGGGGATACCCCCCCTCTCTTAGACCAACTCAGGAATCTGCACACTAACACATGGGTCAGGATAAAGCTAGGCGCTGGTTCATATATATAAAAACAAAAATACCCACCTCAAAAGGGCTAAAACAAGGGTGTGTCCTAGCCCCATTGCTTTTAACCTTTTCTTAGCAGATCTCCTGGGGGAACTGGACAGATGTACAGCCCATGCACCAAAACTAGGAAACATGACATTGTCAAACTTGTTATATGCCGATGATCTAGTTTTGATAAGCCGGACCCCTATTGGACTTCAGCATCTCCTGAATGCAACTCAGATTTTCACAACAAAATGCATTAAAAATAAACTTAAATAAAACAAAAATTATGGCAGTAAACTACCACAAGAAGAACCACCCTAATTGGTTCCTGGACGGTCACCGTTTAGACCAAGCAGCAAGCTATAAATACCTGGGGATAATACTAGACCAAAACTCATTTAAACCACAAATGGAATCTTTGCGGAGAAAGGGGGTAATGACTTACCTAGCCATAAAACCATTGAAGAAGTTGCTGCCGGACCTTTTCTAAGGGTCCTGCGAGCTAAACTTCAGCCCACAATAACCTATGGGAGCGAATCGATGAAAGGAAAAGATACTACCATCCTTGACAACTTAATATCCAACTCTTACCGAGCAATCTTCCAACTCCCTAGAAACGCTTCAAAAACAGACAATGGAAAGAAGGGGAGCATATGTGAAATACTGGCATAAAATTAAAGGAAATGAGGAAGGATCCCTGAACAACCAACTCTGGACGGAACTGTCTCGCCCCGAAAAATCGCCAGCAAGAGAATGTCTGCAGGAATCAATCAAACTTTTAGGCCTAACAGACCTGTGGAACATCTCAAAGAATCATTTCGTTTTCAAACAAGCTGTAACAAAGGTAACTCATCTAATATCTGTTAGAGGATAAAAAAGCATTAGCCAAACGAGTTCACGGATGGGTGGTACTAAGCACATACAACACACACAAACCCCAATCCTACTTGAAAACGGGAATAAAAATCACCACCAAGGAAAAATTCCTAAAACTCCGCATGGGGGTCAGGGCCTTCAATCAGTTCCTACCTCCTTGGGAGAGAAGTGGAGGAGACCAGCTCTGCAGTTTATGTGGCTGTGATGTCGAGGATGTTATCCACGTTATATGCATCTGTAACAACCTAAGAGATACCAGGATAACCTTGCTAAAACCAATGTTCAGACAGCATGGAGTTAGGTCCTGCAGACAAGCGGTAATGCTGTGCTTCAATCCAGAGATAGTACAGCTAATCTGCCGGCCAACTACATTTTTTGATATAACCCCAAAAAGATTGAAAAACTTGCCCGTATCGGCTAAGAACTAATTTTCATCGGAAAACACACTGTTTGGAACAATATTTACAAACTTATAAGAGTATGGAGCAGAAGGTTTTAACAACTGGAGTTCATCCTTTAATGACCTTTTATTTTTATTTATTTATTGTCGTAAAAAACGTTGGGTCTTTTAATAGTGTCTTTTACTGTATAAGAGCTAGATATTTTATTCCCAATGTATTAATGTATGCAATGGTTTTAATTAATCAAGCATAATAAAAATGTACTTACTTACTAGTACTATGCCATGTGTATATGCGGGCTATAAGCTACAAGTTTTGATGATAAAAAATGTAAAATGAAAGTGTGATATGCTGGTTATACATTGTCTATTCAAATATTTCTTTAAAAGCTATGTGCTTTTCATCGTTATACTGTTTTGTTGTACAGGCTGCTTACTTTGAGTGACCCTGCACTGCGGTAATGTACTTCTTGTGAAATGGAAAATGTTTATTACAATGTTACTATGCCAGTGGAGAACAATACAATAAAAATAAAATCAATAGGGATATAAAAAAAACTATATGCCTTGATGCATAGTATGTGTCTACTTTTATACATCTAATATCTGATAATAGTACTGTATATCATGATTTATTACCAATATGCGGTGTCATGTCAGTATGTTTGTTTGTTTGGAAACAGTTCTTCTCACTGCTAGTCATCAGGGAGTTTGGTATAAAAATTGTATTGAGTCTGCTTATCAATAAAAATTTCCCAGATGAAGAGAAAAAGGTAGGTAACTTGTATGCAGTTCCTAAGGGTGGAGGGGGACGCAGAGGCTAGGTCGGTAAAACACCCTTACCCTAAGGTGAAGACTGTGTTTCTCCCAATTTGGGAAAAGGAGCCCTCACACATCCGGTTGGGTGCAATGCTTCATCATAGGGCATGCTCCTAGTCAGGCCGGCGCTGCAATGCCTGACGGGCACCCTACGAGGGGCTCTTTGTCGGAGATCTTTTTCCCAAGTCGTTAAGTGTGGTGCGGTGTGGGGCCTCATGGTGTAGATGTGGACAGGGTACGTGAAGGAATGGTGTGGAAAGGGATAAAATAGGGCGGAGTGGTGCTCCCAATTCAATTTAATCTGCGAGCCCACTGGTTCTAATAAAAACAGCAATGGTGTCACCGCTGATATAATGGTCAAATGTGGCTACAAGTTAGTGGTCAACATGTTTCTCGCCTTGTCAGGGACCACGTGGCGATTCGTCAGGACCAAAGGATGTAACTACACTATCTACACAGTGGTTGGTCTGGTGGTTCGCTCTGGGGTGAACCAAGCACTCAGAACTTAGCACTGAGGTACCTTTTATGAGATGGACTGACCTATACAAATAAATGAACAAAAAAAAAAAAATAACAATAACATAAATCATAATTGATCAACTGAAAATTGACAAAGCAGACTCTGAAGCAAAATCGTGCCAAATCTCATGCAAGGGTGATTAGTGAAACTAAAGCAGCGTTTAGCCGGGTAAAGGCAAGGAAGCAAAACATGACATACATGAAACACAACAAGGTACTGAGGTGAAGGTGGTGAAAAACCAACCACCGTCCAGTTTTTGCAGCATAAGACTCACCCAATGTGGGTGGTAATCAGACTCCGTCAATTACAGGCAGAGGGTGTACGTTACAGTTGTTAACGTCCTAATGGTTGGAAAGTAAATGGAGGGTTTTCCAATGGTTGGGAACAACAAGAGAGACGAGCTGCAGTGGACTACACGCAAGCACTGTCGACACGCAAGCGGCGTCCATGGGACAGAGTAGTACTTACAGTTCAGCCAGAATCCATTGCTGTGAGCCTACCCCTCACTCTGCCAGCTCGGAAGAGTGGGGATGGGGGGTGGGGAGGGGGAGTGTGTGTAGGGTGTAGGACCGGCATAGGTACTCAGCGAGCTGCTGGATCATGTGTGAGTCCCTGAAGTGGCCCAGTCAGGTGTGGAGAGACGTGCTGGGTGTCATGAGTATTGCTCACGGGTGCTCGGCTACTGAAGGTGGGCGTCATATTGGGCAAGGGATTGTGGTCGTAAAGACCATAGGGATTCCTCTGTGAGTGTTAAACAGCAGCAGGATGCCAACACGAGATTAATAAAAATGGGGAAAGGTTGTGGGCACTCAGTTGTAATGCCAGTTGCATTGGTATACAATAAGAAATTGCACTTCAAAGTATTTTACCGATACCACCAATGTAATAAGATATGTTGGTGGTCAATAACAGTAGGGGAAAGTAGAGGGATGTGGAGATGTGGCAACAGAAATATAGGAGCAATGATTGCCCAGCTGGAAAACGCTAGTAGCAGATGTGGACTCAGGGGGATGTCTGTAAGTTCAGGGCAGACGGGACATGTCAATTCGTTTTCTGTTAGCTAGAGGAAGGTAAGACCTAATGCTCTAGAGGGGCACGGGCCACCCTGAATGCATGAAAAGCAGTTGAAGCGCTCAGTGGGGGGTGAGGCAGACAGGTGGCCCGTGACGGAAGGCCACAGTGGGGTGGGGAGGGGTCTGGCAGTTAGGCTGCAAGGACCCTATATATCAAAGGATGGTGGGTTGGCGTAGCCTTAGTCAGGGAGCTGCGTGGAAGGCTTATCTACTGACCTCACTCCATGGAATATCCTCGTTAAGCCCATTCCAGGCGCAGGACAAGTGGAAAATCCAACGCTGTTCTTTTCTAAAGAGTGCCTGCCTGTTCAAGTGTGGGTGTGCCTCTATGACAGTCAATCTAAGGCTATCTGGGGAATGGCCTTTCACAGCAAAGTGCTGGCAGAGTTTGGTCTGAAGCTTGTGACAACGAATTTTGCTACAGTGTTCCATAATTCTAGTTTTAGCCATTCTTGTGGTAATTCCAACATAACGTAAGTTGCAAGGACAAGTGATGGTGCAAATACAATTGATCGTGTTACAGTTGGTATGCTTCTTTTGAACCCATTTGAAGGTGGGTGACAGTTGGATTTCCTTCGTGGTTACAGAGAGGGGGCACACTGAGCATGACCCACAGAGGAAGTGGCCTGTAACTGGAGGAAGGCTCCACAGGGGAGGTTGGTTGGTCTGAGTGTTAGGTGATGGCCTGGTGTGTATGAGGAGGTCTTTGAGATTGCTAGTGCGTTTGAATGCAAATCTGGGAGGTGCCAATGTGAATTCTCCTGTCTGTAGGATGCCCCAGTGTTTTTTGAGGATCGTTTTGATCTTGTTGAAACCGGGGGTGAATGTGGTCACACATGTCAGGAAGTCATAGTTATTCTTGGGGTTCTGTTCCAAGAGGGCTTCTCTATAGTTATTGTGGGCCCGTTTCTTTGCTATGCTGATGTTGTGTGGGTAAGTAGTTAAGTCATCTCAGGTTGTGTGACAGTTGTTCCACCATCTTGTCGTAGTCCTGAACAGTGCTGCAGTTCCGCCTAAGTCGTAGGAACTGCCCAAAGGATATGTTGTCTCTTAGGGCTTTGGGGTGGTGACTACCGTGAAGTAGCAAGCTGTTGCAGTCTGTTTTTTTTTTTTTTTAATAAACAGTGGTTTGGAGTTTGCCCTCTGTCAAACTGATCTTCAAGTCTAGAAAGGGAATGCATGTGTTGGATATGAAGCATAGGTAGGGGTTGAGAGTGTTAATCCACCCACAAAATTCCCCACATGATGCCATGCTTCCTTTCCAAAACACCAGCATGTCATCAATGTACTTGCGCCACAGGAGTATGTTCCTAGGAGTATGTTCCTAGAGTATGGGTTGGAGGTGTCAAAGATGCATCTGGCTTCAAATGCCGCTATATAGAGGCATGCCAAGCTCGGGGCAAAGGTACTCCCCATAGAAGTGCCCTGGGTGCAATGGTAAATTTGTTTCTTGAACTGAAAAAGTTTTTCAGTCAAGGTTATGGTGGCGCATTCCATAATGAAGTGGATAGGTGTAGGGGAGACTCAGCCCTCCAGTAGGAGTGTGACCTCTAATAAATCTAAAGTGGGTGCTTGTGGGATGTTGGTGTAGAGGACCTCCACATCCAGCGTCACTAGTAGGTCTATTTCAGGGGTAGTGTCAAGGGTGTTAATCAGCCAAAGTACATGCATAGTGTCCTGTAGGAACAAGGGTTTCTTCTGGAACAACTGGTTAGTGGAAATGATCACAGAAGCGTAATAGGGGTTTGAGGAGTGAGTCTATCCCAGAGACAATTGGACGTCCTGGTGGAGGGGTTTGGTTCTTATGAATTTTGGGAAGGGTATAGAAGTAAGGGGTTTTAGGTTCTGCCTTCTTTTGACTGCTCCACTCCGCTGTCTCGGCAGTGAGCACCACAGAAGTGATGCGGGTCGTCAAGACACCCATGGAGTGCTGGTCAATGGGGGTGTAGTAATGGCAATTTGCCAGTTGTTGGTGAAATTGTCAATCATTTGTTGACATGATCACAATAGCTTCCTCCTTATCTGCTGGTTTAATGGTGATAAAGCGGTGGTTAGCAAGGGTGGTGATAGCGGTCATCTCGTTGGAAGACAGGTTGTGAAAAACACGTTTGCTGTCACCCCTGGCTACCTCCTTGAGGACAGTCTGTTAGAAAGTAAGGATTTAGTTTGGAACTTGGGCGGCATTGGGGTGAATCTCTATGGATTGTGTAAACCGGAGTCATCTTGTAGCTGTTGTGGTTTGCCTTGGAAAAATGCTCGGAGGGTATTTTCCTGAAGAAGTTGTGTAATTCGCAGGTCTCCCGAAAATCGTCCTGCTTTGGAGTGGGGACAAACCCTAGGCATTTTTTGAGGACCTGTGTCTCTGTGGTGGTCAGGGTCCTGCGGGGCAAATTCACTATCAATTGTTCTTGCCCGTCTGGCTCCGGGTCTGCACTGAAAGTTGTGGTGGGGCTTGCCACCGCACCAGTTTGTTTCTTCTTCTGCGTCTTCTTCCTCTTCCTCTAACTTCGTCTAAAAAAGGTGTTGAGGAATGGGGAGAGAGTTGTTGAGGTCCATGTGGGAACATGGGGTACTGCCAAAATGGGGGACCCTGGAATGGGGTCCCTCAGAGCCAAAGAATGGGGGACGTGGGCTACGTCTGCTGCTGCCCCAACTATCATTGCTGGAGGAATTTCTCCTCGAGATGTTTGGCGTTTATCTGAAGAGGTGTCACCCCCTGCAGGTGTATAGTTATCCTTAATATAAGAATAAACCTTATCCTTGCCGAATTTCTTTATGTCCTTTTGCAGTTTGGTAATTTCTTGCTTCATCAGATACTCTTTGTGCTCAGAGATGTCGGTGTTGATTTCGGCCAGTTTGGTTTTATAGGCCGGAATCAGAATTCCTGTTTTAAACGTTTGGCCGTGTTAAAGATTAGAATCAGCAAATCCATGGTGCATTTCCATGCTACCGGCGACCACTCTTTCTTCAACGTGGCATCTTCCAGAAACAATCTGGGAAAATTGCTTACTATCAGACCGTTCAGTGCAATGTTTGCTCTTAAGTATTTTGTCAGGATTGCTACATGGAGGGTGATCTTCACCCACTCTTTCTTCATGGCAGCTAGTGATAGCCAATCCCCTGCTTGGGTGCCTGATGAGGTAACGCTATCAGCTCATAGTAGTGAGGGAGACCTCAGGATCTCCGCCACCATATAGTCTCCGAAACGCAGTCCTTGATTGTCTTCTATAATGGTAGAGGAAGGCCTGGCAGGGCCAAGAGGGAGAGGGGGGGGAACAAGGTAGGAAGGGTAGAAATACTCAAGGGCAGTTGTGCCCAGAGGAGAAGGGGAGGAGAATGACCACTTCTAGGTGAGAAGAATCCCACGGTTGTGCACTGCGCTGAATTATTACAAAAAAAATAGGGATGTGGGGCGCTTGTAGGTCCAGCATACGAGCCCCAGAGTATCCGGCACCCAGTGAATGAAGGCGCATCAGGTCAGCCTGTTCCAACCAATTCTGGCGCCTGTCAAGCGGATTAACATTAGCAGCAGCATAAAAGTAGCATCTGAATTGGTAGAGAGGAGCTGCCTGAGGCGCTGGGAGCCTGTGCTGGTGCCACGTACTACAGAGAGGAACATTTAGGCAGCGGGTAAGTAGACTTACTTTTTTTTAACTTTTCGGAATTAGAGATTACTTTGACTCACTGACAGGCACTGGAAGAAACTCCCACTGCCTTCACCCTCAACTCCAGGTCTCTCAATCGTGGACTGTTTGAAAACTTACCATGATTGAGAGCATTGGTGTTGAGCCTAAGGGTGCTGGTGTTTTTTTTTTTCCCCTCAGTGCCTGTCAATGGGTCAATGTCAATTGGGGAGAGGAGATGGCCTAACGGCTATGGCGGTGGACCTCGAATCTGGGGAACTGGATTTGAGTCTCTGCAATGACGCTGAACATCCTGTGATTCTGGGCAAATCACTTAATCTCCTCTTGCCTAACAAAAATGAATGTGTCCTCATGTAATGCAACTGGTGCTATGTAAAGTGCTCTGGTACCCGATTCGGGTCAAGTTTGCGCTATATAAAACTCTGTAAAAATAAAAAAAAAAGGTCAAATTAACGTGCACAAGTAGGGCTACTAGCTATGGCAACTTCCAAATCCAGTCAGTCCTTTTAGCCAATCAATGAAATTACCTCATGTATCTCGATCCTGCAATTCCCGGTCATCCAGTTCATCCATATCACGCACCCAAGCAACTGGGTACGAGACATGGGGGAACTGGGACTGTGCAATTCATAGCCATGTGTGAGCTGGTGAAAGGATTTTATGTGTTCATCTTCCCACACGTTTCCCAGCAAAGATAGCGCAATGAGGTCCGAGAAGTTTGAATCCCGACAGTTTTGTAATGTGTCGCAGCTGCCTCCCACACCACAGAGGGTCAGATTTGATAGCCTTTTGATGAGCCTCAGTGCCTGGCACCAACACAATAAGGAAAGCCCAGTTTTTGGGGGGAGAGTGCAGAGAAGAGGGCCCCCATACAAAAGTGCACGGTTTCATAGCACTCGAGGTTGTCGGTCTCAATGTGTATTGCTGGGTCAGCTCTGACTCCAAACAGGCAGTTTCCAATGGGGATCATCGCCATTGCCCAAAAACAGAGGTGAAAGTTAGAAACTCTCAACTCCATATTACCCTAACAACGTCTGCCTAAACATTAGCTCTAGTTGCTGAATGAGTAGCATGTTATCATCAACATAAAGGGATACTCTATACTCTGAACCATTAGGCCATCAAAACCCATCCAGCTGGGCTTTTTTCTGTTCCACATTCTATAAGAAAAGGTTCTAATAGTAAGTTGGTAACCTTAACTTGCAGCCTAGGAACGACATACAAGGAAACCACACAGGCCAAAAACAGGGATCGATGTTCATCCCGAGGAGCACCTGCATAAAAAACACAAAGAATCATATAAAAGGCTTTTTCTTAGTCTATGATAATTATGGCAGAAGGAGGGGAGAAATCAGCCGCACGAGACAGTGACATCTGGGCACAGAGCAGGCAATGTCTTGTGATTCGATCAGGCATGAATCCATTTTGGTCCTCGTAGATCAGCGTACGGATCATCTTCGCCAGATTGAAGACTGGGATCGAGGTGAGCATTTTGGGTTCAGCACTGATCAGGGACATGAGCTAGTAAGATGCACAGCTATCCAGAGTTTATTATGTCTAAGGATAGTAGCTATGGAGGCCAGTTGTATGTCTCTCGGAAAGGTCCAGTACTTTCTGTGGTCACTGTGGTTATTTAGGGAGATGGGGGTCATAACTGCAACTAATATATCTTAAAAGGACGCCATAGGGAGGCTATTGGGGTCCAGTGTTATCCCAGAAGGAGAGGTGGTGAGAAGTCACCCGAATCTCCACTATCGTAGACATTACCATTTTTTTCAGTACTGTCAGTCCTAGTCTACAGGAACAGAGCATACAGATCAGATCTGCATAATGCCCACATCTTTACCACCACTCACACTCTGGGTCAGCACCATGGTATATAGGCAATGTAAGGTACCACAGAGTGTGTGCTTTATATGCATTTTCTTTAGATTTGCAAGGAAAGGATTTAGTTTCTGGGACTCATATTTCTTGCTAAGTGCTGGCTAGTAACCTGCACTCCAAATCCTGCACTCCAAGTCCAATTCCATTTGGTCATATAAGGGGGACTTGAGATCACCATACAAGCAGCAAGGCCTCTGTAAATGCAAAACAATCCTGTATGAGTAACGCCTTAGAACATAATGCATTTTAAATGTCCTTGCACCATTTCCTACTCTTATGTGTAGCACAACAGCTAATATTTCTAAACCAAAACAGTTGTTTTAAACAACATGGAAGTGGGAAAAGTGTAGAAGATTGGTATGCAAAATATCAACAAATTAAGTACATACCTGGTAGAATCTGATGAACTTGCTTTTCCATTAGTCTTTTAATCTCAAATCTTTCTTCCAAGTCTTTGTCACTTAAGCCAACACTCTGCACGATTTTATCAATGGTGAGATCTATTACTTTTGCTTGAGATGCAGTTGGTGGGGGCAAGGTAATAAGTAGTTGTTCTTCTTCCTTTTCCTGCATAAAACAAAACACATTTTGGAAATGATGCATAAATATCTACTTTTTTAAACGGATAAAGTACTGAAATAAGAACTTGCTATGCAAGTATGAAACAAATACATTGAATACAGACAGCAAGTGTCTGAATCACAACGCAGCAATATTTAAAAAAAAAAACAGAAAAACAGCAATGACAAAAGCAAATAGTCTTGCTAATTCGTGCAAACATCATTTATGCATGCCTAAGTCTCCATGAATTACTACATTAAAACCAGACCTACTGTCTTTGACAATGCTTATTTTAAGCAGCTAGATTGCGCACTTGTATGCCTGTCCGTGTTTGTGTAAACCTCTATGTGTACATGTATGTATGAAACACACATTATTCAATGCCCAGACTGGAGAAAGGGACTATACTTTTTTTGCTTTTTTTTTTACTTCACCTTAATTTAACAGCAGCCCCAAAACAAGCATTTACAATGCAACGGTCTCGGCATTGTTAAAGTTAAAGCTATTGGCATTGCTTATGACATTATTTTTGTTTATGTTTTTGTTTTTAAAACATTTAACCCCTTCAGCGCTGCGCGGATTCCCCCGCGGTGCTGAAGGGTTCGAGCGCGGGCGGGGCCATGACGGAACGGTTCCGTCATGAGCACAGCTCAACCGATGCTCATGACGGAATCGTTCCGTCATGAGCATGGAAGGGGTTAAAGAAACGGCTTGTTATTTACAATGTCAATAGCTTAATCACTCTCAAATTAGTATGGACACTCCCTTGAACTAAAAATGTGCAGAAAGAGCCCATTTTGGAACTGCCCAAGACTCCTAATGTGTATTTGTCCGAAGAAATATGGTTTGGATTTGGTAGTAAACATCTGATGCCAATATGAAGCCTGAGTTCAAAATGTACAACTGGCAGGCAGTGGCGGGCATTTGTGAAATCACTCCGCTTTTATGCGTCGGATTGAGCAGCCATGAATCCAATGACTACATCAGAATGCTTGATAATATGCCCCCTCTTTTTTTGGTAAAACGCGCGATAATTTTCTCTTTGCATTTTTTTCGTGTATACACAAACCTGCATATGCACAGACACGCACCCCAACGGTACGCACATGTATGCATCACGCACACACTGCTCAAGCTCTACGAACCATTGGGGGGTACTTCAGCGCTCCAGCTCTGGGGCCAGAGAGTATCTGAATTAGGAGGGAGGGGAAAACAAAAACATAAACAAAAATAATGTCATGAGCAATGCCAATAGCTCTAACTTTAACAATGCCGAGACCGTTGAATTGTAAATGCTTGTTTAAAATATGCTTTAAGATGCTTTAAAGCCAATTGCATTGTTGATTTAGAATCACTGCAAGTGGGAACTTGGCTGGCAGGTCCCCAGCAACAAACTGGTCCTCACAGCAGTGAAAGCAGCCCCCGTCATGCCAGCCCCCCAAAATCTCCGGCAGCCAGTCCAGCACTAGCGGATTGTAAATCAAGGGGCTTCAAGGAATAGGATTTTGTCAAGTAATGTGTTTTTTTGGGCTCGTGAAAACATGAGCTAAGAACAAGGACAAGTATTGATGGCTGGGGGTTGGTGCCAGTGTAGAGAAAATGGTTTGTAACTGGTATGGCTGTTGTAATTCTGTTATCCCAAATTCTTTTACACTCTCCTCTTAATCCCATGCATTTTCCTGTGTTGCAGAGGGAGACCCTGGGCGTGGATATTTTGTGAATCATTTTGGATGAGAAGGGAGTGAACAAGTACATTTTGGTGCTATTAGACTTCTTGTACAAGTGGCCAGAGGTTTGCATTATTGATAAGATTGATTCAAGTAGCATGCTTATGTTTCTTGAGGATGACTTCCAAACATGGAGAGGGTACCAAAGATTATCATGAGTAACAAAAGAGCCCAAAATAAATCCCGCATTTTGGAAGATTTCTTTTAACAGAATGGCAGTATACACATTACACCTGCCGGTAATGGTGTTGGGAGCACTTTAACCGTGAAATCATAGGGTTGTTCAGCTGGCTCTTGCACAGAGTAGGTTCTGGCAAAAGGAAGTCAAGAAAATGTTCTGGGCATTCAGGGTTACTTCTCCCTGAGAGCATTCAGTTTGTTTAGGATCTTGAGAGGAACATGACCTTTTACTAAAGACAATGTAACCTGAATATCCCAGGAGAGGTGAAAGAAATGGTCCCCTGAGGTTGCCGAGTTAAACATTAAATAAGCATTGGAAAAGTCAATAAGTCGCACCAATGCTGTACTGCAGGAAAAAGGGTGCAATGACACTGCCTTATCATTATATAGACAAGCATGCATACAAAGGTCTTTTTGCAACCAGACAACAGTATGGTGGGCTCAACCTAAATGCACATCCTGCTGGCAAAGAACAGTAGGACAGGAAATAAGGTACCAAGGAGGTAATTTTGGAAATAGTTCAATTGATGCAGGTTAACTGGTCAATGAAAGGCGAGAGCAATTCTCCCAACCTCTGAAAGTAGTGCTGGTGAGGTTGGTCTGGATCTTGATACCGATGATAGGAAAAGCTGTCGCTGGTGGTGGCGGTGGAGAAACATTGAATAACCAGTTGTGGTTCTGGGTTCAACTCCACTCTCCTGGTTCCAACTACAAATCGAGCCAGGAAGTAACAGTGCAGTCGAGTGTGGCAGTGTACGTGAGTGTTGGCAAAGATGGGGAGTGAGTCAAAAATTAAACTGGACGCGCTGTCATGCTTCCCAACAAACTTGAAGAATTTGATGAGGGGTAATTGTATCCCCCTTCTCATTCTTCGTATGTTTGTTTTGTACTTGCCCCATTCCCTTATGTTTGTTTTGTTCTTATGGATTGTGTGACGTCTTAAATCTCCCTCACCTCTTTCTGTTGTGTTGTACTAAGTGATGAAGAAATGCTGTATTTACTTCTATGTTCAGGAGTTCCTACATTGTTGTGTTTTATTCTGGAATGTAATTGTAAGTATTTGTAAGGTGATACCCAAGTCACAACTTCTATCCATGTGTTATCTTTAAATGTCAACACTATTAAATTGCTTACAAAGGATGCACCCCGATGTTGTGGTTTTGAAGCTAATTATTTCAAACTGGCTTTTAACTTCAAAATCTGTCTGCTTCATAAACTATCAATCAGGGCAACCGTACGTGATAGAATGAAATGTAGAATAAAGAAACACATCTGTGCCTGCTTAGTGGTGTGGTTAATCTCATCAGGCTGCTAACTCTCCTCTCAGCACGCGCTCTTTTCATTTTATGTTTTTTGCAGTGCCCCTTTCTGTGGCCTAACATTAATCAATCAACTGAAAAACCGACTTGGGGGTCTCAACCCAACTCAATGAATTATTTAAGTGGATTTAAAACCTGAGTTTGCTTTCTCAATTCAATATTTTTGATATGTCACCAGGCACAACTTAGTTCCTACTTGGAAATTCGACTGGGAGATGGCACATGTACAGCCATGACTATAAGTAAGATGTCGTGTTGCCTGTAGCCTTGAGGAAGCATCATGCTTAGTGTGAAGTGTGTGTGCAAGGGGGTTTGAGCTAGTAGGGTGCTTCACAAAGTACAAAAACAGTGCATATAAATGTTAAATTATCTCTAGCACTTTATAGTTCTGGCTTGACAGCGCAGCTGTATAAGAAATCTTTTGTGATTAATTATTTAGACTGGACCTTGGCTTCACCCCAAAAAGTACCGCCCCCTCACACATGCTATTGGCTCTTTGGTATATCCGTCTGCCTCCAATGGAGTGCTTGTATTGCAATGCTCAAGGAGTTATTTTACATCTCAATAGAACACAGAATCATCACACATTAAATTATTTACCTCAGAGATGTATTTGATGTTTTTCACTGCAATAGAGTTTTTTATGTTCTACTCAGGACTCAAATTACAAACAAGACCTATTGGCTCTGCCAATGCTTTTAGTTTTGGAGGCATGAACTTCAATACAAAAAGATGAATGCATCACAGCACTGGAAAGTAATCCAAATAGCGAGTAAAAGGGAATGTGTGCGCCATTTCATGTATACACCAATCATATTTAAACATTCACTGAATCAATGCAAAAACAACCTTAGAATCGTGCTCAATCTAAGGTTAAGGGTTTAACATTTGAAATGTGTGCCTCCTGCCCCACTTCAAAAAGCTAGGTGTCTGAAGCGAGAACAGTATGGACATCTCTATCTGAGAGCAGACACCGTTCAGTGTAAAATGTGCCTGATCCTCAGTGGAAACCCCTCCCTACCACCAGAACCAGGGTCCTGTGCCTCTGTATCACGAGCAATGTTGGCTCCTCCGTTATGGCAGAAGAGCATCACCCCACTGCATTAAATCATGTAAAATCAAATGATAATAAAGCAATTAATAAAACTGCTTGATCATCATTTTATTTTGCAACATTGAGCCAGAGCCGAGTTTTGAGGGCGGGCCATCATCTGACAGCAACAGGAGGAGTGGTGGGCAAAGGACACTAAGTGCGCATAACTGTTTGGCCGGCTGTCTTAGGACAGCCAAAAAATCATGCACACTTAACTATCTCCATGCTGTTGCATAGAGAGCAGAAGGCACAGGCTTCCAGTCCATTTTGGAGCGTAAAACTAGCCCGCTCCACCTAATCCTGGTGCTTCTCTCATGCTGGGTAATACCAGCTTGAGAGCAGCATCTGGATTGGTGCAGAGGAGTTTGGGAGCGTGTGCATCAGGAAGAGCATTGAGGCAGCAATGCGGCAGGTACGTTTTCCTTTTTTTTAAATTATTATTTTAATTGCCCCCTGCGCTGCCTCACCACTTTTCCCTGCTAGCAGCCGCCACTGTTCACGGGGCTGAATAATATTGAAGGCCATGGTCGGATTGGCCTATCAGCACGGGCTCAAGAGCTATTGGAGAACGAGAGAAGTGTGGATTCTTAGGGGTAGTTAAACACAATATTTTGCTAAATAAGCAATATTTTTTAAGACCATCGAAAACTGAGAGGAGTGGGAGAATGCATGTGTGTGTTTTGTCTGTATGTGTATGTACAAATCCCAGGTGAAATCTGACAGTCACCTCACCATACCAGTCAGCACCGATAACCAACTAATTACTAGATAATACCTTTAATAGGGGGTGTAACACCTCAAACACCCCTCTGGGCCTGTTTTGTGGTCTGCTGGGCTGATTTTTACTGTCAATTACCCGGATATTAAAACGAACATTGCTTGTAGGACACTCAGGTTGAAAACTGCCCTAATTTGCAAACATTGGCCATTTTTTAGCTTTCTAATTCACTAATGGAGGCCACTTTTATTTTGGTACCCAGGTCTATTTTCTATCCCAGTCCGACCCTTTGAAAGTTTGGTATATTGTACAAGAGCAATCAACAGAAAATACTGAACAGGTATCAGGCATCCCCGACAGTACATTATTAGAATAGTGCATTTTGTTGAAGGAGTTCCGCACCCATATACAACGAAGAGACCAGAGGCAGAGTCCTCAGGGAACTCTGACGTAACTTGAAATACTTTTACAATGTGCATGGAGTTCGAGTTATTTTGGTCCTTATACTAAAGGGTCACACCATCACTTTTCCCTTCGTCCTATTATATTTATCCTGGACATTTAAATTCCTCTTATTAGAGGCGGTGGTCGGAGATATGTAGTAATAGATTCAGAATACATGTGGAATCTGTACTGACAAAAAGAACATGCCAATATACAGACTGACGTTTGTGGCAACGCGTATTTAGGCAGTTTAATGTAAGTCGCTGTGAGAAGCACCTGTAGTTTACTGTGTGTGGTAAAACGCAGCCAGTTTCCTGTTATCGTGTAACGAATTATAGCGACTCCACAAACAAACGTACTTCAATAAGCGACAGGGACTTTAAAGGGGAAACCAGCTGCGATGAAAGACCGCTACCTAAACCCCTTTAGTTGTGTTGGTTGCCAGTGGTAGTTCTGCTTAACGCCACAGCTCAACAGAGCTGCCATTTTATCATCACAGGCCATGTAACGGGAACACAACCAGGCTGTAATAGGGAAATTACACCCAGTTGTTTATCATATTACAAAAGGTCTCTGTGTATTAAAGAGGACACTGAAATTCAGGCGGATTTTTTTTTTCTTCAGTTTTATATAACACAAACTTTCGGGTATCAGAGCGCTTTACATAGCATAGCACCAGTTGCGTTACATGAGGACACATTCATTTTTTTGTTAGGCACAGGGAGATTACGTGATTTGCCCAGAATCACAGGATGTTCAGCGTCGTTGCCGAGACTCGGGTTCCCCAGATTCGTGGTCGATCGCCCTAGCCGTTAGGCCAGCTCCTATTATCCCTTCACTGCATGGGGCATTTTGCTCCATAACTCACATCCTTCTATTAAATCCTATTGAAAGTGTTCCCCTAGTTTGATATAAATATAATTGTGGACTCTGTACTTCAACACAGCTTCTTTGCTGCGAATGTAATGACAGCATACTTATATCAAACAATATTAAAACCTGTTCTGAGTTTATATGCACGTAAATCCTCCCATCCTCCTCCAAATTCCATCTGTGCAATCAATGAACTGCGATGGAAGTTATAAGAATAGAGAATAACTCCCGTTTTTAGGAACATCATGAGGGGGTGTGAAATGCTGTCCTTTATGTGTCAGTGATAGTTAGTGCTTGGTTGAGGAATATACCCTCTACTTTGTCTCTTAGTGCTGACAGCGGCAATGTGATATCACAACTCAACTGTAGTACATTATTACAATAGAGTGAAGATCTCATATTTCTATTACAGGTGAACAGTGAGGCTTAACTCGAATGTAATAAGGGCATTAGACAAAACAAAATTGGCTAAAAAAAATGTATTATTAATTCAGGATTCCATAAATTATAATAAGGCTGCTTGTGTTCTGTTTTTATTGAATATTGTACATCACACATGTTAAAGCATTTGGGGGTAACTCTCTGAATTTCTTTTTAAAATAGAAAAACTAGAGAGTGGCTGTTATTTTAAGTGACTCTCCATGTGAGCAGTTATGACTGCCATGCATATTTATGATTGACACTATGGGGAGTTAAACAAGCATTGGCATAGCCAATAGGTCTCGCCTTTGGGACCTTATAAGTGTTTAACCATGCAACAGTTCATGGTGTTGCACCAAGGATATTGTGCTGCATAACTAAATACTTATAAGGTCCCAAAAGACAGGCAGGAACAAAGATAGAGTTGCCTTGAGTTTGATGATGGGGGTTGTTGCAGGTAGAGGAGGGGAGGAGAAACAGCCAGTAGAGAATGGAGGTACGTGAGAGGTAGGTACATGTAGAGGAAGGTATGAGGTAGGAGACATTTATAGTGAGGGAGAGACAGTGGGGACCAAGATTGGTTGTTTCCCATGAGACAAAGGCAAATAAGAAGTAAGACAGAAGAGATTAATGCATTCAGAAAAGAAATATGGGCAGTAAAGGTTACGTGCGGGGGTGACTAACTAACTACACAGAAAGGGGTGGCATGAAGGAAGAGGCGCAGGCAGACAGGCAAGGAGAGAGCCATAGCTACATAGTGTGAGAGAAAGCCTGGCAAGTAGGGGAGGGAGGGACAGATGTGGAGATGGGCTATGGCAGTCACAGAAAGGGCAGGGACAGATTGGAGGAGAGGCGTGAGGGATGCCCTCAAGTTGGGGTGGGGTTGGAGTCAGATAGAGTGAGGGAGTGAGCCAGCAGAGACAAGGAGAAAGTGAAGGGCATGCTCATGGGAGGCAGACAGTGAACACTGACAGGCACAGATGCGATAGGCAGGAATGGAGAAACGTGCACAAATAGAGTGAGAGGGAGGGAGGGCTTGAAGAGAGGCATGTAGTTCTACAAGGTCAAAGAGAGACAGGCTAAAGTTAAAGAGAGGCACAGACACATGCTGATAGCAATGGGTTTGCAGGCTGAGTGCGAACTGGCAAAAACAGACATGAACAGAGGGAAAGAGATACAGGCAGATTGAATGGAAGTGAATGGGGAGAGTTTTGACAGGGAGATTGCACAGAAGAGGGACACTGGTGAACAGGACATGGCAGAGAGGAGCAGTAGACATGCAGGGAGAAAGGCAAAACAAGCAGAAAGAAAAAAATATATATATATGTAGAGAGGCAGTTGCTGACTGGAGGGAGACTTAGAAAAAGACGGACATAAAAGAGAGAAAGGGATAATTGGGAAGAGAGCGGGACAATGGAGGAGATATAGGTTTTCCACTGATGGGCAGAAGACGTCGAGATGTGAGTGTGAGAGAAAGAGAGGAGAGAAAATGTGTAGAGAGGATACATACAAGCAAGGAAAGATGGTAGAGAGAGCAGGGTTAAAAGAGAAAGAGCAGATGGCAGAGACAAGGAGCGTTGAAAGAGATGGGGAGGACCGGCATGTGGGGAGTGAGAAAGAGAGGTGGATACTGAGCAAGATAGAGAGTGGATAGGCAGCTGGAGAGGAGTGGAGGAACAGAGCCAGGAACTGGAGAGGTGATCTGGAGGCGGAGAGCGCAAGAGGCCGGAAGGAAAGGGAGAGATGCAGTCAGAGGCCCTGTGTCCACAGTGAGCAGTCTGCTGGGGGTTGTGTCCAGAAAGTGTCGCGTGGAGGGGGCGGGGCTTGATTAGGTCGCAAGTGATGCGCGACGAGGACACGGAGCAAGTGCAGTACAGCGAGTGCCAGTATGCCAGAGAAAATAAAAAATACAAATACTGAGTTAATAATTTTTAGATAGGTATTGCAGTGCACATCCTTGTAATAGTCTCTTTGACTGCCTTTAAATTCTGCTTAAAAGCAGTGTGCATCCGCGTAATATTACTTGTCTGTAAGCTGTTGTGTCAAACGAACAGGGCTCAGATGAGCAGCTCACACGGGACAGCTCGGGTGAGACTGGATACAGAGCACAGACTTCAGAAGGACAACATTCAAAGTTGCATCAAAGGCTACTTAAATAACAAGCAGCAGCTGTTTTCAAGCACACTCATGCTTTGTGGCACCATCCACCTTGTGGGAGCGAACAACAGCCAATTAGCATGTGCGCCGCTCCTTGCTCCCGCAAGGTGGATGCCGCCACAAGCACGAGTGTATGCTTGAAAATGAGCAGAGCGGCGGCTAAAGGCCCTCCTATGCGTAGGCGAGACCTAAAAACACCAGTAATTCTGCACTATTGCAACTTTTTCTCTGAGGGAAAGGAATTACCAATGAAATGTGTGTTTTTGCTTTATGTTGCTTTGCTATCTACTGATATATTCCATCATGTTTTACTTGGCGAAATGTATCCATTGAAATCTCACCACGTGCATTCATAGCATTTGAGGTAATGCAAATTCACACTAACTCCAGTTTTCAGGCTAATAGTTACCACAACCAAGACAGCAATGAGTGCCACAAGCTTCAGCTCAACAAAGCCCATATCACTCTAGTATTGCACGAGACAACTTGAAGGAGCATCAAAGCCTGAGGCTCTCAAACACTTAAGCTTTACAGCCCACTTTAATAACAAAACGAGGGCTCATCTGTCCAAGGCAGTGGGCCCATGGTTTGTGTTCCTGTATGCACAACTAAAAAAAATTTACATTGAGGCTTCTCTCTATTGAAGAGACGCACAGCCAGGCTATTAATGGGAAGATTGGTGCACAAACGAGTGCAGCTTCCTCATGGTAGCCAGGAGCATCAAACAAAAATTCCAATTTTCATATGGGAACACCACCAGTGATGTTTACTGCCAAGCTCGCCAATCATGAGAATCCCACTCGAGCCGCTGTTGAACGAAAACCCTGCATTTGAAAGTAGAGTTCATAGGACAATCTCAGAACACAGACATAAGTGTTCTTGGCTCCCAGTGCCAGAAACTCTTTTGGAACTCCTAGAAACCAGTAAACAAGGCCCAACCCTTGTCCACGATTATCCATCACCTACAGAACTTCCACAAAAGACAAATATGAAAGCACTTGTCAAACAACCTTCCTTGCCTTAGGTTGGTAATGCTCTGTGATTAGACAAGTCAGCACTGTCTTTAGACAGAGTCTAATGGTCACAAGAAAACGCTGGAGTCTACACTGCAGGTGTGAGATTCGAGAGCCATGGGGCACATCTACATTTGGGTATGGTAAAATTCTTCTCCCCTAAAATCTCCACAAAGAAAACGGAGAAACGATTTTTATTCATGCAAAATGCATAAGGCCACTAGATTGCCTGAAAACTGAAAGCAAGGGTATAGCTTTAATATTAAATAAAGAGATAATCGCACGACTTGGAGGAGAAAATGTCTCAAAGTTGTGGCTCACATTGTTTTCGCTGTTCCACAAGATATTTTCTACTCAACCCAGTATCCAGAGAGAAAAATTATGGAAAGAGCATAACTGTAAATTCTGCTATTCCCATATTCCAGAGAAGAGTTCATATTTAAGCCACAAAAGGCAAGTAGCTCTTTATTTTCCCCATATTTCAGATCAACAATGCACTACCTATGGAGAGTTTCAAGGCACAGTTTTACTGTATTACGTGGGTGGATTTTGGCTTAAGGGGAACACTGCAACTCGTTAACATGCCTAGATATTGTCCACAATTTAGCATATGCAAAAAGCATAACTACTTCATGCGTATGACGCTGTAATTTGACTTCACCAAAGGCCACGAGCAGTGTGTGCAATGGATGAAAACGCCCACAAAATGCTGGCGAGACCCCATCTTACAGTTTGTGAAAGGCAGCTCAAGCCTGCATTGCTACGACGGCCAAGGCTAGCTTGAAGCATTTACAACATGTTGGTACACTGTCCGTGCTCGAGTATGTGTGAGGGCGACGTCAGATCTAGTGGGAACATGTCGTATGAGTAATGGTTGGTGTTAATAAAGCGATCTCTTCCACAACAGCAGGAATAAAACAAACGTAAAGCAGTCAGTTCACACACCCACAGGTGGGCACCCATGAACGCAAATGAACATTAGCCTGGAAATGACGGGCACATAAATCGCCCATAAACCCACTTTGAATGATTAGGAAAAAAAGACTAATGAAACAAGAGCTAACGCTGAAGCCGGACGAAAGTGAAAGTGATCGCGATGCACTTAATGAGGCTGAAAGTGATCGCGATGCCCTTAATGAGGCCAGCAGAGTGACGAGATCTGTGGTGGGGGAGGGGGAGGGAATTGAAGCGCGGAGAGAGGCACGCAAAGCGCGCGCCCGCGCACATGCACTCAGCCTCTAGGCCGGCCATGGCAGCATCTGGTAGCACTTTTTTTTACCCCTTTACAATAAGTCGAGCAAGCAGCTTGCGCTGCTCTAGGCTCGACCTAAAAAGGGGTGGGGCATTTCCTTGAATAGCTGCGAATGTGAACTTTTGTACTATAATACTAATGTTTCAGATATATTTTTTGTATTATATATCGCTGTTTGCAGCATTTTGTTAAATGTAATATTAGTAAAGCGTTTCAAACCCATTGCGAGGAACTTCAAGGCGAGCAAATGCAAGCCAGGTGCGCCCTGGTCGAGTCACGGCTCAGACCGTAGCCAGGCTGGCTCCTGCACATGGGCGGAGGAGACACAAAGCGCTTGGAAGGTTGCTGCGCTGATAGCACATCAATGAACCCACCTGCCTGCTGCTGCTCATCCTCTATGCATGCCCAATACAGCACTTAGATTTTAGAGACCCTTGTTCTTTCTCGTGTTCATGAGGAGGCAACCTCCTGCCTTTCAGAATTACCCTACTGACAACTTCTACGTCAGTATTAGCGGGGAGGGACATTTCAGCTTAAAAGAGACACTGTGGTGCAGGAGACTGCACAGCGTGCACTGTTTCAGCATGGACAGCACCATGGTGCACGTTTAGTAGTTCTCGTTTTGTTCCATCAGAGCCCAGTTGTTCTGACTTGTCAGCTGTGCGAAATGCAGCTTTTATATAGGTCTCCAGAAGTAAACTTTCATTCTGAGCTCCAGTGACTGCTCTCTGCCCACACTCCCTACAGGCCGCCAACTGTGAGTGGGAATTTACTGGAAAAAACACGTTCGAAAACTTCGTTTTTTCACAGAACACAAAAAAATATAGCGCAGTTCAAATAAAATGGGGAAAAACAAATATTGATAAATCTATAATGGTAAGAAAATATAGCAAGAAGCCTTAATTATAAAGGGTTTGAACCGAGTTCTGCATGGAGAATGCTTTGTGCTGTCTCTTTGTATTTCTCTTGAGGTTTATAAAGTCCTATCTGGACCTTTACAGTTCCTTCCGAAATTGCTTATGCTCACTCGTGTTGGAGGGAGTATTAATGTCTACCTTTCCTCATCCTCTTCAACTTAGTAGCCCTCAATAATATGGGTGATTCTTCTTAAACTGAACCGTTTCGCTCTGAGACAGGAAGGCGATATATGGAATATATATAGTAAAGCACATATGTGCCTAGCGTTGGATCGATGAGGAGTGGAGCTGCTAAGGGCATCTGATCAGGTGCGCTCGGGAGGACAACTCTCGGCACAAAGGAGCAGTGTTGGTGTGTTTGCGAACATGCACAATGGATCGGAGATATGGGCCATGCCCGGATCTGTGCCCACCAAGCAAGTTCCAGACATGGCATGCCCCACTGGCTGTAAATATACCTTTTACGCTGTGTTGTCGGAGGTCTTTGGAGAGCTCGCAGTGAACTGCTCCGGGCTTTGGTCGCCGGGCAGCGCGGCCTCTTGTGTACAGCGGCCATTGGCCCGGATTAGTCGGCCTGGCAGGCCCCCAAGTGCTCGAGTCGACATTCATGGCCTCTTTAGCCGGCGCAGGCCCCCTCCGCGGCCCTCTTTGTGCTCAGCTGGGCCCCGGGCTGACTGACAGCAGACTCGTGGCACGGCCTTTTCACAGAGCCTCGTTCGCGTCCTTTCAGCTGTGGATTACAGGCGGGCGGGGCAGCCCCACTTCTGTGGAGATTTACGTGGCAGCGCGCGCAGCCATTCACCCTGGCAGCGGGCGAAGCAGCAAAGCTAATACCGCACAGATGGTGGCATGGCGTGTGTTTCAGTCTGGAGCAAAACAGGGCTTTAACAAAACCACAGTAAAACCAGAAAACAAGGCAGAGCAAAAGGCAAGCGCGGTCCCGAAAGTGAACAAGCACACCACTGCCTTTCTCCGAGGTGAAGCAGAAATGCCTCGGAGAAAGGCAGTGGCATTTTCGGATTCATGGGCGTGTTTTTCTTTTTCTCTCCTCTTGCCATTGGCCGGAGGAGAGAAAAACACGCCCAGCGAAAAGTATCGAAAAAAAAACGCCCCCGAATCCGAAAAGGATGGGGCCTGTTTTGCGAGACGAACCTCTTCTCCAATAGCTGGCCAGCATTTAAGAGGCCAGCCAATGGAGAAGAGGAGAGAAGAGGGGCGGGTTCAAGCCCCTCTTCTCCAAGTCATTAAATCTCGGAGCGAGACTGCGCAAGCGCAGCCCTCGAGCCGAGACCTAAAAAGAGACATTTCCCAAGAACCACTGGGAAAACAGTAGTACAACCAACCACCTATGAAAGGCCATAATGCTTGCATGTAACCCAGCTTCTCTAGCAACTCTCCCTTTTTCTTCGCTGCTCACAGAAAAGATAAGGACAGGATCTGCAAAGAGCCTGCCTTGTAACAAAGTGTTGCTGTTCCACCACTGCAGAAAGCGATTGGTGCAGTGCTTTACCAACACTAAATCTTCCATGTGACCTTCCACTTGTGAACACTGGCTCGCGAGTTACTCCTGAAGTGGGCGCATACCCTGGCATGGGGCACTATAGCAATGCATAAGGTCATCAAACACATGGTTAATAGGCTGGGCCCCCGCATCCAACGCGAGAAGCTGATGGTTAGGTGTAGAGAAAAGGGCTGGGAGAGACGCAAGTGGCTTAGGCTGTCAGACGTCCGACTGCAAAGCTTGGAAAGGCATCTGGCATGGAAGGGGAGGCCTGATGACACTGGAGCAGCGTGGATGAATTGGAGGACGATGATGAGTGACACGGGAGACGTGGAGGGTTACTGTTAGAAATAGTGGTTACTCCTGATAAATGTAAGCATCCGGTTGAAGGGCTTTGCACCGCATTATCTATAAGCCACTTATATGAAACTTTCTAAAAGTACCTGAATGTGAAAGTGGCATTAGAGTTATTCACCTAGAATTGATACGGTTGACATATTTTGATCCAAAAGCCTTAACTATCATTGAGCAATTCCTCATCTGGTACGCTGTGAGAGTGTAGCTGAAAAGTCCAAATGACACCTGGAATAGGGTGGTTATCTGGTGTACTAAACAGACTTCTTGTATTTCATTCACGCACTATATTTGAACCAGAAACCAGACATTAGACCCATGTGCACATGCCTTCCAAACCATCAGTAAAAGCGCAGAAAAAATTGTTCTTTTCTGAAGCACTAGCTGGATTGAGTAAGAAGGCCACAATGAAAACACAAGTATTAGCAAAAGAGCCAGACTTTATTCTCAGTGTGCTGATTGGAGAACTAACCTTGATTAAAAATGCAACTGCGTAAAGTGAGAGAGAGAGCATAGTAGAAACAGCTACCAAGTTTAAAATATGAATACTGATACAACATATCGCAGGCTAGTGCACATAGAACAATTGAACTTAAAAACATGGGTGTGTTCTGGCCCCACATCTGTTTAATCTTTTCATGGCCGACCTCTCCCCAAAGCTAGATAAGGTGAACTCGCATCCTCCACGTCTAGGCACTCTGCCCATCACCCACTTATCTTATGAAGATGATAATAGTGCTACTAAGCCAGACACAAATAGGCTTACAAAGGGTGATCAATGAACTGGCACAATTCGCCAAGGAAAATTCCATGGAAATCAATACTTTAAAAACAAAAGCTATGATAATAAGCAGTCAGGCTCAAAAGTACCGGCCATTCCAAATCAATAATATAAACTTGAAAGTGGTTAGCACCTACAAGTATCTGGGAGTGCTCATGGATAAACGACTTACCTTTCAAAACCACAATGAGACCCAAATGAAAAAGGGTAATGGGCTAATATTTGCCATTTGTACAATGGCAAAGAACCTGAAAGGGCCATCGTTCACTCCACTGCTAGAAGTAATTATAGCAAAACTTTTGCTAACAGTAGCATACGCAAGTGAAATCCAGCACGGGAAAGACTCGGCAATCCTGGACGCTTTACAAACAAAAGATTACAAGATAATATTCTACCTACCATGTAACTCCTCCCCAGCACAGATGAGGTTAGAATTTGGGTTGCAGAAGCAGCACGTGCAAAGGCGATATACAACTATAAAAACTTGGTATAAAATCTGGATTTACAGGCAAAATCTAATCAACAATGAGTTGTGGATGGCCCTTGATAAAGACCCAGAATCTGTCTACACCAAATACGTACGATCATCATTAAAAATCACTAATACTACAAGTCTCTGGCAACTTAATCTCCCACTTTCTTCCTTTCAGCTAGCGCTAAAAAAGCAGCGATAAAGTGCTCGCTAATGGAGGACAAAATAAGCCTGAGTAAGCGATCTCACATGGATGGTCCTGCAATCATAGACAAAATTGAAACCGGCAACGTATCTTGGCCAGACGTATGCACCGTATTTGAAAACAAAGTTCTTAGCACTACGTCTTGGTACAATTCCATCAAACCCCAACTTGAAAACTTTTCTTGAAGTCTTTGGAAACAAGTTAAAAGACCTACCCACTTTGCAGGACACCTACTGGACCCAAACTTCCATCTCATTTGACAACGTCCATGTCGACAAAAGCACACCTGTCACCCTGACTGACCACGCCCTCAACAAGATCAGCATTCCCGTCCTGCCTCAGCCCACACTTACTACCGACAGAACCACCACCACAACTGAAACAATGTCCTAGAAAAAATGTGGGCCTCCGCTCTCAACACTCACCAACTCAAACACAGCAACAACCACCACAAAGCCATCAAGAAGTTCAACTACTGGATCACTTACTGCGCCAATGACCTGGAACCCCAAAAGCTAAACAGCATGTTGATATACATACCCCAAGCCAGCTGGTATACGGAGGAGTTCAGGCTAACAAAATGCCACTGCAAACAACTTGAGAGCAAACGGAGATGAAGCAAAAACAACAAGGAAAGAAACATATTCACGTCTACCCTTATAGGGCACCAACAATTGATCCGGAACACCGATCAAAGCACCCTGGGAGATCAAATCGATGCCTGTACCAACTGAAGCAAAGAAATCTTTGCCATAGAGAAGAACTTCACTTCACCGGCAGTACACTCAAACTCAACCACCCATTCTCAGAACCTCTTCAACGAACTCTCCATATTCTTCAGTAACAGTGACCATATTCAGTAACTTCAACCACAACTGTACCCACGAGACTTGACAATTAACTCCCAACCTTGTCCAAATGATCTGCACTAATCACTTGGCAAGTCATCACCTCGGAGGAAACCACAACCACAATTAACTCCATCCACTCTGGTGCCCCATTGGATGTACTCCAGAGAACTTCTACCCATCAGCACCATGCTCACAACCATCTTGAACACATTCATCTCCTCAGCAACATTCCTAGATGCTTGGAAATTATGCCACAGTCGTCCCCTTGCTGAAGAAACCATCAGCTGACTCTTCCCGGCTCTCTAACTACAAACTTATATACCAGCTTCCATACCCAGCCAATGTACTCATCATACCTGCTGAGCGCCAGTATAGCGTCCTGGGTGATAGCACTCTACAAATCAACATAACATAAGACTAGTGCACTCCTCTTAAGGGGTGGATTATGGGACTGCTGTGAGTAGTTCACCATCTTAGATAATCATACCATAAATGAAGGAGGATCAGTTCAAACAGTTTCAAGAGGCCTGTGCCTTTTGTAGTCCCATCAGCTATACCAATGGTCAAGCAGTTTAGTTCCACCATAAAGAAACCTGTAGGATCTGCTATTAAGCATCTCAGTGAGATCTACATCTAAGTTTAAGAGGCTTCAACAGCTGTTGCTTTTATCTTCAGTACTTGACTTTGTTAGCACAATAGCTCCTGCAATAATCTAGCACTTTTAGTATTGAGAGGACCCCATGTATAGGCTTCTAGGCTCTGTTGCTGGACAGCTCAGTGGTTTCTGCACTTGGAAACACAGATAGTCATCTAAGATACTGCACCACTGTAGTTCTTCAGTATGTCATTGTACATAATTAGAAGGAGTCAAAGGCAAGCACAAGACAAGGGGATGATGCATCAACAATAGAAACCCACAGCAGAATACGTGCATGGTTTGCAATGTGAAGGAGCTAGGCTAACCCGATCTGCTGAAATGCTCATATTAAGAAACAGGTAACCACGCCTCACCACCTTCAAAGTTGACCAGCCGCCACTGATGCATGTTGTGGCAGACGAGACCAGGTCTTCCCCCAAAGCATGTGCTGCACAGCCTCTGGATGTGCATAGTGGTATCCTGCAACTTGTGCCCAGTCACTTTGCCCAGAGAACCACCTTGTCAGGATTTGGGTGCCTTAAATGGTATGGTTGTGTGACCTTACCATGTAATACACTCCCAAAAACTGTCTTTGGTCCAGTAAAGCTCATTTGCAAAACCTTTATCTCAACCCTGGGTAGCTGTAGCTTCAAGCGGGAAGGCTCAAACAAAGGAACTAGTGTAAAGCATTTAACAGCACCAAGCAATGAAATATAAAGTCACACAACACAAAAGAAATCTGGAAACAATTCACAGAAATATAATCTATGTTAATGAATTGTTAGAGACCAAGATGAGCAAATTCCACCAGAGGGTTCCGGAGATCAAGATTTTTAAAGAAAACGTAAATCTCAGTTCAACCGCAAGGTAACAGTTACATTTGTAAACTTTTGAAAAGTTTGTAAGAGATGTGTTTAGCTATTCCAGTCCGACTACGGTGACAAATCTGACAAGGAAAAGGCCAGGGGGACCACAAAGAAGTATGAGGACAGTTATCTGGCCACCAAAGCATTCTCTAGTCCAGTTTTAAACTTTACAGCACAGCTGCCATAGGCTTTAATAGAGTGGTCCTGATGCTGTAGATGTAAGAAATGGAGGATGCTCTGTGTGGTCGACGAGGGATATCCTTATGGTTACTCTTCAGTCCACGGTCAGATGGGGTGGCTTTGGCCACAGAGGTCACGGTCCCTCAAAGTCCTCTTTGAGCCAGTAGAAGGCCAGCTGCTGCTGAGCTACTGGTCTCCATCCACAGCGGTCCCAGTCGTAGTGTTATATTGGTGAAGGCAGATGTCACTCTTGGGCGAACAATCTGGACTCCGACAACACTCCTAGGTCCAGCATACTCTTGTGCAACTTTGAGGATCGGTTTCTTGGGGCACCCAGCAGTGATCAGAATCAATTCTACAGAAGTGGCTCCTGATTTGCCAGGTGGGTCTACTTTAGCTTTGTTGATCCTGGTGCTGGTTCCAGCGAGGGGGTGGGGGGTGGGGGGGGGTCTGCCGACCCTTGGAGTAATTTCTTTGTTCGGGGGTTTGAGAGCTTCTTTTCCTCAAGCCAGGACCCACAGGCTCGCTTCACTAACCCAGTATGTGGCAGGTGCAGTCCAGCAGACAGTGCAAACTCTCTTTGCCAAGTCCAGGGGTGAGCAGGGCAGCCCATTCTCCAGTTCCATCATGATCTGAGGCGAAGGGTGCCAGGGGTGCCATATTTATGCACAGAAAGTGCCACGGGGGGATGATGCAGTTGCTAGCCAATGGATTACCAGAATACCTCCCGCCCTGTGACGACTTTCAACTATGTGTGGCATCTAGCTATCTAAGAGTACACTATTCTGACCGCTCAACATGTTTGAAGCCTTCCTCGGATGTTAGGAGCTTGGTAAATCACCCTACAGGTGTGGCTACTTGTGGGCTACACGCCCATGGTAAAACCGGTTTGTGCACTTGCCTGCCCTCTCTGCTCCCACCGCCAGCCTGTTTACCTGAACAAAGGGGCAACCTTTCAGAAGTGCAATAGCCTGCCTACCAAAGCTTTAAAGTTCGCTTTTTGGACCAACACCATGAGTGGCTTCCTGCAAGGGGAGGTAACATCGCTCCCTGTAGCAGGCTGCTGTTGTTCCTCGGAGTTGTTCACACTACTTCACAGGAGGGCAGAAAGCTGTCTGGTGGCCAGTGACGTGTAAGATCACTGGAGAAACTGAGTCACAGAGTGGGAACTTCCTAACAAATTGTGTTTCCATAAAAGTGACATAAAATTCGACTCGGGTATCAAGTCTGGTTTACTGCCACGATTAATTTGATACCATGAAGCACCCAATTCAGCAGTCACAGTCAGAAGATAGCCAGGCTGAGTGGGCAGCAGGTAACTTTACGTTACGCAGCGGGGCTACTGACTCTTCCATAGAAAAAAACGACAATTTGGAAGCTTTGCTGTTGGGACATATAAAAACAAAAATACATATCTCAACTAATATACAGCGCTAGGGCTCGGTAGGCCTTCCTTAGAGGAGACTTACACATATTGTTATGGTAAGTGGGGGCTTCGGCAACGGTTTAAATGGCAAAATCGAACCAGCAATTTAAAAACTGCCCTTACAGTCTGCAGTGACAGAATGGGAGGAATGTTGTACTTTTCACACTCAAGGTGGCACAATGAGTGCTGCAGTCCTGGGTGGACACTCTGCCTTACAGGTTCTTGGTACCCTGGGTGCCATATAATAGGGACTTATAAGTAAGACAGTCTCTGCCAATTGGAGATAGTAAATGCGACATACACTTTGTAGTGGGTTAGAACACTGGCACAGAGGTCTGAGTGCACTGTCAGAATCATAAAAACCAGAAGAATCAGTCCATAATTGTGGGGATGAGCATGCAAATAGAGGCCATTCCTTGCACACCTACAGAGACCTCTCAAATGTTTACAGAGGTCAATAAGCATATCCAGAGCCCCTGATGAGCGCAAAAACAACAGTTGATGGACAGAATGCAGAACAATGTCATACATCCATCCCAGTATAGAGATCTGGGCCTAAATCCATCGTTTTTTTGCTCACCATGCCATTCCAGTTCGAACCCAGCCATATGCAAATGAGTCTTGACCCTGTGCCTCATGGGAACAGTCCAGCCCGAACTGCCAAGCCATGTGATGAGGCCAAGCACCTGTAACTGCGAGTACACTGTGACTGTCTGCATGTCCACTCCCTTTGCCGTAAGTTCTCATTTTAGCAAAGTGAAGTTCCGTTTTTTTTTTTTTTTTAAATACGGATCTAAACAGCTCTGCAGATCAAATATGGCACTTGCCAGTCATGATTTGTTGGCCCCTTCGGTCCCAGTCCCTAGCATAAACATTTAGTACTAAACATTTATTTAGGTTTAATTTTGGGTTCTGGATGTGGCCCTCTATGTCCCCATACATGCTCACTTGGGTTGTATGATACTCACACCCAACCCCAAACCAAATTTAATTTTTCTGTGACATGGTACCTGTTAATATTCACAATCCTTTAGCATCTCATAATAGCGCACAAAATGTGGTTTCCCATTTGAATCTGCTTTTACGGTACCCCAACATTCTAATTTTATTTTTAGGGCAGGATCTTCAATACCCTCCCCCCCCCCCCCCCCATTTTTCTTTTACATTTACTATGCCATACATGGATGTTACACTAGCCTTCTTGAGGCCCCTCTTTTTCTCTGTGACATGGAATCCATGAACAGCTGCATATTTCATGCACTGCATAACTGCAGATGAAAAAAAAGCATGCACATACTATACACTCACCATGACATATTTCTTGTGCCTTCTCTCTTTAATATGTTTATTAGCAGATGCTATAGACTCCAGGAAAGCATCACATAGCTTGCATGTGTACACAGCAGTTGGGTAGCGTCGTGGCTTTCTTCCCTAAAATACAAAAAAGAAAAATTAAAACACTAGGAACTTGCAAAACTCAACAACTAGATTGAAAAATACAACCTCCATGATTCCTTCCAATCGGAATTCAGGAGTGGCTGCAGCACAGACTGCTATACTGAACATCACAGATTACCTACACAGATTTCTGGATGATGGCCAGGCCTGCCTCCTAGTCTTCTGGATCTCTTGGCGGCCTTTGATACTATCAAACATGAGATCCTCCTAAATACCCTCACTCAGCGTGCATGCATGATTAGTACTGCCCTTCGGTTGTTTGCTTCTTTCCTGAACCACCCATCACAGCTAATCAAGCTAAACAATTTCACTACTAAAGCAACATCATTTTCACAAGGACTCCCCCAAGGACCAACACTGTCTCCTGCACTATTCAACCTCTACATGGAACCACTCGCTATGGTCCTGAAACAATCCAGAATTGCCGATCATCTGTCTGCAGATGACACCCAACTCTACATCAAAATCTCCTCAATTGAAGACATCCAGTACCTAAAAGGTCCTCTCTCCACAGCTCAATCCCAGCTAACCAGAAACCATCTTAAGCTCAACCCCAACAAAACCGAACTCCTCCTCATCCAACCGAAAGAAAAGTCCTTTCCCGTAGATATCTGGCTCTCCAACTTCACAGCATAAAATCGCAAACTATCTCCAACCCAGTCAAATCTCTGAGTATTACACTTGACACAAACTTTAACATGAAAGAGCATATCAATGCCTCAGCTTAAAGTGTTTAGCCTTCTACATGCTGAAACACCAAAAAGTCAAATCCTTTATCCCCAGTGAAGGCCTAAAGTCGGTGGTGCAGTCCTTAGACCCCTCTCCAGGCTAGACTATGGTAATGCAACGATCACAGTCACCCCAAAAAAGCACTTAGCCCCTATGAAAGCTACACTCAATGCGCCAGCCAGACTACTATCGATGGAAGAGTCGTTTTGACCACATCAATCTCACTTTCAAGAAGCTCAGCTGGCTACCAACAGAGGCAAGATGTATACTCAAAACTGCCTGCATAACACACAAATCTCTCTATATGGAGAAACCATTTTACCTCGCTAAAAAAACTATCCAAAGCGGGCCAAAAGAGACCTCTTCATAGCTCTGGCAGTCTACTTTTGATCCCACCTAAACTGAAGAAAGAAAAATCTCACGCCTGCTCCTTCTCCGGGAACGCTCCTAGAATATAGAACTCGCTGCCTCAGAATCGACGTGATATTTAATCATTCCAACACTTCAAGAAGAAACTTAAACTTTTACTTCTCAACAAATACCTAATCCCCTCCAGTGCCTCCTGACCCATTGGACTGGCCTGCTGCTCCTTTCCCCACTTTTGTCCCGACTACCTCAGGGAACACTGTTTCCTCAATATACCCACCACACTCAACCATAACTACCTCAGAACAGTATCATCTACATTGCCCACTGTTTAGCTGATACTTTTGTTCAACACTGTGACTATGTATTTGTATCAATTTTAATGTAAGTGTATTTATTCCATATGTAACTCATGTAGCGCTCCGATCCAGTGTTATGTTCGCACTGTGACCATGAATTTGCATTTTTTCACGTAATTGCATCTAATACATATGCAACTTGTGTAATCCTCTGTTGTGCCAAACATGTAAAGCACTCTGATGCCTTCGGGTCAAGTTCACGCTATACAAAACTCAACAAATAAATAAAATAAAAAAAACATATCTGGAAAAAATAGGTTACTTACTTGTAACTGTGGCTCTCCAGTATTGATATCTTTCATAGATTCCCCATCAGTGAATCTTCCCCATCAACGAGGTGCGAGTCACACTGGTTAGTACAACTCCGATTTTCTAAGCCCGAGGGTATAAGGTATACACATATAAACAAGAGGCATCAAATGAGATGAGCTCTTTAAAAGGGGAGGTGAGAAGGTCTCATGGAATAGAAAGCAGTATAAAGAAATTTGCGGAGGAGAGACACTTAAAACATAATGTGGAGCAGATTAATTAATAACCTGCTGGTGCCGGGATCACCACTTTGCCACAGGTTCTTATCAAGTAAGGAGGAATCAACAGTGGAGCGAAGTACAAACCATAGGTAATTTATTAAGCATTCAGAATGGGTCTCCATTCAACGAGCACCATGGAGTTACTCAAGGAAAGGAGCACACTTGAACAATGGCTACATTGGTTTTTATAGGGAAGATCACAAACTAGGAACGCCCAGAGGTAAATAGAACTTTGGAAAGAACACACAAATGAGCTAAGGCAAGAATCTGGAAGCCTCGTGTTTTGTGCAATTTCTACGTTTTAAGGCTGAACAACAAAATGTGCTATTCTGAGTAGACTTTACTTAAGGATTAACTATTGCCTGAAAACCTTCGAGCAAGCTGACTCTGCATGTTTACGCAGCCTACAATGTCTCAACTTTAGCTTTGTGACCTAATGTTTATGCAGGTAGCGTCAGGGACAGTATCAGGCTGAAAACAGATCAAAGGTGAGTATGAATGAAGCACAGCTAAATTAAGAAAATGAGAGATTCAGATTTTAAGGTTTCACAGTCCTTCCTTTTCAGCTGTGCTGAATCCATAAGGAAGGTACATATATCAATTTTCATTATTTCATCAATTTCAAGTTGTACCATCATTTCTCTACTTAATTCATGAACATTAATTGGGGAAGGCTTGATACTGTTACAGGTAGCTATATAAGCTGTACATGTCACAGGGGCATGCTGAATGCAGCAACAGCAAGTGAGAAAGATGGCTATTATAATCACTATTCCCTTTAATTATTTCCAGCCCCATGCAGAAACAATACCTCAAAATCATTCTGACCAAATCCATGTTCCTTTTTCCTGGTGTAATTCTGCAGTTATTTGATGAAGCTTTTGTGTGGCTCATATTTGACAGTGTGCATCCTTAAGAGACGACAAGGTGAAGTGATAATGTTCAGATGCGGTAGAAGTAGGGGGCACTAGGCTATGAACAGGGTAATATGTTTTAAGCCTAAAAAATAGACCCAAAGGAAAATCCCAATACTAACAATAGAAAACATACAAATATCCCTATTTTTCTCTTTCTAATCCAAAACTGTCGGCTTTTAGGGGGGGCATTCGGGGCAAGTACTTCTATTATAATAGGTCAAAAACACCTTCCTAAAGGGCCTTAATGACCGACAACTCTACCTATTTCAACGTATTCTATATACAAATACCTATTTCAGAAGAACACCTAACACTATTCCCTATACTGATCTTTTATATCCAACCTGTATGTTTCTTAACCTTCCTTCCTCTTACTGTAGAATTTGTTGTTTGATTGCCAAGGTAACAAAGAGTAGCGTAACGATCAGCCAGAAACAGAGCAATATAGTCTCAATTCTCCCGAAATTTCCTCACTACACTATCAGAGAGCATTAAGTCCCAAGTGTATTTTGCTTCAAAGCCTCATTGGCAAGCTTATGTACTGGTCCGGACGTTGGCGGTCTTGACCACCGGTATTGGTTGCCATTTCTCCAGAGATAGTTTCTTCAATCAAAGTCTATAGTTCTTTTCGGCCCTTGGCCACACTTTGTATCAGGGCTGAACAATGTCAGGATGTTCAAACAGAATCTGTTCATCTGGGTCAGGCATGATGGCAGCAAGTTATTATTCCAATGACACCACTTCACCATGTTTTAAAAGATCAGCATCTCCAAAATGCACTTGCTGAGAGATCTGATCCTATTCAGGTATTCCTCTTGTTATCCACTGATCATATTGCAAAGGGAGTGGCGCTTACTTTCTCCACATCACTGGCATGGAGCTGGTGTCTGAGCCCTGTGCGCTTAATAGCAGTCTGGGTGGTGAAGAAAACTTGCACTGACCTCTGAAACTGTTTGGGTAAAGACACAGTCTCTAGGCCTCAGCTTGTGACTTGGACCTTTAAGACTGGGCGAGAGACTGGCCTTCACCTGTGAATGGATTAAATGCAAATCTTTAGTCAACACAGTAATCAACAAGAATGGTAAATAAAATGTCAGATTGTCCTTGATCTTGGTACACCCTATACATTTGCTGACCTCCCCATAACCACCTAAACTGGTTGCAAGGCCTTCAAAGGGCAGATCTGGGGGTGCAAAATATCCTGTTGAAACGGGGTACCTTTTCCTGTGCTATAAGTATGCCACATCATGCACTTCTTGACATAGAACTCTGCCACCCTGGGAATCAGATTATTGAACCATACATGATCTGACATGGCCACTACTCCTTTAGCACTGATATGGGCTGAACTGAGGGCCATGGTAACAATAACATTCACATAATAATTTGGAAGCATTCATCTTTGCTTTCCTGACCGATCTATCCAACATCCTGTTGCATCCTGGCACCTATATTTTTTACATTGTTCCTTCTGTTCCTCCGTAGCTTCTTCCTGTACTTCCCTAATAAAATCTAGAGTTTGATTAAACATAGTCACTTCTGGTGTCCATCTAACTGTCCCTACAATATACATTAAACTATACTCTAAATAGGCTGATCATTAAGCTGTTTCATTGGCAAAAGTATTTCCCTGTATTACCTCATCTATAATTTTTTTGTGGACAAAATATTTAATAGCAGCAGCTCTTTTTGGTAACATCAAGGATTCCAGTATATTTACTGTTCATTCCCCATACTGTATCTTATCACCATGTAAAATAAAATAAAACCTCTTTTTTTATTTTTTTATTTTCAAAGTCATCCGAATGAGGGGGCATCTCCAAAGGTGTATATATATTGATATTTACAGTCAAATCTTTACTTAATTCACAAGCTCTAGTCAAAGCTGTCAGCTTCACAGATTGCGTTGACATTTGTTGTATTTTACATAACTAAACCACAGATTTCAAGGGAGTAACTATATAAGCCGCTGTACTAGAGCCATCAGGTAGTTTGTAACGTGCACCATCCACGGACAGTTCCCCTGGTGGATCAGATATAGGGGTATCTGTCAGGTCAACCCATCCCTTAGTCTCCTTCTCAGTAATAAAATATGCAATCATCATCTTGATGGGACTCCAAGAGGGGTAGTACAGTGGGTGGATTCAAAATGTTACAGAATTTCAGAGTGATGTTTTGGAGCAAAAAGTATCAACTCATACCCTGTTAATATTGCACTGGTCAGGTGCTGGGTCTGAATAATTTTTTAGATATCCACTAAATGTGGAACTATAACTGTTCAAATTGTGACCTTAAATATACATTTCAGATTGCTTTATCGCAGTGGGGTCCAATGTAGAGGAGAAATATGCACATGACCTATTCCTTCTTACATGGGACCGTGCCAAGTTGCAACCATATTTTACATGCAAAAATTTGTAATAATCAAGTTTTACCTAAAGCAGGAGCATTACATAAAGCATTTCTAAATTGCAAAAAGACAGCTTCACACTGATTAGTCCAAAGAAAACGGCATGCATACGTGCTTTAATGTTAAGGCAAGCAGGGGGTTTGTAATTTATGAAAATATTGGTAATAAACGCATAGATATTAGATTGAGTCAGTGGTTTCTGCAAGTTCTGCACCAATTATATCCTATGTTGGTGTATCGTCTCACCCCCCCTTTGACACGAGAGACCTAAATAGGTAATCTTCTGTTGATAATACGGTTATTGAAAAAGAGATACTTTATGTCGCAAGCATACTAAGCGATGCAATAATTTCACTGTAACTTGTTTGAAACCTTCTGCTGTATTGCTATGTCTCCAACGAGTAGCTTACCAGTGTACGGTCCAACCTGTATTTAAAAAAATAAAACCCAGGCATTCAAAACAACATCGCTTTTATATTTTCACAACTCATAAACTGATGCCTACAGAGAAAATAGGTAACATTTTAAAAATGTGTTTAAAACCATTATTTCAGTTGGAGATGTTTATTACTCATTTTTATACCTTGGTGCAGGTGGTATTGTAGCTATGGTTTGCATGCACTACACATGCAGCTCTTCAGTTTAAATTGTCAAAGCCTTGCCTTTTTTTTTTCATTACTGCTGAAAACCCTGCCTAATGCACCAATGTGATCACTGCGGATACTCTTGGATGGGGTGCTCATTTTACATTACTAGTAACTTTTGTCACAGAAAATGTTGGAGACCCTTGTACTAACATTCAGTTGTTGTGAAATAGGGCTTTGAACAGGGATGTCAGCAAATCCCATAGGTGTATTAACTTTACCTGAGAAACAACAGGATATTGAGGGATTACTATCTTGTTACTTTTCTCACAAACTGATAAACTTTTATCCTGTATTTCATCCCCCCTTTTAAGGACAAGAAGAATAGGGCTATTAAATACATTAGAGGGAATTTTCTCAAAGCGAGTAAAGAAATCGGGGACGGCCTCTCCCTGTTTCTGTTTACAAGCAGTAAGGTGTGCCCAATCTATTTTCCTAGCTGGAACCATCGTTTTTATATAAGTAAGTATGTTACCATGGTAGATCCAGAATGAGCTGACTAGGTTTCTGACCAAGTTTCCTATCTCTATCAGCTGCTATAATGGCAGTCCAATCTCCTCCCAAATCAACAGCATGATCCTGTTTCCAGGTAAGTCGCCACATATCTGGTGGCAGGATCATACCCCAAAAATAATATTGATGTCCGCTAAAGTCATGATACAGGAATCAATGGCTGCCTATACATGATCATAAAATCCCCTAGGATATTTCCTTATGTCTGGTAAGGAGGCTTTTAAAGTAAGTACATCCATCCTTTTCCAGGGCGTATATATCCAATTGTATAAAAAATGGGCTCTAGCATTAGGACTATTTGGCTCATCATTATCCTCATTCCCTCTTCCAAGAATGAACTGTGGCGCAGCTTCCCTCATAGGTCTTTATTCAAGGAGAGGAAGAGAGTTCATTCAATTATCCAATTATCATTGCAATAGCATTATTAATTCTATCTACAGGGAAGGCCCCTATTTGACACGGTCTATTAATTGCTCTAACATCATCCGGGCCATTTCGACCCTGTAGTCATCTCCCATTGAACCATAAGTTGATGAGAGAGCTTATTTATAAGACAAATAAGCTCACCTTCATAAAAATCCTGAATCTGGTTTATCATGTCTTCTACTTCTATTTCTAAATGACTTAACCAATTTAATACCATCAATCTCATCACATCCTGACGAAACTGTGGTACAGTAGAGCGAAGAACTCGAGGGGTTAAAACAGATGCAGAAAGTACAGAACCATTAGACATTTGAAGTGCAGTGGCCTGAGGTGGAGGCGCAGAGGCTTGGGATGGGGGTGCAGTGGCTTGGGGGTGCAGTGGCCTGAGTTGGAAAGGGTAAAGAGTTTACCAGTACTGGTTGAAAAATAAGGGTCTGAACAACCGCAGGCAAAGGAGGTGGAACCGGGGGTACAAGGGGAACAACATTCAATGGTGCAGGGGGAAGAGGTGTTAAAGGTACATATGGGGGTGGGGGTCGTTCTATCAAATACCTATCAATATCTGAATCCACATCTTCTTGGTGGACCTGAACTGCTACAGTTGGTCTAACTATATATTCCTTAGATATTAATAATCTATGCTCACTAGCTAAACATTACTTTTTCTCCTGAACTTCCTGATCCATCAATTCCTTATACTTCTGATACTCTTGTTTTCCTTTCCTGTTTCCTTTGTACCTCCTCTGCCTTGAGCTGCCGCTCCCTCACTTCTTTTCTCCACATAAGCAAACTGTCAAACATTGCTGGCCTAACTTTCTTTAAAAACAATCGTGTCTCTAAATACTCGAGTTTGTGAGGGTCCATGGTTCCCTCTAATGGCCATTGTAACTAGGGATCCCCTTTTGTATATTTGCTCCAAAATGCATTTATACATGATGGAACAAATACCATATTTGATGTACATCTCAAAATTTGGCATACCTTCTGGTGGCGCCAGCTAACTTGCTTCCAAAATGCTCTGCTTATCGCAGCAGCAACAACAAAACTTCCACAGAGTGCTAATCACAGGCATGTTATATAAGATTTTTAAAAAAAACTTATAAACAGAGAGAAATAAAAAATATTCTCACATTACCTGTAAGAAAAAATGTTAGTAAAAACAAATAGCAAGTTCCTAAACAGAGTCTAAGTTTCAAAATACCAAACAGATCCTAGGTTTCAAAAATCCAAACAGATTCCGAACGGAGTACCAATTCCGAACGGATTACCAAACAAATACCAAGTCAAGACGAATATCAATTCAAGCAAATACCAAACAAATCCTAACCAAATGAACAAATGAACCGGTTCAATACAGATTTACCTCATGCGTAGTCTTCGCCTTCCACCTGTCGATCCTCCCTGATCCAAAGAAAATCACCAACCGAAGGCCCCAGTCAAGGCTAGCAGCCGCCAGGAAGATCAGAGTTGGAGAGCAGAAAAATCACCTTGGACCACGAGCAACACTAATCTCATCAGGTGGGGCGCTTCCTCAGCGAAGTTCGTCTTACCAACCTGATCTCCTGCCCTGGTCCGACTGCAAGCGCTTGATGGAGACCTACGTTTGAGCGCCAATTTGTGGAGCAGATTAATTAATAACCTGCTGGTGCAGGGATCACCACTTTGCCACGGGTTCTTATCAAGTAAAGAGGAATCAACGGTGGAGCGAAGTACAAACCATAGGTAATTTATTAAGCATTCAGAATGGGTCTACATCCAACGAGCACCAAGGAGTTACTCAAGGAAAGGAGCACACTTGAACAAAGGCTACATTGGTTTTTATAGGGAAGATCACAAACAAGGAACGCCAGAGGTAAATCGAACTTTGGAAAGAACACACAAATGAGCTAAGGCAAGAATCTGACAGCCTCAGTGTTTTGTGCAATTTCTACGTTTTAAGGCTGAACAACAAAATGTGCTATTCTGAGTAGACTTTACTTAAGGATTAACTATTGCCTGAAAACCTTCGAGCAAGCTGACTCTGCATGTTTACGCAGCCTACAATGTCTCAACTTTAGCTTTGTGACCTAATGTTAATGCAGGTAGCGTCAGGGACAGAATCAGGCTGAAAACAGATCAAAGGTGAGTATGAATGAAGCACAGCTAAATTAAGAAAATGAGAGATTCAGATTTTAAGGTTTCACAATAATTATTGTAAATCTTATAAACTTAGTGCAAACTAAAATGTCTCACCTTATTGGAATAAATGCTGAAGCACTGCTTGACCCACAGCTGTATCCTGACTTGAATTATTATCTAGACAGCCTAGCAAATGTAGGAGTGTTTGTCCATGTTGTGCCCCTGCATATGGTAGGTAATGAAACACCAAAGAAGAGGGCCATAGAGGTAGCCCTGCTCCTGGTGGAACGATGGAGGACCTTGGTGGTTAGCTGCTATCTAGCTTTCTCAAGACAAAAGGCTATAGCTGCTGAAACCCATCTGGCTATACTGCCTCTCGATTTTGCTTTTCCATTTTTTAGAGTTGCAAATACCACCAGAAGCTGATCGGACTTTCTGAAGCATTTAGATCTTTCAATATAAAATTTGAGACATCTTTTAACATCCAACGGATGAAGTGCTCTTTCCGCCAGAATGGACAGATTTTGGACGCAAGTCTCAGAATAACAGGTTTGTTAAGAAATTTGTTGAAAACTTGGGACTGAAATTTGGACTCTCTCTTACAAAAAACCTTGTCAGGTGAAATTGTAGGTATGGACTCAGAATTGTAAAAAGCTTGTATTTCAGAAATTCTTCTAGCCGACGTAGGGGCTAACAAATGAGCTAATTTCCAGGATAGATACTTCAGTTCAGCCTTGTGGATTAGTTCACAGGGTCTCCTCATAAGCTGGGCTAGAACCATATTTAACTACCAAGTATTCAGCGATTCCTTAACTGGAGGGCAAGCCTTCAAAAGTCCTCATAAGAATAATTATATCAATCTGTCTGTCTGACCATAACGTATTAAGGTTCCAAGATCTTCTGAACCTGGAAATTGCTGCACGGTGAACTTTGATTGAATTATTTCAAAGTCCAGATTGAACTAGGTTCAGACGTTATGGTAATAGCTGAACTGAGGTGAAAGTAAAAGGATGGCAGTCAGTTGTTGAACACCAATTGCAGAATCAAGCCCGTTTTGCGTTCTAGGACTTGCTCATAGATTCAGCCTTTGCCTACACTAATATATCGCGAGCACTGTTGTGGAAAATTCAATAGTTGGAGCTCATGGTGTTCAGGAGCCAAGCTGCTAAACTGTACGATTCCGGTTTTGGGTGAAGCACCGGTCCATTGTTCATCTAGAGCACTACTGGAGTGGAATGTGTGGCTGTTCGGACATGAGAAGTTCTGTGAACCAGAACGGTCTTGGCCAAATAGGAGCCACACAAATAATGCAACACTGTTCTATTTTCATCTTCTTGAATACCCAAGGATTTGGAGGTAGAGGGGGTAAAGCGTAAGCAAATACTCCCATTCATGCAAATTGGAAGTCATTCCTCTAAGAGTCCTTGTCCTCGACTGACCATCTGCCACTCACTTTGAGGTCTTGAAGATGAGTTCCCTACCCTTCCATAGACGCATCTGTTGTCATGACACAATGCAGTTTTTTGTTTAGGAAGGTTAGGCCCAACAACAGAATGTTGTTCTTTATCCACCATGTAATGGCTGTTTTACTTTTCAGCATTGATGTGATGACTTCAAATAATCCCATTGCATGCTTCCACTGTTTGCAGATTTGAATTTTTAAGACATGTTTTTGTCGAACAAGCTGCAGTCATGGATGAGGATGCATTTATGAGTCAGTCGCCCATGTATTGGAAGATCTGGTGACCACTCCTTATTAAGAATGCTGCAAATGGAGCCATGCATCTTGTAAATATTCTTGAAGCTGATTTTAAGTTGAAAGGTAGAATTTTGAATTGGCAGTGACATCCGGCCACCTTGAATCTGAGATACCTCCTTTGTTTGACATGAATGAGGATAATCTGAGACACCTCCTGTGTTTGATGTGACTGGGGCTATGGAATTAAGCATCCTGGAGATCCCCAGGATTGAGTAGTTTTATCATATCTTCCACTGTGACCATTCCGTATTTTTTTATTTTTTTTAAGGTACTTGTTACGATATCTCAGATCCATTACCCGTCTCCACTTCCCAGACCTTTTCTTTAACAGAAAGAAATTGTAAAAGTTTGAGAGACTTTCGCTTCCCCTCAAATGTGTTGTAGGCAAAGCGGTGACGATGCCGAAGGACTGTCACTGTCTTCTGATAGTCATGTTGTCTTCTTCTACCCAATGGCTTGGAATGGGCCATGGCTGGTGGTAGTCTATATTGTTGTGTAAACTGCTGCCGATATCTTTGTTGGGACAGATTTTAAGGCTGAAACCTGCTGTGCTGAAAAAAACCCTCTAGAAGGTTATTGACCTCTTCCTCTAGCTCCACGAAATGACTGAAATCTCTGATGTTGGAGCACACCCAAAAATCTTGCGGTCTGTGTCCTTTTTTATTGACTGCAAAACCTCGTCCACATGTTTTCCAAAAAGGGCCTCTCCATCATAGGGCATGTCTAAGATCTTTGCCTGCACATCAGCTCTGGAAGAGGTTGCTTTTAGCCATCCTTGGTGTCTTAGGACTGCAGCTCCCGCCATTTGTCTGAAACCAGTCACGGCAGCATCCACTGCAGCATTTATGATTTCTAAAGACCTCCTGTAGAACAGTATTTGCCTCCTACCGTTTGTCTTCTGGCAGAGGGTTAATTAATGCTCCCAAGTCTGAAACATTTGGCAATCATATACAAGCAGAATCGCTAAAGCATTTGATGCTCTGATGGTCATAGCTGCCATGGCACAGAAACGCATTCCTAGGTTATGTAATCTACTTCCCTACTTATCTCGAGGAGCGGAGCATTGAGTGGAAAGATTTTTGGAGTGCTTTTGTGCTGCTTGCATAACTGCAGAACCTGCCTTAGGCCTATTAAATGCAGGAGAATTTTCTGCGGCCTTGTACTTTTTATCTAATTGTTGGATCACTGACGCCACAGTTGCAGGGTTTTTCTTAACATTGAGCCCTTCTGTCTTTACGTATTTGCTTATGGGAGTGGTTTACCTGACTTCCTGGCATTCCGTCTGTTGTACTGTCAATGGAAAGTTAAAGCATTTAGTTGCTTTTTCCAGAAGAGGGTGAAAACTCCCAATGCCATCTGGTGATCAACTAACCGTAGGGGGTGTTCGAAAAGTTCAGTTTGGTGCAACTTAATCATCCAATTTTTCACTGATTGTAGTGACCTGATCCTGTGCTATTTCTCCTTCCTCTGGTTCATCATTATTATGCCCTTATACGTAATCACTGTGTATGGCAATAGGGTCTAGCAAACCTGGTTACGAAGCAACACGCTGGTGAATAAAGGGACTTTTTTGCTATAGAGGTAGCAGAAGAGAATGCGGAAACATAACAACTGAAGGGGCTGCCATTTGCACTGAAGCATATATTCTCTTTCCGGAAATCTCTTGTAGTAGTCCTGAAGCATGTGTATGAAATCCATAATGCGAGCAATAGGGACAGCTGTAATTTCAAACAGATACTTATGTCTGAATGAGAAATCTCAAATGAGAAATCTCTATGCAGGTAACCTGTTTCTTAGTTATCTTCCTCTTCTGTGTTCTGACATTTTACATGGGTCGGAGGTGTGCTTCTTGCGATGCCAAATAGACCGTCATCATCATATTTGTCCATTTCTGCCCAAAGACACCTTGCTTGGGGACGTTTGGTCTGGCTTCAATGTGATCTAAGTTGGTCCCGTCAAATGGCCCATTGTCGATGGCTGCATTCACTGTAAAAAAGTTTCTGCCGTCAGCGTTGATGGTAGAGGTTTGCTCGCTAATGATGCTGTTGTCAACTGTTTCGTTATTAATATATTCGTCGACGATATCGCCAATGGAGATGAGCCATCACTGAATGATTCACCATCGATGGTCTTGGCGGCGCAATGCTAGTCAACGGTCTCAGTGATAACAATGAACAATAGTCATCGTCAACAATGGAGTCATTAACTGTTTCACATTCGGCGTATGAGTTTTGAATGGGGGATCTTAAGAGGACTTTCTCAATCCAGAGCAAGTCAAATATTTTTCCAGAGGAGTAGAAGGTTCAGACCTAATCTTTGCCGTTTAGAAGCCCCCGGGATGAAGAATACTTTAACTTGAGTATCAGCTTTCTCTTAGGGTTTCTCTCCTCTTTAAGCTTTGACAACTTCTTAGCAAGTTCATCTGATGATATCTCTCATGTTTGTCTCTTCTCAAAGACTTAAATTAAGATGATACTTCTCCCTCCTCATCTCCAGAAACAGGAATTTAGACCAATTTTCTTTTTGTAGCCACAGTGGAAGTGTTGTATCTCTATTCTTGAGGGTTTTGGCAGAAAAAGTCCTGCAATATTTGCATTACTTGGGCTGATAACAAGGAGGAAGACCGTATAGACCCTCCTTATGAGGATCTCAGAGTCTGGGGCAGAGCCAGCCGCCATGGCATAGGTCGCTTAAAGTCGGAGCTGCTTGTTAACATAGAGACCCCTGGTCGACCCAGACACCTTCCTCAACTGACCCGCATAGCTCAGCGGCCCGGGAGTCTTGGGGGAACTGCAGCACCAGGTATATAGTGCAACCTAGACAAGATTGCCACCCTCCTACCACAGTGGCGAAGAGGAGATCATGGGGCCCACTACCTGCTTTGCCCCCAAGGTGCAATGAGGAGAGCCCCATCAGGAGTCCCATCGGGAGCCATCTTGGGACGTCAGCCCCCTACTCCTTCTGCCTCACCTGTCCGAGTCCCAACAGCCAGTGGTGCGGAGATGGGGGCCACGTTTCATCACATCCTGCTTCACGGAGGCGGCTTGCTACAACACTTTGGGGCCCTGAAGAACAAGTTACTAACCTTTAGCAAAACCTTTTTCTGGGGGATACAGTATCTGCCTGTGGATTCCTCACCTTTTAAATTACCACCATGCACAGCATTAGATGGAAACTTTTGTTCTCACCTCTCCCACTTCGACGAGGACATCACAATGGAATGGCTCCGCACGCAACTCCGTGTGATGTCATCGGAGCCATAAGAAGACCTAGGTGGCGTGCTGGTGTCAGTTCCACCCATTTTTTCCGTGCCTTCGAGGCGAACAGACAACATTTTCACAAGTATATATAGTATACAAAACACAACAAAAACTGGACATTCAAAATCACAGACATTTCTTGGTGTAAAGTATCACATTATTTCAACACTTATTTTTCGGTCAAAACAGGCAGGCAACGGGGAGGCAGGTAGGTCAGCGAGGAATCCACAAGCAGATACTGTATCCACCAGAAAAAGCAGTACTAAAGGTAAGTAACTTGTTCTTCTGATGGATACATCTGCCAGTGGATTCCTTACCTTTTGAATTGAATCCCCAAGCAGTCCCACCCCAGGCAGAGGGTGCCTGCCTACCTATACCAACAAATCCTGCAGCACAGAACATGCAAAATGGCCATCCGCCCCCACCGCCGAGTCTAAGTAATGGTGTTTCCCGAAAGTGTGGAGGGAGGCCCAAGTTGCCGCCTTGCAGATGTCTACAACAGGGACACGTCTAACTAAAGCCGAAGAAGACTTCGCTCTGGTAGAGTGAGCTTGAATACCTTCAGGAGGCTCCTTTTTGGCCAAGGCGTAGCAGATCTTGATACAGAGGATGATCCACCTGAACAGCGTGTTTTTTATGGACAGCCCTGCCCTTCATTTCGCCCACATACCCAATGAAGGGGTGGTCGTCCAAACTGAAGTCTATAGTCCTGTCCAGGAAGAAACTAACCGCCCTCTTAGGGTCCAGGCAGTGAAGTCTCTCCTCCTCCTTGGAAGGGTGAGGGCTGAGGATAGCAAGTGGGAAGAGTGATGGATTGCCCTAGGTGGAAAGGAGTGACCACCTTAGGCAGGAAATCAGCTCTGGTCCTAAGAACCATCTTATCCGCATAGAATGAAGTAAATGGAGGTTTGGGTAAAACAACTTGCAACTCACTCACCCTCTTAGAAGTGATTGCAACCAGAAATATCATCTTAAACGCTAGGAACCTTAAGGGACAAATATGTAAATGTTCAAAGGACCCACAATGACTCCATAAACAACGCTTCATTGAACTCTTTTAAAACCTTTGACGAAGATACCATTTATAAAATCTTACTCGGAGTGAAACCGTAAAACTATTTCAATGACCCTCTTCCCACGAAATTCTTCAAGGAACTCATACCCGCAATAGTCCCACTCTGGACCAGGATAGTTAATGCCGCCCTCTTCCAAGGTTCCATACCAAACTGCCTCAAGTCCGGTCAAGCTACCCCCGTTCTGAAAAAAAAACAAAAATGGACCAAACTGACCGACCTTTCTCCAATATCCCTACCCTGGCAAAACTCCTAGAAAAATGTGTTCACACCAAGCTCTGCAACCACATCGATCCTTTACACTTATTAGACCAATTTCAATCTGGTTTCCGTGCTGGGCACAGCACCGAATCTGCTATGACACACATTGTAGATGATGCACTAAAAATGCTGGACCAGAATCAAACTTGTCTTTTAGTCCTCCTTGACCTATCTTCGTCATTCAACAAAATGAAGTATGCAATTCTCCTAGACCTTCCGGAAACACTGCATGAGCCTCACTGGCCTAGTCCTTTAATGGTTCTCCTCCTACTACTGTAACAGTTCTCAAAAAGTCAAACTTAATCTCATCCTATCCCAGTCCACGGCCAATCTCCCTGGGCGTACCAAAGGGATCCTTGCTCTTACCCACCCTCTTCAACTTATTCATGGAACCCCTAGCTGAACGTCTAAGCTCAACTAACATCCAATACCACATGTAAGCGGACGATACCTAGATATACCTAAAAGTCTCCTCCCCCGATGACATCAGCTCTCTTAACACAACACTAATGAATACTCAAAAGTGGCTAAGAACTAATCACCTCAAACTAAATACTCAAAAAACGGAACTACTTCTAATCGCCCCACCCGACCAGGCACTGATCAAAGAATGGCTGAAACAGCTAACAGCCCTTAACTGCACCCCACAAATCATAAACTCTGCTAAGTCACTGGGAGTTACTCTTGACAAGAATCGCAACATGCAGAAACCAATCAGTGCCTCCACAAAAGCAGCAAACCACCAAATGAGTATTCTAAGGAAACTAAAACCTTTCCTCCCCCCCTCCCAATGATTTCAAACATGCTGTGCGAGCTTTAGTCATCCCCATATTTGATTATGGTAGCACAACACTATCTGGATTGCCTAGATCCAAACTTGCTACTCTAAAGGCCCCACTCAACTCTGCCGCTAGACTCATCATTGGCTCAAAAAGATACTCTCACGTCACCCAGGATCTCAAATCCCTAAACTGGTTACCGTACGAAGCAAGAATCCAACAAAAATTGCCTGCTTGACACAAAGCCCTCCGCCTCAATACCCCTAACTAGCTCGCCCAGAAACTCGAACTCTCAAGTGGCTCTAGAGCATCCAGAAACTCCACCAACTTTGTTCTGAAACCTCAGACATTCCACAAGAAGAAAACTTACAACCATGCCTTCTCCGGCATTTCCTCAAGAATCTGGAACTCATTACTTCCTAAAATCAGATCGAATCCCTCGGTCATCTCATTCAAGAAGGAGGTCAAAGAATTCCTAAAGAGCAAATTTCTTCTCTAGATCAAATGTCTCCTATCTCCCCAGTCACCCCACACAATTGACTATACTAGCTACCTAATGCTCTGCTCGGCGCAATACCCACTTTATCACCTGGCTGTTCATTTCTGCCTGGTACATTCACTACATGATCTATGACAACATACTGTTCTTAACCCCTTCGGTGCTCATGACGGAATGGTTCCGTCATGACCCACGGTTGAGCTGTGCTCATGACGGAACCATTCCGTCATGACCACACCCGCGCAAGATTCCGCCAGCACAGCGGCGGAATCTGCGCAGCATCGAAGGGGTTAACAAAAACGTTATTTTCTTTTTTAGTTTTGAGTGAATTTACATTGAATGTAATATTAGTTTTTCTACTGATCCTCATGCTGTAACGCCGTAAAGCGCTCGGCTACCCGCAAGGGTCATGTTCACGCTATAAAAAAAAAAACTTTAAAAATAACTAAAAGTCAGAACCAAATTTAAATCCCACTGAGGCATGATAAAGGGAGTGGGAGGAAACCTATTTGTGAGGCCTTTTATTAATCTCATAACTATGGGAGATTTAAATAAAGAGGGTTGATCTGGTAAAAGAAGAAAAGCAGACAAGGCAGTCAAGTAGCCTTTAACAGTAGTTACTGCACACCCCTGTTGAGCCAGGGAAACAAAGAAACTCAGAACATCAGACAAACGAGCCTGTAAAGGATCAAATCGATCTCTCTCCACAGCATTCAACAAACTTGGCCCACCTACCAGAATAGACAGATTTGGTGGAGTGTCTCCTGGCCGATAAAATAACGTCCACCACATCTGGTGGCAGTGAGAGAAAGAGCTCAGGTTGCCCTGTTCAATGTCCATGCATGAAGGTGCAGGCTCTGGAGGTGAAGAACCTGCCCCTGCAACAGGAGGTCTACCCTGAGACAGAGACGGAGCCGAGGGTGCAATGAAAGGTAGAGGTTGGTCTGTGTATCACACCCTTCTTGGCAAATCCTGGGCAAGCAATATGAATTGGGCCCAGTCTTGGCGAATATTCCTCAGAACTAAAGGAATCAAGGGTATGAGAGGAAATGCGTAAAGAAGCTGCGAGCCCTAATCTAACTGAATAGCGTCCCCCAACACTCCTCACGTTTGATACTGGAGACTGCAGAAGGACAGGCAGTGTGCGTTCTTGTGAGTGGCAAATAGGTCTAACCGAGGAATCCCCCACATCCTGAAAATGCGATGGACCATCTCTAGATGGAGATGCCACTTGTGATCGGCTAAGTACTGTCCGCTGGGACTGTCCGCACGCATATTTAGCACCCCAGCCAGATGATTTGCAATTACACAAATCTGATGGCCCCGAGTCCAGGACCAGAGTCACAGAGCCTCTCTGCAGGGACAATATAATCCTACTCCTTCCTGTTTGTTTATGTACCACATTATGGTAGTGTTGTCTGTCAGGACCTGAACTGACTGACCGCGAAGGGAGGGAAGAAAGGCCTTGAGAGCCAAACGTATCGTCCGCAATTGTAGAAGACTGATGTGAAACAATCTTTCCTCTGGCGACCAAAGGCCTTTGATCTCCAGATCCCCCAGATGAGCTCCCCATCCTAGAGTGGAGGCATTCGTTATCAGTGTGGCCACCGGAGAAGGAGGTTGAAACGGCTTCCCTTGAGACAGGTTGCCTGGAACACTCCACCATACCAGCTCCACTGCAGTGTCTCTGGAGATTCTGACCACCTCCCTGAGATCCCAGTGGTGTTGAAACCACTACCTGCAGAGGCACCACTGGAGTGCCTTCATGTGCTAGCGTGCATGGTTCACCAACAGTATGCAGGAAGCGAACAGACTGAGCAGGCGCAGAACCTTCAGTACTGGAAGAGCTGCTCCATCTTGAAACATTGGAATCATAGCTTGGATGTATGGAAACCTCTGAAGAGTCGGGAAAGCACAACTCATAGTAGTGTCCAGTTTGCGCTGAGAGGGCACCAGGTGAGATTTGGTAACATTTATTGGAAAAACAAAGTCGAACAACAGACCATCTCTGGCGACTGCTTTGAGCAGCTAGTCATCCAGATAGGGGAAAACAGGAATCCCCGACCTTCTGAGATGTGCTGCCACCACCGCCAGTACCTTTGGCAAGACCCGAATTGCAGAAGTAAGACCGAACGGAAGCACCACAAACTGGTAGTGTTGAGACCTGAGACCCCACCATAAAACGAAGATACCTCCAATGCGACTTCCGGATGGGAATGTGAAAATACGCATCCTGGAAATCGATTGACACCATCCAGTCTTCCGTCTGCAGCGCCGGAAGAACCTGAGCCAGGGCCAAAATATTGAATTTCTCCTGTTTGAGGTAAAAATTCAAGACCCTGGTTGCACGCAAAGACCCACTTAAAAACTATTGAAGAGACTGAGACAAACCATAGCACAACACCTAATAAATTGTTTCCTTGCACATTTCATAGTCACACACAGGTAAGACAGCGACACCTGGGAATGCACAACAGCATAAGACAACTGTTGTGATTTGGAGAGAGACTATCAGCCTAGGAAGATGGTTGCTGGTAATCAACCCATCCCGAAATAAACAAAACAGACAACTTGAAACAGTGCCGCTGTGGTATCAACCTTGAACATTGGGTCAAACGTGCATGACTGTCAAAGTATGCATTAAAGATAGTTTTCAGATCAAGTAAGGCCTCCTTTCTTTATTGTAACTTTTGATAATAAACAATTTGGACCCACAGCACGGGTGTAACTTTTCTCAAGGAACGAAACAGGATTTATATTGTAAAAAAGAAATTGGCCTACGCTAACACGGAATAATGTTTGGGCTTGTATAAATGGATCATAAATGGATCCCCTACTATGTGGCACTCCATCTACCGCCTGCCATCTCAAGAAGGAAATATCTTTCCTCAGTGTGTGGAATGGATGAATGTCCCTGAAAGGTACTTTGCAAACTGATCTCTTTTATAATCTAATGCAAACCTGTACCACCCTCACAATCTGCCAAATATGAAAGGTTTACTTGGCACTCCCAGCTCCAAGGTAAATGTCTGTCTTGGTGTGTAGTTTATACATGTTACAGCCAACGGGGACTTCCTTCATTGACCCACCTGAACTGTGTGCTGCAGCTGAGCTGTTGCATAATATAAGAAGCATTGGCATAGCCAATAGGTCTCACATGTGGGACCTTATAAGTATTTAGTTATGCAGCACAATATCCTTGGTGCAACAACATCAACTGTTGCATGGCTAAACACTTAAAAGGTTCCAAAGGCGAGACCTATTGGGTATGCCAATGCTTGTTTAATTTGAATATGTTTGATTTTTGTCTTTTGGAATAATGCTGGTATTGACATGGATGTATATTTGTCTCAATACAAGATTGTACCTTGGAACACACATATATATGTTTCTTAATTACAAAGAGAGCAATATGTTTGTCTTGAGAAAGATGGTATAAAGTGAATTAACACCATCTCAACGCGTCAACGCACCACCTGCACAATTCGTATTGCTGGCTGGATCAGTTAATGCTAAACGGGAGTCAATGTACTGGGTCTCAGTTGGCTTTTCTTTCTACAAATGTGTAATTTTGAATGACAAAGTGTATTGTCTTTTCTATCTCTCTTTTAATAGATGAGGAATAGGTATAATGAATATGTTTTTGATGTTTTTATTAGTATAACGAGTATAATTGTGCATGAAATGTTTTATTGTATTCAACTGTATTGTCTTGGCAAGTTTGCATTGTGTGTTCATTGCTTCTTGCTTTTTATTTTAACAAACATACCAAGAGAGTAACCGTTTTTAAATAAACAATTGTACTAATTTCTACTCCCGACGTATTATGGATTTACTGTCTGGGCCATGTTTATCATATGCACATGTCCGAATGCAAGAAAGATGAGTTGTATGAATGAGCAGTGGTGTCGCCAGTATAAGATAACAAGAACCAAAGGAGAAATCTTTCTTTCACTTTCCTTTTAAACCAGACAGCCTCCCTTACAAAGCCTGACCTGCACAACTTTACCAACACTAGAGAGTCGAGCACCCAAATGGAATAATTTGGTTATCAAAGTTTAGCGCAACACGGCTGGTGTCCAGGGAACATGAATAATAAAAAAGCAACATCCACAACAAATACTGCCCAGTAAGCAATGATTTTTCCAGTACACAAAGAACACATCCCACATAACAGAGTGTGCATCAGAGATCGATGGAGAGGGATCATTTGGATTTAGTGTTCAGAAACGAATCCCAGTGCTTCATCAAGCAAAACTGCGGGAGGAGTCATAAGCAGTTTGACATACGAGGCTACCCGTATGCATGAAGACCTCAATAGCAAGGCCTGGACCAACAGTAACAATGGATAAGGGCTCTAGGAAGAGAGACACAGTCCAGTTGACAGATGCCACACTCTCACCAGACTCATTTTCAGCATATTCTTGTGAGGTATCAGAATAGGTGAGCCGAAAAACAAAGTCCAGAGAATTAGGGACAGCTGGAGGCAGCATGCTCCTTGGAGGATGCTGTTATTGGGCAGTCATCAGGCAGGGAAAGCAATGGAACTTTAGCAGCCACATAAGAACAAGTTACTTACCTTCGGTAACGCTTTTTCTGGTGGATACAGTATCTGCCTGTGGATTCCTCACCTTTTGAATACTCCTTGCGCCAGCATTCCGCGGGAAATTCTTTCCTAGCTCTCCCACGTCGAAGAGGATGTCACAATATCACGGCTCCGTATGCGTCATCGGAGCCATAAGAGGACCTCGTTGGCGTGCTGACGTCAGTTCCACCCATTTTTTCCGTGCCACCGAGGCAAACGGGCGGACCGACACATTTTCAAATGCAAACATAGCATACCAAATATATAAACATATATAATTTCCCAAATGCCTGATCAATAAAGAGATAGAGAAATAGAAATGAAACAAGCATTTCTCATTATTAAAACAACAACATGATGAAGACATTAAAATAAAAATTTTTTTGGTAGAAACAGGTGGACAACGGGGAGGCGGGGCAGGACAGTGAGGAATCCACAGGCAGATACTGTATCCACCAGAAAAAGCGTTACCGAAGGTAAGTAAATTGTTCTTCTGATGGATACTTCTGCCTGTGGATTCCTCACCTTATGAATAGATTCCCAAAGCCGTACCTTTCCTGGAGGAGGGTGTCCACCTGACTAGACCAAAAAATCTTGCAAAACAGAACGAGCAAAATGGCCATCCCTCCTAACCTCAGAGTCCAAGCAGTAATGCTTCGCAAAGGTGTGGAGCGAGGCCCAAGTTGCTGCTTTACAAATGTCAACAACAGGAACACCTCTAGCCAAAGCAGAATAAGTAGACTTAGCTCTGGTAGAATGAGCTCTGATACCTTCAGGAGGATCCTTCTTGGCCAAGGCGTAGCAGATCTTGAGTAAACAGACTTAGTGGAGTGTCGCATTGATGATAAAATAACATCCACTATATCCGACGGGAGAGAGAAGGAACTCAGGTTTCCCCGTTCAATCTCCAGGCATGAAGGTGCAGGTGTAGCACCTGCCCATGAGACAGAGAGGTCTGCCCTGAGAGGGAGACGGAGCGGAGGGTGCGATGAGAGGTGAAGTAGATCTGTGTACCACACCCTTCTTGGCCAATCTAGGGCGATCAATATGACTTGGGCCCGGTCTTGGCGAATCTTCCTCAGAACCCGAGGAATCAAGGGTATGGGAGAAAACGCGTAAAGGAGTTGTGAGCTCCAATCCAATTGAAACGCATCCCCCAGCGCTCCCTGTATTGGATACTGGAGACTGCAGAACAACAGGCAGTGCGCGTTTTCGTGAGTGGAAAACAGGTCCAACCGATGAGACCCCCACATCTGAAAGATGCGACGGACCACCTCCGGATGAAGACGCCACTTGTGATCGGCCAAGTTACGCCGACTGAGACTGTCCGCACGAACATTCAGCACACCGGCCTGATGATTTGCAAACACACAAATCCAATGGTTCTGAACCCAGGAGCAGAGTCGCAGAGCCTCTCGACAGAGACAAAACGACCCTACCCATCCCTGTTTGTTGATATACCACATCGCGGTAGTGTTGTCCGTCAGGACCTGATCCGACGGACAGCGAAGGGAAGGGAGGAAGGCCTTTAGTGTCAAACGAATCGCCCGCAATTCCAGCAGGTTGATATGAAGCAACCTTTCCTCTGGAGACCAAAGACCTTTGACCTCCAGATCCCCAAGATGAGCACCCCACCCTAGAGTGGAGGCATCCGTGATCACTGTAGCCACCGGTGGAAGAGGCTGAAAGGGATTTCCTTGAGACAGGTTGCCCTGCACACCCCACCAAGTCAACTCCGCAGCAGCTTCTCTGGAGATCTTGACCTTCTCCCCGAGATCTCCGTTGTGCTGATACCACTGCCTGCGGAGGCACCACTGGAGTGCCCTCATGTGCCAGCGTGCATGGTTGACCAACAGAATGCAGGAAGCGAGCAGACCGAGCAGGCGAAGAACCTTCAGGACTGGAACAACCGCTCCATCGTGAAATAAAGGAATCATTTCCTGTATTTCGAGAATTCTCTGCGGAGGAGGGTATGCTCGACACGCAGAAGTGTCCAGTATTGCCCCTATAAACAGACTACGCTGAGAAGGCACCAGGTGAGATTTGGGTACAGTTATCGAAAAACCCAAATTGAATAACAGATGAGCTATTACCTGCAAGTGGCGCAAAAAAAACTCTGGAGACTCCGCTTTCAACAGCCATTCGTCCAGGTAGGGGAAAACAGGAACCCCCGACTTTGAGATGAGCCGCTACCACTGCCATCACCTTTGTAAAGACTCGAGGTGCGGAAGTAAGATCGAACGGAAGAACCGCAAACTGATAATGTTGCGAGCAGAGCCGTGATATTGTGACGTCCTCGTCGATGTGGGAGAGCTAGGAAAGAATTTCCCGCGGAATGCTGGCGCCGGGGGTATTCATAAGGGGAGGAATCAACAGGCAGAAGTATCCATCACAAACATAGTTACATGAGCTTGGAGATTTGTAAATATTACAGTGATTCTGATGGTTAGGCACATGAACATATGCATCCAGCAAGGCAAGAGAACATAGGAGTTATGGTTATAAATTGTTGTCCAAGTCAGTGTTTGGAACTTCTGATGGGCATGGATGGCATAGAGAAGAACTGTTTTAGCTTATAAATCAACTATAGGGTGATACTCATATGGTTTTCTTTTCACAAGGAAGTAGTGTGAGCATATGTCTCACCTTTTAATGGAGTTTGGCAGGTTCAATTGTCCCCAAGACAACCCTCTGCAATACCTCCACATGTTCCTGGGACAGCAAATGAGGTAGCAGGGACCTTAAAGGTGGGGACTGCTGAAATTTCAGACAGGGTCTCAACAGCACAAACAATTGTTCATGTAGGTCAAGTTGTAGTAGTGGAGGAAAAGACCTCTTCTGGCTGGCGTGAAATGTGCCCATAGTTGGAGAATTGGGAACCTTCTGGAAACATTGAAGTCACTGGGGCACGCGTTTGCTCTGTTGGTGCCTCTGAGGTGGTTTTGGGTGTATACCGTCAAATATCTCATCTTTGACTATAAGGCTAAGGATGATGATGATGTACAGACCAAAGGCTAGGAAGGGGACTATTGCCTTAAAAACATTATAGGCCTTGGCAGTCTGAAAGAGAATTGGGGGTTGTATCCACAGGTCAGTGTTTTGCCCATGACCTTGCCTTTCCTATTCAGCGCTGCTGTATGTTAGGTAGTACAATAACAGACAATGTTTGTTTGAAATTCAACACTTCAAAAGAGACAGTTCCTCCCTCAAAAAAGCTAACAAATATGAAACTAAATAAGCATTTAAATAGGATGTACAGGGAGAGAAGGCAAAAGGAAAACAAGAAAAAAGAACAAGCATTGGCAAACCCAATCGGTCTCGCCTTTGGGTGAGCTACTGGCTTTGGCAATCGGATAGGTGCACAACTAGAATCAGTGGGATACTAAGTATGTAAAATAAAAAAAGTACTATGAAGCGGCCAGTGCTGGGAGCTTTATAACACTTTTTTTCCTTAAAGTAACACGGAGGGAAGGTGGCAGGAGAAGAAGCCCCATGCACTGGCTGCTTTATAGTGCTTTTTAGGTCTCGCTGAGCCAGCACGCATGCGCTGCTCGGAGAGCATTTAGTATACGAGTTTTCAAAGTGCTACCCACATGATTTTGCAGGCCTGAAGCTTGAGTGCACGATGGTGTGCACGTGCACAGTTGCTGCTCGCACTCCCTCCTCCCTTCTCCCCCTCCCTTTTCGTCAGCTTTGATCAGGCTCCTCTGCTGCTGGCATTCCCCCCTCCCTTCTCGCCCAGCCCTTCTTGTCACCTCGGCTTGCACTCACCCCTCCTTTCGGCCGCTTTAATGTCCTCAGTGAGCAGCGCGGCCAATGCTTGTTAAAGGACTGTATCGGTACCCTGAAATATTTCCTTAAAATAAATATATGTGCAAGTTTTTGAGAGAGGGTCGGGGGAGCAAGCACATTAATCACAATGTTGTGCAGTCTCACATTTATAAGGCCTCTCAACAAACCAAGGACCGAAGTTCACGTGCTCAGAGTCACCTCTTGACCTGCCTCGCCTCGTTCCATTGCAGGATTTAATGAATGGAGGTCTCCCCGTGCCACTGGATCCCACTATTGATAGCTAGGGCCTTGGTTATTTTCACCCTAAAACATCGAGGCAGAAAGCGTGGTGTGCGTGGCTGACTGTGGGCTGTTTACACTGTTTGTTAGTTTATTTATATAGTGCCGCTTATCAGCCGTGAGGGTATCCAGGCGCTGTTCATGGGCCCGGGGACATTAAGTGATTTGCCCTGAATCACAGTATGTTGCGCTGACGCAGACTGCAGCCCTTCCCGCTGCACCATATCTTCACCTCAACTGTTGGCGATTGTGTTTTGACAGTTTTTTTTGTTTTGTTGCATATTTATATAGCGCGAACTCGACCCAAAGGTATTGGAGCGCTTTATACGGGCACGACTGTTGTGAGTTTGAGTGCCGATTACATAAAGATGTTTGCGCTTTCTGCTTCTGAATGTATAAGATCGCTTGCACGGTTCGTATTTGTACCAACCAGTGTGCATGGGTGGGTATCTATAGTGCAGCAGGTGCAGCGCACCCGGGCTCACAGGTCTCAGGGGCCAACTTTAGCTACTGCACTATGCATCAAGGCACTTGCAGCACTGCACCTCCACTGTGTATAAGTAACCTCGTACTGCTTGCTTGTGTATGCCTGTTGTGTGTTTGTGCGTGTAAAGATAGGATGGGGAGGTGTGTGTGTGCTTGTAGACAAACGCTCAGCTGATGCCGAGTTTGAATATGTTTTATGACATGAACGCTTGCACTGCTGCCCCCCTGCCGTACGCGTTCTGGGTGTCGGAGAAATATTTTTTACAATAAAAAATCCAAAATGTCGTCCACCGGTGCTCCTTCTTCCATGCAATGTGGTGCCTGTAGTCCCGCACTTTTCTATTTCTGTAGTGAGAATGTGTGAAAAGAACTCCGAACACATTAGCATTATTACCACTTGTAAAGGGAAAGTGGACTGGGCCAGTATCTCAGCCCAGAAGGGGGCAGGCGGCTCCGGGTCTGAAGGCTGGAGGGAACAGAGCAGCATTGAGGTGAGGTGTAAACTGCAATGGGACGGCCTGGGGTTCAGGGCCAGACCGCCCCTCCCACTCCTTGGTTAATAAACAGCTCCCCTCTTCCCTCTCCGGATCGTCTAGAGGACAAACAGTAGAATAACCTTTTAGTAAAAGCAGGTACACATGCACAGTTCACAACAAAGCTCCCAGCCTGAAGCACAAGCCGCACCCCGTGCTGCCTGAAAGTATCCGTCTGCCCCCACCCCTCCATAGGCGGTCTTCCGCTGCCATTGTTCCCCCTCTTTTAATCATGACGCCCCCTCCTGCTCACATTTACAATGTGACGCGTTCCTTCTGCGGGCGGGCAGATTCAACCACACACTGTTCACAATCACAAGCAGACTGTTCTGCGAGGTGCCCCGGGACCAGGGCCCTTCCTGCAGCCCACACGTTTCCAAAATGTCAGTTCTGTAGGTATTTCCGACAGAACTCCCCGTGGCTCAGAGCACGTAACCTTCCCTAAGGGATGTTATTAATCTCGTATTTTGTGTTCTTTTGATAGGGATTTGTATGTATGCTTCATGACATGGTTTTGTGGCAGGTCACGTTGCATTCCAAAATGCCTATGTATATAGGTGCCCGCAATGGTAACGGAGGCGCATTCAATACAGTCCAAATTCTCCACATGGGCTCTTGTTTATAGATGTCCTGCAGATCACGGCGAATGTATCTTTTAAAACCAACAGTAGAGCCGATTACTCCTAAAGGCTTATTCTAAAAATATATTATATTTAGGATATGTATTCATACCTACGTTCTGTCTGCTCTCTCAAGATCTCGCAGTTTCTCCACTTTTCTCTTTCCCCTTTCGTCCTTAGTTTTTTCTATCTTTTGTTCTGTATATATTTTTTCCTTCATGTTCTCAATATCAGGTTTTCATTCATTTCATTCCTCGCCTTTCTCTTATTTCTCTGCTTCCTTTTTTTCACTTTTTGCTTTTTCTAATACCGTTTCTCTTTCTTTCTTTCTTTCTCGCCAAGTGTTTCTTTTTACATTTTATCGTTTCATTATTTCACGTTACTGCTCTTTCTTGTAATCATTCATTCCTTCCGCAAAAGTTTTTCCAGGGAGGGGTGGTGGGGGGGCTAACCTGGCAAATGAAGGGGCGTGGCTATTGGTAATCAATAGGGGCGGGGCTAAAATGGCAGACAATCAGGATCGGGTAATGCTCAGGCCAAGCTGAGAAAAACAAGCATTGACATTGCCAATAGGTCTCGCCTTTGGGACCTTATAAGTATTTAGTTCTGCAGCAGGTCCCAAAGGCGAGACCTATTGGCTATGCCAATGCTTGTTTTGTTAGTATTTACTGTCCTGGTGACACTAGTTGTGAATCTCCACCCAATTGCTTGTTAGAGCCTATGAACACCGTCCCTGTGTGAGCTTGGGGAGTTACAAGCACACGATTTATAGCGCGTATAAAAAATGAGTGCAACCAGAGTGTGACAAGCAAAGTAAAATGTGAAAAATATGTGAATGGATAAGTTTCGGTTGCGATTTAAGGTAGCTGCTTTGAACAGGAAACCTACGAATCTCCTCTAGTTTGTCATCGCCGATATAAAGATAAGCACCAGAGATCTAGTCTGTTATAGAGATGTTAATACTGTTGATTAGGCATCTATTTAATTGATGCGACATGGACTGGAGATGGGAAGAGAAGATGAAACACAGACAGGGGGGTGGGAGGGGAAAAAGCCATATGAACCTGATGCAGTTAAAAGTTGGATGGCGTGGCTCACAACGAGTCAATGGACGAAGGTATCACGGGGAAGGCAATGGACACAAAGAGGAACGATTTGCAGACAAGATAATTTATTAGTGTAATATATATATATATATATATATATATATATATATACACTGAAAAAACCATAGGTTTCACACATGTTATAGTTAGCGGAAATTTTACTGATAAAAAACCAATGAAATTCCCCCGTTATAGTTAGTGCAGGCAACTATAACTCACGCGACCGCAATCCTCTGCTGATGCTAATACTGTATTTAGACACTTATTTGCCCATGTCTTCTTCCATAAATTTTTAGCTATACATATATTACAAATATTTTTTTTTCATAAAGACACATATGTCATCAGCAGAAGATTGCGGTCGCGTGAGTTATAGTTGCCTGCACTAACTATAACGGGGGAATTTCATTGGTTTTTTATCAGTAAAATTTCCGCTAACTATAACATGTGTGAAACCTATGGTTTTTTCAGTGAATTTGCAAGGTTTTTTAAATGCTAATTCCCAACTATAACGTGTGTGAAACCTATGGTTTTTTCAGTGAATTTGTACGGTTTTTTAAATGCTAAGTTACTTTACGCCATTCGTGGCGTGCACGCCCACTTAACGCAGTTCGTTCCGTGCGCGCACAGTGAGCACTTTACGCAGTTAGTGCCGTACACGCAAGGTGGGCACGCAGTGCGCTACGCGCACCGCGTGCCCACGTTACCCACCGTGCGCACATGGAGGACATATTATGCGCTTCCTTGTGATAGGTAATCTGTTAAATTTAATTTGTAAGTGATGACAATAATATGCCATGCACAGAGAGTGTTTTTTTTTTTTTATTAAAATTTTTAGCGTAAGCGCACCGTACGCGTACGGTAAGCGTAATCGGCGAAATTTTCAAAAAATAAAAATTTACCGTTTTTGGCCTTGGGGGATCTTTGAGGACTCAACTAACATGGCTATGTGCATGGGCGCTGTCTAAACAGCCCCTTTATATGTTTTTTGCCTTTGTTTACAGCCCCCCCCTCAGAGTGCGAGAGAGAAAATGGCGGCCGCCGCTTCCTGGTTTCGACCGATTCGAATGTTTACTTAGATGTAACAGCCAATCAGAATCGCGCTCGCGCACGCCACCAGCGCACCGTAAGCTGCCTCAGATATATATATTGATTTAAAGGCTATTTTCTCAGAATCTACTGAACAGATTTACACCAAACCTACAAAAGGCACTTCCTTGACCTGAGGACTACCTCTCTGCCAAATTTCTAGTAATTCTGTTCAGCCGTTCGTGCTGTACCCCTGTCTAAAGGTCCTATGGAAAAATGCATGGGAAAAACGCGTTTTGGGACCCCCCTTTTATCTCAGCCCCCGCTTGACGAATCCCCCCGAGACTTTCAGGGTAGGAGCGGAGCGTAGCGCCCCACCTATTTTGAGAAATTCACGAGGATTCGTCGACCGGCGCCAAAGTTATTCAAAATAGAATGTTGCGGATTTCCTATGGAAACAGGGTCCTAACTATAACTACCTACTGGCGACCGCCAGTAGGTAATATATTACCTACTAGAAATTTGGCAGAGAGGTAGTCCTCAGGTCAAGGAAGTGCCTTTTGTAGGTTTGGTGTAAATCTGTTCAGTAGATTCTGAGAAAATAGCCTTTAAATCAATATATATATCTGAGCCAGCTTACGGAGCGCTTACCGTGCGCTTACCGTACGCGTACGGTGACGTGCGCGAGCGCGATTCTGATTGGCTGTTAGATCTTAGTAAACATTCGAATCGGTCGAAACCAGGAAGCGGCGGCCGCCATTTTCTCTCTCGCACTCTGAGGGGTGGAGGATTAACAAAGGGAAAAAACATGTAAAGGGGCTGTTTAGACAGCTCCTAATCACATAGCCTTGATGATGGTGTCCCCAATGAATCCCCAAGGTCAAAAAATCAATTTTGATTTTTTTCGAAAAATCGGCGATTACGCTTACCGTACGCGTACGCTAAAAATTGCCAAAATAAAACAAAAATACCAACCACACTCTCCCCATCCCGTGTGCAAATGGTGCCCGCAGAGCATCATTTGTGCATGGCATATTTCTTACTGTATGAAAAGCAAAAAGATTTCCTTTCGCAACGAAGCGCATAATATGTCCTCCATGTGCGCATGGTGCGCGAAGCGCATCGTGCGTACATGGCCCATCCAGCGTAACGTGGGCACGCGGTGCGCGTAGCGCACCGTGTGCCCGTGCGTGCATGGCACTAACTGCGTAAAGTGGGCACGCGGTGCGCGAAGCGCACCGCGTGCTCACTGTGCGCGCATGGTGCGCGAAGCGCACCGTGCGCGCATGGAACGAACTGCGTTAAGTGGGCGCGCACGCCACGAATGGCGTAAAGTAACTTAGCATTTAAAAAAACTTACAAATTCACTGGAAAAAACCATAGGTTTCACACACGTTATAGTTAGGAAATAGCATTTAAAAAACCTTGCAAATTCACTGAAAAAAACATAGGTTTCACACATGTTATAGTTAGCTGGACATTTTACTGATAAAAAAACAATGAAATTCCCCCGTTATAGTTAGTGCAGGCAACTATAACTCACGCGACCGCAATCCTCTGCTGATGACATATGTGTCTTTATGAAAAAAAAATATTTGTAATATATGTATAGCTAAAATTTAATGGAAGAAGACATGGGCAAATAATTGTCTAAATACAGTATTAGCATCAGCAGAGGATTGCGGTCGCGTGAGTTATAGTTGCCTGCATTAACTATAACGGGGGAATTTCATTGGTTTTTTATCAGTAAAATGTCCAGCTAACTATAACATGTGTGAAACCTATGGTTTTTTCAGTGAATTTGCAAGGTTTTTTAAATGCTATTTCCTAACTATAACGTGTGTGAAACCTATGGTTTTTTCAGTGAATATATATATATATATATATATATTTCACTGAGAAAAACAAAGCTTACACAGACATTATAGTTAGGCTCAAGTTTCACTCGTAAACAACAAGAGAAATTCAGCAGTTATAGTTAGCTAAGCTAACTATAATTCGCGCCCACACAATGTACTGCTTATGACCTCACATATTACATCACTCATGACATCACTGATTGTTGGAACTGGCCCTTTTTGCAGGGTGATTGCCTAACTTTTTGCCTACCTCCGTTAATTTTTCTTACCGGTTTGTTAGTTTTATGACTCTGGACACTTTACCACTCTTGATCAGTGCTAAAGTGCATGTGCTCTCTCTTGTAAACTTGGTAAGACTGGTCTACACCTGTCAGGCATATTTGATTTACCCGTAAGTCCCTTGTACAGTGGTATCTTTCATACCCAGGGAATGTAAATTAAATGCTACTAGTGGGCTTGCAGCGCTGTTTGAGCCACCCAACAAAGTAGCCTTTCAAACCGGTTTCACGCCGCTGTAGGGCCTGCGCATGCAGTTTACTGCCGCAGTGACATGGCATTTAAAGTGGTTGCCACGTCTTAAATTCCACTTTTACTACATATAAGTCACCCCTAAGGTAGGCCCTAGCTAGCACTATGGGCAGGGTGCTGTGTAGGTATAAGGTAGGACATGTGCCTTAACTGTGTGTCATGTCCTGGTAGTGACAAACAGCCTATTTGGTTCCTCACTGCTGTGAGGCTGCCCTCTCATAGGTTTGCATTGGGAATTCCAAGATATGTGCTTCAGTGGTAATTTCTGATATGAAAGGGCTAGCGTGGCCATGTTTGGAATAGTTGTAATAAATCCTGCTTATTGCTGAAAGTGGATTTGTTGTTACTACTTTAGAAATGCTACTTTTAAAAGTAGGCATTTATGTGTGCATACAACTATTTGTGCCCTGCCTGTATGTGTAATTAACATCTGGTTGAGACGGACAGGAGAAGGGGATTCGCATTCACTCTAGACAGTCCCAAAGGGGGGTTGAGGTGTGTCCTGCCTTTCCTCAGTGATTCAGCGCTGGGCTGAATAGACCTTGGCTGCATTTAGAGTGGTGGGAGGAGTTTCCCTTGTACCTGAATAGGCCTGATCTGCATTTAGAGTGGTGGGAGGTGTTGCATCTGCACCTGAATAGGGCTGTGCATGACTTTCACAATGCCGTCTCCACCCCCCTGTAGTGTGTCTGGGGCCAGGACTTGGGATGTGAATAGGGGTGTTGTGCACTTCTAAAAAGTGATTGAAGTGCCCCCAGAACAAAGACTTGTGGAGTATAAGTTCAGGGGCTGTGACCTCATAGTTTAAGAAACTGCATGGGACTTACAACCAGACGCTGCATTTTACACCAGAGGACTGCTACGCCTCAGAAGGAACCGCCATTTTGGACTTCTTGCTTGTGAGACTAATCTGCTGCTTGCTGGGAGGCTGAAGGGATGGCCACTGTGCCAAGTGACCCTGTGTGCTGGCCTGCCTGTACCTCGTTCTATGTCCCAGTGTTCTCCAGGGTCTGGGTGGTGTCCCCCCCCCCCACCTCCCTGCTTTAAAAGCAAGTCTACTTCCAGAAGTAGAAGCGAGTGGTGAGCGCTCTCCTAGGATCAGCAGCAGGCTCTAACAAGAAGCTGTGATGGATTGCCCCTTGTGATTTTTTTTTTTTTTTAAAGAAGCACTTTTGTCATGGTCTTGGAGCTGCAGGAGGGGGGAGCGTAGGTGAAGGAAGTGCTCTCCCTCTCCCTAGCGGCCTGTTTTCAGGCATCCTTTTTCCTGATCAGCAGCCAGGGCTCTGCTAAGTGGCCCCAGATGGCAGACTAGGCAGTGATGAATCCCGGCTGGGAGTTCCTCTGAGTTGCTGGGGCAACGCCGACAACAGAGGGAGGCGGGACCCAACCACAAGAGCAAGCCGGAGCCTCGTGGGCTCCCACCAGCCCCACCTGGACGGAACCGTAGCCTTGGCTGGAGAGTGCCAAGGGAGGGCACCCGTCAGCATTGGGTCTCAACGAGGAGACCAGGGCGGGGCCGAGAGCGGTCCTTGGGAGATTGCGGTAGAGAGGTCCCGGTGAGTTGGGGCCTACGGAGGTGGGCACAGCTGCCCACCCCCCCTCCACCTGAGAGGCCTGGTCACGCCCCACCACATCTGTGACAGAGGCTGAGCCCGTGTCTGCGGGCTGCAGTCCTTTGCGGACCTTTAGGGGACACTGTTTTTGGTTGCACGGGCATTATGGGAAAACGGTTGCTACCTTTGGCCGAGCAGAGTGGCCGGGCACCTCCACATATTCCTCACAGGCTGCGCCACGTGTCGCAGGCAGCTACCACTCACTGTTGGGGGCCCTATTGTGGATGCAGGAAATGAGATTGCAGGACAGGGTAGTAACGCTCGACGGAGGCCCCGTTCCTGCGGCTCACCCGCTGTGGTCCAAAGCTTGTGTGAGGCTCGCAGGTATCCTTGACCCCTACGGGGGGCCCCACAACTACCATGCATCCCCTACGAGCAGCACAAAAGCACTGCGGTTGCACAGTTAAGTACAAAGGGGGCTTTGGGACACCATGATTACCTGGTGATTGCCCCTAAAGCAGGGTCTAGTTTTACCATATAGTGCCCCATGCCCATTCTGTCCACATCTGAAGCATGAGAGTCTCAAATGTCCCTGCCAGCCCATAAACAGGGTTGTACTAAAATTGTCCACACTGCCTTGAGCATCTACAGAGGCAGTAGGCCTCACACCCTCCTGTAACCCAAGATGCATCTCTCCTCTGCAATCTTTCTGAACATCAAGAAGATGTAGCAATAACAGGATGCATCTGTCATCTAGAAGAACAAGATTGGCTAAGAATAGAGTGGGGGCCAACTTGGACTTTCTGCAGCGTTGGAAACAAAAATAGCAACAGGACATAAAACAAACAATAGCCTTATAAGGAGCTTCCACCCTAAAGCTTCCGAGAGGTGACGAAAAGTGTTTTTGATAAAAAGTCCAAACTTTTTTTTTTTTTTTTTTTTTAAAACCTTTATTGTAAATCAGTGACACAGCTATTCAAAAAAAAAGTCCAAACTTTTATTATGTTCTGCGGTCAAGCACCTGCCAAAATGAGATCTTGCAGTTCCTCATTTCATATGTATAAAAGGGCTACTTATCTGCCCATTCGTTAACCACCTCTTGCAGTGTATTTTTTCACTACAATGGTGCTACCGTTTAACCATTTTATTTAGCATTTTGATTAAGGTTGTTGTGCTTCATTGTACTTTGATATTAATTTTTTCTTTCTCTTTTTCTTTGCATTGCATTGCTGTGATTTTAATCTAATTAGATTGTATAGTGTTATTTTTGATTAATGATGTGTCTTTGATATTTGTGTCTAAATTGTTTGACTAAATAGTATTCCTGCATTTTTAGACGTGACTTGTTATTTCAGATAGTACATTTCCGTACTAATTTATGTGGTAAAAACCACACTCGAACATCCCTGCGTAACACAGCGGCATTCTTAGGCCCTGATGGTGTGCTTTACCTATGACCCAACGGGTTTGTGGTTACATATGGATTTCATGTGATGCAAACAGTCTGTGGACTCCTCAGGGAGCTAGCTGTGATGTTATGCCTGCCAATGTTTGATAACAGCGGCAGCTTATAAATATTTGCCTTAATGCACCAATTGTTGTTTATGACAAGTGCCCTATGGCAATGTGATTTGATGATCGATGTGACTTCACGACAAGTGCCTAGGGGCACAGTGATTTATGTGATTATGGTCTAATTTGTTTTATATGCAATACAAAGAATATTTTTATATAATCATGTGTGGAGTCTTTTTTGTGGTGTGCCTAGTGTGTGTTTGTGTTGTGCAAATGCTTTACACATTGCCTCTGGGATAATTCTGAATGCTCTGCCAACCTACCAAGCAGGTGAGCAGGGGTTATCTTGGGTGAGGAACTTCCTTACCCTTACTAGAGCATTGGGTTCTGCCTGGCTTAGGTGCATACCCTAGCCAACTAGAAAACCCATTTCTAACTTTCTAACACCGATGAGATTATCCAGTGACTGTTTTTAAAAGGTTTATGAGTGTTAAATATATATACCAAGGTGTATTTATGAATCAATGGGTGAATGAGTGTCTCTACGGATGATTCAGTGGGTGCATGACTGACTGAACAAGTGAGTGATTAGGTGTCTCCTTGAATGTATGAGTGAGTGAGTAGGTTGTGTGAATGTCTGTTTCAGTCTGTCAGTTGGTGTCTAAGTGGCTTTATTGGTTGGTGAATGGGTATGTGAATGGATGAATGGGTGATTGGTTGCCTGAGTATCTGTATGGGTGTATGAGTGCATGAGTGTCTGTGTGGGTGGATGAGGGTGTGTGACTGTCTGCATGGATGAGTGAATGGGTGAGTCAGTGGCTGTATGGGTTTGTGAGTGCATCTGTAAGGGGCTGTATGGGTGACTGAGGTGTCGTTTAGAGAATGGATGTGTCCGTGGCAAATGGATGAGTAGCTGCATATGTGAAAGGCAGTATGGGTGAGTGTTGTCGTATATGTGTGAGTGATTGTGTGAGTGATTGTGAGAGTGATTGTGAGAGTGGCTGTATGGGTGAGCAAGTGCTTGGGTCAGTGATGTTATATGTCAGTGAGTATGTGTTAGTATCTGTATGAATAAGTGAGTGTGTGTGTGTGTGTATAAATGTATAGGTAAGTGGCTGTGTGAGTCACCCAATGGGTGAGCGAGTAGCTCTATGGGCAGTGTGTGAGTAGCTGTATGGGTGTATAAGTGGATATATCAGTGGCTGTATAAGTGAGTGAGTTGGTGTATGGGTGACTGAGTGTATGTGTGTGTAGACCTATGAATCAGTGAGTGGATGTGTAAGTAGTGGAATAGGTGTGTCCATGGTTTTGAGAATGGTAGTGTGGAAGTTGGTGTGGGTATATGAAAAGTTATATTGGGGTGTGAGTGGGTGTGTGATTGGTTCTGTGAATGTCATCAGTGAGGTCATATGAGATGTAATCAGTGATGTTACTGACCATGCCATGATTGATGTAATATGTGAGGTCATAAGCAGTGGATTGCAGGGGCACGAGTTATGGTTATCTCAGCTAACTATAACTGCTGTATTTCTCCAGTTTTGTATGAGTGAAACCTGATCCTAACTATAGCGCCTCTTTAACCTTTGTTTTTTTTCAATGAATTTCTAAGGTTTATTTTATTCCTTTTCCTAATTATAACGTCCTTGTAACCTCAGTTTTTTCAGTGAAGGTATTTATTTATGCTTTTCCAAGTCAGAAATGTTCAATACAGATACTTCATAGAAGTAAATTCATATGTAGAATATTTCATACTATATGTGTAGCATAATGTGGTCCGGAGCATAGAGATCACAAAAACGACCAAGTTAACAACATCAATTAACTATCATCTAAAGAGAAACACAGTCAGTACCATCCTTCCATATGAAAGTGAGAGAAAAAAAAAGGAAAAATGAAACTTGTTTCCTTACCTTTCTTCTTCCCTTCCTTCTCTTTTAATTGATTATAAATCCCAGTTAAAACCTGCCCAGATGTTATCAAATTTCCTCAAAGAAGAGGGACCTCCACCTTTAGCCAAGGCCACCTCAGACTCAGACATATCTCAGGAGGGGCCCACCATTCAACTGCCTTTGGGGGAATAGCAGAAATCCATGCCCGGGCTTTACATAATTGAGCACAGAGAATCATTATTGTCGATGAGCTCTTATTTCCCCCTTCGTATTCAGACTTGACCCCCATCAGTATCTTTAGGGGATGGCGAGACTTGGAATCCTATGCCAGACAACATTAGCCTGGTTACCCCGTCCCAAAAACTGTGCAGGGCTGGGCATATGGCAAACATGTACAATGTTGGTGGCTAAGAAAGTCCATTTGGGGCACCTGACTTTATCACCAGATATATTGGCGCCCCATGTGGAGATCCTCTCAGGAGTGTAGTATAAAAGGCAAATAGTCTTAAACTGTTATACTTTGAGATTAATGGAGTGTACCAAACATATCGCCGATCTTCAGTGCCCTCAGAATCTCTGAAGCAAGGATGTCGGAGGATAGAAGCCGATTCCATTTTGTTGCCAATCCCTCATTATCATCAGTGGCGTACTGAGACAAAATCCTGATATATCGCACTTATGGATGTTTTTTTTATCTAATGTATATAAAGTTAGCTCTGTACCTTCAAGATCCGCCAGGTGGTTACACCCCGACAAAAAGCAATCCCTCACTTGTAGATACTTGAAACAATAGTGGTTAGGGAGCCCATGGATAGCTTGCAGACTGGCAAATAAGCAGAAACCATTCAGATCCTACAGCTGCCTAATAGTCGGAGCTCCATCTCGTGCCAATGCCATACCTATAGAATCCTGAAATACTGATGGGAAGGCAGGATTATCCCATAACTGTGATTCTGTATTAAAAACGCTAAAGAGAGGAGGAGGAGCCTAGCACGCATCCAAGATGGTCGCGTGAGCATAGGGCTCCCCGGACCCTCGCTGCTCCTCGGAACTTATCCTGACTTTATCCTGACTTGGTTGACGGAATCTGGAAGATGAACGTTGGCTGAACCCTAAACTCTTTTCAGAAACCAAATTGGACCTGGGAATCCTGATCTATGGTGGTTTGAACTTTTGAGGCCCAACCGATGGATGTGCCCGGTGCGAAGGTGAACTGTGGAGCCGGGGCATAGTTGAACAACAACGGCATCGGGGCTGTGCCAACGGCCGTCCCATCACTTTCTGTTTCACTTTCGGATCTCTGAGGGGCTGGACAGTGGAATTGCTTTGTGCGGCTGGGGATTCACTCGGCCCTCGCTTGGTGCCTTTGCCTCTGCCTGATACCAGTGTGCCCATTGACTTTGATCCCCTCGCACCGCCACATTGCGGTCTCTGGTACGGCTCGTGCCTGCTTTGCCTGTGCCCCTTCGACGCTTGCTCGGTGGTCCCCCTCGGCGAGCGTGGTCCACATGGGAGGCAGGGGGGATCCCGAGAGGCGTAAGACCAAGACATCCCTACGCGGGGGGCCGGTCCAGACTAACAACATGGACTGCTACACTGAAGGCAAGGGGTCCCCTGGGACGGCCAGTGTTCTCCCGGATGATGCCGGTGGTGGCCCGTCCGTCCCTCCGGATTTGTCATTGCAGGACATCATGGGCGCCATTAACGGCATCAAGGAGACCATCGCTTCGCAGTACGAGGCCTTGGCCCGTAAAATCAACACGGTGGCCATTGATATTACGCTAATTCGGGCGGATCTCTCTAAGACCAATGAGAGGGTTCAATCGCTGGATGTGCGGACGTCCACCCTTGGTACGGATGTGTCGGACCTGCAGACTGCTCTTGGCGACCTCAAGTCGGCCAACGATCTAATGGCCCGGCGGCTGGAGGACTTCGAGGGACGGGCTCGACGCAATAACATCCGCGTCATAGGTGTTCCGGAGACCTCCGACAACCGCCCGGTTGATCTTATGGTTGAGGAGCTCATCCTCAAACAGCTTGCCCCCGCTGGCCTGAGTAAGTTCTTTGCCGTGGAGCGGGCCCATCGAGTTCCAGGCGGTCGGCCGCGACCGGGAGCTCCCCCGAGGCCTATTGTTACAAAACTTTTTCACTACAGAGACCGAGATGCGATTCTGCAGGCCTCACGGGTCCATGGCCCGGTCCGATATGAGAACTCATCCATTAACTTTTTCCCGGACTTCACCCAACTGGTCCAGAAACAGCGGATGGGCTTCCAGGGGGTGAAGCGTCGTCTCCGGGACCTGGGTCTTAAGTACTCTATGCTTTTTCCTGCTAGGCTCCGAGTGGAATACGAAGATCGGACTACCTTTTTTGACTGTCCTGCGACTGTGAGTGACTGGCTGGATTCGCTGCCGGACCGGGGTGACCGGCCTGGGCCTTCTGCTGGTACCGAGGGTGGCGGGCCTCCTTCGGAGTGACTTTTGGTCCTTGACTTTGCCATTTTGTTTTGTTCGGCTGGGTTCTACTTCTTTTGTGTATTTTGTTTCATTATGATCTGTGTGGGGGGCGGGCAGGGACGGGTCCCTTTCCTCCTCCGGGGTCTTTTCGTAGAATGGGGTTTGTAGGGCGACAGGCACACTGCAAGTTGGGGTGGTTTTTTGGACCGCAGGGGTGCAGGGTGGGGGGGAGTTGGATTCGGGGGGGGCGTTGGTGGGTGGGAGGGGTTGTTTGGATTTGTGTTTTTTGTTTTCAAGGCGAGGTATTGGCTCTGGTTCAGTTTCGGGTGTCGCGCTATTTGCTGGGGGACCCTTGATCTACTGGAGGGGATGGGGGGGGACGGGTTGAGATTGATGTCTTGGAACGTCAACGGATTGGGTGACCGTATCAAACGGGGTGTTGTGCTGCAATATTTGCGTCGTTTGACTCCTGATGTGGTATTCTTACAGGAGACGCATCTGGTTGGTAACGTTTGTCATGCCATGAACAGGGGGGGGATACCGGCTCGTGGCCCATTCCGGTTTCACCACTGGCTCTAGAGGGGTAGGCATTCTCCTACGATCTTCACTTCCGCTAGAGATCACCAGGGTAGTCCTAGACGACAGAGGGCGCTATGTGGCTCTGACTGGGAGGTGGGAGGGACAGTCCCTTTCCTTGGTCTCGGTCTATGTTCCCCCGGGCCTCCAGAACTCCACTTTCTCAGACTTGGGTCGTATGCTGCTTGAGCTTCCTGACAGTCTGTTGCTTATGGGTGGGGATTTTAATTCGGTTGTCTCGGGTGATCTGGATCGCCACCCGCCCAGGGCCCTCCCTGCTGCCCAGGCGTGGCTCGGCGGACTCTTGGAGACCTTCGGTCTGGTGGATTGTTGGAGGTTAATGCATCCGACACAGTGTCAGTACACATTTCACTCTGGGGCCCATGGGAGTCTCTCCAGATTGGATTATTTTCTTATGCCCGCAGCCCAGACTGCCCAGATTCGAGAGGTTAAGCACCTGGCCCGGGGTATCTCTGATCATTCCCCACTGTGGTTGCTTTTCGACACCGGGACGCGGTCCGCTGGGCGGATCGCCCCTATCAACCCTTGGTACCTGCGAGACCCCAAGATTCGTGATAGCCTGGTTAAGTCGATTGATCAGTATTTTCTCGAGAATGAGGGGTCGGTGTTGTCCTCAGTGTCCCTGTGGGAAGCCTTCAAAGCAGTGCTCCGCGGGCATGCCCTATCCCAGATAGTGGTGGCTAAGAGGGTTAAGAATGAGGCGGTGGTGAAGCTGGAGACTGAAATATCGGGGCTGGAGGCAGCTTTGGAGACGGGTGTCACTCAGGATGGGCTTCATGCCCTCAGCTTGAAGCAGTTTGAGTATAAGTCTCTTGTTACTGACGCTGCCAAGACCATGTATAGGGAGCAGCAGGGTAGGTTGTATGATGCCGGGGACAAGGCGGGTAAACTGATTGCTTGGTTGGATAAGAAGGAGAGAGTGAATCGTGTGGTCCCGGAGCTTCGGGTTTCGGATGGAGTGTGTGTGACTGACCCTGGTGAGATTGTGGAGTGTTTTGCTGACCACCTCCGGGCGGTGTACTCCCCGGTGTCTGATAGAGATGGGGATGACTCTCGTCTCTTGCTGCGGGACATTGCCTTGCCCGGCTTATCCGTCGAGGACCGTGAGCAGATGGATGCCTTCCTGTCTTTCGACGAGATTGCTACCGCGATTCGTTCCCTTCGCTCGGGCAAGGCTATGGGCCCCAACGGACTGCCGATTGAACTGTATAAACTGCGCCCGGATAAAATCGCGCCTTTCCTCCGTCGTATGTTTCTGGAGTCGCTCGAGCGGGGTTCCCTTCCCGACGACCAGCGTCTGGCTACTATAGTTGTGATTCCCAAAGACGGTAAGCCACGAGACCGCTGTGCCTCATATAGGCCTATTTCCCTCCTAAATGCCGAACCGAAAATCCTTGCCAAGGTCCTCGCTAATCGCTTGCTGAGCGTTATATGTGATTTGATACATCCGGATCAATGCGGCTTTATCCCTCATCGTAATACCGCTCTCAACTTGCGGCGTCTGCATGGCGTCCTCGCTAGGGCGGAGTACTTCTCTGAACCGGCCATATTGGTTTCCCTAGACGCAACGATGGCCTTTGATACCATCGAGTGGCCGTTCCTTTGGGCCGTCTTGGCGAAGTTTGGCTTTGGGGAGGGATATATTAGTTGGGTGAAGCTCCTTTATGCTGGACCAATGGCTCAGGTTGTTGTCAATGGGCGGGTTTCTCGGCCTTTCGCTCTCGGGAGGGGTACTAGGCAGGGGTGCCCGTTGTCCCCTCTGCTCTTTGCTCTCGCCTTGGAACCGCTCGCTGCCTGGCTCCGCTGGGAGCCCGCGATCAGAGGGATCCGGTGGGCCCCGGATTTCGAGGATCGGGTCTCGTTGTACGCGGACGATATTCTTTTGTACCTCACCTCGCCGCGGACGTCGCTCAATGAGCTTTTTGATGTCCTTACTTCCTTCGGGAGAAATTCGGGTTTGATAATTAACTGGTCCAAATCTTGCGTGTATCCTATCTCCGGTGGCCTTCCTCTCTTGCCGCCTCGGCTCCCGATCCAAACATCTCAATCCGGCTTTAAATACTTGGGGGTGTACGTTTCGTTGGATCCGGCGGTCCGCTACGAGCAGAATCTCCTGTCTCCACTCCGGCGTTTGAGGGTGGATACGGCTCGGTGGTGTAAGTTGCCCTTGTCTCCACTTGGTCGCGCAGCACTGTTTAAAATGATGTCCCTTCCCAGATTTCTTTATGCACTCCAGAACTCCTTCGATGTCATTCCGGCGGCCTACTTTAGGGAAGTGGAGAGTTTGCAGAGGAGACTGGTTTGGGACGGTCGTGCGCGTATCGCTTTGGCAAAGCTGACACTCCCCTGGTATGACGGGGGCATCGCGCTTCCTGACATTAGAAGGTACTATTGGGCCTCCCAGCTGTCTGCCATTAACCATGCTACGTATGCTCCTGGTTCGAACCCGGCATATGAGATGGATAAATTCCTGCTTCCCGGCGGTAACTATAACAGAGCGCTTTACTCTCGATCTGCCGGAAGGACCCTCACGGGCCCTACTAGGATTGCGGTACGTGTGTGGAAGGCGGCGAATGTAGCGGTGGGCTGGAGTGAGCGTTTAACGTGTGCTACTCCGTTATTTGCCTCGGAGCGCTTGGGAAGCCTCTGGACAACGAAAGGCTTTGAGCACTGGGATACGATCGGCATTAGCAGAGTGGGGGACCTATGGGTTAAAGTCGCGGTTAAATCCTTCGCGGCGCTTCAGAGCGAGTACGAGCTTAGTGAAAGGGAGTTCTTCCACTATGCCCAGGTTCGGCATGCCCTGCTCTCGGTCTTTGGGGAGGGGACCCCGGTCCCGGTTTCTTCGCCTCTCGAGGACCGCATACTCGACAGACACGTCCCCGACAGTACTATCTCCCTGATTTATAAAAAACTAATAAATAATCGGGCTGACCTCTTGGTGCGTCTTCGGGAGGCATGGACGGGAGATGGGGTTGAGTTGGACGACGAGGACTGGCAGTCTGCGCTGTCATCCCCTAAGGGGGTTGCCATCCCGGCCCGTCTCCGTCTGGTCCAGCTTAAGATTCTCCATCGTGTTTATGTGACGGGTCCCCGTCTGGTCTCGATGGGGTTTTCTGACGACGGGCTCTGTAAGCGTGGCTGCGGGCTCAGTGCCACCTTTCTCCACATCCTCTGGGAGTGCCGCGAGGTGGCGGAATATTGGCGCCAGGTGCATGAGGTTATGAGACGAGTCACTGGGGTCGCTCTGCTGCCGGAGGTGCGTCGATGTGTTCTGAATGTGTGGGAGCCCAATGACTATAATGCGGCCCAGGCTCGGTGGGCGGCCCTGGGGAACATGATCGCAAAGAGAGATATAGCGCAGCTTTGGGGTTCCCAACGGCCTCCCACCGTGTCCGTATGGAAGGAGAACATGGACTGGTGCATGTTCAGGGAGAAGACTGTATGTGGCTCGTGGTAAACCGGGGGCATGGGGTAGAATCTGGGGTCAGTGGAATGTGTATCGAGGGACTATCTGTTCTCCCCCCCTGGTGGATACATCTGAGGTTGCCTTGTCCCCCTGATCCTTGAGGGTTCCTTGCTTATTTCGTTCATCTGAGTATAGATTTGGTTCTCCCGTGGCCCCCCCTCCCTCTCATGCCTCCTTTTTTTTGACCACCCTTGGGTGGTCGGGTGTGGAGTTCCCCTGCCGTGGTTAGACGCCCTTTCAATGTTTTTCGCCTTGCCTTTTGTTTTTCTTTACTTTTGTTGATATTTATGTTAAAAGGGTGTATCCTGACTTCCCTTTATGTGCAGTTTGATCTCCTGTAATTTAGCGGAGCCCCTGTGGGCCAGTCATTGTTTTTTGAACTGTTTGATCATTTTGAATACTAGCGGCCGGCCCAGGTGGTTGTAGGCCCGTGCTTGTACCTTTTTTTTTTTCTGCACAATAAACTTTTTGGAAAAAAAAAAAAAAAAAAAAAAAAAAACGCTAAAGAGAATTTATTACAGATTTCCTGCCAGAAACGGGTGGCATCCTTCACAGTCTTAAACCGGATCCGCTTATAGTAATTAGGGTCTCCTAGCCGTTCGAGGAAAAGCCTAAACTCAGCCCCAAGCGCTGTCTGGTAACAAAAAGCTACTACATCTGGGTCAGCCGGGATTAATAAACTACCCAGGTGCCCTAATTTCAGTGAGTTTCTGAGGTTTTTTGAAATGCTAATTCCCAACTATAACGTCCCTGAAACTTATGTTTTTTTCCCCCCAGTGAATTTCAATGGTTTTATAACTAGTAGTCAAGTTTGGAGAGTGGTGGAGAAAGGGGGCTGGGCCTCCAACCAGCTCTCATGAATCCAGCTGTGTAGGACTTACATGAGGTACCAGGAGGGATTCTAGACCCCCAAGGACCCTCAGGAGTAAAGTGGACTTCATCCCCCAACCAGTGGTACACCACGAGCTGCGTTTGCAGAGTGGTGGAGAAAGGGGGCGTGGCCTCCGAAGACCTCTTAGCAATCCTGCTGTGTGGGACTTACGGGAGGTAACAGGAGGGGTAGTTGCCCTACAAGGACGTCTTTGGGGGCCAACAACCCCTCCTGTTACCTCCAGTAAGTCCATCACACAACAGGATTCCTGAAAACTTCTAGAAGGCCATGCCCCCTTTCTCCAACAATCTGCAAACGCGCCTCCTGGCACACTATTAGTTGGGGTATGAAGTTCCCTTGGCTCTTGGGGGCCCTTGGGAGCCAACTAGCCCTCCTGTTTCCTCCAGTAAGACCCACACAAGTAAATTACTGAGAAGTCATCAGAGGCCACGCCCCTTTTCTCCACCACTTAGCAAACGAGTCGCCTAGCGCACTGCTGCTTTGGGGAAGAAGTCCACTTGCCTCCTGAGGCCCTCAGGAGGTAAGGGGACCTCATCCCCCACCAGCAGTGCGCTGCGATGTGAGTTTGCAGGATGGAGGGAAAGGGGGCAATACCACTGTTGGGGGCTTACTGGAGGTAACAGGAGGTCTGGTTAGCCCCCAAGGACTCTCAGCAGTGAAGGGGACTGCCTCCCTCAACCAGGAGCGTGCCAGGAGACGTGTTTTCAGAGTAGTGTAGAAAGAGAGCGGGGCCTCCAGCAAGTTGGCATCTTTTTTTGTTTTTTTAGGAGGGGGGCCTTAAAGGGAGGAGGCAGGAGGACCCCAACCCCCTTTCTTTCAAATTAATTAATTTTTTTTTTTTAAAGCGAGGGGGGCCACACAGCCTCCCTCCGAGGCTGATTCATGCTTGCCCAGGGAGCAGCTCAGCACTTGAAACCTGCGGGATGGAGTTCGGGTTTAGATGCACTGGAAGGTGAAGCCAAGACACACACACATAGCAGCATAGACAAGCTTGATGGCAGCGATGCAATACTGGCCCGCACCAGATCAGCTAGCCTATAAAACTGCCCAAAAGAGCAGACCATGTGATGATGTTTGTTAAAGTTATGCCCTGGCGACCACCTGTAAACAAGCATTGGCATAGCCAATAGGTCTCGCCTTTGGGACCTTATAAGTGTATAGCCATGCAGCACATTATCAGCCAGTGCCAGCGTAGGGTGAGCTATGGTGCACTACCACAGGTAGTCCCTAGAGGTGCCTGGATAGGAATATAGAGCGCTGGGTGCACTATGTTGCACTACCACAGGTCGTTACTAGAGGTCCCTAGAGAGCCTGACATCAGCTCTTGGGGCTGCACTACTACAGACTGAAGGAGAAAATGGAGCCCAGAGTGCAAGATTGACAGAACCCAGTGTGTTCCAAGGCTCTTCCCACGATTGTCTTACACCTCGGTACACCCCCCGCCATGTAAGTTGTATGCAACAACTCCTTTAGAATGCCACTCACCGCAGACACAGACCAGTGTCAGATAAAAGCTATATGTAAATTAAAAGGCAAAAGAAAAAACAAGGGATGACTTTGAAAGAGAGAAGGGGTATGAAGGAGAAAACAGTAGCAAATTGATAATTTGTGTATGGTGTGAATTATTATGTTCCTTTCTCTGAAAGATTCTCAATAAAAAATCTTAAACGGGAGGAGATACAAAGAGACAGGTTAAACAAGAGGGGGACAATAAAATAATATATGGTGATAAGAAAAGAAAGCGTAACAATTAAAGAACAGAGGTGATTTATGGCATAAACACAGGATCCCAAGAAAAGAATAAAGAATATGCAATCAGGCGATGTGAGACAAACCTGACAGGGGCAGTTTGTAGGAATCACAGAGACAAAACGCAAGAGATTCCAAGCACTACGGGTTAACAATGAAGGATGGTTGGTGTGAAACAAACAGGCAAACACATACTGCATGCTTCCCATGTACGTGTTTGGTACTAGCATACACCAGAGAGAATTGATGCTTTTGTTCAGTGACAGAGGGAAAAGAGTGAGAGCGAGCGGTCCCAGGAAATTGAGAGAATGAAAACCAGAAAAAAGGAGAAAATATGAAATAGTAAAAGGAGGGCGCATATAGTGAGATGGCGGGAGCAAACCCAGTCGACGGAAGAGGAGGTGAATCTGGAATGTCAGAAAGAAGTGAGAGCAAAACATGTCAATTTCTGGAATGTAAAAAGAGAGTACAGGACACATGAAGCAGCAGTGAAAACAGTCACTGCCGATACTCCCTGGAAGCTATCAATGGGTTAACAGCCCCCACCACAAAAAAATACACTTTGAGGTCTGACTGCCCGCACACTTTATGTACCCCATCAAATCCTATGAACGTGTTAACACCCCTGTGCAGTCTGTTTTTCACAGCTAATGCCCTCTCGCGACTTTGTAGTGACATTAAGAGCCCTCCCACTGTAGGGTTCTCCGTGAATACTTTGGCAGCTTGTCTATGGACAAGCTAATGCCAGCTCGTGGCTCACACTCACCACGGACATTGCTTTGAATAAGTAAGGAAAAGCAGCACCCTCAGCGTACCACCAAGTAGAAGCACTAAATTACTGCCCAAGAAGACCCGAATAACTGGCATTTTACAAGGTATGAGGAGGCCTCCAAGAGGTCTTGTCATCCTATTTATTCTCCTGCTGCCCCGGACTTGACCCGTGGAAGAATGGCCTGTAAATTCACTGCTGGTCCCATTATTATAGCGGTGACAGGTAGCCTGGAAATGTATGGCTCTCCAAAGAGCCGCGTGCGCTCCGTGGCAGCATGAGAAAACACCCAGTCTTGCCATCTCTGTCTGTAGCGGAGGAGGGCTGCACATGCTCCGTGCCCCGGCATCGGGGAAGATCTGGGACTCTAGCAGAAAGGGATACGTGTTGGCAAACGAGAGTGACAGTGAAGCCAACCAATGGTAATGAATGACCAGGCTGCAAGCACGTACATGTACTGGGTCAGCCCACAATATGTCTTTCTTTACTAGACAGCTTTTGCTGACTGATAGGCTTGACATACAAGGGTACAGAGAGCGGCATTGCAAAGAGAATGGAGATAAAAAATGGAGATAAAAATGCGGAAAAGAAAGGGAAGAGTATACTGCTGCAACAGAAACAGGAAAAACAGAGAGAATGAATGTAAAGGTGAAAGAGGTGGGAACTTAGAAGAAAGAGGTTTGGATGAGAAAGACGAGAGGGGAAAGGAAGGAGATAATGGCGGGGGGTGAGGATAAACAGAGCGAAGAAGCAGGGGAAAGCGTCCTAGTTACCTGCAATACCTCAAAGTCTATGCCCCCTGACAAGGCAGCAGCTCCAAAAAAACACATCTATGCTTCTGTACCCACAACCAGGCTCCCATCTCTGCCATTCATGAACAGTAAAGAGCCTCCTCCGCCCACCAACGAGGAGTCACTGCGGGGGCACTTCGGAACTGAAGGAGGAAATATCTGTATGTAGGTCAGATGGAAGAGCGAGAGGCGAGAAAGTGAAAGTGATCGCGATCAAGCGCGGCGAGCAATGCGCTTAATGAGCAGGACGAGGAAAGCCATATGGCGCCTCTGCTCGTAAGCGCGCGCCCGTGCACATGCAGGCAAGCTGTAGGCCGGCCATGGCAGCATTTTTTGAAGCCCTTACTAAAAGTCTCGCCAGACCAGCGCATGCGCTGGGTCAGGTGAGACCTAAAAAGGTCCTTAATGTTACCCCTATGACATAACGACACAGATGGTGCCTCACTCAATGCACATCGAAAGGGTAGGGGGGGGGGGGGGGGGGGAGGGACACTCTGCATTTGTGCTCGGAGGGTGGGGGAGGGCTCAACACGAATCACAAGGGTGAAAGCAATATTTCATGAGAGAGGCCAACTTTAAAGCTCCCAAGTTGGCTCCTGTGGTGGCATAATAAAAATGTAAATTAAGCGGCGCACGCTGAAGAAAAGGAAAGGCAGCCATTAGCTGAGCATGACCACTTAGCGAGCGTGGACAAGATGCACACAAAGGGTGGGGGAACGGAAAAGCTGCATTTGTGCTCTGAGGTGGAGGGAGGGGTTATAATGTGAACCAGGAGGGGGAAAAGCAAGAAAGAAAAGGCAGCCATCAGCTGTAAAATAGTCTTCAAAAGAGTAATAAATAACATGCAGCGTAAGAGCCCATATAACAGGGGCAGTCCGTATGGGAGGGTACAAAATTTGACAAGGAGGGTCTAGCAATTTATTTCACCAATCAAAAGACAGTATTTACCAAGGACAGTAAGAGGAGCCAATAGAAAAGATGGGAGGGGCTTCAAACCCATATTCCAGATACAGCATGTCCCGAAGATACAGCATGTCTCGAAGAGCCAGCGCAAGCGATGCCTAGGCGAGACCGGAAAAAGGAGTCATAGGAAGGGGAAAATAAAGGTATGCTTAACGGAAAAAGAAAAGGGAATAATAAAACAAGCAAGAAAAGAAGAGAGACTAAGGATGCAAAAAAAAACACCCTAATAAAATGTAAACACGTTGGGAAGAGGAAAGAAAATCAAAGTAAGAGGAAAACAAAGTAAAAAAATAAATAGAAGTAAAAAACAGAAATTAAGTTGATAGACTCGATGCCCCTGCTGCGCTCTTGTTGGCGGAAATGAACAAAGCTTTTGACTCCCTAAGCTGGACATATCTCTTTGCCTTGCTAAATCGCCTAAATATCGGTCCCCGGTTATTGAGCCTTATTCACTTGCTCTAGGCGGACATAACTGCCGCAGTCTGAGTAGCCGACTCGGTCTCCTGAAGCTTTCCTATTGGGTGAGGTACGCGCCAGGGTTGCCCGCTCTCCCTCTCTCTCTTTGCTCTTGCTATGGAGCCGCTCGCGGCTTGGATACGCATAGACGAGCAGCTGCGCGGCTTCGAGTGGGCACCAGGCTTGTCTGACCGCATAGCATTTTGTTTTTCCTCATAGACCTTGACCGGACTGATCCACGCCTTCTCCGCATTATGCAGATCTTCGGCAAAACATCTGCCCTTTATATGAACCGGGGAAAATCCTATTTGTGGCAGCTGTGGGGTGGAGACCAGCTGGGCGACTGGTCGCAGGAAGAGGTAGTGGTCCCAGATGGCTTTAAATATCTGGGAGTATATCTCTTATCGTCTCCGGCATTGGCGTGGAACTAGAACCTCGCTCCCCTATAGACGCAGGTGGGTGATCAGATGTGAGTATGGTCCCATCTCCCCTTATATCGCTTTGGTAGATCCGCTATTTTTAAAATGATTTCCCTACCTCGTCTCCTTTATCAATTACAGAACCATCCCTATCCGATAAAACCGACATGGTTTCGTCAGTTATATGCTATCCTGGCCTGGTTTTTCTGGGGGAGCAGTGAGTCTCGAGTGGCCCTGAGGACTTGTTTCCAATCCACCTACTCCGGTGGAGTGGCCACTCCAGATATCCAGGCATACTACATGGCCTCTCACTTACTTGGCCTCTCACTTACTTGTCCTCAATGATTGGCGGTATGGCGACCGCGGGGATCCGGCGTACGCAGTAGAACGTTGGCTGTTGGGAGACCATGCTCTCTATATGGTTCTTTATTCAGGGGCATTACTTCAAGAATTGCCACCAGCCTCAACCACGGTCTTTAAGATTTGGAAGTCGTTCCTCTGAAGGATGGGTTGGTGGGTGAGACTCACTAGGGAAACTCCACTATGGAACAACGGACAGCTACCACAACTCACACAACTGTCCGGTTTTCGAGGTTGGGAGACCATCAGGATAGATACAGTCCAGGCAGTTGTACGTGGATGCACTCTCAAGTCCTTCCCTGATATACAAACTGAGTATGGAATGCCCCGCACGCAATTTTCCTGCTATCTTAAATTCTGACACACCTTTACCCCATATATATCTCACCTGACAGAGATCCCTGAATTTAACCCCATTGAGGCTAAAACATTTATGGGCGACCTGGGGGACCATAAATTACCCAAAATATACAGCACACTTATCAACAATACCCCTACTACACTGCACAAAGCTAGAGACATGGCAGCAAGACTTAGGGCCTTTAGAAGAAGATGACTGGGTGGAGGCTCTGGAATCCCGCGCAGCGCAGCAATTGTGGCCCACCTGCTTCTTATTCAATTCCAATACCTACATAGAGCTTACAGTACCAGACACAGGCTGTGGCGTGCTGGGCTCATCGGGTCCCCTCATTGCTTGCACTGTAAATCACTGTCAAAGTTCTGGAGGGGGTGTTGGCATGCTTGTCTGAGGTTTTGGGGTGGGACATTGCATCCTCACCAAGGCTCGCCATGTTGCATGTTACAGAGGATAGAAGTGGCAATAGATATAAGCACCACCTCTTAGTTATGGGTTTTACTCTGGCAAAATGAGATGTTGCTCGGTTCTGGAAAGACTAATCTCCACCGTCACTTGGGTATGGAAAAGGGGTCTAGACTTTTGTATAGGCCTGGAACTCCCGGTCTTTGAAGCACCGGGATGCCCCCGTAAACATTACAAGATTTGGAAAAGGTGGGCTGACTACAGGGGACTATATCTAGAGCCTCCCCGCCCCCCGTCCGATGCTGAGGAACCACTGCTATGACACCATTCCATTGGCATTTCCGTAGTGCTTTTATTCAACGTGACTAAGGGTGGCAAACACTCTCCCTGCATTCAGAATTGTGGTATTTGTTGAACGGAGGTAATTTGGCACTGTTGTTCCCTTTTTCTTTTTAGTTCTTATTTTCTCCTGCAATACATCTTCTGTGTAATCAATCCACTATTATTGCTGAAAATGTTGACTTTCATGTAATCTACCCTGCATACGTATCTTGGGTGCCCTTCAAGGCCCTTGTATTGTACTGGCTGTCAACAATAAAATTATGGTTTAAAAAACAAAATATATATATATTTTATAATTCAGGAGAAATTATTGCAAATTTATTACGTATATTTGTAAGTTCAGACGCAGAAGGGGCTCTTCCTATTAAACATTTAGGCAAAGACTTTGTCCTGCGCAACAAGTTTTAAGGTTCGCCATTACATGGTCATGTATGGGGAGAAAGGACTAAAAGTGGTTACATTTACTTACAGAATTACTGTAAGTTGCCATAACTGCATTACCCTGATCATGAAACACCTAAAGAATGGTATATTTTGTCATGACATAGGACCTCCTTACCAATGTGAGAGAACAAGTGACAAAGACACTGTTCATGGAAACTCTATATTTATGGTGAAGTACCGTGGAATTAGCTGACTTGGGATTGGATATCCATAAGAATTTCTGTATCATGGGTTTTCTAATAACCAAGATGAGGACCTTAAAAACCAGATGGGGCTAGGGAGCTGAAAGCTAGTAATGGGGAGAGGAGGGTCCAGTGTGTGTCTGAACCTCCTGTCAATCCCTGATGGAGGCCTGCGTAATAGGTGTCCAGTAGGTTTCCTGCTCCCAGGTGCATCTTTACTAGGTTGAACAGACCAAATCTAAATCGGTCTTACATATAGCCAGAGGCACACCCTCTATTTTCAGGTCTGTATTATTTATTGTTTCAAGTCTTGATCACGATTTATCACTTGTGTGTATCACTTATGAGAACACCAAGCACGTTTTATGCACTAAGCATCCACTGCATTACTGATATTGCTTCTTTTATATTTTTGTGTTTGGATAAAGATACCATTTTGACATAATTGTATTGATTATTAGTAGGGCACCAGGTTTTATGGTATTTTTGTTTTGCCATTTCCGTCTGTATTTATCCATATTTATGTTTTGCTAATTTTATCTGTATTTATCCATATTTATTTTGGGTTTTGTGGAAGCATTACGCTGAAATTAGTATATTTCCCCATTTATTTAACCGATAAATATGCACTCATACTTGAATGTCTGCCAGGTTTCAGTGCTGTGAACACCCGTAGAAGATGAATCAGTGCACTTATATGAAGATATGCACATTTCAGTATCAACCTTGTGCATATCTACAGCTGTTAAAGCCTCTTTACTAAAATTCCTTTCTTTTTTTTACAGCCCTTATCTATCAATCCACACATCTATTGGCCTGGCAGTCATGGCATACAGTATTTATAATTACTCAAAAAGCAACCCAATTTCCGTTTTTACCCACATGTAAAAATAAATACAGACAAAATGTTTTCTGTCTGTATTTATCTGTAAAAATCAGTAAAAACGGACAACAGGGAGCCTTAATTATTAGGGACCACTGTCCTCCAGAACAAAAAATGTATGCCCATGGTCCCTAGTGATTTCTGTGTTTCTCTTGTAAACATAATACTACTGTGGCTTCAACCAGTCTCACTGGCTCTTTTCTCATCTTCCAGACCATTTTGGGAAGAAGTGGAAATGGTAGAAAAGTGTGTGAAATATTCCTGATTAAGCTACCCAAAGGGTATTTCCCTAGGCACTGGTTATATGGAAACATGGATGTGAGGTGTTGACATTTTTCTAATTCTCAGATGTCTGTGCCCATAGTAACGCTAGACACTCCTAACAGATGCATATGGGAAAGGGCATTGGTAATCACCTCTTTGGAAGGGCCATTAATCACCGATCTCACAGTCCCTTATTGTGATGTTTTAAAGACTGGAATCAGCCTATAGAGTACATGTACTCTCTCGAGTGTTGGGAAAGCTTGAGTTAACTGGATGTTTAGTGTTACATTGGCAGAGGAAAATATTTTAAATAATATTCCATGTAGAGCAGCTTAATGCATCCACTTTTATACAAAGCTCAGAAAAAACATGTGTTGTAATTTTACCCTGACCGCCAACCTCTTTCCCTTCCCATTGTCTCTGCCTGTGTTTCCCCTTCCTCTCCTCCCATCTTGGTATCACCTTTCGAATCTTGCTTGGGAGTTTAACTTAGACTGTTGATGACAAACTGGCTGTCAGAGAGGCGACCCTGGAGATTCATGAACAGGTCATGAATAAATATTGGACTTACCTCATCTTCTGTGTCATGTCTTGGATTACAATAATTTAGCTTATAGAATCTTAGAGTTTCTGTGAGAAAACATACCTTCTTTAACCTGTAAATATAGTCCCTCTTCAAAGAGTCCTCAGCCTGCTGCAACTCCTGCAACTCTTGTTTTGACATAGACTCTTCTGTTATGGAATTATCCATGTCCTGATCAAGACCCCGTTCGTCCTTCCTTTTTCTCCTGGATCTTCTGGCCTTTTTTTTCATAGCATCTATAGACCATTTAAAAGGGATGTCTGATTAATTACACCACAAAAGGCCTACAAACCCAAGCAGACAAAAGCAAAATATGGAACATTCTGGAATGCAGACTGCTGGCAAATGGTACAGATACAGCACTATTTTTTTTCTGTACAATGCATGACCCCTTTATGCAAAATGGACATACAATGGAAAAAGCAAAATACATACAGAAACTGAAATACAGACAAGACACAGCGATCAATGTACTCAATGGAAGGCTGGATGGAGGAGACAGAGCTACGACCATATAGTGCAGTGTAGGGCTCATAAAGATCAAAAAAATAACGCAGGTCTGTTTTAAATGAAGAATGGGTACACTTAAGCTTTAGAAGATCAGAAATGTAGGGATTAATCCTAAAGTATTTAAAGAGTCACAGCGAGTATGATGAAAGAAAGATGCATTGTGTATCTAGGCAAAACAAGCCTGAAACATCAATGTATCTACAGGAGTCTTAGTGATAAATAGAATTCACTTTCAGGTCTTTTTTATTCACACATTATCTCAGCAGCCTAAATCTACAACACATGTGCCTCTCCCACCGACTCATTCAGTAGGCGGCACAATGTGATATGGATTTCAAGGTCTTGGGAGGATCACTAACGGGTTTCAGAAACCTACAATGTCATAGCATTTGAAAGAGAAGTTCCATACCTTTGTGAAGTGAAATGAAAAATCTCTTGTGAAAATTCCAAATTCAAGAAAGGTTTACCTCTGCATCAGGCGTGGCAAAATTACTTGTCCTATATGTTTAGTCTGAAAATAAATACGAGAGTCCACTTATAAACCTATTAACTAGTAGTAGTAGATGTTTCTTCATGGCAGACTTGAATTTTCAGGACAATGGGGGAAGATCTGAAAGTGGCCAATACATTTGGAAAGGGATACTGGTGGGGCTGCAGGCGATGCCTCTCTTGTAGACTACTGGGGTGGCTGAAGGATATTGTGTGTGGGTAATTTTTTGTTCCATAAGACTTGGCAGATCCTGTTTTAAACCCCTCCGGTGTTTTAAATGAAATGGTAGCGACCCATCGGGCAAGGGTCGCTTGGTCGCTTCCAAGGGGCTGTTTTTAAAGTTCATTTTTTTTGGCCCTTTCTGCCCCCGGGGGTGGGGGGGGTGGGGGGGGGGACTCCACTAGGCACCAGGGATTTTGTTTTGTGTTGCTTCCAAGGGGGGAACATTTGGTTAATGTTTTTTCTGTCCATCCTGGGGACAGATCTGCCCCTTTCTTCCCTAGGCAGGAGAGGGGAGGCAGAAAACCCTACTAAGCACCAGGGAATTATGTCTTTTGCAATGGGGGCAAATTTCTGTCTGCTGTTTTCTGCCCCACCAGGGGGACAGATCGGCCTGGCAGACAACCTCACCCGATCCCTTGGGCAAGATCACCCCCCATTTTTCTCAGCCCTATTTGAAGGCCCATCCGGCCGATTAACCATTTGGGTAGTGACATAGCGTGCTATAATGTTATTTGTTTTATTTCTTGTGAATTGCAATTATTTATTTCTCCCTTTTTGTCCTAGTTCAAGGCTTTTGCTCTTTAGACTGTTCCAGGTTACAGATTTGTTACTGGTGGTTCTGCAGTTAGTGTAGTTGCATGTGTTTGGTAAGATACTTTTTTTGTACAATGTAAATGAGTTTAATTTGCCTGCATGAATGTGTTTTTTCGCAAATGGTGTAATAATAGCAGTATGTTTGGCTTCTGTTTTTTGAGTGTCAAAATCTTTTTGCATTTGTGCTCGATGTGTATTTTGTTGTCTTGTTATTTTTGGTGCAGAAGGTAGTCACAGATGTAACAGACGGCAGTGCAACAAGGGAGGGCTAATATGGACTCCTTCAAATTCACATCTGGTGGACAACGTTGCTTGACTCCCCTACCGATGCACAGAGGAACTGCTGTAAAAAAAAATTTGATCCAGTCTGGCGCCTGAGAAGAATTCAAAGGTAAGGAATCTGAAGCTAGATCCTGTCTCTACCAGAGAAGACGTTACTGAAGCAACTTATTATACAGCTACCTAAAGACATTCAATACAAATTAACTTATCTGGCCTCTGAAGTTCATTAGGCAATACACCACTTTTCAAACAGAAGGGGAAGATGGGGGGCCTAGCTGCTTTCCTTACACCACCAAGTTCTGGGCTCTTCTTCCTGGTATTGCCTATTTGTTCACCCAAGCCACTGAACATTGGCTGGGAGTAGCACCTTTGTCCAACAAAATGCAATGATAAAGTTGATGATCACCCAACAGAGTTTTGTGCTGATAAGACAGACTTCCTTGTACAGCCAGAGAGTCTGTAGCCCTGTCCATTACTCATCTAGTCCATTTGGATTTGCTTCCAGTCTCCAGGTTAATTTGCAGTGGAGAATAGAACAGTGGAAGGGCCAGAAGTGGAAAGGTAGCTGCTACCCAAAAAAGTGACCAGTGTGCCATTGCATAGTCATTAGCTATAGATGGGTAGGATTTGCCTATTCAGTTTGATAATCCTGTGAAGGCCTTGCCTAACCAAATCTGCTGCATAACTCAAGAGACAGTGAGTTGTCAGGAAAGGCTACACGTGAAGTGAGTGCCATTCCTCAACTGTTGTCTTGATTGCATGATGCCTACCATTGCTGGTGCAGGTCTGCTTTTAGAAACAAAAGTAGGAATGAGACTTTTCTAGAAGTGGCCATCATTGAATGTCAAAAACATTCTTAACAGCCACTGGCAAAGCCAATAGATCTCGCCTATGCAATAGTTATTGGCTTTGTCAATCTGTTTTAGCCATGCTGTCCATCATCGCAAGCAGGGGCCAGCAATGAGAGGGAGAGGGGGCCAGGAGGTACGAGAAGCATGAACAATAAAGGGGGTGGGGCAGATGAGGGGCGGGGTACAGGTCAAGCAACAATGGGGGAGGGGATAGGGAGACATGGTAAGCAACGACGACAGGACAGCATGGGAGGATCAGGGGAATGAGGCAAGCAACGAAGGGGTTGAGTATAACATGCCAAGCAACAAAGAGGAAAGAGCGAGCAGGACTGGGTAAGCAACAATGACAGTGCAACAATGCACGAGGGGAACAAGGAAAGTAACAAGGCAGAGGTGAGATGGAAGGAAGCAGTGCCTGGGGGAGGGAGCAACTCAAATAGAATGCGAAGCCGTGACACGCTAACCAAACAGGAGCCAGAAAATAAGAGTGATGCTGAAGCCAACTAATGGTAAGCAATGGGTGGGCTCCAAGACCCCTTTAAGCTAACAAAATGACTTGCAAGCGACAGCGTGTGCACTGTCGCAGGCGAGGCCTAACAAGTAACTATAATGATATCATAGCCTATTTATAATAACAAAGTGAGAAGCTGCACACACTATTTGCTGAAAAGCTGCCTTGATCAAGATGATGTAGAAAGAAAGACAAAATCTAGAAGTTCTTCCAAGTAAGAACAGTGAGCATTCGCAAGATTAAATCTGGTAGCACTATACTGCAACTTACAAATGAGTGACAGAAATTATGCTTGCTAGCCCATGCATTGTCAAAATACAAGTAATTGTCAAGATTATCTTTACTCCTGTTTCAAAGTTGTCTGGTAAATATTCTGCACACTAAGTTTTCTGAAACATTAACTCAAAGCTTGGTAATTTGTTTGTAAAGGAATCTGTAATTCTGCAAGTAAAGGAGTTTACCAAAAAACATACATCTGAAAGGGAAACAGATCTGACTATAACTGAAAATGCAAGTCAGGTCAATTGGCTTTCCCTACTTGTGTTTATGTTGTGGGTTAATGACAGAGTGGAGGGAAACATGGCAGGTCTGCCTGCATTCATTCTCACTAAGCATTTTAGGTCTAGCTGGCAGCTTGCTTGTGAAGGGTGCAAGAGTCCTTCTGGTAGTCTTCGACTGTACTTTGATGGGTGTGGGAGTGCTGTTGGTAGAGAGAAACAGCTAAAATGTAAATGCTTCAATTTGCATGTGGATGGCACCCACAGTGCTGCTCGTAGTGCTTGACAACTAGGCTGTGAGAAATTCCAAAGTGCTGTTGAGATTAAGAATGCTTGACTTCAACAGTTCCCCTCGTGTTTTTGTTGAGTCCATGGCCAAATAAATGTTATGACCATATTTAACAATGGACGAGTTTTACTTCTGAAAAAAAGCTGCAGGTATCATTCTTAAGTCAAGTCCTCTTTCTCCACTTGTAAATCTCAACAGTGTTCTTTCCTAATAAGGCTGTCTCTAGACTGGGGGGAGGGACATTAATGAGCCAGGTTGTCAATTTATTTACTTTTGAAAACCCTTGTCAAGTGCAAGTGGGCAGAGGCTGATACACTTTTCCATACTCATTTCCAGTACTGAAGAAATAGACCCCCTTGAGCCAAGAGGTTACTCAAAAGTGTAAGGAGACTATTTATCCTGAAAGGAGGCCTTTTGAATACAAATGGCAAGCACATTTAGAGCTCTGTGTACGGAAAAAGCCGTGTACCTCCCGAGAACAGGGACCTCTAATTATAGAGGAAAAGGTTAAACAAGCCCAGAAAAGAGAAATAGATTAAATGACCAAGCCTGTTAATGCCAAAGCCACGAGGAGGCAAAGCCTCCAGAAGTACTTGAGCTCTTTCAAAAAGCTCCAGTGGTTCTTATAATTAAAAATGGGAAAACCACTTTCATCACCCTCATCTTCAGAGGATGCACAAACCGTAAGATGTAGTGTGATAGAGCACCTAATCCTAATGACAATGACTCCTCAAAATACAAGGTAATTACACCAATGTAGACCCTCTGATAACTCACAGGTGGGATATTACATTTCCGACAAATAAGACGCTTCAATTACACAGGTGAAAAAATGCCATTGAGATTCCAGGTCATTTTAAAAGGGCACAGCATTCACTAGTCAGAAAGAATTGGCAGAACAAACTAAGAGTTTCCACCTAGAGGATCCAAGTTATGTCTGATCTTGGAAATGGTTCCCTATGCCACACAGTGAAAGATATGTGCAAGAGTGACTCCAAATGCATATACATAATAAAAGGCTGGGAAACGCCTCCGAATGAATAGACCATGACCCTTCGCAGAGGAGAATGAATAGTCGATGCCTTAAGGAGAACAAAAAATGATTGGGTTCATGAGGAAATCTGCAAACGACTAACAGATCCTGGAGCGCTTGCCAAGTCTAACTGCTCAAATTGGTGGAACCCCCCCAACAATACTCTTGGATATGTCAGAGAGACCAAGAAGTGGGATTATGAATATGCGGTTTGCATTTTTAGTAATGCTTATTACGTTACCTCTTCTGAGAAATGCAAGCCATTCTCTTAAGGGTAGACACCAACCTGGTTAACTTGGCAACTTCAGAAGCTTGATCAGTTACCATTGATTGCTGTTTGGGGATACGCTTCTGAAGTATGCAGGATGTATCTACACCTTTACGGAGCAGGGCAAGAACAAATCTTGCATAGATGTTTTAACACATGGACAATGGCCCAGGTCGCCCGTTTTCCAAGTGGCTCCTGGGAAAGTGATTTTACTCTCTACACCGCTTCTACTTCTGTATCTCAACCTCTTTCAATCAGCCTATCTCAACCTCAGACTCTGACTCTCTAGCCAATGTCATCTTAAAAATGTTGGCACCCCTGCAAGACATTTCGGCAGCTTTTAAGACCCCTTTTCTGAAATTTTAATGTATGATTCAATGTTGTTTGGCATCGTGCACACTGTAATTAAAAAGAAAAGAAGTAATACAATTCGAAGCAGTTGCCAACACGGAGGGGAGGCCCAAAAACATTCTTACCTAGAGCCCCAAAATTATTAAGAGGACACAGAAGTCCTATCTTGAAGATGTTCTCCCCCTCCTAATTACCGAAAATTATGAAGGTGTAGTTAAAATTTCAACCTGGTCTAGAATGTAGACTATTTGACAGGCCACAGACTGCAACCAAGAGATAGACCACACACCCTAATGTGGACTCCTAGGTATAGGTGTAATGAAATACCAGGAGGTTTGGATAGCATATTCTGACTTAATAGACATTACAGATGAAATAAGACCACTATTAAAACATTTCTAGTAACACTTTATTTAGAGAGAGTTCAACCTTCATTTTTGGTGAAACAATTGCCTTCCTGATGAGGCCATCCAAAACTTTAGCCCAATTCAAAACATTTCTATGTACGGTCAAAGTGATCAAGCATTTTTACCCGAGAGGGCCCTCATATCCTACCCGAGAGGGCCCTCATATCCTAATCAACCTACACTAGAGATCGACAAATCAACATTTTCCTACACTATGGCCCTTATTAGGAGTGGCTGTTTGTTCCACGCAGGGATCAAAATCATGAGTTTTGCAGTAGTTAACGCACTGCCCCTCCCAGTACCCAGATAAATACCAGCAGATCAACCCTCTTGAAACTTAGAGTTAAATCAGAGGTAAATACCTTCACATGCATTTTTTATGCCAAAAGCTACAAAATCTACGTTATTCACCATTAGCATGGGAAAAACTTGCAATAGGAATTATTTATCAAGCACAATAAAATATTATTTTGTATCAGGCTGATAAATTCCTTATTCCCCCACCGGGCCGCTCATCATGAGGATCAAAATTTTATGTTCCAAAAAAAGTACATCGCCGACTAGCATTTACATTTCTTATTTTTAAATTGTTTTTTTTTTTTTTTTTTTTTAAAGGTGACAGAAGAGGGAGGAGCTTAATTAAAAACAAAAGCCTTGAGAATCTCTTTCGCGCAACTGCTGATAGTTGACAGGTGCATAGTAAAGACATAAAATCTTGATTCCCATAAATGTATAGTGTGGATAATATATGCACACTATAATTTAGACATAAATTATAGAGGTGTTATTCTTATCTAAAAAGTGGTAATTTAATATTAGGAATGCTTACAAGAAAGCATTCCTGATATTAAATCACCAATTTTCAGATGAGGATAAAACCTCCGTAATTTATGTTCAACTAGATGTTCAATATAAAGTTACCTTTTACTGCATATTGCCAAGCTGCAAATATGTTTAAAATTCAATAACGCTACAGATTTTTTTTTATCCTAATTAACACTTGCTAAACAAACTGCACTTTTAATCATCAAATAATTTGAGTCACTGATGCACAATTTACAAGGTCTAACTACGGTAATTCTATAGAACACACAACATAATTACATTTTTTTATAAGATCAAAGGTAATTCTGACTCCAGAAAAGCGTTTAGATTGTATAATACTCTTTGAACTATCAGAATGGTTTTTAATTTGGGCCATCGCAACCATACTTTATCCTAGTCAAACCAAACATTAAGCGCAGCCTATGTAGAGGCTCACAGTTTCTTACTGTCAACAACAATTTAAACTAGGATTCAGGAAGAAAAATTGGTTACCCAACATAAATTCAATTAAAAATCAAGTAGATTGAACATTTACCTAATACATTCATAAGATGGATAAAGTTTTACTAGCCCATTTACAAATACATTACTGACTCAAGTACCACACCCCTCCTGTACTGCTACTCTGTGAAATGAAGATGACAGCCTATAGGATAATTACACTAATGAATTAATTAAATATACTTTTTAAAAGGTGCCAGAAAGCTTCACGAGGTATCTAAGCACCAAGATGAACATGCCAAAGTCAGACCAAATCAAATAGGCAAGGGAGAAGAGGCCGATCTTAAATGCTTTTCTGAAAGAAAAATGATCCACAGTAAATCAGTAATGTTTCACTTGTTCCAATTTATTCGACCTCATTGATCAAGAAAAATTATTTTCTTCCGCCGTTTGACAAAAATAACGGATTTACTTTTTTACAAATTGTCCTTTTTTCAAGTCATGTTTTCAGAAATACTGCACAAAGTAACTTAATAATTAGAGTAGATGGTAGTCCACCACGAGTAAAAAAGTCACCAATGTGTTGGGTCCACCAAGAAGGTTCCAATAATTTAAACCAGAGCTAAACCCCTGGTTGCTATGGCAAAAAGAGAACAGGCTTAAATTGAAGAAAATGTTAAAGCAATTAGAAGTACCAAAACAATAAAAAAGTCAAAAACGTAACACAATAATATCCCACTCCGATTTGAAATAAGAGAGACAAATGTAAAACACAATTACATCAAAGTGAAAAAATTCAACAAGGAAACTGGAGATATGAATTTTTAAAGATTTAGGACAAAACACGAGGTGCTAAAATAAAGGACTGTTCGAATTCGACTAAGACTTGGGCGTGATTTCAGGAAGACCACGATGAAGCGCAACTTGGATAAAGCGAGCTTGTTTACCCCAGTTAAAATTTTTACCTTCTGACTCAGTCTCTGAAATGGGAGTCCGAATCCTCCAGCGGAGCAAGGCAGCAGGCTGTATCCTGGAAGGGAGCACCAAAGTTGGTTATGCTTGCCGCAAGGGGTCGCTAAATTGAATTTTCAGGCTGCAAAATGCTCTGAGCAGGACCAGCTTGATTATCATGCCCAGCAAGTTTACACCTTGGACAGATGTACTTGGGTCGTTGGTCCCGGCCCCTTGGAGATCTGGAAGTCTAAAATATTTCTAAGAGCACATTTTTGACAGATTTCAGAAAATGTTCCTCTGGACACCATTAAGGCTCCCGGACTTCAGGGACAGCACTTGGAGCTCAGGACTCACACCAGCAGAGGCCACCAGCATTGTCCAGTCATCTTCCAGTGTAACTAGTCACTTTAGGAAAAATACCTCTTGCAGCAATTGATATCCTTGTAACTACAGTGATGGTCAGCCAACTAACCCTTGTACTACACTTCTTTATCGTGGGTACAAGTGGGAGCAGGTCCAGCCCTTCACGTCACCTCACAGCTTTCAGACAGCAGGTTCACTCCTCTTCTGCAGGTTCAGAAAGTGTTCTGTTGAGCTGTGGGTGAGGTGCCAGCATTGTAGGTTTCACTAGCGACGGGGTGGAGGTGACTCTTAGACATCCCCAACCAATGAGGAAATGGTTCCCGGGCAAAACCCTTCCGACTATTTTAGCCAGCGCATCCCATTTGCTTTCCATGCAATCATTCCCACAATGCACTATTCTAAGGGAAACCCAAGACGGCAGAGTACTTCTGCTTCTGAAGGGAGCCTATGAGACACCCAGGGTTTTAACGAAATGAGCAGTCCCCTCCTTCTCAGCTACACCAGACTGGTTCTGAGACCAGCGCCCCTCCTGATGGGCTGGTGCCCAATCAGCTACAGAAGGAATAAAGACCGAAATCTTCCCTTTCTCAAGCTTCCCCTTACACCTGACTGTGAATGGACTGGTTTCACCTTGTCCCTTTGAAGTAAATTAAAAACCTGAACCCTCACAGCTGCTCTTCATGGGCTGACAGGTGTCACAAACCTCACCCGCAAGCCCATGCTGTCACCAGCCCAAAGCCACTGTCTCTGGTTTGGGAGCAGTTTCCACCCAACATTAAGAACGAGCACTGGTCTATCCTCTACTGACTTTTTCCTCGATAAAATTATTTTGAAAACCTTAAAATTAACCTTCACTTCTCCTTCCCCTGGTGTCAAGGATCTCTCCAGTGTATAACTCCTGAATCGTTGCTAATCTTGACCATTGACGCACAGGGGATGTAATGTTTGTCTCAGTGCTTAACCGTTTTGTGGCCAGCCTGATGGTTGTAGGCCCGTATTTGTTCTTTTAATATGCACAAATAAAGGTTTTTAAAAAAAAAAAAAAAAAAAAAAAAAAAAAAGAACGAGCACTGGTAGGGGCAGTGGCTGGTAGGCTCCTAGCAAGATTAGAAAATGTTGGTGATGCTCACAGAGCGAATTATGCACTCCAGCATCACAGGTTAGGTCAACATGTTTCAGCCACAATAGTGCTGAAGAGTTGGCAAATAAAATCAGACATGTGTTACCCAGAAAACATCCTAATTTTGAGAATCCCTTGTTCTCATATAAAAACGAGCAATGAGCCTAAGAAACACTTTGAGCCATACAAGAGATAGACAACAGGTTGCGAAATCAGGTTGGATATCTCTTTGGAGCCTCCCCAGGGCCACAGGACATTTTCCATGTGCCCACTGTAGCTTATGTGGTCGAAACAAGCAAAAACCCTGGATCTAGGCTCAAAAACCCTTGGATTTTATGGAAACATACTAATTGCAACTCAGCAAACCTAATTTACATGACAACGTTCTTCTGTGGTCTGCTTTACATAGGGATGGCATGTAGGAATATCAAAATCGGAACTGGAGAACACAGAAGCAATCTCAGGTGTAAAAGCACCATGACAGACGGACAAAAGTTTTATTTCTAAAGGCCACACATCAACTGATTTAAACTGGGTAGTAGCAGAACAACTGGATGACAATTTAAGAAATTCAGAAAGAACAGCGATGGATTATTCGTCTTCGCACTCATTCTGGGAATGAATAAGGACATCGCCTGAATGGTGTTAATGAGATGAACAAAACATATTAGAGGCATTTCTTCTTCCAAGTTTCTTCAAGTTATAGAACTCAAGATAAACAAAGCTCATTTTAACATCCCAAGCCATATACAGGTTTATACACCATAACTTTAAGTATACGCATCTTGCATCACAAAATGTTTTCAAACATAACCGTTTTAGAGAGATCCTTTTTAAAAAAAATTTATTTGTACATTTTCAACAGCAATACATGTTCATACAATGATCCAACTCAGAGCATTGGTACAGTATGGACATATCATATCATACATTTTGCAGACTACTGTAACACAGCATTCCATGGGGCATAAACATCCAGACACGGCAGGACAGTAAAAATGCAGTATGTGGCAGTGTGATACATAACATCGCTACAGAAACATAACAGGGCATTAGATAGCAGTTAGTGACAACATATAAGACGTGAGCGGACCCCAAATATCCCTCGGCTTAGACTTTGTTGGTAGTTCTTCGGCATAGCATAGAAGCTGGTCCCGACAATAAGCCAGATCGTGTAACCATAATTTAATGGTGGGCACAGGCTCGCCCCCCCAGCATATGGAAACCCTGCGTTTAGCCAGTAATAGGGCTATTGTCACAAGCTTCTTATGAGATGCCTTAATTTTGGAGACGATACCCAACAGGCACACTTGTGGGGAGCAGTCCACAGGCTCTTCAACCATCAGACTCAAAACTTAGTGTGACTGAAATCCAATATTCATGCACCACGCTCATGCCAAATGATAAAAATAACTCCAGGCATGCCACAGCGCTTGCAATTGTCAGTCTCCCGCAACCCGTACTTACGCAATTGAGCTGGAGTATAATATAGCTGATGTAAGTATTTAAAGTGCACTAATCGCAGATTACCATTCGCCATCAGCTGACCCGTTAAGTGGCAGCGGACCTGCCAGTCATCCTCTGACAACGGAGCAGGAAGTACGGCATTCTATTTTATGAATGCAGACGTGTGCATAGTAGCCACATCCCTCTGCGATGCCTGATAGAGTCTGGTGACTAACTTGGCTCGAGACGTGGTTGTGTATATAAGTTGTAACGCTTCTAGCACAGATGGCTCGGCAGGAAAATGTGGATAAAGCGCACGCATAGCGGAACGCAGCCTAGTATACACAAATAGCTGCATAGCTGTGGCCATTCCCTTAACATTTAGATTGTCCAATTCTATGAACTTGCCCCCAGGAAACACATCCCCCATGGTAGACATAGCCATATCTTTAAGGGTCTTCAATGCACCAGTTTCCCTAGTGACAGATAGGTCTGAGTGATGCAACAGCGGCATGTTAGGCGCATACAATGGCAATTTCCGGGCTCACTTGCCCAATTCCTGCCAGGCCTTAGCTGTGGTTTGTACGGTATCGAACTCCCCCTTTTCAAATACCGTGTATTTATTAACGATCATGGCCTTGAGCGGTATCGGGTGCACTGCCTCCGCCTCCACCGCCACATGGGGAATATATGCCGGGTCATGCTGCCAATAATAGGCGTACTGAGCCTGTGCGCAGAGATAGTAAAGATAAAAATCGGGCGCTGCGAATTTCCCCGGATCATAAGGAAGGGTCAGCGCTTCCCACTTAAGCCGCGGTTTTTTACCGCCCCATGTCAAGGTGATCAAAAGAGAGCGGAGCTGATCAAAAAAACACCGTGTTAAATGCACCGGTATATTTAAAAAAAGATACAGAAAGCTTTGAAGCACCACCATCTTTATCAGCGCAATTCGTTCCGCAAAGGACAGAGGCAGCTTAATCCAATGTCTCACTTGTCCCTCAAGACGTGTGATGGCGGTGCCATAGTTGGACTGCACAACAGACTGCAGGTCCCTGTGGAGCCAAATTCCTAAGTATTTGACAGTGTCCGTGCACCAGGTCAGGGGGTATTCCAGTTCAAACTGATGCGTACAGTCCGTGAGGGGCAATATGGTTGACTTAGACCAGTTTATATCCATCCAGTCCTGAGAAGCGCTCGAATCGAACATATTCCCGTATCAGTTGCACCAGATACCGTGCAGGATCCCGAACATATAGCACCATGTCATCCCCATACATGGACAACGCGAGCGGACGCTGCAAAAACTGTAATGCAGTTTGAGCATGACGCTGCCGCAGGATACAAGCCAAGTGCTCGATTACGAAAGCAAATAACAAAGGGGACAACGGACACCCCTGCCTCGTGCCCCGTTGTATTCGAATCTGTCCCGATAGATGCCCATTAACTCTAACCCGTGCTACAGGTCTGGTATACAACAATTTTAACCAATTGGTGAAGACGAAAGGGACTCCCATACGATGTAAAATCGCTAACATATAGGACCACGATATCGAATCAAACGCCTTAGAAGCGTCAAGTAGCACTGCCACAGCTGGCAGAGTGGGCTTCAGTACATGCATCGCAGCGAAGATCCTACGCAAGTTGTTAGATGTGGATCGGGCGGGGATAACCATGACTGATCAGGGAGAACCATAATAGGAAGGAGCAATTTCAGACTTGTCGCCAGCACCTTCGCTAGTATTTTTACATCAGTATTAATAAGCGATAGAGGCCGATACGAATCGCACCTATCCGGCGATTTATCAGGTTTCAAAAATGTGACCACTAGTGCTTCGCGTAGGGTTGGTGGTAGACATTGAGTTTCATACGCCTCTTCATATACCTGAAGGAAGCAAGGGGCAAGCTGATCAATATATTCCTTATAGAACTCTGCAGGCAAACCAGCCGTACCCGCAGCCTTCCCATTCGGCAACGTGGTGATTGCATCACGCACTTCACCTAGAGTGATCGGGTGCATCAGAAACTCTTGTTGCCTGCGCGCTAGCCACACTAAGGCGATGTCATCAAGATACTGCGCAAGTTCCGCCTCATCCATCGTTAGTCGCTGGGCGTACATCCCAGCGTAATAATCAGCAAAGGAGCTCAGGATAGCAGGCGTGTCGTAGTGCGTTCCATCAGCTGTAGTAAGCGCCTTAACTGTACATTCTGTGGCCTCAGGCTCCAATATACGGCTAGCCAAAGTTCTTTCCTGCCGTCCTCCCTCCCCATAATAACGCGCCCTACATCTGCGTGACAAATGATTAATCTTCTGGTCAGCCGTTGCATTATACTCTGCAATTTTCCCTTTAATTACTGCCAGGATTGTGGGATCAGCTTACTCACTATACCTACGCTCTAAGTCCAGCAACTCACGTTCGAGTGCCGCCATGGTACGGCGTAAAGATTTTAGAACCCCGGCCTGAAGCCCTATGCAGGCCCCTCGAATTGTCACTTTAAAGGCCTCCCAGAGCGTCTCCATCGTCTGGACAGACCCCGTATTAAGTGAAAAATAGTCAGTTATGGCCTCCTGAAAACCTGATCTAATAGTGAGGACGATTGCAGCCGCCACTGAAAGGGAGGTGGGGCAAGGGTTGGTAAAGTCAAGCTAAGAACTACTGGAGAATGGTCCGATAAGGTTCTAGGTAAATGTTTAATCTGCGTAGTCCAGGCGTAGATTTCTTGCGAACCCAGCCAGTAGGCGAGGCCAGACCAGGACTGTCGCGCGTATGAATGACATGTACCTTCTCTAGCGTTTGGATGTCTCAGTCTCCATATATCCGGGAGGCCTAGAGTCCACATTCCATCCCGCACAGACACAGCAGCCCTCCGAGGGGGTGGAGCCGTCGCGGCCATCCGATCCATTGCAGGATCTAGCACCGCGTTGAAATCGCCCCCACATAGAATAGCTGATGACCGTAATGCGCAGACCTTACCACATAAAGAATAAAAAAAAAAACGGGGTCATCAACATTGGGACCATACAAATTCACAAAAGTCAATGTCGTGTTGTACAGCAGGCCCTGAACTATAACATATCTCCCGTTCTCATCCTCGTCTATATGGGTGGGTACATATGGTACATCTTTCATCACAAGAATCATGGACCCCCCGCGCATACGAGGAATAAGAAGCGGCCAATCGTACCCCGCCCACCTTGTGGCTATGTGTGAGACTGACTGCTTGGTAAGATGCGTCTCTTGCAATAAAGCAATTTGGATCTGGTGACTGTCCAAGTAAGACAAGACCTGCCGCACCTTCTGAGCATTGTTCAGCCCCCGTACTACTTGAGATTGTATCATGCCTGCAGTCAACCATGTCCGTAGATGCCGGTAATGTCAGCCATGCAAATAATGTGGAAAGCTGTACCATATGAATCCAGTCTTGCCCATATACCATAACCAATGCTGCCACTATGTAGAAGTGATCCCCAACTGAACCCCCCACTACGGCATTACAACCATGCCGAGAATGACCTTCCCATAAAACCAAACAATGTGTGTGCTTTAGCAACCATGAATGACATATCATGAAATACACAGAACAGAAAACAAAAAAAACAAAAAAAGTAACCCCATTATGGCACCAAACTGGGCCCAACCTGAAGACCAAACAGTGCGGGGAATTCCCATAATGTGGGACACTAGTAGCCAACGGCCCCCGTATAACAGGGTGAGTCGAGACATGTGGACACAGGCTAACCAGCCCAGGGCTTAGTGGCAATAATCAGTGTTATACAGCAAAAGATCCATTGCGAAGTGACTAAGAACAGCAATTCCCACAACCCCCCAGAGGCATAAAATGACAGACATTGCACATGCGAGATTCGCACCAAACCATGAAGTCTTGTAAATGTTCAACATAAATCAATATCTGCTCCGCACTCAACCAGAGAACCAGCATAGCATACACTCTCCCACAGTGCCGGAGCAACGCAACTGTCAGTCACAATAATCAGTTGAAATCTCACGTGCTCATCCCTCAGAGTCCGAGTCCACACCCTTTTCTCGCAGCGTCCCCTGCCGCTCAATCCGCCGGACATATTGAAGCGCATCCTTGGGCGATGTGAAGATACGGGCCTTCCCAGCATGCTGAATCCGCAGACGTGCAGGATAAAGCATAGCGTACTGGATATGTAGAGACTGCAGGTTCTTTTTAACTGATTGAAATTCGCGACAAGCTTGTTGGACAGCGACGGGAGAGAGCTCCACCTTAATCCCCTGGTAGTCGAGGTTGCCCTTTTCTCTTGCTAAGCGGAGTGCAGTATCGCGGTCCCGGTAATTCAACAGTCTAGCTATGATGGGACGCGGCAGGGCCCCAGGGATGGGCCGAGCGGCCAGAGAGCGGTGAGCCCTCTCGACGATAAGGACCTTAGAGAAGTGTTCCGCTGCCAGCAAGGTCGTAAGTAGCGTCTCGACATACGCCTCCATGGGCCCTGTATTGGTGGTCTCCGCAATTCCCGTGATACGTATATTGTTCCGTCGCGAGCGAGCTTCGATGTCCTCATTTTTAGCTCGGATGACCTCCAGTAGATTCTCCATGGTGGCACACTGCCCGCTAACAGCCTCCACCCGATCCTCCGTGGTCGAAATCTGCTGCTCCGCCTCTGCGATCTGTGAGCCATGCCTGTCAAGTTTGGCCGCCATAGTATCCATGCGTAGATTCGGGTGATCTATCTTAGTGTCAATTGTTTGCAAGCTTTGTTGCATTGTCAACATCATGCGCTCTAATTTGGCGAATGCACCCGTTTCAGGATCTGGCTCAGCGTCTGACGCAGTGGGGGTGGGAGCCTTAGTGGGTTTTTTAGCTTCAAAAGACAGTTTGCTTTGCTGCTTTTCCGTTCTCCCCATGACCGCACGCCTTCAAGCTCCCTCGTAGATTGTGTGAGTACCCCACTGGCACTAGAGCACGTGTTTCTAGGTGACCACTGTACATGTCAGTGACGGGAGAGGTCACGCCACCCCAGCGCTATGCGCACTCCCAGCGTAACCAGATGGGCTGATTGTGAGCTACAGACCAGCATGAGGAACAACCTATGTCACGTTAATGAGGGAAGCTTCTGGAACTGCCCATAAGTTGGAGTCATTGGTGGGCTCTTCACAAAGAGGTCCGCTGTTCAAACCAGCCAGGATTTCACCCAATTGTAAAGTTTGCACAATAGCAAGAAATATGAAGGAAATTGAAATGTTTAACAAAAAGATGTGGAAAATAAATCAACCGATAACATGTAAAAGTCAATTTGTGATTTACACAGTGGAATGCCCATGCCCGTTAAAATACATTGGAAGCACCATTTGCGATTTAAAAAACGTATATTGGAACATGTAAGAGCAACGACCAACATTGACAGAAGCAATGCCATTGCTAAACATATGGAAAAAGCACATGGTAGCAACTGGAAAGAGCTAAAATTTTACACAATTGAGCAAGTGGAAATGAATGTAAGGGGCGGTGATAGAGAAAAGATTCTACGACAGAAAGAATCCAAACATATTATCAACTTTCGTACACTGACCCCGATGCGATTAAATCAAGACGAAGAATTACATCCACACCTATAATGATTTAATGACTCAATGACCCAGATTCTCAGATAATTATTAAAACACAGACTGGTGGAAACAAAACCTTTTAGATTTGGGACTTAAGGATTATACAAGAATGATTGCTCATATTGGTTTTCCTTTGATGATTTTATCTTCCTTTTTCTTAAAAATCATATTTTTGTAACAAATATTAAATTGAGATGAGATTTTGAGAAATGTTGAACTGACAGAGTAGAAATTTGCAAAATAGGAGTTCAAGCATATACAAAATGGTCACCCATAACCCACTAGAGGGTTTAGTATATAATAACATTATGGCGTAATTGAATAGTAACATGGAGGCAATGTTATTACTGCAAATGAATTGTGGTTTGCTATTTGAGCCCACTGGAGGGCCGGATTTGGATGGCCAGTAATAAGTTGCATAATATAAAAGGGACATTGCCAAATTGATAATTGATTGTGGCCTTTAATCAGATATTTAATGATTTATTGCAATAATGTCTTATGTTCAACATGTATTAACTAAAATTGGTTATAATTGGAAAATAGACTAAATACGCATTAATAATGGTAAAAAATGCTATTTTTAAAAAACTACAGATACCACAATGCAAAGCGAAAAGTTACAGGAAGTGATGTCACCCTGTTTAAAAAATGCCGCAATGGCACGCTTTGTTTGTTGTTCCCCGTGAGCAAGGTCTCGGTGGAGACCGAAACACGTAGGGGTTGCTGGCTTGCTTGAAATAAAACATCTATGGAAAAGCACGACGGAGTGGAGTAAATTAATGGTCGGATAACTGCGAGTGCGTAAGGAATCAAAAGCTTAAAGAATACGTAACGACGAGGCTCTGCCGTACCTTAGTGCACCGCCAAAGAGCGCCTGAAAACCGGGACAGAGGGCCACAGATGGAGTGAATATATATAGATATATATAGATATATATAGATATATATATAGATATGACCGTGTTTCCATAGGAAACCTGAAAATTCTATTTTGAATAACTTTGGCGCCGGTTGACGAATCTTCGCGAAATTTTCAAAACTAATGGGGCGCTCCGCTCAGCTCCTACCCTTAAAGTCTTGGGGGGATTCGTCAAGCGGGGGCCGAGAAAAAAGGGGGGTCCCAAAACGCATTTTCCCCATGCATTTTCCCATAGGACCTTTAGTCGAAGGTACAGCCCGAACGGCTGAACAGAATTACTTGAAATTTGGCAGAGGGGGGAGTCCTCAGGTCAGGGATGTGCCTTTTGCATATATGGAGTCAATCTGTTCAGTAGTTCCTGAGAAAATTGCATTTAAAAGCACATACATAGCTATAGCCGCGCACCGTGCGGGCACCCTAACGTGCGCGAGCGTAATTCTGATTGGTGGTTACATGTTAGTCAACGTTCGAATCGGTCGAAATCAGGAAGTGTCGGCCGCCATTTTGTTGGTTTTCAGTGCGAGAGTGAAAAAGGAAGGTGGCGAACGTGAAAATGGGGCAGGGTAGAGGGTTCCTGACCCCCTAGCCTTTGTCAGGGGGTCCTTGAAGGACCCCGAAGGCAGAATTTTTTTTTTTTTTTTTTTAAATCGCGGGGGTGCGCGCACCGTGCGCGCACTGTGAAAAACCAAAAGAAAAAAAAAAAATGTAATACGTAATTTATTGTAAAATAAATATATTAAAAAAATAACATACATAACTTAGCATTTAAAAACCGTACAAATTCACTGAAAAAACCATAGGTTTCACACACGTTATAGTTAGGAATTAGCATTTAAAAAAACCTTGCAAATTCACTTAAAAAACCATAGGTTTCACACATGTTATAGTTAGGTGGATATTTCACTCGTAAAAAAACCAATGAAATTCCCCCGTTATAGTTAGTTCAGATAACTATAACTCGCACGACCGCCACTCTATCACAAGGATGAGGTCATCAGTGATGTCATGAGTGATGCCACTGACCATGATGAGTGATGTAATATGTGACGTCATGAGCAGGATTGCGGGCGCGCAAGTTATAGTTATCTGAACTAACTATAACGGGGGAATCTCATTGTTTTTTTACGAGTGAAATATCCACCTAACTATAACATGTGTGAAACCTATGGTTTTTTTAAGTGAATATATATATATATATATATATATATATATATATATATATATATATATCCGACAATAGCTGGTGCATGGAAGACGTAGTCGACATCCAGAGTTCCAATAAACACTCGCTGACACGGACCTGTGATAAGTGCTTGATTTAATTAAATCGTAAGGCTGCCGTCATAACGTTTCAGCTCCGTGGAGCCTTGATCACATGACATGCTTATATATATATATATATATATATATATATATAAGTGGTGACACCTACCTGCCAAGGAGTGCGGCCTCATATCTGGGGAACTTTGGGAGAAATTCACACGCGGCGCTTCCAGGCCGTGGAGGCGACGCACCGCCCATGCACTGGTTGAAGGGTCTGCGCGGAGGAATTATGTCTCCGTGATCGGCGTGGCAGGTATTGGGATTTAAAACGGACTGAGTCCCACCCAGGCTCAATGGAGAGCTATGATTGGCCCTTGAAAAATGACACGAGCACCCAACCCACTGGAGGGTCGTGATTGGTGCAATTGACTACAAATCCCAGCAGGCAATGTTGAAAAATCGGATCTCTGAAGTGGCACACCTGAGGCCATTTAAAAGGAAGCAAGCAGGGGAGTTTGTAGCAGCACACTGGATGTCCGTGTTTGGCCTCTGAGGAAAGGGAAGGATTCCCTGAAACGCATCAGGCCAGGGGGCAACATTGGGGGTGAGAAGCAATCCGTTTTTGCAATAAAAGTGGTGACACCTACCTGCCAAGGAGTGCAGCCTCATATCTGGGGAACTTTGGGAGAAATTCACACGCGGCGCTTCCAGGCCGTGGAGGCGACGCACCGCCCATGCACTGGTTGAAGGGTCTGCGCGGAGGAATTATGTCTCCGTGATCGGCGTGGCAGGTATTGGGATTTAAAACGGACTGAGTCCCACCCAGGCTCAATGGAGAGCTATGATTGGCCCTTGAAAAATGACACGAGCACCCAACCCACTGGAGGGTCGTGATTGGTGCAATTGACTACAAATCCCAGCAGGCAATGTTGAAAAATCGGATCTCTGAAGTGGCACACCTGAGGCCATTTAAAAGGAAGCAAGCAGGGGAGTTTGTAGCAGCACACTGGATGTCCGTGTTTGGCCTCTGAGGAAAGGGAAGGATTCCCTGAAACGCGTCAGGCCAGGGGGCAACATTGGGGGTGAGAAGCAATCCGTTTTTGCAATAAAAGTGGTGACACCTACCTGCCAAGGAGTGCGGCCTCATATCTGGGGAACTTTGGGAGAAATATATATATATATATATATTTATTTGAGTATGTGTTTCTGAACAATTTTAATATGTTTAATATATATAGGGAAAGGCCTGTTGAAGAATGAGTGGGTGTACAAGTGTGTAAATGGATGATTTTCTGTGGTGCGTAACTGACTCTATAAGTGAGTCATTAAATGTATCTTACTGCAGACTAGTGACTAAACTGTGTAAATGTTTGTATGTGTCTGTATGTTGGTGTATAAGTGGCGGCATGGTTTTGTGAATACCTATATAAGTGTCTGTATGAGTAATTGATTGCTTGTCTCAGTATCTGTATGGGTTCCTCAGTGTTTGTGTGGGTAGGGTGTGTGTGACTATGCATAGATGTGTGAGTGGGTGATTCTATGGGTGCATGGTTTTAAGAGTGCATCTGTGATGGACTGTATGGTTGAGTGAGTGTATGTATGGGTGTGATAGGGATTGAATGTATATCTCAGTGGTACATTTGTGACTAACTACATATGTGAAAGGCAGTATATATGCGTGTAAGAGTATATAAGTGGGTAGATGTGAGAGTGTGTGATTGTGACAGTGACTGTATGGATGAGTGTGTGCTTGTATCAATTATTCTATAAGAGTGTAAGAATGTGATACTATTTTTATGAGTAAGTGAACTTGAGTGTGTATAACCGCATAGGTGAGTAAATGGGATTGTGATTATTTGCATGACTGAGTAGGTGTGAGAGTACCTCTATGGATGATTGGTAGTGTGTGAGTGTCTATATAGGTGTATAAATGCATATGTTAGTTTTGTATGGAGTGATTGTAAGTATGAGTGAATGTACAGGTGAATGAGTGGAGGTGTATGTAGACCTAAGAGTTAATAAGTGGGTATGTAGTTATTGGTATTGCAGTATATATGGTTTTGAGAATTGAACTCTTAAATTATGAGTCGGTGTATCAAAGGTTATATTAGGGTGTGAGAAGATGTGGTAATTTATCACATGGATGACGTCATGAGTGATGTCATGAGTGATGTCATCAGTGATGTCATGAGTGATGTCACTGACCATGTCATGAGTGATGTAATATGTGACGTCATCAGCAGTGGATTGCGGGCGCGCGAGTTATAGTTAGCTGAACTAACTATAACGGGGGAATTTCAATGGTTTTTTACGAGTGAAATGTCCAGCTAACTATAACATGTGTGAAACCTATGTGTTTTTCAGTGTGTATATATATATATATATATATATATATATATATATATATATATATATATATATATATATATATAGTTTCCAAAGTCCTTCAGAATGCCCAATGATGCAAGCAGCAGGAACAGACCACTCCGTGGCTATCAGGTAAAGTGCTTTATTTTTCGTACAACAGCATGACGCGTTTCGACCGGAGAACCGGTCTTGATCACATGTTAAAACCCCACTGCATTAGCACTGGGGTTTTAACATTTTTCACATTTTTACTGTGAGAAGGCAGCTCACTGCAGCAAAATTAACGGCACTACCAATACCAGCAGGCTCTGGGAGAGCCAACGCCCACTGAGGCAGGTGTAAAGGATTACAAAAGATGCCGGTGCCTCACACAGTGTTTGAATCTGAAGCCTCTGAAGAAATACTAATGCAGCATGAAACGCGTCAGGCACATGAATGAATTTGGACTTTGTTCTCCTTCCACTGCGCTGTTTCCTTGCAAAATAAACGAAGATTTACCTACCTGCGTGATGGCTCTTCTAAATGGGTAAAAGTGAGAATGTGGATATATATATATATATATATATATATATATATATATATATATATATATATATATATATATATATATATATATATATATATATATATATATATATATATATATATATATATATATATATATATATATATAATATGGCCAATTAATGGGGGGAGTGGCTTCGGTGAGCTGCGGAATGGCCATGCGTTAGAGTGGCTCCGCCGTCCGAGTCCAATGAATCCGTAATTAATCCGACAAATACTGCCTGACTCGAGAACCCGCAACCGTTTTATGCCCTGCAAGTGCGGCGGCAGCACCGGGGAGCGGACATTTGAGCAGGCGGAGCGGGCGGCGGTGTGGAGGACTGTGAGGCCTGCCCGCAACCGAGTAATATAAAGCCGGGCCTCGGGTGACTACTACCCCGGGAGGCGCCAAATGGCTGCCTGACAGGAGTCCCAGCGGAGACATAGTGGGGCTTCAGGGACAACGCAGTGGATGGTGCGACTACGTTGGGCGGTGGATGATAGAGCGGCGCCCGGCTGGTGCAGAGGCGAGAGGATAGACTGCTAAACTGATACTGCGGCCCTAAGATCATATACGGCAGACGGCTGGATGATAACTCCACGAAGACAGGTGGTACGATACTGGTAACACACATGCTGCCGTGCTGCACCACAGGATTGCACCGACACTGAAGGCTGCAGGAGCCGGGCCATACTGTGAAGCACTTCGTGGAGCACACGGGCAGCGGGGGAAAGGCCTCTGGTGCGCACTGAGTAAGTCAGACAAGGTTCGGGGAAGCATGGGCACACATAAAGAGCCATGAATGGCAGAAGAAGGCGTTCTTTAAGTTGTACAATAGCGGAAGGGTAAGACACTCTGTACATTTTCGGGAACGCTCAGCAGGAGTCCAGCTAGAGCTGCTGGGACAGTAAGGACCCTGAAAAACATCTGCCACGCTACCCAAAAGAGGGGTCAATGTCTGTGTCAGATATCTGTTGGAAGTGATCAATTCCATGAGGCAGTGAGAGGATAACACTTGGACCGCGTCCCGCAACTGGCAGCAGTGTGTCTCATAGGGGGTGAGCCCGCCTATAGCAAGCATCGCCACACGGAACCAGGGGCCAGCCAAAATGGGAAAACCTGACACGCGACAAGCCAGGATTACTTTCGAAAAAAAAATCCAACTAAACGACAGATGGAGAGTCTAGCCAACAGAGCCAGGCGGAGGATGATGCTGCTTCTGTGCTGCCGGAATAAGATATCCGGTCCATGTTCAAAGATCTGAAATCAAGTCTTCAAGGCCTCAACTCCAAAATGGATTCTCTGGCAGAAAGAATGGACAGGATAACGCAAAAGGTGGAAAAGCAGGAAGGCCGTATGAGTGTATTGGAAACTAGGGTTACGGAGACGGAAGAGGGGCAAACAGATATGGACAAGAAATTGCGTGAAATGGATAGGGTGCTGCATGCAATCAAGTTAAAGAATGAGGATTTGGAAGCCAGATCAAGGAGAAATAACGTAGGAATTACAGGAATTTCGGAAACCACAGACATACAAAACATGGAGAAATACATTGAGACCATGATGACAGATCTTTTTGGCCCAGCCTTGTCCGCCATGTTTCTAATAGAACGGGCTCACAGAACGCTTGGCCCTAGGCCACGACCGAGTGCACTGCCGAGACCTATACTGGCGAGGGTCCTCAACTATAGGGATCGTGATGTGATCATTGAATTGGCGCGAGAGAAAGGGGCCATACAATACAACGGGAATAACATTGCCATGTACCCAGACTTCACGCTACACGTCCAGACGGCCCGTAGAGAGTTTATGCTAGCCAAGAAGATTTTTCAACAGATCGGCACCAAGTACTCCTTGATTTATCCCGCCAAATTGCGGATTGAAGGTCCTGGCAAGCCCACATTCTTTACGAATGCGAAGACTGCTTTGACGTACGTGAAGCAGATGGCCAAGGAGCAGCGACAGACAACGTCGTCGGAAGACCCTCAAGCGGCAAATAACCTGAGTGATAATGACTGAGAGCTCCGACATATCACGCTGGATGTGCAGATAAGTCTATAAATAAGAGGTGTTAAGTGGCTGGGTTGATGATGGCCGAGGGGACCTTTGGCGCACGATTTTGATAGGTTGATACGCCTGTATTCCTGTAACGTAAATGCCCCCAGCGCTTATGTTGAAACTAATGAGGGTATATAATGGCTCTAGGACTTGGGGCAGTAAGTGATATGCCCGGCCACCCTGCCATGAGTGCAGGGGTGATATGCCGGCGGACGCATGTTCCCCATGGAATGATACCCTCAGGGTTACTTTTATGGAGCATTTGTTTACAGTTGGGGGAGTTAGGGGGGAGGGTTTCACAACCTGTTTGGGGGGGTTGGTGTGGGAGGAGATGGGGAAAGGGACAGTTCTTTTTTGGGAACCTGCCAGAATATAAATGATATATCTGCATCTAGACAAAGGAATGCTGCCGAACCGGATTGCAATCTGCCTGGGGTTCTGTTCACTGTCGATTTGGGGGGCCTTGCGTCACCTACAGGTCGTAAGTATAGCCAGTATCTGTTTTCATTATGTCGCATCTGAAATGTCTCACATGGAATGTTAGAGGTTTAAATGATCGCCGGAAGTAGAGATTGGTCCATTCTTACCTCTCTAGACATGGAGTGGACATAGGTCTACTGCAAGAAACCCACTTGACGGGTGGGACGGCGGGCATGCATAGAAACAATAGATGGGGGGGGAAGTGGTGGAAGGGGGGTACTCAAACTACTCACAGGGAGTGGCAATATTGATACGCAAGGGACTACAGTGGCGTACACATCGCACAACGATAGATAGGGAAGGACGGTATATTAGATTACAAGGCACACTGTACAATACGCCCACGGTGATAATCAACACCTATGGCCCGAACACGGACGGTCCTGACTTTTTTCAACACATCTGGCAAATGGTGCAATCTTTGAATAATACTACAGTCATCTGGGGAGGGGATTTCAATGTTATCCTTTCGGATATAGCTGATAGGCAGGGCACATCACGTGAACACTACCCGAGGGCGGCCGCGATGTTGCAGGATATCATATCTGACCTGCACCTAGTGGACTCCTGGAGAGCGTTGCACCCAACACTTAGAGAGGGCACTTGTGTGACGCACCACAGCAACGCCTGGTCGAGGCTAGACTTCTGGTTGATATCTAAAGACATACACACTTGGGTCACCACGGCTATGCGCCACCCGCGTACACTCTTGGAACATGCACCCGCACAGCTGACATTTTAAAGTGCGAGGTCCATATATATCTCCGTTCAGCTGGAGATTTCCATCAGGGGCACTGCTGGACCAAGTCTTCCGGGATGAGTTACGAGGGAAAATAGAAGACTATTTCACACTCAACGAGGGGACAGTGGAATCACCTGGTATGCTATGGGAAGCATTTAAAGCTGTGATACGGGGAGACTGTATAGCACTCAAAACAGGAGTCCTTAGAGATATACGAACCACATTGCAGAAATTGGAGCGTGAGATTGGAGCGTTTTTGCCCCCCCATGTACAAGCAGTTGCTGCACTATTAGACGCCACGAAGGCGTTTGACTCATTGGAGTGGAAGTTCCTCTTCGTCCTGTTGTCCCGTACAGGGTTTAGCCCTTTATTTCTCAAACAAACTCAGTTTCTTTACACGAATCCTATGGCACGGGTCAGGATAAACGGGCAAATGTCAGAGCCTTTTGCCATAACAAGGGGAACGCGACAGGGTTGCCCGCTGTCGCCATTGTTGTTCGCCATCGCTACGGAGCCCTTGGCGGCCAGGCTTCGCCAACACCACACACAAAGGAGCATAGGGTTCACGTCTAGAGGATTGTTGATATCAATGTATGCCAACGACATGATAATATATTTAACAAACCCTAAGGATAACTTTGTAGAGGTAATGCGAGAGATCGTTCGTTATGGTGGGCTTACTGGTATTCAGGTAAACTGGTCTAAATCCGTGATCTTCCCGCTCACTGACAATACCACTCCTGTTGACACGGAATTTCCTATACAGTGGGCTAGTGGGGAAGTTAAATATTTGGGAATATGGGTGAGCAGATCATTGCACGAAATATGGCTGGCAAATTACGGAACAGTAGTGGATTAGATAGAATGCAAAATAAAGAAATGGAAACAGCTACTGCTGTCATTGATGGGTCGAATAGCCATCATTAAAATGGTAATCCTGCCCAAACTCGTATACCTATTCGTTAACATTCCGATGCCGCTAAATACACATTTTTTCAGAAAACTAAGATCCCACATTCTTGACCTGGTATGGGCGGGTAAGCAGCCCAGAGTATCCTGGAAATTGTTGACACTACCCTTTACCCAGGGTGGATTGGGAGCACCTGATTTCGAACTTTACGCCTATAGCACTCAGGCGCAATATCTGCACTTTTGGCAGCACCCAATGCCGTTTCAACCCCATGTGGCGATCGAAATTGATAGAGTGGCTCCCACTCCACTGAACACGGTAATATATCAGCCTTACAAGAGACCCCATTTGGAAATTGACACGGTAGAAACCATGAGGTGGGCATGGAGAGAGATTGCAAAAAGGGCTCATCTTGAGGAACTATACGCTCCATCTATGCCAGAGGAATTCAATCTGGTGGGCACGACCCCCAGGGGGGCCGTGGAGGCATGGCAAGGGGGTCGCGCTCTTCATTTGCTAAAAGAAAACGGCCCAGGCAGTTAGTTGAAATGCTTTCCTGTGCTGGGAAATCGAGGCCAGGCAGACCGCTAAACATGCCTTTCTACAGTGTGTTGCGGGCCTCAAAGAAATGCAAATGTGCACAATGAGTTAATCTGTAAATGTAAAGAATTTGCAGATTAACTCGTTGTGCACATTTGCATTTCTTTCAGGCCAGACGCACACTGGCAAAAATGTGTGTTTAGCTGTCTGCCTGGCTTGATTTCTCAGGGCCGGAGAACACTGTTGCAGTTAATTGATCAAATCACTTGAAGCTTTTTGAGTGGTAGATCTGTGAAGTGCTTGTGTTTAATTGTCTTTGTATTTACATAGTGCTTACAATGCCTGACAATGTGTTGAAGGGACAGATATGTAAAAAAACAAATTGCATTACATAGGGTCTGGATATTACTGAAATCGATGGGCGTTATTTACAATGAAATGGTGTGGGGCCGCTCCGCAGGTATTAATGCTGCACTGGCCTATGCCAATTCAAAAGAGCAGGAATGGACTGTATTTATAAGATACAGTGCACTCCTGTCCTTTCTGACGGCACACAATTTGGTGCCTAGCGCCAACGCAGGCACCTTTGCACCATGGTACAAGGGCGTCTGCATTGTTGGCAAGATTGTTTTTGTGCAAGAAGGCACGCCTTCCTGCGCAAAAACAACCCTTGGAGGCTTTTTCCTCCTATGTGTGCTACACAAAGAAAGAGGAAACAAATGAGGCGAAATAAAGATATTTCTCCTTGTTACGCACCCCCTGGGGCAGCTAACAGTTTTGACGCATCCTTAGGTTTACAGATCCTTGTAAATCTGTGAATGTGTCAAAATCCAAAGGAAATCCCCCCGCAATGCCCATGGAACGCCCCCCCCCCGATGCAGTGTAAGGCAACGCATCGACTTGTGCTGCGTTGCCATACACCATGTCTAGGAGGCCATGAAAAGCCCCGCAAAGTGACTTTGCGTGGCCTCATAGATTTGGGTCTGCACTCTGCGCAACCAGAGCATCATAAAAAAAGACGCACTGGCAGGGCAAGGCGCTTATAAATAAGTCCCTATATTTTGAAAGCAGCCCATATATTTTGGATGCACCATTTTATAGTAAAACATTTTGCAGCGGTCTATCTTGTATTGTGTGTAATGCAAGAATAAACTAAAGACTTGCATATTGACAGTGCTTTCTGTCCTGGGCTGTGACCTCATTGCACTAAAAATACACAGGTCACACTATTCTCCACTGCACCAACCACGTTTTAATTCTGTGGCTCTCTGGTTTCACACAGACTTCTGCAGTGCATCAACTAATAGAGGTTTCATAATTTATTATAGTACATTTCCCACTGAGTAACAACTTTTTAAAATGTATTTATTATTCATTGAAGCTGCCCGTTATTTTATATTCAGCTACCTGATGGTTAAAGACCTAAAAAACGTACGTATGCTTTAATTATGATGAATGATGTTCAGCTACCTCCGTTACATGCAGTTGTAAATGCCAACAGTCAGCATCCCATGAAATATAGTATGGTTCTCATCTAATGCAACGCAGTAACGTTTCAGCCCATGCATTACAATTGTTATACCAAGGGCCACTGGAATTACGTGATTGTGCAGCCGCAGCGATTTTGGCATAATTATACATTTGCCACATAATCCATCATCTGCTGCATAATCTGCTGATTTTAACAAAACAAAATGATTTACTCAAAAGATTCAAATGTTACTAAAAAGCAGCAGCAGGTGTTGCCGCTCTGTAGAAGGCCTTTTGTGAAGCTGTACTGGTCACCTTTTTGTTGCTTATTGCAATATTTGGGTGCTAAACTGGTATTTATGAGGAGCAACCACAGATTGACCGTTTCTCTAGAGAACATTTATGGTTGTCAATGATAAGAAGTACCAGGTTCTAGAAATTTTTGTCGGGAGGGGGTCCTTACGCCTAAAACATTTTGATGGGGGGGGTCTGGGCATCAAAAAGTTTGAAGACCACTGATCTATGCCGATGTGGGGAACCCGCTATTAACTCCATTAACGGACAAAGCAACCACACTGCGAGCGATGGGCGCATGCGTTGGAGAAGGGTATCAATTTATTTCCGGGCGATACATTCTTGACATTACAACAGATGTGTAACTAACAAACGCCCACGGCATCGGTCATGCTCTTGTACTATCAGATTAGGGCCGCATGCCGTGCTAGATATATGTCCTTCCCGCAGGCGCCTCCTGCACTACCTGCGCAAGAAAATGTGTTGGCTAACCACTCTCCTTGTAAATTGATTACGCGCATATACAGTATCACGCAAAAGAGTCGCCTGTAATCGCGTCCACTCCCAGGACGGAGTGGCAGAGTGATTCTAATCTCGTTATCACAGACAAACAGTGGCAATACTGTTGCTCACAATTAGAAAACCTCTCACCCAACTATAGACTGCGGCTAATCCACTTCAACTTTTTACACAGACTCGATCACACGCCTTCTCAGCTGCATCGCATGGGCATTCATCCAGACACGTGCTGTTGGAGATGGGGGTCTCGGAACGCCACATTTTCACATTTAGCATGGGATTGCGGACCGATAAAAAAATTCTGGGCGGAAGTAATTGGGCGTATTAGACAAATTACTAATAATCAGATACAAGCCACTCCACTGACGGCGCTATTGGCCTTTTTTCTCCGAGGTCCCAAAGAGCTCTCGTAAGTTCACGGCCATGCTGCTGCTACTGGCTAAGAGGCAGGTGGCAATCCACTGGAAAAAGCAGCAGTCCCCTACGATAGCTGCTTGGGTGAACACTGTGGTTTATTGTAAGTAACAGCTATCCCACTATTGGGAATTAATGCCTAGCAGATCCAGGCCTACAGACATCTGGAAACCATTTGTGGCCTGGTTGGGTGCGGGGGTTCAGACCTTCGAGGTGACTGAGTGGAGGGACATTGGTGGTATTGCTATGGACTGGAGGTCATTGCTGAACCTCTTGGGCTAGGGCTTCACATGTGGGGACGCAAAAGGAAAGAATCCGGAGATTAGCGCCATAGAGGGGATTAGAGGGCCGGCTTGACCACGACGACCACACAAATCACACGACATATAGGGTGACACCATAGTAAATTTGGGTAGGGCAGGTGTGGTGGGGGGGGGGGGCGAGGTAAGGTTGTTGTTATGTTAAGATTCATCAAATACAATATTACGTCATAAACTGTAATAGGATTACCAGCAGACATTGCAGATGGTGGGATACAAGAACTATACATCGCTGCCGGCCCGCTGGGTTGTAGGCATAAGAGCTGTGTCCTGATGTTAAAGTTTATACATATTACATGCTGTACATGCTGCCGGCCTCCGGGTTGTGGGCAAACAGCTGTGTCAACTGAGATTTATGCAATAAAATTAAAAAGAAAAAAAAAAACTATGGCCAATTAATGGAGAAAAAGGAAAGATGTGGTTGTGCAACAGACAGACAAGGGGGGTAATATTGTCCTGTAGTCCGTGGAAATGTATACTAGGGAGGCACTTAGCCAACTGAATGATGTACAATGTTATTGTAAGACAGATCAATCTGAAGTAGAGAATGTGGGAACTACATACCATGTTGAATAGTCAAAGTGGAGAGGAATTGGGTTGATCAGTCAAGAAGAATACCTGTTCCTGACAACAGATGCCCCATCATACCACTATGTTACCTTATATACACAAGATGTATAAGAATGCGACTACACACCCAGAGACCTATCATCTAGGGGTCTCTTTGAGAGTACCTCAAGGTACATGGATTTCTTTCTAAAGAATTACATGCAGAATTTGACCTCCTACATCTAGGACACTGGAGATTTTTTGAGAAGGGTGTATGACATCACATGGGAGAAGTTATATGTCCTACTCACAGTGGACGTCACGTCCTTATATACCAGCATGAGGATGGCCTTAGAGCCACAGAGTATTTCCTCAGTACCAGACCGATTTCTCTATATAGACACACAGCTGCTGCTTGCTATGGCGCCTTGGTGTCTTCACAACTAATTTTGGCTGTTTGGTAAAGACATCTACAAACAGGTAAGAGGAACAACCATGGGGACCTGATTTGTCCCCCGCTATGCTAAACTGCATCTTGGCTGGTGGAAGGAGCAGCTTCTCACGCAGGACACACTTTAGTGACGATGTATTAGTCATATGGAAAGCTACAGAACAATCAGTGCGATCTTTCACAGAAAGATTGAATGTAAACAATTTAAAGTTGCACTTCACATCAAACATGAGTAGACAGCAGGTTCACTTTTTGGACCTCTCAGTCTATGTTGAGCAAGTCAAGCTATATACTAAAACCTTCAGAAAGCCTACAGCGGGCAACAATACTGCACACTCCCAGTTTTCATCCCAACTAATTAAAACATAGTATCCCCTAAGCCGAAAACCTGCGTATGCATAGGAATTGCAGCAACCAACAGCAACTCAAAGAAATGCAGGATGGTCTAGGTAGCAGATTTTTAGATAGGGGGTACAGTGAATAAGTGGTGTAGGGAGCCAGAAGTAAAGCCAACAAGAAGGTCAGGGACGAACTACTGTTCTGCAAGAAAACAAAATAAACACAAGGGAAACCAGAGATACACAGGATTACCGGTTACAGCACACAATATCAGGGAGTTATGTGCATACTTAATACACATTGGCATATGATCAAAAGTGATTCCCTTATAGGAACCACAATACAAAACAAATTCCTTGTGTCATTTCGGAAAGCAAAATCTATGAAGCAGCACCTGGTAACCAGTAGCCCAGATATGGCCACGCACACCGGACGCTTGTAGGCGGTTCAGATTTTGTGAAGGGTCACCTAATGTAAGGCCTGTAGACACAGAGTGAACAATACTCAGGTCTATTTGCCACTCTCAAGAATTCCACTGAAGATCAAAAAAAACCTACACTGCAAAGGGAACTACACAATATATGTGCTAATGTGTACGTGCCCCAAGATGTATGTAGAGAGCACAATTTTTAAAGTGAGTCTCACAGCATATCAGGGCCATTAGGAATAAAGACCACAACTATGCCATGGTGGGACATTTTTAGGAGGTCCATAGGGAAGTCAAGGAGACCTCAGCTACTTTTCCCTGAATACAGTCCCCAACAGTATTGGGGTGGGAATAGAGAACTACACTTATGGCCGCTGGAGTCATGGTACATCCTGAAACTGACCACAAAGACACCAGTAGGACTGAACATAGAAGATTTATTTGTTCATCAGTAGGCACCACATTGTGAAGGAAATAAATCAATTTTGGATCAATGAGCAAAAGTGTGTTAAGGACATGCAGACACCTTGTGTAGTCATGTCATTGCGGAAAGGAGCTATTGTCCCTTACGTAGATACACCAGTAAGAACAATGTGGATTTTTTCCAACTTTGATGGTCAGAAAATCTGTATTTTATTAAATACACAGAGGCCAATATTACTGCAATTTCCTTTACTCACAGAAGCCCCTTTACAGAATACAGGACTTCAACAAAATTCCAATGCCTACAAAAGGCCCATTTCCCCAGCCATCTTCCTTCTTTCTAGCAAACTGCCAACATAACATAAAAAACATAAAAATTAACATTCCTATATCAAAATATATTTGAAATTTCCCTAAATTCCAAATAACAATTTTCTGAAATCAGAGATAACTTTAGTTCCGTATCTCCATATTTCTTCGGTGTTCCTCTTATGGTTGCACACGAGCTACAAGACAAAACCAACAACCATCAATACAGAGTTGGGTCCAAGGGAGGGATAACTTTAACCTCCGTGTCTTTAGTAAAATCCTGATTTTCTGACCATCAAAGCTGGGGGAAATCTATTTATGGCAAGACTGGAAGCTAACATTATTGCAAGTATAAAGCTTCTCTATTAAACAAGAAGCTACATTACAACAGGTTTAAAATGAAACCTTCTGCAAATTACATAATTAGACCAATCCATACATCTCAAAATGTCTTGCAAAGCAACCCCCAGCATAAATATTTTGTAGCAGAAGCACCCCTCACAGAAAGTGTGCCAAAGAAGCTTATATCCACACCTGCATTCTTCTTCTTCATCATCCTTTCACCCAATGAGCAAGAGTAGGTGCTAATACAACTTTATGTGGGTGTCTAAAAGACATTAGCAACTGATGTTCCAAAATGGATAGATAGTTTCTAAATTTGTCTTTGTCCTTCTGCTCTAATAAAAACAAACATCCTCTAGACTAAAAACCCATCTGAAAACATCCAAAGCTTTAACATTTGATACTCTTCTAAATGAAAGTAAACATAACCAAATAGTTAGCTTCGGAGTCAAAACCTTCAAATCAAACAGCATTGTTCCTTAAATCTTCCAGATAGTTTAGCACTTTTGACACATCCCAAACAGAATTGTGCCTGGAAACTGGAGGTTTGGAACTTTTAAACTCCTCATTAAACATCCCACCAAAGCATAGATACCCACAGATACACCAATCACCAACACATGACCTGAAGCAATAGCAGATCTATGCGCAATTATAGTCCTGCAAGTCAAGCCTGACCTAAAAAAGCAGGTTAAATAATTACTCACTTCAACTATACCCACTGAAACGGGATCAAAATCCACTCTCGACACACCAGCAAAGCAATTTCTGCCAAACCAATTTATACATCTTCCTGGTACCCGGAGTCCAGGACTCCCTAATAAGATTTGAAGCCTCCTGAGTAAGTCCTGGCACCTCCTAGGTACCCCTGAAATTTTCCAAGCTACTAGTTTCAACTGATCTGATTTCACCATCTGGTTCAATTCTCCTAATGGCCCTAACAAAAACTCCTGAAACACTGGGAGTAGAATTGGAAAATCTACTGACCTCTCCAGGAGAATCGGGAAGCAAACCTGCGACTTCCAAAGAGGTGTCACCAAGACCACCGTCTCTCCCCATCTGCGCCCCATCAATATTACACGAGTAATCATTGAGAATGGAGGGAGCGCATACGGTGTGAGGCCCCTCCAATCCTGACTGAAAGCATCTATCCCTGCTGACTCGGGATCCGGACGCCAGCTAAGAAACTTCTCCAACTGAGTAGGTCATCTGTTTGAAAACAGATCCACTTGACAAGGCCCCCAACTTTCCATCATCTTGTGAAAACTGTTCTGTGCAGTCTCCAATCGCTGGAATCCCTCTAATTCCTGGAATACCAATCTGCCTTCACATTCTTCAACCCTGGAATGTGTTCCACCTGTACTAGAACATTCTGGTTCAAACAGTCATTTCAAAAAATCTTCACCAGATCCGTCAGATCTTTCAAACGTGTACTCCCCAACTAATTCACATATCTCACCGCTGAAATATTATGCATTCTCAAAAGAACTGAACACTGAGCCTTGTCCCTTATGAAACGCCTTACTGCAAAGGAACATGCCAGAAGCTCTAGACAATTTATATGGAGCCTTCTTTCCTCCTCTGTCCAAATACCTGCTGTTGAAATCACACCGAAAAGTGCTCCTCAACCAGTCAAACTCGCATCGGACTCTATAATCCACTCCGGATTCTCTCCATAAATGGCTTTCCTCTTTCAAGCTTCCATATTTCTTAGTCACCACTGTAGTTCTCCCTTCGCTTCCCCTGTAAGCACAATTTGCTCCGGATATTTCAAATCACAGTTTAAATGTGTGCCCATCAACCTCAGAAGTGCGCGATAATTCAAAGGTCCGGGAAATTATAGCCTGGATCGTAGAAGATAGCATTCTCAAAGAAATATTTTCAAACTTCAACACCTTCCAAATCGCTCTTCTTATTCTCTTTAACTTCTCCATGGGCAGCTTCAATTGTCACTGTACTGTATCCACAAGAAACCCCAAGAGCTGAGTTTCCTGGCTAGGTATCAAACAAGATTTCTTTCTGTTCACCACAAACCCAAGATTCTCCAGCAACAAAATGACCTACTTCGTCTGCTTCTCTACTCTGACCCTGTTCTGATCCATTAACAATCGCCCAAACATATAATCAGACATACTCCTCTGTCCCTCAAGGACACTATGACTGGACGAAGCACTTTCATAAAGCACCAAGGGGCACACGACAGTTTGAATGGGAGACAAACATACTTCCACAACTTCTCTGCCCATCTGAATGGAAGAAATCTCTGATGAGGTTCCTAAATCGGAACCGTCAAATAGGCATCTTTTAAATCTAACCAGATCATCCAATCCCCTGCCTGCAACACATCTCTCAGCATATGCATTCCTTCCAACTTGGAGATGGTAGATAACCCAATTGTTCATATGCCTTATATTTATGACAGGCCTCATGCACTTGTCTTTTTCGACAAGGAAAATATTGCTCACAAAACATGGTACAATGTTTATTACTTCCACAATTGCAACTTTCCTTTCTAATTCGAAGACCTCCCTGTTTACCAAATCGGATACATTTGCATCAAATCTTATGTCTAGAAGCCGATACTGAACAAGTACCTCCACAAAATCTATGTGATTTTGTAATACCGTGTGAAGAACGCATGGATTTTTTGTCATTCGAGTCCAATCGTGAACAAACTTGAGCAAGTCTGCTGCCCAACTTTAACTGGATAACAGAATGGTATAGTCTTACCTGATCCCTCGTTTCGAAGGCCTTGATCTTTGTATGGGGATAGAAATGTCCTGGTTGGTAGGAGGTCTGGTACTGATAAGGCCTGAACATCTGGCGATGCCTTGCCCACAGCCAGGGAACCAACCTCTCATTTGCCCAGCCCAACCAAAAACTCAACGGTAAAATACCTTAATCTCTCACTGAGAATTTTGCAAAGAAATGAATTCACCAATGTACTTCAACATCTCTTTTATAAAAGGGTCTCAAAAAAGCAGCCTAGTTGCTTCCTGGCCCGCCTCACTGATACCCAGCTCCACCAAATTCGGGTCTATTTTAAGAAGAAGTTTTCTTCTTTCACCTGACATGGCTGTGTTCACGTTAGCCAGTAAACATACTGCTCTCTGGATCCACTCCCTCGTCTATTCAACAGCCAGAGCTTTCTTCGCAACATATGCCTCTTCTGCCATATAATAAATTTTGGCAAGTGGGCACATAAGGTCTAGCAATCTATCTCGGCACATTCTTAGATCCTTGTCTAAACCCTTCCTCGCGTCACAACCACCTTTACCAATGAAGGCTACAATCCTAGCCTCAAGATCAGGGGTCATAGATATTTTATAGGCCAAATTTGTCAGAGGACACTCTGACCTCAATCTCATCTTCACATCCTTAGGGATCTAATTGCGCAGCCATGTCCCATATATTCCGCCACATGAGGTCCCGGAGTCTATCCAGGGGAAAGTGGATGCTTTAGAAGCATTGGGTCAAACAAACTCTCCAAGAAGGTCTGTTAGAGACCCAAGTTCCAACACCTTTAACCCCATCCTCTCTTGACTGCTGAACAGTCCCAATGTCATCCTCATCTGAATCAAATACAGAGAAACAGCTTAATTCTATTTCTGCACTTCCAGATGATTCATCGCAAAGGATGGTAGCATGTTTGCGAACACTTTTAGTTTTCATATTAGCCTTTACTGGACCCGTATTCTCGTCCCTCTGTGTGTACTCAACACTTCAATGCTTCGTGCAACCACAAAATCCACCATCTACCACAGCAGATTTATTGTTTTTAGCTTTTGTCTGAACAGCCTCCATATGTTTACGTTTTCTGTTTACTTTATCACCTTTCCTAACAGCTGGACTCTCCCCAGCTGACCAAAAACTCTCCTCCTGAGAAGAAAAAAACGCTAGCTTGTAACAACTCATCTATTTTCTTTTCCATTTTTTTATCTGAATCCACAGAAAATATATTCAACAAATTACCAATTCTATCCTCTATGGAAATATCAGTTGATAACTTTATTGCGGTCAAAAGACCATAAAAGTGCAAATATAAAAACAGCACATATGAATAATACATTAAATAGACATAGAACATTAGAAGAAGATTAAACTAAGAGTTATCAACCACGAAAGAATTTAAGATCAAAATAATTTCATAACCCAAATATCAGGTTAAAAATGATTGTCTCCTACGCCACATACCTATAAGATAGCGAGATACTGCAAATACAATAGGGGGGTGGGTATCATAGGTTAATGTTCTACAGGCTTGGGAAAAATGGAGAAATGTAAGGTTCTTGCAGATTGGAGTCAGCCAGCATTTTCTGATCGCTGAATAGGCAGGAAAAAAGAACAAGACATGAGATATGTTCTCAGTTTTATAGTCGCAGGCAGGGCAAATTTCATTCTTAGTCGTTGCCCATTTATTGGCAAATGACCTAATAGGCAAAGTGCCATGCCTTAACTGGAGATACAACTTCCTGGCCAACGGAGGTTCAATTGCGTCCATAAAATCCTCCATCCTAAAATCCAGTTTCACCAAGAGGAACTCAGTGGTCAACCTACCCAGGGTTGCAGAGCTCAAAAGGGTTTGAAAATTCTGCCTACGTATCAACTCATGGAGTTCTCGCTTGGGTACCCTAGGACAAAAGGTGTCTGGCATTTCCCACAAGTCCGGGGTGCCCAGCCTGATGCTTTCGGCCCTAATGTACACCAGCCAAGGGATCTTCTTATGTTTGAGAGAGCCATATCTCGGCTAGTTCAGTTCTAAAAGGGGCCAGCTCTGGGACTGACCAGAGCCTCTTCCAGTACATAACTGGTCTTGCACTGACAGTTTCCTCAATAGAGTCCATACCAAGGTCCATTCTAAGTGGTACCAAAGGTGTACTAGCTGGCAAACCCACCAAGTTACTCAGAAAAGCTTGTTCCACCCTAGAAAGGGACAATAATTGTTTGTGCCCCCAAAGCTCAGCCCCATAGATCACTGCAGGTCTGGCTTGGCGACAATAGATTTCCAGCGCCGGGGACACTGGTTTAAAAGTTGACCCCTTTAATACCTTACTGATCCCCCCCACTAGCTGTGAGAGCTTTAATGCCAATTTGATAATCTGGGAATTCCACAAAATCTTCTCAGTGAGGGTAACATCTGATTCCCTAATTACATTTTCCTCTGCCATCTTACTAAGCAATCAAAACCAGCAAACCAATTAAGAATTGTTACTTTCCTGATTTCTAATTCCCCAAACTATTGAAAATAATCAATTTAATGAAAAACCAGTGCTAATCCACGCAAAGGCCTATTACAAATAAAAATGACGTCTGTTCAATACACACGCAAAAGTTGTCAACTGTCAGAACTGTGTTAAATCCCTAAGACGCATTTTCCTATCTATTCAAAGTCAAAGTCAAAGTCAAAGTCAAAACAAGCTTTATTCGGTATATGAGAAATATATCCATAAAAGCATTCTACATAAAAGAAAAACAAATTGTCATAAATTTTACAATAATCAAATTATTTCACCGATGTACATTCTCCTGTGACTTTTCCCCCTAATAAATTTTTTTTAAAGAAATATATATTTCTACAGTAGTATCAAAACACCATGGCAATCAATTAATTTTTCATATGAGCACATAAAAACTACAAAATCTTAAAAGTACATGATATATTTTAGAAAGACCAGAATTTTATGAACTATTCTGTTTCATAGACAAGTGATTCCAGATATAAACGTTCCTTCCTTCGCTTGATGGCCAATCGAGTGAAGGCAATTACCGCATTGAAAATCGAAACATGTTCTAAATTACAGATAAAATAAAAAGCGTTTTATAGGAGTACAGTCTGTTAAAAATGAAAAGTGGGTGTAAAATGGATTTCCGTAAATCCCTATAAAAATTGCAAAATAATACAAAGTGCAGAGTGCTTTGGACAGATTTACCATCACACGGGCACATTGGGAGATTTGCGCTCCATTTACCCATCTTTGGGAATGCTATCTGAAAATGCAGCGTTCTCAGCCTTAATCTAGTTAAATATAATCTATGTTGAGTGTTTCTGATGAAAATAAGATTTGGCTGGGTACCCAGTGATAAAGGTCCTTCACGGCATGATCTAACATTTGATTTTGTGCGCAACACAGCAGCCCTTATTGTTTCCCTAGATTTAAAGAGTCTCCTTTTTAGCTTCCCCAACTAAAATTCTCAATACTCATTGGATCTCTAAAATCAGGTTTCACATCACACTCAGTAAGGAGACCATGGATATATTTTAACCATGGTATTTTCTTCGAATGGTCGAGAGTTAAGCAATCATGTATTATTTCCTTAGTGAAGTGAGTCATCCTTTATCCAAACTCGATACCATAGTGTTATGGCAGACATACTAATCAAATCGCTTAGAAATGGTACATCTGTTTCTCTATGGACAATATAGGTAGCCGTGGAATTAGGGACTGATAACTTTGTAAAAATGTATATACCAGTGTTTGTAGTGGGGAGGTATCTGCCATCCCCCATAATGCTCCACCACAGCATACCCCTGTTATACATTTACTAACATATATTTTTTAAATCTCTCACACTGGCTTGTTGCCTATTTTTTGTGAAAATCTAAAAATAGCCTCACTTGTCCGTGAAAATTTCAATTTACCTAAGTTAATATGTGCATTTCAAGTACCTTTACAGTTAAAAGATAATCCCAAGTAAGAAAAAGTTGATGTCCTTTCAATTGGTACACCATTGATGTAGTGGGTTCTACTTTTGGCTTTACTTTTCCCACACGTCATAACGAACAAGTTACTTACCTTCGGTAACGCTTTTTCTGGTGGATACAGTATCTGCCTGTGGATTCCTCACCTTGTGAATATCCCCTGCGCCAGCAACATTCGGAAACTTTTGTAGCAGTCCACGCCGATGAGGTCGAAGACGACGTCACAGAGACACGGCTCTGCTCGCGACTCCGCGGACGTCACCGGCTCCATAAGAAGACCTCGTCGGCGTGATGACGTCAGTTCCGCCCCTTTATTCCGTGCCTTCGAGGCACACGGACGGACTGACAGCAATATATACACAGTACAAAATATGCAGATCAAAACACAGTGTGGAGAATGAATAGAAAGGCCAAAGAAAAACACAATGCCTTTGACAGTAACATACACATTTTGAAATACCATCATCCTAATAGCAGACTAAAACATTATTAACAGAACCTTAGGTATAGAAGGATGGACAACGGGGAGGCGGGTGGGTCAGTGAGGAATCCACAGGCAGATACTGTATCCACCAGAAAAAGCGTTACCGAAGGGAAGTAACTTGTTCTTCTGATGGATACATCTGCCAGTGGATTCCTCACCTTGTGAATAGATTCCACAGCAGTCCCCACTCCCGGAGGAGGGTGTCCACCCTTCTACACCAGAAAGTCCTGAAGGACGGAACGAGCAAAGTGTTCGTCCCTCCTTACCTCGGTGTCCAAGCAATAATGTTTTGCGAAGGTGTGGAGGGAGGCCCAAGTTGCCGCCCTACAAATATCCTCCACAGGAACACCCCTAGACAAAGCAGACGTGGAAGACTTTGCTCTAGTGGAATGAGCTCTCAAACCCTCCGGAGGTTCCTTACCAGCCAGGGAGTAGCAAATCTTGATGCACAAGACAATCCACCTGGAAAGGGTGCGCTTGTGCACCGCTCGACCTTTCCTGCAGCCAGCAAAGCCCACGAAGAGCTGGTCATCAACCCTGAAGTCCTTTGTCCTGTCCAGGTAGAAGCTCACCGCCCTTTTAGGGTCCAAGCGGTGAAGCCGCTCCTCCTCCTTGGAAGGGTGAGGGGGAGGATAGAAGGAAGGAAGGGTAATGGACTGCCCCAGATGGAAGGGAGTTACCACCTTAGGCAAAAACGCAGCCCTGAGTACCATTCGTTCAGCATGAACAGTCAAGCATGGGTTTTTGAACTTAGAGCTTGAAGCTCACTTACCCTCCTTGCCGAGGTGATTGCAATGAGGAATACCGTCTTAAAGGACAACAGCCTCAAGGGACATTTGTGTAAGGGCTCGAAGGGAGAACCCATAAGATAAGTTAATACAAGGTTTAAGTCCCATTGAGGCATAATAAAGGGAGTTGGAGGAAACTTGTTTGTAAGGCCCTTTATAAAACGAAGAACAATAGGTGACTTGAATAATGACGGCTGATCCGGCAAACAAAGAAAAGCCGACAAAGCCGATAAGTATCCTTTCACAGTAGCCACAGCAAAGCCTTGCCGTGCTAGAGAAAGGGCAAACTGTAAAATGTTAGATAGACGAGCCTTCAAAGGATCAATGGACCTCTCTCCACACCAAAGCACAAATTTAGACCACCTATATGAATATATAGATTTGGTGGAGTGTCGCCTGGCCGATAAAATAACATCCACCACATCTGGCGGGAGAGAAAGAATTCAGGTTGCCCTGTTCAATCTCCAGACATGAAGGTGTAAGCTCTGGAGGTGGGGGTGTAGAACCTGCCCCTCCGATTGAGAGAGGAGATCTGCCCTCAGAGGGAGATGGAGCGGAGGGCACGAGGAGAGGTGGCGAAGATCTGTGTACCACACCCTTCTTGGCCAATCCGAGGCGATCAATATAACTTGGGCCTGGTCTTGGCGAATCTTCCTCAGAACCCGAGGAATCAAGGGTATGGGAGGAAACGCGTAAAGGAGGCGCGAGCCCCAATTCAACTGAAACGCGTCCCCCAACGCTCCCTGCATCGGATACTGGAGACTGCAGAATGACGGGCAGTGAGCATTCTCGTGAGTGGCGAATAGGTCCACCCGAGGCGTCCCCCACGTCCGAAAGACGCGACAAACCACCTCCGTATGGAGCCTCCACTCGTGGTCGGCGGAGAACTGCCGACAGACTGTCCGCACGTACATTCAGAACCCCGGCCAGATGATTTGCCATCAGACAAATCTGATGGTCCTGAGCCCAGGACCATAGACGCAGGGCCTCTCTGCAGAGACAAAGAGACCCCACTCCTCCCTGTTTGTTTATATACCACATCGAGGTAGTGTTGTCCGTCAGGACTTGAACAGACTGACCGCGAAGGGAAGGGAGGAAGGCCTTGAGTGCCGAACGTATCGCCCGTAACTCCAGAAGGTTGATATGAAGCAACCTTTCCTCTGGAGACCAAAAGACCCTTGATCTCCAGATCCCCCAGATGAGCACCCCACCCTAAGGTGGATGCATCCGTTATCACCGTGGCCACCGATGGAGGTAGATGGAAGGGCTTTCCTTGGGACAGATTGCCCTCCACGCTCCACCAAGATAGATCCGCAGCAGCTTCTCTGGAGATCCTCACACACTCCCTAAGATCTCCTTTGTGCTGATACCACTGCTTGCGGAGGCACCACTGGAGCGCCCTCATGTGCCAGCGTGCATGGTTGACCAACAGGATGTAGGAGGCGAACAGACCGAGCAGGCGAAGGAACTTCAGAACTGGAACGACCGCTCCGTTGTAAAATAAAGGAATCATTTCCTGTATGTCGAGAATCAGTTGAGGAGGAGGGAATGCTCGACAAACAGTAGTGTCCAGTACCGCACCCATGAACAGGTTGCGCTGAGAGGGCACCAGGTGAGATTTGGGCACGTTGATCGAAAAACCCAATTTGTACAACAGCCGAGTTGTATCCTGCAGATGACGCATCACCTTCTCCGGCGACTCCGCCTTGATCAGACAGTCATCTAAATAAGGGAAAACCGAGACCCGACCTTCTGAGATGGGCTGCCACCACTGCCATCACCTTCGTGAAGACTCGCGGTGCCGAAGTAAGACCAAACGAGAGGACCACAAACTGATAGTGTTGCGACCCTACCGTAAACCGGAGATACTTCCTTTGTGACTTCAGGATGGGGATGTGAAAATACGCATCCTGCAAGTCGAGCGACACCATCCAGTCCTCCTGATTCAGCGCTTGAAGAACCTGTGCAAGGGTGGGCATCTTGAACTTCTCCTGCTTCAGGTAAAAGTTCAAGATTCTGAGGTCCAGTATCGGACGCAATTTGCCGTCCTTTTTGGGAATCAGGAAATAACGGGAGTAGCACCCCCGACCCCTCTCCTGCTCTGGAACCACCTCTATCGCACCTTTTTGAAACAGCTTCAGGACTTCCTCCGAGCAAGCACCTTGACAAGGAGGGTAATTCGGAGGGAACTCCCGAAAGGGAAGGGCGTACCCATTTTCTACAAGATCCAGAACCCAGAGATATGTAGTTACAGACTCCCAGTCTTGCAGAAAATGGGTAAGCCAGCCCCCCACAGGACCAGCATGATCCGGAATGGCGGATCTAGGGCTGCTTTGCGGTGGAGGGAGGGCCTGAGGAGGAGGAAGAGGAGAGCTGACGACCACGTGAGCGACCCCTGATTCTTCCTCTGTAACCTCTAGACGAGGAACCTTGCTGCTGGCTCTGCCTATAGGTTCGAAAAGATGTCCTTCCGAACCCTCTATATCTCTTAAAAGACCCCCTCGACTAAGACTGCAGTCCCAGAGATTTAGCTGTCGCCTTGCTGTCCTTGAATCGCTCCAGAGCAGCATCTGCCTTCTTGCCAAACAGGCCAGATCCATCAAATGGCAGGTCCAATAGTGTCGATTGCACATCCTGCGAGAACTCAGAAGATTTTAACCAGGCACTCCTTCTGGTTGCGACAGAAGACCCCATGATACTTGCAACAGAATCTGCAGTGTCCAGTCCACTCTGGATCACCTGACGTGCTACCGCCTGACCATCAGCCAAGATGTCACTGAACCCAGTCCTCTCCTCCTCAGGCAGTTTTGGCACCAGTTTTTTAGCCGAATCCATCAGTGCGTGCACATAGCGTCCCAAAAGACAAGTGGCGTTTGTTAATTTCAAGGCCATGCTGGGCGATGAAAAGTTTTTTGGGGCAGACTGGTCCAGCCTTTTAGCCTCTCTGTCCCCAGGAACCTGAGGAAAAGCCCCCTTAGACTTTCCCGAACCAGATGCCTGAATCACCAGGCTCTCAGGTGAAGGATGTGATGTCAAAAATTCAGGATCTCATGGGGCTGCTCTATATCTCCTAGCAATCGTCTTGGAGACCGCAGGAGCAGAAAAGGGCTTGCGCCACACCTCTAACACAGGTTCCACAATGGCCTCATTAAAGGGAAGCAAAGGCTCGGATACCGCCGTGGGAGAATGCAGTACCTCAGTTAAAATGTTCGACTTAAACTCCGTAGCCTTCCTGATAACTGAATGGTAGGGAGCAACGTCCTTAGAGGGTTCATCTGACGGTGGAGTAATCTCCCACTCAGGAGACAGATCCAACCCACTAGCTTCTTTAAGCTCTTCGAATATTTCATCCGACTCCACCAATTCCCCCTCTTCCGATTCCTCCTGAAGGTACCTCTGCTCTTCAATAATCCTCTGAGACTCCCTTCTGGGACGAATCCGAATCATCGGCGGCGCCGTATTCGAATCCGATGGCGCCGGTGCCGGCGTCGAGCGTGTATCTGCCGGAGCCATCGGCGTCGAACGAGGTCGAGCCGGAGCCGGCGAGGATGGAAGCGGCGTCAACGTCCTCGGAGCCGGAGGATTCCAAGACGGCGTCGTTGGAAAGAACAGTATGAAAGGGACCTGTGGATATACTTGTGGCACCCCCAAGTTAAATGCCATTGGACCCATCGGACCCGCAGGTGCACCAGAGGTATACATGGCTCGAGCAAACACCCCATACATCGCATTTAAGTACTGGTCAGGCCTCACCGGACTCGGGCCAACCGGCGCCGACGGTGGAATCAGAGGCGTCGCAGGCTCACCCGGGGCTTGAAGATCTTCCAGGGCCGGAGACGGAGACGGAACCGGCGCCGGAGATGGAACCGGCGTCGGAGTCCGAGCTGGAACCGGTGAAGCCGGAGACAAGGGAGACCACTGGAGATGAAGGACCAGCAGGCGAATCCGGTACAGGAGAAGGAGAAACAGAGTCCTTACGACGCCGAGCAGGTGACTTCAGCTTCGGCGCCGAGCTCTTATCAGAATGGTGTCGAGACGAGTGCCTTCTCTTTTTCTTATGTTTCTTGGCCCGAGAAGTATGTCCCGAAGTCGACTTAGACGCCGACCTCGACTTCGATCTAGACCACGACCTCGATCTTCTTCTCCCTCTCTTCTCCTTCTTCATTTTTGCGATGAAGAGTTTTGCCTCCCGTTCCTTAAGAGCCTTCGTGCTCATCTTCCGGCAGCTGGTACAGCCATCCACGTCGTGGCCCGACGATAAACACCACACACAGTCCTCATGAGGATCTGTGATGGACATGTGCTTGCCACACTCCCTGCAAGGCTTAAATCCAGACTTTTTTGTCGACATCCTCGAAAGAGAACAGGAAAAATAACCAGAATACACAAAGTATCAACGACGCTAACAACAGCGAGTCCCGAAATCCGTTGGCTTCGACAGCGCGGAAAAAAGGGAACTGACGTCATCACGCCGACGAGGTCTTCTTATGGAGCCGGTGACGTCAGCGGAGTCGCGAGCGGTGCCGTTCCTCTGTGACGTCGTCTTCGACCTCATCGGCGTGGACTGCTACAAAAGTTTACGAATGTTGCTGGCGCAGGGGATATTCACAAGGTGAGGAATCCACTGGCAGATGTATCCATCAGAATAAAGTCTTGGACAAATGAATAGCTAGGTATTCATCAGTCATAAAATGTGTACATTTATCAATCAGGTGTGGAGGGCCGTTAGCAGTCCTGGAAATCAGGACTGCATCGTCAGCATATAATAAAACAGGTGTTACACGTTTACCAACGATATGGGCATCGGCCTTTAAACCCTGCAGTAAAAGATCAACTCCACCGATGTATAATGAAAATAAAAGTGGGGCAAAGAAACAAACTTGTCTGATCCCTCGGGTTACTCTAAAGTGCGTTGTGCATTCCCCGTTCAGTCTATATCATATGTTTGATGTTAGATGGGCATAAATTTGTGACAGAAGACTAATATTGTGTGGGGCACCCATCCTTTCCAGCGTTTGCCATAAAATGGTATGGTTTACTAGATCAAACATGCTGGAGAGGTCAACAAAGCAGAGATGGAGTAAACCCGCTTTTGCAAGGGTGTATTTCCCTATGAGCAGGTCTAAGTTGATACACTGTTCAACCGTACCGAATCCCCTTCTGAAGCCATATTGGGCTTCAGTTAGAATGTTTCTATCCTTAACCCAACATTCTAATCTGGCTAGCAAAATTCTGCCCATGAGTTTAAATGTGAAATCAAGAGGGAAATCGGGCAATAACATTTTGCACTAGCTCTATTACCTTTTTTAAAAATCGGGACGATCACACTTTCAGCCCAGGTTGTGGGCAACACCCCATCAGTAATAGCGTTAAAAAGGTTAACTAAAATGGGGGACCAAAAATCAACATTATGTTTAAAAATGTCTATCAGGACCCCATCCGGGCCAGCAGCCCTCCCGCTTGCACTATTTTGTAAGGGCAATTCCAATCTGATCTGTAGTAATAATATCAATTTTACCAATTTTTAATAGGATGATAATGCCATCATTATCCATTTTGTTGCAACGTTTTGTGGGGTTAAAAATATCTTCGAAATGCAGTACCCAATCTTCTGGTGTAACTACTGTATCAACCCTTGCCGAGGAAACATCCTTAAACAAGGGTTGATCTATAGTTTTCCAAAATAGGGTGGAGTTCTTGGTCTCGGCTGCCTGGACCAGATTGTCCCATGCGATCACTCTAATTTCTATTTTCCTTGCATTTAGAGCTTGTTCATAGCATTTTACTAAGGCTTCTGATTTTTTCCCCGTTTCTAGGTTTACCTTTCAAAGCTTCTTTCAAATCTCTATTCAATTTCGAGCATTCTTGGTTAAACCATCGTGGACAATGAGCCTTTTTATTTTTTATAATTCTTGTTTTTTATTCTCAGATTCTTATTAATGCCTATAGAAATATTGCTAAAAGCAATAACAGTATCAATATTATTAGAGGATCCGTCTAGACAAACTTCTATGTCATGATTATTGCTTGCGGCTAAATTTCCATGAAGTTAGCAGGATTAACACCAGTCCATTTAAATGAAATCACATTTTCTCCTTGTGTTCTGATATTAGCTACAGAAGCACATACCTTTTCAGTAAAATATAAGCTGGAATTGAACGTTAACAGGAGAGGCTGATGATCGCTAAGTAAGCTATGCAATATAATGCAATCTTTCACAAAAGGTCTACTATTCTTTGACGTCAAAAAGTGATCAATACATGAAGAAGATCTAGCCCCCTCATAAGTATATTCCTCAACAACTCCATTATTGGCACCCAACTTCATTACTTCCAGGCCATATTTACACATGATATAATTCAGTGTTTCACCGTAGGGATTATGTAAAAAATGAGTAATATGATCCCCTAAATCATCTATATGGCCGCATTGATCCATTGTCGAAAACTTGCATAATTCAATATTAAAATCACCACCCCATATCACTATATACTCAACCACCAGCCTCTTAAAAAAAATTAAGTTCCTCCTCCAGCGTAGTGATTATCCCTGATCTCGTTTTATTAAAAATATTATAGTAATTAATCACTACAATATTTTGCTTTCCCTTAACACTAAGGAGTAGGAACTGGAAGTGCTGTGAGTTAGTAAAAGTTCTCTTTAAGGTCAGTGGGGAAGTTACCGAAAGTAGTACAGCCAGACCTCCACTCGCTCTCCCAGCCTTAGATGGGGTAGCTTTGGTAAAAATGGTTATAAAACCATTTACATGGAAAGGTTCTACAAGCCAAGTTTCCTGCATTAGGATCAGGTTTCGGTTCTGTATGCAATTAAGCCATGATGTATCGGACAATTTGTTTTTAGCCCCTGCAACATTCCAAGACAGACTTTGCAGTGATTCGTCTGGTTGACTACTTGCTGGATCAATACCAATAGAGTTGCTAAAAAGAATGGTGTCTTTATAGGTGCAAGGCGGCATGCCTTCTACTACTGGTGCAACTTCAATGCGAATAGAATGAGCGGAAAAGTTACATTCTGCTGGCATTATCGCAATACCATTGGAGGAAAGGAGGTTTCCTTCATCCAAAAAGGGTACATCTACACAGGTTATTTCTATAGGGCTACTCAGAGGTCTTCTCATCGGCTGAATGTCAACTGTTTGTGCTGTTTTTATATTCAGTCAATCCACCTCACTGCATCTTCTCAAAAGGTCAAACCTGTTAGGCATGGATGGAATTATTTCATTAGTAGTACGATATTGTGACTTTCTGGATTTAATATGTTGCTCAATTCTGGGTCTATAAAAGTACCCAAGGGGGACTGCAGTAATGGCAACATATTGATGTTCACTTGACCATCCTTGTTTTGTTAAAACCTCATCTAGTAAACAGGCCACAAAATCTGGATGTCGAAGATTTACAACAACACAATCCCCCTCACTGGTCTTATCCATGTTAGCCACCCAACTCACTCTCCTTAGCATTATTATTTCATGAGACAGGAGCCCAGTGCTGCAACAGGTATTAACAGCAAACCAGTGTACCACATGATTTTTCAATGATCCCCAGGTTTCTATACATGTTCTCGGGCAATTTGCGAACATTTTTTAAAATAATAACATAGGGGGTGACCTGAGAGGGGGGAGGGGGGGGCAAATTAAAAAAGACACCCTGATGCTTCTTAGGTTGTTGATAGTCCTCAGACCCAATTTTATTAATAGAGCGTTTTTGTAAACTTCCGTTTATCCCTTTATCAGCAGTTCTCAAACCAGATATGCCAGATGTTCCCACTGCGTGCTTCACGGAATGTTTGTCAGTATCCGCCTTCCCTGTTTCAGTGTCAGTTTCTTTATTTTTAATCAGGTAGAGGTTGCTTGACGGGGTCTCTACTTGGCAAGGTTTCTGGGCATGTTTTGGGGATATTTTGTTGCCTTAGGTCGGTAATCAGCTCTGTTAATTGGCAGATATCCTTTTGTATTGATTTTAATTCAGTCATAATGTGCCTCTCAATGGTGTCAATCTTCCCATGTAATTTCTTAAAGAGGGTGTCGATGCCAAGCATATTGAGAGCCGCCTGGCGCTCTCCTCCTCGTACGCGGCGTGCGCACCTTAAGGGCTACAGGGAAATGAAGTTCTGGCCCCCCTTGCAGGCATCAGCCCGAAGATGAAATTGGCAATCTGAAAGTCCTCTGCAATGCAGCCCGCTGTGGCTCAAATGAAGAAAACAAAGGTTCAAAGACTCCCCTATCTATCCGCTTTCATTGACATGAACTCAAACACCTAAAATGGCCCGCCTCATGAGCCCAGGTTAATTCCCATAGGGATTTTAGACACAACTTCAGCCCGAACCGCTGAATGGAATTACACCAAATTTGGCAGAAAGATAGATCTTGATCCAGAAAGCGTGCTTTTTGTTATCTGGAGTAAATCTGTTGAGTAGTTTTAGAGATATTTATAGAAAAACAAATGTGCATATCTAGAGGGGCGAATACTTCACGAATATTGACGATCTTGTGTAGATCCAGCACGAGGGAGCATGAAAGCTGCTCCCGCCTGTGGGGAAAGGCCTTTTAATTTGTTTTCTTGTCCACCATCAAGCGGGCAGGAAAACAGAAGAAAGGATTGCGCCCACATGCAGAGAGCAGCATTTTTAGCTGCTCCCTCGGTGCAGGAGCCATGAAGCTCCCAATGGAGGCGGGAAGCCGACAAGGACCGTGGGGGCATTGATGTTCCCCCTGCAGTCCCCAACGTTGCACTCAGGGTGCCCTCGGTGGGCTCCAGGTCACAGCATGAAGAGGCCAGGCCCCAGGAGATGGGGTCCCCGGGAATGAAATGAGACATGGGAGGGGGGGTTGGTTGGCCCCCCTGTCCCCATTGATTCTTGGCCGGGCCCCGGGGTAGCTGGGCCCCCCCCCCATCCTTCTATAAAAGACAAAGCATCGTAACTTCCTGTGCTTGGTGAAGGCAAGTCCATTTTCTCAGCAATTCCACGTTGGAAAAAATTTCTGAAATCATTGTTGGGGGTAAATCAATCATTGGTCTATTGGAGCGCAATCTGTAGTGACTGGACGAGTGGGTTCTTTCTTCTCCTTACCTGGTGAGAAAAGAGTCCATGGTTCTCCCTTTAAATTACTATGAGTGTGCATCTGTGCAAATCACTTGGAAGCTTCGCCCATTTGGCCCTGCCCACCTTAGTAATATGCAACGGTCTTCCCGCCTTTTGCCAGGATGATGGCCAGAGTAAAAAGAGGCCCCGCAGTGCGTTTCATGCCGATTTTTGTGAGGCGTTCTTGATACCCGGATATATGAAGATATCTCCACCAAACAAAGAAGTAGGAAGATTTGTGTTATCAAGATTTCTGGATGAAGATGCATGAAGAACAACCACATTGCCAAAACGCACACAAAGTCACTGGTGACATTTCCTCGTGGTCCATTACGCATCTGCAGTTTATAATATGTACTGGACATTCACCCGGGAGGTAGCACTTAGTAATTAACCGGCAGAAAGTACTCCACTTGGGTAGATATTTTGTGCAAAAGTGTGGCCCCTTGTTGGATAAAGGGGCTGGTGCGGTTCCGTTGTAGTCCAGTTACACACAGCTACTGACAACTACACAGACACTGATGCACCCACTCACACACCCACTCACAGACCTTCTCTTTAAGGCACTCTTAGACCCACTCAGACACTCACACATCCACTCACAGGCGAGCTCAGACACTCTTGCACCCAGTCAAACACCAACTAAGGCGCACATGCACCTCCTCACACAACCACTGAGACACACTCAGCCGCTCACAGACCCATTCAGAAACTCATGCACCCACTTACAGAACCACTCATACTTTCTCTTTTTAAAAATTCGAATGGGTATAAACCCAACCAAGGAAGCTTTGCCGAGTTGGATTCAGCAATGGCCAAGCACTAACTGTAGACTGTGCGGGTGATCATAAGAATCCCTATTGCATATAGTGTGTGCGTGTCCTAAACTGCTAAACATACGTTGCACCTTTTTAAAACCCCTATTTCTTAAAGACGGGGTAAGATCAGCCCGTCAGGCTCTAATCTTATATTTATCGGGCCAGTCGATTTCCATGCTATGCCAATTCATAAGGTTTTTAGCCATTGCTGAAAAACATTTTGGGTCGGCAGTCTAGGGGTTTTTCTTAATGAATGAAGTATTCATAAAAGGCATTTTTAAGGTTTTCTGACTTGCTGTATGATATAGTGTAAATTTTGTTGTTAGGGTAACCAGCTCCAAATGCGATTGTGAAAACCTTGATTTTTTTTTTAGATTTGCTTAGTGCGGATATCATAGTTTGTTTACAATAGATTTTATTGTGCATAGATCCTATGAAGTTTTAGATAATAGGTTTCAAGAAAATACTGAGATCCCACCGTGTTTACTCTGCATTTGCATTTTAATGTTACAGGTGGTGCTCATATGTACTTTATAGTTGAAGATATTGAGAAAAGTGCATGTTTACAGCTTATTTGCACAATGTGGATATTACGGATAAATCAGCACCTATGTCGTTATGGTTTTCTTACCCAAGTGATATCTTGGACACGCACTTTTTTGCTTGTTCGCACAATGGAATTTACTACGCTTAAGTTCTATAAATTGGGTCAGTCTTGGATAATAGGTGTAAATTTTGTTGCTATGGCCATCAGTTCCAAAAGTGTTTTTGTAGAAATTCTATGAATTGGCCTTTTTCGGTAACCTGAATTATAATGTATTCCATGGCATATTTGCACAATACCATCCAAAATTAATTGTTCGTATTATTTATTTTCATGTGCCATTGAAACTGAATTTATTGTGCTGGTTTTAAAAAAATAATGCTTCGATAGTTTTAACTGCAATGATTTTTGTTTATCACGCAATAAAGAATTACCAGTACCAAAAAACTCATACTTTCTCACACCCACTCACAGACCTACTCAGAGACTGATGCACCCACCCACTCACAGACTCAGACACTCATGGAGGCACTCACAAATCCCCTCTCACACCTACTCAGACATCACACGCCCACTAAGACTCTCACATTCACTTTCAAAGGTTACAGGTTACAGTTAGGAAATAAAAAAAATAAAAAAACAGAAATTCACACAAGAAAACAAAGGTTACATTGCGGTTATAGTTGGGAAATAAAATTAAAAAACAGTAGAAATTCACAAAAATAAGCCAAAGGTTACAGGGACTTTATAGTTAAGAAATGGAATTATAAAACCCTTAGAAAGTCACTGAAAAAACAAAGGTTACAGGGATGTTATAGTGAGACTCAGATTTCACTCGTACAAAACCTGTGAAATTCAGCAGTTATTGCTACCTGATCTAACTAGACTTTACACCCCTTCAATACACTGCTTATGACCTCACATTTTACATCACTCATGACATGGTCAGTGACATCACTGATGACACCTCAAATGACATCATCCAATGATTGAGTGCGTTTTCAGACTTTATAGGGCTCCTGGAACAATTTAAGGCAGTCGGGCCCAGGCTTCGATAGTGTAGCAGTCAAAAGTTAAGTTTTCGTTCAAAGTCAATTCCATATGTTTACAACTGTAAAAGAGGTGCAAGGCCTACTGAAAAAAGTACAAAGTTGAAGGCGGCTCTCTTCCATTGTTTTTTCAGTGTTTCTTCCTTGTGACTGTGAGAAATCTGTTATCCTTTTCCCTCTTTCTCCATTTTGCGGATCAGTTTAAGGGAGCAAGGGGGGGGGGGGGTTCTCCCTCTGGAGTGTAGCTTGGTGCATCTCCCAAGAAAAGTTAGGGATATCAGGGGGTATTGTGGGCAATTCCCCCTTTCAAGGTGGGTTGGTTTTACACCTATGGTTTGGGATTGCAGGAAAGAGGGACACTGGAGGATGCAAAAAACTAAGCGAGCAGATAAATCAAGGAAAAGATTATCTTTGGGTACATTGAAGGCAGAAGGGCTATATTAGTGGATAGGACTGGAGCAGCCCATTTAGATCCTCAGGTTGTAAGTGGCAATGAACCAGCTATGGCAAGAGGTTTTGCGATTTCTTAATGGTTTGTAATGTTAGGGTGACTTTGTGTGAATTGATATATCACAAAAGAGATTAGTTTGTAACACACAGAAGGTAGGAAGGCTATATTAGCTTTCGTGTCTAAAGCAGTCTGTTTGGGTTTTCAGTTAGTTAGATGCAGTGGGGGGTTAGGGCAATAAAAGTTGCATTTGCTTAATGGTCCTTGATGTTAGGGTAATCTCATGCAATGTCAATATGGTTTTAAATAGGTTGAAATATGGACTATATTGAATTGGTTGTCCGCATTAAACCTAAAAATAATCTTCTTAGAAGACACCTATTTCAGAGATAATAGTCTCAAGATTACTATACCAAAGAAGTACTTGCAAGCAAACTTTGTATCAGCCAGGTTGGCCAAGCATGGAGTAGAAATATATCTAGATAGATCTATAGATTGGGAGGTGAAAGAAGTAATAAGGGATAAATAGGGGAGATGGATTTGCCTGAAGGTGCAGGTTCAATCTTGTTCCCTTAATTTAGTGAACTATTATGACCCAATATTAGACGATGTGAGTCCCCTGCGAAATCTATACAATATAGTTATGGGGACTGAAGGACTTATGATTTTAACTTTAGTCAAGACTTGAAGTGAGATACATCGAGCAAGACCAAAAGGCAATTAAAACCCCAAACTGTCTCAATCCTTGCTGTAATTAAATCAGATTTCAATCTGGAGGATCTTTGGCTAGTTGATCATCCAGGTAAGACGCAATATACGTGTTTCTCTCAACAATTTAAAACTCCATCGCGACTCGATTATTTTTTAGTGACTCAGACTCTTTGTTGGAGGAGCATGGATATATTGGCCAATGTGCTATTGGATCATTCTATCATATGTATTTATTTCAAGTTTGAAGAGTCACATTTTATAAGATAAAGGTGTCTGTTTAACAAAACTCTACTGACAAATCAGGCTTGGCTGATGGAGATGCATATATTTATCAGGGAGTTCTTATAATTAAATCAAAATTCGGCCTCAGGCTTTTCAGTATGGGAGGCCTTCAAGGCACGGTTTCGCAGCAAGACGACTGTGTACAAGTCAAAACAGAATAAAGTGCGTAGCGCTCGAATACAAGAACTACAGTTGGGAGTCGATAAGGCTCGAGATGGCATTTGCAGGTCAAGTTTGGATGAATGTGCAAAGATAAAAGAGCAGCTTACAATGGCTAATCATAATATATTAGAGACTTCTTCACTTTTGAGGAAATAATTCGAGGACCTTTCAGAAAGTGCAATATGAGGAAAGCCAGTTGATAGGTAGGCTCTTCGCCTGGCCCACATGGATAACATTGGATTCGCAAAAAATTTCAAAAATTGAAAATCTTTTTTGTAGTGCAGTTCAGACAGATGGTAAAGCAAATCACAGAAATATTTCTCCACCACTATGAGAATGTATATGAAAGAGCTCAGGCAGTTCCCATAGCAAGTTGTTTAGCTCAATCAGGCTTCCGCTAGTTTCAATTGATCAAACACAAAATCTATTAGGAGCCTATCTCAGAGCAAGAAGTGGAAGCAGCCTTGCAAAAAATGCCTAATGCTAAAGCATGCAGCAGCGATGGATTACCGTCTGAGGTGTATAAATTATTCTCAAAAGAACTGCTCCCAATACTGCATGAATTGTTTAATTTAATTAGAGAAGGAATGGCTATCCCATCCACCTTTAAAGAGTTGGCAATAGCTTTTATTTAAAAAAAAAAAAAAAAAGATAAATCACCTCTGAACGTGACTTCTTATCGCCCAACAAACCAGCTTAACATGGATTACAAGCGGTTTGCAAAAGTATGGGCATCGTGAATCATTACTATGGGGCACACGCTGGACCAGAATGATTTTTTGCCTAATAGATTGATGGCGGCAAATACTCATATTTTGATCCAGGCAACAGATTTTTTTTCTAACCGGCAAGAAGCCGCCGCAATTGTAATGTTTGACACTGAAAAGGCAGCCGATTAGGTCAAATGGGATGCTTTTTTTTTTTTTCTGTTTGCTTTGGATAGATTTGAGTTTCCAGATTTATTTGTTAAAATGCTTCGAAATGTACATCAGGGCACATAGGCTCGCATTATTATAAAGACAAAAGTTGGATCAGTCAAAATCAATAGAGGCCCCCGTCAGGGGTGTCCGATGTCACCCATCGTCTTTTCTTTGTTTATGGAGCCCTTGGCAGCCAGAATCCATAGTGCCGAATCCATCAGGAATGCCCAAGATCAAGCTGTTCCCGGACAATATGATTCTATACTTAAAAGTAGGTAGGGCAAATATTGAAGGGGCCATAAATACAATCCAGGAATATACAAGGATAGGGGGATACAAGATCAACTAAAATAAAACAAGAGTCCCTTTTATTCAATGCTCCACTTATGGTATTAACCCCCGGATTTGCAGCACCAGTATAACATGCAAAGCCCAATTCGTTAACTTGGGGTTTATGTAACAAATATTCCGAATTGTTTCAGTTGAATTATAAAACTAAGCTAGATAAGGTCAAAACCTTATTGGCCAGATGGACACATCTACCACTGTCCTTGATTGGTAAAGTTTCTCTAATCAAAATATCTATTTTGCCTTTATTCTTATTTATGTTCTCTAATTTTCCCTTTAAAATGAATAATGTGTTTTTTTTTAAAGAAATCTCTTATAATTAAACTTGTGTGGAATGGTAAAACATTGAGGGTAAAATATTCCATTCTCTAACTAATAGGGATCAGGGTAGCCTGGCCTTGCCCGATTTCTTTTCTTATGATGAGACCACCAGGTTGGATATTGCAGTTCGCAAGGGGAAGAACTCTGGTGGGCATGATAATTTCCTATTAGCCAAAATGGTTCAAGAATAAGAGACTTACCAGCTTTCCTAAAGATGGCCAAGCTACCCAAAAGGACAAGGTACAAAATTCTAGCTGAAATAGAAAATGGCTTAAAGGGTTTCTTTAAAGCAAGACAGGTGCCGGGCTACCATAGGTTCGTACAGCTACAGGACTGTAAAGTTTTAGGTTTAGATGTTTCGAAATCAGGGCTTAATTTCTGGAATTCTCAGGGGTATCGAGCGTTGGGCGATTTTTATGGCGGAAACCGACTTAACTTGGGGGGAAAAGCAACAATGCCTCGGGACAGGGTGCCATTGGTACTGGCACAGCTTTTTGCAAGTGTTAGGATTTTTTTGAATTATCAAGAGATGAGTGAATAGACTGAGGCGCTTATCAACTTATTTGCAAAAACTGAGCTAACGGGATGTCGGGTGACTATTGGTAAATGAGAGCATATTTACTTGGTGGTGTACAAATCTCTTAGAGCAGCCAATTTTGAAAGAATGGGATCCTCTCAAGGTGGATGGCATATTATATACCACACACAATACATAAAATGTTTACGACTATCCTTAACCAGTGTTTTAGGTGTGCATAATAGGACACTGGGGACTAATTACATACTTTTTTTCTCTGCCCCAAATTGTCTCAGTTTTGGAAGAATGTATTTCAAATTTTAAGTGAATATTTACAGGTCATAAATACACCTGAAGCTATAGTCGCTTTATTCAGGGCATCTTATGTGACTTGGAAACTAAAACAAATATATACAATATTTTAGATCAGCCGCTGTATCTGTTGCCAGATCCCCGATACTTCAATATTGGAGGTCAATTAATGTTCCAACTGTCAAAATTTGGCTTGATAAATTAAAGAGGACCAGAGCCTTTGAGGAGGCTTATACCCGACGGAGTGAAAATATCAAGAGATATTTTGTCATTTGGGCACCGCTAGCCGCCCTAGATAATAGGACCTAGATATGCACTTTAGTAAGTCTATTAAGCAGGAGATGGTTATACATATTTTAAAATATGGTTTTAGCTTGATGTGGTTTTTATTCAAATGGTATCTTTGCACTTTTGCACTTGTTTCTACGTTTCCTTCATGTAGGATATTTTAAATAAAAATAGGCATAGTCACTACCAAGGGTAAAGAAATTGTTAGAGCAATACATGAGTTAGTAGATACAGGCATATTATGAATTAATGTATGGTATCAGATAAGGTTAAAGACTTCACTTAGTTACACCTAGCTACTTGGCTACATTATAACCCTTATGTAGCACCAACCTATCCTGCTTTTTTAACCTGGCAGGGGAGTCTATACCTACGATACCTCCACTGGCTGCCCGTCGAGAAGAGGGTCACCTTCAAACTCCTCTCCCACACCTACAAATCCCTCAACAACATTGGACCCAAATACCTCAACGAGAGAATATCCTTACACATACCCATGAGGAACCTCCAATCAGCCAACATCGCCCTGGCAGAGGTCCCCCGCATCCGCAGAAACAGAATAGGCGAAAACCTGGAATGAGCTCCCGGTGAACATCAGACGCTCCCCGACCCTGCACACGTTCAGGAAGGACCTCAAGACCAGGCTCTTCGACTGATCCGGAGCTGCTCCCCCCACCCTCCTCCCCAGCACCTTGAGACCTTCACGGGTGAGTAGTGAGCTTTATAAACCCCCGATTGATTGATTCATTGAAAGGGTGATTTGACATAAACCAGTCAGTTTTAGCTCACTTCATCGCACACATCACAAAACACCCCACCTAACCACCCTGGCACTCATCAAACAGCAGTAAAACAAAAAGATCTCTGCTAAAGTGGCCCTTTGGAGGGACTCGTAGAGAACTGCAGCGCCATCCTGACAAGGAGCAACCACCAGATGATGAAGAATGACATCCCTAGGGGTGTGTGAGGGCAACAAGACAGTCCTGGTGACTGACCCTAAAGTCCTGTCTAAAACCTTGATATCTCTTTCGTGTCTCTCTACATTAGGAACAGTTAACCCCATTTGATTTGATTATAGTTTCAGAGCACAGGTAGCGGCCCTTTATTTGCTCCTAGTCCCCCCCCTCTTCTTCCTTTGATAATACATAATCTTTTAGCACCACATTACCCCCATAAGGCAACAATTTCTTTTATTTGTCTCTTCTTATATATCCAAGTTTACCTCTTGTTTAACAAGACTCACAACCCAATTTACACATGTGCGAGATAAGATTTACTGACAGGGCAGCCAATAATATAGTAATCCTTATTAAAAATGTCCACTATGTCCAAGGTTTCTTAATAAAATGTAAACTGAATAGCTGTTTCGAATGGAGAAAACGACCCTTATCGTTATACCATTCAAATCTGTAAAATACCATGAGGCAATTTGAAAATCCATATTAAAACATAATTTGATACCCTTTTCCTATGCTGCAGGAGTTTAATGCAATCCATAATCAGTCCCAACCTTACACTTACCGCATTTACCCCTTTCATGTTTTCTCTTCTTAATAATGGACCAGACAACAGGCAACTTGTCCCTTTGGATGACTGTCCTACTGTCATGTGCTTATTGTTTTCTAAGCCTCTCAAGGTAACAATATTTCATTTTGAAGGAAAGGTATAAATACCTATAATTTTCAATGCCTAACATTTAGCTATAGATGTATGACCAAAACTAATTTTACAAACTGTGGGTTTTAATTTCTAAGCTAACAAAGTCAGAAGAAATATTTAACCTGAGACTGGATATTGTTTAAATAGTTTGAAATATTTTTTCTATTGAGGCACAATTCAGCATCTGAAAATAAATTACCAAAACTTTAGGTAGCACAATTCTCAAAGCAATATGCACTAAAGAGTGATATGAATCAGAAGACCTAACAGCTGATAGGTAGACACTTTATGGAAGCAGTAGATGCCAATTCACACTAAGAGGAGAGCATGAGCACCAAAGCATCCTCTCTTTAGAAAAATACAACAAACAATTGGTTTACTGAGGCAAAATGAGCATTTAAAACACCAAACGAACGCATTTGCCCCATTTCTTTTGCACGCCATCATAAGTAATAAAGCACAGATTAGCTTAGGGCAGATCACTCTGGGGGTAACAAAGAAGGCAAAACTCGAATTGACACTAATCAAGCATATCACTCAGATCACTTTATTTATTCTATATTAGGCAGTGATGGAGCAAGGACTCGTAAAAAAAGAGACTTGCTCGGATGCAATCCTCTCACATAACTCGTAACACTGTATTAATAATGTATTGTGTAAATTAATATCCGTCCATCACCACCCCCTTTTGTACCGCTTTGTTCGCCATAAGTTGGCAGGGTATGCTCAGACGTTGAGTCCCTTGCTCACTTTGCCACTGGATTCAAGCAAGCCTGGCTGAAGACGGCTGAAATGCCAGAAACCGGTCCTAGGAAGCTTGTTTCCGGTCCAGGGAAGGCATGGATTGGCAGTTCGGGCTGGACTGTTCCCATGAGGCACAGGGTCAGACTGATTTGCATATGGCCATGTCTGAACTGGGGTGGCAGAGTGAGCTAAAGAACAGTGATGGATCAAACCCAGATCTGTTGACTGGGTGCGAGTGTTTGATTGGTTCTGATGCTCCGTCCATCACCACCCCCTTTTGTACCGTAAATTAATATGCACCTCATTACATATTTTAGCAAGATGAAGCTTGCTTACATGTTTTATTAACAAGTAACCCGAGTGAAATTTAAAAATGGCTGCTAACGCGGGAAACTGTACTGCGCTTGCGTCAACTGCATCTACACAGAATGACGAGTCTTTGCTTGGAGGGAAATTCCTAAACCTGCGCAGTCGCTGTAAAAATGGCCGCTTGAAAGCTCAAATGCTAAGCATCAGCTTTGCTGAAACTAAAACAAGCTATTTTACTAAGTGCTAATGCGGGGAGAGCTTTTATGAGTCAATGGGATTAGAGTAGAGATAGGTGGTATACAGTGAAATCATTTTATTTTGAAATTAATATGTTTCTTTTTGACCTCTCTACTAGTTCGTATTTGGGCCTCCGAGAGAGATTGAAACCTGTATTACATGTGACTTTCACGCAGGCGCAGTAATAACAAGCCAGGAAGCCATGATGTTGAGTTTTAAACCCGTCCAAGGCCATCATTGTTACATGTCCTGGGAACCTGCTGGACATCCTGCATATTAAACAGACAACTGTTAAATGTATTCATTTTTATTGATAAAGATGTGAAATGCGGGTGGGAAATAAAGCTTGGGAATAGGAATTAAGGGGCGGGAACATTAAACAAAGAACCAAAGAAATGTATTAAAACTTAGCATGGTGTGATGATCATCCCCTTTTGCCTGTCCAATCAGAATTAGGAGTTTCATAAAGTTGAAACATTAATGGGTGGTACATTCATTAGAAAGGTATAATTGAGGTAGTTTAGTTGGTTAGTTTCGGCTTGTGATGCTGAGATTGCTGAGATACCGGGATGCGGTCCGAGAGCTGAGCGAATGCTGAAGAAGAATCGATTTGCAGAAAGAATTTAAGCCAATTAAATAAGAAGAACATCACGGAAGAATCGAGGAGGAAGTTAGTGTCAGAGAGGTGAGACGCAGGCGTCGGATCTAGAAGAGGTCATCTATCCTGTCCTGAGGTATTCGTCACCTGTTCTTTCCCAGGGGACCCTTCCAGCTCCTTGGCCAAGGGGTTGGTTTCCACACCATTCTTGGTAACTATAGCTCTATGTAGTATGTCATTGTACTGCTCTCTCTATCCTCTCTTTTCTGAATACTGTTGTTGTGAAACTTCGTTATGATATAGGTGACTGATTATTGAAATAATTGACCTTTCCACCTTGGAGAAACGAGTTCGTACTGTATTTTTGGTATTGGTTCACATGAATTTAACTAGATAAAACATTTAAACCTTTCCTGAGTCTGTGGTTATTTCAGAAATAATAAGGAAATAGAATTCTATGTCATTTCACCATCAACTAGTTCCAACTAATAGGTCCATTGACCAGAAGAAAGAACTTTTTGATCAGTGAAAGATTAGTTAAATTTTGACACGTAACTAATCTCATAAAAAGGCATTTATAAAATTGACCCCCAGCGGTATTTACTAGCCTATGTGAATGTGTGTTTATGGGCCCAGGTGAGTATATGGTGTTTGAGTACCTGAGGTTGGTAACCCGCTGGATCAGCAGTAAAGGCAAGACACTGAATGAAACATCCTTAAAGGTCAATGAAATTAAATGTATTCATCAACAACCGCAGGAAGATAGATACATCAAATCAATGTGACATAGTAGTTCCCAAATACCCCAGCCAGATCGGAACATATGTGTGTTCCATGATGCAGCTCTATGAAACTCAACAGACATCATGGCACACAGATATGTAAGACACAAGACAATTTAATGTGTAAAGAGAGAGAATGTATTTGTGATTTTCAGGTCGAGCATTCGAGACCTCTTGTACATACTTTAATATATACTTATATGTGTATGTACTTTACTGCAGGGGTGTGGAATTTAATAAAATACCTACTTGTCCATGGGGCAGGTTGCTTCATAAATCTACTTGTCCCTTTTGTGCCATGTGGTGCTGCAACAATTTACGGCAGCAAACTCATTATATAAGAGTTCTGATATAGCCTCTCCAATTATGCCAGGGCTCGTACCATAGTAGGGTTTGAATACTAGCAATTCCCTTATGTTGCTACGTTTCTGCAGGTCTACATACTGGGGCTGAAGGTAGTGGTAAGCAATAGTTCAAGTGTCAGAATGCTCTTTTGAGTCCGTGCAAACCTTCTAACTTGCATGTTTTAAGGGTTTTCACCAACTCCTGACAGTGGCAGACATAAAACTTTTTCCAGGATTGGGAAAAAAGCGGTTGGAGGAAAAGTGAACTTAAAACATTCAGGATTTTCACATGAGCAAATCTACACATGCACATTTGCTCATGCTAAAATGCAGTTCACAAATATTTTCTAGGAGTACTATTTCTAGGCCTACTTCTGTAAATTCTTGTGAATTCACAGAACCTGTATATATGCAAGTATATACACACCTTTGAGGCACAAATGAGCCTTGGCGTTAATCATGACCTTTTGTGTTTAAGAAAATTCTGTCTCTCTCTCTCTCTCAGTACATCAGCTGGCTTCACTGTGAGTGACAGTATTCTGCTCTTTTACAAGGAGGATATTGGCACACAAAGTAGTTTTGTTCAGTGCCCGGAACTGCTGTGGCAATGTGTGCTTTTTGAGACCAAAAACAATTTTTGCTTTTGCCAATGCTTGTTAGAATGGTGAGGGCCCAGCAGCTCCCACACCGATAAGGTTTTACGAAAACCATGCCTAAACAAGTCACGCTTTGACAAAACCAAAAGACTGACCACCAATTTCTGACCCACTGGCCTTGCCAATGCTTGTTTATTTTTGTTTCCCATAATCGTATTTAAACTGGTTACACTGATTTTCCGTTATGAATATTTTAGAGAAATGCAAGCATACATCAACATGTTACTAAAGATGCTGCAAAGATATGGTACCTAAAATCTTACAGTAGTTGGCAAAATGTTTTTTTCCCTTTCATTTTTTGGTGAACATTTTATTTTGGAAGCAAAGAATCATCACTCTTGCTTTCAAGCTACTGCAAATATTTGCATATAATCAGAGAGCATTCTGGGAGCATTATACATAGCCTCATATTAATAAACTTTGAAAATGTGTGTGCACATTTATACTGGAACCACCGTCAGTAGTGCAGGCCAAGCTTACAACATTTACTTTTAGTGCACACCCTAATAATAAAGGCTTTGCATTAATGAACCATAAATACAAGTTTGAACAGAATGAACACAAAGACACACAAATTACCTCAACTGCAGACAGTGCCCTTCCCCAATCCATAATGTGGTACTGCAAACTGACAGCCAAAGCGTTTGTGCTGCAGGGGGTTGGTCCTACTGGTCCCAAGGACAAAATACACATGAAAACTTGTTGTCCATGACCTCAAAAAAAATGTCCCGGGCGTCGGGCTATAGGAATTTCACATCCCTGTCACCACTGTGCCTCCTCTGCCCCACTGCACCAAAGATCATAGTTCCTATATTTTTTCACTGACGGAGAGCGTTTAAATTAAAGTTACTTAAGAACTATTCAGCTGACTGGACAAAGGGCATGCACACAAGTTCACTCGAACCTGGGCAAGGCAGAGAAGGGAGGTAGGCAACATTGAGAAGTGTGTATGTGGTATTTGTATAGCACAAACCTAGCCAAAAGGCAGTGGAGCACTATACAGGGTCAAAGGCTAGCATAAAGTCTACAAGATATAAGAGAGGTAGTTGGTTTGTGGATTGTTAATGCATTGTGATATGCATGAGGAATAATGCAAAAACATAGGAGATGCTAAATTTCTGGGGCTAGGGAGGGACACAGACATCCTTGGGGAAGGGGCATGGCTTGGCTCTCAGAGCCAAAGTACGAGCTGAGCCATCGAAAGCTGTAAAATAGGCATCAAATGTCATGCAAAAATATGATAAAGCCTTAATTGTGGAGAGGTGTGGCTCACTGGTTAGAGGCGGCAGACCCGTAAGCAGAGGATGGCCCGGGACCAGGGTTCGATTCCCGACGCGGCAGGGTCGTGGACCAGGGTCAGCGGGCTCGATAATTCTCGCCTCGGCGCCTACTCCAGTCAGGGACCACACTCGGCAACTCTGGGCATTAGCTTGCCTCATCTTCACAACGGCCCCCCCAGACCGCCGGGGATGCTTGGTCGCACCTTCGAGATACCCATTAGGGACCATCTCTCAGGGTGAGCCAGGACGGGTTCCCCAGCGGTCGAAGCGCGGAGATACTCCTCCGGGAGTCGATTCTAGCGCTATATAAACCCACAATTAAATTAAATTAAATTAAATTGGCAAAAAAATGTACTTTTCAACATTCCTCAGTGTATCAATTAAGTGCATACGATTATATCACTGACCTCAATGACATTTATTGTAGAAAGTGATATTTTTTTGAAAGCGTGAAATGTTCAAGAATACCCCTTTGTCCTGACATTTCCACGAGATACTGAAGACATGCAAGTTTATCATCTTCTCTTTATATAGCCAATGTTGTTCAAAAACGTGTAGCAATATTTTTTATAACTACATACAAGTGAGATTTCTGTAGAGTGCAGACCCTGAAAATTTCTTCAATGTAATCTCAAACTGGATGCTTAAGGAAAATGATACATACCGAAGTAATCTGTGATGGGGTGTGGATCACCCAACTTGGTCAAGTAGGCAAACTGGGATCCTAGCACAAGAATGTAGATTGTGCAGCTCAGTGACTGTAGGGGTACATCTTTCTCTCTTGCGATTAACACCAAAGGTCAATGCTTTCTGTTCAGTGATTCGATTATTGCTATTCAAGTTTGTTGGTAATTGTATTTGGATTTATATAGCACTTACTACCCTCGACGATGCGAAGCGCTTTACGGCGAGCAGCACACTACTCCAAAAACCCAAGGTTTCCAGGTAATCTAGTGGTTATTGCGATTAATCGTGTGCTATCAAGATAAATTATTAACAGGTAGGTATACTCATTCGGTGCGAATTAGGACGCGGCAGACAGGGATGGTGCTGCCAAAGAACGTACTCTTGCCTATGTGCTCATGGTTCTTGAACGGACGCGCAGAGCCTTTGATTGAAAATGAACATTACTCTTCAAGTTTCTAACAATTACTGAAAACGTACAAGTGGATCGCGGACAGCTGTTGGGAGGACACGTGAAAGCACGCAACAAAACGTGATTAGTTCCCTAATTTGCCTTGTACATGGAATTGGATTTTAATACAAGAGTTGCGGTGCCCTGAAGAAGGCCCTTGTGTAAGGGCGAAACACATTGGCTGCATCGTACTGAATAATCAAATGTGAAAAAAAAAGAAAAAAAATGAAGTTACAGTTTGTCTATCAAAACTGAGAATTAGGGACTAAACTGCATACTACATGAATGTTGGACTGATACTAAAACAGGTTCGATTTGGAAGTGTGTTGCCTCTCGTCCTTTGGGATTATTTGTATTCGATTTGTGGCCATGTGGCAGCTGGTCATTTGAGGTGAGCAACGCTGATATAAAGGAATTTCAGTTTTCAGAGTGACTAAAGTGGGTGGTGCAGTAAGTTATCTAACCTAGTTCCCGCTATTTTCTCAGGTATACTCATTAGTGGAGGCTATGTGATTTCAGGTGAACGGTTAGGGAGATTGATAGGCTGGTGGGGATTAGGAAAGGTTAGTTTACAGGGACAGGGTTTTTTTTTAAAGAGAAGAGTTTGTGATGGATTAAATGAGGTATCATACAAATGCAGAATTGTCAATAAGAAGGATTGAGGCATTCAGGCATGAGACTGTGTGGAGGCTATTCTAAGAAATAGATGTTATACAGAGAAAGACTGGTAAGAAGAGGGTCACTGAAAAAAGGAGAAGAATCAAATGGGAGTATGACATGGTTAATTTTCAATGCAGGATTTAGGAGTATAGTGAGAGATGGCTTTCTGAGTTAGCAAGCAATAGGAGAATATAAGCTCTAAAAAAACAGAAACGTTACACATTGTGCTCCATATCCGGGGCAGAGATGTATGTCTTTTGTTGTGGAATATATTTGGATGCAATAACCGAAAGATCAGAGAGGAGCCAAAATACCAGTTGAGTGTTACGCAATGGGAATTATGGATATTGTTTACATGTTAAAGCCACGTTCTTAATTACATAGACCGTGTCCCATATAGAGACCCACAACTTTTTACATCCCACTTAAAGCCCTGGCATTTAACACTTCCTTGCTTGTTGGTGCAGAGTGGCCCCAACATCATATGTATCACTCTGAGCCAGTAGTAGCTGTTTATACAAAAGCAAGTTGCATTCTAAAAACTTGTAGTATTGCATTAACGAAGGGAGAAATATCCCAGGATGGAAAGTGCTGCCGCACAAAAAAACAGTACTTGTTGCATGTTTCAAGCACAATATAGTCAACAAGCAGAATGACTACGTCAGAACTGGCCTTCCTTTCTATAGCCACCTGCAAGGTACTTTCAAATTATCCCTAAAAATGAGGTATTGAGAGTTTCAGCCCCTTACTTGCAAAGTGGTCTGGGCTGAAAGACAGGCAGTGCTTGAATTGCCCACACAAAACACGGAGCTGGAAAATTCACCTGCAATTCGCACTTATCATGTGAATAGAAACATAAGAATAAAAATCCCATAATGTACCAGGTGATCAAAAGACAGCCAAGGGCTGGACAGTGCATGTGACGACATGGAGTGTTGGTGGTCACCCTACAAATAATGGGCCCCCTAGGGGTAACATTGGGTCACACTTCCAGCCAGCCCTCCCTTTCTGCAGCACCATTCTGGGACATGCAGGTCTGGACAGCATTGAGGGTCCAACCTCCCCAAGGCCAGTGGTGACAGTGGAGCCCTGTGGCACAAAGGGGGTCACACTCACCATCGAGTAGTGGCCTGCGCAGGGCTACAGCATTAGAGGACGTCCATGCGGAGGCCGGAGCCCTGTGTCTACGGTGGAGATGGCGCGGACAGGTGCTTGGGCCCGGCACCAAGCCTCAGTGACAGAATTCAATAAATACACTTATCACACTACAACCCAACTGACAATACATATAAGCATATATACATGAGTGAACTCATACGATTCAAAGGTGCGCTTATCAGTTTCAGTATTTCCAAGGGCATTGAAGATCAAATGCAGAACATGCCTATCTAAAATTATGCTACACTTGCGTCTTCTTGAAGAGCTGTAACCCAAAGCGCAAAAGCAGAGGGGACTCCACATCCTCTTTGTTTTTGTTAATTATTTAATTATGGTGGCTGAGGTGCTAAGCAACTCCTAACTCGTATTTTTCATCAAGTCAGTCAAGCCAGCAAGGACATTAACATAAAATAGCATCGAATGCCTTCCATTACTGTGATGGTGTGCCAACAGAAGGATTTTAGGAGAGTTCAACACCTTAATGACTGCAATCAAATAACAAAACAAATAGGTACTGTGTTCCCACAGAGTTTGTTACTCAGGTTACAGCGCTTCAAGGTGAGTACATGTGCAAAATGGCTTCAGCAAAAGGTGTTCTCTGCTACTTCAGTTTCCTCTTAAATATCTGAGGTAGATATTGTCCACTGCATCCCCCCAAACTCTAAAATATTGGGGACGGGGGTATAAATCCCTCCTGTTCCCCACGGTTCCTACACCCAGGTGCATGAGTAATGAATGTGCTTGAAAAATGGCTTTTGGGTCTGAATGGGCAAGTTCAGCAGTACAGGGACAAGATTGTAAAAACAAAAACAAACAGCGCATGCCATTGACACAAAGGTAGGACTAAAACGTTGCTGCTGCTGTGGGACACTGAATAACTTAACTGACAGCGCTCAGAAAACGGATGACAAAGGGCATTAATGTTCTAAGTTTGGTATGTTGTGTTAACAGCACTGGTTCACTGTATATGTACAACTTATATTGCGGTTTGAGGCATCTTTAGATAATTATGCATGGGTACACAATAAGACTTGTCTCCATTTGTGCGTAGGTCCACCTCTCTGAAAACCGGAACAAGTGGTGTATTTAAATACATTTGCCGGTACAGACACTGAAAAAGCGTGACTGCTCTGGCAAATTCAGGACGGTATACTTAGGCTAACACGCTGATCTTTCTGCACTCTTCCCAGGCACATATCCAAGACGGGAACTGTATACGGGCGGGGGTAACCACGGCGTGTGTCATCTGTGCACTAAAACCAAGGAGAGCAAAGCTCTGGGCACAGTGCGGACAGGGGTCAGAGCTCCTCGCAATCCAGGAAACGGCGACAGGGCTTAAATGATTTTTAAGACTAATAAATCCCTACCGTGGCTTAGAGGGGTGTCGGGACCGGGCTCGCTGGTGCCGCTGTCCCCTGGTGGACAAACGGGATGCGGGGCCGAGCTGTCGGTATTCTGTACATCCATTTCCTGAGTCCCCTCTGTGTTCGTGACGGAAATGACGCCTGCTCAGCACCGCGTACCGGCTTGCTGCAACGACGTATCGCCACGTGACCCGGAGAGCTGGGCGGACTGACGTCAGGGCTCGAGAAAACTTTTACCGGCCGGCCTGGGGCACGTGAAGGTGGTTCTACTATTATGTGGGTGTGGGTAAAAGATGAGGATCACCTTTGGAATGAAGGGTGTGCTGACCCATTACTACCGTGACACGAGAGAATCCAACAGTCTAGACTCAACCGTGGATTCAAACACAGCGAGTGCGAGACTTCTCGCCCTCTGTGAGTATGGTTCAGAACTATTGGTTCTGTACACTACACAAAGTGTTATCCTGCCTCATGCCTCGGCGCCTCGCAGACGTCCAAGATAAACAAAGCACACGTGCTTCCGGGCAGAGAATGCCGCTTTGGTAAACGCAAACCTAGTTCTCATCTTTTTATTTTTATTTATTTAATGCGCTTTTATATTGCGCGAACTTTACCCGAAGGTGTCACAAAGACTTTCATGCATTCTGTGGGAATACATAGTTCTTGTGGTTTGAACCAATCGAAAACAGGCTAGTAGAAACATTTTACTACCGAAAGCATTTGAGTATTCTCTCAGGCTAGTAATACATTGAGATTCAGTAATTTTCGCATTCTTAGCTGCACAGTGAAGGCGATACATTGTTTTAGTATGAGCCTCGTACAATGATAAGTGTCCTTGATTTGGTACAATGAGAAAACTTTTCTGAGAACATTGTCTGCCTAGTCATGTAAACACTAACAATTCTGTAGTGCAAAAGATGGTAATAATCACGTGGAATATTGTGACGTCTTGACAAGGACAACTCTGTAAACACAATCTAATATTAGCATAAGCTAAGTTTTTAATGCTCTTTATTAACACAAAACCACCTCTCACAGCCTCTTCTGTTATGAAATTCCTTTGCATAACTTTGAGAAAATGAGCACACATTCAATTCCAATTAGTATGATCAAAAGAGGAATTAGTAGCAGTTTTAAACTGCCTCTTCCTATGCTACCAAGCTATTCTCCTATTTTAGGAAATCTCTTACCGATAGATCCAAAGACTGGCCATGATCCATCCCGGGTACCTGGTACATCTAGCTCACTTAATTCATGTGCTATGTTCGTTATGTTATTAATATAGCTGCCAAGCTGCTTATCTACGCGAGGAATGTATGCACAACATTACCGAGCATGAATGACTTTGCAAACGCCACCTTCCTTTGCAAGGAGCAAGTCCAACGAAAGTTGATTTTGCAAAATCATAGCTCTCTGCTAGCTGATCTTTATTGATCATCACTGTATTAGCTGCAAGTCAGTCTACTAGCGTAGACACTTTCCTAATCTTTACTCTGTTCAGGGCTATTCCTATGTACTGTAAGAGTGCACCTAAACTATCACTAAAAATCTGTTTAAAGCTTTGCTTACTTCGCCTAATAAATTTCTCAAGATGAAGATCTACCTCGTTAGTATGATAGATTCTAGGAAATATCAAAGCAACATAACAACTTGTTGCCCAAATGTGCAGTAACTGGAAATAGACTGATTTACCACACACATAATAAATGCCCTTGATGCTCACTTCTAGATTCAAGATGGTTTTCTCTTTTACTAAGTAATTGTGCCCAGACTCCATCCCAACTTCTTAACTGTCTCGTTTCCCTCTGGCTGCCGTATTATGCAGTGACCCTTTCATGGCAACTTCAATGCTTAATCTAGGGGGTAGTTCCGTTAAGATCTCCTTACCCTTTCCAATAACGTGCTTTGCACTCGCCTTGCTTTTGCCTTTTTGTTCATTTATTCTTATCCTTTCACTCAATACATATACAAACACAATCTCATCTTGGTTAACCTGGTTAACCTTGCAGGCTACATCATGCAAGCTATGATTAGTAATGCTCATGTTAGTCACAATAAAGAATTTCATCACATACTCACACTGATCCCTTGATTATGACCCTTTATGCGAGTGAGAAATGTGGTTAGTAGCCCACAAATACAGATTTTCTCTACTGACAATCGGTCTATTTTCTAAAGAATCATCAATGGCAGAATACAACAGTTTGATAGAGTTTTGTTGGTTACTTAGATTTAAGAAAGCAGAGCAAGAAAATGAATAGGATTGTGGTAGGTGAAAGTAAGATGCTCCTTCAGCTGCAGAAGCAGGAAAATTAGAGCAAACAAATCAGTCCTCCACGACTTTTACTTATTCAGACAACATCTGGTAATAAACATGACTGTCCTCGCTCTTATGCTGTGGTAGGTTTGAAACTTACTCTCCGGCTAGGGAGGGCTAACTACAGGGGTGAAGGTAAAATTGTTTAAAATGTGAGAAATATGCTCTCCCAGCAAGTAAATATCCAACAGCTTTCCAAACACAGAAACAGAAATTGCAGCAGCCAAACTCACCGATTATAATTTTGAAGTGTGACTGCACCATGTTTAACTTAAATCAGATCAGAGGAAATCTCTGAGAAAGGGTTAGTTCTCTAGTTGTATCCTATTGTCACTATCCTATCTCAAACTCTACTGTTTTTTTTTATTCAGTGTTAACTGGAGGCCTAAAGAACCTATCGTCCTCCGACCGTTACCATAACTTTCTATTCGTCCTTTTGGTGTTTGTCAGTTGTCAATCTGAAAAGGTCCTCATCTCCACAAGTCCTAAATCTCAGGGAGGCATGTTGAAATCAGTCAGGCAGTCATCTGTATCAAACTTGATTTTTGTAAGGTATGTCCAGTCTGGACTGGAGTATTTTTGATTTTACCTTTCTCTTGCTTTTAGGTCGTTTAGTATTGCTCAACTCCAACTCTTTACCTGCAATATCAATCTGGTCCAATTGTTCCTGTTCTTCTAAGTCACTGTCTTTTCTAAAGATCTCTAGTATCATATTGGGCTTCAGCAGTCCCTTTTTAGTGGTAGTAGCTCTTGGCCAAATTTCCTCATAGGTGCTCGAGATTTTTGGTTCTGATGGGGCTGATTCACTCTCTGAGGTGGAGCCTCCTGGTTCTGTGCCAGGTTCCACTCCTTGGGGAAGTTGCTGCGGTAGATTAGCTTTGGCCTTCCATGAAATGCCACTGTCCAGGTAGATGTGTATCCTCAACCCAGTTGTTGGTATCACAGTGGTTGTTGAAGCATCAGCTTTCCCATCAGTCTCTGATTCCATATGCTGCTCATCTAATGACGAATCTCCGTTCCGGTCCTCCTCGCTTTCTTTGGAAACCTAGGGCGACTCGAAAAATTTGCAGATGTTTTCTCTGGTTCTTCCCCTTCATCCCATGCCCTCTTGGTTTGAGAAGCATGTATCCAGTTTGGGAGACCAGCACACTTGATGGCAGTGTTGGTGACCAGGATCACCTGGTAGGGTCTGTGCCACTGTTCTTCCAGACAAGACTTCTGGACATATTTCTTGACGAGGGCCTAGTCACCAGGTTTAAAGTCATGCCCTAGGGACTCAAGGACAGCTGGATGTCGACCTAATGAAAGAGAGAACGCACCACATCAGACAATCCTTTGCAGCACTCGTGGACCATGCCATTTGTGATATTTACAAGGGTAATTGCTGGAAAAGAGGGTATTCGCATGGCTTTCCCTATCAACACTTTGTGTGGCGATAATTCAGTTAATTTACAAGGGGTGCTTCGGATACTCATGAGCACTGAAAGAAGTGCATTAGGCCATTTAAGTGATGTAGAGGCGCAAGCTTTAGCCAGTTTAGCTTTGATTTTCCCATTCAATCTTTCTACAATGCCTGATGTTTCCGGTCTGTAGCTACAGTGGAACCTTTGGCCAACCCCTGTACATATCAATCATTTGCCTCACTTCCTTTGCTATTTGATATCCCCGATACATGACTTCCGTTCGGCAGTATTGCAGTTTCTCAGGTGAGACCTTATGCCCGTTTTCAGCCAAATGGTTGAGTAAAGCAAAAGTATCCTGTTTGCAGGCTTCTTTAGTCATTGAGGCGCTCAGGAGACCATCTATATATTCGATTAGTGTTGAACCTCATGGCAACTGCAGGGACTCAGGGATAATGTTAAGAATCTGGCTGAAATCGGATGGGCTCTTTGTGGGCCCCTTGTGGGATGCGGCACCACACAACGGTCCTCAGCTTGGAACCCAAACCCCAAGAGCAACTGGCTTTGTTTGTGTAAACGGGACAGAGAAGAATGCCTGATGAAGATTAATGACTGTGAACACTGATTCTGGAGAGATTTTGAATAGAATCATGGCAGGGTTCAGTACCACAGGATAGCATGGAACGACAATTTGGTTAATATTTTAGAGGTCTTGAAGAGTACTCCACTTTTTATTTGATTTCTGTAAGGCCATAATCGGGGAGTTATTTGGACTCCAGAAAACGTCCTTCAGGATCCCTTGCTCTATCATACTGTCAAAGACAGGGTTGATTACTGCAGTGGCCTCTGGTGTAATTTTGTATGGGTGAGTCTGGGGATAAAAAGTTACTGGGTCGGAGGGGAATCTTTAGAGACTTGGCATCGTTGATCAATCTAATATCTTTTCCTGTAAAATCCCAGACCTCTTCCTTGACTGTCACGCTGAAGTCTACTGGCAAGTCCTCAGTAGACACTAGATATAGCCTGACAACACTCTCCAGCGACTGTAATTTGAACTCAGCATCCTCCGCTTGTCGTTTTAGTTCCAAACCCATGCTGTGTGCCTATTAGGAAAGACACAGGATGTCCTTTAACCTCTCCATCCACATACGGTCCACTCTGATGCACTACTAGAACTTCACTAATCACGCACTCCTCCTTCCCCCTCATGCACCATCACTGATCCTGCTGTATGGAAGTTTCAAACCTCATGGGGACTAGGTTTCTTTGCAGTATCATAGAATTTTGGAGTACCCTGTGATTTGGCTGAGGAGGTTTAATACCTCCTTGCATCTGCATTGGGTTGAAGGTGATAGGTGAAACTCAAGATTTTGGGACCTTGTGGGCGACCATAGGGGGTCTAGGTACTAGAGGAAACTCTCCCTGTCCTGCTGAAACCGTCTCTTGGGATTCTGTCACAATTCAGTCTGGATTGTACTTGCATCCCGCTTCCAATGCGCTACTCTGTTATAAATGTTGCACTGGGTAACCTTTTTAGGGACTTTTGTTTGCCCTATTAGGTTACTCCTGCCTCGTCCTGTTCCAGGGGCTTTCCCGCTGTAATTCAAAGAAACTCTTTGCATTGCCATTCCAAAAATGGGATCCAATTCAGACCCTTGAAGCGGGATGTTAAGTTCCTTTGACCCGGCGGTCTGTGCAAACTGGGTTTGGCTATCATGAACTTCTCCTTCAGCCCCTTCCGCTTTGCCTCATGTCGCACTGCAATATTTTGCATACTGCATAATCTCGTAGACGGATTTGCTCTGCCAACAGAGGACACCTTGCATTATTTGATTGCTAATTTCTGGTCTCAACCCATGGACAAAAAGGCTAAGAATGTTCTCTCCCATTGGGGCATTCATTCCACTATGCTCCCTATACACTTGCATCACTCTCTCAAAGAAAGCGTTCACTGATTCCTTGGGCTCTGGTGATGTTCGATAAATCTAAGGCCGATTCTCTTTGGGAATCTTTGTCTTTAGGTGTCTTAATACTTCCTCAGAATTGGCCCTAGCAATGGACGAAGGGGCATTCATCCCTGGCACCCATGGAAGTTCTTGTGTAGTCCATTGAGCAACTCTCTTGCATTCTGCCCACAGATCCTTCGAGACCTCTACCTCAAATAACATGTCCAAGTTCTCTCACAGTGCTTTTGACATGGTCACAATTTGCTCCATCTGGGTGTACCACTTATCAGAATTTTCTCTAAGCTTTGGAAAGGAACTGGTTAGGGAGAAAAGATATGATCACGACCATGGAGCATGAACCTACCCTCCTCCTTTTACCTCTTGCAAGGGGAATTTTTGCAGCTCTCTCCCAACCACTCTTTCCTCGCCTTCCTTTCCCTTTTGTTTATTTAACTTTGTCCTTCTTGTGCCACAACTCCCCGAGCTTCTCAGCGTCATTCCATCCTTTAATGTTTTTGATAACATTTCTCTCATGCGTTCGCAGGCCTCTCAGTTTCAGCAACCGCAGTTCCTTCTCCCTCGAATCCATCCTAGCATTACTCCGCAACTTATTGTGCTGAGTTATGTCAACACCACATTCATCCACCACCTTCTCTATCTTGGTATGGGCCTCCTTTACCATTCTTGCTGCTTCCTTACAAATCTAAAGCAACTTGGTTTCCCCATATTATCCTAAGTAATCCATACCCACATTTCCTTTCACCAATTCCTCAAGTTCCGTCTTTAACTGTGATAGATTTATCCAAGGGTTCGTTTGACCTGTACCTGGTTAGTTAACCTCCAAGTCCGTGCTAGTTGTCTCGCCGATAATCTCTCTGGTGACTACATTGCGTCCTTGTTAAGGAACTATGGCCATGCTTCCTGCACTTGGTGCTGAATCCTGAGGTAAACACGGGACAAGTTGCCCTCAGACAGAACTAGCAATGGTCTCAACCAGGGGAACAGGAACGACATTTGGCAAAAGTAAGGTTCTATTGCAACGGACACGGGGGCTTGAGTAAAGGTTGTAACTGGTGTCTCTGCATCACTTAGGGGTGTACGAGCCTCTATTGAGGATACCGCGGCGCCTCGGGTCTCGCATGACGCCGGTGCAGTAGCACTTGGTGCGTCTGCTGCTGCATTATATGAAGGTGGTCTGGCACTAAGGAGCTTTACTACCCTTTATAGTAACAATCGCAATCAATCCCACGTCAGATTCTCACCTTTCTCGCACCGATAATAAGTTTACTCTGTCCACCAATCCCAGCCCGTCTCTGTCAAGGGTAACGCTACCACAATGAGTTTTCGCCGTCCACCAGCCAATCACTGCGCAGTGCCTTTATGATGCAACGCCCCAATCACTTCTAAGTCCTTTTTCAATTTTTATCTCTGTTTGCCTGCTCCAACTGTGGAAATGTGCCTTTTAATGAGCACACCGGTGCAGGGGTCACCCTTCTCTGTCCACGGGTCCATAGACCAACAAAATAGATATTGGCACTGAAGCTGAAATTCAATTAACAAGTTTATTAATCACTCATGAGTGTGACCACGTCCACACAGCACTCTCAAGCGCTGCCTGAGGTAGTACATTGAAGTCACAGAACATAGGCCTTATATACAGCTTTTTCTGCACTGGTAAGCATGTGGATACAAATAGAAGGCACAGGCCTACACAGGAATAGTTCCCGACAAACATGGGCAGATGGGAGATCACTTAGTCAGCAAAGTGGGAGGGGGAGCAGGTGTGCTTATGGCAGCAGTAAATGATTGACAGTTGAGTCTGAGACCAGGTGTTCTGGAAGCTACAAACTCTTAGCATGCACATTGCTTTTAGTTGAGTCAAGAAGTCAACTAAAATAGACAGCACAGGCAGAGAAAAAGACGAGCAGCAGAGTATGGGAGAATTACAAAGCCAACAAAATGGATGCCACAACCAAGATGGTACAAAAGGGGGTGGTGATGGACGGAGCATCAGCACCAATCAAACACTCACACCCAGTCAACAGATCTGGGTTTGATCCATCACCGTTCTTTAGCCCACTCTGCCACCCCAGTTCAGACATGGCCATATGCAAATCAGTCTGACCCTGTGCCTCATGGGAACAGTCCAGCCCGAACTGCCAAGCCATGCCTTCCCTGGACCGGAAACAAGCTTCCTAGGACCGGTTTCTGGCATTTCAGCCGTCTTCAGCCAGGCTTGCTTGAATCCAGTGGCAAAGTGAGCAAGGGACTCACGTCTGAGCATACCCTGCCAACTTATGGCGAACAAAGCGGTACAAAAGGGGGTGGTGATGGACGGAGCATCAGCACCAATCAAACACTCACACCCAGTCAACAGATCTGGGTTTGATCCATCACCGTTCTTTAGCCCACTCTGCCACCCCAGTTCAGACATGGCCATATGCAAATCAGTCTGACCCTGTGCCTCATGGGAACAGTCCAGCCCGAACTGCCAAGCCATGCCTTCCCTGGACCGGAAACAAGCTTCCTAGGACCGGTTTCTGGCATTTCAGCCGTCTTCAGCCAGGCTTGCTTGAATCCAGTGGCAAAGTGAGCAAGGGACTCACGTCTGAGCATACCCTGCCAACTTATGGCGAACAAAGCGGTACAAAAGGGGGTGGTGATGGACGGAGCATCAGCACCAATCAAACACTCACACCCAGTCAACAGATCTGGGTTTGATCCATCACCGTTCTTTAGCCCACTCTGCCACCCCAGTTCAGACATGGCCATATGCAAATCAGTCTGACCCTGTGCCTCATGGGAACAGTCCAGCCCGAACTGCCAAGCCATGCCTTCCCTGGACCGGAAACAAGCTTCCTAGGACCGGTTTCTGGCATTTCAGCCGTCTTCAGCCAGGCTTGCTTGAATCCAGTGGCAAAGTGAGCAAGGGACTCACGTCTGAGCATACCCTGCCAACTTATGGCGAACAAAGCGGTACAAAAGGGGGTGGTGATGGACGGAGCATCAGCACCAATCAAACACTCACACCCAGTCAACAGATCTGGGTTTGATCCATCACCGTTCTTTAGCCCACTCTGCCACCCCAGTTCAGACATGGCCATATGCAAATCAGTCTGACCCTGTGCCTCATGGGAACAGTCCAGCCCGAACTGCCAAGCCATGCCTTCCCTGGACCGGAAACAAGCTTCCTAGGACCGGTTTCTGGCATTTCAGCCGTCTTCAGCCAGGCTTGCTTGAATCCAGTGGCAAAGTGAGCAAGGGACTCACGTCTGAGCATACCCTGCCAACTTATGGCGAACAAAGCGGTACAAAAGGGGGTGGTGATGGACGGAGCATCAGCACCAATCAAACACTCACACCCAGTCAACAGATCTGGGTTTGATCCATCACCGTTCTTTAGCCCACTCTGCCACCCCAGTTCAGACATGGCCATATGCAAATCAGTCTGACCCTGTGCCTCATGGGAACAGTCCAGCCCGAACTGCCAAGCCATGCCTTCCCTGGACCGGAAACAAGCTTCCTAGGACCGGTTTCTGGCATTTCAGCCGTCTTCAGCCAGGCTTGCTTGAATCCAGTGGCAAAGTGAGCAAGGGACTCACGTCTGAGCATACCCTGCCAACTTATGGCGAACAAAGCGGTACAAAAGGGGGTGGTGATGGACGGAGCATCAGCACCAATCAAACACTCACACCCAGTCAACAGATCTGGGTTTGATCCATCACCGTTCTTTAGCCCACTCTGCCACCCCAGTTCAGACATGGCCATATGCAAATCAGTCTGACCCTGTGCCTCATGGGAACAGTCCAGCCCGAACTGCCAAGCCATGCCTTCCCTGGACCGGAAACAAGCTTCCTAGGACCGGTTTCTGGCATTTCAGCCGTCTTCAGCCAGGCTTGCTTGAATCCAGTGGCAAAGTGAGCAAGGGACTCACGTCTGAGCATACCCTGCCAACTTATGGCGAACAAAGCGGTACAAAAGGGGGTGGTGATGGACGGAGCATCAGCACCAATCAAACACTCACACCCAGTCAACAGATCTGGGTTTGATCCATCACCGTTCTTTAGCCCACTCTGCCACCCCAGTTCAGACATGGCCATATGCAAATCAGTCTGACCCTGTGCCTCATGGGAACAGTCCAGCCCGAACTGCCAAGCCATGCCTTCCCTGGACCGGAAACAAGCTTCCTAGGACCGGTTTCTGGCATTTCAGCCGTCTTCAGCCAGGCTTGCTTGAATCCAGTGGCAAAGTGAGCAAGGGACTCACGTCTGAGCATACCCTGCCAACTTATGGCGAACAAAGCGGTACAAAAGGGGGTGGTGATGGACGGAGCATCAGCACCAATCAAACACTCACACCCAGTCAACAGATCTGGGTTTGATCCATCACCGTTCTTTAGCCCACTCTGCCACCCCAGTTCAGACATGGCCATATGCAAATCAGTCTGACCCTGTGCCTCATGGGAACAGTCCAGCCCGAACTGCCAAGCCATGCCTTCCCTGGACCGGAAACAAGCTTCCTAGGACCGGTTTCTGGCATTTCAGCCGTCTTCAGCCAGGCTTGCTTGAATCCAGTGGCAAAGTGAGCAAGGGACTCACGTCTGAGCATACCCTGCCAACTTATGGCGAACAAAGCGGTACAAAAGGGGGTGGTGATGGACGGAGCATCAGCACCAATCAAACACTCACACCCAGTCAACAGATCTGGGTTTGATCCATCACCGTTCTTTAGCCCACTCTGCCACCCCAGTTCAGACATGGCCATATGCAAATCAGTCTGACCCTGTGCCTCATGGGAACAGTCCAGCCCGAACTGCCAAGCCATGCCTTCCCTTGCTCACTTTGCCACTGGATTCAAGCAAGCCTGGCTGAAGACGGCTGAAATGCCAGAAACCGGTCCTAGGAAGCTTGTTTCCGGTCCAGGGAAGGCATGGCTTGGCAGTTCGGGCTGGACTGTTCCCATGAGGCACAGGGTCAGACTGATTTGCATATGGCCATGTCTGAACTGGGGTGACAGAGTGGGCTAAAGAACGGTGATGGATCAAACCCAGATCTATTGACTGGGTGTGAGTGTTTGATTGGTTCTGATGCTCCGTCCATCACCACCCCCTTTTGTGCCGCTTTGTTCGCCATAAGTTGGCAGGGTATGCTCAGACGTGAGTCCCTTGCTCACTTTGCCACTGGATTCAAGCAAGCCTGGCTGAAGACGGCTGAAATGCCAGAAACCGGTCCTAGGAAGCTTGTTTCCGGTCCAGGGAAGGCATGGCTTGGCAGTTCGGGCTGGACTGTTCCCATGAGGCACAGGGTCAGACTGATTTGCATATGGCCATGTCTGAACTGGGGTGACAGAGTGGGCTAAAGAACGGTGATGGATCAAACCCAGATCTATTGACTGGGTGTGAGTGTTTGATTGGTTCTGATGCTCCGTCCATCACCACCCCCTTTTGTGCCGCTTTGTTCGCCATAAGTTGGCAGGGTATGCTCAGACGTGAGTCCCTTGCTCACTTTGCCACTGGATTCAAGCAAGCCTGGCTGAAGACGGCTGAAATGCCAGAAACCGGTCCTAGGAAGCTTGTTTCCGGTCCAGGGAAGGCATGGCTTGGCAGTTCGGGCTGGACTGTTCCCATGAGGCACAGGGTCAGACTGATTTGCATATGGCCATGTCTGAACTGGGGTGACAGAGTGGGCTAAAGAACGGTGATGGATCAAACCCAGATCTATTGACTGGGTGTGAGTGTTTGATTGGTTCTGATGCTCCGTCCATCACCACCCCCTTTTGTGCCGCTTTGTTCGCCATAAGTTGGCAGGGTATGCTCAGACGTGAGTCCCTTGCTCACTTTGCCACTGGATTCAAGCAAGCCTGGCTGAAGACGGCTGAAATGCCAGAAACCGGTCCTAGGAAGCTTGTTTCCGGTCCAGGGAAGGCATGGCTTGGCAGTTCGGGCTGGACTGTTCCCATGAGGCACAGGGTCAGACTGATTTGCATATGGCCATGTCTGAACTGGGGTGACAGAGTGGGCTAAAGAACGGTGATGGATCAAACCCAGATCTATTGACTGGGTGTGAGTGTTTGATTGGTTCTGATGCTCCGTCCATCACCACCCCCTTTTGTGCCGCTTTGTTCGCCATAAGTTGGCAGGGTATGCTCAGACGTGAGTCCCTTGCTCACTTTGCCACTGGATTCAAGCAAGCCTGGCTGAAGACGGCTGAAATGCCAGAAACCGGTCCTAGGAAGCTTGTTTCCGGTCCAGGGAAGGCATGGCTTGGCAGTTCGGGCTGGACTGTTCCCATGAGGCACAGGGTCAGACTGATTTGCATATGGCCATGTCTGAACTGGGGTGACAGAGTGGGCTAAAGAACGGTGATGGATCAAACCCAGATCTATTGACTGGGTGTGAGTGTTTGATTGGTTCTGATGCTCCGTCCATCACCACCCCCTTTTGTGCCGCTTTGTTCGCCATAAGTTGGCAGGGTATGCTCAGACGTGAGTCCCTTGCTCACTTTGCCACTGGATTCAAGCAAGCCTGGCTGAAGACGGCTGAAATGCCAGAAACCGGTCCTAGGAAGCTTGTTTCCGGTCCAGGGAAGGCATGGCTTGGCAGTTCGGGCTGGACTGTTCCCATGAGGCACAGGGTCAGACTGATTTGCATATGGCCATGTCTGAACTGGGGTGACAGAGTGGGCTAAAGAACGGTGATGGATCAAACCCAGATCTATTGACTGGGTGTGAGTGTTTGATTGGTTCTGATGCTCCGTCCATCACCACCCCCTTTTGTGCCGCTTTGTTCGCCATAAGTTGGCAGGGTATGCTCAGACGTGAGTCCCTTGCTCACTTTGCCACTGGATTCAAGCAAGCCTGGCTGAAGACGGCTGAAATGCCAGAAACCGGTCCTAGGAAGCTTGTTTCCGGTCCAGGGAAGGCATGGCTTGGCAGTTCGGGCTGGACTGTTCCCATGAGGCACAGGGTCAGACTGATTTGCATATGGCCATGTCTGAACTGGGGTGACAGAGTGGGCTAAAGAACGGTGATGGATCAAACCCAGATCTATTGACTGGGTGTGAGTGTTTGATTGGTTCTGATGCTCCGTCCATCACCACCCCCTTTTGTGCCGCTTTGTTCGCCATAAGTTGGCAGGGTATGCTCAGACGTGAGTCCCTTGCTCACTTTGCCACTGGATTCAAGCAAGCCTGGCTGAAGACGGCTGAAATGCCAGAAACCGGTCCTAGGAAGCTTGTTTCCGGTCCAGGGAAGGCATGGCTTGGCAGTTCGGGCTGGACTGTTCCCATGAGGCACAGGGTCAGACTGATTTGCATATGGCCATGTCTGAACTGGGGTGACAGAGTGGGCTAAAGAACGGTGATGGATCAAACCCAGATCTATTGACTGGGTGTGAGTGTTTGATTGGTTCTGATGCTCCGTCCATCACCACCCCCTTTTGTGCCAACCAAGATGGCTTCTGCTTATGCTAACAGAAATTATTTCAGATTTCCACACAATTATACAAAGTTGTCTCTATAACAATAAAAATGCTATCTACTTCCGTACAACAGTGAACCCTTGACTCTGTGAAAGTCACTATTCTCAGTGGGTCCACCTCCTGTGCACTAGGAGCTAACTGCAACAAGCTCAATTAGTACATTCACACAGGAATTGATTCATTTCTACTTTGATATAACTGATAGCGCCGCACAGTACACCAAACCTAGCAGGCAAGTTTACCTGTTCAATACTAAGCTTGAGGTAAAGCTCTTTAAAAGTTCAAAAACATCACTAGAACTTCAATAATTATCACTCCAACAAATCTGACAATCGGAGCCACATAATATTTGTTCTCAGTCATCGTCCACTGCATCTCCTTACTCTGTGCTTACTACAGCTCCCAACATTCACTGATTCGTACCTACTTCATTCCCTCATTGCAGCGCCGGGACACTCTCGGGAGTAGCTGCGCTCTTTACAAATACCCTGTAACATAACATAACATAACATAACATAACATAACATGCAGTCCCTATTGATACTCATGTCATTGTTCTTCTTTAGCGACCCCCATCTCACCGGAACCAGGATCGGTTTGGGATTGGATCAATTTAAATCTCAGGGTAAACCGTCTGGACAATAAGGCTAGCATGCTCAGTTCTATAGCCAATTAATTTATCAATTTATAGCTCAGCTTCAATCAGAACCATCACTTCTGCTGCCAGATCTGTTAGCACACAAATCTGTCTTATATTCTAATTCATGGGGGTTGACGACGGCAAGGACCGGGAGCAGTGCTCCCTGACTGGAACCGCCACTCTTTCTTGTTAGAGGAATCAATATAACAAGGTTAAAACATTCTCTTAAGAATGACAGACAAGGATTTTCGTTCCAATGCTTCATATAAAGAATTAATAGGGTGATTACCATAAACATGTCATAAGCAAGTTTAGTAGCACAGCAAACATATCATAAGTAAAAGGACCCAGTACAGTTTTAAAGAAAATCTGGGATAGATTCGCCTTCTAAGGTTGGGAAAAAGGTAGTCTCTCTAGTCAAAGAAATCCACGTACTTTTATAGGGCTTTAGACAAAGACTTTCATACATTCTGTGGGAATACCTAGTTCTCAGGGTTTGGACCCAAAGGAAACAGGCTAGAAGAAACATTTTTACTACAGAATACATTTGAGGATTCTCTCATGATAACAATACATTGAGATTCAGTCATTCTCACAGCCTTAGGTGCACAGTTAAGCCAATACAATGTTTTAGCATGAACCTGGTATGATTAGGAGCGTCCTTGATTCGGTAAAGTGAGAACCCTTTTATGAGAACACTGCCTGCTCAGTCACGTAAACATTAACAATACTTTATTTAGCGCAGGAGATAGTAATAATTAATCATCACATGGTATATCGTGATGTCGATCTAATGTTAGCATAAGCTGAGTTTGTAATGCTCTTTATTACCAAAAATCACTTCTCACAATGGTATACCATTTTTGCTTTGGACTGAAGGAATGCTTATGAAGGACTCGGTAAGGAACGTACTTTAATTTCATAAATAAAATGAATGCACAATATATGCAGGGCGGTAGGTTACAAATCAAGAATGCAAAGCTCAACTCGCAGCAGGGCAAAGTCTCAAATTAGAGCTTCGTGGCATAACGGTTTATGAAACACTATCATATTCTTTGAAACACAACACACCTCCAACGAGTTCAAAGTGTTCCCTGGCCTTCCTGCAGCATGGGACTCACTTTGAGCTACAGCAAGTGGGAGCTGATTCCCAAGAGTGTTGCCAGCCCCTAGAAAGGGGACTACTGTCACCACAACCCTCAGCTCCTGGAGGCACTGCATCAGAGCAGAAGGAGGCGGGAGACGTACACCTCCAACATGCTTAAGGCGTGCCCTGGCCATCCCACTGCGCTAGATTTACTTTGTGCAACTGCAAGGGGGAGCTGATCCCCATGAGCGCTGCTGGCCCTAGGAAGGGGACTACTGTCACTACACCCTCAGTGCCCGGAGGCGCTGCATCAGATCAGAAGGGGCGGGCTGCACACCTTCAACGCACTCAAAGTACGTCTCAGCCATCCCACAGCGCAGGACTTACTTTGTGCAACTCCAAGGAGCAGCTGATCCCCAAGAGCACTGCCAGCCCCTAGGAAGGAGACTATTGTCACCACAACCCTCAGTGCCCGAAGACGCTACATCACAGCAGAAGGTGGCGGGCCGCAAACCTCCAACGTGCTCAAAGTGCTCCCAGGCCTTTCAGCATGGGACGCGCTTAGGCAAAGCTCCTGCCAAGGGCGGACCTGTCTGCGCCCGTCCATGCTCAGGCGAGGCTGAGCTGGGCCTCCTCCTAGCATCACCCTTTTGGGTACGGATGTCTCCTTTTTAGGTCTCGGCCTGGCGAAAGCAGCGCATGAGCTGCTCTGACATGCAGAGGCCTTTTGGAATCGATACGATTCCAGCGTGCACGCGGGGAGACAAAGGAGACAGAAGATGAGCATGCGGGGATTGGATGCTTTACTGGCGGCGTGATACACTGGGGACTTTTTTTTTCGCCGCCAGTAAAGGCAGTCCCCGCGTGCACATCATCTGTCCGTCTCATGATGGGCCAAGCTTGTTTTTTATGGGATCACTGCGCGACTTGTACTCGGAGGAAAGGAGATCAGCGCCCAAAGTGCGTGTGGCCTCTAGCCATAGTAAACCCTTGCAGTATTCAAGGCCTACTGCAATATAGCTCTGATTGCAGAGGCGAGGCGCTACTGACGGGGAGCTTTGAAGACAGCGCCGTTGGTTAGCGGGGGTGTAGCGAGGAATCTCCCCCCCCCCCCCGTAGCTCTGTTCTGGCAGCTCTTGCAAGGCTGCACTCGGGAAGCGCGTGTGGCCTCTAGCCATAGTAAACTTGTAGTATTCAAGGCCTACTGCAATATAGCGCTGATTGCAGAGGCGAGGCGCTACTGACGGGAAGCTGAGAAGACAGCGCTGTTGGTTAGCGGGGGTGTAGCGAAGAATCCCCCCAAAGCGCTGTTCCGGCAGCTCTTGCAAGGCTGCACTCGGGAAGTGCGTGTGGCCTCTAGCCATAGTAAACCATTGCAGTATTCAAGGCCTACTGCAATATAGCGCTGATTGCAGAGGCGAGGCGCTACTGACGGGGAGCTTTGAAGACAGCGCCGTTGGTTAGCGGGGGTGTAGCGAGGAATCCCCCCCCCCGAAGCTCTGTTCTGGCAGCTCTTGCAAGGCTGCACTCGGGAAGTGCGTGTGGCCTCTAGACATAGTAAACGATTGCAGTATTCAAGGCCTACTGCAATATAGCGCTGATTGCAGAGGCGAGGCGCTACTGACAGGGAGCTTTGAAGACAGCGCCGTTGGTTAGCGGGGGTGTAATGAGGAATCCCCCCCCGAAGCTCTGTTCTGGCGGCTCTTGCACGGCTGCACCCAGGAAGTGCGTGTGGCCTCCAGCCATAGTAAACCATTGCAGTATTCAAAGCCTACTGCAATATAGTGCTGATTGCAGAGGCAAAGCGCTACTGATGGGGAGCTGAGAAGACAGCGCCGTTGGTTAGCGGGGGTGTAGCGAGGAATCCCCCCGAAGCGCTGTTCCGGCAGCTGCTGACGCCGCCGCCTGGGCGCACTCGGGAAGGGTTTGCAAAGCATACTGTGGTAATGTACGTCTTTTACATGTGGAGCTGTGGTGTGTACATTCTATTCAGGGCACGAGTTGTGCCCGAAGGTGCGCCGCCGGAGTGGGGACTCCATTCCTGTCAGTCGGGGTAGGGCTGGCAGAGGCCACGTTTCTTCAGGCTGTTGGCAATAAATACCTAAATGACAGCTTGTTTTCTTCCTTTCACTCACCCCACACACCTGCCAGCAGTTCCCCATACATCAATCAGCTGCTGGAGGGTGACAGAAGGCTCCAGCAGCCGCCGCTCTCTTGTGCTCATCTGTGCAGTGAGGCAACCTCTGGTGACTGCACTCATTCCTTCGCACAAACAATTCCCCCAAAGGCCGCACCCAGAGTGAAGTATCGTCAGTGATCTGTGGCCATACATTTACGAGCGGCCTGAGGCGACCGTACTCATCTATCTCCTCAGCGATGTCATCATACGAGGAGTAGCTCGAAGCGGCCTTTCTCATCAGCGCTTCATCATCATCATCGTCGGCTCATGTCAGGTGAGGAGAGTACATGATACAGCACGCCAAGGGTGAAAGCTTTTACAAGACCGCCACCCACTGGACCCCTTTAGCATTTCCCGTTGGAATCATTGATAATTTGATGCACTGCTTATAATACTGTTGATCCATTTGGGTGAAAAATATATTTTGAGAGATATTGAATTTGTCTACTTGACAGACATTTACAGGAGAGTACACATATCTGGGATCTCCATATTTAGGTTTAACTCTTTTTATTATTATTAGCAGTCCCAACCAGGTATCCCCAACATCATCAGTAACTACCGCCTACAACCCTGCGGGCCGGCACGTTACTCCTCATCACAACCAGCCTGACTCAGAGCCATAGGACTCCCGTTATGAGGACTTCACTATACACAGCATGCCGCCTACAACCCCGCAGGGCCGGCCGCGATGAGACTAAACGGGGCCAAGGGAGCAGGGCATTCTGGCACAGTCCTCTTGTGCACACATAATGTGGTTGTCATTTATCATTTAATACTATAATCTATAACCTCCTCGACACCATGCAGAACATAAGCCCACCACCTTTCCTCTATGACATGCACCAGCGAGACACAATTGATCTGGTGCAAATGGGAAAAGATAAAAAAAATTATCTCATTGTATGTGGCCCAAACTTAAATATTCAGATACAAGTAGCCCTTCTGTTACTCTGCTTAAGAGGAAAACATGTACTTGAACTGAGTGATGGTGATGCTGGGGATCTCAATGCCTATGAAGTTTGCATAAAAACGTGAGAGCACCGCTTTGTACCTCGCATAACTACAATACTAGAAAGATATCATTTAGAGAAAAGGGGCTTAAAGGAGGTTGAAACTGCAGAAAAAATCATATCAGCCCTAAGGAAATTGGTGGTCACAAGTAAATTTGGTGCATCCTTAGACAAGTGTTTACAAGACCATTTTCTGTTAACATGTAACATTGATATGATCAGGGAGGAACTCTGGCTTAAACATGATCCCCCCCTTGGATGAGGTTCTAATTATTTCGAAAGAGGTAGAGCATATGTTAACATGCATAAAGGGATTGCAAACTTAATCTAAATTCAGATTGAGTGAAGACAAGGAAGAAGTGAATGCATGAAAAGAGTACACACCAAAGAGCGAATGAACAGACAGTTAGGGATCAGTGTTATAGATGTGGCATGACTTTGGACATTTCTAACTGGAAGGAATGTCCAGCACAGAAAGCCATGTGTAATGGCTGTAGTGAGAGAGGACAATTTGTTAACTGTATGAAGGTAGCAGAGGTTTATGAGGCAATTATACATCAAATGTGTGATTCATATGTCGTTAAACCGAAAAATGTGGTGGAAATTGAGTGTGAATATCAAAGCAATGTTTGATTCATGCTCTGTCTTAACCATCATCTCAAGAAGATTTTCAAAGATCACTATGGGGATTACATACCTCTAGAAGAAATGGACATTAAACCTGGGGGTGAACCAATTAGCATGAGAGGATACTTCCTTGGTAGGATTAAACATAACGGCTATGGAACATAGACTAAGGTGTGTGTTTCGAGGTAAAGGGGATAACATTTTAGGATGGCCTGTTCAGAAGGACTTGGGAGTGTATTCAGTTCCAAATACCAGTCCCCAGATCCAAATTCAAGCTATTCAAGAGCAATCTGACTATATTAGCAAATTCTCTGATGCATTGTGTGAAAAGTTGTGATGCCTTAAAGAATATATCCACAAAATAAAATTGGAGGGTTCAGTTCATGTACCTTCAACAATGCGGAAATTACTGGTAAATATACTTGACACAGTGAAGAAGGAATAAGAAAATCTGAGTGAACAAAATATAATAGAACAGATTAAGCTTCCGAATGGCTAGCCCTCATAGTTGTAGTGTGCAAGGCAAACAACAAAGTAGGGTTGTGTGTAATTTTGCGAGCTCTTAATAAAGAAGTATTCATTGACAGGTGTCCCATTTCCATCATCTCAGAGATATTCACAGCATTCAACGGGACAAGATCTTCTCTACCCTATATCTGCCACCAAATACAATTACACCCAGAATCACAAAAAACTACTGTCTTCATCATGCCATGTAGGATGTACAAGTTCAAACAGATTTCCTTTGGTCTAGTGTCGGCAGCGTCCATTTTGCAGAGGTCAATGACATTAATGTTCAGTTCCATGCTAGGTGTATTTTACTGCCAGGATGATGTGCTTTTGTGTGGTGCCAATACAACTGAACATGATGAACGAGTTGGTCAGGTGTTAGAGAAGTTAAGAAAGTATGGCTTGACTGTGAGTGCTTGAAAATGTAAACTTGGATGTGAGGAAATCACATCCCTAGGGCATAAGATCAGTGGAAAGGGGATTACATGAAAGGGAGTTAAAATTCTTCCTTGTAATGGTTGAGTTCATTGAGAACTTTGCAAGTGGGAACTCTCAAAATCAGGACAGGAGCGAAAGCAGGAGCTGATTTTCATTAAAGACTATGGGATCACCTAGCTATCTATTATTATTCGTCCCTTATTAGGAGAGTTGAACCCTCCATTGTTAGACGGTGGTTCTGACCATCTGAGCCACCCTCTGTCTCTCCTCACCCTCCACCTCTGTCTCTCCTCACCCTCCACCTCGGTCTCTCCTCACCCTCCACCTCAGTCTCTCCTCACCCTCCACCTCGGTCTCACCTCATGCTCCACTTCGGTCTCTCCTCACACTCCACCTCGGTCTCTCCTCACCCTCCGTTTCTCCTCATCCCCACCTGTCTCTCCTCACCTCCACCTCTCTCTCGCCTCACGTTCACCTCTGTCTCTGCTCACCTCTGTCTCTCCTCACCTCTCCTCACCTCCACCTCACCTCACCTCCACCTCTGTCTCTCCTCACCCTCCACAGCGGTCTCTCCATCTCTCCTCACCCTTCATCTCTCCTCACCCTCCACCTCTGTTTCTCATGTTAGCATCCGCAGTTGGGTTCTAACTGGGACTGAATTACTGTGTAAGTTGCTCATCCACCTACATCTGGGCAATGCCAGTCAGTAACAAGCATTGGCAAAGCCAATTAAGCATTGGCAAAGCCAATTAGTCTCGCCTAGACAAGATTAATTGGCTTTTGTCAATGTGATTTTCATCCATGTTGCACAGCGGCTGATCTAAAAGTTTGTTTAACATTTTTTGGTGACGTGGAGCATTGTTGCATCATAGCGCTTTTTAAAATCACTTTCAGACATGTTGCATAGCAGCTACTGTACAAGGCAAAACAAGCATTGAAAATGCAATAGGTCTCGCCTTTGATTAAGTTTAAGCTATTTGCTTCGCTATACAATACCATTAGCAAAGCAAATAGCTTTAACTTAATCAAAGGCGAGACCTATTGCGTTTTCAATGCTTGTCTATATTTCCTTTTTTACTGCTGCATTTGGCCCAGCGGTTGTTTGTCCTGGGAGTGGGAGTTCTCTCCCAGGTTACCGTTGTCCTGTGAGGAGGGGCCTGCCAGCAAGTCTTTTTAGGTCTCGCCTAGCGTTGCAGCGCTCATGCGCTGCTCGCTCTGCGAGAGCTATATTAATTGATAATTTTAGAAGGGGACTTGAAGCCCCGCCCCTCTTTCCCATTGGCTTTTGTCATTCTTTATGGTAAACAGTGGCGCGTGATTGGATATCGGGCTTTTTTGTTACCGCCCTGTCGCCTTTTGGGATGGCCCAGCTGGACTGGCCCATGCCATCTTTGTTTGGCCTGACGTAGGAGGGTGTGCTGCTAGCTCTGTTTACGGGAAACGCTGGCTCCTCATTGGAAATCCTACCAGCTCCTCCCCCCCTTCCCCCATCCAAAAGCAAACTGCCCAGAGTTGCGCTGTTCATTGTTCATGGGCTTCCTGAAGCGGAGGGCAAAGTTAGCCGTGCCATAATTTTCATTGGAGCTCATGTTGCTTTACTTGTCTCACTTGCTGTGCCTTTCTTAGCAACATTTCAGGACGCTGTCACACACCTCCCAGCTGTTCCTATTGAGGGTAATTTTAGAGGTTATATTTACACGAATAGGAGTCACATTCCTTAAAAACTCTCTACTAAGCTCTGCGTAGAGGGGGGCGGGGCCGTGTATGAAGACACGGGATGCTGGTTTCTGAAGCTCAGTGGGGGCCCCCACCTGTCCAATTCTCTTTTTTTTATTTTTTTTTTATTAATGTTCCACAAGCCATACAATTACAGTTGTCAAACAAACATAAAAGCCACAAATAGTTACACATAACTTTCATAAATGACAGAGCTAATCATAAATATTTACTCATCAAAATAATCTTTTAGCGGGCGCCAAATAATAAGGCCAAATCGTCTCTTGCGTGGTTTTTTCAGCATATACATACTGGTTTCAAGGTTATACAAATTAAATAGCTTAGAGCGCCACATATCAAAACTCGGTGCTTGTGGTTGCGACCATGCTGTAGCTATTGACAAACGTATCACAGCTGCTATAATAAAAAGAAAAAAACGAAACTCAAAAAGAGGATGCCCTTGGGTGGTTTCCTCCCCAATGCCCAGTAAAATTACATTTGATGACAATGAAACAGATTTACCAAGTACATAACCCAAAAAGTTTGAAATTTGATTAAAAAAAGGCGTTAAGGAAGGACAAGTATAAAACACATGTACTATATCAGCTTTGCATGCTTTACAGCGAAAGCATTCACCCGAATTTGAATATAGGGAAGAGCTGCCCCATTTCATCATCACCGCAGGTGTGCGGTATAAATTAAAAATAGTTTTGTATAATTGAGTTTTTAGTGACGCAGAGTAGAGAACCATATGGGCATTTTGATAGATTCTTGAATGTTAATAGATGTAGATAACAGCCGACAAGACCATTTCTCATTAGTTTTATCAATATCATCTATGCGCTGTGCAATAAGCTCCTTATAAATAATACCGATAGGTGATTGCGATCTAATAACATCAATAATACGGATTGAAGACAGCGACGCGGTATGCTTGTGAAGAAAATCGCGAATCTGTAAATATTTAAAGAATTGGTTGTTAGATAAATCAAATTGCTGTCTAAGTGTATCAAAAGAAAGAAAAACACCCGCGGCAGAAACAAAATCACCCAGGCATGTGATACCTTTAGAATGCCAGCATCGTACCACTGAATCGCCAAAAAAAGAAGGTAATAGATAAGGTGTCCTAAGTGGAGTGTATATCATAAATTTGGGTATATTGCAGATTTTCCTAACAGATTTCCATACATTGAAAGCAGAGATAATAGTCTTAAACCGGGTGCGCTTGTAATAGCTACCATCAATATTGGAGATCAAACATTTCTTTGCTATCGAGCCAAGCGTAATTTGATAGATTGAAGGTGTTTCGGCCACATTAGACATTTCCTCTCCAGTCAAGAGAATACGCATCCTTAAAAGTAAACATGAAATCTGATAGAGAGCAAAATCCGGGACTCCCCATCCACCACGGGCAGGTGGCAGCGTCATAAAACGTGAAGCTCTGCGAATTCTTCCTGGAGCCCAAAGATATTTCTCACAGACCGATTGTAATTGGCGAATCTGGTATCCAGGAATCAAAAGGGGAACAGCACGAAAAAAGTACAGTACTATAGGTAATATAATCATTTTGAGAAGATTAGCTCTGCCAACCAGGGTTAGGTGAAGATTCTGCCACGACTCCAGTGCATGTTTGGTTTTATCCAATATATCGATCCAATTAACACTAACCAAATCCTCCAACTTAGGCCTGATCTTGATACCCAAGTATACTACTTCTTCCACAATCCTGCTATCAAAAGCTAGCGTTTGGTCCGTACACAAGCATTGTGTCTTAGCTTTACTGAGTTTATACCCAGAGTATCTGCCAAAACATTCCGCTAGTTGTTCTATAGAGGGTAAAGCAGTAGCTAAATCAGACGTAATGACAGCTATATCATCCGCGTAAGCGAGAACGCTGTACTTCGTGCCTTGAGCTATAAAGGGGGGGATTTGTGAGTTAGAATTGAGCATTCTAATGAAAGGATTAATATAAAAAGCAAAAAGAATAGGGGAACAAGGACAGCCTTGCCCGGTCCCTCTACTGATCTGAACCTCCTCCGATTTATACGCACCTGAGGGCAAGATGGCGGCCGGTCCATCGGCCGAGTGAGCTGGACCCTGCACTCCCCGCGGTGATTCCCCTCATTGACACCGCCACGAAGATAATTTCGCCTAGAAGGTTTTAACGCATAAGATATGATACCCCATCCTGCGAGAGAAGAGAAAAGCGGTGCCCGTGTTTGCAGCTGAAATCGCCTTCGGCGATGAATATACTTACTGCGGCGTCCGCTGTGATCTGTGTGCGTGGAGGAGTCTGGTGCTTTTGCCCTTCGCGCCGGAGGAGCTGGGGCTCGTTCATTGCTCTGGCTGTGACGGCCGGCGGGCCCCTTCGGACCACCGCCGGAATTCCGCCGAAAACAGCTCCTAAGCTTCCGACAAAGAATTCAAAGTCCCGCGCCGGCAAGTCAGCTGTGAACGTGGACTCTGCAGCTGGGGGTCAGGCAAAGGTAACGGCTGCGGGTATCGGGCTGAATGATGGCTCCGATTCTAGCTTGCTCCCCCGTTCTAAGACCCCTACGGGCACAATCTGTTCTTCCTTGGCCACTTCACCCGCTGTTAAACAGACGGCTCCTCTGTTCGTCAAGCGAGCAACTAAAGCTTCAACACAGCTCCTGAACAGATCGGCAGATAGTGTGATACAACAGACTTTGGACGCTGTCCCCCACACCACCTTGGAGGCAAATAATTTGGCGGACATGAGGGGTGCAACACCGGTGAGTCACAGTAGTCAATCAGCGATAGGAAGCGCTTTGGACTTGAGGTCGAGACTTCAAATGTGTTGGCTGGCCTATCAGGATGCATGCTGGGACCTGTAGTTCTCCCTTCTAAGCCTACTGACTTTCCAAAAACTGCGGTAACTCAAGATGGGCTAGGTACTGACCAGGCTGGGTCTAATCCAGATAATGACTTATTAGATAACTTTAAGCATCTCAGCGCTGGAGGACGAACTATCAACGCAGAAAGATACGGTGACTGCACTAAAAAAACAAAAAGATGATGCCACCTGGAAATTATCTGAGCTTGAAAATCAGATGTGACGGAACAATTTACGAGTGTTGGGTATTCCGGAGGGGGCAGAGCGGGATGATCCGAGACAGTTTATTATTCAATTGTTTACAGAGGCTTTTCCGGAGCTTTCCCAGTGGGATTGGGGGATAGAGATTCAGAGAGCCCATCGATTCCCTATCCATAGAAAACAACAAGCTACTCACTCAGGATCAGAACCTGTATATTCTCGTGCCATCTTGATCTCAATTAATAATTTTCTAGCTAGAGAAGCTGTTTACGATTTGGCGCGTCCAAACCGTAAGAGATTGGCCAAAGGGATCCATTTTTTTGTTAGGCCAGATTTTTCACATGAAACAGTGTCTCGCAGATGGCACCTTCGTCAGCTAATACCTATGTTTCAAGCGAAAGGTGCGCAGGTGTTCTTAATGAACCCCGCAAAGTTAAAGGTAGTGGTCCAGGGTCAAAACAGTTTTTTTTTTTCAGAGGTATTGGCTAAGGAATATTTGCAACAGTTGGCGCCTGTGAACTGAGCTGCAGATAATAACGAGGCTAAGGTGGCAAGTGTGCTTTAGTTATAGTTATGGTTTTTTTCTGGGTATGGGGTACCGCGGGTGAGTGTTTCCAGATCCCCATCACTAGGACTCTGGTCCTAATGCCTCATTATTGGGAGGGTGCGGTGGGAGGGGGGAAGGTTGATGGTGGGGTGGGTGGGTTTGGTAGGGTGGAGGGAAGGCATGGGCCGAGGTGTGGGATGGGAGGGATAAAAGCAAAAAATATGTTCCACAACTGTTTGACTCTTCTCTGTGTTTTTTTGTTTGAAGCATTTATGATTATATTTACTAAAGGGCTCCTAAACGTTGAATTTAATGGCTAATTTGAATTTAAAAATCGTAACTTATAATGTTTGTGGCCTTAATAATTATGAGAAACGAAGGAAGATGCAAATGGAGTTGAAACTCATTAACCCCGATATTGTATGTATTCAGGAAACACATATTTCGTGGTCTGTACGCCAGAAGTTAGATGATTTGGGCTATGTTACTCTGGTCACCTCGAAACAATCAGATACAACGCGGGGGTGGCCATTCTTGCTCGCCCCTCTTTAGTTAAAACTGAGCGCTTCTTGGCAGATATACATGGCCGATGGGTTATTCTTGACTGTTTAGTTGGAGATACACGGTTTACCCTTTGTACTATATATGGATCTAATCTTGACGAAGCTAATGTTTTTGATTTTTTAAATGGTGAGCTTGCTCTATGGCCCTCACCAGTTGTGTGTTGTGGAGATCTCAATATCCATTTGGATAGCGATTGGGCAAGCTCTTCTCCCCGGCCATACAGGGGTCGTAAACCTAAGGTTTTTCAAGCTTTAAAGAATCTGATGGCTGATCATGGTTTGGTTGATGGGTGGAATTTTTTATATCCACAAACACCTGGCTATACTTTTTTCTCTCCACCCCACACTAAGCTATTTCGGCTGGATTATTTTATTATTCCTGTTGCCTGGGCCTCCTGTAGCCAAATTCAAGTCTATCCTAGACTCTTATCCGATCATGCTCCTGTGGCTATCTCCTTTTCTAATGTGGCTACTATAAGATATAGTAAGACTTTCACTTTTGATAGGAAGTTGCTGCTTGATATTTCTTTTGTGAACTATATGAAAAGGTGGATCCCAGACTTTTTCCATCTTAACCGTGGTTCAGCTGAACCCGCGGTAGTCTGGGATTCCTTCAAGGCATGTTTTAGAGGTGAGGTCCTCAGCTTTGCCCTACATGCTCAAAGATTGCGCAAACAAAATTTGATGCAGCTATTTACTCATTTACGGAACGCTGAAGTTGATCTTATAGCTCAACTACAGGCAGCTGATGATCCTAAGGACTGCCTTGATAGACTAGCTCGCTGTAAAGCTAAGATTAATCTTGTATGGGCCCAAGAGATTTCGCTTAAATATCACCTTTATAGGAAACAGTTGTATGAGTTTGGGGAATCTGCAGGGAGATGCTTAGCTCAAAGGATTCGGGCAAAAAAACAAATATCTAAAATTAATTCTATCTATAACGACCAACAGGTATTAGTCTATGAACCTCTGGCTATTATGAAAGTTTTTCACCAATTTTATTCGGAGTTGTATAGTCAGCCGGATGTTGGCGATTCTCCACCCGATTTCGGGTTACCAGTGCTAGAATGGAATAGGCTTGATCCTGCTGTGGCAGAGAGATTGGATCTGCCATTTTCTGCCGAAGAAATCGAGCGCGCACTGTTTAAATTGCCCTCGGGCAAGGCGGCCGGTCCGGACTCTCTTCCATCAGAGATCTATAAGACCTTTTTCCAAGAACTCCGTGAGGATCTTCTGAATACTTTCCAAGCGGCAAGGTTGGGATTTCCTCCCCAGTCATGGGATGCTGCCCATGTAGTTGTATTTCCAAAGAAGGGGAAACCTCCCGATCAACCAGGGTCATATCGCCCGATATCGTTGGTTAACTGCGATGGTAAATTATATGCTAAACTGTTAGCAAATCGTATGGCTCCGCTCGTTGCAGGTTTGGTATCACCACAGCAGCATAGCTTTGTGCCAGGACGGGGGACGGTCGATTACATTAATAGGGTCATTGCACTTCTCGACGTCGCGCAGGTTGACTCCAGATCTCTGGGTCTTGTCCTGCTCGACGCCGAGAAGGCCTTTGAACGCGTGTCATGGAGTTTTTTATGGGAGGTTATGGTACGTTTAGGGTTTAACCCAGGTTTTCTTCGGGCTCTTCAGATTTTTTATCGGTCCCCTACTGCAAGGATATGTACCTGTACAATTCTCTCCAGCTGCCCAGGGCTGTTCAAGCATCTTATCAGCACTGCTTTCGTTTCCGAGAAACCTGGTTTTAAGCGCACACCAGAAAGAGCTATCGTCCTTGAAATCACGTGACCAGAGTACAACCGCTGGAACTGCCTAAGCAATTGTCTATAGCAGTAGCTGTATTCCTAGATGTATGTACATTGTGGCTGCTAGCCTCAGCCTCCACATTTGGTCTATGCTATGGGGAGTCGCCCGTATCCCCTAAGGTGAAGCGGTCGAATTTCACAGCACTGGAAATCAATGTTCCCTATAATTTATTTCCTCTGTGTGCGGCAGAGTAAGGTCTCTGTGCACTGCAGCCAAGGCTATGTGCGTCAAGAACCCGACCGCACATGTAGACCAGGGCTTTAAGTGGGATGAAAAAACTAGGTGGATTCTCTCAAAGGGGCGTATACGATGCAATTAAGGGCATGGCTTAAAAGCAATTAAGCTAAAAATCTGTGTTTAGCATAGTGTGCCACCTGACTGATATTTTCCTTCTTCTGTCATTGCATCCAAATATATAATACAAGTAACATTACACCTACTAGAAGCCAGGACTATTGGCTTTGTTAACAGCTGTTTGTTGCATTAAGTTGTATATAATATTGAAAATACTTCTGTTCTTGTGGTAGAGGTTGTGGCTTAATACTCGAGCTGCTAACTTAGGAAATGGGTTTTGAGTCTCGGGTCAGATTAACATCCGGTGATTCTCAACAAATCAATTAATCACCCCATGCATACAAAAATAAATAAATCATTTAAATCGCTCCAATATGTTTGGGTTGAGTTCGCACTATATAAAACTTGCTGCATTTTTTTTCTAAATGTGGAGCTGATGGTTTGCCTTTTGAAAGAATTTATGTTAAATGCAGCCCATGACAGACGCTTTGATCAGGGGAGCAACTAGTCTTGAACTTCTGGGGGATAACACTCCCAGCCAGGGCTGGACCTGCACTGGTCGCACACTGTGCAACAGTCTTTTTTGGCACCCCTCCCCCATTTCCTCCTCCTCTTCCATGAATTCCCTCACTACCACACACCAACAATGCACCTCATCTCTCTATAGCACCTTTCTGACAAACATTTTATATTTAAATAACGCTGCTCCTAGTTTACTCACACTCAGTTCTGTGATCTGCATAATACACGTTCTCTGTAGCAGGCACATTAACCCTCTACACTGTGTGGGTGGCAGACGTGCCAATGTGAATGCACGGTGAGTGATGCGGCAGTGTAAGAGTAGGTAGGGTAAGAGGGGTGACTGCAGGGTGAGTGAGGTGACCATATGAATTTGGGTGCGGATCTAAGTGCAGAGTGGGATGAATGAATGCATGGTTAGTGAAGGGCTTGTTTGAGTGAGATTTCAGATTGAGCAGTGAGGGGCACAGGTGAGTGAAGTATCACAGGAGTGCAGAGTGAGTAGTGTGCTCCTGTGACTGCAGGGTGAGTTACAGGGTGAACAGCACAAGTGTATTGTGAGTGCAGAGTGATCACTGTGAGTGCACGGTGAGCGGGTGAATGGTGTGAGTGCATGGTGATCAGTATGAGTGCGTTGTGATTGCTGTGAGTGCAGGGTGAGCGAGAAAGTGAAGGGCGAGAATGAGGAGTGAGTTGTCTGAATGCAGGGTGCATTCCCAGAGACAGACAGTAGATGACCTGAAGGTGTGTGTATGTGGTGCAAGTCTGTAGGAGGTGAGTGAAAATGTGTGAGAGATGTTTGTCAGTGTCTATACATTCAATTGAAATATAGTAATGGCACATTGTGTACTGTACAAAAGCTGAACAAAAATACCCAGGGCCCCTGGAATTCTGCAGCAGAGGAAAGCACCAAATTATGCAGCAGTGTTTGCTGAATTTAGGCAAATTATGTGGGATAATACAGCACATGCTTTCATGGTGTTACTTCATTCTTTTATAAAAAAAATTTATACATGGTTATCCTGTCTGCACAAATATTTCACCTCCTTGGGACCGGTATAGAAACCAAATACAGACATAAGCAACTGAAAGATGCCCAGCCAACCTTTGCAAAGGGCCTTCCATGCACACAAACATATGTCTCAACTTTTTTTTAGTAACTTTTGATCTTTTGATTTGTTTAAGCTAGAAACTATATTTATTTGGTTTCAATCTACAGATTTCTGTTTCAAATGATGGATTATGTGGCTAATCCATAATTATGCAAATATAAAGCATAATGCCAGTGGCCCTGGTAATACCTTGTACTTGTGATGCTGCAATATGCCATGTGCTTAGGAACAAACAGACCTTCTAGTCTATGATGACGTATTGTATCACAACATGGTTTCCCATTAAAAGAATGAAAGAGAATATGCATGCTACCCTGAAAATTATGGTAAGAGCTATTCCTTCTGCTGCAAATAGTGGTGGGTTATGTAACGCTGGGACTACTGGATGAGGCTAAAAAACAGGTAGTCTTTAGCGCTGCTGGCACCCAGTGTGACAATCGTTTAGTCAGCCCCCAACTGACCACCTTCTCCATTAATTCCCTTAGTACCATCCTCCAACAGTACCCTTCACATCTCCAAAGCTTATCTCTGGCATACATTTATTTTTTAATAGGTCTACTCGTTGTTCACTCACTCATTGGTCTCTCACAGTCAGTTCTGTGATCAAGGTACATGTCAGTCACACGTTCTTTGCAGCAGGTACATGAACCCATTGAGGGTTCCAGCAGGAGCATTAATCACCGTCATGACATTTTTCATGTTGCCTCGAGACTGATGTCCACCCAAGGAAACTAACAGCACCTGCTTTCAAACTCAAAAGTTATTGTAAAAACACAGTGACCCCACCCCACACACCTCACAAGGTCAGTGCCAGGTGTGACTGCACTAATTCCTAAAGCTGGCCCTGATTGAACACACACACAGCAACTGCATTAATCTATCCTGTGTTATATGAAACAAAGAAAACATTAAAAAATCAGTTGTTAGCTTTTGAATAAAAGTACTATTCACCAACGTCTTCGTGCTGGTCATTACATGGAACCAGCTCCCAGTCAGATGGGAAAACATAACAATTTAATTATTTTATTTTTAGCAGCATCAACCAGAGAGAGGCATTTGTACAGCACACTTTCAAAAATAGAAGTGAAAAGCAGCCCCGATCCTACATTGTGAACAGGCGTGCAACGCCCGTAGGGCTCAGAGGGCTTCACCCCCCCCACCCCCCACCCCCCACCCCCCACCTGTCTGCTAGCCCGGGCTGAGACAGCTTCTCGGGCACACAGAGGCAGTTCTAGAGCTGCCAGCCGCACCAGAGTACTTCACAGGTCTTTAAAAGGCCATTCTCTTGTTAATGAGGCTTTGTTGTTTTTTCACCCCTTCTTAGAGCCCCTGCATCTCCACTCTGCATATTGCTGGAAGAATTAGCTGGAAATGTGTTAGGGCGCCACATTTGTAGATCTCCAGGTTGGGGGGGTTATTGGGGTGATCTGCGCACCTGGTAAGTGGGGGGGGGGGGGGGTGGCAGTAATGGGTTTTGGCTTGTCACCCCTGCTCCACTTTTGCCGCTTAAATAACCGAGGCCGCGTCTCCTTCTGTTCGTCTGTCATCATCTCGTAACATCTAATCAATCAGCTCAAGGTCTGGAGTCGAGCTGGGGTTGTTAACTTCTTAAACAGCTGAGCAAACCTATAGCTTCCAATCATGGACGACTTTCGCCACTCTTTACATCTTTCGCCATTGGTGCTGTACATTCTGGTACTTGAAGTTTCACTAGAACCATACGCGTTCGGGGTGGCGAGGGAGGAGTTGGGTAACCCTTCAAGGATGTTTCTGGGAGATATGGGGACGCTCCCCCCATCATCACTTTCTGGGGGGGGGGGGGGGGCATCATATTTGCCGTACGCCACTGGTTTAGGGTGACCAACTGGCATTGGTGCAAATTCAGGACGGTGAGTGTAAAAATTCAGGACAAAGGGTCAAAATTCAGGACACAAATTCAGGACAGGAGGTCAAAATTCAGGACAAAACGTCAGGACAATAGGTAAGTTTTACAGACATATCAGAGGAGGTGGCGCAATAGTATATAAGTAAGCCCAGCCATGTCCAAACATATTCAACCAAGTTGCAAACCTATCCATCATGTATCCTTCCATCTATCATTACACTCATCCATCCCTTCATCCATCCATCCATTATCCATCCATCCACCCTTTCACCCTATCCATCTGTACACTCATCCATCCACTCTTCTACCCATCCATCCATTCACTCATCCATCCAGCCATTTACCCTTTCACCCATCCAGCCATCCTTTCACTTACTCATCCATCCACCCAGTCACTCATCCTTCCACCCATCCACCCTTTCAGTCATCCATCCATCCTCCCTTTCTCTCTCCATCGACCCTTTTACTTAGCCATCCTTCCTTCCATCCATCCACCCACCCACCCACCCATCCATCTACTCTTCCACTCATGAATCCATCCATTGACCCTATCACTCATCCATCCTTTCTCTCATCCATCTATCCTTTCACTCCTTCACCCATCTATTCATCCTTTTGTCCATCTACCCTTCCTTTCACTCACTCATCCATCCTTACATCCGCCTTTCACTCATCCCTCCATCCATTCACCCTTGCACTTATCAATTCATCAGTCCATCCATCATTTCACTCATCCATCCACCCACTCACTCATCATCCACCTTTTCACTCATCCATCCTTTCACTCATCCATCCACCCTTTTGCCCATCCAGCTACCCTTCCACCCATACATCCAGCTATTTACCTTTTCTCTCATCCATCCTTGCACTCACTCATCAATCCATCCATCCTCTCTCAGCCATCTATTCAATCTTTCATTCGTCCATTCACCCTTTCACTAATTCATCCAGCCATCCACCCATCCCTTCACTTACTCACTCGTTCACCTTTTCATATTAATTTTGAGCTGAGCCTTTTTGAGAAGAGGCCCATCAAGAACTTCACCCTCGCTGCAGGAGCCATTCCAGGACTGGGACAGAAGCCACCCAGGGCGGCGACGGGATCCACCACAGGGGGGGACAGGAGCCATCACAGGCGGAGGGGGGGGACAGGAGCCACCACAGGGGGGGGACAGGAGCCATCACTGGGGGGGGGGGTAGGAGCCATCACAGGAGGGGGAACAGGATCCACCAGGGTGGGCACAGGGGTGGGCATGCAGTATTCTAGTATCATCTTGGTCTCTTCCAGGGTGGGGTAGGGCTCCTCACCCCCTCCTGGACAAGACAACGAGAGGACAGGCTCTCTTTCTAAAATGTTAGTTTTGCCACCCCCACTGTGATGTACAGTACTTAAAAGAGATACTGGAAGAGAACTGACTTAACTGATTGTCCTCCATACTTTGTTAATCAGTGTTGCTGCGATTGTGCCATTTCTTTATTTTATTACATTATAGACTGCATGTTTGAAGAACCGAGGTTTGCTTACAATTTACTGACAGGAATTAAGCTCTGTGAAGAGAACCACGTGCTGCCTGGTGTAATCAGGGCCGGTTCTAGGGTGTTTGGGGCCCTGGGCAGAAAGGGAATGTGTGAGGCCCCTCTAATTTGCAGATACATGACGCATTCCGGGCTGTTTGCATCTGAACAGATGCCCCTGAAGCTGCAGCCCCTCCCTCTCAGTCACCTTCAAGCACCTCTTAGCAGCTCATCAAGGGCGGAGGGTGTGAGGCTTGCCATCATGCTGTGCCTCCCCAATGCTGCTGGGGATCTGAGCTTTGGTACTGCATCGGAGTCTGTTACACCCGACCCCAACAGCATCGGAGTCAAGCAGGGAGGTGGGTGGAAGCTGTGCCGGCTTTAGGGTGGTGCGATCGGGTGCCCGGTTAAAATTACGGACAAATGGCGTCCGTTAAAGAATCCTTCACGGACAACGGACAGACGGCCGAAATTACGGACTGTCCGTGAAATTTACGGACGGTTGGTCACCCTACACTGGTTTGTGCTCAAACATCCCAACTTGGAAAATGACGTATACAGAGCACCAATACAAAGAGAAAATATACTACTACTGCCAAGTCCGTCAAGGACGATTTTTTCTGGCCGGCTGCACCCGGGTGATGCACTCTGCCAGGCCAAGAAAAGCACCGACTTATCGGGGACAGAGCAGCACTATGTAAAAGAAAGATATAAACTAGTTTGCCACTAGTGTTGAGTGAGTGCACTAACCCGAAATATCTCTGTCTGCAAAACATGCATTAACTTTGTGATGCTTCTAGTGAATGTTTACGTTCAAAGCGCCAAAAGAAGTGCAAGGGCCCTTTGCGCAAAAAACACAATCTTTCATCACTTAGTCCATAAAGAACGGTGGTGGGGGTTCCCACCGGTGGTTTTCCTGTTTCCACCTGTCAGCGCCTGAAGCTGAAAGCTGCATTTTGTACTCCCAGTTCGCAGAGTTTACGGGAGCAGGTCAAAAAGCCGCACCTCCAATTCAGAGTGAGTCGGCCCTGGCTGGGGCAATGCACCCGGGGCAGGATAAAGCCTCAGATATGTCGCTGCCCGCGTCCCACGCAGTGGGACATCAGCAGGGCAGCTCTCTAGTGGCCGCCCGTCGCAGCCTTCCCCCCTCTTCTGCCTCGCGCGCGAGGCTACGCCCAGGGAGGAGTCCCCCCCCCAATAGTGTGTAGGGGAGGCGGGCCGTTGGGGGTGGGGGGCGAGGCTAGCCCCCCTACTTAGGCGGCCCTCTCGCCCACTTCCTCCTCTGCTTTCTGCGCGCCGCTCCAGCTCGGACACGCGTATTGGCTGAGATGCCGCATTTGTGGTGGCGCGGTGAGTGCGGGGTCCTGTAGTGGCTTCTTCCCTGATCGGCTGCCTTTTGTTCTCGCCTGGTTGGGCCAGCCAGTTCTTGAATTCCCTCCACCTGCTGTGCGAGAATACGCCCAGGGCGGATCAAATCTTGAGCCCTAGGCAACGCCACAAACTTGCCAAGCAGCAACCTTGGGGCTGCCGTGGGGCCCCAATTATGTTGTTTTGTCCAATGCTGAAACGGGCCCACCAGTGATCCTCAATTTTAACAGTTGCATCAGGCTTTATATGTACAGCCTCATTGAGTTAATCTCAATGGAGAACGTCACCCCGGGACTTTTAATAGTGCTGCAATTGCCCACTCTGCTAAAAAAAAAAAAAAAAAAAAAAAAAAAGGTTATCTAGTTCCCTGTGCATATTTGTCAGGGTGGAGCCGGGCGCTCGGCACTGTCGCTTAATCTTTATATGGCGCTTGGGGACAGCCGGCCACAAGTAGGTGCTGTCTGTCTTTTAATGACAACAACGACAAGTGTGCTGATAGGTTGGCAGCATGGCAGAGTCAAACGTGTGGTGCGCACTAAAGGGGCCTCCAGCCCTGGCTTACAGGTATACAAACCAGGCATGCGTCACTTGGAATCTGTGAGGCTGTGGGCACAGCCGGGTTGCACATAGGTCAACCATAGTGGGGTGCCGCATGTCTTCTGCTCATGTTTCAAAACTAGGGGCAGTTACGTGGGCATGCTCCTAGCGGTAAGCGGCGCGCACATATAATGCATGTTTAATTAGGGGCATGGTATACCACTAGAACTGCATATTACTAAATCCTACAGTATCTCCAAGAGTCAGGCTCTCCCATTTCTCCCTGTGGTGGTCTAGCAATTCCGGGGTATCCAAAGCGAACCAGGGCATGGTTGGTTCAGCACCAAGGGTCAGGTTGGTCAGCAGGTAGGGTTACCGGGGCTAGGACTATAGCAAGGAAGCAGGAGGGGCTGTGTATGGGTCACCCCACATGGGGTGCAGTGACTGCAGTTATGGGCACATTACAAACCTCCCCTCAATCCAGATTTTCTCCATTCAAGATTCCCAATGTTACAGGATGCTTCTATTAAACAGCATCCCCTGCCTGGACAACCATAGTTACGTGGGGGAGGAAGCTGACTTCTAGCTGGGGGGATTTAACAAAAATCTAAACTCACGCAGACACCATCATGCAACCCTCAATACATAATTAAGTCCTGTTAAAGGACTACGTTATTGATTGCTTACTGCGGTTTGGAAAGTGGCGCTTTTGTACAAAAGATGTGGAGGGATATGCAGGCTTTGTTTGTTTTCAGTTCTCATGAGCCTTCAATTGCTCAGTGGATAGAGCGGAGGACTGTAGTGGGGGAGCTGACACCCCTTAAAAAACCAGGAAGAAATGTCATCGCAGTCCGTTAATTATAGTTTTAGTCACCTGCCGCATCATCTGGACGATCCGAAAGAATTGGGCTGTTTATGAACTTTCTGCCCCCTTTGTATGGAGTGGTGTAAGTGGGAAATAGTATCGATGTATTATGTGCACCTCGTGAATAGTCAAGTTGCCATAAGGAATGCTAAGGTACTGAGTGCAGCTTATAGATATGTTATCTTGGTAGCAGGAGTACAAATGTCAAAGGTTCAGCCTAAACCCAGTCTCCACCTTAAGGCAATGGTCAGCTTGTAGAAAGGTGGAACACGGAAATTGATCTACCAATGTTATTATTGTACGTTCAACGCTTGAGTCAAGAGATGCTGCTGTCTCTCATCTTTGCCTTGCTATTAGAAAACAGCTGGGGTAAGGTTTCTCTCAAATTAGTCATAGTGGCAGCTTAGTGTATATAGAACAGTCAGCAGCCTGTGCTGTGTTGAGGCAAGTTGTAGGCCTGGGTTTGGGTGCATACATAACATCTTGAAGGTATTTTGTGGGTTCCACGCTTAAGTCAAGAGATGCGGCTGCCTTTCATCTTTAGCCTTGCTATTCGGAAACAGCTGGTGTGATAATTTCTGCAACCCAGTCATAGTGGCAGCCTAGTCTATACAGGAAAGGCAGCCGCACGAGCTGTTTTTGAGACAGGCGGAAGGCCTGGGTTTATCTATCATACTTAACATCTTTGAGGTTATTCTCCCTGTTCTACAGGGAGGCCAGGGCAAGCACAGAGTGACATGGTTTACCGAGACTTAGCCTGGCTTGCTGCTTCTGCGACCACTGTTGTTTGATAGGCACCAGGGCCAGATGACATTTAAGTGCATTGTGTGCTGGAAACTAAGGAGCGGGTCCATTTAGTAAGCACAAGGCACACGGGGGGCGTTTCTGGCTCTAAAACGGAAAGTGGAGACACCCAGTTAAGTTTCAGTTCAAGGCTACATTTGGTGGGGCAATTCCAGGCGTAAAGCATTAAGCCAGACAGCCCTGGGAATTAGGCAGGCGTACGATTAGCTAAGATTTTGTTCAAACGGAGGGAGAGCATAGCGACCACAATTAATTGTGGAACCAGGAAAAGCTTTACAAAGCAATGCTGTGGAGTTCCGGTAGAATGCTGTAGGGATGGGCTTCAGGGATAAGGCCATGACCTTTCTGGAAGGGGCATTCTTCTTCGACCTGTGTCGAACTGGGAAAGGAAAGAAGGCGGGCTGGATAACGCTTTATTCTACCCGCGTTGGCACATCTTGCCAGGAGTGATTGTCAAAGTTTTTGCCTCCAGCCAGCCTAGGTTAACACCCACCCACTCCAAGCTAATTGTTCATGGTGATATTGGGCCGCATTTACACAGCCCAGTATCTGACACCGGGGGTTGTCGGTGTCGTGAATTTATATTTCACTGAACTGGAGGTGTAGCCGGGTTTGACACTAGCAGAAGTTTGGGAGTGCAAGCCTCCACCTAGGGGGTGGCTGGCTGAATGTGATGAACTACTTCAAACGTTTCACAGCACTGCACGTGGGAGAGTGGCAATGCCCTGTGCATACTTCTACCAGACACCCCAGAATGAGTGTCATTTACCTGTGCATTCTTCAACCAGACACCCGGGAATGGCATGCCCTCACCTACATGGTAATAATTGACAGAGCAGAGGGCGACCATACCTCTTGAATTTTGCACTTAAACTTGCTAGTAATGAAAAGGGCTTATCACCTTCTGAAATAAGCATGACCAGAGATGTGCTGCTCTCCACTGACATTTGACAGGTTAATGGGCAAGGCTAGCGGAAAAGCCAGATGTATTGTCATGATTTAAGGCGGACGTGACCGAGGTATTGGCAAGATAGAGACACTGCCAATTATGGGGATATGAACGAAAGCATAACTGGGGCTCACAACAAATTATTTGATAGAAATAAGAAGTTTCCTTTCAAGCCACGATGTCGGTGCCACGACTTACCTATAGCACAGCGACACCGGTATAACAAGGACTGTAGGCAAACATATTAACTCCTTTCAGCAGCAATAGAGTCCAAAGCTAGCTGCTATTCAACAAGCAAGGAATTGGACACGCTGTCCCAGTGGAGAGTAAGAAAAGGTTGGGACAACAGCGGGACTAGTATAAGACTCTATCGTCCAATTTAAGGTAACTTAATTTGCAAGTAGAGAGGCAAAAACGAGGAGATGTTGCTAAGATATGGGCCAGTTTGTAGTAAACAATAGACTAATACGATGTGAAAGGAAGCTAATTTAGGTAACCGTGATGTCAGCTCGTGTTTATATACGAGGTGAAGTGGTTAACTCACACGTTACCTTCACCCTGCTTATTGTGCTGTAGCTGTTGGTAACACAATTCCAGGCCAGGTGGCACCTAATTTGGCCAATTGAACAATCTTAATGGGATTGCAGGTCCATAAGCGCCTATTTCACCAATGCCTGGTTACCAATGCCACATTTTCCAGCCTGAGAATCAGATTTAGGTGTTGCTCTTCCCGCCCAGCCTTCCCTTGGAGCCAGGGAGGTGGGAAACGTTCACAAATTTGGGTCCCCGAACTGAGCGATGTATCTTCGGCAGCTCAGTCAGTCATATTGGCTTTATCCGGAGTCATGAGAAAAGAATACGTCCATTTAGCAGTTACGTTAAAATGTTTGGCCTGCTAAAGAAATCTTGCAATCCCAGCAGCAGCAGCAGCAATTCAGGAACCAGGACGCTATCTATACATCACCTTTGTAGACAAAGTGGAAATTAACACCTTAGTGCTAGGATATGAAGGGAATCGAGGGATTGACGAATTCAGCTATGGTTCAGTTCTGGCTCCATATGTAGGTGCTAGATCTTCCCATAATTACGTTAGGAAGATCTGCAGGGGCATCGCTAAGAAAGCTAGGAACTCCAGTCACGTCTAAGTTGAGCGGCATGGGGGCCAAAAGACATTCTTTGTTAGTCTACCCTGGGCTTCTGAGTAATGTTGCAAATTAATGCCGTATATTTACGGTTACAGAACAGGACCCATTAGTTAGCCCACTAAAAGCTGGCTCACAGGGGCAGGGCACCTACAAACAGCGAAGGGAGGAAGGGGGGCTCTGGCAGCGACGGTAGCCTCCCCAGAGCTGTGGCGGAGTTACAGGGCGATCTGGATGCAGACGGGTACAGTAAGGGTACCTCTGCGACAGGCGGTACAGTAAGGGTACCCCTGTCCGGCACAGTAAGGGTGCCCGAGCCAAGGTCCAGGAGCCGAAGGGGGTTCTGGGAAGACCGCGACGGCGCCCCGTTAGTCCTTCGGGCGGTTGGGGGGCCTGACCAACCGGGGGTGTGCCACAACACGCTCCGCCCCTGTCAGAAGGGGCGGGAGTAGGAGACAGATCACGTGACCCAGTGGATGATCTGAAAATAATTATGTGCCACACTGCCGGGCATCGACCCACCGTGTGTGCTGGCTCACCAGGCGGGCGGAGCAGCTAGGGGCTGCTTGCCCTGGATCGCCCGTAAGATAACCCAATTTTATTGTCATACTATGTTGTATGAAATAAACCTGCAGCAGTTCTTCACCCACAAAGAAAGTGTCAGTGTAATCATTGGGTGACGTCTGTGCATGCGTGTTGATTGAAGCGGATGACGGTGTGGTCACTATGTCGCTGCCCGCGTCCCACGCAGTGGGACATCAGCAGGGCAGCTCTCTAGTGGCCGCCCGTCGCAGCCTTCCCCCCTCTTCTGCCTCGCGCGCGAGGCTACGCCCAGGGAGGAGTCCCCCCCCCAATAGTGTGTAGGGGAGGCGGGCCGTTGGGGGTGGGGGGCGAGGCTAGCCCCCCTACTTAGGCGGCCCTCTCGCCCACTTCCTCCTCTGCTTTCTGCGCGCCGCTCCAGCTCGGACACGCGTATTCCCACCCTTTCCGCTTACCCTGCGTGGCGGAGACAGCGCGTTATTGGAATGTTTTAATGTTTTCTTTTGCGTTGCAGGCGGAGTTACAGGGCGATCTGGATGCAGACGGGTACAGTAAGGGTACCTCTGCGACAGGCGGTACAGTAAGGGTACCCCTGTCCGGCACAGTAAGGGTGCCCGAGCCAAGGTCCAGGAGCCGAAGGGGGTTCTGGGAAGACCGCGACGGCGCCCCGTTAGTCCTTCGGGCGGTTGGGGGGCCTGACCAACCGGGGGTGTGCCACAACACGCTCCGCCCCTGTCAGAAGGGGCGGGAGTAGGAGACAGATCACGTGACCCAGTGGATGATCTGAAAATAATTATGTGCCACACTGCCGGGCATCGACCCACCGTGTGTGCTGGCTCACCAGGCGGGCGGAGCAGCTAGGGGCTGCTTGCCCTGGATCGCCCGTAAGATAACCCAATTTTATTGTCATACTATGTTGTATGAAATAAACCTGCAGCAGTTCTTCACCCACAAAGAAAGTGTCAGTGTAATCATTGGGTGACGTCTGTGCATGCGTGTTGATTGAAGCGGATGACGGTGTGGTCACTATGTGGCCATGCATTAATAGTGTTTGTCCTGTCACTGGTGATACCGTACGCAGAGTTCTAGGGACTGCAGGGCACAGAATGGTGATATGCCTAGCTGTGTGTGTGAGGGGGAAGGTTGGGGGTGTCTGCATGACTTTGACTTCCTCTTTCAGGAAGATTTACACAGCCGCGACCTTTCACTCCAAGCAGACAGACAGCCCCGGGTGTGTACACAGGTATTAATATTGTGAGCTCTTCCCCTGGTCTTACTGTACTGAGAGTCTGAGGCATCAGCCCTGGTGGGAGGGAGGCTGCCCCCCACTACACACACACACACACACACGTTTCAGGGAGAGACAGCCCTGGCTGCTCCCATCACCCCGCTGCAAAGAGCCAGGGGTGAGTGAATTTGTGTGAATATTATTATTGTGTGCTCTGTCCATGAGATTACTGGAGTGAGGGCACAGTGTGGTTCAACACCGGCCAGTGCTGTGTGTGGGGGAGGGCTGTCAGGGACCCTCGTCCCTGCCCTGCGACACACGGGATGCCTTATGTAAATGATAAGAGTAGCCCTGGATAAAGTGCGGGGAGCCCCTGGCAGGGCGGCATTGGCACTGCCGAGCTGGGCGCAGCACTCAAGGCGCTCTCCAGTGAGTCACTACAGGGCTCTGCCCCCCCCCCACCACACTTTTTTTTAATTTTATTTTTTTACTTTAATAAGCGCGGCACCGTCTTCACGGACACCTCGCTATGCAATGCAGTAGGTGTTGCCTTTGCTATGGTAAATAACAATGGCTTTTAATTTTATTAAAGGCATTGCCATTTACAATGTCAAAAGCTCAAAATAATGTCATTGTGAGACCTATTGCATTATAAATGCTTGTTTCCTTAATGTAGCATGCAATCTTGTGCTGGAAGGATGTCAACAACAAGGGGATGGATATGTAACTGTGTGGAAGCAATTAACTGCAGAAACATATTGGTGTATGTTAAAAGGTCAAGTGACAGATGCACTGTCAAGCCAGACCTAAAATCGATGAAGGGTAACTCTAAGCAATGAAATAGCCCAACAGGTTTATGCATCTGTTGCTGAGATTATTGTGCAGCCTGCACGTGTGAAACCGGAGCGGGGCAAACCAAACACTCATCATTCTGAAGTCGATAACATGTGCATTGCCGTGTTGTAGTTCAATAGCACCTACGAATTACTGCGCTGTGGAGCCGCAAGGCCATGACAGAAATAACTTTATAAAACAAGTCCTTTTTAGACCCCTTTAGCACTTCACATCAGCTTATTGTAAAACACAACGTTAACCCGACATTAAACCGGCCAATTGCAGATGTTAACAGAATACCAGGACGAGGAGTTTCCCAGGGGGTTGAACTCATGGAGTAGGTCAAAAGGAACTGCAGTCAGAAACAGGTCACAGCTAAGCCACTGTACTTGGGGTTGATTTAAACAAGAGGATTGCTCAAAGGGTTCAGGAGCTGCTGCTGATATCTGCCTGCTGCCGGAAGGTTCTGAGTTTTAACTGCTGAGGAGCAGAGGCCCCTGAATTAAGCAGTCCCGAGTTAGGTAGTACTACAACACCCCAACTAAACGTGGTAAAAATTATTCAGTTTTAGCTTTTCATAACTCAAATTACCCAGGACAAGTGTACGCCCAGTTGTTCTATTTACTGTACTTTTTTAAAGCCGGAAAGATGATTCAGAGAGTTGAACGTTCGCCGCTGAAACCTGCAGTGATGTGAAGGTACCTAGGCTGTCTTAAATTGGGCAACAATAACACATGTCATTTACAGGCATTTAGAAATAACACGTGTGGCACGCAGCACTAAATAACAAGCATTTGCAATGCAATAGGTCTCGCTTTTATGCGAGTTTAAGCTATTGGCATTGTAAATGACAATGCCTTTTATGTATTTTTTAAAAACAAAAATAAAAAGCTTTCGGGTACATGCATCAAAATCTGATTTAGCGATTCCTAAATAGCGATTAATAAGAAATCGCTATTTAGATATCACTATCTGCAATGCAAGAACTCCCTAGCGAATAATCACTGAATCGGTAATATTCGCAATCGCTAATAGCGATTCCTCAAATGCGACGCTCAAATACCAAAAAAGACATTTTGCGATTTCGCATTTAGCGACCTCGCAAATTGCGTGTCGCTTTGGAAGCATGCTGATGACATCACAGCCAGGATGTCATCCAGCCCATGCTTCATTCAGTGCCCAGAGAAAGTGAAGGGAGGAAGCAGAGTGCTGGAGCTGAGCAGATTCACCATCCAACTTTGTTTGCAGTTACTTTCTGCGCACCAGAATGGATCAAACAACATCAGGGGAGAGTGCCACGCCCAGGAAGCGCAAGTTAAAATTCAGTGAGAGGGAACTTGAAAACCTCATTAAGGAGGTGTCCAAGAGCCATGACAAGCTCTTTGGGAAACTCTCACTGAAAGTGCCAGAGGCAGAAAAACGCAGGATATGGCTACGTATCAAGAGCAAGGTAAATGCTGTGGGGGTCACACACCGCAGCATAGATGACCTTAAGGAGAGATGGTACGACTTTTGCAGCCGTGCCAAGGAGCGAATAGCAGAAAGGCTGAAGGAGGCCAAGAGTACTGGAGGGGGCCCATCTACAGTCCCCGACAATACAGCCATGGAGGACCTGGTGGAGTCCACAATCCAGCCAGAAGCAGTGGTGGGAGTGACCCAGCTGGACACATCCGGAGCGGCCAGTACCACACAAGGTAAGATGCATGCGACCATACACTTCAAAGTACTGTTCAATCGTGCACATCCCCTCATTCCAACCCCAGTGTACAGGTCAAATTCCAGTCCACTTTTTACCTCATACGCCAAATGCATTATGGGAGTTGTAGGCATGTCAGGCAAGTTGGTAGTCAAACACAACTATGGTAAGTTAAACACGCCAACAATGCAAGGCTGTTGTGTGCAGATTTAGATTCCGTATATAGGTTTTCCGATTTATGCCCGTATATAGGTACAATTCACATTGCCCTTATTTGGACGTAGAAATCCGGCCCTTATTTAGACATTGTCCGTACAAACCAAATACAGGCATGGCCACCTACATCTGTCCCTCCACGTCACAACGACTTCTTGGAAAACCAGACCCTTTAGGAATTTCCCTCAGCTTGAATATTGATTTCTCCAAGAACTCATTAAGTATGCATGAACATCTATTCCTTAGGGGTTCATTCATGATGTTCCTCTGCCCGACTTTTATGTCAATGGTGGCATTCCTAGACACCTTCAAGGTATAAATATACCAGCACTTGCCTTGGCAAATTGCGGTTCCCAGAAGATTCGATCCAACCCAGACTATGCGGTTTGCCACGGCAAGTTCGGAAGGAGATCGAGTTCCAGCCTGATGCTCTGACCTGACGCTGCCATCCTCCTCGCAGAGAATCCAGATCCAGTGCTCTCTGACTTCCCTTGCGGGGGGTTAGATTATCGAGTCCAGAAAAGAGATTCCAACCTCTCTCATTCTAAGGTACGGAGCTGACTAGAACTTAGAGAAACTTTTGGCAACTCTTATTAATTTAGAAGCATCAGATGAGTATCACATTTTAGCATTATGTTATTTATGTATGTATTTTGATTAATATAGGTCATAGCTACAAACCATGCTGTTGCAGTATTATTTTATCTTACTGCTAACCTCGTACATATTGTACATCGCAGTCTGTCTTACGATTGTAGCAATGAATTTCTCTTGCATGAGAAATAAGACTGTTCAATAAACTCTTTTATTGAAACGCCCGTCTCTCTATTTCTGTGCAACTCTGTAGAAACGAAGCATGCATGATTGACTGAGTGAAACTGTTATCTATTGTTTCCACGATTCTGAGACTGTTCGGATTCTAAAGGGAAACAAAGTTGTCATGTTTATGCGGTTGTCAGAGACTAATCCCTTCTTGTATATTCTAGAAGTTTCTAGTGACCTCTGAGTTAGCTGGCACACACAAGTAATTAAGTTTAATATACTCGATAGAGACATACTGATCTTAGTCCTATGTCAAATCTATAGTGTATGTTATTCCAATGCGCAGAGCCTATCGGGGCTATAGGAACTACACTACATGGTGCCCAACGGTTTGGTAAGGCACTAATTTAACACTAGATACTGAAGTAACTCAGTCGTGCTTTTCTCAGAGACCCTCTACTCATAAAACTCCATAAGACGTCTGGAGTGAGTAGGGATAATATCTGCCATAGCTGAGTAGGACGAAAGTCCTATGTATTAGCTGTTTGGTTTTATTCAACGTTGAAAGGATACAGTGTTCCAAAATATTGTGCACCTTATCTTTGTTCCCTTGAAACTTGCTCTGCATTTTTCATTTCAACATGTCCGGTATTAGGTTCGGGTGATGGGTGGGTCAAACATTTATATGGGGACCAGCGCTCACTTAACAACTTGCCAAGAAGTTCTCTAGGGGGTGTCACTCCATATGAGGTCCTGTTTGGGACTAGAATGTTGGTTCCGGACTTAGATATGAAAGGCACAGTGGTGGAATACAAACAGTTTGATATCAAAGATCGTTTGGCTGTTTTACAGGACTTAAATGATTTAAGAACGAAACAAAGCAAAGTGATCCTGAAGCCAACCACCACTGAGAAAAATCTGGCCGTCCCAGCAAGGCCTGTCTGGATCCCAAAGCTTGGGGACCGAGTCAGAGAAAAGATCGCAGACAAGAAGGAATTTGAGCCACCTGTCCTAGCAATCCACGGATCAAGAACAGTACTTTTGCTGCCCCTTGCTGGTAAAAAGGAGAAAAGATTTGTGTCCATCAACCTGGTCAAACCACACTATGTGGCCGATACTGAACAGTAGGCCAAGTGGACTCCGCCAATGTAGCAGATGCACTCCTCTAGCTACAATCCAAGAGGTTCAAACTGAGAGACTCATCACCTTTGAAGATTCGACAGTAAGAAATAGAGGACTGAGCAACAATGCTATGGACCTTGTACCTCTTGAGACCCAAATAACAGTTTGTCCTGATACACATGTCTACAACGAAGTAACAAGTGATCAACTGGTTCCAGTGAATTCAACAAATCCTGATGCAATTGCAGCCATTGACAGAACTGCTTCTGGCTATTTCATGAACTGTGATACGTTTTCTGAGAACCTCAGCGAGCCTGAAACGACACCAGTACAAAGAACTTTCAAAGAACAAGCAACAGACTTAAAACGACTTATCTGGTTTCACCTTGGATTGAACTATGGATTGTTTTGGGAATATTCTTCTTTCTACTTTGGTTAGCTCTGGTAATAACTCTAGGTATGCTGATTAATGGAAGATATATTCAAATGGACACATCAAGTAAAACAGTGAACTTACTTCTCCAGCTACACAAATCATCCCATCGTGAAGCAAGGGACTTGTCAGCAGTGAACATCACAGTGATTCCTATACCTAATGGTATAGTTTGGGACAAAACAGAATATGACATTTTTGGTCCGTCTGAGCTTTTGAAGATTCCCCATTTGTTTAAAATTTCATTAAGCGACTTTATTACCTCCAGTACCTTTTCTGATGATTGGGACTTCGAGACAGTTAATATTATGATGTCTGATCTAGAGATGTCAACTGCATTTACTAATAATGAATATTTACAAGGTTCATCAGACTATGAACAACTGTATTGTTATAACCACTATGGTCATCATTTCTTGCATAAATCTGCAACACCTAGAAATGTATTTATGTATAATCAATGGGAACATTGTCCTACGCCACCAAAGGGTAGCTCAAAAACATTTGCAATGAAATATCCATATTTTTCATGGTTTAATATCCCGAATGCAGAGACATTTTACTTTAAGAATGTCAATAAGACAGGAATGAAAACCATGTTAACGATTACCAAACAGATTTATTCTGCAGCCTTTATTGCCCAACTGTCTAGACAGGGTTACGACTTTTGGAAAGACAACATTGAGACAAAAACTGTCTGGGGTACTAAAGATTGGCAAGAACAGGGAATAGAAGCTTGGTTTACAGCCTGTATCAGCCCTGGGCAAATTATGTTTTTGAACGACACTGTCCAGCAAACATCATGCCTTAGTATAGCCAAGATAAAAGACATGAACACGCCGTCTATACCTGCACCTACAAGTGAAAGCACTACACAGGGGGAGGTCGACGTACATAGTATTTTGCATCACAACAGAACAGATCCTGAATGGAAAAAATGGTTGCTCTGGCCCTTAGACACAAACAACTGTCAAGATAGATTCCGGAACAAAACACAAGGTTTTACCTTTCATAGGCCAGACCCACGTTATGTCCAAAGACAGCATCCAGGGGTAGTAACAACTTAACAGTGTAGGGAAACTTTGCCTTGATTAGCTACAGAGAGCTACACTAGAGGATGTAAAACAACACTTAACTTTACTTCAAGAAGACGCTGACCTTAGGGAATTCTTGTTAGGACCAAGAAAACCGCGTCAAAAACGTTTCATATATGCCGGTATCCACGCTGCTTATAATGAAGCATGAAAGGTCACCCAAGCAGAGACTGCAGAACGAATACGAGAAATTGATCATATTAATTTAGAGAAATCTCTCTCTGTAGTAGACAATGGGTTAACGACTCTGTCGTCCAGGATATATTCTTTGGACAGCATTGTATCCTCTGTCATAGACATCATGGAACAAGACTTGGTCATGTTGCAACATGGTCAGTCTCAGCTACGTTCTATCATGCTATATAGCTGGACGCTTCAAAACCTGCATTCTGGCTATGTGCCTTGGCGTTTAATCAATACTACGTCACTGTTTGCAGAATTCAATATCACTGATAAACAGGTCAAAATGGCACAAAGGGGAGCAGACTATACGGTGCTGAGCATTGAAAAACTGGAGAAGTTACCATTCACAGTGGTAGAAAAACCAGCTACTGAGTGGATCATACATGGTAAAATTACTCTGCCTGTTGCGACTTTCCATTTTCAGTATTGCCTAAAAAATATACCAGCAGGCAAATATGAAAGGTTGGGTAAAGAATACATCAAGACATCCTGGGATTTACCTTACACACACAGATGTTGGAGTGGGGACGTGAAGTGTTTCTTAGCGGTTAAAACTGTGAACACGCACTAAGCGGTTCTCTCCTTTGTCAGGATATTAACTTACACGGGGCCTGCGACGGTTCCACTACAAACTTATCCTGCCACCTGCACGGTTCACTGGCAGCAGTGATTAATCCAATCTTTGGTCAACTTTCAAATGGGAGTTACATAATGTTGAATGATCACAGCTGCTGTGGCATGCTGCCAGGTATCCCATATCTAGTAACGGTTACATCCAGGGTCACTTGCTGTATGCAAGTCTTGTTTCCACAAATAGACATAGTCAGGGAGTTGCCTTTATGGCCTTCACTGAATATCTCTTCTATACGAAATGATACTCTAAGCAGAATGAAAGCCAATCTTTTACAAAAAACTGCAAGTGACCTCTGCTAAAGGAACCTATGACCTCCAAGAACTTCTGCAGAGATACATACCCTTTTGTATATAAACTGCCCTGTGCATTTCTCAGAAATGTTAGGTCGTATCTTAGACATGTCTGATACGAGTGGTACTGTACATGTATTTAAGAACGTGTGTGCAGGACTGTTAGCATCTTTTCAAGCAGTCCTTGGAATTTTTCCAAACTTTGTGCACTCTGTGTTTGGCAGACTGCGACTCCTTTTAGCACTCGTTGTAGGGATATTATTTTTGCTCCTACTGCTACGATATGGCAAGCCAAATCACCAGCGACACCCAGCTCACCATGGAAAGAACTCTATTGGAGATGAGCGCATTGTCCAAATTCTGAGTTGACCTCGTCTACGAGAATTAAACACCACTTAGTTCCTGTCATTCAGACCAATTTGGCAAGATTGCATCTTACCTGTTCCACGCTGCCTGCTATGCGGTGAAGAATGCGTGCTGGACATTTGTCTGACACTCCCATCAGTCATGCCTACGGATATCGATACTCTGCTGGACCTGATAACGGCCCATGCTATGTGTTGTCCCCAGCGGCTACCAATCCTGATAGCGGCATTCATTGAGATCTCACAGATGCAACATGCTACTGCTGAGGTACGAGAGGAGACACCCAGCGCTCAGGTAACATCCAATCCGGACATTGCTGATGCTTCCCATGCTGAAGGCGATAGTTTGCATCTCTGTGCTGTTGATCTTCTACACGAGGTATTCCAACTCTCACCCACAACGGTGGATGACTTGTTGTCTACAAGTTTAGAACATTTTATATTTTCTCCATCCCCACACACTGACTTTTGAATCAAGCACACAGTGTTCCGGAGAGACTCTGAATTTGGCCTTCATTCTTTTTCAAACATGCTTCTGACTTTGGAACTTTTTTTCCTATGATTATTTTTTTTCCCCAAATTGGTATTTTTTTAATTTTTGGGCACAGTAATCTGCTTATAGTAGAACTATTCATAGAGAACATAATTCTTTGATAACACTTCCAGGGACAGTATGCCACCTTGTCATGAATAACAATTTGACTTATGTAACCTGATATGAATTGCTTTTGGCACTTTTTCTTCTGTATTTACGAGCCATTTCATCACATGTATATATTTTGGTTCATTCATTTAGCATTCCAATGTAATCCTATGCTTAGAATGAACCATTGCCTTTAATATGTACAACACTTTATGCATAGCAATGGTTTTGTAATGTATTTTTAGAACATATGTTTTAGATACGTTTTTAGCTTATTTTAGCAAACCCATGCGATACTCTGTTTTAAGATATGTTTAGAACATTTAGGATTTAGTAACGTCGTTCATACGCAACTGGAGTGATTGTTGTGTGCAGATTTAGATTCCGTATATAGGTTTCCCGATTTATGCCCTTATATAGGTACAATTCACATTTCCCTTATTTGGCCATAGAAATCCGGCCCTTATTTAGACATTGTCCGTACAAACCAAATACAGGCATGGCCACCTACATCTGTCCATCCAAGTCACAACCCTCAAGCCTTTAGGAATTTCCCTCAGCTTGAATATTGATTTCTCCAAGAACTCATTAAGTATGCATGAACATCTATTCCTTAGGGGTTCATTCATGACGTTCCTCTGCCTGACTTTCACGTCAATAGTGGCATTCCTAGACACCTTCAAGGTATAAATATACCAGCACTTACCTTGGCAAATTGCGGTTCCCGGAGGATTCGATCCAACACAGACTATGCGGTTTGCCACGGCAAGTTCGGAAGGAGATCAAGTTCCAGCCTAATGCACTGACCTGACGCTGCCATCCTCCTCGCAGGGAATCCAGCTCCAGTGCTCTCTGACTTCCCTTGCAGGGGGTTAGACTATCGAGTCCAGAAAAGATATTCTAACCTCTCTCATTCTCAGCAATGGAGCTGACTAGAACTTAGAGAAACTTTTGGCAATTCTTGGCTAAACTAAAATATAGCTCGCTATACTTTAGAAACAGCACCTACTTCAAACCTCGTACTGCACTTAGGTTAGGTACACTAGGGTAGAACAATTTAGAAGCATCAGATGAGTATCACATTTTAGCATTATGTTATTTATGTATGTATTTTGATTAATATATGTCATAGCTACAAACCATGCTATTGCAGTATTATTTTATCTTGCTGCTAACCTCGTACATATTGTACATCACAGTCTGTCTTACGATTGTAGCAATTCATATCTCTTGCATGAGAAATAAGACTGTTCAATAATCCCTTTTATTGAAACGCCCGTCTCTCTATTTCTGTGCAACTCTGTAGAAACGAAGCATGCACGATTGACTGGGGTGAAACTGTTATCTATTGTTTTGTTTCCACGATTCTGAGACTGTTCCGATTCTAAAGGGAAACAAAGTTGTCATGCTTAGGCGGTTGTCAGAGACTAATCCCTTCTTGTATATTCGAGAAGTTTCTAGTGACCTCTAAGTTAGCTGGCACACACAAGTAATTAAGTTTGATATACTCGATAGAGACATACTGACCTTAGTCCTATGTCAAATCTATATTGTATGTTATTCCAATGCTCAGAGCCTATCAGGGATATAGGAACTACACTACAAGGCAGTCAGTGAATTAATGTGAGCCAAGTATGCTGAATGTCACACAACAGTAACCCTAACACAAATTAACATAGGACTGTTTCACATCACAGATGCAGCAGAAGCAGACTCAGGAGACAATGAATGTCTACACATCATGGAGACACCTGCAGAGACTGACGTGGAGATACCTGTCGCCCCAGAAAGCACACGCGCCAACAAAACGCAGGGCCCAAGTTCCATCACTGCAGCCCATGGAATCTGAGCTGGCTCCTGCACCCGCTCCTGTGACTAGCCAGCCACGTGTGAACACAACACCTACACCCCAGGCACAGGTCCGACGAGGACAGAGGCGCAGTTCAAGGGCCCGCATTGCTGCTCAGGATGAGCAGGCTCCAAATGTGTGGGGTGACGTGTAGTCCCAGAGGTTGAGGGTGCAGCGCCTGCAAGCAAGACATATGGGGTCACTTCAGCTGCAACTAACAAAATTGGCCAGGAACATCTTGGTCATGACAGATAGTGTGCAGGAACTAACCACAGCGGTGGTGCAGGGAAATAGGCAGACCAACGCAGGCATGCAGGAGCTGACCAGGGCAATGCTTGAGAGCCACGAGACACAGAGGAGAAGGCATTGGCAGTTCATGATGCGCATGGCCAGCTATACCAGGTCCAACAACAACCTTTGCAACACCAATGCGCTGCTATCACATTGCTCCGTTGTCATGAAAATAGATATGGGCCATTGTTGTGGGGATGTGGCCAGGGCCCTTGGACAATTGACCACTGCTGTGGAACAGATCCAGGCTACTACTCTTGGTGGCAGCAATGTAACAGGGGAGGAGGGTAGTGAGGAGGCATCCAGCCTTAGCAGCCTGTCGGTGCGAGTGACCACTGCCAGGAGGCTCAGTACCCGCAGCACGACACCTTCAGGTGCACACCAGGGGGATGTTGCAGATGCAGGCGAAAGGCGTTTGGGGGGGTGTGGCAGGAAGCGTTAGGATGACATCTTATTTATTTGCCCATGGTGACAAAACCATGATAGTGATTGACTTCCAAGACCTGGAATAGTTTAATTTACTTCTTATTGAATACAATCACTGTTCTATTTTGCACCATTATCTATGTGGCTACACAATACTACATGGGCTCATTTTAGTAAAAACTTTTCAGTTTGAAATTCAAGTGTCTTGTCTCATCATTACATTCCTCAGAAATAATGTTATGTGATGTCTGCACGTCTCCTTTGTCCTTCGGCTGAGCTTGTCCCATGTGCTTGTCGGAGTTGTGCTGGTGGCTGGTTATCCCCTCAGACTCACTGTCGGACACCTCAATGTGTATACCTCTCCTGGTGGCAATATTGTGTAACATGGCACATGCAGCCACAATCCGGCAGCAGTTCTCTGGACGGTACTGTAACGCGCCACTAGTTTTGTGTAGGCTGCAGAAGCGACTTTTCAGTAGTCCAAACGTGTGTTCAGTAACATTACGTGTGCTGATGTGTGCTGCATTGTACCTCTGCTCATGTGGTGTGGCTGGGTTGAGGTACGGCGTCAATATGTAGTTCCGCACGGCGTATGCGCTGTCACCTACAGGGTAGTAAGCAAAGGGTTAGCGACTGTTATGCATTTCCATTTTATCTATTTGTGTAGAGAATAAGTATATGTGTTTACCGAGCAGATGTTCTTCGCCAAATTCACCCCTGAGCAGACGGGTGTGGATGCCACTGTGTCAAAATATGTAGGAGTTGTGGGTGCTTCCAGGCTATTGCACCACAATGTCTGTTATGATATGGTTAGCATTGCACACTACTTCCACATTGATTGACTGATAGGATTTCCTGTTCCTGAAAATGTATTCATTAGCTGCTGGGGACAAATGGGAATATGCGTACAGTCTATGCAACCGATCACATGAGGGAACTGTGCGACCTGGTAGAAATCCAGTTTTGTCTTGTTTAAATCCTGTTGGGTTGTGGGGAAGGTGATGTTGGTGTGGATCCTTGTCATCATGGCTTCCAGTAAGGACTTGAAGAAACGTGAAAGGGAGCTTTGTGATACCCCTCAAGCTACAGCTACTACCCCCTGGAAACTGCCTGGGGCAAGTAGGTGCAGGCAACATATAGGGCCTGTACATGAGCATGGGTCCTACGGGTCTGGCGCTACATTAGGGGTTCCAATTCAGCTATTAGGTGTAGGATCATTTCACTGTTCAGCCTCGTCTGTTAGTCCCAGCAATATGATGCGCACTCTAAAAATCCGCTCCTGTATTCTCATTCTGCGCTGTGCTGCTGCCTGGATCCTTCTCCTTCTCGCCATCACGTAGAGCACTGCCATTGTGAAAAGCTTCAGGGGCCTTCTGGGTCAGTTTAAATAGGTTTGTGAGTGGGTGCATCTGTGTGATTTTTTTTCACAACTTTACCACCTGATTGTGATTCCCTTTATTCTGCATTTACAAAATATCATGCGATTCGCAATTTGCGAGTTTACATGCATTGGTTTGCGACTTTTTATTAGCAATTCGCAATCGCTGTTAGGGAAATTGCAAATAAGGATTCTCATATTTGGTTCTCGCAATATGTGCGAGTCCTTATTTTTGCGATTTTGTTTATTTTACGAAAATTGGGTTCCTGCATTGGGAAGGGCTGAATTGCGCTCGCAAACAGCCTTTTTTGCGATTCGCTATTTTTGCGAGGCTTTTTTTGCTTGATGCATGTGCCTGATAGTTATTTGCAATGTCAATAGCTCAAACTCTCGTAAATGCGAGACCTATTCCATTGCAAATGCTTGTTATATTGGGCTTATTGGTGTGGATGCGTGCACTAATATTAACAATTTGTTTAATTTTATACTGCTTCTTGACACTGAACTAGCTCACTTGAATTCAGGGTTCCACATTGTGGTTGGTGGCGATTTTATCATCAAACTTGGCCACACGTCTCAGGTTAATGAACCAGCAATCCTGGGAAAAGCCTGTATAAGGGGTGTTCCCCAGCAGGGGGGATCCGAAAGCTAGGGTCCTTTTAACCGTGGTTAATATGATCTTATTAATTGTAGTGTATCTAGGGCTCTTAGGAGGGGCACAAGGGGTGGCAACAATGTCACAGCATTGAGTGACCACACCCCCTGTGGCTTGGTTTTATTATCCACAAGGGAAAAGTATGGTTAGTGGGATCCCTGCTTCGTCCCTCACTGGTAAGTCACAGGAGCTTCATCTAGCATGGAGGAATGCTGACCTGGGAGTTGTGTTGAAAATCTGTGCACTAACCATCTTGATATGCTGCTCAATTGCTTAACCCCCCTGGAGGATTCATGGGTCAAGGCTACGTTTTTTTGCTCAACTGGGCCAAGTTATTTGTAACTTCCCTATGACGCTAATTAGACTGGTTACCCCAGGGGCTAAGTGGTTTGATCCCTGCTGCAGAAAGGCCACTGCTAACTTGCATAGGGCTCTGAAGGAGAAACCTAGAGACAGCCGGAAGATGCAAGTGCTCAGAGCTATGTATAAAGAGGCCTTGTGCAGTAGGTGTAAGGAGATTAAAATGGAGTACTAGGGAAGGCTGGTTCAGTCTTGTAGACAGGACAACTCCTGGACCTTCTGGAAGGTGGCTAAGGGTATTGCATCCCCCCCCACCCCCCCCCCTGGAATTCGGTCAGTACTACAATTTGTCCAGAAGCCTGGGTGAACCCCTTTAGTGTTCTTTACTATTCCAACACTTCCCAGGAAAGCCTGGAGCCAGCGGTGGCCTTCCAAATATCTTTGAAATTTACTCTGGAAGAGATTTGTAAAGCTATTATAAAGTTACCATTGAATAAGGCTCAAGGACCTTATGGGGTCCATATGGGCATGTGTAAATCTGCACCAGAACTGTGGGCCCCATTATTATGTGATTGTTTTAATGCTTTTACTTGTTCTGGCCTCCCTGATTCATGACATACGGTCACAATCGTACCCATTTTCAAAAAGGGAGACTGGCAGTCCCTAAGTTATTATCTCCCAATCTCCCTGCTTGAGTCTGCAGTAAAATTTGCAGGGGGATTGTGTTGGTGCGTATGCTGTCCTAGGCCAGGGAGTCAAACATGCTGTCTGAGGTGCAATATGGTTTCCGGGAACAATGTCTTCATTTACACTTGCTTATTAGCAAGTATACCATTGTGAAGTGGGGCTCCATATGACTAGCCTTCATGAATCTGTTCAGCGCCTACGACAGCGTGGTAAGATCTAAGTTGTGGGTTTTGTTGAGTGACTTGTGGGTGATTCCAGGGCTTATCCAATATTTGTGCGCCTTGCACTTTGATTTGTCAACGTTGATTAGGTATGGCCCTGCCGGCGTGTGCACCTCGAACTTCCCGCTGGGAAAGGGCGTACGCCAGGGCTGTGTACTGGCCCCAATCCTTTTCCTGTTGGATATTAATAGTCATGAGGCTACACTCTCTGCCTGTACTGTGGATGTCCCGATGGCAGGCAAGAAGAAAGTGCCCACATTATTTTACACAGAGGATGTTCTTCTATTGGGGAGAACACACAAGAGCTTAAACACACTTTTTCAGGAGCTTGTTAGCTGCATGGGGTCTGTGGGCTTATCCACAAACTGTTTGAAAACTTATAGTATGTTTTGTGAGCCATAGTCTGTCAAACTGTAGAGAGTATATCTCCAAGGCTGCCAGGTAGCCTCTACCCAGGCCTTTTCTTCCTTGGGTGTGATCCTTGATGCCAAAGGAAACTGGGGTCTCCGTAGGTATAGTCTCCCAAATATTTTGTTAGTGCCACTGGCTACATCTACAGTTTAGCCTTGCATATTTGCAGAAAGCCCATGGAGGTATTGGAGGTATTCAGTGGCAAATGGCTCCCCATTCTAACTTATGGGACTGGCATATGGGGATATTCCAACATTACCGCTCTACAGTTTGCTTCGTCTCCTGGGTATATCTCCAGCTTGCCCCACCTACATAGTTTATCAGGAGCTTAGGGTTGAGTTATAAATTGCCCCTCTGGTGTTATGGTGTGCTGCCTAGATGTACCCAGGCACAGGTCTGAATAGCAAGGTGATCATGGATTGTCTTGCTTGTGATAGACACTTGGCCATACCCTGGTTGCAATACATCAAGCATGAAACTTCTGACCTGGGGAGACCAGAACTCTGTTCTACCCCTTCCACCATATCCAAGGCTGATCTTACTTGGGTTAGAAAGGTGTTTCAAACTGGGAAATGGCATCTAGAGAGGAAGGTGAACTAGTTAAAATTTCTATACGGGAGAAGTGGCGGTTGCTGCCACTAAAACTGAGTGAGCCAGCATGGGGGATTAATTTAAAAATATTTTAAAAAAACTGCTGCTCCCAAATGCCGTCTTGGTGCTCCTCTGCTTGAGCCACCTCAGTGCTCCTTTGCTCCACTCCTCAGCCAATCCAGACGCTGCTGTCATACCATTACCCAGCATGAGAGAAGCACCAGGATTGGTCTGAGCAGTCTGAAATGCCACTCAGTTGGGTATAGGGAGCCTGTGCCTCTTCTCCCACCCTGCTGTGCAAGACAGCTGGGTTGTAGAAATGCAAGTACGCATGTCGGTTTGGCCATCCTAAGACGGTCAGCCAAACCGACATGCGCACTTACAGTGCACCTTCCACTACTCCTCCATGGGCCAGGGTGCTGCTGATGCAGAGCTTGGCCCTGCCCCTCCCTAGACTCGGACTAGGCCTAGTAAGTAAAACTAAAATAGTATTATTATCATTTTATTTTTCATTTGCGGCCTTTCAGCAGTTGGGCGATGCTCCTCTACCATAGCAGAGGAGCAGTCGGTGTAAAGAAGCATGCTAATTTGCAAACTACCACTAACATGGAGCTGTAGCTGTCATGCGTGGACACTACTTAGGACATAGTCCTTCTAACCAGATTTAGGTTTGGTATTGTTTGATGGGATTTAACCTTTCCTCTGGATCAATTTGATCCTAGTAACGTATTACCTTTTCCCTGTGATGAGTCTTCACCCCAGAGTCTGCTCCACTTCACCTTCTTTTGCAAGTACTACTTGGCTTATTCTGAAAGGTTTCTAACCCCATAATTAGAGTATGTGGCATCAGAAGATTTGCTGAGGCACCGTTCTACTTGCAACAGTTAAACTCTCCCACACTCTGTAGTAGCATTTTCTAATTATTAACCCCTTGGGTGTTCATGACGAGCTGAACTCGTCATGGTACACAGTGGGCATGTGCTCATGACGAGTCCAGCTCGTCATGACACCCACCCAAGGGGGAAGCGCTGGGGCTCCCCCCGTGGGACGCTGATCCTGGTATTTTTACCGGGGAAGGCAGGGGAAGCCCTTCCCCTGCCTCCCCCCGTAAACGCCATCAATGACATAAGCGCGCGAGGTGCGCTGACGTCATTGGAGGTTTCCCTTTGTTCCCCGACGAGCAGGAAGCCATTTGCTTCCAGCGCATCGGGGAACAAACAGGTACGTTTTGGGGCTGGGGAGGGGGGGATTTAACCAAAAGAGGCAACGGGGGAAAGGAAAGGGTTTTCCTTTCCCCCGATGCCTCTTTTGTGCATTCCTGCTGCACAATCGTGCGATCGTGCAGCAGGAATCAGCCCACTAGACCACCAGGCAATACTTTGTGGGGAGTGGCCCCTTGGGCAAGGGTCACTCCCCTTTGGGGGTATGTTTTTGCCATGAGATATATAAAATTAGTTTATTTATAGAAATTACACCTTTGTTAGAATTTTTAGCAAGTCCCAGGTTGTTGAAGGTTGGTTCAAAGAGGATATTTGATGGTCTGCACTGTCGGTTACCAACGCTTCTATATATTACACCTTCATGAAATTTGAGTACTTCCTTGGTGTTTCTTGATTTGAGGAATCAGTGGATAAGCATTTGATTGATACTTGCAACAACAGCTTGGATGATTTGAGTAGATCTAAGGAATTTACTCAAAGTTGATGGCTTTGTGTTTGTACCCTGTTGTGGCCTGGTCAGCTTCGGTGGTGCAATTGGTTAACGAGGTTGGATGTCGAAGGTCAACATAGCCTCAATCTGGGCCCGCTGCCGTGACCTCTGTGAAGGGTCTCCAGCATTGGTGGGATCAAGCCTGATTTTCAGGATGACTGCTGACTAAGTAAATGATTTTCTTTTAGATCAATTGTTTGTAAATGTATCGCTGATGGATATCTTAAAAATCTGGTGTAGACCCAGCCCTCGTCTACCTAGGTTTCACACCTAACCTACATGGTTACTTAGATTATAAAGAAACCTGTGCCTCAATTAGAAATGATAGTCTTGCACCCGGCTTTTAAGGAGAGCCTGGCCTGCAAGGAATTTTCTATGAAGAGTAAAGAGATCTTTGCTTCGTTTCTCTGTGGAATAAGTCTATCGCCACACAGTGTGGTTGTAGCCAAGAAAAAGAAGTAACCCTATTGAGGTTGTGTAATTGTTAGGTATGTGCGCGAATTGCAAGACTTCCCTTAAGTTCTTTAGACCTCAGGACATTTTGGCAGGAACTTCACCAAATTTGTGAAACTTCCTTAAACAGGTTCACAAGTACGTCTGGGAAAATAAGTATAAACAAATAAGGTGGCAAAACTATGAATGAGACCAGACACCTCTTATGGACCGATCTGAATCCCACCTTGAGGTTGCAGCCCTAGTAACAGATTCAGGAAAGGCTGTTTACAAATTAATTCCATTTTTGGAGTTGTCGTTTTGGATCAACTGTTTTCTACCAAACACTTTATGGTCAATGACCGTGATGTGCAAAGGCAAGACCCAGGACTGGAGTTCTGGTGGCCCAGTTATACAGAATCATGTCTCTTGATGCATGTATGGGTCTCTTCTGCAGTGTTCGATCTAAAGTTTCAGAAAATGTATTTTACCCCTTGAGTGCTCATGATGAGCTGGACTCGTCATGGCACACAGTGGGGGTGTGCTCATGACAAGTCCAGCTCGTCATGACACCCACCCACTGGGGAAGCGCTGGCGCTCCCCCCGTGGGACGCCGATCCCGGTATTTTTACCATGCGATCGTGCAGCAGGAATGGCCACTAGACCCAGGAATTTTTTTTTTATGGGGACATACATAATTGGCTTTGTCTGCCCCCCTTGGGGGGCAGATTTATCAATATTTTTTAAAAATCGGCCCACTAGACCACCAGGCAAGGGTCACTCCCCTTTGGGGGTATGTTTTTGGCTGCCTGCCCCCATGGGGGGGGCAGATTTGGCTTTCTTTTAAAATCTAGGGCACACTAGGCCACCAGGGATTTTTTGGGGGGAGAGTGACCCCTTGGGCAAGGGTCGCTGTCCTTTGGGGGCTGTCTTTCCCCATATTTGACCCACTAGACCACCAGGGATCTGTTTGTGGGGAGTGGCACCTTGGGCAAGGATCGCTCCCCTTTGGGAGCTATGTTTTTGGCTGTCTGCCACCATTGTGGGGGGCAGATCTCACCTTTTTTAAATCTAGGGCCCACTAGACCACCAGGGATTTTTTTGGGGGAGAGTGACCCCTTGGGCAAGGGGCGCTGGCCTTTGGGGGCTGGGGCTTGTAATGTTTGGGCCCACTAGACCACCAGGGATTTTTTTGGGGGGAGTAGCCCCTTGGGCAAGGGTCGCACCCCTTTATGGGAGGATGATGGTGGCCATTTCTGTCCTCTTTGGGTAGTAGATCAGCAGTATGTTTTTTAGGCCCATCTGCCCCCAAGGGGGGCAGAAGCCACTAGACAACAGGGGTTTTTAAAGTTTTGTGTTGGGGAGTGGCCTCAAGGGCAAGGGTTGCTCCCCTTTTACAGGGGTGAATATTTTATTTATACTCTTAGGCCCACCTACACCTTAGCTGAGCTGGTGGATTGTGTGTGGACTGGTGCGTTATTTGAATATGTGATTGTAATGGTTTTTTTTCTCCTTTTTATTCTAGTATAAAGCTTTCGATTCCTGTTTGCAGTTTCGGCAGTGGTTGTTCTGCAGTTTTGCGTAATTGCATTTTTTTGGTAAGAAAAACATTTTTGTTGTGTTTACTCCAAATGAGTATTATTGTCATGTATGAATGAATTTTTTTGTAAGTGGTGTCATAATGGCAGCCTATTTAGTTCGTGTTTTGTGCATGAAATTCTTTGCGATGTGGTTTGCATTGCATTATGTGTAATTTTCTTTTCTCTTTCTTTTTTAGTGGGATATTGTTGATCCATACTGTGTCTGTGCAGAGTAGGTGGTGGTGAGTTTAGCTACTTCTGACAAGTGAGTGGTATCGTTTTGGAGTATATTGGTATTTCTGATAAAGGTGCATTTTGTTTATTATTTATATTACAAAGTGTTTGTTGTTGTTGACTTGTTTGACAAGTTACCTTTATTAGTAAGCATTATGGCTAGCCGTAGAATGACTGCTCAACAGGTGGTTGGTATGCTTCTTGAATCTTCCTCAGAGCAGGATTATGAGACTGACAGTGCGTCTGAGGGAGAGGAGGGAGGGGAAGATTCAGGCAGTGAGTTTTCTCTCCACATGGAATCATCGGATGATGAAGGTACTCTCAGTGCAGATGAAGCTACTCTTGGTGTGGATGAAGCTACTCTCAATGCGGATGAAGTGCCTGTTTTAGAGGAGGATACTGCTTTGCCAATGGTGCAAGAGGCATCTGGAATGAAGCCTGAGGCTGCTAGGCTTCCTACTGGAAGTGCTGGACTCTGGGTTGATCCAAACATGGTGCAGCCAGTGTGGCCTGCCTTTAGTGGTGATGCAGGGTGTAGAGTGGATTGTGAATTTCTTTTGCCTATACAGTTTTTTCAGTTGTTTATGGATGATGTATTTTTGGGTGAGATTGTTGAGCAGACTAATTTGTATGCTGAAAAGTTTTTGAGGGACAACAGTGACAAACTTAGGCCCCACTCTAGAGCTACCCGGTGGACTCCCACAAATCTGGAAGAGATGAAGAAGTTTTTGGGTTTGACTTTATTGATGGGTTTGATAAGGAAGACGTCCATGACTTCATATTGGTCTACCAGTCCCTTGATGGCAACGGCCATATTTCCTGCAGTTATGACTCGTGATCGGTATTTACTTTTGCTACGGATGCTGCATTTTGTTGATAATTCTTTGGCGTTGCCACGAGATTACCCTGACTGTGACCGTCTTTTAAAGATTCAGCCTGTTCTTGATCACTTTGTAGATCAATTTTCAGAGATCTATACTCCAGGGAAAGAAATATCTATTGATGAGTCTTTGGTCTTGTTCAAGGGCCATTTGGTTATTAGGCAGTACATCGCTAGCAAGAGGGCACGCTATGGAATTAAGCTGTATATGTTGTCTGAGAGTAGGACAGGATATGTTTTTAATTTCCGTGTGTACACTGGTAGGGATTCCACTATTGACCCCCCTGGTTGTCCGTCCACTTTTGGAGTTTCAGAGAAAATTGTGTGGGATCTTGCTAGAGGACTGTTTAAAAGAGGCCACCATTTGTACCTTGATAACTTCTACACTGCTGTGCAGTTGTTTAAGGAATTGTTTAAAGTGGACACTTTTGCTAGTGACACAATCCGCTCTAACCTTAAAGGTTATCCAAAAGAGCTTGTTTGCAAAAAACTTCAGAGGGGACAGTGCAGTTCCTTCCGTAGTGATGAACTACTAGCTGTGAAATTTGTGGACAGGAGGGATGTGTACATGCTCACTACCATCCATGATGAGAGTACTTCACCTGTGGCTGTTTGGGGTCAGATTGCTGAAGTGTGCAAACCTGTGTGCATTTTAGACTACAATAAGCACATGGGTGGTGTTGATAGAGTGGATCAGAGGTTGGAACCTTACACTGCTATTCATAAGGCTTACGTTTGGTATAAGATGTTGGCCATCCATCTCTTTCAATTTAGCAACTTTCAATGCTTTTGTTGTGTTCAAGGAGTGTTCTCCTGCGTCAAAGTTGACTTTTGTTCAATTTCAGCAGACTGTGATAGGCAGCCTTGTTGTTGTGGAACAGGCAATTGTTCCTAGAGTTGGAGTGGTGGAGGATGTGGCTCGATTGAAAGATCACCACTTTCCTGATTACATTCCTCCCACATCCTCAAAAGACTTTCCCACTAGGAGATGTAGAGTCTGTTGGCGAAGAGGTGCGTGGAAGGAGACTTGTATGTACTGCCCCGAGTGTCCTTCTAACCCTGGGCTGTGTGTGCCTGCTTGTTTTAGAGCGTAGCACACGCAAAATAATTTTTGAGAGCATCCACGAGTGGTAAAGTGAAGTGCCTGGTCTGTATTGTTTAAAAAATTGTATTCTGTTTCAAGGTTGGCATTAGTGCAATGTATTTAGTTTCAGATTTTGTGTTAGTAGATTTGTATCTATTTGCAAATCCTAAATGTGATGGCGGTGTGTGTAGGCTGGCGCTTGGCTGGTGGTGTGCGTGGACTGGCGCTTGGCTGGCGGTGTGTGTGGACTGGCGCTTGGTGGGCGGCGTGCGTGGACTGGCGCTTGGCTGGCGGTGTGCGTGGACTGGTGCTTGGCTGGTGGTGTGCATGGACTGGCGCTTGGCTGGCGGTGTGCGTGGACTGGTGCTTGGCTAGCGGTGTGCATGGATTGGCGCTTGGCTGGCAGTGTGCGTGGATTGGCGCTTTGCTGGCGTTGTGCGTGGACTGGCGCTTGACTGGTGGTGTGCGTGGACTGGCGCTTGGCTGGTGGTGTGCCTGGACTGGCACTTGGCTGGCGGTGTGCATGAACTGGTGCTTGGCTGGTGGTGTGCGTGAACTGGCGCTCAGCTAGCGGTGTGTGAGTAGTGACTTGCTGCTGGTCACTACACACACTGCTAGCTGAGTGCCACTCCACGCAATCCATCAGCTTGTGTGGTTGCTGTGTCAGGAATGTGGGCGTGTGAAAGTGATGGGCCCTTGAATGGCGCTGTCTGCTGGTGTGAGTGTTGTAATGTGATGGGCCCGCGGCTGGTGGTGTGAATGGTTTTGTATGTGTCACACGTATGAAAGGTGTATGAATGACCTGTAAAGAAGTTGGTGCCTTGTCGTGGCTTTACAGCTCACGAGCTGTGAGTCAATGGTTCAGTTTCTCGTCCTTTCAATTATTAACAGTGCATTTCATTTTTGTGAAATCACTTGCTAATACAATTGTATATACTGAACCATCACTCAGCCTCATACCAAATTCAACCAGTATGTGTGTGTGCTTGAGGATTAGATGGCTGTGCAGTAATATTTGTCTTTTTTGTCTTTCTGAAGCAGGGTGTACCTTGTGTCTTTTTGTGAATGTTGTGATGTGTTGGTTTCGTGCCTGGTGGTGTGAATGGTCTTGTGTGTATCACGTTTGAAAGGTTTGTGAATGGCCTGTAAAGCAGTTGGTGCCTTGCCGTGGCTTTACAGCTCACGAGCTGCGAGTCACTGGTTCAGTTTTGTACATTTAATTATTGACAGTGCATTTCATTTTTGTGAAATCTCTTGTTAATAAAATTTTATATACTGAACAATCACTCGCCATTGTGCCAAATCCAACCAGTATGTGTGTGTGTGTTTGAGGAATAGATGGCTGTGCAGGAATCTTTGTCTTTTTAGTCTCTCTGCCAAGGTGTACATTCCATCTAAGAATAACCTGCCGACTGTAGATATTGTCGTAAACCCATGGGAGTACATTGAGATGTCTCTCTTGTCAATCCCAACATGTTATTTTATCCACAATGTCCTCCAAACCTCAAAATGTCTGTCACATTTTCCTTGCAATACTCTGCCAAAATTTTCACGCTGCAGAAATAAACAACTAATTATCTCAAAACGATCTGGTTTTGCAAGGGGGATCACCTGGGTTTGTGGCCTCGAGCTCGGCGGCCATCTAGGGAAACCTACCAAACCCACACATTTCTGAAAACTAGACACCCGGGGGCTTCCAGGGAGGTATGGCTTGCATGGATCACCCAACGTTTCCTTACCCAGAATCCCCTGCAAACCTAAATTTTAGCTGAAAAAATCACTTTTTTCAATTTTTTGTGTGGGAAAGTTGTGGCATCACTGTACTCACACAAATTTCCCACCAACCAGCGTTCCCCCAGGTCTCCCAATAAAAATGGTGCCTCACTTGTGTGGGAGGCCCAAGTACCCGCAACAGGCAAGGGCCCAAAACGTCGTGAGGTGACATCAAAATTGCCTATCTCAAAACCACCTGGTTTTGCATGAGGGGGGTCACCTGGGTTTTTCGCCCGGTGCTCGGCGGCCATCTAGGGAAACCTACCAAACCCACACATTTCTGAAAACTAGACACCCCGGGGGCTTCCAGGGAGGTATGGCTTGCATGGATCCCCCAGCGTTTCCTTACCCAGAATCCTCTGCAAACCTCAATTTTAGCTGAAAAAATCACTTTTTTCACACATTTTTGTGTGGGAAAGTTGTGGCATCACCGGGCTCACACAAATTTCCCACCACCCAGAGTTCACCCAGGTCTCCCGATAAAAATGATACCTCACTTGTGTGAAAAAGTGATTTTTTCAGCTAAAGTTGAGGTTTGCAAGGGATTCTGGGTAAGGAAACGTTGGGGGATCCATGCAAACCATACCTCCCTGGAAGCCCCCGGGTGTCTAGTTTTCAGAAATGTGTGGGTTTGGTAGCTTTCCTTAGATGGCCGCTGAGCACGGGGCCAAAAACCCAGGTGACCCTCCCATGCAAAACCAGGTCGTTTTGAGATAGGCAAGTTTGGTGTCGCCTTACTACGTTTTGGGCCCTTGCCTGTCGCGGGTACTTGGGCCTCCCACACAAGTGAGGCACCATTTTTATCAGGAGACCTAGGGGAACGCTGGGTGATGGGAAATTTGTTTGAGCCCGGTGATGCCACAACTTTCCCACACAAAAATGTGAGAAAAAAGTGATTTTTTCAGCTACAATTGAGGTTTGCAGGGGATTCTAGGTAAGGAAACGTTGGGGGATCCACACAAGCCATACCTCCCTGGAAGCCCCCGGGTGTCTAGTTTTTAGAAAAGTGTGGGTTTGGTAGGTTTCCCTAGATGGCCGCCGAGCACGAGGCCAAAAACCCAGATGACCCCCCTTGCAAAACAAGGTGGTTTTGAGATAGGCAATTTTGATGTCGCCTCACTACGTTTTGGGCCCTTGCCTGTTGCAGGTACTTGGGCCTCCCACACAAGTGAGGCACCATTTTTATCGGGAGATCTGGGGGAACGCTGGGTAGTGGGAAATTTGTGTGAACCCGGTACTGCCACAACTTTCCCACACAAAAATGTGTGAAAAAAGTGATGTTTTCAGCTTAAATTGAGATTTGCAGGGGATTCTGGGTAAGGAAGCCTTGGGGAATCCACGCAAGCCATACCTCCCTGGAAGCCCCCTGGTGTCTAGTTTTTAGAAATGTGTGGTTTGGTAGGTTTCAATAGATGGCCGTCAAGCACGAGGCCAAAAACCCAGGTGATCCCCCTTGCAAAACTAGGTGGTTTTGAGATGGGCAATTTTGATGTCGCCTCATTACGTTTTGGGCCCTTGCAAGTCGCGGGTACTTGGGCCTCCCACACAAGTGAGGCACCATTTTTATTGGGTGACCTGGGGGAACGCTAGGTGGGGGGAAATATGTGTGAGCCCGGTGATGCCCAACTTACCCACACAAAAATGTGTGAAAAAAGTGATTTGTTCAGCTAAAATTGAGGTTTGCAGCGGATTCTAGGTAAGGAAATGTAGGGGGATCCAGGCAGGCCATACCTGCCTGGAAGCCCCTGGGTGTCTAGTTTTCAGAAATGTGTGGGTTTGGTAGGTTCCCCTAGGTGCCGGCAGAGCTATGGTTCACAAACTACAGCTAGGCACTTTACCAAAAAAGGGTCATTTTTCACTGCGAAATTGAGGTGTGTCCACATTGCGTTTTGCGCCGTGTCCTGACGCAGGGCACTAGGTCTACCCACACAAGTGAGGTACCATTTTTCTCGGAAGACTTTGGGGAATGCGGAGTGGGTGGAAATTTGTGGATCCACGCAGATTCCAGGACTTTTCACCACAGAAATTTGAGGAAAATTTGTTTTTTTTGCCAATGTTTCAGGTTTGCAATGGATTCTGGGCAACAGAACCTGGTGGGAGGCAATCAAGTCACCCCATCCTGGATTGCCCTGGGTTTCTAGTTTTCAGAAATATGTGGGTTTGGTAGGTTTCCCTAGGTGCCGGCAGAGCTATGGTTAAAAAACGACAGCTCGGCACTTTACCAAAAAAGGGTCATTTTTCACTGCGAAATTGAGGTGTGTCCACGTTGCGTTGTGCACCATTGCATGTCGCCGGGCTCTAGGCCGACCCACACAAGTGAGGTACCATTTTTCTCGGAAGACTTTGGGGAACGCGGAGTGGGTGGAAATTTGTGGATCCACGCAGATTCCAGGACTTTCCACCACAGAAATGTGGGGAAAATGTGTTTTTTTTGCAAATCTTTTAGGTTTGCAAGGGATTCTTAGTAACAGAACCTGGTGGGAGGCAGTAAAGTCACCCCCTCCTGGATTCCCCTGGGTGTCTAGTTTTCAAAAATATATAGGTTTGCTAGGTTTCCCTAGGTGCCGGCAGTGCTATGGTTCAAAAAATGTGTTTGTTTTTTACAACATTTTAGGTTTGCAAGGGATTCTGGGTAACATAACCTGGTGAGAGGCAGTCAAGTCACCCCATCCTGAATTCCCCTGGGTGTCTAGTTTTCAAAAATGTATATGTTTGCTAGGTTTCTCTAGGTGCCGGCAGAGCTAGGGTTAATAAACTACAGCTAGGCACTTTGCAAAAAAAGGGCAATTTTTCATTTTAAAAATGTGGTGCGTTCACGTTGGGTTTTAAGCCATTTCCTGTCCTGGACACTATGCCTACCCACACAAGTAAGGTACCATTTTTATCAGGAGACTTAGGGTAATTCAGATTTGTAAAGCAACTGTTATTACCTATTGACTTTCGATGCATTTCTGCCTTCCAAATGAAAGACATTGTGTAAAAAAGAAGTCATTTTAAAAAATAACCGATAAATCTCATGCTAGTATGAGTATTCCCAATTTCGGAAATGTGCAAATATCTATTGTTTCTAAACTCTATATCTTGTTCCCATTTCAGAAATACATAGGTTTCTTTCATACTGATTTCTCCATGTATACATTTTCCCACAATAATTGCTATATACCCGGTACATAATAAAAAGCCATTGCAAATTGCTGCTCAGTTTTTGACTCCGGGTTCGTCGGGTTCTTGGTGAACCTATAAGTCCTATATATCCCCACAACCAGTAAGGTCCAGCGGATGTAATGGTATATTGCTTTCAAAGAGCTGTCATAATTAGAAGTTGTTACAGGTGAAAACGTTGACACAAAAGGCTGTTTTTTTCAACTAATTTTCAATTTTTCCTATATTTAACTGTTACTTTCTATAAAGAAACCTTGATGGATCTACACAAATGACTCCTTGCTGAATTCAGAATTGTGTCTACTTTTCTAAAATGTATAGCTTTCCAGGATCCATTATTGCTTTCATACCCATTTCTACCATTAACTGGAAGGAGGTTGAAAGCACAAAAAATAGCAAAAATAGGCTATGTCCCAGAAAAATGCCAAAACTGTGTAAAAAATGTTGGTTTTCTGACAAAAGTCTGTCATTCCCTAAAAGCTGAGAAAATTGTGATTTCAGCCCCACAAACCCTTTTTTGATACCATTTGCAGGGAAAAACCCAGACGCTTTCATTTGCAGCCCTTTTTTCCCCCAAAAATCAAAATGTAGCTGTATTTTGGCTAATTTCTGGGACCCCTCCAGGGGAATCCACAAACCCCGGGTACCTTTAGAATCCGCATGATTTTGGAAGAAAAAGACGCAAATTTGGCGTGGATACCTTATGTGGTCAAAAACTTACAGGGGCCTAAGCGAGCACTACTCCAAATAGCCAAATAGCCAAAAAAGGCTTAGCACCGGGGGCGAGGGGGGGGGGGGGGAGAGCCTAGCAGCGAAGGGGTTAAAGTGTGCCATTGCAAAAAGAAAACATATGTGTTTTTAACAGACAGAAGCCGTAAGATTACATTCACCTAAATACTGCTAGTGGGGCAGGTACCTGATGGATCTTCCCTAGGTGCTGATCCCCATGGTATGACTCCCTTACGTGGCCTCTTTTGGCTGTGGATTCTTCTGGAGGTTTTATATTGGTTTTTTTAATCGTGTAATTAATTGCTTGCTATTTTTTTAATTTGTGTACAATTGAGGTCCTGAAAAATATTTTTGTGACGTTTTAATATTTGTATTGTGCCTTTATGTCTGTGTTTTACTGCCGAAAAAAAGTATCATAGACCAGAATAACATAGTTCTGTACACAGCATTATTTCAGTTGTAAAAGATTCATGTTAATATACAAATATGATTTAAATCAGAAATGAGCTTTAACAGAAACTAACTGTATTATGCCTGTCTCCCTCTGCGCAGTATCTCATCCTCAAAGCAATTGCCAATGGCCACTTGACTGCCCAATCATAATGTTCATCCTCAGTTCCCACACCAGTACCTTGGGCTACACATTTATTTAGCCACTCTTTCTTCTACCGGTTCCTTTACAACTTGCCCCAACTTTACTTTCTTTGACTAATCTCCGCGTGCACAAAACATTTCTGTTTTATGCATTTACTCATTTCCATTATGCACTGCAGCTCTCTCTCTCTATTGTATGCCATTTCTTCCTTCTACAAAACAATTCTCAGTGTTCCTGCTGCCCTGGAAACAACATCCTCTGTTTCTCAATTTTCCCGCCTGGTACCGACTGCAATCCAACTTAAATGTCATGCTTTTCCATCCTCCACAATCACTGAATTATATTTTATGCCCTTTACTGTTTTTGCACTTGAGAAAACAAGGTTCCCTTTTAACCACTAAAACTCACTTGTTTGCATGCCTTACCATTACTGCAACATCACATGCACTGGTGCTACCAGCATGGTTCATTTTCTGTGTTCCTTATGTGTTTTTTCCTGTCCTTCATCTGCTAGCCACTCCACAAAGTTTGATTGTTGCATCCATCCATGTGGTATTTTTGAAAACAGAACTCTTCCTTTTATCACCCTAAAAGTTGTAACCTGTAGCTAATTCTTAGTTTTGTAAAACCACAACATAATCTTCATCTCTTTTTTCCAGCAAACATGCCCGTTCTTTGCACCACAATGGTTCCGTTTAACAAATCACAAAAGGTATCCGGCAACCCTTGGAACTAGGCGTAGCCCAACTGAACCCTAGTTCTTTAGAAAAAGAGACCCAAAGTGTTTTTTTAGGGACTCTCACATATCCTATTGGTGTCATCCTTCATCTTCAGGACTCACTCTAGTCCCTATAAACCAGGGTGATTCAACCAAATCCCAGGGAGCACTTTCAGTATTTTTTCAGACGGGATTTTAAAATGTAGATAAAAATACCTCTGCACTCTAGTTTCCCTTTATTCTTGGCTGCCTTTGGTATGGTTAAAAACTCACTATTCGATTACTATCCCTGCAGCATAATAATTTTTATTTTATGTTTCAGCTTTTTCTGACTGGCTCTCTGGGTCCCGGGAATTCATCAGGACTTTGGGCTAGATGTATCAAGGATTACGTTTACGATTCTATAATAGCGAAATTTACTGATTCACTATTACAGAATCACAAAATGCAATGTATGTAGGTTTCGCAATAATAATTGTAATTCCTACATATTCCTTAATTGCAAATCGCAAATTGCGATTCGCAATTAAGGAATACCTTCTCATTCATTCCTATGGGACTAGAGGCCCATAGAAATGAATGGGGAGACAGTCGCAATTGCGAGTAGCTAATAGGTACTCGCAAATTGCGAATGCAATTTCAAGGGTGCAAGGGTGCCAAAAGGACACCCAGTTGCACCCCTGAAATATGCATGTGTGCACATGTGGCGCACGTACATGCCCTATGTGCGCCACATGGCACTTTGAAAAATGCAAAAAAGTGCATTTTTCTAGGAACTCGCAAATTACCACCAACTTGAAGTTGGTGGCAATTTGCAATTTCTTAAGGCCAAATAGCAAATTTCTGGTGCTTCCGGAATTGCATTTAAGGGATCGCAATTTGCGATTCCTCAAATGCATTTGCAAAATAGGGAATCGCAAATTTTGCGATTCCTTATTTTGCGATGGCCTTTTGTGATGTCCCAAAAGGCTTTTTCTCGTTCGCAAACGTGCCGATTCTGAGAATCAGCCCTTTTGCGAACGGAAAAAAGGCTTGATACATCTGGCCCCTTATTCGCAATGCCCTGGAATTAATGTTCATTATTCTATTGTCAGAGTTGTCTTTTCCTTATTCTCTGAGGTCTCAATCACACTTTGGACCGCATTCAGCATGCAAAAATATTCTAGAAGCAGGCCTACGTACCTGTCTTCTGATAATAAGGGCAGGAAGTAATGCCCTAATAGTTTTATATTCACACCATATGTGGGTTGATGCTTGCACATTCCTATAGTCAAACTGGCGCCAAGGGTACCATGCTACTAGTCTTACCTAAATTTCCAACAATCTGCAATTGCTGGCACAGTTGTGTAAATAGCAAAAGGAGTGAAGGTTGTGCTTTACAAAGTGCATTCTTTATGTTCATAATAGTATTAAAGATTTTGTGCTTTAAATTTTTGTGCCTCATTAAGAATGTGAAAATGTAGGTTTACTCTTAATTATATTTGTAGACACTGATGTTGTGATATTGCCTTTGAAACACCTTTCCTATGACATGTAGAAGTATGCTTTCATGACTCTTGTTAACTATGAATGCGTCAAATGAATGTGTCTGTGTATCATAACTGGTGCTCATGTAAAGCGCTCTGATACCTGATACCTTTGGGTCAGGTTTGCGCTATATCAAACACTATAAGGCTGGTAGCCATCTTTTTCAAAATGGATGTCTTCCACTGCACATTTCACTCTTTATTATTTCTGCAGCAGACAGTCAAACGGGGTCATGTTGTTTATATCTATTGACATTGTACTTGCTGTTCTTAAGAAATGTTCTGCATTATTACAATAATGCAACATTTGAAGGATCTTCTGCTATTTCACTGGCCCGTATTAATTCATAATAGTAGTTTGGTGTTCATGTATCTAGTTAGTCCTACCATCTCGAGATGACATTAGGTACAGTGGACAGAATTAATATTAATGTAGTGTGATGGTGCTTATGTGCTAAGGCAATATTAAGTTTAATAAAAACTGTGCTCTGATTGTAATACATTTGCTTACACCATGGTGAATCTCCACTTTCTATTCTGGTCTATGAAAGATTGCCTATACAAACCTGGGGGTGAGCCAGAAAACATTCTGATTCTACTAGGGTTGCTTTCCATTTCTCTATTGATTTTGCTGCCCACTTGAGGTTTAGAATATTTTAGCTTTTGCATTACTGTGTTATGTTCTATTTGCTGAGAGCATTCATGGTAAAGACTTTATGCTGACTCTATATCGCAACCCTTTTGAATCTTGTAATAAATCTTTTAAACGTATTCCTCTGATCTACAACTCTATTACTGAGTGTGCCTTTGCTTTAGTTATTGTAGTTTTGATGTGTTGGTAGGTGCCTTAACTCTGGGACACATTGCCTCATAAAGCTTAGGTTTCCAACCATCTGTTGAGGAAAAGATTTGGGGTCAGGCCTCGAACTATTGCGAGTAAGATTTTATCATCTTGAGCTATTTTTAGCACCTACTCATCCGTTAGTGAACTTAACCTGGAAGGGACAGGAGTTCTGTTCATTCAGAAAGTGAATGTGCAATAAAGACACCTTTCGCTCTTGTTTTTATCTTGAACACATTTGATGTCTGTTCAAGGACAGAGGTCAAAAGGCAGTTTGTCGTTTTACTAATTGTTTCTTATCTCATCCTGGAAAATGGTGTTTACTTTTGTTTCTTATATTAAAGTTAGAGGTTTTTGTCAAGTGAACTGTCTGACAATCATTGTGAAACAAAAGGCTGTAACATGTCAGTTTTTTTCTAACACAATATTTAAACAGCTTGCAAATGAAGAGTACATGTATTTCAAAATATATCAGGAATTACGAAAGAACATATTTTTTGTAATTCAGAAGTGTGATGCAAGCAAAGATTTAAATAGGGGCAAAACAAATCAGAACACTTTACTTGGTGATGTGCAAATGACAAATATTTGCAGAAACTCAATTTCCAAACATTATCCACTATATAGTGTTATCAGGAAAACCATGTCAGTGGGAAATGTTGTGGCCATTTCAATGGAAAATCTGTTGAATGCAAATAAGTGCTACCACTTCATCCTTCAGGTATGTATTTATTAAAAGTGATCATTATTAAACATGATTTGAGTAACATTCCTGCCCTGTTGACAATGCGGTTAATGAACTAAGAGGTAAGTCAGCGGTCATGTGTATCCTATATGTGGCTAGATTTGTATTATATATGGAGCAAATGTTTAGTCTATTAAATCAAACAATAGTTTTTTTATGTACAACAGACATGCTGAACTCACCCATTTGAAGGTGCTTTCATATGTGATAAAGAAGAAAATGGCGACTTAGTAAATACAAAGTTTTTCCCAGGATCACACAGTTTGAAACCAGTTTATGGGTTAAGAGCATTTCAATTAGGTCAAACAGATTATTTAAGTCACTAGAACTGCAGGTCTATTAAAATTTTTATGATTTTTCGATGCCTGGGGGTGTAAATGCTTCGGGTTACAGAGGATGTTGCGAGTTGAGAGCACCTCCTTTTTGCTGTAGAGATGCCCTGTCCTTAGTTTTAGTGGATTTTTCAGTGTGATTTTCCTGGAGGATTTTGCTGAGTTCCTGACTTCTGGTGCTGCTTCTAAGCAAACAGATTGTCAATATGAATAGGGGTGAAATGATTTTGATTATCGTGAGTGCTTTGGTGGTTATTGAAGAATCGAGATTTGTGTTGTGTGTTGTATGATGATTGTTATGCTGCTTTGAAATTATTGGCTATGAAATGTTGATTCGGGGTTCGATTGCTAGTTTGATCACTGTACTTTTCTTGATTGATGTGATTTGTGTTGAAGTTTTGATTTTATTGATGGTTGGTTTGATCATTAGATTTGTCGAAATCCTAGATCTTGAATTATTGTTGTTGAACTTGTTTCCATAAAGGTTGTGTTGTGTTTTGTGAGGCACCACAAACACACAGATAGGGATTTTCCTGAATTAATTAGTTTTTGTTTCTCTGAGTTTGCATTTCTAATTTGAGTTGGTGTCATTTGCTCCTTGGTACACAGGAAAAAAACACTAGCCAGAGGTGGTTTGCCGCGGGATTTGGGTCTGCTTTATTATGAATTAAGTTGACAAGTTTCGCAGAAGTACTAGTCTCATTCCTTTTGTTTGCAAGATTTCTTTTTTTCTAATTTGCTGTTTTTCTCCTCTTTAGATTGAGTACCCAAGATTTTATTTGGTTTACTCAGTGCATGTTTATTGAGAAAAGCTGCTCTATTGCTTCCCATTCCCAAAGAAGTCGTGCTGTCTTTGGTTAATTAGCCAAGGAGTTATGCCGGGATTGGGGAGAAGTCACCACAGAGATGTGCTGTCATTGGTTTATTGCTGTAAAAGCCACGCTATGATTGGTTGACCTTTCAAATAGCTGCACTGGGACTGATTGTTGTTTGCTAACTTGTTTTGTGCACATTTTGGATTATTTTTGAGTGAGAATATTGGGTACTTTGCTGAAAAAGCCTAAAGCTCCTAGCAAGGGACCGGAAATACCTGCAGAGGTTTGCCTGCATATAAAGTTATGATGAGTATTGGGTTTTATACCTGACCTGTGTTCATGACTGGTATGAATACACCTCTTCTAACAAGGACTTGCAATTTCCTTTACAGGGTGCCTTTAACATTAGTAATCTAGATTTCCTGAGACGGAGCATGAATGAGATTAAGCCGTTACCTGGACCTACATGGGTTGAGGCAATGACTAAATGGGATTGGATGGTCACAAAGAAAGAGGGACCGAAAATGAAGTGTGTGAAGGGTTCATTTATTTGGTGGTTAGAAGGCAAGTGGGATCATCAGAGAGATGCCGGCGGGAGGATATGGTAGAGAGAGTGTGAATTTTTCCTTCAGCAGTGACGGAAATGAGAGAGAAAAAGAAAGACGGTGAAGAAGCAGGGCCAAGAATAGGACTTAGATGAGGGGGATAATGTTTTAAATGATCTATTGAATTCCAGACCCCTTCCATACACAGATGGGATCCTGAGAGAGGTGCAGGGCTGTGTGAAATGGGTGCAGCGGGAGAGGGTACGAGTGTACAGGCACAGGCATTGACTGCGCTTGCAGTTACAGGTGCTCCACCTGAGAATACATTAACTATTTTGCAGAGTACTAGCGGAGATGCTACTGTTGTCTCTTCAGTTTTAAATGACATGTCCGCTACGGTTACTGTTGAGTCCCCTAAAGAGTTGGATATTAATATTGGGCTTTTAAAAATGTAATATGTAGAAATTCTACAGTGTACGATAGAGACAAACAGATTAATGTCAAATGGTGTTAATAAAAAGAGATACTTCATCAGAGAAGCAGCGAGGTGTGCGAATGAAGCATTTGGTAGACTTCAGGAGTTGGCTGACGAAAGAGGAATGCATAGAGAAATTACTAAATGGATTTGACTAATGAGGAAATAAACGCGCTAGGTTTGGTGACTTTGCAAATTCACATTAAAGATTTAGTTTAAAAGATAAGAACTGGAGGGATTCGAAAAATTACAGAGAAAGGTGGAAGATTAAAGTTACTACTAAAAAGAAAGCTATGGAGACAGGAAAGAAAATAAAGGGATCTGTAGGTGATTTGGAGTTGGCGGTCCTTCCAGAATTTACTTTGAAAGAAGTACATGGAGGGGGGGGCGGGGCCATGCTGCGGACCAAGATGGCCGCACGGCGTTGAAGCTCCTGATGGTCTCCTGGCAAGATCCTGCCTGACTCTGACACGGCGACCCATCGAGCCACTGCAACACCTGGCATGAGCGGTGCACTCAGCGCGTCTGTGGTCCTGATCCTGGCCCCGGGAGCCGCCTGCAGATAGAGCGCCTGGTGCCTCGGGCCTTGGAGAAAAGAAACCGCTGGCGGCCTCCGGCGCGGCCCACTAAGGCACCAGCACATGCGTACCAGCGTCGCGCCCTCATCTGACTTCCAGGGCGGAGCACGAGAGCCTGGGTGCGATCTTCGACGCGGTGAGTGAGCTCTCCTTTCCCCCACCCGCCTTCCCAAGTACAGCATCTGCCGCGAGCCCCCCCCCCCCGAACTTTCACCTTAGCGGTGGCCGTGTAATCAGTCAGCAGCGCTCCCGTAGGCCTCAGAGGTGACAGGGGCCTCATGAGTGCTAGGGAGATGGCCGCCCGACAGCAATCATCGGCGAGTGGAGAGTGATAATAATAAACCACAGCGGGCCAGCTGCACTCAGTGTGGGGATGGGTCCGGGAGCATCCACACGTAATCCTGCCACCGGCTCCACGCCACGCCGCCCGGACTGACTCCCTTCCATCGCCTTGTGTCTGCGATATCATCCCAACTTGTGGCCGGCTATTCCCACAATTTTCAACCACATAGTATTGGCCCTGCTGGAGCTGCTGCCGGGGCGCCGCGACGGGCTGCCTATCTCATACACTGGCCTCTGGAGTGCCGAGCCTGCTGCACCGCCCCCTAGCGATGGTCCTGCACAATAAAGACTTACCACCAGGCAGCAATCAGCACTGTTTTACCTACTGTGTGGCTGCATTCGGCGCCCTCACTGTCTCCCTTTCAGCATCATCATGTAGTGCCCTTGTCCTGCACGACTCTGGCTGGCGCCGCGAGTGCGCGGTCTTCTGCAAACCAGGGTCCCATCGTGATGGGCAGGAAGGACCCTAAACAGAGGATGCTCACATTACCGTTGGCTACGGAGGTCGTGTATGATCGTGGCTCTGACATGGCTGAGGGCGGCCAGGTCTCGACTGCGCCCACGACGATGTCCAATCCTGACATTTTGACAGAGCTCAGAGCCGGCTTTAGGGTGCTGGACAATATATTTGATAAGCTAGAGAGCCGCTTGGACACTATGGGTGCCAAACTAGAGCGGAAGGTCGAATATCGGATCTAGAAGACGGCTCGGTGCAGTCTACGAAGAGGCTGGAATGAGTGGAAAAACTCCTGAAGGACATTGCCATCAAGAATGAGGACTTGGAAGCACGCGGCCGCCGCAACAATCTTCGTATTACTGGTGTTCCGGAGTCTACGAACACCGGGAAGATGGATGTGTTTGTGGAATCCTTGCTGGTTGATATATTCGGGAGGGAAGAGTTCACCCCCGGATTTGTGGTGGAGAGGACGCATTGCTCACTGGGCCCCCGACACAACCCTGGCTGCCCTCCTAGACCTATAATAGCCCGAGTCATTAACTTTTGTGACAGAGACACTGCGCTATGGCTCGCCAGGCAGTGAGCGGCGCTGCAGTGGCAGGGGTCATCGTTTTCGCTATTTCCTGATTTCACCCTCATGGTTCAAGAGGCCCGCCGCAAGTTTACAGGTGTCAAGGCTACGCTTCGGAATCTGGGTCTTAGATATGGAATGCTGTATCCGGCTTGTCTAAGGGTGGACGTCAATGGATGCTCTCGAATCTTTGACAATCCTTCTGACGCACAAGCTTTTTGCAGGTCCTATAAGAGATCTGATTGCCCACGGAAAGAGGCTGTCAGGCCTCCTTACCTACCCACAGTGGTTCTGTCGCCAGTGCAGATCTCTTCTCAAGTGAATGACTGGCAGGCCTTAGCGGTTGTACCGATTGTCAGTAATTGCTGTATGGTGAGTATACAATATGGCTCAATTTTCTGCTATTACATTGTTAGGGACTGTACACATAGCTCAACATTGTTATCCAGCAATTGCTGGGTACCACCGAAGCGTTGCCTCCCCCCAAGGTGCGTAGCAAACTGTTATATTAAGAGATTGTAATGCATCAGTATTGGTTTTTGTTTCTACACCTGGTTATTTTACAGGATGCATTGGATGTATGGTTGTTGGGTATTTTGTCTTGTGAGGTGGGTCGTGAGGTTGGGTGGGGGGTGGGGGATGGGGAACATGCCAAAAATATTTACTGTTTTTATGATTCCAGTTCCAAACACGACAGTCTACTTTTGGTAGCCACTACGACTTTCTCCCTTCATTTACAGCTAGAAATACATGCCCGCGGCCCCTGACATAACTGATCACTCGCTTCTCTTGTTAATTTCCTGGAATGTGCGTGAGCTGAACAATCCCAAAAAATGCAAACACGTGCTACACTATTTGCAGCACCATAATATCGACATAGCCTTTTTACAGGAGACCCACCTGCCCAAAACGGATACTGCACACTTTACAAAGGGATGAGGAGCTCATAGATTTTTTGCTAACTTCAGTACTTATGCTAGGGGCACTGCGATCCTCATAAACAAACGTCTCTCTTTTTCCTTGACATGTAGCCTGACTGACCAAGAGGGCCGTTACACTATAGTGGTTTGCAAGCTAATGGGTCACATGGTCACTTTAATGTGTGTTTACGCCCCTAATGTGGACTGCCCGGATTTCTTTCAGGACCTAGATGCTAAATTGACACGGGTATGTACGGGTGGGTTATTGATGGGCGGGGATTTCATCTTACTACTAAACAGCTCCATTGATAGCTCATCAACTGTGGCGGCCCCCAAACCACGGGCACGGCAAGTATTGTTGGACATCTGCGCGAAATTCCAACTCTCTGACACATGGCGGGTGCACAACCCAGTGAGTCCAGGATTCGCACTCTATTCGGCCCAGCACCACACCTGGACCAGATTAGATTTTTGGTTGCTTTCCCCCTCCCCCTCCACTTGGTACAATACATTGGATATACTCCCTCGTACTTACTCTGATCACGCCCCGGTCATACTTAAGCTCTGCCTTCCCAGACATGAAGGCCATGAGCGGCAATGGAGGTTCCCAGGTAGGGTGCTGAATGATGATTTATTTGCCTCCAAACTTGGGGACGCCATCGAGGATTATTTGAACTAAACACGGGATCGGTGGCCACATGGGCGACTCTCTGGGACGCCTTTAAGGTTTATTTCCGTGGGGTGATCATTGCGAAGCATGCTGGGGTTCTGAGAGATTTGCGGAAGACGTTCGCTAATATCGAGCAACAGCTTTTAGCAGCCGAAGCCTCTATACGCCGTTCCTCTAACTCCGCTGAAGAGGAGCGACGTCGTCTTTGCCTTCTGATGGAATTCCGGGAGGCAGCTGAAAGGGAAACACACTTCCTCAGTATATATGCAGTGGCTCGCAGATACGGTGAGGGCGAATGACCAGGGCAAACGCTGGCACAACTGTTACATCCTCCGTATTCTAAGGCCTGCATTACTGAACTCCGGTCTGACAAAGGGACTATACTGAAAAACACATCAGGGATACTTTATTAGCCTATTACGAACGTTTGTACACTTCCAAGTCATCACATACCTCCTCAGAATTCGAGGAGTATTTTGAGGAAATCGCGTTAGTATTCCTTGAGAAATACATGCAGGATTTCCTCGCAGTACCATTCTCGAAATACGAAATAACAGATGCCATAGCTGCGCTAACTGGCACGTCCGCCCCCGGCCTAGATGGCCTCACTGGGAACTTTTACAAACAATATAAGGACATCCTAGCCCCAAAACGTATAGAAGTCTACCACGAATCCTTGGAGAAGAACCAGCTTCCGCCTACCCTGCGAGAGGCCGTTATAGTCTTGCTTCCCAAACCTGGCAAGGATCCATTTCTTTGCGGATCGTATAGGCTATAAAATATTAGCTAAGACTATCTCGACGTGCCTAGGATGCTTGTTTCCGGTCCAGGGAGGACCTGGCTTGGCAGTTTGGGCTGGACTGTTCCCATGAGGGTCAGGGTCAAGACTGATTTGCATATAGCCAGGTCTAAACTGGGGTGGCATGGTGAGCAAAAGAATGATGGATTGAACCCAGATCTCTTGACTGGGGGTGAATGTTTTGATTTGTCCGTCCATCAATTGTGTGTCTTTTGCTATCTCGACGTGCCTTGCCTTATTGCTGGACAAAACCATTTCTCCTGTTCAGTCCGGATTTGTCCCTCGCAGATCAACTTCTCTTAACCTTCGTACGCTTTTTGCGGTTCTTCATAGAATCGACCCTACCACTCCGACAGCGGCGGTATTATTAGACGCTGAAAAGGCGTTCGATTCCCTCGAATGATCTTTTCTATGGACGGTCATGCGCAGATTGGGAATGCCCTTCGGGTTCATTAACCTAACAATGCTGCTATACTCGGCATCTACAGCCAGATTGCGCTTAAATGCCACGCTTTGCCGTTCTTTCTCCCTTTCCTGTGACACGAGATAGGGTTGCCCCCATCCGCGTTGCTTTTCATTCTTGCAATGGACCCTCTCGTTTGACACTTTCAGGAGCGACACCTTCATAGTGGGCTCCAGTTCAATACGGGACCACTACTAGCGTCTCTATATGCGGGCGACATTATCCTATACGTCCGTACCCCACAATACAACTTGGAACCCCTAATTCGGGAAATCATCAGGGTTGGCAGCTTCTCTGGCCTCAGAATTAATTGGAATAAGTCCATAGTTTTTCCCCTCACTTCAAGCACGACCCAATGGGACTGCGAATACCCTTTGACTTGGTGCTCGGACTCTGTTCGGTATTTGGGCATAAACATACATTTACCAACTAAATTATATTGTCAAACTATGGCACAGCGATACACATGCTGGAGAAGCAAGTAGAGAGGTGGAACAGATTACCGCTTTCAATTACTGGGCAAATTGCTCTGATCAAGATGGTGGTACTTCCTAAATTTTTGTATTTATTTAACAATATTCTCACTCCATTACTGATTCATTTTTTCGACACCATTCGTACTCATCTTATAAGATTGACGTGGGGGCGGGTAAACGCCCCAGAGTCCGTTGGAAAATCATGACACTCCCCTACTACAAGGGCGGGTTTGGTGTTCCTAATTTCCAGATGTATTATTTGGTTGCGCAATACAGCTATGCGCACGCTTGGTTCCACCCAGATGCCCGAATTCCCTACTTACGCCCTGAGGCGGATCTAGTTCTCCCGGACTCTCTACGCACGGTCCTTCCTCTGGGCTTCTCGCATGACCCCCTCAACATAGAAACAGTCTCCACGACCAGCTGGGTCTGACTTAAACTGGTCCGGCTGTTAGGCTCACCGCCACTTTACTCTCCGAAACTACCACTCCCAAATCCAATGTGGATCCCTATCATGGGGGAGGGAAATTTGCGGGGGCTTCCTTTATGGACAAGTTTATGCTTACACGACTGGGTGCTGCGGTTAAGGCCAAACTCCCCAATTTATTACCCTTTAGAACCCCCCCCCCCCTCCCCCCCCCCCTTAACCATCAGCCTAGATAGTGGCACAGGGGAACATTTGATTTCTAAACTATAGATCCTGCATGGAGCTGGTCCCGGTGCGAGATGCTAAAGTCAGGGCCACATTGGAGATGGATCTAGGTCACCCTATCACAGATGATCAGTGGGCTAAATGCTGTTTACAAACCAAGGAAATTTCATTAAATAGTCAACACAAACTCATCCATTTTAAATTTTCTCGCCGCATCTACATCACTCCTGCTATGTCCCACAGACTAGATTCCGACAGAACCCCCTGCTGCTTAAAATGTAAAACCCCGCAGGCAGACTTTGCCCACCTCACATGGACCTGCAGCAAAATTAGCTCCTACTGGACTGACAGACACCATTTGCTTGGGAAAATGACGGGCTTAATATTATCCCCAATTCCAGAAGTGGCCCTATTGGCATATGTGAAAAATGTCCCGAAGGCAGTTCTAACGTTTGTCGCTGTTGGGCTGCTCTCGGCAAAAAGGGAAATAGCGCTAAAGTGGCGCCGATGAGTAAAGACTGGATGAATAGCATGGCATACTGTAATTTGAACTATGATTTATACGCCTCCTTAATGCCCATCACATCCTGCCCACATGCCATCTGAGGCCCACTCAAGCAATTCACAGCAATGGTGCAGGATGCATCTGACGCACAGTTAGAAGCTGGCTTGGAACCAGCAGGTATTGGCTGAACATGTTGCATCCTTATACTCAAATTGGACATTTATTTTGTGATGTAATGAATAAGAACTGTACATAATATTAGGGTACTGCTGGTTGCGCAGATTGAGATTTTGGAATATGCACTGAGGGAAGCAACGGACGATGTATAGGTATTTTTTTGTGGGCTCAAATTGTACACATTACCGAAAGATTACGTGGCGTGTGCTAGTTACGTTATGTCTGTGGCATCTCTTACTGTTCATTGGCATGCATTTGGGACAGGAACAATGTTATGTTTGCATTGAAAAACTGGAAAATAAAGATTAAAAAAAAAAAAGAAGTACATGGAGGGCATTATGTGTATGTGCCTTGGAAGAGAGGTGATCTTTATGCCTTTATTAAGAATTTCCGAAATTGTGAGTGTAACCTGAGAAATGGTACTAGATGGTTCATAAATTGGCAATAATTTTAAAAATGTGTTTGACTAATTTGGACGCGCTGTTTAAGATTGTTATTCCTAGTGATTTATGGAGTACAAGGTTGCTGTTGGTTGGCTGGATGAGGAACCTGCTAGAGTTGCGCCTAATAATACCCCATCCTCGGTAGTTGCTGACAACTATAGAGTAGTGATAGAGCATTTCAGAGAAGGTGCCTGAGAAAGAAATGAATTGGGCAAAGATTTTGAGATGAGCACAAAAGCCAAAGGAATCAGTGCACACTTATTCTGAGAGGCTTATGCAGATTTTTAAGAAATACGGCGGGCTAGAAGAGCCTGAGAAAGATAGTGCTGGCAGTTTCGTATCTGGCTTTATTGTGGGTTTGCGTCCTGAACTTAGTTTGCATATTCAGCAGAGTGTGATGTGTTGTCAGACTAAAGTTATGAATAACATCCTGAAGTATGCCAAGTACAGTATTGATTGGTTTGATGTGAAGCATAAAAAGGTTTAAAGAGAAGCTGAAGGTTGCACAGACAAGGGGGCGCTAGTGAGCCCGACACAAGATGGCTGCACTCTAGTGCAGCTCTGCCGGCCAAGCAACTACTATCCATTAAAGATCCGCCCATCCGACATTCCTCGCAATTAATATAGACGCCCATGTGTGCTTTGACACCCCAGGAGCGGGAGGCTGCCCGAAAATCGGACATTTGATGCATTAAAGCGTAGGCTGGGCATGAACTACAGACAGCCCTGTTAGGCCCAGGCCGTTGATGAACACGCTGGCGGTGAGCCGTGCAGCGGATGACTGCCACCTGGCTGCTGGTTAGACATGAGCGGCCTATATTCGCTGCAGTCTGGCTGTGAACAGATTGTGTGCTGCTCACCTGCCTCTGGATATCCAGTATTGCCGTGAGAGCCGGGGACGCTGTGCGGAGGTCATGACAGCGAGTGCAGCGGCTGTGGCATTGGAGATCCTCGGCGGAGGCCGGGTGGCGCGCACTTTAGAGCCGTGGCTGATCCGGTGACGGACTCCGGTGCGGGGCTGTGAAAACGACGAGCGGAGAGAGAGAGGCGGGTCGGCAGCCACCGGTCAGAGGTGCTTGGTGCCGGGGGGCCGGCACAGCTGCCAGCGTGGATGTGGAGCTGCCGAGATTGCTGCTGTCGGCTCGGGCCCTGAGCCGATACAGAAGCCATTGTACTCCCGGGGGCCGTCAGCAGAGACCCGATTGATGCAGTGAGGCCTGAGGTGGTGTAACTGTGGTCAGACCGTGAATAGCAAGGAGGCCGGATCAGGTAACAGAGCCGCGGTGTGGTTGGTGCGGCGGCTCAGCGCATATTGGTCGGGTGATACAGAGGAAGCCTTGTGAAAAGGTATGCGGATGCGGCTATCGTGCGCCATTAATTGAAGGCTGCCCAGTCTATGAGGGGAAGAAGGCACCTGCTGTTAGCATCGCTGGCACTCATAGTCACTGTTATTGAGCTTCACTTCGTGGGCCTGCAACTGAAGTGAATGTCTACTGGACATTGCAAGGGGATTTTTATATGGACATGAAGTGGAAATAACAGACGCGCAGCTCAGATCAGGGGAAACGAGTGACTATTGAAACACCAAGTGTGCCGAACAGCAGCTTCCCACCCGCCCTGGAGCGCTACAGTCCCACCAGCACAAAGTAAGAGTGAGCATTCTTCCTGTTTCACTAACGGGGGCCATTTCTACCTATCTAGAGGAGCCGAGTCCCTAAACACAATGGACAAATCGGAGAAAGGGCAATCGAAGCTCACATTTGAAGCGAAGAAAGCGTTGCGCTCTACACAAGGTGACCAGGCGACTCGGAGCTGGACCCTACAGCTCAGAGCTCCCCACAACTTGCCGCGACTCTGCAAGCAATCTAGCAGAGTCTGCTCTCCATAGACAGCAAGATGGATGCCTTAAATAAACGTATGGACTCTGTCGGCCAAACTAGATAAGAAAGCCTCCAGGATCATGGAGGCAGAGCAGCATCTATCAACGGTGGAAGATGATTTGCAGGCCATGACTGGTAAATGCTCAGAAATGGAAAAACTCCTCCACATTATCTAAGCCAAAAAAGAGGACTTGGAGGCGGGGTCTGTTGTGGGTGGTGTGGAAATATGGATTTTTCTGGTCAGTTATGTCCCCTATCTTGGACCCCAACAGTTCTATGTGCATATCACAAGTACATGTATGTTCCCTCCAGTTCCAGTTATGAAGACGCAAATACATGTGCGTCCAACGTCAACATGTCCTCTGTCAGATCCGCCATGAATAGGCCGGATATTCCATTCCTAAATATGAAAGGCCACCAGCTTTATATGGTTCACTTATGCCATTTTACAGTCCAGGCAAGTAGGCCCTGATTCTGTCACCAAAACTCTTCTTGCTTTCTGCCTCTGAAAGCTCCAGTCTGAGCCTGCATCTGTGACCATGAACTTTGTCTCATTCTCTGCGCGGCTCACGAAGCCTGACATCAGCCTATTCTCTGCCAAGAACTGTATTTCACCTTCGAATTATCTGCTTCCCCCTCAGCCGATGCATTCCTGCCTAGTAGTTTAAGTAAACATTCTTCCAGTTACCGAGCAAAAGGCCCGGCTTCTCTGCCCTTATGCAAGTAATTCATAGCCCTGTCACCATGGAATATTCCTACCCCCTCGCATTCAGTGTAGACACTTAGACGCTTGTACACGCACGCACAGTCAGTATAGAATAGATTCTGTCCGAGAGTCCTTCTTTCTTGGATAACATAGTTCTTTAAACATAGGATGTTAGATATGATTTGGGATTAGGTTGACTTGACCCTCCAGACTTTTTGTCTCCACATGTAGAGCTAAATGTCAAGTCCCCTTCACCCCCTAGTTACACGTCAATTACACGTCATACTGCTGCGCGCGCATCTAGGCCAAGTATTATCTTATAGATCCACCTATATATGACATCATAACCAATTATGTTCCTTTTTACTCTTTATTACACCCATTTCTGGTTACGCAGAACAAATCGTCATTTTCCTTATCAATTGTTACGCCTACTGCATTCGCTTCATTGTCATGTATGTACTATAAAAGTCATTTCTTGTCAATAAAGTATGTACTTCACTTCCTGAACCCCCGTGGTAATGGAACTTGGAGCAACCGATTATAATCGATCACTGGAATAAAGCCCATTCCGAAACTCTAAAATCACGGATTCTGCCTCTCATTTTACTGAGCTATTTTATAATGTTTCTGTATCAAATTCAGTCCCGGTAAAGGAATTTTATTTACCACATGATGGCGCCCGAATAGGGACACTTTCTCATCTCACGCGCCGGCGGTGAGTTGCAGGCCCGGTCTCCTGCCACAGCTGGACGGACAATAACGCGTACCAGCAGGATTTCCTGTATCTCCCTCCGGTCAAGCGGGGGCGACTGAGACTGCGATCAACACCCAGACGAGGCGGTGAGAAGTGCAAAGTATCCCGACCAGAGCCTAGCTGAGAGAGCAAGATCCGAGGTATACAGAGACCCACCAGTTCGAAGTCAAGCCCAGTGTCCGACGAGTCAAGTCGAGTCCAGTCCGGTTCAAGTTCAAGTTACCGAGGCCTTCCGTTTCCGAAGCTACCCGGTGAGTACCATTACTGGGGAGGCATTTCTGACGTGCACATAGGTTGTGCCGGTCAAGACGGGTTTGGGTACACAAATCCGGTCTGCACTGTTTTAGCAGTGTATCTGTACTGTTTAGCAGTATATCAAGTATTCCGAAGTATCTAGTTAGTGTCAAGAGTTATGCTTGGTGATTAGTTATGCAGACGATCATCATTGTTGTTTATTTTAAAAGTTAAAAAAATGTTTAATGTTTAATGTTAAATGTGTTAAACGTCCTGCATATTGTGGTATGAATGATTGTTCATTATTGTGCTTTTGTATTAAGTGTGTTCAAGATTAAGTGTCAGATCAGTTGTCAATATGCCGCTCTTTTCGAAATTAAGACAGATCACTACTAGAAAAGGGGTACTCGAAGAAGCCGTCCCTATTCCTCCTAGGGATACTCCAGGGCACTTCATGTATCACAAACATGGCTTAGACGCTATATTATTTCTTGATTTATGGGTAGACTATACCAAGGGATTACCAGAAAGTCAGAGGTGGCCCGCAGCGGGGACCTGGGATGCAGAGTGCATCATGAAAGTCGAGGAAGAGTTATGGAAAAGGAAAGTCAGACAGTCACAGAAGGACGCCGTTGAGTTATGGCGTAAAGAATCTCATAGACGTACAGAAAAAGCACGTAGACAGGAAGAAAGGAATAAAGAAAGTTCAAATAAAGTTCAAGGAAATCTATTAATTGAGGAAGGTATCCGAGTGAAATCAGAACAAGTAGACAGACAAAGAAATGCCCTTATGAATGGTATGTATCCCCTTCTGGCCGAAGGATTACCTAAGGCTACTCCAGAGATACCGAAAGACTTGCCACCCCCATTATTCCCAATCAAGGTACATCCTAAGGGGCATCCTAGAACCGCAGAAGATGTTTTTCTTTCCTCATATTTAGATGACGCAGCTCCCGAGTATGCTAATTCCGCTCCACATAGACCGCATATCAGGGAGGTCCTACGCCAAGATCCAGCACCCGTATCCCTACAGCAACAAATCGAGTCACAAGTTCCGGCAAGCACATCTGTTTCTGTATCTGTTCCTACAGCTACTTCTATAGCTGTGTCCACACCTATAGTTGCTGTGTCACGTTCAACGAATCCTTTCACACCCGACGCCCCAGATGGGGCCACGGGAGGTGCTACCAATATCTTTTCTACGCCACCCAGAATAAATAAACTTACTTTTCAAGAGTCAGCGCATTCACGTACACCCAAATTCGTAAGTGCCCGTGCACTTAAAGAGCTTCTCGTAGATTGTAGATATGATCCGGTGCCCGGTATAGAGGACGAAATGATCCTGGCATCATTGCGTATCAGACGAGCCGCAGTGTATTTAGCGAAGTTACCAGGAATGACTGCGCATCTAGACGAAATATATCATTTTGTCCAAACAGGGCTAGATCCAGAATGTATTAACAGAGCTATGGAATACCAGAAAGTAGAGATACAGGGGGAACTGTTACGTTTCCTCATAAACTGTGTGATCAGAAATGTAGACCGACCGGGGGTAGACCCGGAAGCAATGCAAATTCTTACCAGATGGAGTCAGAACATATCAGAAGGGAGACATGACAAGCAAAATTGTATAAAAGCCATGTGCCGAAAGATCCGTAAAGAAATAGAACGCCTACACGAAGAGAGATTAGAGGCAGACGAGTTCGAACAAAACGAGGAAGAAGGGTCAGGACTGCCCGCAGGACAGTCGGACACCATAGCCTATGTAGGTAGAGGAAGATCTTGTAATAAGAATCAGACTAGATGTCTTACTGACTCGATACGTCCGATATGTCCAGATAATAACAGGAATTTCCAAATACCTATAATTAATATAAGGTCTAACGAGCATTCGTTCCAAACCGCCGACAAACTACTCCGAGAACGAAGGGGTTATCATTTTCTCGATTCTATGGACGAACAAGATTTAGCCAGGGCAGCTGTCCATTGGGTGGACAGTCCCGGAAAATATAGTGATGATACAGTAGTACGCACATTTTTGAATCTCACCCCAGATGAACAGAGGTTAGCTGGGATTTATATGATTCAACAACTCATTATACTATATCGGAGTCAGCATTCGGACCCTGGTCCCTTACCTGACATACTGACTGAATTGCTTATGAATAAATGGAGAGGTCCAGGTACTAAATTAATTAAAGAAATTCTAGAATCAAGAAAGCAGTATATTCTTTTTGTATGCTCAGAGCAGGTCTCAGTGCCCGTCAAGGAAAGAACCACGTATCACATGGATAGACAGAATCCGTTACGAGAAGTGCACCCAATAAAAGGCGAGGACAACGAGTTTAAGCGCGTATTTGTATATACGCCCATATCAAAAATAGAATTGTTACAAATGAAGAAAGTGGTACCCAGTCATGACAAAGATCCAGCGGGTTTTCACCGAGAAATTAAAGACATGTTACTCATGGGAGAGTATACCTATCCCGACATTAAGACAATATTAAAGGTATTGATGCCTGCTGGCATTTATGAAAAACTCAAGGAAAAAGAGTGGGAGGTAGGTGACCAAAAGATAGAATGGTCAGTGTTAGAAGCGGAAGAAAAGGCCCGAACTGCAGGAGCAGGACTTGGGGATAAAACTAAAGCATTACCAGGTTTACTAGTACAGGTACTGCCACGTTTATTAACTACGAAAAAGGAAGATTGGGGAACGATTTCAGCCTGTAAGCAGAAGCAAGATGAAGACACTAGTGATTACTATGCCCGATTTGAAAAATGTTTTGGTATAAATAGTGGCATAAAAGCCAGTAGCGAATCATACCCGCATCTGTTTGTAACAAAATTAGTAGAAAATGCCCTGCCCCCAGTAAAGAATAGAGTATTAAAATTCGAGAGTACCTGGCAAGGTAACACTCCATCACAAATGTTACAAATGCTACAGTACCATCACAATAGAATTAGAGAGGAACAAGAACATGAACACAGACGCATGAAAGACACGAAAATGAAAATGCTAGTTTCCCAGACAGTTCCAGCGGAAGGACATAAAAAGGGTATGACACATTCCGATTCAGCAGGACCTGTAAAAGGGACATGCAATTATTGTAAAAAGCCAGGTCATTACGTACACGATTGTCCAGTTTTAAAACATAATATCGCCATAGGTAAAACACAAGAAAGATCACGGCCGCTCAGACAAGATCAGAATGAACAAGGAGCTATGCAGCATGCCCAGGCCATGCCAGCCGTACAACAGCCAATACAGTTTGTGCCAGCTGCATCACCGTTGCCTGCTGCTGCCACACAGACAACAACACGACAAATGTATCAGACCGCACAGTATGAATATCCTGAGTATCAGCGTTACGCATGAACTAGCCTAGAGAGGGAAATCGACTTACCCCTTATCGAGATTCCTGTAGATCAAGAAGGACCTTATGTACATAGTGAATTATTAGGCCAAGATAGGAAATTTTTACTCGATACAGGGGCAAGTCGAACAACTATAAAACGTAGTGAAGTTCCAGGGGCACCCCTCTCAGGCTCTCAGAATATTTCCCTTGGTTTTTCAGGAAAACCTATTGTTAATGAAGTGTCACAACCACTGCCACTTACGATAGGACCTCTGACCCGAACTACAGATTTATTGCTTACTAAATCATGTCCAGAAAATCTGTTAGGAATTAAAACCCTGAAAGCTCTAGGAGCCATAATATGTTGTTCTCCGGAAGGTGTAAGGTTGTTTTTACGTGATTTTAAAGGTCACTATGTGTCTAGAGACATGGATCCCCGACTGCAGACTTTACCTACACGTCTATGGGCACAAGGCCCTACTGATGTTGGTTGCATGAATATTACACCATATCGAGTCACATTAAAGGCAGGAGTGGTGCTACCACGAATGCGACAATACAAGTTACCACCAGATGCTGTAGTGGCTTTACTACAAATCATTGACGAGCTCATTGCCCAAGGAGTAGTTGTGGAAACAGACTCCAATGTATGTAATTCACCGATAATTCCGATTCTTAAACGAACGGATCCAAAGGCCCCGCCAGTATATCGATTGGTTATTGATCTGCGCGAATTAAACAAGTGCATTGTGCCACAATTTCCTGTGGTCCCAGATATCTCGTCATTACTGACAGCCATTGATTCCGAAGCAACATTCTTTACTGTAATTGATCTCAAGAATGCCTTTTTCAGTGTCCCAATAGATCCGGAAAGCCAATATTTGTTCGGATTTAGTTTAAATGGACGTAGCTTTAAATTCTCACGCGCACCTCAAGGATTTACAGAAAGCCCCAGCATCTATAGCCAAGCACTGAAACGAGAACTCGATAGTATCCACATGCCAGTTAACACTGTTCTGCTTCAATACGTCGATGATCTGCTGATCACCGCAAGAAGCGAACCGGAATGTGAAAAAGCATCACTGACAGTTTTACAATTTCTAGCCGAAAAGGGGCACAAGGTGTCCCCTTCTAAGCTGCAATTCTGTGTCCAGCGAGTTGTTTATCTTGGACACTCGCTGTCCAAGGAGGGAAGGCAGCTTACACCCGACCGCATTCAGTTAATAGCTAACATGCCTATACCTAAGACACAAAAGGAGGTACGAGCTTTCATAGGCCTCACTTCATATTGTAGGCAGTGGATCCCTCAGTATGCATTTCTAGCAAAACCACTCATTCAGTTAACCACACAGGAGGCAGCCACATCGACTGTTCTCCCTTGGACTCAAGAACATACACAAGTTTTTGAAAGCCTAAAGAAAGCTTTATGTCAAGCACCTGTTTTAGCAACACCATGTTACAGAAAACAGTTTACACTCTTTGTTACAGAACGCGAAGGTACTGCCTTGTCAGTACTCACACAGGATCAAGCAGGAGCACACAAACCATGTGCTTATTTTTCTAGTACATTAGATCCCGTAGCTCAGGCTTTGCCTGCATGCCTGAAATCAGTGGCAGCGACAGCTTTAGCAATCAGACAAAGCGATGCCATAGTGTTAGGACACCCATTGACAGTTCAAGTACCACACGCAGTAGAGGTTCTTGTAAATAGAACACAAACACAACACTTGACTATAGCGCGACTTACAGGGTACGAACTTACATTGTTTCAGCCACATATAGAAATCAGACGCTGTAACACATTGAATCCTGCCACACTTTTGCCAGTAACCGGAACAGACCCACTAGCTCATGACTGTATTGAAGTTATTACTATAACGACAAAACCCAGACAAGACCTGACAGATGTTCCATTGTCCGATCCAGACCTGACGTTGTATGTAGATGGTTCATGTACGAGAACAAGTACAGGAGAGTTAGTGGCTGCTTACGCAGTCACCACAGATACTGAAGTCATTGAAACTAATCGTATAAATACTTTGTCAGCTCAAGCCGCAGAGCTCATCGCTCTGACACAAGCCTGTATTCAAGCCACAGATAAAAAAGTCAACATATACACTGATTCACGTTATGCATTCGGAGTTGTACACGACTTCGGCGTACTGTGGCGAGAGAGAGGTTATTTAACTTCCCACGGTGCCCACATTCAGAACGGACCCCTCATTCATGCCTTATTAGATGCGATACATCTACCCACTGCAATATCTATTATGAAATGTAAGGCTCATACAAAGATTACTGATATCATTTCCCAAGGCAATGATCTAGCCGACAGAACAGCTAAACAGACTGCTCAAACTCAAACCCCCGACATGACAAAGACAATAGTCCCGATACCGACACATTGTATGACAGTTAAAGATCCTACCCTTGACGTAATTGACATACAGACACATGCTACACCAGACGAAATAAAGACATGGACTGAATTAGGAGGGATCCAAACGGACCAAGGATGGATGATGAAGGAAAAGTCTGTGTGGTTCCTTCCTGATTCAATGGTCCAAGTTATAATTAACACTATACATAGTCCAGCACATCTAGGAGAAAAAGCTATGCTAGACAGCATTCAACACATTTGGTTCAATAAACATTTACGAGCAGCAGCCAAACAAAAGGTCCGTACCTGTATGATCTGTTGCCAGTTTAACCCAGGAAAAAGCGTTCCCGTAGAACAGGGTGGATTTCATCCTCCTAATAATCCTTTTGAAGTACTCCAGATGGACTATATCCAGATGGAACGATGTCGAGGATTCAAATATGTTCTCGTAGTTGTCTGCGCTCTGTCCCGTTGGACAGAGGCGTACCCGGTTTCAGATTACACTGCCCCGACTACTGCCAAACAGTTGGTTCGAGAATTCTTCCCACGATACGGTTTACCACGTGTTGTTCACTCAGATAACGGCCAGCCGTTCTCATCCGAATTAATGAAACACGTTTCACTTCTGTTAGGTTATCAGTGGAAATTCCACTGTGTCCGACACCCCGAGGCAGCAGGTCTCGTAGAAAGACATAATCAGATACTGAAAATCAGATTGTCCAAAATATGCAGAGAGAAAGGTGTCGACTGGATAGTAGCGTTACCAGTTGCACTCTTTTACATGAGAATGGTAGCACACTCTCGAACAGGGCTATCCCCGTATGAGGTGATCTTCGGTAGACCACCAAATATGTGGGGGACGCCCGTACCACGCAAAATAACTGATATTGACTGTAATATGCTGACAGATTACTTGGCTTCCTTGATGTCTGCACTACAATCTTGTCGTTCACAGGTAGCTGCAGCCTTTCCCGACAACACCGAGGTGAAACCCCATGACGTGGTTCCGGGGGACCTGGTCTTTGTGAGGAATTTCGACCGAAAGACTCAGCTGGAGCCCAGGTGGAAAGCACCCAAGTTGGTCCTGCTGACCACAAGGACAGCCGTGAAGATCGAGGGCCGCAAGGGCTGGATTCATTCAAGTCATATCAAGAAATTTCATGGACTATCCTCGGATATAGACATTGTGCCCTGCATTCCCTCACAGACTGATTCAAAACTTCCTTTGGTTGAAAAGACTGAAACCGAACTTTACAAACTAAAGCTTAGGCCCAACAAGTCGAGCAATTTGATTGTTTAAGTCCTCTCCAAGGTGAAGCGGTTGAATTGTCTCTGACATGTATCCCTTGGACCTGAGTAGAGAAAATACCCGGAAAATGTTGAAACGACAGGCGTATTGTAAATCACTGCGTAGCCACTGCATAGTGACATTATTAATTCTGCTTTTATTAAGTCTTTTAATAATTATTACAAGTATGTTGTTGCACATATATTACCCTATTTCTAGACATGTTTATAATGTTGCTGCTGAACATTCTTTTAGTGACTTACCTCCACATGAATTGTCTTATAGACTTGCGCTGCGCAATAACACTTTCATTAGTATGTTACATCATTCCCATCAGACTAGTAATGCTACTAATTGTTGGGTGTGTGGTCGGCTCCCTCCCTATCAGAATTATGAAGGAGTCCTGCCATTCTTTCCACACCCATTTACACACAATGGCTCCTGTGGAGCATGGTTTAGTTTAATCAATTCCATAGACTCAGACACAGCAGTTTACCAAGATCATTGGGTATGGGGAAACCTGAACCTAGTTTTACTCAAGGTCTGTTACCGCGACGAGGAGGGTCGCCCCAAAAGAACAGGAACTGATCTAGAAAATGAAGTATATGGATTAGGTAATTTTACACCTAATCTCATGATTCTAAATGTCGTATCCGAAATTGAACTAGTCTTGCCCACCATGTCAGTATTCCCAGCGAAGGGTGAATTATGTGTAAGAAAAGTTGGTTCCATACATATGGGCCATAGTAAATGCACCACTACAGTAGAATTCAGTGATCAAGGCAAATCTTTATTTAGAGCTTCTCGCCATTCCTACTTTGTATGTGGTCAGACTGCATATATGCGTTTACCTCTAGATTGGGATGGTACCTGCTACATTGCATTCCTTTTGCCACCTGTTTTCCTAGCTCCTCCTGATTATTACAGAAATATTCATTTAGTACACAACAGAGAGCGGAGAGATCTCCCCATTGTCGATTACACTGAGACGGCATGGGACAAGTATGTAGATTTTAATAAAGGCATCTTTCCCTACATAGGTACCGTTACTAATAGTAAGCTGATACGTAGATTAACTAGAACCCTTGAAGCAGTAGTGAATGAGACTATTTCCGCCTTAGGCAATTTAACAGAAGAGCAGTCTGCTATGCGGATTGTTGTGCTTCAAAATCGTCTTGTCCTTGACGTCATCCTGGCTGATAGGGGCGGAGCTTGTAGGGTCATCGGATCAAGCTGCTGCGTATTCATACCAGAAAATTCGCCATCTGTATATAAAGCCATCACTCGCCTTCATAAGATTGTAAGCCAGATACACCAGAACCCAGGCACTTGGACTTGGTCCAGTTGGTTTTGGAATGTGATATCAGCCTGGGGATGGAGAGTTTTATCCTTCCTAGGTATTGGCCTTCTCATACTATTCAGTTGCTGTCTATGTCTACAATGTGGACCAGCGATCTGTGGTCTGTGTGCCACATCGTGTATTCCACCACCAAGATTTCATTCGTCACGGAAGAAGAAAGAAGAACAAATGATGCTATATGAACAGATCAATGGATTAATGAAGATTGATATCTCTTGAAGGGCAAGTAGGGGACAAGGAGGGAATGTGGAAATATGGATTTTTCTGGTCAGTTATGTCCCCTATCTTGGACCCCAACAGTTCTATGTGCATATCACAAGTACATGTATGTTCCCTCCAGTTCCAGTTATGAAGACGCAAATACATGTGCGTCCAACGTCAACATGTCCTCTGTCAGATCCGCCATGAATAGGCCGGATATTCCATTCCTAAATATGAAAGGCCACCAGCTTTATATGGTTCACTTATGCCATTTTACAGTCCAGGCAAGTAGGCCCTGATTCTGTCACCAAAACTCTTCTTGCTTTCTGCCTCTGAAAGCTCCAGTCTGAGCCTGCATCTGTGACCATGAACTTTGTCTCATTCTCTGCGCGGCTCACGAAGCCTGACATCAGCCTATTCTCTGCCAAGAACTGTATTTCACCTTCGAATTATCTGCTTCCCCCTCAGCCGATGCATTCCTGCCTAGTAGTTTAAGTAAACATTCTTCCAGTTACCGAGCAAAAGGCCCGGCTTCTCTGCCCTTATGCAAGTAATTCATAGCCCTGTCACCATGGAATATTCCTACCCCCTCGCATTCAGTGTAGACACTTAGACGCTTGTACACGCACGCACAGTCAGTATAGAATAGATTCTGTCCGAGAGTCCTTCTTTCTTGGATAACATAGTTCTTTAAACATAGGATGTTAGATATGATTTGGGATTAGGTTGACTTGACCCCCCAGACTTTTTGTCTCCACATGTAGAGCTAAATGTCAAGTCCCCTTCACCCCCTAGTTACACGTCAATTACACGTCATACTGCTGCGCGCGCATCTAGGCCAAGTATTATCTTATAGATCCACCTATATATGACATCATAACCAATTATGTTCCTTTTTACTCTTTATTACACCCATTTCTGGTTACGCAGAACAAATCGTCATTTTCCTTATCAATTGTTACGCCTACTGCATTCGCTTCATTGTCATGTATGTACTATAAAAGTCATTTCTTGTCAATAAAGTATGTACTTCACTTCCTGAACCCCCGTGGTGATGGAACTTGGAGCAACCGATTATAATCGATCACTGGAATAAAGCCCATTCCGAAACTCTAAAATCACGGATTCTGCCTCTCATTTTACTGAGCTATTTTATAATGTTTCTGTATCAAATTCAGTCCCGGTAAAGGAATTTTATTTACCACAGTGGGATGGGGTGGGGGTGGGATGGGTGAGTGGGATTGTTTTATGTGGCTCGCTGGCACACTGTATACACTAGATGGCGGGTAAGTTGGGGGAAGACACTGTGACAATCTCCTATGTGACATGGAATGTGTGAGGACGGAACTCCCCGAAAAAACATAAGACAAGTCATGGCTCATCTTGATAGGCATGACGTCAAGGTGGCCCTTCTCCAGGAGACTCACTTAACCAAACACACTGAGGCCAGGGTGGGTACACACTGGGCTGTTATCGCTTGGCCTCTTCGTATTCGTCCTATGCAAGGGGGGTTCTCACACTTATAAAAAAAGATCAACCCATTCACAGTGATCAAAACTGCTGTGGATGATGGCGGAAGATATGCTATTGCTCACAGCAGACTAGCAGGGATACTGGTCACCCTGGTAAATGTGTACAGGCCCAACACGAATGAACCAAGTTTTTTTGAAGGCATTATGAATGTGTTGCGTAAATGGCCAGAAGCTGAAATTATATGGGTTGGTGATCTAAACATACACCTGGATCCTAGCAAAGACAAATCGATCCAACAAGGTAGACACTCTCCTCAAGCAGCCCACATTGTTAGAACTGGGATGACTGAGCTAGGACTTGTTGATGCGTGGAGGATCTAAAATACAGACAAATTAGAAGGTACTCACATTTCATCTGCATATGGAAGCTGGTCAATGCTGGACTATTGGATGTTAAGTAAGGGTGTGAATGCATGGGTATCAGGCATTGATAGGCTACCCAGAACCCTGTCAGGCCATAATCCGGTCAAGTTAACTCTGCGAATTCCGGTATGTGTGCCCCGTCAGTTCACGTGGAGATTTAGGGCCGAGGCACTGCTTGACCCCAAGTATAAGGCTGCGATTAGACAGGCCATTTTGCAGTATTTTAGCATAAATAAAGGGTCGGTTAGCTCAGCCGCCACGCTTTGGCAGGCTTTTAAGGCCACTTTAAGGGGAACATGTATTAGCACTAATGCAGGTATACTAAAAGACATTCATGGGCAACTATTAAAGGTCGAAGCGATACTGAAACAAGCAGAGCGGGATCAGGAAGCTACCCCGAGCGGTGCCACACTAGCTAAAATTAAAGACTTAGTCCTAGAATATAACGAGTTGGCGGAAGGGAAGGTGCGCTATCTGTCAAAGACGCATGTCGCGCATGCATTTTGAGTGGGTGGAAGGCCTGGCCATAATCTTGCGATCAAAATTAAGTGGAGGGCTGAGTAGCACACTATTACAAAGATATCTGATGAATCTGGAATAGATCATTATGACTCAAAGGCAATTCTGGCGCAATTCCATGGGTTTTATGCAGACTTATATACCTCTTGGGGCAATGTGGCCCTACTGAACTGGAAGACTATCTGGCAGATGTTTCACTGGCTTCGTTGTCCAACGGACAACGGTAATGTTTGTGCCAACCGTTCGAAGCGGCCGACATATGCGAAGCAATTAAAGCTCTCCAAATAAAAAAGCACCGGGACCCGATGAGCTCACAAGTGGATTTTATAAAGAATACACGGATGAGTTAATACCGTATATCCTTGATATGTACGAGGAAGCTTTGTTATATTCCATATAAGTACCCTATATAGGCGCAGGTAACACTGCAACCTTTCACCTATATCCTTCCCTACATTACATACATAACGGTTTCAAAGGGACTGACCTTTTACCTAGATACGACACTGCATTCAGAATGCGGGTTTTTCCCTAGTTCAAAACTCATACATTATGCATTAGGCTTCTTGGAAGGACAGTAGGACTGACAGCAGGACGAACATCTCCTGTATAATATCTCTGTATAAAGTTCAGCCCTAGCGTCATCCTTTTGGCCGACACAGTAAAATAGCAAGGTAGGACCCCTGAATAGAGGTGTGGGTATATATACATCACATCTTGCTTTAGAAAGACAGAGGAGACCGTGACTTCCCGGGTGACACACTGACCAGAGGCGCTGAGGTTCCTGCATGCAGACGCTCCAGCTAGCAGTGGTCTAACATCCCTTGCGGGGTGTCCAACTCGAGACCAGGACGGGGTCCCATATTCTCTCATTCCCAGGTAATGGGGTTGACTAGATCCTAGAGGGATAACACCTACACAGATGTTAGGTACATTCAGGTACAGCTAGTTAGGGAGGCATCGTAGGAGTATGCACTTTTATCATGTGTTTTATATACCTGTATGTATTCATGATTATTGCAAAATGGTAGAACTGTACCATCTTTTCACTTTTGCAGTACTGTTAATCATATATCTCTGTTACTGTCTGATGGTTGTTGCATCTCATCTATTCTACACTAGAATAACAACCGTTCAATAAATTCTTATTGAAACGCCCAGACTGTTTATTCTGTGTATCTCTGAGACGAACTTAGTGAGCACTAGTAACTGAGCGAAAGGCAGTATATTATTTACACGGTCCGGAGGGATTAGGGTTGTCATGTTCTGAGGTTGCCAGAAACTATTCTCTCCCCGATAAGAGGAGATTCTAGTGGCACTGTGAGCTACCTGATACAGACAAGCTAACATATCCAGTGGAGGTGCACGTACCCAGTCTGCCACCAATCCCACAGTTTATGTTATCCGAATGCCCAGATCCTGTATAGGGTATATAGGAACTACACAACATGGCGCCCAACGTTGATTGGGTATTAATTTAACAGTAGAATCGGAGTAGTTCAGTCCTGCTATTCTCAGAGACCCCTCCTCAGAAAAACCAGAGACGTCTGGAGTGGGTGGGCACAAACTCCTCCAGATGAGTAGGTGAAAAATCCTATTTATTAGCTGTTGGTCAATCAAGCTTGAAGGACACAGTGTTCCTAAAAATTGTGTAAAAACACCTTGTCTTTGTTCCCTTGAAAAGTTATTTAGTGTTCTAAAAACAATGACTAATCAGGAGTTGGACCCAATGCAACAAGCACTGCCCGTCAATGAGGAGGGAGATGCAGATGCAATACCTATTGCAATACATTTTTAGGAATACAGTCACCCTGAGACTGCTAGAGCATGGTTTATCATCTAGGGGTGGCATAGTAGGTTTCGTGATTAAGGCACATGAATCAAACAAAACAGAGGTATTTTATTCGTGGGTTACATTCCCAGCAGCAAATGCAAGATCAAAAACATTTCACTCCTACACGGAAGGAGATGCACCAGCGGAATATTGTCCGATCGAGGACATAGAGGTTCCGCTCACGTAGCAGGAACACTTATATTGGTTTAAAGGCGCCCTACCCCATATAAGAAGAAGAGTAAGACTCGACCCGCTCGGAGGAGAAGGGGCCCCATGGCCGGTATTAGCGGCCTACACACCACATCCTGACATTGAAACAATGCCTCAAAACAACAGGTGAGAGAAGGGTCTAAGGGAAAAATAATTTAAAGACCTACCCAAGTCCAAATCCCCTATTCTAAACTAATGCACCTACAAAAAAGGGACTGGGGGTCTAAGAGGAAGCACAATAAGTGATGTGTATGCTGGTAGAAGGATAACTGTTCTTTTGTCCCTGGCAAACCGAGCTGAGCAAGATTTCCATCAAATTATATCGTTGTGATAGAGCTAAAGTGTCAAGCTCTGTAGGTCAGTATTATCACGTGGTAATCTGCCACTTCCATGAGGGTAACCTCTAGATCATAAGGATTCCCTCTGTGGCGAGCTCATACGCTCTTCGTGAATGCCATTCCCAACCAAGGCAAACAATTGATGCCACAGCGTGTTGAAGAAACATAGAAAAAACTGTGAAAAAAACTATGTGATGCAGTGCAGTGAGATTTAAAAAGGTTATGTGAAAAGACGTAAAGTGTTTTGGCAATATCTCTTTCCTCACACCTAGTAAAAACAAAAGGAGTTAACCAGAGTCTCCGCTACTGACTCATAGCAGAAAACACCATGACTCCTACTTCATGGTCAACATGTTTCAGCCCAAATGGAAATGATCCAGGCTTTCTTCAGGACCAAATCGCAGCTACTGCACATTAACCAAAAAACTTCTTATATCAAGACACTGTAATAAGAAGAACCATACAACCTCGCTTGATGCGAAACCTTCATTTACAGGATGCAATCATCACCTACAGAAAAATAAATCAATTATCATACTTTGTGCTTTTAGAAATGAGACCTACAGGCATAATGGTATGCCCAAAATGGCTCTAATATTTCGCTTACCCTGCATGGTCAAGGCCCAAACCTCACCTCCCTGGAACCTTCCTCGGGTAAAGATGAGGCCCCGCTCTACAGAAAAAAGAGGGGAGAAAAAAGGGGGGGCTCTTCAACAATCAAATAAACCAAAAAGAAACCCTGTCTGAAGTACAGAGTCTTACCAAATCAAAATGTGCGTATCAATCGCACTACACTACCTTCCCGCTCTTTAAAACAAAAACCAGTCAAAGGTCAAGAAATTGTAAAAATCATTTCTCGCAGAAAATACTTGTATGAAATAGAGACACAGGCGCAGGCACACCTTACTATGTGCATACTGCCCTTCTCTTAATTTCCATGGATATAATGTTAGTGTCTTATGGCTATATATCCTCAATAGCCCACTATCAAAATTCAATTGATTAAGTGAGATAGACTCAATACCCCCAAGGTGTTCACGCCATTACACCACCCTGGATAATGATTATAGATGCCCTTCAATATATTTTTAGACTCACTACCCACTCGTGTGGCTAAAGACAAGTGGGCCAACAGTCAAAGCAAGCGTGATGTAAGTTAAACCACAGTAAGAATAAATCGCTGTTTCAAAAAAGAAGGAGAAAGAACGCCTTTTTGTTAGAAAACAACCTTAGCGTTGTGTCAACCGGGAAGGTTATAACATGAGATCACGGCATGAGTAGGCGAGTGTACAGTCTCACCTATCTGGGGCTACTTCAACGCTATACTCAGGGACCCGGTCTAGGGGGTTATATTCCTTAGCGATAGATAACTTCGTTTACCGCTATCAGGTTATTAATCACACACTAACCTGTCCGTCGGTACCTCTGGACTACCACCGAGTTCTGGGAAGGAGGCACCGGAGTTACAACTTCCTCGGATTTAAATACATCCTGTTATCGTGGGTGTATTTCCGGTTTTGAAAAACGCGCGTTTAATCAAAGACGGCGTCACACCGCTGGACTACGAATTGACGTCACGCGTAACCCTTCTGTAGTTCAAAGCAGGGTTCGAACATAATACTACAAATGGACGTCACGCGTGAATGTTTTGTAGTTCGAAAGTCGAGGACAGTCCGAACTACAGAGTCCAAGATCCCTGATGCAAAATAACACTCCGTATTAACTCTCACTACAGCCAATTGACAATACATGTGAGAGGAGGGTTATAGTAGTAGTTAGAGCAGTAGTTAGATAGAGGTAATTAGCCAAACGTCCCTGTTGATCTTGTTGTATTGGCCAAGGCTACAAACGGTATACAACTAATAATGGAATGATCATTCCCTGCATGGTGTGTGCACTCAAAGAAGTGATGTTCCCATATATACCTCATCATAGGCATACGCTTAACCGGCTCTCTTGTCCATAGGCATATATTGTTAAAATGTACCTATGTACTCCATCATGTGTTCAAATATCGTGATGATCATATGAAGACCAGGATATACATATGATGGCCAAGATACAGCAACAAGTGTTTTTCAGAAGCCACATAGCAACAAAAGTCAAAGCCATACCTACAAATATCCAAACCAACAAGTATATGGTGTTATGAAACATTTGGGGAACTTATACCAGATTAAAGACTAACCCAGGGAATGTCATCATTGAGACCCAGAGTGTCACTATGCAATTTATATACCCATTTTTGCTCTTTAATGAATAGATATCTGGAGATATCACTGACAGATAAGGGTATATTGGGTTTTTCAAGCACAGTCCATTTGAAATCTTCTGGTCCGTGATGTTCATTAAAATGTCTCATGAGTTTTGTGGTAAGCTTCTTGCATCTGAATGTACTTTTGTGCTCTAGCATACGTGCCTTGACTTTTCGAGTAGTCATCCCGACATAGTTTATCCGGCACGGGCAAGTGATCAAATAGATCAGATTGCTGCTGTTACAATTAGTAAATTGATATTGAACCCATGGTTTACTAGTTCCTATATCAATTGTTGTTGAATGTGAGGTCTGTGGACAGATAGAACATTCGCCACAAGGATGGTGACCCGTGGCTGCAGGTACGCCCCAGAGAGTACCCAGTTGTCTCGGTAATGGTGTCTTGGGGCGTGTGTGAACCAATTTGTCCTTGATGTTACTACCTCTTTTGAATGCAAACAAGGGGAGAGAAATCTTTTCTTTACTGGAATTCAGCAAACGCCAATGGTGTCTGATACATTTCTGTATCTGGTTTGAAAGTGTACTGAAGGTATGTACAAAAGTCAATCTATCTACAGGAGGCTTCTGCATCGGTGGCTCTAAAAGGGCCTCACGGTGATTATTAGCGGCTCTCCTGCGGGCGCGTTTTACCAAACTCTGAGGATAGTGTCTTTCCAAAAGATTGGTGGTCAGCAACTGGGTATGCGTTTTAAAACCCTCAATGGTGGAACAATTCCTCCTAACTCGAAGGAATTGTCCGTAAGGCAGGTTGTCTCTGAGTGCCTTCGGGTGCTGGCTGTCATATCTAAGAAGCGAGTTCCTCTCCATCGGTTTTCTGTAGATCTCACTCTCCAGGCCATGTGGTGTAGCAAAAATAGACAGGTCGAGAAAGGCCAATCTGGTCTGACTGGCTTCGACTGTAAAATTAAGGAAATCATTTTGTGCGTTCAACCAATGGTGGAACGCAGAAATAGAATCAAGATCTCCCCGCCAAACGACCAGAACGTCGTCAATATATCGCTTCCACAAGCGAATGGATGCCAAGAATGGATTAGTGGGAGCGAAGACATGTTCCTGTTCAAATGCATGAACATATAAGTTCGCCAAGCTGGGCGCGAAGACACTTCCCATACTTGTACCGGAAGTCTGCAAGTATAAGGAGTCTTCATATCTGAAAATTTTTTCTTTCATGGCCAGTCGTGCGAGTTTCATGATGAAATGGACAGGTGTTATCGAGTGCAAATCAGTTGCCTCTAAAATGGACATGATAGTCTCCAAGGTTTCATCTTGGGGAATCGAGATGTAGAGGGACTCTACGTCAAAGGAGACCAAGTAGTCCCTCTCCACATCGAATTCGATTGTCGGTAGTAATCTCAATACATCCTTGGTATCCTGAAGGTACGTAGGCATCTGTTGTACAATCGGTCTTAAAAAGAAGTCCACGAAAGTCGACAGAGGCTCTAAAATGGAGCCCTGGCCAGAGATGATAGGTCTTCCGGGAGGTGGTCTTTGCTCTTTATGTACCTTCGGGAGGATGTAGAAATAGGGAGTGACAGGAAATTGAGTTCTAAGAAACTGAGCCTCCTGTGCTGTGATCCATCCTTCATTGAGTGCCTCTTCACTGCATTCCAGAATGGTATTCTTAAGTCTGTGAGTAGGATCCTCATGCAAAATACTGTAGGAATTCACATTATTTAATTGGCGGAGGCATTCAGTTCTATAGTCATCAGCATTTAGGATGACTATGGCCCCGCCCTTATCCGCCGGTTTAATGACGATATCATCATATTTGGCTAGGGCTTGAAGAGCCAGCTGTTCAGAACGTGGTAGATTTTTGTAACTGGTGTTCCGCCGAGTGCATAGATCAGTGATCTCACTCCTTACTGTATTCTCAAATGTTAAAACCTGTGGTGGAACCACATGGCTTGGAGGGTTGAACGTGGATTTTGTTCTCATGCCTGTGTTCCGTTCAATGTCCTCTGTTGTGGTCATGTCTTTATCCTTAAAGAAATAGCGCAGCCTTATTTTTCTAAAAAATTTGGCAAGCTCACACTGTATTTGGAAAGGATCGCCCTCAGAAGTTATGACAAAACCCAAACCCCTGTTTAGTACTCGTTCCTCATCTTTAGCTAAGGTCCGCTTACTCAAATTCACTACTCGGTTTGGTTCTGATTTGTCCCTGTCTGAGCTGAGTTCTTCCTTGTGTTGCTCCTGGTCCCTGTATGTGGGCCGGTATTCGGGTCCCAGTGGACTTGGGCCTGTTGACTTCTTCTTCTGCCTCTTGGTCTTGGTGGGCCATAGCCTAAAAAAGACTGGTCATCATATGTTGTTTGATAAGGTGTCATGGGGGTAGGGAACATTGGTGTTTGAAAACCCCATGGGGGTGGTTGCCACCATTGTTGGAAATGTGGATTGTAAGGACCTCGTTGGTTGAAAGGTCTCATCCCCCTGCCTCTGCCTCTATATCTAGGACGCTGATTGTTGGGTTCATCGGTATCACTTGAGATATCATCAGAACTAGATCCAGAGTAAGTTGATCCGTATCTTTTGCCATTACTCTTAAATTCTGGTGGTGAGTAATCTTCACTGGTATAGGGATAGACCCTATCATGTTTGAATTTAGCTAAGTCTTTTTTGAACTTCTCGATTTTGGATAATAAAATTGAGTCTTTGAACTCTTTATTACTCTTATTGGACTCCTCCAGGTTTTTCTTGAAGAGGGTTGCTGTCACGGTAGTTTTTATTTGTGCCTCCAAAACTTGTATCTCTACAAGGATAGAGTCTGCAACTCGCTTGGCGGTGCTGATTATTAAAATTAACCAATCTCTGGTGCATCGCCAAGCTATCAAGGACCAATCTTTCCGAAAAGTTTTATCCTCTAGAAATAGTCTTGGTGCGTTATTTACTATCAAACCTGGAGGGGCACAATTGGCCCGTAAATATTCGGCCATTATTGCGCCATGTATTGAAGCCCGTGAATGAGATTTTTTCAAAAACAGGACTTTGCCCCAGTCATTACTAGCATCCGGCAAGGAGGTACCAGCTATATCCAAAATACTTGGCATATTATCCAAGATCGCCTGATATACTGTGTCGTCATATGCCAAGCCACTAAATTCTGCCATCTTAGTCGTTCAATCAAAACAAATCTTTAACCACTTGAACAGGAGAGAATCTGAAGAGAAGATGAGGTAGTAGGAAAAGTAATAAAAGAAAGAAAATCCCACTAGCCATATGTGGAATGAAACTACCAAATAGTGTAGTTATGCACACAGACCCGCAGCTGAACAGCTGCTCAAAAACATCAAAACAACAGGTGAGAGAAGGGTCTAAGGGAAAAATAATTTAAAGACCTACCCAAGTCCAAATCCCCTATTCTAAACTAATGCAACTACAAAAAAGGGACTGGGGGTCTAAGAGGAAGCACAATAAGTGATGTGTATGCTGGTAGAAGGATAACTGTTCTTTTGTCCCTGGCAAACCGAGCTGAGCAAGATTTCCATCAAATGATATCGTTGTGATAGAGCTAAAGTGTCAAGCTCTGTAGGTCAGTATTATTACGTGGTAATCTGCCACTTCCATGAGGGTAACCTCTAGATCATAAGGATTCCCTCTGTGGCGAGCTCATACGCTCTTCGTGAATGCCATTCCCAACCAAGGCAAACAATTGATGCCACAGCGTGTTGAAGAAACATAGAAAAAACTGTGAAAAAAACTATGTGATGCAGTGCAGTGAGATTTAAAAAGGTTATGTGAAAAGACGTAAAGTGTTTTGGCAATATCTCTTTCCTCACACCTAGTAAAAACAAAAGGAGTTAACCAGAGTCTCCGCTACTGACTCATAGCAGAAAACACCATGACTCCTACTTCATGGTCAACATGTTTCAGCCCAAATGGAAATGATCCAGGCTTTCTTCAGGACCAAATCGCAGCTACTGCACATTAACCAAAAAACTTCTTATATCAAGACACTGTAATAAGAAGAACCATACAACCTCGCTTGATGCGAAACCTTCATTTACAGGATGCAATCATCACCTACAGAAAAATAAATCAATTATCATACTTTGTGCTTTTAGAAATGAGACCTACAGGCATAATGGTATGCCCAAAATGGCTCTAATATTTCGCTTACCCTGCATGGTCAAGGCCCAAACCTCACCTCCCTGGAACCTTCCTCGGGTAAAGATGAGGCCCCGCTCTACAGAAAAAAGAGGGGAGAAAAAAGGGGGGGGCTCTTCAACAATCAAATAAACCAAAAAGAAACCCTGTCTGAAGTACAGAGTCTTACCAAATCAAAATGTGCGTATCAATCGCACTACACTACCTTCCCGCTCTTTAAAACAAAAACCAGTCAAAGGTCAAGAAATTGTAAAAATCATTTCTCGCAGAAAATACTTGTATGAAATAGAGACACAGGCGCAGGCACACCTTACTATGTGCATACTGCCCTTCTCTTAATTTCCATGGATATAATGTTAGTGTCTTATGGCTATATATCCTCAATAGCCCACTATCAAAATTCAATTGATTACGTGAGATAGACTCAATACCCCCAAGGTGTTCACGCCATTACACCACCCTGGATAATGATTATAGATGCCCTTCAATATATTTTTAGACTCACTACCCACTCGTGTGGCTAAAGACAAATGGGCCAACAGTCAAAGCAAGCGTGATGTAAGTTAAACCACAGTAAGAATAAATCGCTGTTTCAAAAAAGAAGGAGAAAGAACGCCTTTTTGTTAGAAAACAACCTTAGCGTTGTGTCAACCGGGAAGGTTATAACATGAGATCACGGCATGAGTAGGCGAGTGTACAGTCTCACCTATCTGGGGCTACTACAACGCTATAATCAGGGACCCGGTCTAGGGGGTTATATTCCTTAGCGATAGATAACTTCGTTTACCGCTATCAGGTTATTAATCACACACTAACCTGTCCGTCGGTACCTCTGGACTACCACCGAGTTCTGGGAAGGAGGCACCGGAGTTACAACTTCCTCGGATTTAAATACATCCTGTTATCGTGGGTGTATTTCCGGTTTTGAAAAACGCGCGTTTAATCAAAGACGGCGTCACACCGCTGGACTACGAATTGACGTCACGCGTAACCCTTCTGTAGTTCAAAGCAGGGTTCGAACATAATACTACAAATGGACGTCACGCGTGAATGTTTTGTAGTTCGAAAGTCGAGGACAGTCCGAACTACAGAGTCCAAGATCCCTGATGCAAAATAACACTCCGTATTAACTCTCACTACAGCCAATTGACAATACATGTGAGAGGAGGGTTATAGTAGTAGTTAGAGCAGTAGTTAGATAGAGGTAATTAGCCAAACGTCCCTGTTGATCTTGTTGTATTGGCCAAGGCTACAAACGGTATACAACTAATAATGGAATGATCATTCCCTGCATGGTGTGTGCACTCAAAGAAGTGATGTTCCCATATATACCTCATCATAGGCATACGCTTAACCGGCTCTCTTGTCCATAGGCATATATTGTTAAAATGTACCTATGTACTCCATCATGTGTTCAAATATCGTGATGATCATATGAAGACCAGGATATACATATGATGGCCAAGATACAGCAACAAGTGTTTTTCAGAAGCCACATAGCAACAAAAGTCAAAGCCATACCTACAAATATCCAAACCAACAAGTATATGGTGCTATGAAACATTTGGGGAACTTATACCAGATTAAAGACTAACCCAGGGAATGTCATCATTGAGACCCAGAGTGTCACTATGCAATTTATATACCCATTTTTGCTCTTTAATGAATAGATATCTGGAGATATCACTGACAGATAAGGGTATATTGGGTTTTTCAAGCACAGTCCATTTGAAATCTTCTGGTCCGTGATGTTCATTAAAATGTCTCATGAGTTTTGTGGTAAGCTTATTGCATCTGAATGTACTTTTGTGCTCTAGCATACGTGCCTTGACTTTTCGAGTAGTCATCCCGACATAGTTTATCCGGCACGGGCAAGTGATCAAATAGATCAGATTGCTGCTGTTACAATTAGTAAATTGATATTGAACCCATGGTTTACTAGTTCCTATATCAATTGTTGTTGAATGTGAGGTCTGTGGACAGATAGAACATTCGCCACAAGGATGGTGACCCGTGGCTGCAGGTACGCCCCAGAGAGTACCCAGTTGTCTCGGTAATGGTGTCTTGGGGCGTGTGTGAACCAATTTGTCCTTGATGTTACTACCTCTTTTGAATGCAAACAAGGGGAGAGAAATCTTTTCTTTACTGGAATTCAGCAAACGCCAATGGTGTCTGATACATTTCTGTATCTGGTTTGAAAGTGTACTGAAGGTATGTACAAAAGTCAATCTATCTACAGGAGGCTTCTGCATCGGTGGCTCTAAAAGGGCCTCACGGTGATTATTAGCGGCTCTCCTGCGGGCGCGTTTTACCAAACTCTGAGGATAGTGTCTTTCCAAAAGATTGGTGGTCAGCAACTGGGTATGCGTTTTAAAACCCTCAATGGTGGAACAATTCCTCCTAACTCGAAGGAATTGTCCGTAAGGCAGGTTGTCTCTGAGTGCCTTCGGGTGCTGGCTGTCATATCTAAGAAGCGAGTTCCTCGCCATCGGTTTTCTGTAGATCTCACTCTCCAGGCCATGTGGTGTAGCAAAAATAGACAGGTCGAGAAAGGCCAATCTGGTCTGACTGGCTTCGACTGTAAAATTAAGGAAATCATTTTGTGCGTTCAACCAATGGTGGAACGCAGAAATAGAATCAAGATCTCCCCGCCAAACGACCAGAACGTCGTCAATATATCGCTTCCACAAGCGAATGGATGCCAAGAATGGATTAGTGGGAGCTAAGACATGTTCCTGTTCAAATGCATGAACATATAAGTTCGCCAAGCTGGGCGCGAAGACACTTCCCATACTTGTACCGGAAGTCTGCAAGTATAAGGAGTCTTCATATCTGAAAAAAATTTCTTTCATGGCCAGTCGTGCGAGTGTCATGATGAAATGGACAGGTGTTATCGAGTGCAAATCAGTTGCCTCTAAAATGGACATGATAGTCTCCAAGGTTTCATCTTGGGGAATCGAGGTGTAGAGGGACTCTACGTCAAAGGAGACCAAGTAGTCCCTCTCCACATCAAATTCGATTGTCGGTAGTAATCTCAATACATCCTTGGTATCCTGAAGGTACGTAGGCATCTGTTGTACAATCGGTCTTAAAAAGAAGTCCACGAAAGTCGACAGAGGCTCTAAAATGGAGCCCTGGCCGGAGATGATAGGTCTTCCGGGAGGTGGTCTTTGCTCTTTATGTACCTTCGGGAGGATGTAGAAATAGGGAGTGACAGGAAATTGAGTTCTAAGAAACTGAGCCTCCTGTGCTGTGATCCATCCTTCATTGAGTGCCTCTTCACTGCATTCCAGAATGGTATTCTTAAGTCTGTGAGTAGGATCCTCATGCAAAATACTGTAGGAATTCACATTATGTAATTGGCGGAGGCATTCAGTTCTATAGTCATCAGCATTTAGGATGACTATGGCCCCGCCCTTATCCGCCGGTTTAATGACGATATCATCATATTTGGCTAGGGCTTGAAGAGCCAGCTGTTCAGAACGTGGTAGATTTTTGTAACTGGTGTTCCGCCGAGTGCATAGATCAGTGATCTCACTCCTTACTGTATTCTCAAATGTTAAAACCTGTGGTGGAACCACATGGCTTGGAGGGTTGAACGTGGATTTTGTTCTCATGCCTGTGTTCCGTTTAATGTCCTCTGTTGTGGTCATGTCTTTATCCTTAAAGAAATAGTGCAGCCTTATTTTTCTAAAAAATTTGGCAAGCTCACACTGTATTTGGAAAGGATCGCCCTCAGAAGTTATGACAAAACCCAAACCCCTGTTTAGTACTCGTTCCTCATCTTTAGCTAAGGTCCGCTTACTCAAATTCACTACTAGGTTTGGTTCTGATTTGTCCCTGTCTGAGCTGAGTTCTTCCTTGTGTTGCTCCTGGTCCCTGTATGTGGGCCGGTATTCGGGTCCCAGTGGACTTGGGCCTGTTGACTTCTTCTTCTGCCTCTTGGTCTTGGTGGGCCATAGCCTAAAAAAGACTGGTCATCATATGTTGTTTGATAGGGTGTCATGGGGGTAGGGAACATTGGTGTTTGAAAACCCCATGGGGGTGGTTGCCACCATTGTTGGAAATGTGGATTGTAAGGACCTCGTTGGTTGAAAGGTCTCATCTCTTTAAGGATAAAGACATGACCACAACAGAGGACATTGAACGGAACACAGGCATGAGAACAAAATCCACGTTCAACCCTCCAAGCCATGTGGTTCCACCACAGGTTTTAACATTTGAGAATACAGTAAGGAGTGAGATCACTGATCTATGCACTCGGCGGAACACCAGTTACAAAAATCTACCACGTTCTGAACAGCTGGCTCTTCAAGCCCTAGCCAAATATGATGATATCGTCATTAAACCGGCGGATAAGGGCGGGGCCATAGTCATCCTAAATGCTGATGACTATAGAACTGAATGCCTCCGCCAATTACATAATGTGAATTCCTACAGTATTTTGCATGAGGATCCTACTCACAGACTTAAGAATACCATTCTGGAATGCAGTGAAGAGGCACTCAATGAAGGATGGATCACTGCACAGGAGGCTCAGTTTCTTAGAACTCAATTTCCTGTCACTCCCTATTTCTACATCCTCCCGAAGGTACATAAAGAGCAAAGACCACCTCCCGGAAGACCTATCATCTCCGGCCAGGGCTCCATTTTAGAGCCTCTGTCGACTTTCGTGGACTTCTTTTTAAGACCGATTGTACAACAGATGCCTACGTACCTTCAGAATACCAAGGATGTATTGAGATTACTACCGACAATCGAATTCGATGTGGAGAGGGACTACTTGGTCTCCTTTGACGTAGAGTCCCTCTACACCTCGATTCCCCAAGATGAAACCTTGGAGACTATCATGTCCATTTTAGAGGCAACTGATTTGCACTCGATAACACCTGTCCATTTCATCATGACACTCGCACGACTGGCCATGAAAGAAAATTTTTTCAGATATGAAGACTCCTTATACTTGCAGACTTCCGGTACAAGTATGGGAAGTGTCTTCGCGCCCAGCTTGGCGAACTTATATGTTCATGCATTTGAACAGGAACATGTCTTAGCTCCCACTAATCCATTCTTGGCATCCATTCGCTTGTGGAAGCGATATATTGACGACGTTCTGGTCGTTTGGCGGGGAGATCTTGATTCTATTTCTGCGTTCCACCATTGGTTGAACGCACACAATGATTTCCTTAATTTTACAGTCGAAGTCAGTCAGACCAGATTGGCCTTTCTCGACCTGTCTATTTTTGCTACACCACATGGCCTGGAGAGTGAGATCTACAGAAAACCGATGGCGAGGAACTCGCTTCTTAGATATGACAGCCAGCACCCGAAGGCACTCAGAGACAACCTGCCTTACGGACAATTCCTTCGAGTTAGGAGGAATTGTTCCACCATTGAGGGTTTTAAAACGCATACCCAGTTGCTGACCACCAATCTTTTGGAAAGACACTATCCTCAGAGTTTGGTAAAACGCGCCCGCAGGAGAGCCGCTAATAATCACCGTGAGGCCCTTTTAGAGCCACCGATGCAGAAGCCTCCTGTAGATAGATTGACTTTTGTACATACCTTCAGTACACTTTCAAACCAGATACAGAAATGTATCAGACACCATTGGCGTTTGCTGAATTCCAGTAAAGAAAAGATTTCTCTCCCCTTGTTTGCATTCAAAAGAGGTAGTAACATCAAGGACAAATTGGTTCACACACGCCCCAAGACACCATTACCGAGACAACTGGGTACTCTCTGGGGCGTACCTGCAGCCACGGGTCACCATCCTTGTGGCGAATGTTCTATCTGTCCACAGACCTCACATTCAACAACAATTGATATAGGAACTAGTAAACCATGGGTTCAATATCAATTTACTAATTGTAACAGCAGCAATCTGATCTATTTGATCACTTGCCCGTGCCGGATAAACTATGTCGGGATGACTACTCGAAAAGTCAAGGCACGTATGCTAGAGCACAAAAGTACATTCAGATGCAAGAAGCTTACCACAAAACTCATGAGACATTTTAATGAACATCACGGACCAGAAGATTTCAAATGGACTGTGCTTGAAAAACCCAATATACCCTTATCTGTCAGTGATATCTCCAGATATCTATTCATTAAAGAGCAAAAATGGGTATATAAATTGCATAGTGACACTCTGGGTCTCAATGATGACATTCCCTGGGTTAGTCTTTAATCTGGTATAAGTTCCCCAAATGTTTCATAACACCATATACTTGTTGGTTTGGATATTTGTAGGTATGGCTTTGACTTTTGTTGCTATGTGGCTTCTGAAAAACACTTGTTGCTGTATCTTGGCCATCATATGTATATCCTGGTCTTCATATGATCATCACGATATTTGAACACATGATGGAGTACATAGGTACATTTTAACAATATATGCCTATGGACAAGAGAGCCGGTTAAGCGTATGCCTATGATGAGGTATATATGGGAACATCACTTCTTTGAGTGCACACACCATGCAGGGAATGATCATTCCATTATTAGTTGTATACCGTTTGTAGCCTTGGCCAATACAACAAGATCAACAGGGACGTTTGGCTAATTACCTCTATCTAACTACTGCTCTAACTACTACTATAACCCTCCTCTCACATGTATTGTCAATTGGCTGTAGTGAGAGTTAATACGGAGTGTTATTTTGCATCAGGGATCTTGGACTCTGTAGTTCGGACTGTCCTCGACTTTCGAACTACAAAACATTCACGCGTGACGTCAATTTGTAGTATTATGTTCGAACCCTGCTTTGAACTACAGAAGGGTTACGCGTGACGTCAATTCGTAGTCCAGCGGTGTGACGCCGTCTTTGATTAAACGCGCATTTTTCAAAACCGGAAATACACCCACGATAACAGGATGTATTTAAATCCGAGGAAGTTGTAACTCCGGTGCCTCCTTCCCAGAACTCGGTGGTAGTCCAGAGGTACCGACGGACAGGTTAGTGTGTGATTAATAACCTGATAGCGGTAAACGAAGTTATCTATCGCTAAGGAATATAACCCCCTAGACCGGGTCCCTGAGTATAGCGTTGAAGTAGCCCCAGATAGGTGAGACTGTACACTCGCCTACTCATGCCGTGATCTCATGTTATAACCTTCCCGGTTGACACAACGCTAAGGTTGTTTTCTAACAAAAAGGCGTTCTTTCTCCTTCTTTTTTGAAACAGCGATTTATTCTTACTGTGGTTTAACTTACATCACGCTTGCTTTGACTGTTGGCCCACTTGTCTTTAGCCACACGAGTGGGTAGTGAGTCTAAAAATATATTGAAGGGCATCTATAATCATTATCCAGGGTGGTGTAATGGCGTGAACACCTTGGGGGTATTGAGTCTATCTCACTTAATCAATTGAATTTTGATAGTGGGCTATTGAGGATATATAGCCATAAGACACTAACATTATATCCATGGAAATTAAGAGAAGGGCAGTATGCACATAGTAAGGTGTGCCTGCGCCTGTGTCTCTATTTCATACAAGTATTTTCTGCGAGAAATGATTTTTACAATTTCTTGACCTTTGACTGGTTTTTGTTTTAAAGAGCGGGAAGGTAGTGTAGTGCGATTGATACGCACATTTTGATTTGGTAAGACTCTGTACTTCAGACAGGGTTTCTTTTTGGTTTATTTGATTGTTGAAGAGCCCCCCCTTTTTTCTCCCCTCTTTTTTCTGTAGAGCGGGGCCTCATCTTTACCCGAGGAAGGTTCCAGGGAGGTGAGGTTTGGGCCTTGACCATGCAGGGTAAGCGAAATATTAGAGCCATTTTGGGCATACCATTATGCCTGTAGGTCTCATTTCTAAAAGCACAAAGTATGATAATTGATTTATTTTTCTGTAGGTGATGATTGCATCCTGTAAATGAAGGTTTCGCATCAAGCGAGGTTGTATGGTTCTTCTTATTACAGTGTCTTGATATAAGAAGTTTTTTGGTTAATGTGCAGTAGCTGCGATTTGGTCCTGAAGAAAGCCTGGATCATTTCCATTTGGGCTGAAACATGTTGACCATGAAGTAGGAGTCATGGTGTTTTCTGCTATGAGTCAGTAGCGGAGACTCTGGTTAACTCCTTTTGTTTTTACTAGGTGTGAGGAAAGAGATATTGCCAAAACACTTTACGTCTTTTCACATAACCTTTTTAAATCTCACTGCACTGCATAACATAGTTTTTTTCACAGTTTTTTCTATGTTTCTTCAACACGCTGTGGCATCAATTGTTTGCCTTGGTTGGGAATGGCATTCACGAAGAGCGTATGAGCTCGCCACAGAGGGAATCCTTATGATCTAGAGGTTACCCTCATGGAAGTGGCAGATTACCACGTGATAATACTGACCTACAGAGCTTGACACTTTAGCTCTATCACAACGATATAATTTGATGGAAATCTTGCTCAGCTCGGTTTGCCAGGGACAAAAGAACAGTTATCCTTCTACCAGCATACACATCACTTATTGTGCTTCCTCTTAGACCCCCAGTCCCTTTTTTGTAGTTGCATTGAAACAATGCCACCAGGAGACTCACTTATACAACATAAAGATTTAATAAAAATATACAGAAACTTGACGCAATTCGTCTTGAAGACACTTACAGTCCAAACAGAAATAGTTGCAACAAATGGAACTCAAGCTCAGGGTACAGCAACTAAAATCACACCACAAACATTACACGCAGTGATGGGAAAAATGTCCACAAAACGTGAACAAATGCCATTCTGGGTAGCTCAGAAAATAACACAGCTAGAGGCAGTATTCCCAATTACTCCCCCATATGAAAAACACAGAATGCTAACAATCTGCTTGCCCATGGGGATAACACCACAAGTAGAAGATTGTACCACTTGGGGTACTGTCTTTGCTGCCATTTATACCAGGACTCATTGTATTCCTTCATTAGCAGTGATACCATATGTATTGAGACACATACAAAACGAGTACGGAGCAGAACCTGCTCTGAACTTTAGGATGAAGTTACTAGGAAACTATGCCCAGGTATCAGCTATAATATTAGCTAATATTAAAGGGGAAGCAGCTTCAGTGGCTATCCGCCAGCACCTAAGGGAGTTCAGTCCTTTAGAACAGAAACACGAACTACCAAAAATAATTGAAACTGCATATGCAGAATTAGGCAGAGACAGTTTGGGTGGGAAAGCTTTAAAACCACAACTAATGGGCAGTCCTGAAAAGGACGCTTCCAAGCAGACACCTGCTTCAAATAAAAAGAAGTGGGACAATAAAAAACAACAATCATTTAAAGGAAATAGATCTCAATCCCGAGGTAGATCTCCTCTACAGGAGCCCTCCGAAAAGAGGTATAACCTCAGGAATAGGGATAAAATTAGGAAACCTGACAGGTATCAGGATACTGATACAAGTTCCTCTCACTCTTTTCAGGATTCATCGAAAAACTATGAGAGGGAAAGACGGTCAGACAGACAAGAAGAGCGTACAAAGTCCAGAAACAAGCAGCACGCTCAAGATTATACTTCCGAAAAAGAAGGAAAGCCAAAGCAAAAGCCACAGTTCACAAAAGAAGAAGGTTGCAGGTCTGAAGATCAGACATTCCCAGAATTCTGAGGACTCGACTACTGAACGGGAAATGGGTTCTGACGATGTTAGACAGTACTGCAGAAGTAACAATAGCTCGCCGGAACCTGATGGAATTTCTGGTGATAGCGGACTTGAATGATTATATCACAGTAGAAACACCCGATACTAGGGTAAGTGTCCCACATAAGGTATATGAAACAACGCTCCAGATGGAGGGGGACAAATGTAGAACAGTGAGAGGTCTCTTTTGGGAGAACCTTGCGTTTGGCTACGACATTTTTTAGCTGAACTAGATTGCCCGCCAGCATTCGTCATGGATTTCCCTAAAGGAGAAACAGTAATTCTACCAGCATTCTCAGATCATATTCCCAGGCACTTGCAACACACATATGCGCAGGAGTGGGCGGTAGCCCAAGCCCCAGCATTATACAAAAACCATGTTGGATGGGATGAGGATTCAACCCACCACATAATTCCTTTAAAAAATACTCCAACTGCACAGAGGCAGTATCCAATAAAGCAAAAGCTAAATAACAGGTCAGGGAGATCTTAGATCAACTTGAATACCAAGTGGTGATTGAAAAGTGCAACTCGTCAATGAATAATCCTTTGTTTCCGGTCATGAAACCTGACCATTCATATTGTCTAGTTTTAGATTACAGACACTTAACACACTTAAACCAAGACATTTGCAGTACAAAATGCACACAGTGCCGCATTAATGAATAACATTGTGCGGAAAAAATACAAAACGACACTTGATATTTCAAATGGGTTTTTCAGCCAAAATATAGCGCCTGAAAGCAGGTATTTAACAGCCTTTTCAGCGCTAGGGTCCCATCTGCAATTTTGTCGACTCCTCCAGGGGTATAAGAACAGCCTCGGATTGTTTTCGGCCAGAGTAACTGAGTTACTTCAAAAATTGGATAAAGAGGCATTGTCCTATGTGGATGATATTTATCTGATGGACGATGACCTAGAGGAACACTTGGACACGGTGAATACCATAATTTTGGGATTTGCATCTGAGGCCTACAAATTTAACTTTAAACAATCAAAAATAGCCCACCTCAGTGTCCTGTTTTTAGGATATGAGCTTTCAAGTGAAGGGAAAAGCCTGGCAGCCAATTTCTTTGAAAAATGCGTGCTGCTCCAACCTCAAAAATCATCAAAAGAAATTGTAGTTGACACTACACTCATCCCACATAGCAGTCAGATAGCTGGACAGGAAGTTTGTGCCCCTATCTGATACCACCTCTTTTGGAAAACCGACTCTGGTGAACACACCAAGCAGTGCTCTAGCCACTGCAGGAGCATCAATGGTTCTAAGAGGGATTGCTTCAGGGTAACTAGTGGCATTGTCCACTACCACTAAGATATACCTATTCCCTGATGCAGTAGGTGGGTCCAAGGGACCAACAATGTCCATCCTCACCCTTTCAAAAGGAACCCCAACCACTGGCAGTGGTATTAGGAGAGCCTTTGTCTTGCCCCCTGCCTTGCCACTGGCTGACAGGGGACACAGGAGCTGCAAAACTCCTTTACCCTTTCAGATATATGGGTTCAGTAGAAATGGTTCACCAACCGGTTCCATGTCTTTGTCTGTCCCAAATGTACTGCCAAGGGGATATCATGACCCAGAGTCAGAATGAACTCTCTGTACTTCTGGGGCACCACCAACCACCTGGTGGCACCCTCCTTGAGGTTTCTGGCCTCAGTATAAAGCTATCCATCTTCCCAGTAGAGTTTGTGAAACCCACTGGCATTCCCTTCCTCTTGCTTAGAAGCAATCCGCCTCAACCTATTCAAGGGTGGGACAGTCTCGCTGTCCCTTACTGAACTCCGCCCTGGAGGGTCCACCTGTTCCTGTCAGTTCTGCCAAATCTGACAGCTCTGGCAGGGATGGAGTCCCTCCCTCAGAGGCCAGCTCATGCCCATCAGGGTTAGATTCTTCCTGCACCTCTGGAGTTCCTTGGGCTGGTTCACCAGTGCCCTTGTCCTTGGATGCTTGGCCCTTTGTTCCAGTGTCCAAGTGTCCAGTCCCTCCCTTCTGGCTAGTCTGTGATCTAGTCACACCACATACCCACTCAGGGAGCTCCAATATTTTCATATGGAGTCCTCTCTCCACCTCTGACCAAACGCTGGACCGGGAGCACCTTTGACACAGCTACCTTCATAGGGCCTGTCAGTTTGGTAGTGCTGTCTGCATAAGTCACCTGGTGAAACTTACCAGGTAGCAACCTCCCTGGAGGCACCAGCTCATCCAGGACCATAGTTGCACCAGCCCCAGTGTCTCTGACAGCCTCATTCTCAGTCCCATTCACTTTAGGCCTCTGCCTGTACTTGTCCATGTTTGGAGGTAAGGCAGCAAGGGTTGCAATATTCACCCTACCCAGGGACACTAAGGTTGCTTCCACCACCTGACTACCCCTCTCTGGGACAGCACTCTCCACCCCTACACTTACACTGGCAATCCCTGTGGATGGCCCATTAGGGGGGAGCTTCTTGGCGCAGACAGCATCTCCCTGTTTGTGTCCTGGCTGGTTACAGTCAAAGCACTTACCCACTTTTGAGGGATCAAATAACCTACCATTCTTTCCCTGATTCCACCTCCTGGTACTAGCACTTGTCCTACCTAGGCTAGACTATGGAGGTGCAACGCTCTGTGGCCTCCCCAAATATACCTTAGCTCCGCTTAGAGTTTCACTGAATGCCGCTGCTAGACTAATCACTGACACCAAAAGAAATGTGCACATTTCCCCAACCTTAATATCTCTAAAGTGGTTACCATACGAAGAAAGAATACACGAATACAATTAAATATTGCTTGTATGATGCACAAAGCCCTCCACTTCTAAACACCTGGATACCTGGAATTGGAATTATCAGGTGGTAGCAGACCTTCCAGAACTGCTAACTCATTCCTACTCAAACCACAGACTTTTCGCAAAAAGAAAACGAGACTCAGTCATCTCGGGCGCGGCACCCAAGATCTGGAACTCTCTCCCACCGGAAATTCGCAGAATCCCCTACACGGCAGCGTTCAGACAGAAAGTAAAAACAATCCTAATAACCAAGTTCCTGCCTTAATTGGACCATGGATCGTCTGTTTTCGAAATGTCCGTATGTTTTTTTTTTTAATCAACTTTTAATTGTCTATGATTCTTTGCCTTACCTATAAATGTGCACGTTTATTAGCTCAACATGTAAGCCTCTCTTACCTCTATGTTTCCCTACTTTGTTTCCCTTTCCACTACTGTGAAGCGCTCTGATACCCTTCGGGGTCTAGTGCGCGCTATACAAAACTTTTTAAATAAATACAATCAATCCTGGGATTCATACATTTTGGTAGAACATACATTTTAGATTACGCGTAAAGGGTAAAACCTTTCTACGATTTAATAAAACCTGATTTTTCAGTAAGACAATGGAGATACACTACGTTCTTTACAAGCTGACATGATAGCTTCCAACACTTACAGAGCCGCGTAAACGTACGCGACCTGGTGATCTGCATAGTTGCGGGTCAATCTGGGTACACCTATCTGACATATAATGAAGGTGAAACAGTACCAATTGCATACAAATTACATTTGTACACAAATGCTGAGATGCGCTTTGCATCCACCGAAAAGATTCTAACAGCAGTACAGACTGCTGTAGTAAGAGAAAGAGCACTGGCACAGGGGAAACAAATATTAGTAGTGACTCCGGTTCCAGCCTTAAAGGCTGCGACAAAGGCAAGCTTTATATCCAAGATGGATACAATGGGCTAATTCTCTCACTGCAACATGTAGAATATAGGTACGACCCAAATTTAAAGACACAAGCATTCCTGCAATACGAACATGAATATCCTCTACCGAATGAAATAATTGCCTCTGGATCAGTATGAATAAATAATTTACACTGACAGATCTACTCAACCAGCCATAGGAAGTAAGCAACAATATAGCGCAGCATGTGAAATCGTTAAGGGTTGCATGCGGGATGGAAGTTCCATCCGAGTTGCACGAAAACGCACTCTCTAGGAGACTGCACGGCACAGTTGGCAGAGTTAAAAGCCTTGATACTAGCACTGGTAAATACGGATCGAGAAATCCCCACGCTAATTGTGTGTGATTCCTTTTACTGTGTGCAGTCATATAATGAATATCTGCAATACTGGGTTCAAAACGGGTTCAAAGACGCAAAAGATGGCACAATTAAGCATAAAATGCTATGGGAACAGGTAGTGGAGTTGAAATCCGGGCTACCGAGAGCTCACGTGATACATACACTGAGTCATCAGCGTGATGGCGTTCACGTTGAAGGGAATTAATTGGCTGACGAAGCCGTAAAGGGGGCTGTATGCTTGGCTTTCGTAGCTGCAATCACTCATTCTAAAACGAGAATAGACGGTGAGATTATGGTAGCTGTCATTACTTCACGCAAAAACAGCAGAGCATTACCGAAAACATTTCCACTCAAGTACTCCTACAAGTTAGATGCCAGTAACATTCCATTTGCTCAAATGGCTGGAGTGGGGGATAGAGTAATTCCAAACATAGATCGTAGGTTAGGTTTAATCCTGGCAGCACACAAAGGAATAGGTTCTGCACATGCAGGAGTTATGGCGACTGTTTACTTGTTGAAACAACGTTATTGGTGGCCTGGATTTACAAAGCAGACTAAGGACTATGTCTTGAAATGCAACATCTGCCAGCAGATGAAAGGTTCCACTGTAACACGTCCATCGCAGACACCATTGTTGATATCTGACAAACCACTAGTATGTTTACTTGGACCACTGCGGCCCCTTACAAAGAGATGGGGCTTACGGATATATCATGGTTGCAGTGGATTCCTGCTTGAGATTCCTATGGGTGTGGCCCCAGCGCTCGGCTGACACTCTAACTGTTATAAAAGATTTGCTAGTCTTCGTAGGGACATACGCAATTGGCACATTACATTCTGACCAGGGCCCTGCGTTTAGCTCTCGGGCTGACAAGGAGGCTATGCGCGGTTTGAGTGTAGTACTCCTCTCTGTACCATCCCGAGGGAAATTCAGTCATGGAGAGGAAAAACCGAAACTTAAAGCAGTCTTTAACAGCTAGAGTATTAGGCACAGGTGAGAGCTGTGTGAAACATCTGTATGGAGTGCAACAGGCTCTGAACAATATGCCAAGAAGTTCTCTGAGGGGGGGTGGTGGTCACTCCATATTAGGTCCTATTCGGTACAAGAATGTGGGTACCTGATCTTGATTGTGAAGGCGCAGTGGCAGATGAAAAATCTTTTGACATCCATGATCGTTTGGCTGTTTTACAGGATCTAAATGAAGCCAGGACACAACATAGTAATGCCCATCTGAAGCAGACCACCACTGGGGAAGTCAAATCAGTCACGGCAAGACCTGTCTGAATCCCAAAAGTCGGGGATCTGGTCAGAGAGAAAATAGAGGACAAGAAGAAGTTTGGGCCATCCTACAGAAAGCCTGTACAGGTCCTAGCAGTGAAAGGAACAAGAACTGTAATTCGACCGCCTCTTGCCGGAAAAAAGGAGAAAAGATTTGTCTCAATTAACCTACTCAAACCACACATGTTACCGATACTGAGTAGTAGGCCACGTGGACTTCAAAGTAGCAGACGCCCTCCTCTCGCTACAATACAAGAAGTTCAAACGGAAAGACTCATCCTGTTCGAAGAGTCCCCGATATGGAATGATGAACTATGCAACAATGTTATGGAACTCGTTCCTCTTGAACCTGAAGTTCAACTTCAAAATCAAACTCAAATTGAAAGACAAATTGCTATTAGACCAAATACAGATGTCTACATCAACATGCCTCGACAAGAGCAAACTACGATTCCTACAAATCCTGATGCAATACCAACAATTGATCGAGCTGCTTCTGGCTACTTCATAAACTTTGATACGTTTTCTTTGGATCCAAGTGAACCTGAAATGATGCCAGCCCAAAAATCACACAAGCAGCATGTTAAAGACTTTCTGAACTATTAAAAAAAGACTTACCTGGTATCACCTTGGATAGAACTATGGATAATAACAGGGATACTTTTCTTTCTTTTCTGGGTAGGCTTAGTAATCGTTTTTAGCATGCTGGTTAATGGCAAATATCTTTGACAAAGCTCTGTAGCCCAAAAAGTCAATTTAATTTTGAAACCACATCAATCATCTCATCGAGAACAAAGAGACCTGTCATCAGTGAACATTACAGCAGTTCCTATACTGGATGGTATAGTTTGGGACAAGGTTGATTTTGATATATTTGGCCCAACAGAAATTTAAAAAAATCCACATTTATTTAAAATATCATTGAGTGACATCATTACCTCAAGTACATATTCCGATGATTGGGACTTTGAAACTGTAAATAGCATGTTGTCTGATTTAGAAAAATCTGCTGCATTTTCTAATAGTGAAACATTGGAAAGCACATCAAATTTCAAAACTATGTATTGTTTTCAACATTATGGTCATCATTTTTTCCATAAATCTGCTAATACTAGAAATGTGTTTACATACCATCGGTCGGAACATTGTCCAGCACCGCCAAAAGGCAGTTCAAAAACATTGCACAAAAGTTTCCATATTTTTCAGGGTTTAATATGTCTGTCCCAGCCTCATATTATTATAAGGTTGCACCAACATCAGCACAGAAAAATATTTTAACAAACACCAAACAGATTTACTCTGCACCCTTTATTGCTCAGTTATCTGAACAAGGTTACGACTTATGGAAAGACACCAAAGACTTAAAATCAGTCTCGGGTACTAGAGAATGGCAAGTTCAGGGAACGGAAGCTTTATTTAGAGCATGCCTCATCCCTCAACAAATCATGTTTTTGAACGAGACATTGCAACATACATCTTGCCTTGGACTAGGTAAGAACAAAGACTCGAACACACCTCGGCTGCCAACACCATCACTGACCGAGGGTAACGAAACATCGAAAAAAGAGGTTATATTAGATGACATCATACAATGCAATAGATCTGACGCTGATTGGGAAAAATGGTTGATTTGGCCCTCAGACACCAATGGTTGTCAGGAAAGATTCATGGGTAAAACCGAAGGGTTTGTAATCCATAGGCCAGATCCAAGCTATGTACAGAGAGAACATCCAGGGGTAGTGACATCCTACAGTGTTGGTAAGCTGTGCCTCGAATGGCTAAAAACCTCAACACTCACACAGGTGAAACAACACTTATCCTTACTGTCACAGGATGTGGATCTTAGGAATTTTTTTTCTAGGTACCAGGAAGCCACGTCAGAAATGTTTCATATATGCTGGCATTTATGCTACCTACAATGAAATATGGAAAATATCCCACCAAGAGGCTGCTGAGAGATTACGGGAAATAGACTGTATAAATCTAGACAAATCTCTAGCAGTGGTAGACAATGGGTTAACAACATTGACCTCCAGGATATATTCCTTAGGCAACATTGTATCTTCTGCAATAGACATATTAGTCCAAGATTTAGCCATATTACAGCACAGGCAATCTCATTTCCGTTCTATTATGTTGTTAAGCTTGACGCTGCAATCTTTGCGTTCAGGCTATGTGCCTTGGCGTTTTATCAACAGTACGTCTCTGTTTTCTGAATACAATCTAACAGATAAACAGATAGAAATGGCACAAAGGAGAGCAAAATATACAATGCTGTGTATCGAAAAACCATCCACGGATTGGCTTATCCTTGGCCACATAACTCTACCGGTCACTACTTTTCAGTTTCAGAATTGCCTTGAACAAAAGCAGGCAGGCAGATAGATATGAAAAAATGGGTAAGGAATACATTAAGGAATCATGGGAATTACCATACAGATTTCAATGCCAGAGTGGGGATTGAGAAGTGTTTCTAAGCGGTACAAACTGTGAGAACGCTTTAAGTGGATCACTCATATGTCAGGATATAATAATGCACATGGCTTGTAATGGTTCTGTAGCAAACGTGTCCTGTCATCTGAGGGGTGCCCCAGCTGCAGTGATTACTCCAGCATTCAGGCTACTTTTAAATGGGAGTTACTCAATGCTGAACAGTCAAGGCTGCTGCAGAATGCTCCTGGGCATCGCATATCTGGTAACCGTGAGCTGCAGGGTTACTTTTTGTATGCATGTATTGTTTCCACTGACACATATAGTCAGGGAGGCACCATTATGGCCTTCACTGAATGTTTCTTTAATATGTTTGATACTCTAAGCAGAATAAAAGCCATGCTTTTACAGAAGTCTGTGCCCTTAACCTCCGCTCGAGAGACTTGATCTCCAGATCGCAAGGTCTTCGGAAGAGATACAGGCACTTATCCATACAAACTGCCCTTTCCGTTTCATAGAAATGGTAAATTGTATCTTTAACATGTCTGATATGACAGGCATAGTCCTCCTATTTAAGACCATAGGTTCAGGACTTCTAGGCGCCTTTCAGACGGTACTTGGAGTTATACCAAACTTCATACACTTCGTATTCGGAAACATCTTTGGAGGGCTTCAGCTAATCCTGTTTCTAATAGCAGGTATCCTGATTATCTTCTATCTGCTACGCAATGGACGTCCCAGTCACCAAGGACATGGAAAAAGCACTCCTGGAGCGTAAATAACGTGACCGCATGGTACAACATCTAGGCACACCTCGCCTAAGAGAACTAAGTGCATCTTGGTTCTTGTCATTTCGACCAGTCTGGATGGACTGCACCTTACCTGTCCTCCGATGCCTATTTTGCGGAGAAAAATGCGTGTTAGACCTTGTTTGACACTCCTATCATGTGTGCAACCAGACGTGAATGCTCTACTGGACCCGATAACGGCCCATGTTCTGCAGTGTCCCCAGCGTATTCCAATGTTGATGGCGGCATTTCTTGAGCCACCGCAGGTAGTAACTGCACCTGTTGATATGGACACCGGCTCCTCCACTGACACCCAGACTTTGGACGGCGCACAGACAGCCCCAGCACCGACTGAGGACAGTGTGGAACATCATCTGTGCTCAAGTGACGTACTCTGGGAGGTGCTACAGGGACCGTCTACTGCGGAAGCAAGCAACAAAAATGTTGGGTCTACCAGCCAGGACACATAAACAATTGACTCATTTGGCTTGTCATGTGCTGGAAGAAATTCGCCCTTTTTAAAAAATACAAGCTCAATTGGGAATTCAGATACAAAATTGACATTGACATTCCTTTCATTTCTTGGGCATCCATGGCTTTCAAATGCTTATAGTGGTTTGGACTATAGCTACGGATACTTTTAGAACTATGGCTTGCAAGATTTTAAAAAAAATGTTAACGTTTTTTTAGACATTTTTATGTTTTAAAACATTTTAGCAAAATAAATGTTTTTAATACTTTGTGCGTACCAATGTCTAGTTCAAATGGTAATACAATAATAGGTTACATATGTCGTCTAGTCAGAAGAGGAGTGGGTGTTATATTCCATATAGGTACCCTATATCCTTCCCTACATTACATACATAACGCTTCATAGGGACTGACCTTTTACCTAGATACGACACTGCATTCAGAACGTGGGTTTTTCCCTAGTTCGAAACTCATACATTATGCATGAGGCTTCATGGATGCACAGCTGGACTGACAGCAGGACGAACATCTCCTTTACAATATCGTTGTATAATGTTTAGGCCCGACGTCATCCTTTAGGACCCCTGGGGAGAGGTGTGGGTATATATAAATCACATCTTGCTTTAGAAAGACAGAGGAGACAGTGACATCCCGGCTGACACACTAACCAGAGACGCTGAGGTTCCTGCATGCAGACGCTCCAGCTAGCAGTGGTCTAACATCCCACGCGGGGTGTCCAACTCGAGACCAGGACGGGGTCCCTTATTCTCTCATTCTCAGGTAATGGGGTTGACTAGATCATAGAGGGATTCTTGGCATAACATCTACACAGATGTTAGGTACATTTAGGTACATCTAGTTTGGGAGGCATCGTAGGAGTACGCATTTTTATCATGTGTTTTATATACTTGTATGTATTCATGATTATTGCAAAATGGTAGAACTGCACCATCCTTTCACTATTGCAGTACTGCTAATCCTATATCTCTGTTACTGTATGATGGTTGTTGCAGCTCTTCTATTCTATACTAGAATTACAACCGTTCAATAAATTCTTATTGAAACGCCCAGACTGTTTTTTCTGTGTATCTCTGAGACGAACTAAGTGAGCACGAGTGACTGAGCGAAAGATAGTATATTGTTTCCATGGTCCTGAGGGATCAGGGTTGTCATGTTCTGAGGTTGCCAGAAACTATTCTCTCCCCGATAAGAGGAGATTCTAGTGGCACTGTGAGCTAGCTGATACAGACAGGCTAACATATCCGGTGGGGGTGCACGGAACCACTCTGCCACCAATCCCACAGTTTGTCATCCGAACGCGCAGATCCTGTATAGGGTATATAGGAACTACACCACAGCTTGTGATTCGGGTATACTGCCACCGTCGCTCAGTGAGGCTTTGTTAATTACACTCCTGAAGAAGGATAAAACACCATTTAAATGTGAATCATACCAGACGCTTTCGCTCATAAAAACCGATGCCAAGATCCTGGCAAAGATGCTGTCAGCCAGACTCCAACCGCTGATGCTGAACTTGGTCTTACCGGACCAATCTGGGTTCATACCAGAGAGGTCCACGTCACACAATATACGCACAATTTTCGCCATGTATCATTTACTGAATCCGGACCTTCAAGCCATTGCGGTTATTGGAAGCGGCCAAAGCATTCGATTCCATAGAATGAAGTTATATGTTCCGCATCCTGCAAAGGCTGGGGATATCTGACTACTTCTGTAGACTGGTGCGATTATTATACACTGCGCCTACGTATTAGATCCGGATGGAGGGAATTACATTTGAGCCAGTTCGGATTTGAAGAGGGACGCGACAAGGGTGCCCGCTCCTGCCGCTCCTCTTCTCATTGATGCTTGAGCCGCAGAGATACTTATCCCCAATATTAAGAGAATACATCAGGTTTGGGCGAATTTCGGGGCTCAGTATAAACTGGAATAAATTGATCTTAGTACCGTTAACGGAATATACTACGCCCCACGCAGTGGAGTTTCCCCTTGAGTGGTCTGTCTATCCGGTGAAATACCTAGGAGTATGGCTTCACAGAGACCTCATAACAGTGATAAGGGAGAACTAGGGTGCGGCTTACTTGGAAACCAGGTCTCCAGGTTCATAGGACTACCATTGTCGCTTGCGGACTGTATAGCTCCTGTCAAGATAATTGTCCTGCCGAAGTTTTTGGACTTGTTTAGTAATATCCCCATAAAATTATGCAGACAGTTTTTTAAGAATGTATGGTCTCAGCTAGTGAAGTTGGTGTGGGGGTGTGAAGCAGGCCTGAATAGCTTGGGATATGCTTATTTTAGATTACAGCAAGGGAGGTTTCAATGTGCCAGATTTGCATCTCTATTATTTATGTGCCCAAGCGCAATATGCACAATATTGGTATAATTCCCATGCATTTATACCGCACGTGGCGGTCGAGGATAGCGACGCCCATCTGAACCCGCTGCACAGCATGTTATCGCATATCAAAATGGGGACACCTAAAAATAAAATTAATACTATAGACTGTACTGTTGCAGCCTGGCAGGCTATAGTGCAGTCAGCAGCGAAGCTTCCGTTATATGCCCCCATGCTCCCAATAGCGCACCATGCAGCACTCTCGGTCACATAGGAAGCTGGGGTATGCGTTCTTTAAACACTAGCGGGTATAGAAACAATGTAGCATCTCTATCCTAATGGTAAATTTCTCACGGCGGAGGAGCTCCATATATACAAAATAAGACACCTCTGTTTATGTTCACATTTCATAGCCTCCGTGCGGCCATGCAGGCATTCTATCACTCCTTCCCAGATGAGCTGCCAACACTGCAATCATTACAGACACTACTGGTCAGCCCCACAAGGCACAAACTAATCACCAAGCTTTACAGAGCGGTAAGAGACGAGTGAGTAACTGACACATCTGGTATCCTAAATCATTGGAATGAGAAGCTGCAACCAAATCTCACACAGAAAGACTGGGAGATCAGCTGTTGTGTCACAGAGACATTGACGCCAAATGGCAACCTACGCATCATTCACTTTAAATATCTCCACCAGGTATACTATACACCAGTCAGGTTGCAAGAATATGGTATTAGAGAAAGTGATACCTGTAAACGATGTGGCTTGCAAGGGGCAGATTTTTTGCACTTGGCGTGGGAGTGTCGTCAAGTGCATGACTTTTGGGAGGAGGTGGTTAAAAAGACTACAGACTATGATCAATGCAGAGGTGCAATGTGATCCGCATGTGTGTCTTTTGGATCTCACGCCTCTATTAAAGGGCGCAATTGGCAAGTTTACAAATATTACGCTGCTCTTAGCAAAAAACAGGGTGGTGATGAATTGGGAAAGCAAGGCTGCCCCTAAGCCAGAGCATTGGGCAAAAGACTTATTGTACTGTGAAGAGACTCTCAACCTATATGCTGAGGAACTGCCGATAATGTCAAGACCCAAGGATATATGGGAGCCGCTATTGAGTTATCTGCGATCAAAGGCACCATGTGCACTAGATGGGGACGATGCTTGAAAGCTTATATGTCATATTTACTGTCTTGCTGTGTACATGTAATCTGTGAATAGCTTGCAGTGGAGGTACAATTGAAATGTGTAATCAGCGAGCCATATACTGTTTCTTTTCTGTTTTTCTTCTTGAAAATAATAAATATTTATATTAAAAAAAAGGTTGCACAGACAAAGCAATTACACAGAAATGGCAAGAATCAGATGATGAGTTCTGATGTGGGTTTTGCATCGTCTGACAATTCTGGAATGAATGGAGCACATCCAATGCAATGTGTGAGAATGGGAAATGAGATGGTGCAGATGCAGAGGTTGTGAAGGAGTTTTGAATAATTCTAGAATGATTGCAAAAATTGATTTTCTGAAGAAGCGCACTACTTGTCTTTTCTGTGGAAAAATCAATCACTGGACACAGGAATGTAAACAGAATCCAGATCCAATCCAGAATAATTTTGTTCCCTAGATGCAGCGGAGTGGAAATCAGATGTAGGCACAGTCAGTAGCCCCAGACCAACCAGCTTTTGTGCAGAATGTGAAAAAATAAGGACATTTCAGTATGAATATACCCATAACTCAGGTGATGCAGCAAAATATTGGAAACAAACCGCCTTATAATCCATGGTAAAGACAGAACCCATTGATTCTGAATAATGATTTTCCTCAGAGACTTGCTTTCTTGTTGCAGCCCTGGAGGTAAACCAAAGTGCCCCTTATGTAGATGGTGAGGTGAATGGCCACCCTGTATCTTTTTTTGATAGATACAGGAGCTACCAGTTCCTCAGTTTGTTCTGTGGAGGTTCCAAACCTATCCCTCTCAGAAAGAGAAGTCCAAGTTGTAGGCCTTTGCAATAAACAGGTGGATATCCGATTACGACAGATATTCCTGTTGAAAAGAGATTAATGGAAAATAATCATATATATATATATATATATATATATATATATATATATATATATATATATATTCAAAACAAAGGACATCCACACTCTGGAACCTTGTAGTAGTTTATTTAAGTTGACAGAGCCCTGTAATATATATATATATATGTGTGTGTGTGTGTTCTCCTTGTTGTCCAGTGGTACGGAATCCTGCCGCCATTTTGTTCCAGATTCCAAAAGATGCAGAATGGTATACAGTCATCGACTTTTACCTTGCGTTCTTCTCCATTCCTTTACATGAGGATAGTCAATTTCTTTTCACATTTCAGTTCCAAAATAAAGTTATCATTTGATCTTGAATCCCACAGGAGCATACTGAAATTTCTTTTATTTTTTAGTCCGATCCTAAAGAAAGATTTGGAGAGTTTGCAGTTGCCCTGTAACTCAGTCCTGGTGCAATGCATAGATGACCTATTGGTGGCATCTAAGACGAAACCTAATTATAAACTTGATACTATTGCACTTCTGAATCATTTAACTGACAAGGGTCACAATGTTTCCCCTACAAAGATGCATTATTGTAAGAAAGAAGTGATTTATTCGGGTCGGCACATTTAGAAAACGACAAGAAAAGTGCCTAAAGAACATAAAAATGGGTCCTCCAACCATCCACAGGGAGGTGAGGATGTTTCTGGGACTTGTTGGCTGCTGTTGACAATGGATTCTAAACTTTTCTCTGATTGTAAATCCTTTAATAAGACTAACTCCCAGTGATATGATAGATCCAGTGCCATTTGATGACAAATCCTTAGATGCCTTCTGAGTATTGAAGGAAAAGTTATGTAATGCGCCCACCTTCATTGTAATACGGAGTTTTATCTCTTCTGCCATGAGAAAGGCGGGTGTGCTTTGTCTGTTCTTACCCAAAAACATGGTAGGGTCATGAGACAAATTGCCTATCAGCTGTATTGGCTCCAGTAGCTGTAGCTCTTCCTGCGTGTCTGAAAGTGGTTGCAGCTGTTTGTATTGCAGCTGAGTGAAGGGAAGTAATTGTAATGGGAAATACACTATTTTTGTTTGTTCATCATTCATTTGGAATTTTACTGACCTGGACTCAGCACATGGCAAACAATCGTCTGACCAGGTAAAAACAAGTCATATTGGCAACTGACAACATCACTATCAGAAGGTGTAGTTTTCTGAATCCTACAACGTTGCTTCCTATCTCAGACTACTAGCAAGACTGAGGCTAGAGTGATAATGATGATCAACCAGAGAATGATTGCATTAATGTCATAGAGTTATGTACAAGCCAAGACCAATAATAAGAGAAATTCCTCTTGAAATTGCTGATCTGATTCTGTTTGGAGATAGTTCTTGTTTGAGAGACCATCATGGAGCATTGAAGGCTACTTATGCAATATGTTCTTGTAGTGATTTCCCTTTTGGGACCACATTGATTCTACCTTAGTTTCACGTATGAGCTGTTTTGGCTTGCCACTACTTTGTACAGACACACATAATATATATATTTTTTGTGACATGATGTTGTTTAGAAATACGCTGTACATATTATTTGTTATTCAGTGACTGTTCTTGGGATTTGGTCTGAACATTTTATACAATGTCGAACAACATGGTGCACTGTTTTATTGTGCTCGGCCAACAACATCTCTTATCATTTTTAGACATAACATGGTAGCACAGCTGCAGAATTCCAACACAGTAGTTCTTATCATATAAACCGTGTCCCCCCCTCCCCCTTTGGGGGGCATAGAGGAGAAGTCCAGCCGAGAGACTGGTCCTGGAGCCGAGGCAGCGGCCATGCGTAATCTGAGTTTACACCTATAAAGCAGACCACCTACCTACATGCACCAGGTATGGGTTCCGTTGCTAATCCCAGAGATCACTAATATATCCCTGTGCTCACATAATGAGGGTAGGGCTAGACAGATATATTAGTTGCCAATGTTGGGTTATTGATTGTATACAGCCTGCTAGTAATGCTGATTTCAATGCTCAGTTGTATTTGTTTACTTATCACAGCACACTTGTTTCAAAATAGACATCGGTAGTTTCTATAAATATATTGTAAACTTAGTAGGGGCGCGGAGGGGGATACTATAACGGAAGAGACTGAGATAGCTGCACGGTTAGACAGTATTATTCGACACTATATTGTTCACGAGATGCGGGGGTGGATACTGCAATTTGGAATATCTGACTCACATTAAGATGCCCTGGCTAACCAATGAGCATTGTGAGTATTTAATGCCCTCATTGGAACTGGAGGAAATAGTATCAGCGATAGCGGGATGAAATCATGCAGTGCGCCTGGCGTAGTTGGCCTCAGGGTCAATTTCTATAAAGAATTTCAAGATCAGTGGGTCCCACACCTAGCTACATTGTTTGAGGAGATGTGTGTTGATAGAATTATGCCACCTTCGATGAGAGAGGCTGTCATTGTGGCTATACTGAAGCTACTTTCTCGCTACTTAATGTAGACACCAAGATTTATGCCAAAATCCTGGCGACTCGATTGACACCGTTGGTCCCGATCCTAGTGGTGCCAGAGCAAGTGGCATTTGTTCTTAATAAGAACTTGACCTACAATCTGAGAACGGTATTTGGAGCGATACAACACATCCATCAAGACGTATAGGCAGTGGCAGTATTTCTAGACATGGAAAAGGCCTTTGATTCGGTCAAATGGCTGTTCATTAGGCAAGTTCTGAAGAGGATGGGACTGGGAGGTATATTTTTAAAAACGGTGGGGGTCCTGTATTACTCTCCAACTGCCTGAATCAAAATCGGCAATTTAGTTACTGACCCAATACAAATTACTAGAGGCACGCATCAAGAGTGCCCTTTATCCCCGATATTATATGCGCTGGTGGCGGAGCCGCTGGCATGCACTCTATGGGAATATCATAAACATAGGGTCATTCAATTCCCAATGTACGAACTGATTGTCTCCACGTATGCTGATGATACGTTGCTCTATTTTCAGGACCCTGATAATAACCTGTCTCTCATACTGAGGGAAGTTGTGAAGTTTGGAACGAATTTGGGCCTAAGGGTTAACTGGACAAAATCAATAATTTTTCCCCTTACTCCTGCTACTGTGCCCTTTATGCCTGATTATCCGCTGCAATGGACTACGGAGCCAGTGCGATATCTAGGAGTCAAAATACACACTGGCTCGGCAGTGGTTTTCTGTGAGAACTATGGGGTGGCAATCGGTAGATTGGAGAATGACATCGAGAAATGGATCCGACTGCCGTTGTCACTGGTAGGCCGGATTTCCATCATGAAAATGGTAATACTCCCACGTTTTCTGTTTCTATTCTCCAATGTTCCTATGGTCCTTCCGGGGATCTTTTTTCGCACACTCACATCGCTTCTGATAAAGCTAGCTTGGGCAGGGAAACAGGCGAGGCTCAGATGGGATATCCTCACACTGCCTTACCATCTGGGAGGACTAGGGGCCCTGGACCTTGATTTATATTATAGAGCCGGACAGGGTGCTCATGCTTATCTTTGGATGCATGGCCTACCAGATACGCCCCATATTCAGATAGAAAAAGAAGTCGCGACACCTCTCCCGTTACCTGCTATGTTGTTTACTCCCTCAGACTGCAGGACAGGAATTCTAGACTCTATAAATGAGACTAGACATGCATGGCAACACCTGCTGAAACTGCAAGCTGAAGCGATATTTTACTCACCGCATGCTCCCTTGGAGTAGTGCCGCTGGCTACCTCTGTGCAAAGACAGAGGCGTGACGAGAGTGCTCGGCTCTATTGATGTGGTGACAATTGGGGATTTGTTCATTGAGGGGAAAGTTTAGACATGGGAAGAGCTGGAGAAGCCGGCACTAAAGACAACACTATTGCACAGATTTCAGATCCACAGAATGAGACATGCACTGCCAGGAATCTTGGGCAGTGATTTGGAGGAACCGCCAGAAGTTGCACCACTCACATACATGATAAAAGCTACCACTCCAACCCAAATTGTGTCTAAAATTTACAAATGAACACTGGGGTACCGGGAAACCTTTTACACCAAGGCTAGACTTACGTGGCAAACTGATTTGGATAGAGAATTAGATGATGCAACTTGGAAGTATTGCTTTGAAAATACGAAGCGGATTTCGCTAAATGGGAGACACAGGCTCATTCATTTCAAATTCTTGAATAGGGTATACTACACGCCTGAGAGGTTATGTAGATATGGACTGCGTGACACGGCGATGTGTGAACGTTGCGGCGAAAGCCTGGTGGATATTTTGCACTTAGCTTGGATATGTCCTGGGATAGCTAATTTCTGGGTCTGGGTATTTCAAGAGATGGGTGACATCATAGACATGCAACTTACACCTGATCCCATGCTTGCTTTATTGGGGAACTCCAAGCCACTGCCAAAGGCAATTCGAAGATTGGTAGATATGAGTATGTCAATTACTAGGCGTAGAGTGGAGATATGTTGGACAAAAGACCCGACTCCTACAATTGAGGATTGGAACAGAGACATGATGTATTGCAGCACGCAAACTGAGAACTATAGCGAACTTCTCCCACTGCGCAGTCGTCCTAAAAACTTTTGGGCGTTGTATAAGACATACCTAACAACTAAAGACAGTGAGACTGCAAGGACTGATACTGCCATGTGTGATGAAGAGGTGTGGGAGTCGTAACTTCGCAATGTCACTGGTTAGGAAGTAGGGGGTCGAGCTGCTAGATTACTGGTCATTGCTGGGACAGCACGCATAGGAGGTATCTGGGGACCCTGAATTAAGATATGAATTGACTATGCTGTGAACCAGACTACAAAAACAGTTGTCAAAACTGGTTGTCATTGTTGATAATAGACATTACAAGGTAACAGTTGGCGAGACCGACTGTAATGTGATATGCTGAAGACTGTTTTTCTTTTGTATGAACCTGCCATTATGCTGTATGTCATGTCTCTGTTATTTAGAAAATGTTAAGTAAAAAAAAAAAAAAAAAAAAAAATATATATATATATAGTAAACGTCTTTTGTGTCTTTCTTTTGTTTACTATGGACATGCATGAGTGAGGAACAAAAGGTAATGATCTGTTTCTATGGTTCCCTTGGGGACTAGAGGTTCATGTTTTAGGTTTGTCAAAATCACCTGCTACACTGGAAAGGTTAGAATTTCAGGTGAGGCACTGTGAGCGAGTCGGATTTGGGCCTGCTTGTACTGAAGTGGTAAAGAGACTCTTACTAAAACTTACTTTACAACAGTGTCTCAGACACTGTTTGTGATTCCTAATGGGGTCGCAAATTGCATGCCTCATTAATATTTATGAGACAGGTGCAATTTACGACCACATAGGTAATAGCTAGCACTTCCAGGGATGGTGGCCTTCTGGGATATATGTACATTGACGAAGGCTGTCATGGCCGAAACGCGTTTGTCAACCAAAGGAACGAAAATAAAGTAATTTGGCATATTACGAACTCGAGTGTGCGCCACACTTTGTGTATGCAGAGCGTCTTGGAGAAAATGTATATATATATTTATCGAATGATTACTATGTGGAGGAATGGGGGGTTTTACTTCAGGATGAATTTGTTTTTTTCAAAGTAGACCATCCTGTGACCCCTACATTCTATCACATCCCAAAAATCCACGAAGATAACAAGAAACCCCCTGGGCGACCGATTGTGTCCTCCAAAGGTAGTCTTTTGGAGAACACTTCGGTTCTAGTTAATACAGAGTTATATCCATTTGTCTATGACCTGGTATTGTATGTCAAAGATAGCCCAGATTTTATCAGATCAATCTCTGACATTCCATGGGATGATAAATTTGTTCTAGTTACCCTTAACATTACTAGTCTTTACACAAGTATTAACCACATACAGGGTTTGGAGGCGGTAAAGACTTTCTTGAAAACCAGACCACTGAAATACGCTGAACATAACCAGATGATACTGCAATTCATATCATTCTGTCTGAACAACAACATTTTTGAATTTGGAGTTCAGCTGTACATTCAAAAGCAAGTTACAGCTATGGGCACGAGCTTCGCCCCCAGTTACTCAAATCTATTCGTGAGCTGGTGGGAGAAGCATGTGGCCTGGGCTGGGACCAATGAAGTCTGGGCACAGAATATCGCTGTCTGGACCCGATATATAGACGATATTTTTATTGTCTGGAGGGGTTCCAAAGAAGAATTTGAGGTATATCTTGATATTTTGAATACCAATGTTTACAACTTGCTCTTTACAAGTAATATGAGCTCTTGTATGTGAAGGACAGGCAATTGATGACAAAATTGTATCGTAAGCCAACAGCTGAGAATGCTGCCCTTCATTATACCAGTGAGCATCTAAGATGCCTAGTGAACAGTATCCCATATGTGGAGCTACTTTGGATCAAACGTAACAACACCTCCTGTGAGAACTATGAAATGACAAGAATGTGAGAGGAGCTCTTAAATAAGAAAGCTGACAACAAGCAGGAAGAAGTGACTAGATTAATCCTGACTTACTCCACCGATTCAACAGAGATTCGTAAGATAGTGACAGGGTCCAACTAGACCACTAGGTACCTCCAGTAAGCGCCACAGAGCTGTGTTGCAGAGAGATGTAAAAAGGGGCACGGTCTAGATCACCTCTCTGCAACGCAGCGCAGTGGCGCTTAATGGAAGCACCTGGTGGGCTAGTTGTCCCCCAGGGTCCCTTAGGATTGAAGGGGAATTATTTCCCCAACTTAAAACGTGCCACAGGGCTTGTTTGCACATGTTAACTCAGGCCCCGTCCCCTCCCTTCACCTCTGTGTAAACACACCCTGTGGCCGTTTTTAGTTGGGAGATTAAGTTCATTTGAATCCTGAGGGTCCCTAGGGTCCAACTAGCCCACTAGGTACGTCCAGTAAGCGCCACAGAGCTGCGTTGTATAGAGGTGTAAAAAGGGGCGTGGCCTCAGAACACCTGTCTGCAACACAGCTCCCTGGCGCATACTGGAGATACCTGTTGGGCTAGTTGGCCCACAGGGACCATCAGTATTGAAGGGGAATTGATTCCCCAACTTACAAATGGCCAGGGGGCGCGTTTGCAGAGTGCTGCAAGGAGGGGGCGTGGCCTCCAGCGCGATGCCGGTCTTTTATTTTTAATTTTTTTTTAAGAAGGAGGGCTGTGTGGCCCCCCTTCTTTTTCTAATTTACTGACTCTGGGACCCCATCCCCCAGGGCCTGCACCCTAATTTTTTTTGTTGAAAAAAATAAATTTGGCCCTCCCAAGGCCATAATCGGCCCCAGGGACCCCAACCCCCAGGTCATGGCCTTTTTAAAAAAAAAATCTTTAGGAGGGGGCTGCGTTGCCCCCCTCCTCAGGCCACTTATGGCCCCGGGGACCCCATCCCACGGGGCCGGCCTTTGTTTTTTATTATTTTAAAAAAATATATATTTATAGAAACACCTAGGACATGCTGGACAAACCGTATGTATCTATCACCATGACGATTTGCGTGATATTCATTCAAAGCCGACTATGCATTGAATGAATCCACATGGAATGTATTTACACCGCTAGTGAAGCTCTGACGTGTCTGACGCCCTACCGTGCCTAATCCCGGCGCCCCCGCCGGTGGGTACTCTCCAAGTAGACACCCTTGTCGTTTATTTATACAAACATGGGTAGCTATTGACGGGCACATTTAATATACACGCACACCAAGCCATTCAAAGGGGATTCGACAAAAATTCGACCAAACTATGCAAGAAACCCCCCTCACGGTTAATAAAACACACATCCACCGCCGGATGTGTAATACTTTTTATTTTACTCTCTGGAAAGGAGACGAACCTCACTTGAGAGTCACAGCGTGCTCCTGGCTGAGCCCAATGCTGTGTTACACCCACCAGTGCCCACCGATTGCCTCACACCTCTGTGTTGTATTCCACCAGCTAGTGCGTATGCTATGACACTCTCTAGCCCATGTGCACTGTAACACCACCCCGTGAATATGTCATGCCACACTTGCCTTCGCACAGGTTATATTGCCCCATCTAACGTGCCTTCCTCGATGCCTGTGTTATAACGCACAGCGCTATGCCATACATATTACAATCTGGGATCCATATCTTTGTCACAGTGCATATGCAACGTTACACTCCCCGCACATATTTTATATTACAACTTTAGAAACTAGTAAGGTTACACAACACTGCCCTGTGCATATTACACTCCAAGGAGCATATCGCATAGCACGAGCTAGTGCCTGTGCTATCTCGCGCTCTCCAATGAATCTGTCATTGCGCACAATGTATTGCAAATTATATTTCACGCCCCGGTTCATCTTATATCACACTTTTTGGTGCATAGTTTATACCATATACTATATCTAGTTTTCATTTTCAATCGTGCTCTCAGGACTATGTTCTATATAACACTGCGTCCACCTACCCTTTTCACGGGCATTACATTTTGCGATGGGGGGTGGAGGGTCAGGGGGTGTTTCTGCCAAGTGAGCCCGGAGTCAGTCACAAACGTCCTCTTCTTCCTGAATAAAAGTGAGATTATGCTGCATACTTGTTCATATTTCAAGTAGTTCGCACAGACAAACATTTTAAAAACAATAAAGTTCCTAATACCCACCTTCTCTGAACAGTTGTAATTGTAATTGTAATTGTAACTGGGTTTTGTATCGCGCCAACTCACCGACAGGTCTCAAAGCGCTACTGACCAAGTACAGCACAAAAGGTGGAATAAGAATATATAGATATCTGATCTATTAACCGACTATTGAAGCGGGAATGCGTCTTTAAAAAGTAAAGTTTTCAAGGACTTCCTAAAGTGGAGAAGATTGGGCTCTCTGCGAAGTGCCTCCGGTAGCTTATTCCAGATGATAGGAGCCTGCACTGAAAAAGATCTGCCTCCTTTTGTTGTTAGCTTGAAACGTGGTCGGGATAGCAAAAAAGATCCGGACGATCGCAAGGCGCGTTTAGGTTCGTGTATTTCGAGCCTTTCTTTTATGTAAGCTGGCGCCTGTCCGTGGATTGCTTTGTGGCAGATACACATACTTTTAAATTCAACTCTCTGCACCACAGGCAGCCAATGTAGTCTGTGGAGCAGAGGGGAAGCATGAGTCCTCCTCGGCACTCCAAAAATCAGACGTGCTGCGTCATTCAGAATAATCTGAAGACGGTTGATGGAGTTCTTTGGAAGGCCGAGGTACAACGCATTGCCATAGTCTATTCTAGACACTATTGTGGCTGAAACAATGGTTCGCAGCATATTCCTCGAGAGCAAGGGGACGAGTTTACGTAGTTGCCTGATCAGATTGGTACAGGAGCCGACTACAACGGATACTTGGTTGGCCATCGAGAGTTCCTGATCGATTTTCATCCCAAGACTCTTGACACTAGGGCATGGTTTTGGAGTAGGTCCTAGTTCTTGTGGCCAAAACAAGTCGTTCCAGGGGGAAGTAGAGGTTGAAATTACGAGGACTTCCGTTTTGTCTGGGTTGATTTTCAGCAAATTGGATGACATCCAATTCACTGTAAATTGTAGAATGTCTTGGGCCATTGACTGAGCCGATGGTGTATTATCGATACTCAGCAACAGCTGAGTATCGTCGGCATAGTTGAAAACTTTACACTTCATGTTTGCCAGGGACTCTATCAATGGTTGTAAATAAAGATTAAATAGGAGCGGAGAGAGCGCTGACCCCTGCGGGACTCCACAGGCTAGCATACCCACATCTGAGACCTGGTCTGCCAACTGGATCTTCTGCGTCCTTCTTGTTAAGAAGGCTGTTAACCATTTGAGAGCTTGCTCTCCTATCCCAAACCTAGCCAGTCTGTCCAAGAGCAGTGCATGGCTGACAGTATCAAACGCCGCTGAAAGGTCTAATAATATCAGGGCGCCTGGCTTTTTACTGTCAGCCATGCACCTTAGCTCGTCCAGTACCGACAGCATTACTAGTTCTGTGCTATGGTGGGCACGAAAACCAGCTTGCCGCTCCTGGAGAAGATGGTGAGATTCCAGGAGGGCTGACAAGGATTTTAGTACGTGCTGTTCTAGTACCTTTGACAGAAGTGGCAGCTGGGAGATTGGCCTGTAGTTCTTCAGGCTAGTTGGATCAGCTCCAGGCTTTTTTATCAGGGGTCTGACGCATGCCTCTTTGAAGGTAGATGGTAATGATCCAGGGGCTAGCGAGGTGTTTAAAAGGTCTAAAATCTGGTCTTCTAGAAACGGTATTGCTAGCCGAAGGATGTCAGGCGGGCAGGGGTCAGCGGGGGAACCAGATTTGGTGGATGCTACAAGTTTTCTCAGAGTGGTAGAGTCAATGTAGGGGAAGCTGGTAAAAATCGGGGTTAAAGAGTCTGAGAGGGGCAGTTGTTCAATGTGAGAGACTGGATTATCCTTCTTGATATCAGACAAGATGGTTGCTACCTTTCCGAGGAAGTATCCTTGAAAGGTATCGCAGTCAATCAGGATGTCTGCCTTTTCCTCCTTCTTACTCTGAAGGGGCTTGCTGCCCCATCCACCTCCTCCCTATCCTCTGTTGTCTGAATCCATGGACTAGCCTCCTCCCTCCTGCCATGCATGGTCTGATGTGCTGCCACTGCCCTCCATTTAGCATGATGTACCAGTCTACTCATCCTGCCCTCCATTGCCCAATTCTATGACCCATCATTGACCTCCTGCTTAGCCTCTGTGCATAGCTTGCTGCCCCTATTCTCCTTCCCCCTGCCCTCCGATGCCTTTGTGCATGCCCCTGCTCCATCCTTTTTGCCCACCATGTTCCATGGACCTGCCACTCCTATCTACTCTGAGTGTTCTGTTGAGCTGCCACTCCCTTCCCACCTGCCTAGCATTGTCAGATGACTGTAACCTGTCCCTGCCACCTCCACCCTGCCTGTCCACATGCCATGCCCCTATCCCCTTCCTCATGTCCTCCATGGTCCATTTTACTGCCACACCCTTCTGCCCTCCCTGGTCTGTTGTGCTGCAACTGCTCCTCCTGCCTGCCCCACGTGGTCTGTTGTGAGGCCCCTTCCCCTGAACTCTCTTGTCTGTGCCCAGGTCCTGACCCTCCCTTCTATTCTCCATGGTCCTTTGTGCATGCCCCTGCACCCTCCTTCTTGCCCATCATAGCCATTGTGCTGCCACTAACCCTCCCGCTTGCCATGCATGGTCTTCTGTGCTGCCATGGCCCTTCCCACCTTCCCTGTGTGGTCAGCTAGCTGCCACTGACCCCCTCCCACCTTCCCTCCATCGTCTGTGTGTATGCCATCATAGTCTCATTGTTGCTCTCCATGGTGTGTCTTGTTTCTAGTGCCCATCCTGCCTGACCTCCATGGTCATCTTGCTGCTCCTGCCCTGACCCCTTGCCCCCAGCCCTCTGTTTCCATGTGCAGACCCTTATTCCCTCCCTCCTGGCTTGTCTGTTCCATTGTAATGCCCCTGATCCGTCCCTCCTGCCCTTTATGGTCTGTTATGCTGCAGCTTTCTCTCCTGTCTGTCCATTATGGTCAGCTAGCTACCATTGCCTCTTTCCCCTCTGTTCTCTGTTGTCCATGTGCATGGTCCTATCCCCTCCCAATTGCTTTCTATGGATTGTTGTGCTGCACTCCCGTCCCGCATGTGCTGTGTGGTGTATTGTGCTGCTGCAAACCCTGATGCCTGCCCTGTAGGGTCAGTTTGGTGCACCTCTCCATGTCCCTCCTGTCCTCTGTTATCCGAGTCCATGTCCCTACCCCAATTCCTCCAGCCTACCATGATCCAATGTACCATACTTGCGAACATTTTGAACTTGGTAAGAGGGAGATTTTGAAATAAAACTAGGGTATTGATTTTCCCCTTTGAGTTACATTGAAAAAGAGGAGATTGTAGACAGGAGACAGATCAAATAAAGCCCATTTGAGCTTAAAAACATTGGACGTTTCCTGGCTGAAACGGGTCTGTTAGCATGTATGGTTGTACTACCACTGCCTCTTCCTTCTGCCCACAATGGTCTATTATATTGCCACAGCCTCTCTTGCCAGTCCTGTATTGTTGGTTTGTTGCCCCTGCCCACCTTTCCACTGCCCTCCATAGTCTGTTGTGCTGCCACTGCCCTTCCTGCCTGCCCAGTGTGGTCAAATTGTTGCCTCTGCACTCTCCTACCTGCCTTCAATTTTCAGAGTCCGTGCCCCTGCCTCTGCCTCTCAACAGTATCCCAATGAACAACTAGATTGCTAACATTCTATATTTATTACAAAAGTGTGGAACGCCTGACGTCATCTTGATGTAATCAAAACTGTAATACCTAGAGTATTTCCTTTAGAAATTACATATATGAGAGGGTCTTATTTGCATCAAAATTATGGTTAGTGCTCTAAAAAACTAAAATGAGGACATATTTTCTGAGTTTTCAAATAGCGACAAAGAACTTTTAAATTATTTGTAATCTTTATGTTTTTTTATCCAGTTGACCACTTGATTAAATGTTGCACCTAGGGGAGTGGATGTGGTGTTACTTCCAGAGCTGCAGACTTTGCAACTGGGGAACCAAGTTGGAGTTTCTTCTTCAGCTCAACATTCTGTGATTCTGGTCAAATCACTTAATCTCCCCATGTCTACAACCAAAATGAATTTGATCTTGTGTGATGTAACCAATGCTCATGTAAAGCACTCCAATACATGACAAGTCTGCACTATATAAAACTGCAAATACACAAAAAATAAGTGTTTTGCACACTTCTGTCATTGGGCTACATGTGGGCTACATCTGGGTGATATTTGTGCTGCATTTGGGCTCTTTTGTCTCTGGTGGCCATCTTGGGAGATTTATTTGTTATGAAGTTTCCTAATTTCCTCATTTACTGAAGTCTCCTCAGTAGGAAATGCTTTCAGTTTTTTACTTTGATTCCATAAAGAATGTATTCAGATATGTCACACATTTGCCATAAATTCTGAATGTTAGCACTCTAGTTGCTCATTAGATCACTGTAGTAAAGCTAATGCTCACCACGGAAGTCTGCTGCTGGTATTAAAAGTGCATGTTTCAGTCTGCATATCAGAATTTTTTTATGAAATAGAAGAGGATTTGAGAAGTCACTCAACATGTGCCCTCATTTTTCTTTCTTCAGCACTAATCATAATTTCTATGGCAAAATGAACCCCCTCATTGTGTTCCTTTTTAAATTAAATGTTTTAAGTGTTACCAGTTTATTCCAATCAAGATGGCTTCAGGTGTGCCATACTTTTGTCATAAGTAAGACAGTAAGCGCTCTAGTTGTTCTTAAGAACACTCTGGGACATTCTGTCATTGGGCTATACTTGGGCTACATCTGGGTGATATTTAGGCTACATTTGGGCTCTTTTGTCTCTGGTGGCCATCTTGGGAGATTTATTTGCTATGAAGTTTCCTAATTTCCTCATTTACTGCAGTCTCCTCAGTGGGAATACTTTCAGTTTTTTATTTTGGTTCCATCAAGAAGGCATTCAGATGTGTCACACATTTGCCATAAATTCTGAATGTTAGCACTCTAGTTGCTCATTAGATCACTGTAGTAAAACTACTGCTCACCAGGGAAGTCTGCTGCTGGTATTCAAAGTGCATGTTTCAGTCTGCATGTCAGAATTTGTTTATGAAATAGAAGAGGATTTGAGAAGGCAAAATGTGCCCTAATTTTTCTTTCTGCAGCACTAATAATAATTTCTATGGCAAAATGAAACCCCTCGTTTTGTTCCTTTGTAAATTAAATGTTTTAAGTGTTACCACTTTATTCCATTCAAGATGGCTTCAGGTGTGCCATACGTTTGTCATAAGTAGGACTGTTAACGCTCTAGTTGTTCTTTAGAACACTCTGGGAAGCTGCAGTAGAACACAAAGGAATCAACTGACAGTCTCTGCCCTTGTTGGATGTACATGTTTTACTGAGAATGTCAGACTTCATTCTCACATGACTGAGAAAGATAATGTGAATTTACAGAAAATATGCTCTCAGTTTAGCTTATAGATCACCTTCCAAACCTCTGTGGGAAAAGCATGAGAAAATAGTTTTCTCTAAAACATGATTCATGATATCACAGCAGATGGCTTTTTCACATGGTAAAATCACCTTAGAACACACCACAATTCCTAAAATGAGTATGGTACCATCAACAAATGATTTATAATGTAACTAAAGTCTTAAAACCTTCTATTAACTGCAATGCTTTTTAATGAGGTGCTATCATGTATATTGGTCCCAAGATGGCTGCCAACACTTCTTGGATGAAGTGCTGACAGCCAATCAGATCTCACGATGAGATGTGTGGTTAGGCTCCGCCCAGATATATATGTGATTTTACTTTTGATTTTCTCAGGAACTACTGAACGGATTTACACCATTTAAGCAAAAGGCACGAGTCTGAACTGAGGACTACCTCTTTGCCAAATTTGGTGTAATTCCGTTCAGCACTTCGGGCTGTAGCTGCGTCAACAGGTCCTATGGGAAAATGCATGGGGAAAATGCGTTTTGGGACCCCCCTTTTTTCTCGGCCCCGCTTGACGAATCACCGTGAAATTTTCAGGATAGGAGCGGACCGGAGCTGGCCAAAAGTTTGGAAAATTTCGCGAAGGTTCATCAATCGACGCCAACGTTATTCCAAATAGAATGTTGCGGATTTCCTATTGAAAACTAACTATAACTACCTACTGGCGACTGCCAGTAGGTAATATATATATATATATATATATATATATATATATATATATATATATATATATATATATATATATATATATATATATATATATATATATATATATATATTACCTACTGGCGGTCGCCAGTAGGTAGTTATAGTTAGGACCCTGTTTCCATAGGAAATCCGCAACATTCTATTTTGAATAACTTTGGCGCCGGTCGACGAATCCTCGCGAATTTCTCAAAATAGGTGGGGCGCTACGCTCCGCTCCTACCCTGAAAGTCTCGGGGGGATTCGTCAAGCGGGGGCTGAGATAAAAGGGGGTCCCAAAACGCGTTTTTCCCATGCATTTTTCCATAGGACCTTTAGACAGGGCTACAGCCCGAACGGCTGAACAGAATTACTAGAAATTTGGCAGAGAGGTAGTCCTCAGGTCAAGGAAGTGCCTTTTGTAGGTTTGGTGTAAATCTGTTCAGTAGATTCTGAGAAAATAGCCTTTAAATCAATATATATATCTGAGCCAGCTTACGGTACGCTTACCGTAAGCTTACCGTACGCGTACGGTGGCGTGCGCGAGCGCGATTCTGATTGGCTGTTAGATCTTAGTAAACATTCGAATCGGCCGAAACCAGGAAGCGGCGGCCGCCATAATCTCTCTCTCACTCTGAGGGGGGGGCTGTAAACAAAGGCAAAAAACATATAAAGGGGCTGTTTAGACAGCGCCCATGCACATAGCCATGTTAGTTGAGTCCTCAAAGATCCCCCAAGGCCAAAAACGGTAAATTTTTATTTTTTGAAAAATTTCGCCGATTACGCTTACCGTACGCGTACGGTGCGCTTACGCTAAAAATTTAATAAAAAAAAAAAAAACACTCTCTGTGCATGGCATATTATTGTCATCACTTACAAATTAAATTTAACAGATTACCTATCACAAGGAAGCGCATAATATGTCCTCCATGTGCGCACGGTGCGTAACGTGGGCACGCGGTGCGCGTAGCACACTGCGTGCCCACCTTGCGTGTACGGCACTAACTGCGTAAAGTGGGCGCGCGGTGCGCGAAGCGCACCGTGCGCGCACGGAACGAACTGCGTTAAGTGGGCGTGCACGCCACGAATGGCGTAAAGTAACTTAGCATTTAAAAAACCGTACAAATTCACTGAAAAAACCATAGGTTTCACACACGTTATAGTTAGGAATTAGCATTTAAAAAACCTTGCTAATTCAATGAAAAAACCATAGGTTTCACACATGTTATAGTTAGCTGGAAATTTTACTGATAAAAAACCAATGAAATTCCCCCGTTATAGTTACTGTAGGCAACTATAACTCACGCGACCGTAATCCTCTGGTGATGACATATGTGTCTTTATGAAAAAAAAAATTTGTAAAATATGTATAGCTAAAATTTAATGGAAGAAGACATGGGCAAATAAGTGTCTAAATACAGTATTAGCATCAGCAGAGGATTGCGGTCGCGTGAGTTATAGTTGCCTACAGTAACTATAACGGGGGAATTTCATTGGTTTTTTATCAGTAAAATTTCCAGCTAACTATAACATGTGTGAAACCTATGGTTTTTTCATTGAATATATACATATATACAGCTGAGAGACATGCAATGGGGGGGAAACACATCATGGATCCATGAATGAATATAGTGACTCTAAAAATGGATAGGGGGCAACATTGCACTGACCCAAAAAAGAAGGGAAAATACACTTCATACTTTTTTGCTTAATTATTTTTATTGAGCAGAGCTATTGGGAATCAAAAAATATTTGCAAAATACAACAAATTTGATCAAAAATGCAAATTTTGGTTCATTAATTAGAAAAGCATATTCAGCTAAATTCATCATCAAATTAGTAGTCAACAAAATATTTTCAAATCTGTGAAAATTTCGTAACTGCCCCCACCCGTTTAGCATAAGCTTCTTCAAAAAGCTTTGTATGTTTCATTTTCATAAGCCATTTTTCGAACAAAGGTATTTCGAGTGATCTCCAGTTCTGTAAAATTAATGAACGAGCAACCAACATTGAAATCACAAGGAAATGACTCTCAGTTTTCGAAAGAATAGCCTCCCTACTAGGTATCCCAAACAGAGCAGCTTCTACTATAGGTTTGTACGTTTTTTTAATCGCCCTACTAAAGTATTAAAATACTCTCTCCCAGAATGTTATTAGCATAGGAAAAGAAAAAAAAATATGCTGCCATCCCCCTTCTAATAAGGTACCACAACGAAAACAACTATTTACCACCTCTGGATTCATTTTATTTAACGCTTCTGAGGTGTAATATACCATCCAGTGAGCAAGAAATGCCATTCTTTTATAGTTTGCAACTCTCAATGTCTTATTTCCTGTAATTGATATCTTTTGCCAATCTTGATAAGAAAAAACACATTGAGTTTGAGTTGCAACTTTCTCCAACATTTTTAAAACCAGAGGGGACTCGTCTTGGGAACATTGAAACAAACAATGCGGTAGCAATTCGGCTGGGGGGGCGGTATTGAATATAAGATTATATCTTTTCAACAAATGAATAATTTGAATAAATTAAAAAAAAGAGGGTTTATTATTACTAGTACCTCTATCCTGCACTTCTTCCCAAGTAATCATCCTGCCCTGTATGGTAAACTGGTTAACAATCCCCAAACCGGAAACATTCCATGTTTTCAACTGAATGGGATGGATATGTAAACCTAAATCTCTACACTCAGTTCATTGTAAGGAGAAAAAAACCTGAAAAATCCTTTTGTTCGAAAACAGTACGAAGTCGATATGCAAGATCCACTAACGTTTTATATTTTGTTTTCTTTAGGAGTTTGGATATCTTTAAGAATGTGGGAACTTGAGTTCCGGCTTCTTGGATCATTTTATTAATAAAAAAATGATCGACCTGCTTCTGTTTAGATAATAAGCATGCTACGTAATCAAAAAATGATGATTCATAATATAAACGCATATTTGGAAGAGCTAAACCACCTGAGTATGTAGTTGTAAAATCGGCAACTTAACTCTTGCTGCCTTTTTATTCCAAATAATTGACCTGATCATAGAATCGATCTCTTTAAAGAAACTGGCATTCACCTTAATCGGAATGTTAGAAAAAAGAAATATCAAAAGAGGTAGAATAGACATCTCAATAAATGCCACTCGCCCTATAAAAATTAAAGGAAGATTAGTTCATTTATCAAGTAGTTTCTGAATCCTTGTACTGGTAGCATCATAATTCAGCTTAGCTTACTGCCCATATTGGCCCGTAACGTAGATCCCCAAATACTGTATGGGATCCTTTCTTGATGCTTGTTGTTTCAAATCATGTGGCAGGAATTCAGTCCCAGTATTTAAAATTAAAATTTCAGTTTTGCTTGGGTTAATTTTATAGCCCCCTATTAGTTCGAATTTCCTAAATTCAGCCATTGTTGTCTGCATATTAGACTTTTCTGGGGACAGATACAGAATGGCATCATCAGCGAAAAGTTTTAATTTTGCCATTCCATCGACCGGGGCTTTAATATTCCTATTGGCTCGCATTCTAATTGCGAGTGGTTCAATAAAAAAAGTAAATAAAAGGGGTGATAAGGGACAGCCTTGCCTAGTCCCGTGATATATATCAATTAACCCTGCCTGGGCCCCATTGACTATTATCTGGGCCTGTGCCCCGTGATAAATATTTCGAAGCATAGTGATCACTGTGAACGGAATCCCAAACCTAAAAAGTGCAAAAAATAATGTATCCCAATTAACTAAATCAAAAGCTTTCTCTGCATCTACGATCATGATGCAACCTGGTATCTTATTAATATTGAAATAATCTAAAGCTTGAATCAAAAAACAAGTATTTGTTGTCATCATACGACCTGCTATAAACCCTGTTTGGTCATAATGAATCACTTCCTTTGCTGCAAAAACAAAACCTTGGGCCCAAATCTTCATAAACATTTTATAATCAGCATAAACCATCTAATAATCTTAACTCATTTCGACCAATTAGTTTACTGAATGCTGATTAAAAAATGTTTATGAAGAATTGGGCACAAATCACATACTTGAGGAGAAAAGGTAAAAACAGAACAGTCTTACTCATCCTAGCGTCAGGAAGAGAGAGAGGATGAGTGCACTGTTTTAGAGGAAGAAGCGACACCACAGCAGCTGAGGAAAGGAGCACTACATCCAATAGGCATCTCTGAACATCCAGAGCATGGCAAAGAAAACTCTGGAAACTCGGCACATCCAATGAAGAAAGGAGAAGCAATTAAAACCAGCAAGACAGTTGGCGGCAGGAAATCCTTTTGTGTTTGAATAACCGGAAATAAAACCAAGGACAGAGTTTACGGAAGGTGGCCTCTATATAGTCCCCAGCCTCGTCTACCGCACATCACCAGTCACATGAGGTCACTCCACCAATCTGCAGTCAGTGACGCTCAGGCTATGTCAAACCAGCGAGACCATTGTACATACATCATAGCCACTCACAGAAAAGAAAAATAAAGGAGGAAAAGGGGAGCGGTAAGTAGAGAAAGGTAAACTATTGTCTCAGAAACCCAGTCAAAACAGGAATAATCATACAGAGTGTTTTTTTTAAAAACAATGCTAAGTCGGGACACCATTACGAGGTATTTATAGTACAGCTGATATGGGACGTAACCGTACCCCTTCTCATAAGTGGAGGTGATGATGGCGTAGCTGTGTGGTAACAAATTACGGCTTTAGCAAAGAGGTATGAACGACAGGATGGCTTTAGTAATCGCCGGGTAGTTCCAGTTTCATTGCTACTGGATTTATAACTTGCAGGATTTAGAATTAAATACATTTTTATTAGCAGAACACTTGGTAAGGCAATACATTGCATTGTTGCCTACAACTCAAATGGACGGCTGCATTGAGGACATTAAGGCGGAAGAGAACCAGTGAAGTACATCAAATCTGTATAGTTTAAGAACAAAGCAAGCCGCCTACAACCCAACCTGGGCTGGCCGCGTCAATAAGAGGGAAAAGGAGCAAAAGACGGTCAAGGTCGTACACAAATCATAGTTAAAGGAGACCTGCTGAGTGCGGAGCATATTTGTTCCTATAAAAAGACCCAGGCCCATTACAGCAAGTCCAGGGCCACTGAGTCTGCCTTTTCCAGAACAAGAAAACAAAAAACACAACTGAAAGAGAACATCTGAAGGCCCCTACTAATAGACTATTAAAAAAACCCTCTCCAGGTGATACGTGAATAACAGACATGTGCTCGAATTTGGCCCAGCGTGGAGGCCACTAGCAGGACATGCCCCTGAGGGGACCTATCAAAGGCCAGCAGGCCCTCCCACCCCCTATTGGTCCGGTATCAATTTCAGAATACGTAAGTAAACAGGACATACCAGCTCCCGGAATTCTATAGAGAGAATTGAAATAAAGGGGGCCCATATCTTCACGTAATCTGATTTATCCCCCAGGGTGGCCATGGACAACCTTTCCATACCTAAAAGAGACCACAGCTGGTGAAGCTATTGAGTATGGTTCGGAACCCTATCTGTTTTCCAGCCCGATAGGAGCACTCGGTGGGCGGCATTTAATGCCAAAGCGATCTGCCTTCCTTTGAGGGAGCGCAGAGGAAAGGTCAAAGTGTTGGGCAATCCTAATATGGTGTATGCAGGTAGCCTGGGGATAGTGGTGTCAAAGGCCTTGTCTATCTCATCGAGGATTCTTTCCCAATATTTTGTAAGTTTCTGAAAATTCCACAGCAAATGAAGGAGGGTACCAGGGCTCCCACACCCTCACCAACAGAGACCATTGCACTGTAAGTTCCATTTGGTTAAAACGAGCTGGTGTGTATTACCAATAAGATATCATTTTATATGATGTTTCTGTGTGGCCCATGGAGTGTGCAGTGTGGTGAGTCCTGTAAAAAATATCCTCCCACTCCTTGTCTGATAATATACACCCAATTTTCACCTCCCACCGCTTCTGCCCAGCAGTCCGAACCCTGCGAATACCCTGAGAGAGGAGTGGATATAACTTGCAGTATTTTAAATGGCCCAACGTACCTAGGCTGTTGTTTTTTGGGCCCACTCAAACGTAAGCTTTTGGAAGCCAACCAAATCGAATCATCAGGAACATATGATGGAGAAGGATGCCGATGTTTGTTCTCTTGGTTCTTCATACTCTCTTTAGCGGCCTGTAGATGTTCCTAGGGTGTTTTCCAGAATTCCTTTAGGGTGGAATATAACGTATCTACTGCGGGTACCCTCTCTGTAGGCTGTATGGGCATTGTCTTGGGATGGAAACCCATAGAACAAACGAAAGGTGACATCCCTAGTGCTAAATGATTAATGTAATTATATGCAAATTCTGCCACAGGCAGAGTTTTCACCCAACTGCTAGTTAGAGAAGACAGGAGACAGCGGAGATATTGTACCATTGACTGATTGGTCTGTTCCATTTGTCCGTGAGACTATGGGTGATAAGCTGAGGACAAACGTAGTTCCATATGTAGGGTAGGGTTGTACATAACTCCCTACAGAAACTGACACAAATTGCGAGCCTCTGCCTGACACTATAGTGATTGGGATACCATGCAGCCGTATGACCTGTTGAATGAATGTGTATTCAAATTCTTTTGTGGTGGGAATCTTAGGTAACGGGACAAAATGAGCCATTTTAGTAAATAGATCTACTACACCTCGGATCTTGGTGTACCCTGACCTCTTTCGGGAGATCAGTGACAGCATCCATACTAATGGTGTGCTATGGAGAAGGAAGTGTAGCGTGTGGATGCAGCTGTCCTGCAGGAGAGGTATTAGAGGCTTAGTTGATTGCGCAGATCAGACAGGAAGACACAAACTCCTGTATATCATGTCCAAGATTTTCCCACTAAAACCATCTAAGGCATATCTCTTGAATCTTTGTTATACCAGAACGACCAGCCAATGCTAAGGAATGCCACCACTTTAGGACCTTGTCTCTGAGTTCTGGCTGAATTCAAAGGTGTGTGTCATGATACAGAACCCCCTCCTGCACTTTATACAAAGGGTTGGACAACCAAGAAGTAAATTCCATTTTTTTTCCTTTTTCTTGACCTTAACCAATAACCCATTAGAGGAACAACACCTATGATCTGATCTATGGATTTCATGGGTATATCGCCAGGTGTAGTGGCATGATGCAGATGGGACATATGCATACAAGATAGGGTGTCAGATTTCACTTGTTGAGCACCAGGCCTGTAAGTGATAATGAAAATCATGTTTATTAAAGAACAACCCCCATCTCATCTGTCAAGGGGTTATAGCTCATGCTGAGCAAAAGAATATAAGGTGTTTGTGGTCGGAATAAATGTCTATGGGATGTCGAGCCCCACATGAATAATGGCTCCATTCCTGGAATGCTAGTTTACTATCCAAGACTTCCTTTTTGGCTATAATGTAATTCTGTTCTGTAGATAAGAACTTTTTCAAGAAGAAGGCATTGGGATGCATGAGACCAGAGTCAATATCAAGTTGAGACAAAACCCATCCAATAACAAACTCGGAGGCATGCGCCTCTACAAAAAATGGTAATATTTTATCAGGGTTTATCAGAACTGGAGCAGTTGTGGATCTAGTGATCAACAAATCCAAGGCTTGCTGTGCTCTTTAGACCACTGAAAGGAAACACCTTTTTTAGAAGTTTAGTGATAGGAGTAATTATATCTGAAAAGTGTGTGATATAAAGGTGGCAGTAGTTGGCAAACTCCAATAATGCCGGTACCTCCCTTATTCATGTAGGAGTAGGCCAGGAAGTTATGGCATCTATTTTGTTGGAATACATCTGAATTCCTTCGGAGAAGATAATAACCCTCAGAAACAGAACCCGGGGAACTTGGGACATATAGTTATCAAGTTTCACAAATAAGTGATTTTCTCGCAGTTCATGTAACACTTGTCTGACATGATGCTCATGCTCTGTTTTTGTTTTTGAGAATTGTAGTATATCGTCAATGTAGACGATAACGCTTATATCATAGAACTCCATGAGCACTTGATAGATGAAAAATGTAAATGCTACAGGGGCGTTACAAAAACCAAATGGCATGACACAGTATTTGAACAAACCAAACGTTGTGCTGGCAGTGTTCTACTCATCTCTTTCATGAACTCGGGTGAGATGGTAAACCTCACGAAGGTCCAATTTGGTCATCACTGTGGCATGCTGTAACTAATCCAGCAAAACGGGTATCAAAGGCAACTGTATTTATTCTTAACGGTTACCTTGTTTAAGGCTCTATAATGAATGCAGATCTCCCTCTTTTTGAGAAATAAAAAAGGGGGAGAAGAGGAACGTGTAACAAACCCATAAGATAACATCTCCTCTAAGTATTCCCTTAGATGTTTTGTTTCGGGTTCTAAAAGGGCATATATCCTGCTAGATGGCAATGTTGCTCCTGGAACCAGATTGATACGAAAATCCAAACAGCGGTGAGGGGGTAACATAGCAGCTTTTGCTTTATCAAAGACATCTGCATATTGTAGTTGTGGAGCGTGAATGCATGGCTATACATGGGGCACAAGTAAGCGGGCGGCCCAGTCTATTGCTTCTTGGTAACAGTGTTGCAAACAGTGCTTAGAGTCTAGATTGACAGTGCACTTGACCCACTCTGTCCTGGGATTATGTAGCTGTAATCACTGTACGCCTAGTATGGCTCAGAAGGTAGGTTGTCAATCAAATCAAAACTGATCGATTCAGAATGACCATTTTCACAGATTGATGTGAGGGGTTCAGTCTGCATCGTGATCAACCCTGATTACAATTTAATACCAACTATTGCTCTGACTGGTTTGGGTTCTTTCTTCTGTATACTGGGAATACCGTATGTTTTGGCCAATTGTATATCCATGAAGTTACCTGTTGCCATGGAATCCAACAAAATGGTAAGAGCGGTTCTATTAGTGTTTGTGATCACCCTGGTCACTGTAATAGTGAAATTACACAGTGCCCGCAAGACTGAAACCGCTAATTCATAAGAACATCTACCCTCGTAGTGTTCTTGTACCGTACATATAGGCAGGACACCATGCTCAATAAAAGCCACTGTCTTCCTAGCACGGAGAAATTTGGGTTTAGTGGGACATTGGTGATCATAACGGCCTCCTTTTTGTCCGCCATGTAAACCCGAGGAGTGTTGGTTCTGTTTTTCTCCCCCCCCGTTCGTTCATTAAATCGGTGGTGTAGCTTTACCACCAGGGGCCATATGTAGGTAAATGTGAAATACCGATTCGTTAATTCCGAATTTTACCGATTCGGTATTAAGAAATCGGTATTTCCGATGTACGTAAAGATTCGGTAGAAATTACCGAATCGGTAAAAATCATTAAGAAATACCGAATCGGAATAAATCCAATAAAAAAAAAATGAATCCCCATTACCGAATAGGAAATACCGATTCAGTAAATACCGAATCGGTAAATACCGATTCGGTAATTTTAAAAAATCGTAATTTGGGGAATCAGCCAATCCTGTGCATCCTCATTACCTCCCAAACAGGAAGTGGCCACACCCAGGCAGCTGCACTGAACCTGGAGCTGACTGTGAGGCAGGGAGCAGAGGAGAGAAGCCAGGTGCAACTCCACAGACTTTGACATCCAATTGCCATCCAAATGGAAAACCAGGACAGGGAGAATGAGGCACCAGAGAGGAAAAGAAAGCAGAAATTCAGTGGGAGAGAGCTGGAGGTCCTCATTGAAGATGTCACCAAGGACCATGACCGCTTATTTGGGAAACAGTCCCTGCAGGTGCCAGAGTCCCAAAATAGAAAGATCTGGCTTGCTATCCAGGACAAAATTAACGCCATTGGAGTTACCCACTGCTCCATTGATGACCTCAAGAAAAGGTGGTATGACCTGAGGAAGGCTGCAAAGGCGAGGCTTGCAGGGAGGCGGAAGCAGGCAGAGAGCACAGGTGGAGGGTGGAATACAGCACCTGCACCAACTGCACTGGATCTGCTGGTTGAGTCCACCCTTCAGCCGGAGAGTGTGAGTGGGGTCGGCGATGCAGACAGCTCAGCCAGAGCTGCCAACAAACAAGGTAAGATGCATTCACAGCATGCTGTGCACCCCCGACCCCCAATCCCCAGAGAGGCATAGGGACTCCCACTCCAGTTCATGTTTTAACACTAACCTGCAATGCATCATGGGAGATGTAGTCAGAAGTAACACATGTCAGAACAGTCAGTCCAGCAAACCCAAAGGCACGTGACAGCAATTAGCAATTAGCAGGGAGAGGACAGTCAGTGTGATTGGCAGGCATTACATTTATTACTATGCAAATGCTGCCAGAAAAGTGAGCATATGTACATTCTGTCTCCACAGGCGAGCCATCTCGCAGGGCAGCAGAGGGGAGCAGAGGAAGGGCACCCAGGCCAAAGAGGAGAGAGGAGGAGGACCAGTCGCCTGCAGAGCACACCACTCCACCACCACCACAACACCCACCATCAACGCCACCACCATCACCACAGTTACCATCAACGCCACCATCACCAACGCCACAATCAACGCCACCACCACCGCCAGGCAGGAGGCATGCAGTGGCCACCCTCCAGCCGATGGAGGTGTCCGAGGAGGACACCACGGGTGGACAACAGTCTACAGTGGCTGAGGTTGACACCAGGGCAGGATTACAGTCCCCCACAGAGCGCGCCCACACATCTTCCAGACGCCGCAGGGATAGGGCAGCCAGTCCTCAGGTCCAGGCCGAAGGTGAAAGTGTGTTTGCTGGCCTCGAAGGTAACATGCTGAAGGTCCAGCGCCTGCAAGGGAGAGCAATCCGGTCAGTGCAGCGGGAGATGGCACACATGAATGCCCACATGCACCGCATTGAGAAGGGCATCGGTGCCATGAACAACACCATGGCTAAGGGCATGAATGACGTGGCGGAGGCTGTGAGGCTGCTGTGCAGCAAGTTAGACGAGGACCGTCTTTCAAGGCGCAGAGAGCGGCAGAAACTGGACAATTACACCAAGGCGGTGAACCGCCTGTCCACTGCAACCTCCCTCATGTGCAGACGCTCTGTGGCCATGCAAGAGGAGATGGCACCCTGTAGTCGTGATGTGGCTAGGGGGCTGGTCACAGTGACTACTGCACTTGAAGTGCTCCAGACAGACAAGGTGGCCACAACAGGTGATGGGGTGAAAGTGAGGAGGCTACTAGCCGTAGTAGCATCACACCCCCTCCCACAGAGTCCAGGAGGCGCAGCGAACGCCACAGTGCTGGCTCTGGACAAACCGGCAGTGCGGACAGTGGGGCAAGGGAACGTGGCAGTGCAGCGTGTGGGCGCAAGAAGTAGAGGCAGCCATGCTATGGTTGTACTGACATGGGTGACGTAACCCATGTTTGTGTGGACACTGCTTTTGATCTTGGTGGTGTGCTATGGTCATTAAACACCATCACTAAAATACAGTAACTGGCTATGTCTCCTTACTCACTCAGAAGTAGTTGCGTATTATCTCAGCCCGTCTGTGTCTCCCATCCGGTGCTGCTGCCACACCTGCTGCGCTGTGCTCTGGCTGTGGACAGTCCTCACCCTCGTCCTCAGAGTCAGTTAGTTCCACTGCTGTTCCTTTCTTTGTGGCAAGGTTATGCAGCATTGCACATGTTGCTATTATTTTGCAGCAGGTGTTGGGGCGGTACTGACGTGCACCTCCACTTTTGTGGAGGCAACGGAACCTGCTTTTTAGTAGTCCAAAGGTGCGCTCCACAACGTTGCGCATGCTTTTATGTGCCACATTGTATCTCCTCTCACTTGGATGGATTGAGAAATGGAGTCAGGATAAATGACTGCACGGCATATGCGCTGTCACCTATATGGGAAAGAAAGTGCCATTAATCTGAGTCACCAATACATTCATTCAAGGTATACATCAGGGTGTGTCACATTGATTTACCTAGCAGGTATCCTTCTCCAAATTCTCCCCCAGTCAGACGTGTGTATATCCCACTGTTGCGGAATATGTAGGAGTCATGGGTGTTCCCAGGGAATTTTGCCACTGTGTCGGTGATGATGTTGGCTGCATCGCAGATGACCTGCACGTTGATGGAGTGGGTGGATTTTCTGTTGCGGTACATGTACTCCGTGGCTGCAGGTGGGCAGATAGGTATGTGTGTCCCATCAATGCACCCTATGACATGCCGGAACTGTGCCTTTTGGTAGAAGTCTGTTTTTGTTTTCTGCAGTTCGGCCTGTGTGTGGGGGAAGCATATGTAGTGATGCATCCTTTGCATCATGGCATCCAGGAAATTGTTAAGGAACCGAGACAGGCAGCTCTGCGACACTCCTCCTGTTGCAGCTATCACCCCCTGGTAACTTCCTGATGCTAATAGGTGAAGGCAACAGAGCACCTGGACATGTGGTGGTATGGCGTGCGCCCTTGTTGTAGGATGCTCCAGGAGTGGGTGCAGGTCCCGTATCAGGTCCAGGATAGTTTGGGGGTGTAGCCTGTACCTTCCATGTATTTCTGCCTCAGTGAGTTGGAATAGTGTGATGCGCCGACTGTATATGCGCTCCTCCCTTCTCCAGATCCTCATTCCTGCTGCCCGCAGTCGTAGACGCCTTGCAGTAATTTAGAGGGCCGCCATTCTGTTGCATTTGGGGCTGTTTAAATGCTGTGCACATGATTACCACTTGCTTTGAGTCAGTGGTAATTACTGAATTTCATGAAATTCGGTATTACCGATTTTTGGTACATCTCTTTTACCGATTTCTTATTTACCAATTTGGTACTTGGGGTTTTCGGTATGTCCGAGTCGGTAATAAGGAATCGGTAACTGATTTTAATTATTTTACCGATTCCTTATTACGGAATCCATTCGGTTTTACATACATTGCAGTTGGCTAAATACTAACGGTGATATTTAACGAATTTCACCGTTACCGACTGGTATTTAGCCACCTACATCGGGCCCCAGATCAATAAAGTTTGTGCAGTCCTCAGGAGGAATATATCACCTGAGACAAGATGTCTTTTAGCTCATCACAGAGACCTTGAAAATACAAGGAAGTCTTTTTCTGCTGAGGCCTATGAGTCTCAGATACCAGACCGTTGAAATTAGAGATATAAGTTAGCAAACCCTGTTTTCCCTGCCATATGTTAAGTAATTCGGTATCACTGGCCTGCATAAGACCATGTCTAGCAAAGAGACTTTGAATCTGATCCTTGAAATCTGCAAAATTATACAAAATGGGGTCATCATTATCAGCCAGTGGTATGGACCAGGTAGCCACTGTGCTGGCCAGGTAGGATATTACAAATGCAACTTTGACAGCGTCATCTGGAATGGCTGCAGGTTTACAAAGATAATGAAAATGACACTGATTCATGAAAATTCAAAATGTGCTACTGTCACTACTAAAACTTCTGAGACAGCTAAGGGAACGGTTACCGGAGTAACTACAGTCAGATTAACAGGCGGATTACCACTAGCAGTTTGAAATGTATCATATTGAAAGGTGGCTGGTTGTACGATAGGTACATGAGTCTTAGGGATGGCACCAGAAGCACATCCCCAAGAATTTTCACTTGATTTATATGTATGGAGTGCTCTCTTTAGGGCCTGATTCTCCTGTCATAAATCCTGAACTTCTGTCTGGATAACTGATAAAGCAAGCGCAAATTCTTAGAGCGTGGGACCTAGCCCCACACTCTCTGGGACATTGGTGCTATCTGGAAGTCCCACTTTCTCCATCTTCGTTCGGGCAGTATATATTCCATGGGCTTGGTTTTCTGTTCCGACCCCAATCACCTGAAAACCAGGTACTGAGGAAACGGAGAATGTCCAACCTCTCACAGAGCTTTTTACCTTCCACTCTGACTGGAGAACAGCCATGGGCGGAAAAGCACCAGGGCAAAGGAGGTAAACAGGGGAACAAGGGACGGATCTGGATATCCAGAAGCAGCTCCTTAAATGAAGGTGTAGTGGATAGATGATCTTTCTGTGGCCAATCTCCTTTATCGTCAAGGAAGATGTAATCAGCATGGGATTCTTTAAGGGAAACGGAAAATAGCATAAGCAAGAAAGTGTTAGAAAAGAAACATGCACTGATTCAATAAGGTTTATCTGACCCAAGGAATGTTATTTGATGATGTTTGTATGATGCTCACCCAAGGCTTTTGAAGCAACCTCTCAGGAAGGAAAAGAATAGCTACCAAATCAGCAACAATAAGGATTCCTGTAAAGTCTGAAGAGACTTATATCTATATAACCAAGCAGCTGAGAGACTTGAAAAAACACATAAAGGATCCAGGAATGAGTAAAGTCATTCTAAAAATGGGGTATTGATGGAGGGGAATAGTGCACTGACCCTAAAAAGAAGGGAAATACTCTTCAAAGCACAAGTCAGATACTTGAGGAAAAAAGGAAAAAACAGAACAGTCTTACTCGTTCTGGCGTCACGAAGAGAGGGAGGATGAGACCACCGATGTAAAGGAGGAAGCTACACTACGCAGCTAAGCAAAGGAGCACTGAATCCAATGGGCAGCTCTGAACTTTCAGAGCATGGAGAAGAAAACTTGGGAAACTCTGCACATTCAACGTGAAGCGGGAAACAAGGACACCAGCAAAACAGCTGGCATCAGGAAATCCTTCTGTGTTCGATGAACCGCAAATGAAACCAAGTGCAGAGGTTACGGAAGGCAGCCTTTATATAGTCCCCACCCTCGCAACTACCACGCATCACCAGTCACATGAGGTCGCTCGACCAATCCGTGAGGCAGCGAAGCTCAGGTTACTTGAAACAGGCGAGACCATCGCACACACATAATGGCCACTCACAAAAGAAAAATAAAGGAGGAAAGGACGAGCAGTAAGGAGAGAAATGTAAACCATGTTTTTAGGAACTCAGTCTAAACAGGGATAATCATACAGAGTGTTTTTTCAGAAGGACCCCCCCTCATTCTAAGTCAAGACACCATTACGAGTCATTCATGGTACAGTTGTTACAGGACATTACAAGGGGCCAGGCTGCCCACGTGGAATCGAAATTGTTTACCGCTGACAAATAAAAAAATATTTCCATGCACGAGTGCCAGAAAGGCTCACGTGTCAACTGAACCTTTTTGGAGATAGTGGGAGTTGTCATGACGATCTAGTGTGGCTAGGCACTGGATCGGCCTGTCTGAAAGAAATGCGTGCTGAGGTTGTGTTTGCAGCATGTATGAGAGACCGGGCCTGGCGTGAGCGCTGAGCGGGGCTGCATGGTGGCAGATTTAGCCACTGCCTGCTGTGTTTCTGGAAATCTAAATGCAATACGATTAAGAGGGCCGCTAGTACAAGACTAACACTGTATAATCCAAGTTTCTAAAAATTAATTAAATGTAGTACCATGCATCTTGACCCTCGAAGAACTTATAAGGGGTCTAATACTTACAATGAACATGTAGCCAACATCAATAGCCAAAAACAATAGCAAGTTGGCTAGTTGGTCAAAGGACAAAGTGTCCGCTTACAAACAAAGTACCTTGCATCTTGACCCTCAAGGGGTAGTTATGGTAAATATGTGCCTGACAATAATAATAGTAGCTGTAACCAAGAGACAGATCAGCTGGCTGGCCAAAGGGCAAAGTGCCAGGTGGGGGAACACATGGTTCTGGTTGTTCCGATAAGAGGTCTTGTTCATGAGAGATAATAATCATGGGAAGTAAGAGACGGTAATATGTTCCAAGAATGGTGTGGAACTATACAGGGCTCTGTATAATACAGTGGATGTATTGGATAAGGTCGTAATAGTGTGGGGGATGATATGATTTTTGTAGGTGCGAACGTATGTATCCTGGAGTAAACGGATCAGTGATGTTGTGTATTGAGTTAATTCCAAGGTATGTCATCATTCAATCCCTAGGTATGGGATTGGGGAAGAGGGTTTACTTGCCCCGCTGTGGGCCTGGTTCACAGTCTTCACTGGGTAGTTGCGGGCTCTATGGTTGGTGCTAAATTCAGTAGCCTGATGGCTGTAGTCACTGGTGTTATTGAAAATACAACAGAGGCAGAGGAACTGCCCATAGTGGAGATTTTCACGAAGGGCCTCAAGATTGTGACTGTTGTGTAATAAGAGACTATTGCAGTTAATCATCTTCTTAAAAGTAGTTGTAGACAGTCTGCCATTGTCAAGGGAGATTGTGAGGTCCAAGAAAGGATGTTCTCTTTCACAGATGGTCTTCATGAAACTCAAATTTGGAATGAGTGAATTTATCCAGGTGAAGAAATCTCCTTAGGAATTGGTATCACCTCACCAGAAGATGATGATATTGTCTATGTAATGCCACCATAGAATGATATTAGTATTGTAGGGGCTTGTGGCTTGTGTCTACAGAGATAAATTGTCTCTCTCAGTCAGCTATGTGCAGACATGCTAAGCTGCGAGCGAAGGTGCTTCCATTGAAGTGCCTTTTATTTGATGGAAGAGTTGGTCTTGGAAAAGAAAGACATTTTCTTTCAATGTGATAGATGCGCATTTGGTGGTGAAGGTCACTGGGTTAGCTGATGTCCTTGTCTCAGATTGAAGGCTGGTCTCAATGACCTCGATGGTGGCGTCCTGGGGGATGTTGCTGTAAAGTGCCTCCACATCGCGGGTCATCAGAAGCTAGGTCTTGCACAGGTAGTTTGCCATGTCAGTAAGGTTCGGGACATCCCTGGTATCTTTAAGAAAAAAGGGGGTCTTTCTCATGAGTGGTTGCAGAACGTGCTTGCCAAATGTGCTTAATGGTTCCAGGGGTGGGGAAGTAATCCTTTGTGGATCTTCAGGAAGATATAAAAGTAAGGTATCTTGGGTGAGGTGTAATTCGGGAACTTTCTTGTGATCCATCCTTGTGATTCCACTTATGTGAGTAGGGTTTCCATCCTGGTGGTGAGTCTTTCTGTGGGATCGATGTGGATCAGTAGATAGTACATGCTGTCAGACAATTGTCGAAGGCACTCTGTGTAGTCTGTGGTGGTCAAAAAGGCAATATCACCACCTTTGTCTGCAGGTTTTTTAGATCGTAGCTTCTAGCGTAAGGGCCCTCACCGCCTCTTGTTCATGGTTTGACATATTGTAGAAGGGTGCAGGAGGATTTGTTTCTTCCACTCCCTTAAGAGACTGCTTGCTCAAAGGTCAAAACTTTGTGGGGAGTCATCCCAGTCATGGTGAGGAAAATAAAATATTATAAGGCCTATGTGTCCCCGTGTGTTCCCCACCACTCATGTGCACATACATGTCACCTATGTATTTCCCCTCCATGGCCTGTCTATCATGATGCTTATGCTATAACGTGGCCTGCCATCATCCAGTCTCTCATGAGAGAAACGACAACTCTGCATTGAGGCCTACACGTTTTGCATCATGTTTTCCTGCATTTTCATGAAGCCCATGTTTATGGCTCAGCCAGAGCCGAAAAGAGGTTTCAGACCTCAGAACGCTCTGAAAGCTGCAGCTGCGTATCCTTGGCCTTGCACACTTGGGCCTCAGCCAAAGGGGCCTCGACCGAGGTGCCGAGACAGTATTGAGCACGGTTATCTGCTTACTCCTACCGAAACCACATTCCTGCCTGGAGAAGGAGGGATAAACACGACCCATCTGCAAAGGAGAAAGCCTAGCCTCTCTGTCTCTTTTTGTGCGATTACAAAGCTCACGTCAGTGAAAAGCCCATAGCCCCCATGTAAGACTTCAGCAGTAAACGAAGAAATAAATGCCACATTGGCTCTTGGTGATGGGCAACCTATGTCACGAATCAGTCCCTGCTCCAGACTTTAGATATCAGATAATACAAGATGTGCTGGTCGCCCTGACACTGAAGGCCTCATTTTCAGACTCCAGACTCCCCGGTTGCATAGCAACCCTTTCACACGTCAGTTACACGTCATGCTCGAGTTGAGCACAAGTAAGGCAAAGTTCCAGTAAAGTTCCAGCTGATCACGCAACCCCCTCCAGGCATCCACCCACCTATGACACTTACCTATTATCATCAAGTGGACGCCCACCTTCACGCCTACTTACACGCCCACATGCTCTTATCTCATTCTCTCTTGCTCCGCCTGAAGCACTCCTTCTTACGTATATTATTACAATGTATATATACTGTACTCTGTGAATAAAGTTTGAGAATATTGAGAATATATTCTGAGAATATTTTGAGAATTCTGACCAGAAGACCCTTCCTGATCCCTTGTGGTGATGGAACTATTCTCCCTATAACTCGAGTTATTGGAATAAAGCCCTTTTGAACCTGATACCACAGACTCAGCCTCTTGCTTTATGCATGATCATATTGATAAAGAAATTCTGAGTGCGTAATACTTTATTTACGACATTAATGGTGCCCGAATAGGGACAAATCTCTTTCCCCACACGCCGGAGATGAAGGTCCAGTTTTGCCCCCTTCCACAGCCGTGACGGACTTCAAGTGCGCACGTCGCGGGTTTTCCCGCCAACTCCCTCAGGCCACCGAAGGAGGAGGACTGCGACCAGGCATCCATACGAGGCGGTGAGGATTGCGGATCGTCCTAACCCAGAGCCCACCTGCGAGAGAGCTGTGTCCGAGGTTTCTAGAGATCCACCTAAGATACGCCATTCCCTGCGCAGCGTCAAGTGTCCGAGGCCTTCAAGTTCAAGTACAAGTTCTGCTTCCCGGTGAGTTTCTCATGGGGGTTGCAATAATGACGGGTTCATTTAATGAACACGGTAAAGACGTGTCTCACTTGTGAGACCGGTATGTTCAAGAGCATGCATTCAAGAATTAATGTTTCAAGAAATGAAGTCCAAGTTTTCAGGTGCACCGATATAACTGTATGAATGTTATTGTCTTAGTCAGGTTCAGTTAGGTTTGAATGTGTCAGGTTTTTATGTAAGTTTGTTTCATTGTGATTTTTGTTTTTGGGTCATTGTGATTTTTGTTTTTGGTTACATTCCAACATGCCGTTGTTTTCAAAACTGCGTAAGATATGTACCAGAAAAGGTGTACTAGAGGAACCAGTTAACTTTCCGCCTAGAAACACACCTGGACATTTCATGTACTGTAAGCATGGTTTAGATGCTGTGTTGTTTTTAGAACTATGGGTGGATTACACGAAGGATTTAGAGACAAAGTATAGATGGCCTATCACGGGAACGTGGGATGCGGAATGCATTATGAAGGTAGAGGAAGGTAGAGGAAGATAGAGGAAGAGCTATGGAAGAGAAAATGTAGACCTGCTCAGAAGGATGCCATTGAGTTTTGGCGCAAGGCGTCACATAGAAGGACAGAGTAAGTGTTTCACAAAGCAGAGAGAAGTAGACAGGAGTCTGAAAAAGCCAGAGAAAAGAAGTTACAGGAGGAAGGGGAGCGGGTAAAAAGAGAACAGACTGAAAGAGAAAGAAATACTGTCGTTGCTGGTATTTATCGCGTCCTTTCAGAGGAACTAGCAAGAGTGCCCCAGTAGAAAGACCAGTTAGAGTGCCACCGCAATACATATAATAATGATATAGTAGCTCAAAGGTTCTTGAGCCTCCCACCAAACGAACAGCGCATAGCTGGTGTTTACATGGTCCAACATTTGATTACGTTGTCAAAAGGAAATTGAGAGGGGTGTACCTAGAGAAAGAGTAACCCCTGTGATTTGATGACACCCCTAATGTACAAAGTGTTAACGAAAAAATAATTAGTGATCGGTTAAAAGTTTAGCTTGAGAAAAATTGTGGGTATTTCGAATTTGCAAAATTGTACCAGAATACAGGTTTGTGTTCTTGGTGGTTCAGTGAGCCAATGTGCTGGGTCCAGACAAATTGTATATAAAAACGATCTTTCAATAGGGCGAATTATTGCAGTTTATATGGAATTGAGAAGACTTTTTGTCTTTGACAGCTTCAGAGTGAGGTCCGTGCGCACCGCAGCGGCCCTCCTACTTAGCCCCCGCTTCAGAGTGAGGAGAGGGTGGGGGCTGAATAATGCAAAGCTATGCAGAAATCGGAGACAGATTCTGACCTTGAAGCCAAAGTGGGGGCCGTAAAAGGAGCAGAACAGAGACACTGCTTAGAAAGCTTCTCTGACATAGCATCTGTGTAATGCCTGCAGCCGGAGAGCCTTGAGGGCCAGGAGTAGAAAAAAAAAACCAGATGGCTGGCAGCCCAGGCTCAAGCCGCGCTGAGGGGCTATTTTTAGCTTCTCTGATAAGACAGGGCAGCTGAGAAATGAAAGTCGAGAAACATTTCCTTTGTTCGATTCTGTGCAAGACCAGTGCCCCGAGGAAATGTCTATGTTTTATTTTTTAGCAAATGTTACATTGCTTCTAGACAAAAAGTAAAATGATGCTCTTGCTTGAAATTTTAAGGGCTATATGCCTATATAAAAACGATTTTCAAATTCAGACAATTTTAAATTGTGGCCCAAAGCTGCCACCAGTTGGATTGGCAAAATGATCCAAAGGTTACAAGTATGGAAAGACACATGAGATATGCGCCTTCAAATAGGAAATAAGGGAACATTGTGTTGAAATAAATGTTTTTTTTTTTTTTGTCATAACACCTTTCCAAAAAAAAAAAATGTTCGTGTGTTTTTCATTTTTGATTATTTTTGCTGGTCCTATGTGTTAGAAATAACGCAGTCAGTCCAGCTGACAGCTGCTCATCATTAGGATGAGCTTCTGTCAGATGGGGTGAATAGGGCAGGAAAATCAGTTATTGATTATAAGCCTGACAAATTAAGCAGGCCAGAATGTTCGCCTCTGAGCTGTAGGTACAGTAATTGCGCATCACTGCTCATTTATATATGTTAGTGTAATTGTCTATGCTTTCTGTGCTTGGTATACTGATGGCTTGGCATATGTATTTTATATATGTTTTGTTTTTGTGTCGTATTGACCAGTCTGTTTAGCATTAATACAAGTTCTCCTGGGCGTTACAGAGATGGTCGTGACGACGTAAATCTTTGCGCAGCGCCTGGCTGGAACTTGTTCACAATTACTAAATTTCACAGACATGATATTACCATTATCATGCTGTCAAAATAGCAGACAACACGTTATCAGTGTATGTCTAATTGGTATTGGAGATGAATAAAACAAAAGAAAAAGACTAAAATATGTATCACATGACTGCCTTTCTCTTATAGACAGGCAGCCTCGGTCATATGTTTCCAGATTGGACATTAAGGAACAATTATGATCTGTACACTGGCATCTTAACACTTGAAATGCCTGTTTTAAATAAGGACTGCCACCCCAGGATTTCCTTTTTAAAGTTTGCTTTAGTAAGCTCATTCTTGTAAATGGTGGCGCCACAAGTTGACATGTTTTTAAATTAGGCTATTGGGTTTGAGTTTCTGAAGGGAGACGTTTGAATATGAAAGGCGAGGGATGCAGCTTATTGTATAGGTGGAAATTATTGCAAAATGACTGATTTCTTTAGCAGATAAATTATTAATTATGAAATTATCAACATTAATTAGTGTTCTTAAACTTGGTTTTCCAAATATTTAGGAAGGATAGCATTCCTAGTATGGCCTCCTAGCATTCATATTGACTTCAGGTTGGTGTAGGTTCATGTAATAGGGACATTTGCATATGAGATGTCATTTGGCCAGCCTTTGAGCTGACACAATGAGGTTTGTACATTTGTTAGAAGGATTTCTCGCCATTTCAAATACGCTGTGTATCTCCTATAATTTTGCTTACGCCCAGTAGCTACACACAGGGATTAATAGTGTTGACAAGACACAGGGTTTGATAGTGTTTGACAGCAGTGAAATCTGTTTCAGATTTCCTCCTGTCAAAAAGGGGGGAAGGTGGAGAATATTGGCTTCTTGAGGAGAATATTGGCTTCCTGCTGGCCCCTGAGGAGGTTCGCTTCCCGCTAGCCCCTTAGAAATTAAGCCCCTTGGAAATTAAATTAGCTCCCTTAGAAATTAAGCCGAGGAAATAGGTATGTTGCTTTCCCCTTTTCTCATGTTTTATTGTGATCTTTCAGGGGAATTAGTTGTGAGCAGTTTCTTTTGTTCTACTAAACTTAGGCGACTGACACCAGAACGTATTCAATTGATTTCTGGCTTTTCACAGCCCAAGACACAAAAGGAGGTACGTGCATTCATTGGCCTCACTTCATATTGCAGGCAGTGGATTCCCCAGTATGCTTACATAGCCAAGCCCCTAATACAGTTGTCAACACAGGAGACAGCTTCTACTAATGTCCTCCCTTGGACACAAGAACACACTGTGGCATTTGAAGAATTAAAAAGAGCTTTATGTCAAGCACCAGTTTTAGCGATCCCTGATTACAACAAATCTTTTATGCTTTTTGTGACAGAGCGGGATGGAACAGCACTATCTGTCCTAACACAAGATCATGCAGGAAAACACAAGCCCTGTGCTTATTTTTCTAGTACATTGGACCCAGTAGCACAGGCTTTGCCTGCGTGCCTAAAACCTGTTGCAGCAACAGCCTTAGCCATAAGACAAAGTGACTCAATAGTGCTGGGCCACCCCCTGACAGTACAAGTACCACACGCAGTAGAGGTTCTCTTGAACCGAACACAAACACAACACCTGACTGTAGCGAGACTGACAGGTTATGAGCTGACGTTATTTCAACCACACATAGAGATCAGACGATGCAACATACTAAATCCTGCTACTCTTTTGCCCTCCAGTACAGAAAACGTTTCCCCACATGACTGTGTTGAAGTGATACATATCGTGACTAAACCAAGACAAGACTTGACAGACGTTGCACTCCCAGACCCTGACCTAACACTCTATGTTGACGGCTCATGCATGAGGACGGGGGCGGGAGAATTAGTAGCAACGTATGCAGTGACCACTGCTACTGAAATCATAGAGACTAAAAGAATAGACATACTGTCAGCACAAGCAGCAGAGCTCATCGCTCTCACACAAGCATGCAGAAGAGCTAAGCACTTGAGAGTAAACATTTACACCGATTCACAGTACGCATTCGGGGTAGTTCACAATTTTGGGGTACTATAGAGAGAAAGAGGTTTCTTGACCTCTCATGGGGCCAAGATACAGCATGGCCCCCTTATACAAGCACTTCTGGAAGCGATACATTTACCAACAGCCATAGCTATCCTGAAATGCAAAGCACATACTAAAGCCACAGATACCATTTCTCAAGGCAATGATCTGGCAGACCGAACAGCTAAACAGACAGCTCAGACCCCACTAGACATGACAAACTCACAGATACTATCACTGTCCAAAGCCATGACAGTTAGGGATCCTTCCAGGGATGTACAAGACATTCAGACACATGCTACTCTAGATGAATTAAAGAAATGGTCGGAACAAGGAGGGGTACTGACTGATCAGGGTTGGATGACTAAGGGCAAAGCAACATGGTTTCTTCCTGATTCGATGGTACAAGTGATCATAAATACCGCACATAGTCCTGCACACCTAGGAGAGAAAGCAATGCTAGACAGCTTACAGAATATATGGTTCAACAAGCACCTGCGTGCAGCAGCGAAACAAAAGGTCAGAACATGTATGATCTGTTGCCAATTCAATCCAGGTAAAGGCATACCGATGGAACAAGGTGGATTCCATCCACCTGACCATCCTTTTGAAGTCCTCCAAATGGATTATATCCAAATGAACAGATGTAGAGGTTATAAATATGTCCTGAACTCATGAAACAGGTGTCCCTTCTGTTAGGGTATACCTGGAAGTTCCATTGTGTACGACATCCTGAAGCAGCAGGCCTTGTAGAAAGACACAATCAGACCTTAAAGATAAAACTAGCAAAGATTTGCGCAGACAAAGGTGTAGATTGGATGGTAGCCATGGCGGTTGCCCTCTTTTACATGCGAATGGTAGCCCATTCTAGAACAGGCTTATCTACCTATGAAGTGGTCTTTGGTAGACCACCGAATATGTGGGGCACTCTGATGCCTAAAAAGATTACTGATGTTAATAGTAACATGCTGACAGATTGCCTGGCTTCCTTGATGTCTGCACTACTCTCTTGTCATTCGCAGGTTGCTGCCGCCTTCCCTGACAACACCCAGGTCAGGGAACACTCCATCGCTCCTGGATGGAAGGCGCCGAAGTCAGTGCTCTGGACCACGAGGACGGCCGTTAAAGTCAAAGGGCGGAAAGGATGGTTGCACCTTCACCACTCTTTTACAAAGGAAAAGAACTTTTCAGACTTTGAGCACCATTTTCTAGAGGAGACTCCCCAGCAGCAGTACAAAACTAAAATTAGATCTAAAAAGTCAGAACCCGTTTGATCAATTAAGTCCACTAGGTGGTGAAGCGGTTGAACATGTATTCTGGCTTGCATAAGATCTTGGACAATAACATAAAAAAAAAAAGAGAGCAAGATAAAAAGAAAATACTGTAAAATATTACGTAGTAGATGTATAGTGACTTTGAGTTTTCTATTTCTTCTGTGTATCACGATAATATGTATCAGCTTAATACTACATGCTATTTTTTCCTCCTATTTCCTCACTCTTACACTCCTCCACTAATGATACCATAAAGCACACATTTAGTGATCTGCCATCCCATGAGCTATCATATCGACTTGCCTTACGCAACAATACCTTTATTCAGATGCTGCATCATGCACATCAAACTAGCAATGCTACAGACTGCTGGGTCTGTGGCCGACTTCCCCCGTATCAAAAGATGAAGGGAGTGTTGCCTCTTTTCCCATTTCCATTCTCCCATAATGGATCTTGCGGAGCATGATTTGCCTTAATGACATCCATCAACGGTGATGCCAAAGAATGTCAAGACAAGGAGTGTAGAGGCGACTGGGTATGGGGTAACTTGAACAAAGTCATGAATAAAGCATGTTTCCCAGATGAAGAAGGTCTTCCCCAAAGGAAAGGTACCGATCTAGAAAATGAAGAGTATCTGCAAGGAAATGCGACCCTTGACTTTATAGTGTTGAATGTCAAGCCCATACACAATTTAGGTCCATCCTCAATTGCAGTCCTGCCAGTAAAAGGGAACTTGTGTGTAGGGGTGGGCGGAATTTGCGGAATTAACCTTCGCAAATTATCGCGAGAATGTTTAAAATTATCGCAAACAAGCAGAAATATCGCGAAGATGCGGAAGTTTTTTTCCGGCATGTTCGCGAGATTTTCTGCATGGTTGCGGGTCGCCAACTTACCCATGTGGTTGCTTGCGGGCGCGGCCATCTTGTTTTGAGTTGTTCTCGCGGTGCATGATCGCGAGAAGAAAGACGTGATCGCGCGACGCATGACGTCACTGCGGGCGCGAACTGTCGCGAGACAGCGCAAATGGCTAAAAACAATACAACATCTCATGGAGAACGCGACCGGATCAAGAAAACTTGTCGGCGAACGCAGGGATTCAGGTAAGGCGATCGCGCGCGCGCGAGAATGTATTATTTTACAGCGCGAGCAAGAAACAAATTATCGCCAAGCTGCGGAAACCGGAATTTTTGACATTTTCGCGCTCTCCGCGGAACGCAAAAATGCCAAATTATCGCAATTTCCGCGAACGGAACGAAATTTTTGCCCAGGCCTACTTGTGTGTCAGAAAAGAAGGCTCAGTACATTTGGGGCACAGCGAGTGTGATACTATAATAGTGTTTAAAGACAAAGGAAAGTCCTATTTCAGAGCATCACGACACACCTACTTTATTTGTGGCCAGACAGCCTATGTGCAACTGCCCTTAGACTGGGGTGGGACGTGCTACATATCATTTCTTTTATTCCTAATAACGCACCGTCTGTATACAAAGCAATAACAAGGCTCCACAAGATTGCCCAAAGCATACACCAAGACCCAGGCACGTGGACTTGGTCCAGTTGGCTCTGGGAAATAATATCAGCATGGGGATGGAAAGTGTTGACAGTCTGTGAACTCATACTACTGATGATATTCAGTTGTTGCCTATGTCTGCAGTGTGGCCCGGCCATTTGCGGCCTGTGTGCTACTGCATGTGTTCCACATCCCCATTTACAGAGCATTGAAAATGGTAAAATAATGCTGCAAGAACAGATTGACTGTCTCATGAGAATAGATATGACATGAGGGTCCACTAGGGGACAAGGAGGGAATGAGGAAAATAAAATATTATAAGGCCTATGTGTCCCCGTGTGTTCCCCACCACTCATGTGCACATACATGTCACCTATGTATTTCCCCTCCATGGCCTGTCTATCATGATGCTTATGCTATAACGTGGCCTGCCATCATCCAGTCTCTCATGAGAGAAACGACAACTCTGCATTGAGGCCTACACGTTTTGCATCATGTTTTCCTGCATTTTCATGAAGCCCATGTTTATGGCTCAGCCAGAGCCGAAAAGAGGTTTCAGACCTCAGAACGCTCTGAAAGCTGCAGCTGCGTATCCTTGGCCTTGCACACTTGGGCCTCAGCCAAAGGGGCCCCGACCGAGGTGCCGAGACAGTATTGAGCACGGTTATCTGCTTACTCCTACCAAAACCACATTCCTGCCCGGAGAAGGCGGGATAAACACGACCCATCTGCAAAGGAGAAAGCCTAGCCTCTCTGTCTCTTTTTGTGCGATTACAAAGCTCACGTCAGTGAAAAGCCCATAGCCCCCATGTAAGACTTCAGCAGTAAACGAAGAAATAAATGCCACATTGGCTCTTGGTGATGGGCAACCTATGTCACGAATCAGTCCCTGCTCCAGACTTTAGATATCAGATAATACAAGATGTGCTGGTCGCCCTGACACTGAAGGCCTCATTTTCAGACTCCAGACTCCCCGGTTGCATAGCAACCCTTTCACACGTCAGTTACACGTCATGCTCGAGTTGAGCACAAGTAAGGCAAAGTTCCAGTAAAGTTCCAGCTGATCACGCAACCCCCTCCAGGCATCCACCCACCTATGACACTTACCTATTATCATCAAGTGGACGCCCACCTTCACGCCTACTTACACGCCCACATGCTCTTATCTCATTCTCTCTTGCTCCGCCTGAAGCACTCCTTCTTACGTATATTATTACAATGTATATATACTGTACTCTGTGAATAAAGTTTGAGAATATTGAGAATATATTCTGAGAATATTTTGAGAATTCTGACCAGAAGACCCTTCCTGATCCCTTGTGGTGATGGAACTATTCTCCCTATAACTCGAGTTATTGGAATAAAGCCCTTTTGAACCTGATACCACAGACTCAGCCTCTTGCTTTATGCATGATCATATTGATAAAGAAATTCTGAGTGCGTAATACTTTATTTACGACAATGGGGCAAATATGGAGGGTGTGACCAGAATCACTGGTTTCTGGTATGGTATCTATTTTTCTTGAAAGAAAACCTGGAGTCTGATCTTGTGGAAGAAATTGTGTAGTTCATTGGCCAGGCAGAACTTATCCTTGCATGGTGTGGGTATGAATCTCAGGGTCTTTTAGAGAACAGCATTCTAAAATGGTGTTATCATTCTTGTGGACAAGTTGACCACTCATTTTGCTTATTTGTCTGGCTCCAGGTCTGTATTTGTGGTTCTGGTTGTTGCCATTGTACCTGGTTGTGTCCCTCTCTTCTTTTTCCTCTGCCTCTATCCACAACTTCTGTCTAAAAAAGGTGGGGGAGTAACGTTTTGGGAGGAACAGTGGGTGAGATGCTTGAGGGGGCATGTGCAAGTGAGGGTGCCACATTGGTTGGTGCCCTGAATAAGGGGCCTTCGGGTACCCATACATAGGTGGAGGTGGTGCTCTCCGGTGGCTGTCATTGGTACCCCAACTGTCTGCGCTGGATGAGCTGCAAAAGGAGTTATGTTTTTTCCGTTGTGTGAATGAGCCATCATCAGATGAAGAATCCCCACTAAGTGCTCTTCTTTGATGAGGGGGAAGGCCTTTTCTTTTTCAAATCTTTTTATGTCCTTCTTCAACTTACTGATCTTCTGTTGCATTAAGTAGTTGTTGGACTTGGCCCTTTTTGCAGGGTCATCCTTGAACTTTTTGCCTTCCTCCTGTATTTTTTCTGACCTGTTGTTGGCGGTTTTATGACTCTGGGCACTTTACCACTGCTGATCAGTGCTAAAGTGCATATGCTCTCCCTATTGTAAATTGATGTATGGATTAGTGATTCCATAATTGGCTGGTTTGGTTTACCTGTCAGACCCTAGTACAGTGCACCAGGAGTGCCCAGGGCTGGTAATCCAAATGCTGCTAGTGGGCTTGCAGCACTGGTTGTGCCACCCACAGGAGCAGCCTGTTAAAGTGTGTCTAAGGCTTGCCATTGCAGAGCCTGTGTGCAGTCTGGTACTGCCATGTTGACTGGACAAGTGCACCCACTTGCCAGTCCCTAAACCTTCCCTTTCCTGCATATTAGTCATCCCTATGGTAGGCCCAAGGGCAGGGTGCATTGTAAGTATAAGGTAGGACATGCCCTGGTGTGTGTGGCATGTCCTAATAGTGAATTACAGCCATTTTCGTTTTTCACTATTGCAAGGCTACCTGTTCCCCAAGGGCCAGAATGGGCAGTTTGATTATTACATCTTATAATCCTAACTGACTCAGGGAACATGGTAGAAATTTGAGTTTAATATGCCTGAACTCAAAATGATAAAATACATCTTTTAGTGAAGTTGGTTTTAACATTCTGTGTTTGAAAATACCACTTTTAGAAAGTAGGTATTTTCTTGTCTAACCATCCAAACCTGCCTCTGCTAGGCTGTGTATTCCTTGTCTGGAGTTTGAGTGACAGGGGCTGGGGAATTCCAGGGGGCTGGGGAATTCCCGGAGACAGGATGAGTCAACACAGGGCTGAATAGAGAGATCTCCATGTAGATGGGTGGGAGGAGTTGCACCTGGGACCTGAATAGGGCTGTGCTTTCCCTCCACAATGCTGGCTCCACCTCCTGTGGGGCATCTGATGTCCCTGCCCTGCACTGTGAAAGGAAAGAAGGAGACGTGTCAACAAAGTGCTCCAGGACTGACCAGAACTGGTTTGGACTAGGCAAAGGCCTCTCTCCCTTCAGAGAACAAAGAGAAACTGTGTATAAAAAGGGGACCCAGACCCCAGAACTTTAGATCACTTTGGGAAACAAGAAGAAACCTTTGCTGAGGAGTGGAACCAGAGGAAACTGAGGAGAGATTATCCCTAACCTGAAGTGCTGCATCAGGGATTGGCCTGCAATGGTTGCCTGACTGCTAAAGAAAGGACTTTATGTGCACTTTTATTCAACTTGTGAAGGATCTCCAAGGGCTTGGAAAAGAGCTTGCCTCCTGCTGAAGTCTCAGGTCCAACAGACTTCACCCAGCAGCTCCAAAAGAGTTCTTTTGAAGTGCCTGCATTTGTGCTGGACTTTTTGAGGACTTGCGTGTCGCTAGGAGCTTGAAGCGCGACTCAAGAACAAGAAGCGTGTTGCCGAACTGCCGCTGCCGCTTCACAACACGAAGCGCCTCGCATCCCCGGAGAAAAGGATCGACGTTGCATCAGACGCCGCTGCATCACCGGGAAGCGTGTCGCAGAAGAATCGTTGAGTCATCGCAGGTTCACCGAAGCGCCTCGCATTGGAGAACAGGATCGACGTTGCATCAGACGCCGCCGCATCTCTGGGAAGTGTGTCGCAGGACCTGTTGTGGCTCATCACCGGAGAAGAGGATCGACATCGCATCAGGCTCCGCCGCATCTCTGGGAAGCGTGTCGCAGGGCCTGTTGCGGCTCATCGCCGGAGAAGAGGATCGACGATGTATCAGGCGCCGCCGCATCACCGGGAAGAGTGTCGCAGGGCCTGTCACGGCTCGCATCGTTGTGGGAGCAACTCGCATCGCCAGGGGAGAGGATCAACGTCGCATCAGACGCCACCGCATCACTGGGAAGCATGTCGCAGGGCCTGTCGTGACTTGCATCATGAGGAAACATCTCGCATCGCCGGAGAAGAGGATCGACAATGCACCAGGCACTGCCGCATCACCGGGAAGAGTGTCGCAGGGCCTGTCACGGCTCGCATCGTTGGGGAAGCAACTCGCATCGCCAGGAAAGAGGATCGACGTCGCATCAGACGCCGCCACATCACTGGGAAGCATGTCGCAGGGCCTGTCGCGACTTGCATCGTGAGGAAACATCTCGCATCACCGGAGAAGAGGATCGACGTTGCATCAGGCACCGCCGCATCACCGGGAAGCGTGTCGCATCAAGAAGAAAGTGCCATCTTTGTTTCTTTGCATCGGATCTTCAACGCATCACCGTCCTTGCAACACTTTCGTTGCCCTGCATGTCGCATCTTAAGGTACATTGAACTCTGAGTGTCGCATTTACCATCTTAAGAGAACTAAGCTAAATTCTACCATTTTAAATTAACAGTATTGTGGATTTGTGTCTTTTGTGGTCTTGTGATAAGTCTATATAAAGAATACCTATTTATGATATAAAACTAGTGTGGTGTCCCTCTGTAGTGTTGTCACTTGATTACTGTATGTGTTCACAAATGCTTTACACACTGCCTCTGAGATAAGCCTGTCTGCTCGTGCCAAGCTACCAAGGGGGTGAGCAGGGGTTATTTTAGGAGTGTACCCCCTTACCCTGAATAGACGCAAGAGTCCCTATTTGTCACAGGTACCTACCTATGCCAACTAGAGACCCCCAAATCTAACAGTAGTCCTTCTGTTCATTCATTTCCGAATTCATTTTGGCTAACCGTGTTTTAAAGGCTGTCATGCTTATGCCTGACTTAAGGTTGTTTCCTGCGTAGTTGATCATGATAGTCAAAGCCTCCGAAATCTGTTTCTCCATGTTAATTATCAGGATCGACCAGTCGCGGCTGCATTTCCATGAGATTTAGGATCATTCTTGCCTGAAAATGACGTCCTCTAGCAATGCCGGATGCAGTTGTGAGTAGAAGGCCATTGGGTGCTATATTGGCCTGGAGATATTCTGTCATGATTGCTCTGTGAAGAGCAGTTTTGACCTGTTGTTTTTTAAAGCTGCGGTTGAGTTCCAATCATCACTGTAGCTATTGGATGGAGTGCTGCCATCACCCCCAGCAGGGGTTCGAAGTATTTCAGCTACGATGTCATTGTTGTAGCTTAGGCCCTGATTGTCATCCACAATGGAGTAAGGGTGGTAGGAGTCACGTGTGTGTCTGCTTGGTGTGGTAACAGTGGAAAGAAAATGCTTTATATACAAGTAATGAATGCGTACAGTGTAAAAACTGTGTGAGGGAGCCTTCAAACACAGAAGAGAGCATGAAAGTTTTTGTCACTACAGTGATAATTAAACAACATCCCACGGCTGAGCCGCCATACTTAAACAGTAAAGCGAGAGAGGGACTAGGAGCAGATTATTAGGTCCAACACCCATGCTCCTATTTAATCGTAGTAATGTAAAAGGGGGATGCTGTTCCTCCAAAGTGAAAAAGAATATAAGCAAAGCTGTGCTAGCACACAGACATTTCTTGAATACACTAATGTTAATCCACTGCAACCATGCAGAGCTTATCAGCTCTTAGAGATTCCACTTTCACATTGGGAATATCTTAATTGGGCCTGAAGCTCCCTAATACACGTACTTAATCCTGTATGCATGGGTCCTCTTAGTAATGAAGGAGCCATCTGGCCAGCATTAGCTGGTTCTAGTCCATTCCCTAGTTTGCAGAATCTCAATGTTAATGAGCTACAATAATTGTACACAGTAATAGTTAGACTATATAGACGCTTAACTCAATATGTTTCACTCACCTCGATGGCTGTCCCAGCAAGGGCAGACCTAGCAGGGCAACCTCAGTTGCCTGCAGTACCAACAATAAGTCCTGTAATTATTCATTCAATTATGGGTAATTTTCCAGCTAATTGTGAGGAAATTGCTTTTTGGATTGCCCAAAAAAGTTATCAAATTGAAACCTTGTTTCCCCTTATGAGACCACAAAACAAGCACGGAATATTGACTATATGCTTACCCCATAGGATGGTTCCCGTAAAAGGTTACTGTGCCACGTCGGGCACACTCATTGTTTCAGTCTATACCATCACACATGGCACTCTGTCTATGCGTCTATGTCAGTCTTGCCAGAGGTGTTAAATTAAATACAGAACAAACACCGGGCCGCTGCTGCCCTGGAGTTGGGATGGATTTAATGGGAATCTTTGCCGTAGTCTCCTCAATTATTCTGTCTGACATTAAAGGCGAAGCAGCTTCTCTGGCCATGCACCAGCTTCTCGCGCAGGTTGCACCGCTCAATCAAGAATGCGAGCTACCTATTATTATTGCTGAAGTGTATACTACTATAGGGCGCAATAATTTGGAAATCAGACCCAAACCTAGTTTGACATTAGTTTCGACAAGGATACTGCCAAACAGGACCTGGAGTTTGTTAGAAACTGGTGTGAGAAACCCAAACCTAAAGAAAAAGCTAAATCTCGAGGAGGTTCTCCACAACTGGAATACTCTATCAGATGCTATAATTTGTGTAATTGCTCACAGTTAAAAGCACCAGATGAGTATCATCTTTATGATACTCGTCTTTCTTGTTCCTTTCAGGACTCATTGGAATAATACGAAAGTGGAAGGCGTTCTAACCGCAGACAGAAAGAGCACATGAAACTGAAGAGGGACTCACAACGCTTGACTGATGTAAAGATAAAAAAGAAGGGGAAACCTCAATATTTAAGCCCCAATTTCAGAAAGAAATGTTGTGGCTCTAACTGCAAAATATGCCACAAATACTGAGAACTCTTCTCCTGAACAAGAGGTGGGCAGTGACTCTCCTCAACAGTTTGGCAGAGGTCACTGTAGTGCACTAAAATCTCTTGGAGTTTCTGGCAGAGACAGCAACTGATAACGTTGGTACAGTTGAAACCCCAGACAGGCTGGTAGGCCCTTCAGCAAGATTATATAATTTGGATATACAGCGCACCATTAGAGTAATATTCTGGGGAAATGTAACTTTATCATACAACATTCTCTTAGCAGAGGTCAATTGGCCCCTTTAGTTTGTCCAAATATCCCCACAGGGTGAAGATGTAACGTTCCCATAATTTTCTGAGCTTGTCCCTGATGAAGTTAAACGAGTCTATGCAGCAGAATGGGCTCTTGCACCAACCTCAGGTTTATATCGCTATTATTTTGGCTGAGATAAGGACTCTCCTTATCATATAATACCCATACGGTCCAGCACACACATGCAACCACAATATTCTGTAAAATGAGATGCTAAGGCTCCTGTTAGAGAAATACTCTCCCAGTTGGTGTACCAGGGAGTAATTGAACCCTGTGTCTCTCAAATGAATAATTCCATTTTTCCTGTTTAAAAGCCGGATCATTCATATAACATAGTCTTAGACTACAGACATTTATTTTTTATTTTTTGAAAGAAACCTTTATTTGACTTCAAAGAGTTACAGACATGGGCCTTCACCCACTTGGGCCGGCCGCTAATTAGTACAAGAAGTGTTGGTTCACCGTTATACAAACATGTCAATCAAAAGATCCTGTTAGTCCATCCGCACTCTGAGTGAAGGCAGCGGTTGTAGTCGAATAACAGTATTAAGACGGTTTCATCTTTCAATTTAAAACTTATAAACATTTCACACAAACAAGGCAATAAGAATTGTAAGTATCAGTACGTGCTCCCCGGGATAGGAAATTCCACTTTATATAATAATCATGAATGGTCTGTGACAGAGGAGGAGGGGGGGGGCCGGGAGCAGAGAAAAAGTCAAACTGTATCATACTCATAACATAGCAAATTAGGAATGTTCAGCTAGGGGGACAAAGGAACATCCAATACTATTGCCAGAGGAGGGGCGCAGATGTCTCCGCGATAAGAATTCCACGGACCCCACACCTTAGTCCATTTGCTAGGCTTGCCTCTCGCCACATACACCGTCTTTTCTCTAAACATGCACCAGTCCATATTCTCCTTCCATACCGAGACCGTGGGTGACCTCTGGGAACCCCATAACTGTGCGATGTCGCGTTTAGCCACCATATTCCCCAAAGTCGCCCACTGCGTCTGTGCCACATCATAATCATTTGGCTCCCACACGTTCAGCAGACACCTTCTAGCTTCTGGTAACAGAGCGACATGTGTGACCTCTGCATGCACCCGATTCCAAAAGCGAGCCACCTCAGGACATTCCCATATGACGTGAAGGAAAGTACCCAGCAAACCACAGCCACGCTTACACAGTCCATCCACGGAAAAACCCATGCGCATCAGGCGGGGTCCAGTGACATACACTCTATGGAGTATCTTCAATTGTACGAGCCGAAGGCGGGCCGAAATTGCCACCTCCCTCGGGGAGGCTACTGCCGATACCCAGTCCTCATCATCTAATTCCAAACCGTCAGCTACCCAGACCTCCCTCAGGTGGGTCAACAGGTCCACCCGTTCGTTTATAAGCTTTTTATAAATCAAGGAGATTGTGCTGTCAGGCACGTAACCATCTAGCACCCTGTCCTCCAGTGGAGAATATTCCGGGATAGCGGTAACATCAGGGAAAACCGAACACAACGCATGGCGGACCTGAGCATACCGGAAGTACTCCCTATCGTTCAGCTTATATTCCACTTTCAGCATTTCAAACGTTTTAAACTTCCCTTTCACCCAAAAATCACTCACCTTACATATGCCGATCATATCCCATTTCTCAAATCCTTTTGTTTTCCACAAACAGCCCAGCCTTTCTGAAGCATACAGAGGAGTCGCTCGAGTCAGGCGGTCCTTCCATCCCATCGCCGCATTCGCAGCATGCCACACACGTACTGCTATCTTTGTTGGGCCTGTCAACTGCACACCGGGAGACTTTGAATAAAGTGCCCTATTGTAATCCCCACCAGGCAATAACATTTTATCCATCTCAAACGCCGGGTTCAGGGCCGGTCCGTACATCCCGTGATTCACCGCTGCCAATTGGGACGCCCAATAATATCGCTTGATATCGGGGAGTGCAATACCCCCATCATACCAAGGGAGTGTCAATTTTGTGAGAGCGATTCGTGATCGCCCGTCCCAGAACAATTGCCTCTGCAAACTCTCCACCTCACGGAAATAGCGGGCCGGTATAACGTCAAGCGTGTTTTGTAGTGCATACAGGAATCGTGGTAGCGACATCATTTTAAACAACGCCGCACGTCCGAGCGGCGAAAGCGGAAGCCGTCGCCAACCCGAAACGTCGGCCTTTAGTCGTTGAAGTGGGGGGAGTAGGTTCCGCTCATAACGGGCCACAGGGTCTAATGTTATGAAGACGCCCAAGTATTTGAACCCCGACTGCGAAATCTGGATAGGGCAGCCACGCGGAAGGAGAGGAGCATCACCTGAGAGAACGTAGACGCATGACTTAGTCCAGTTAATGACCAAGCCGGAGTTACGACCAAATGAGTTTAGAACATCAACTAATACAAGTAAAGACTGCCGGGGAGATGTGAGATACAGGAGAATGTCATCCGCATAAAGAGAGATGCGGTCCTCAAATTCAGGCGTCCACCTGATGCCCCGCAATGAGGGCTCCCATCGTAGCCAGGCAGCCGGAGGTTCCAAGGCAAGTGCGAAGAGGAGGGGCGACAACGGACAACCCTGCCGCATGCCTCTTCCCAACACAAAGGGTGTCGACACTCTGCCATTCAAACGCCATTGTTGCATCCAGAGATGCCAAAATGGCCGGCTCACGTATGTACGCCGCTCTGGCGAGCACTCCATAAAGACGCCTCAGGTTCAGAGCCGTGTTACGGTGAGGTATGAAACCAGACTGATCCGGGTGGATCAAGTCGCCAACGACCCTAACCAGACGATTAGCTAAAACCTTAGCCAGAATTTTGGGCTCAGCGTTTAACAGTGAGATGGGTCTATAAGAGATACATCGATCCCGCGACTTCCCCTCCTTGTGAATCACGACTATTGTAGCAAGACGCTGATCATAGGGGAGGGAGCCCACTTCTCGTGCTTCAAGAAACATTTCGCGTAGATGAGGCGCCACCTTGTCCGGGCGCAGTTTGTACAGTTCGATGGGAAGACCATTAGGACCCATGGCCTTGCCGGAAGCGACCGAGCGAATGGCCAAAGCAATCTCATCAGGCGACAACGTCGCATCCATCAGTATCCTATCCTCCTCCGACAAAGACAGCAACGCAATATCTCTCAGCAGTAGATGAGAGTCATCCTCAGGGCGATCCGAGACTGGAGAATATACTTCGCGGAAATAATCCGCGAAACATTCAACAATTTCCACAGGGTCAGTCACACGCACGCCATCCGCTCTCTTAATGACCGGTACCACTCGACTCGCTCTCTCTTTCTTGTCCAACCATGCAATCAACTTTCCAGCCTTATCCCCCCACATCGTATAAGCGCCCTTGTTGCTCTCTACTCATCACTTTGGCGGCATCGGTAACCAACGCTCTATAGTCAAGCTGCTTGAGACTGAGAACGTGCAACTTATCAGTCGTAACACCCAGCTCCAGGTCCCCCTCCAACTCAGCTATTTCATTTTCAAGGCGAACCACCTCCTCAATCTTGCTTTTCTTGGTGTGGGAAATTAGAGAAAGGGCTTGCCCACGGATCACTGTTTTGAAGGCTTCCCACAACGAGACAGCAGATGATACTGACCCCACATTTTCATTGAAATAGTGTTTGAGAGACTTGACCAGTTCCGCCCGGATTTTAGGATTACGCAGGTACCAAGGGTTAATCGGTGCCACCCTCCCCTCAGCCCCGGGGGTGACCTCCATGTGCAACAGTAGTGGGGAGTGGTCAGAAATACCCCGGGCCAGATGTCTTACTTCCCTAACCATCACAGCTTGGGCCGCCGGCATAAGGACATAATCAAGTCTCGATAGACTTCCATGAGCCCCTGAGTGGAAAGTGTATTGCGCCTGTCCCGGGTGCATTAATCTCCAGCAGTCTATCAGTCCGAGGGTATCTATAAACCCACTCAGCCAGGTCTGTGCCCCAGGGAGATCCCTGGGAGGGTGACGATCCGCTCTACCGGATACGACAGAATTGAAATCGCCCCCCATCACCAGAACCCCCCCCGGGAGTCCCAAGACCATTCGCCCCAAATCAGCAAATGTTACAGTCTGCAATCCTGGTGGGACATAAACAGAAACTAGCGAGACAGTTCTGCCCTCCCATCGTCCTACAAGTGCAGCATACCGCCCTCTGTCATCATGAACTATCTCGTCCACCTCCAGCGGGAGAGAGGCTCTAACCAAGATGCCCACCCCCCTCGAGCCAGAAGTGAAACCGGAGTGAACAGCGAGACGATATCCCGCCTATTCATAGCATGGCAAGAATTCCCAATTAGATGCGTTTCCTGCAGAAAGACAATGTCTGGCGAAAGTCGTTTAAAAAACTGCAGCACTACCCCACGTTTAATCCTGTCCCCCAACCCATTCACATTCCATGAGAGTACTCTCAATCCCCTACCCCCATCCCAACCTCGTGCATAACCCCCTCCCCCCAGAGAACACGACCCCAACCACCAATCGTATAGCGTTACGTTGCCTTGTGAAACATTCAAACATTCCCCAACCCCCCCTCCCCACCAACATTCCCGTTACAACTCCCCCCTCCCTGCACCCCTGCGTGAGCCCATGTATCCCCCCCAACTTGCAGTGTGCCTGTCGCCCTAGCATTAACTAATCTACAAAAAGAAACCCCAGAGGAGGAAAGAGCCTCACTAAGCACCCCACAACCCCCGTGCATTTAAGAATAAGGCACTGAATAGAAACATCGAACCAAAGTATTGAAGTGTCATCGCAATGTTCAGTCACTGGGAACCAACAGTCTACTCCTGCCCCGCCAAGCCCTCTCCGTTCTCCTCAGTCTGTCCCTCTCGACGTCGTCACTGGGGCAAAGTATCAAGCCAATCTCCGACCACCTCCGGCCGATCGAAGAAATGTGACCGATCCTCAAACTCAACATCGCAACCTGGCCGGAAACAGCATCGCATATTTCAGCTCCATATCTCTCAGTGGCCGTTTAACACCCATGAACCCCTGTCTCTGCTTTTGGACCGATTGTGTGAAGTCCGGGTAGAAGCTTACATTAGTGTTCTCAAACTTCGTCGGCCCACTCACCCTCGAGGCCTGCAGGATAGCGTCCCTGTCCCTAAAATTGAAAATTCTGGCAATGATAGGCCGTGGGGGAGCACCCGTTTTCGGCTGACCACCTGGAACTCTATGGGCCCGCTCGACCGCAAAAAATTTACTCAACCCTTTGGGTGCAAGATGGTTGATCACGAGGTCTTCCACGAAGAGGTCGGCCGCAGGAACCTCCGATTTCTCCGGCACCCCTAAGATGCGCACATTATTCCGCCGAGCCCTACTTTCAAAGTCCTCCAGTCGACGGACAAATAAATCATTGGATGTCCGCTGATTACGGACCTCGGTTTGCAGGTCGGACACGTCCGTTGTCAGGCTCGACGTTTTCAGATCCAAGGATTTTACCTTTCCATTCGTTTTTGAAAGGTCCGCTCTGACTAGATTAACGTCAATCAAAACCGTGTCCAATTTATGGGCCAAGGTGTCGAATTGCTGACCAACCGCAGCTTTCATCTCGTCGATGGCACCCATGACGTCCTGCAATGTTAATTCTGTGGACGATCCCGGGCCATCCTTGGATCTCTCCGGTGACTTATGCAGTCCACTAGGGGATCCTTTTGACTGAGCATAGCGGTCCATGTTATTAGCTTGGGTATAACCTCCCCGCCTAGTCGTCTTGGATTTTTGTTTATCTCCGTCTGATCTAGTCGCCATTGTCTGAGGGCCACCAAGGTCGTCGTCCACCAACACGATTAGTAATCCCCGGACATCCGATCTAATGAGCCTCGGTGATCACGAAATGTAGGCCAGACTAGTGTCCAAGATCCAGTCAGGATTCCCAATCTTCCCACTATCGACGTGTCGCTGACAAGCCAGGGTCCCTCAGCCAGTTTCAGCGAGGAGACCCGAAACTGAAAGTGCGGGGTACACACCAGCCCGGGTCCTGCATGCCGTTGTTGTTCACTTTCTGCCCGGGCTCCACGCCAACTCGAGTCCGGGGCAAGGCCAGGAGTAGGCCGCCAACTTGAAGTCGATGCTATCCCGGTTCCTGAAGTCCGATTTAAGTTTGGACAACGGGTATCACCTCCGCTTATGTTCGCCTGTAGAAGCCCGTCGATAGAATCAGGATATATTCAGGATAGACGTGAGAGGTTGCGGAGGCCCTCGGGAGCCCTGTGCCTACGCGGCCATCTTGGTTGCGCGCTAGGCTCCTCCCCCCAGACTACAGACATTTAAACAGTTATACATTCACATTTGCAATTCAAAATACACATAGTATGACACTAATGTAGTTGGTAAAAAATATAAAATGACACTGAATATTTCCAATGGGTTTTTCTGCCAAAATGTAGCACCTGAAAGCAGAGATTGGACAGCCTTCTTGGTGCTAGGCTTGCATTGCTTTTTTCGACTCCCTCTGGGGTATAAGAACAGTCCTGGACTGTTTGCTGCACGCATAGTCTCAATTCTACAAGATATTGACCCCAAAGCTTTGTCCTAAGTAGATGATATCTACCTGACGGATGATGAGTTATACCCATATTTGGCCAGAGTAGCTCGCATAATATTGGGATTCACAGAATCTGGCTACAAGTTCAACTTCAAGGAATCTAATATAGCTTTTCTAAGTGTCCTGTTTTTAGGTTAGCAACTTACACATGAAGGAAAAAGCCTGGCACCACATTTCCTAGAGAAGTGTGCTCTGCTCCAGCCTTCAAACACACTACGGAACCTGCAATCCTTGCTAGGAATTCTTAATTTTGGCAGAACGTACATACTTAATTATGCACAACCCATTAAACCATTGTATGAATTAATTCTGATTTTCTCATTAGATAACAGAACACACAGAAAAACTCAGATGACTACAATCTGACTTGATTGCAACACGTCTCTTAAATACACGTCTCAATACAACAAACCTAGTCATCCGTACAGTTACAGCTGCCATTGGCTTTACCTATGTCATGTTTAATGAAGGTGAAACAGTGCCCATTGCATAAAATTGCATTTATATTCCACTGCAGAAATGTATTTTGCATCCATTGAAAAAATGCTGACTGCAGTGCAAATGGCTATACTTAAAGACCGCCCACTTGCAATAGGCAAATGCATTATTGTCATAACTCTAATTCCAGCCTTAGAGGCTGTTACCAAAGCAAGCGTTCTTAATGCTAAAGCTCTCCATCCTAGATGAATACAATGGGCAACATCTTTAACAGCTGTTAATATAGACTTCGTCTTTGACCCATCTGTACAGACACAAGAGTTTTTTTATGTTACACCGTATTTATGAAGCTTTCGTACACCAAAAAGGCTTCATAGCGCTTCATGTTTATTCCATGCCTAGCAATATTTTACCTCTTGATCGCTATAAATATATTGTTTATACTGATGGTTCAGCCCAACCTGCTATAGGTACTAACGACCAATATTCAGCAGCATGCACCACTGTTCTTGGTGTGATGTTGGACTGAAAATTCCAACTACATAAAACTTACGCACAGTCCTTAGGAGACTGTACTGCGCAGTTAACTGAACTAAAAGCCTTATTACTTGCACTGGAACATATGGATCCTGAATTCCCCACACATATAGTGTGTGATTCATATTATTGTGTCCTGTCTTTTAACAACAGTTTGCATTATTGGTGCCAAAATGGCTTCAAAGCTTCTAAAGGCAACACAATAAAGCGTAAATCGCTATGGGTAAAGGTGGCGAACATTAATAATAGGTTTCCACGGACTCCTGTCATTTATACATTGAGTAGATTTCGATTTAATTTGATACATCTGTCCTTGGGGGATTTTGTGAGGTGGTCTAAACCTGAGGAAGCAGGATTATGTTCCTGTGATAATTACTCTATCCAAGATACTCTACATTTCTTACTGTTTTGTAAACATTACACTGCTATTCGGAAGAAGTTTTTGGTTCCCTTACTTCGTAAGAGGGGCTTTTTACAGGCCAAACCTGCCTTACTTTATTTACAAATGTTAACCAACACGTGGGAAATTTTTAACATTGCTTCTTTTTTAGTGGCTGCAGTCAGGCTGAGGGGAAGAATTATAGTCAGCTGACATCTTTGATATCTATATTAGATAGAATATATAGCGATCTCTGGTCCCCTATGTATTTTTGTAATTTGTTTTAATTCCAATTGATGAATTTGATCAATGACTTAGTTAAGTAACTTTCAAAATTTGATGGACTCTGACAGTTCGGTATTCTATCAGTGACCATGTTTTTGTATGCACTTTAGTTTTGAGGGTTTTGAAATTATTTTTATGAATGTATCTATGATGAGCATAATATTGTTATTTATTGTATTTGTATTTGTTTATGAATGTAAATGTTGTTTTGTACTTTTATGATTTTAACTAATCGATTAAAGTGGATTGATTGATTGATTGATTGATACATTGAGTCATCAACGTGTGGGACCACATGTGTGTGGAATTATTTGGCAGAAGAAGTGGCCAAATCTGCACTTACGACTGCAACTGTTGCTGCAATTACTCATTCTCATACGAGGGTAGACAATTATATAGTAGCTGCTGTTTATGCTATTTGCGATGGCACCCCTTTGCCTAGGGGCTTTCCAGCTAAATATAAATAAAATTCATGTGAACAGAACGTTCCCTTTAGTACAATTCCAGGAGTTGGTAATCGTCTGATTCCCAACCAAGACCGCAGGATAGCCTTAGTGATAGCTGTGCTTAAAGGTGTAGCTTCTGCACATGCGGGTGTCGCGTCACAATTTAGTTAGTACAGCAATGTTATTGGTGACATGGCTTATACAAACAGACCAAGGAATATGTCCTTTGTTGTGACATTTGTCAACAAATTAAAACTTCTACCATGCGATGTTTATCCTACTTACAGTTGATTCTTACTCAAGGTTCATCTGGGTGTGGCCTTAACATTCAGCTGGTGCTTGCACTGTTATTGAAGATTTACAAGTCTTTATCGTAACATATGCCTGCACTACATTCCACTTGGACCAGGGCCCTGCTTTCGGCTCTAAGGCTTACAGGGATTCTATGGCTTCCCTGGGTGTAAAAATACATTACTCTTCTCCATATAGACCCGAGGGCAATTCTGTTGTGGGGAGGATGAACCATGATTTAAAGCAATCTTTAACAGCCAAAGTATTAGGTACAGGGCGTAGTTGGGTCCACCACCTATTTGGGGTCCTAAAAGCACTTAATAGTCTCCCTGAAAGATCTCTGGGTGGCTGGACCCCATACAAGGTCCTTTTTGGGATCAAAATGTACGTTCCAGACCTTGACCGTCCAGACATTGTGGCGGCTGTCATGCCCTTTGATGTAAATGATTGTTGTGCTATCTTACAGGACTTTCAAAACTTCAGCAATGGCCAATCCAATGAACAGTTGAAGACATCTGCCTCTGTAGGAATCAAGGAGCAGTCAGCACCTTCAGGCGATTCAACAAGTTGGGGATCTCATTTGAGAAAGGATTGTGGTAAAGAAGGAATTTGCCCATCATACAGTGCACCGGTGCCAGTTCTTGGCATTCAAGGTACAAAAAACGTGATATTGCATGAAGTTATATCATGTGGCCGATTCTAAACAGTAGGCCACAAGTACTCCTTTCTATTTACCTAGCTCATCTCGCTACCATACAGGAAATTACTCTGCTTCTTGTGAGCACTATCAAAGCTGTTTCTCCCCAGCTGGGGGGGGGGGGGGGGGGGGGAAGGGGGAAGAATAAACTTCAGTTAATTCCCAATCCTCTACAAATTCTAACTACACGACTGAAGTGAGTATTGTACTTACTGCTGCATCTTCTGTAGCTTGTGTTGTTTATACTGATCCACTCCTTGTGAAATCTGCACCTGTGGTTCCTGTTTTTCAATGAACTGTTTCTGCTCATGTGAGAACAGATGAATTTCCATCTGTCTCTTTTGACAGTTCCTCTGTTCTAGGCGCTCTGCCTACACAGGCCAGTGTTTTCTTTTTATGGCTGAAACGCATTTACCTGATCCCTCCTTGGATAATTGTTTGGATAACACTTGCCTTTGTTTATCTGTTTCTTTGGATTGGATTTGTGACAGTTTTCTTCTTGCTGATTAATGGCCATTACCTTCCCGAATGCTCAACCACAGAACTGAATGACTAGGTGTTAAGGCCTCACTCATCTCCACATAAGCAAAAAGTGACCTGTCCCTTGTGAACATTTCAGCTGTCCCAGTACCAGATGGAATTATTATCAATAACATTGTGTCGTCCGTTATCGATGTTGTGCAAAGTGGCATGTCTTCATTATGCCATAGGCAAAGTCAGCTTATCTATCATGCAGATTAGTTGGACACAACAGGTCCTCAAAAGTAGCGTTGCATCAGTTCTATGCACCTATTCTTGCCTTTTAACCTGACACTCATGGCCAAGAAAGACACGACTTACACAATGTCACATCTCGAGAAGTTTAAAGGCTCCCATTCACAATAGCAGAGACACCCTCCGCGGTGTTAATACATGGCGTAATATCTGTGCCAAATTCAACATTCCTGTTCAGAGCTTGCATTAAACATTTTTCAGTGGGTAGGTATGAAGCTCTGAGTGGGAGCTTTATTCATGAGTTATGGTCTTTACCATTCTCTTATCGGTGTGAGCGGGCTGAGAAAGAGGTATTTCTTACTGGAAAGGAATGCAACTCTTCTATCGGTCACTCACTTGTTTATAAACACTTTACCATTCATGGTGCATGCGATGTTCAGTAGCGAATTTGGCCTGTTTTCTAAAAGGAATACCAGCTTCTTCAATTTCTCCCCTTCAGTTCTGTCCTTTCAAATGGAAGCTATTTAATGTTAAGCAGCCAGGACTGTTGCGGAATGAAGGGCGGGATTTTATATTTTTTATTGGTCTCCCAGATAGTGACCTGCTGCAATAATGTGCTCTTTCCACCTATGCATACGATTTCTGAGAGTTTGTTGTGGCCTTCAATTCTAACTTTGAAGGCAGAGTTTAACAAGTTAAGCTGACTGAAAGCCTTATTGTTTCAAAAATATGTGGCATTAACATCTGCCCGAGAAACCTTTGAACTGCAGGATGCAAGGGCGTCCAGTGAAATATAGTCCTTAGTGAACACAAATCTTCCATTACTTTTCGGCGAGCTCGTGCACCACATTTTTAATGCTTCCAATGTCACCAGCATAGCACACTTTTTTTTTGTTGTTTTTTTTGTTTTTTGAAACCGTTTATTACAAATCTCAAGAATATACAGGTATGGGCCTACAACCTTCCGGCCGGCCGCTAGGTTGACAGGAGCATATGACATACGTTCATAAAAAACTTGGTGTTGCAGAGGAGCATATTCAGGAGGTATCAATGCCGTGGGCCATATCAGTCAGACCCCACAATACGGTTTCATTTTATACAAACAACAAGAAAAAACCACACCCACAAGGCAACCCGCAATCGACAGTAGCAGCACGTGCTCCCCGAATGGGGGACCCCAAGTAGCCACAGGAGTCTAAAGAGGGGAAGGGGAACAGAGCAAGGACTGGGGGAACCCTGTGCCCGGGGCTGGGGGAAGGAGTCAGCTAAGGGGACGGGGCTGGTGAGGCAGCAGGCAGCAGTGGTGGCGCGCAGATACCCCCACGATAGGCGTTCCAGGGGCCCCATACTTTCACCCATGTCCCAGGCTTACCCCTCGCCACATACACCACCTTTTCTCGAAACATGCACCAGTCCATGTGTTCTTTCCAGGCCGACACCGCCGGGGGCTTCTGGGATCCCCACAGTTGAGCAATATCACGCTTAGCTACCATATATCCCAGAGTCACCCACCACATCTGTGGAGCCGAGTAGTCAGTTGGTTCTCACACATTCAACAGGCACCTCCTCGCTTCAGGCAGCAGCGCGACACGCGTAACCACTCGCAGGACCTCGTGCACACCACGCCAAAATCGCTCCACCTTCGGACATTCCCACAAAATATGCAGAAAGGTCGCCAAAGCACCACACCCACGCTTACACAGCCCATCCTCAGCATATCCCATACGCAGAAGCCTTGGCCCCGTCATGTAGACCCGGTGGAGTATCTTAAGCTGGACGAAGCGAAGGCGAGCCGGTATGGCCACCTCCTTCGGAGAGGCCACCGCGGAGGTCCAGTCCTCGTCGTCCAACTCCAGCCCATCGGCAACCCAAGCCTCTCGGAGGCCAGTTAGCAAGCCCGAGCGGTCATTGATCAGCTTTTTGTAAATAAGGGAGATCGTGCTGTCTGGGACATGGCCATCTAGCACTCTGTCCTCCAGGGGGGAAGACTCCGGGATGGAGGCAACGTCTGGGAAGACGGAGCTCAGTGCATGACGGACCTGCAGGTACCGAAAGTATTCACTGTCCTGCAGCTGAAACTCCGTCTGCAGCATCTCGAATGTTTTAAATCCCCCCCTCGTCCAGAGATCCCCGACTTTACTAATGCCAATCATGTCCCACTTCTCGAAGCCCTTCGAGGTCCACAGGGAGCCCAGCCTCTCAGATGCGTACAGCGGTGACGCCCGGGTCAAACGGTCCTTCCACCCCATAGCTGCATTAGCCGCGTGCCATACTCGCACCATGACACGCGTAGGTCCCGTCAGGCGAGCGTCGGGCGCGCCAGAGTAGAGCGCTCGATTGTAGTCGCCACCGGGCAGTAGCATCTTGTCCATTTCAAATGCCGGGTTCAAGGCGGGCCCGTAGAGGCCATGGTTGATTGCAGCTAACTGGGAGGCCCAGTAATACCGTTTAATATCCGGGAGGGCAATCCCCCCGTCGTACCATGGGAGCGTCAACTTCGCCAGGGCAATACGCGGCCTCCCGTCCCAGAACAGGCGGCGCTGTAGACTCTCCACCTCACGGAAGTAGCGCGCCGGGACTAAGTCCATAGTGTTCTGGAGAGCGTACAGGAAGCGTGGCAACGACATCATTTTAAACAGCGCCGCCCGGCCGAGCGGCGAAAGCGGCAGGCGCCGCCAGCGCGCGACGTCCTCCTTCAAGCGCTGGAGGGGGGGAAGCAAGTTCCGCTCGTAGCGGGCCTCCGGGTCCAGAGTGATGTAGACACCCAGGTACCTAAACCCCTGAGCGGCAATCTGGATCGGACAGCCCCGCGGGAGGACGGGAGCCTCCCCAGAGAGCACATACACACATGATTTAGCCCAGTTGATGACAAGGCCTGAGTTGCGGCCAAATGAACGTAAAACATCAACCAGGACTATTAGTGATTTACGTGGGGAGGCTAGGTACAAAAGGATGTCGTCGGCGTATAGGGACACGCGGTCCTCGTACTCGGGGGTCCAACGGAGACCACGGATGGAAGGCTCCCACCGCAGCCACTCCGCCAGGGGCTCCAAGGCCAGCGCAAACAGGAGCGGCGACAAGGGACAGCCCTGCCGCGTGCCCCGGCCCAGCTCGAATGGGGCCGATACTCTTCCGTTTACCACCACCTGCGCCAATGGGCCCGAATACAACAATTTGACCCAACTGATGAAACCCGGGCCAAATCCAAACTTCGCCAGCATCGCCCAAATGTATGGCCACTCAAGCGTGTCAAGCGCCATGGTGGCGTCTAAGGACGCCAGTATGGCCGGCTCCCGCACGAATAGGAACACGTGTGAGCACCCCGTGCAAGCGCCGCAGATTAAGGGCCGTGTTGCGATGGGGAATAAAGCCGGACTGGTCTTGATGGACCAGATCGCCCACCACGCCGACCAGCCGATTGGCCAGCACCTTGGCAAGAATTTTGGGCTCCGCATTTAAGAGCGAGATAGGCCGATAGGATGTAACCCGGTCCCGAGGTCTCCCTTCCTTGTGGATCACCACGATTGTAGCCAGACGCTGGTCCAGCGGGAGGGAGCCCAGCGAGTGGGCCGCCAGGAACATCGCGCGAAGGTGGGGTGCCAATGCATCCGGTCGCAACTTATACAACTCGATAGGGATGCCATTCGGGCCCATGGCCTTGCCAGAGGCGACCGAGCGTATGGCGAGGGCAATTTCGTCGGAGGTGGGAGCGGCATCCAACGACACCCTGTCCTCCTCCGAAAGGGAAGGGAGCGCGATATCCCTAAGCAGGGCATGCGAATCCTCCTCCGAGCAGGGAGAAACCGGGGAATACACTTCACGGAAATAATCCGCGAAACAGGAGACAATTGCTTCTGGCTCGGTTACACTCACACCATCCATCCTCTCAATCAGCGGGACCACACGATTCGCTCTCTCCTTTTTATCCAACCACGCGAGCAGTTTACCAGCCTTATCACCCACATCATACAGTCGCCCCTGTTGCTCCCTACTGAGGCCCCTGGCCGCCTCCGTGACGAGGGCCCTGTAGGCCGCCTGCTTAAGCTGTAGGACATGTAGCGCAGCATCTGTCACCCCACCCTCTAGATCACCCTCCAATTCGACAATTTCGGCCTCCACCCGGGTCACCTCCTCCCGCTCGCGCCTCCGGGCATGGGAAATAAGGGATAGGGCCTCCCCTCTGAGAACTGTCTTGAAGGCTTCCCACAGGGAGATAGCTGAAGGGACGGACCCCACATTCTCATCAAAGTATCGCTGTAAGGATTTAATCAAGTCAGCGCGAATGATGGGGTCACGCAGGTACCAAGCATTGATTGGAACTACCCTGCCCTCACCCCTCGGGACGACATCAATGCGTAACAGGAGCGGGGAGTGATCTGAAATACCCCGCGCCAAATGGCGCACCTCTCCTACCCTCCCAACATAGGCCGCCGGGACAAGGACATAATCAAGCCGTGAGAGGCTACCATGGGCCCCCGAGTGGAAAGTGTACTGCAGCTGCGTGGGATGTTTTAAGCGCCAGCAGTCCACCAATCCCAGTGTATCCAAGAGGCCGGACAGCCACGCCTGTGCCCGGGGGAGGTCCCTAGGGGGGTGACGATCCACAGTCCCAGAAACCACCGCATTGAAGTCCCCCCCAACCACCAGAAGCCCCCCCGGAAGGCCAAGGAGGAGGCGCCCCAGGTCTGCAAAAGTGGTCGACTGTAGCCCCGGTGGGACGTATACTGATACAAAGACAACTACTTTGCCCTCCATTCTCCCCACCAAGACAGTGTAGCGTCCCCTATCATCATGGAGCACCTCATCAATTTCCAACGGGAGCGAGTTCTTCACCATGATGCCCACACCCCGTGAGCCCGACGTGAAGCCCGAGTGGGCCACTAAACGGTAGCCACGACGATTCATGGCACAAAAAGAATTACCAATAAGGTGTGTCTCCTGCAGAAAGACTACATCGGGCGAGATTCGTTTCAAATACTGCAGGACCACACCTCGTTTGATCCTATCCCCCAGTCCATTAACGTTCCAAGACAACAAAGTCAAGTCCCTACCCCCCATCACACACAAAAGCCATCATTCGTCCCCCGGAGAGCACCTTAAGACCAATACAAAAAAGGGTTTGCCTTGTGGTAAAAACGTACAACACCCCACCCCAACCCACCCACCCCAACAGAACTCCCCCCTCCCTGCACCCCTGCATGAGCCCGAACAGCCCCCCCAAAGTGCAGTGTGCCTGTCGCCCCATAGATGGTTAAACTAACTAAGCCCCCAGAGGAGGAGGGAGAACCCCCAAGAGACCCCACACGACCTCCACAGGAGGGGAACTCACTCGAACAGACGAACAGTCCAAAGTGACATCAATTTTGTCCAGAGCGAGGCCTAATATTAGTCCCTCAGTCCTGATCCGGTGAGCCCTCTCCCCCAACCGCTCCCCCCCCCCACCCCCCCGAGCCCGATCCCCAGACAAAGTATCCAGCCAGTCCCCAGCCGCTTCGGGACGATCAAAAAAGTGCGTGCGGCCATCCACCTCCACCCGCAACTTAGCTGGGAAAAGCATCGCATACTTGAGGTTAAGGTCCCGTAGACGACGTTTGACTCCGAGAAAGCTCAGTCTCTGCTTTTGGACCGCCGGAGTGAAATCGGGATAAAAATTGATGTCCATGTTGTCGAGTCTGACCGGTCCCTGTAGTCTGGAGGATTGAAGAATAGCATCTCTGTCCCGAAAGTTGAAAATCCGGGCAATGAGAGGCCTCGGAGGGGCTCCGGTCTTAGGCCTTCCCCCGGGAACCCTGTGGGCCCGTTCCACCGCGAAGAATTTACTCAGCCCCCGGGGCTGGAGATGAGTAAGAATCAAGTCCTCCACGAATAAGTCCGCCGCCGCCTCCTCACGTCCCTCAGGCACCCCGATAATGCGGACATTGTTCCTCCGGGCCCGACCCTCGGAATCCTCCAAGCGGCGGTCCATCAGCGCACTCGCCTGGCCAAGCCGGCGCACCTCCTTTTGGAGGGTCGCCACATCTGTCGTGAGGCCCGATGTGGTGTGGGCCAAAGAATCGACCCGATCATTGGTCTTGGATAGATCGGCCCTCACCAAGCCAACATCCACGAGGACCGAGTCTATCTTCTGCGCCAGTGTATCAAAACGCTGGCTCACCGAGGCCTTCATCTCGGCGATAGCACCCATGACATCCCGCAGGGTCAGATCCGCGGGCAGAGATGGAGCATCAGTCGGGCCCTCAGGGGACCTACGCGGCACCTCAGGAGATCCCTTCTGGAGGGTGTAGCGGTCCATGCTGTTAGACTGCTGGGCTGCGCCACGTCGGGTCGATTTCACCTTTGCCCAGTCACCATCTTGCTTTGTGGACATGGTTCCAGTCCCCCGATCGTGCCAATCACGTCGTAAAGGGCAGGCAAACCGGGTCACGGGCTCCGGGGGGGGGCCACCACAGACCTGCGGGGTGGATCACAGCCGGCGGGCCGGCAGGGTACCCCAACGAGGCCACACCACCTCACCGCGCCCCGCGACCCAACCTCGCCAAGACAGCAAGGAGGGTGCAAAAGCGAAAGTGAAAGTGCGGGGTACGCGAGTCGCCGAGCCCTGCCCGCCGCTGTTGTTCACTTTGTCTCCGGATGGCCCCACAGATCTAATCCGGGGTCCGGCGTGGAGAAGGCCGCAAACCTCGATCGATGTTCCCGCCGGTGTCCGAGGTCCAATTTGGAAGCGGAAAACGGGTGCCACCTCAGCTCGGGCTCACCAAAACAGTCCCCTCATCTAGGACAGGATATTTTCAGGATATGTGTAGGAGGTCACGGAGGTCCTCGGGAGCCTCGCACCTACGCGGCCATCTTGGTTGCGCGCTAGGCTCCTCCTCATCATAGCACACTTTTTAAAGATAATTGGGACTGGCTTAGTCAGTACCTTCCAGAAGATCTTTGGAGTAATACCGGCTTTTATCCACTCCCTGTTTTTTAGTGTGTTTGTGGTCGTACCCTTGGTATTATTCCTAATTTGCAGCATTTTGGTTTCATTTTTGTTGCGCCACAATGGATGTTCCATTTCGAACCTCACTGGTAATGGAATTACCACTGGTCCAGCTGTGCAGTGACTCCTGTTAGCGCATAATACGACTCTTTCGAGTCCCAATGCTCCAGGAACTAATCACTGACTGATCATTGTAATTCTGACCTGCCTGGTTTGCCTATGTACAACCTGTGTTTCATTGCCTATTGTGCCCCTTTGAATGGGCACTGGATGTCTGCTAGACTCTGCAATTGCCTGTTCCTGTGGATATGAATCTGTTGATGAGTCCGATAACGATCCATTTTCGGAGTTGTCCCATGTGCTTGCAGCTGCTTCAAGATCCATGGTGTGCACCACTCTCTCCGGGGGAGATGGGTGCTTCAGCACCAGGATTACCAGAATCTGGCTCTAATAACACAGATGCAGGCCACCAGGCTACTTCCTCAGCATCGGCTGATAACAAGGATCATGTCTATTCTTTGGAACTTTTAAATGGGGCAATCGCAAAATTATCAACTGCGGAGACTGAATTTGTTCTAGATTCACTAAACATTAATCTCTCAGCCTAATATTGCCCCGTTTTCAAAATCTTCATGTTACATTTTTTATTGTGATTATAATTATTCGATAATATGCTTATTGGCATCCCATTCCATTTGCTTAGCTTGTGCTTATGATTTATTATTATTTCATTAGTTGCTACGTACTTATCCGACCAAGGAGGGGGTGTAGTGATCTCCCTTTTGGGCTCACGTTGGTTCTCCCTTAGTTTATCATATTAGCTGTTTTAGTCTGCCACTGCTTTGCACAGACATACATAGTATATTTGTTTTTGTGACATGACACTTTTTAGAACTATGCTGTACATATTATTTGTTATTCAGGGACTCTTCTTGGGATTTGGTCAGAACATTTCATACAAGGCCAAACAGCATGGTGTACTGGTTTTTCTTGTGCCCGATCATGAACATCTCCTAACGTTTTTAGATATAACACAGTAGCACAGGTGCAAAATTCAAACACAGTAGTTCTTTTCACATAACCCTTATCTTGCCCCTTTGGGGGCATACGGGAGAATTCCAGCAGAGATGCCAGTCCTGGAATGGAGTGAACAGCCTTGCTTAATTTCAGTTTGCACCTATGAAGCAGACCACCTAACTACACACACCAGGTATGAGGTACTTTGCTAATCCCAGAGATCACTAATATATCCCTGTGCTCACATAGTGAGGGTAGGTCTAGACAGATATATTAGCTGCTAAGGTTGGGTTGTTCTTTGTATACAGCCTGCTAGTAATGCTGATTACATTGCTCAGTTGTATTTGTATACTTACCGCAGCACACTTGCTTCAAAATAGACTGTTATAGTTTAAATAAATATATTGTAAACTTCCTTCATGTCTTTCTTTTGTTTACTATAGACATGCATGAGTGAGAAACGAAAGGTGATGATCTGTTTCCACGGTGCCTTAGGGACTAGAAGTTCATGTTCTATGTTTGCTGAAATTACCTGCTACTCTGGAAAGGTAAGGAGTTCAAGTGAGGCACTGCAAGCTAGACAGGTTTGGGCCTCCAGGTACTGAGGTGCTAGAGAGACTCAGTCCCTACATTCTTACGTCCAGTTATCCCAAGGTACAGTTCTGTTTCACAGCAGAATCCCTGCACCATTCCATCTCTGATATTTTTTTAAGCATTATACCCACCTGATGTTCCTTTATTACAAGACACAAATTGATTGTACTGACAAGAGCTTGTTTCCTTGCAGACAGTTTGAATGTGATGAGTTATACACACAGCCAGTATGGTTTTGGAGTGGTCCATGATTTGACAATATTGGGCTTTTTATGCCATCCTCTGGAACTCCCTTCAGGAATGTTTCCTTATTCTTGATTATTTAGAGGCCACATGTTTACCAAAAGTAATTGCAGTGGTCAAATGTACTGCTCATAAGAAAAATATATGGTTACGCTTGGAAACACATACGTGGATCAACTAGCTAGATATTGTGCACTTTAGAATGAAACTGTGATATCAAATGAACAAGAGACAGAAAAGAACAAATTAAGTAAAATGTCTGCTGAAAGTGCAGAAAATGTAAATTGTTTTTTGTTGAATTCAATACAGACTTCCTTGAGTGTATTAAGGGATCTCCAGGAGGAAGTGCCAGAGGATGAGAAAAAAAGGTGGGAAATGTTGGGTTTCAAAAAGAATTCCCAAGATGTGTGTGTCACTCCTGAGCATTAATGTATCTTACTGGTCTCAATGTTAAATTCCATAGCCAGATATTTTCACAATCACATGTGGGGAGATCTGCTATGACCAGAACTTGTAATAAGTATTTGTTGAATTCAAAATTCAGAAATGTTGCAGAAGTTGTGTGTTAGAGATGCCTCATTTGTCAAAGAAATAATCAGGGAAGAAGACTCTAATCCTTATGAACCACATTGGTAAATCAGAGGGCCCATTTACAAGACTTCAGGCAGACTCATAGAGAAGACAGTTTACAATGGTCTGAAGTACGTTCTCTTGATTGTCTGCTCATTATCTGAATGGGCTGAGACTTATCCCACCAGCAGACTAGACAGCATGACAATTGCCTGGCTTTTGTTGAGGGAGTTAATACCTTGTTTTGGCCTGCCAACTTCTATTGAGAAGGATCACGGCTCTCCTTTTAATAATGAAATACTGAAATTGATTCTTACATTTCTCCAGATTCATAATAGGGTTTACTTTAGTTATCGTCCTCAATCATCTGGTTTGGTGGGGAGGATGGATGGGACCATCAAAAATAAGCTGGCTAAAGTGTGTGCATCAACTAGTCTAAAGTGGCATAATGCTCTTCTTGTTTTGCTGAGCATTTGAAGTACCCCGCATAAAAAGACAAGTCTCTCGCCCCATGACGTGCAAATGCGCAGAGCAATGACATTGGCCTACATTTCTTTGGCTATACTTATTTCAATGACTGATGACACCATACTAGATTTCAGAAAAGGCCTGGCTAATATAATGAATTTCTCATCAGGTGAATTTGTCAAAAGCATTGACGAAAGAAAGTCAGTGCCATCCCTTGATCCCAGGAGATTGGGTTCTTGTGAAAAAACATGTCCGCAAAAGTTGTCACGAAGAACGTTGGAGAGGCCCTTTCCAAGTTGTGCTTGTGGCTGACATTCCTGTATAGTGTTCTGAAGCCCACAGTGGATTCATGCCACTCGAACGAGAAGAGTGAAGACAGCAGATTAAGAAGTGGTGACCACGACTACTGATTAACAGAGTAAAGCTCCAGTCTGCATCGTGGGCCTAGAGGGGATGAAGAAAATTTAGAAACTAGTGAACTTGCTGATGAAAGTGAACATGAAGAACCTAGGGAAGGTACAAGTACCGGTGGGCCGTTTCAATTTGAGAGCCAGAAGGAAGAGCCGTTGCAAAGTGACAAGCGGCAGCAAGAAGAAATACTCTCTGATCTGACCAGTGAAAAGCTCCAGGTGAAAATTCGGGCCTCGAGAACATCCAAATGTAGAAAGCTGTTCACAGGAAGTCAAGTTGGGACTTCGAATATTTTAGATTTTGCAAAACTTTGTGATGTTTTATTTGCTGCAAGCCTTCATGGGAAAGACTTAATGTCGAGTCTGTATACCAGCCCTTTTGGATCTTGTATTAAATATTTTAAGTTTATTCCACTGATCTAGAACTCAATTACTGAATGGGCCCTTACCTAATTATATGTTTGATGTGTTGGGAGGTGCCTTACCTCAGGGACAAAATGCCTCCTGAAATCGAGGTTTACAACCGTCTTCGATTCATCAACTCGTGGGCGTTCTGTTGAAGTAAAGATTTCATGTATAAAATGTTCAGGATTCTCTGCATCCACAATAGCACCTTGACAATGTAAAATTCACATTTACTATTGCCTCCATTAGATTTGTTTTCTCAACAAACGTCTGCTACTTTTTACAATACAATTAGTCCAGATCTAGGTGTTTTAGGGGCTGGGGCTTTCGGTATTGCCTGCACTCATTTATACTTCAGCCTTCCACCTTCTTTACTGATTTGTGGCTCAACTGTTTTCACTTTGTACTCTTAGCTGCCTTAGCAGAGCTTCCTGAAAGCTCCACTTCCCTTACCATAGTTATCCTGCAACAACACCTCCACATTCAACTGTCTATTGGTACGCATGATAATCTGGTTCCTCATGAATTTGTGTAAGTTCTCAAATTTGTACAAAACAGCGACATTTTTTAAATAAGTAATATATTCATAAGTATTTCCTTCCTTCTGTTTCCTGCAAAAAAAAAATTCTTTAAGTAGCCCTTTAGGTGTGTAATGCAAATACAATTCAGATAGCAGTTCTATGAGGAAAGTTGGTTGATTATATGGTGTGGTTGTGTGACCTCACAGCGTAATAAGCTCACAAACCCACCTTGGGTCCAGTCAAGGTCATTTGGAAAACCTTAGCTAAACCCTTGGTAGCTGTGGCTTCGAGCAGTCAGACCTTAACAATGTACAGTTTTATACTGTGCAATTTTTTCCTATTTGTGGCAAGTGTGGAAAATAAGGAAAAGCATGCGGGGAAACATAACACGGGAAAACTCAATGTAAAGAACACACCTGGCCTATACAAGGTATTATGTATATGAAAGGCATTTTTTATTATTAGAAATGTGATACTTTTTTATATATATGAATTGTTTTATTAGATTTGATAATGTGTATTTGACTAAATGTTTTTTATCTTATTGCGTATCATACTTTTATGTTACTGAAAAGCAACTAATAAAGTTAAATGATGATGTTGATGAACAAAGTAACATGTGCAAAGCATTTAGATGTACCCAAAAAATCGAATAAGATAGAAACGCAATGTAAAGGAACCCTGACACCAATTTATAAAAATAATTCTTATTTTTATACATTTTTAAACACCAATACTAAAGAAATCCTCTGAATGGTTCCGGAGATATACATTTTTAAGCAAATCATAAATTACTGCTTTTTACTCATAATGCAAACAAGCATTTGCAACTGTCACGATTACTTTGAAAACTTTTGTAAAGTTGTGTTTGGCTAACCCGGACTACTTTGGATTATCAACTCTGGCAGGGAGAAAGTCAGAGTGGTCAATAAGGCATAGTAGGACAATTACCTTGCTGTTAAAGCTGTCTCCGGTCCAGGTCCAGCCTCTACGGGCAAACCGCCATAGACATCAATGGAGTGGTCCTGATGCAAAAGATGCAGGATGCTGATCTGGGCGATGTGGGTCTTCCCAGGAGCAGCAGGTGTAGTCCAGTCTTTGGTGCAACCTTTCTTTGCAGGTCCAGGAAACAACAGGGCAGTCGTTTTTTGGTCCTCACTCCAGTACAGACATGTTCTGAGGTCAGGGTGCCACTTTTATGCTTACAACTTGCCCACAGTGATGCAGTGACAACTAGCCAATGGGCCACCAGGTCCCCTTCTGCCTGATGAAGACTTTCTGCAATGTGGGGCATCTAGCAATCCCAGAGTGCAATATTCTGCCCGCTTCCAAGATGGCACAACCCTTCCCTCAGTGTGTATAGCTTGGTAGCCCATCCTAGAGGAGTGGCTGCTTGAGGGCTACACACCCACAGGAAAACTGGTTTGACCACTGTTTCCCCTCTCTGTACCCAACGTCAGCCTGTATGCTGGAACAAAAAAAGAGCAGCCCCTCTCCTGTGTGTCTACCATTTGCCCCTCAAAGGCGGCTTCCCCTTTGAAGCTTGCATTTTGGGCTCAAACCCTGTTTGGCATCTAGCCAGAAAGAGATAACACCTCGTCCAAAAGCAGTCCTCTCGTGTGTCCTTTCCTGGGAGTCGTTCACACCTCTCCCCGGAGAGTAAAAGGTTGTCTTGTGGCGAGCATTTGTGAATGGCACCTGTAAACTTTCTATTGTTGCCTTTTACTTTATAGTTACATTAAATCTGACTTGGGAAGTTGAATTTTCCCTGCACACGTATTTGTGCCAAATTGTGGATCGGTTATTAGCCTACTCTTTATCACTGAGAGTGGACTAGTTCCAAGTCCTTTTCCCCCCACAATCATAGGGCTTGCTGAAAACAAATTCTAGCTCCACACCATAGTTCCAGTAAACACTGAAATGTGCTACTTATGGTTAAGATGGTTAGGCTTGCAATCCTTAACTCGCATAACAGTCATGAATACTATGATTTGCATACCAAATGCAATGCTCATGGTCTAACCCTTGATGTGACAGATGCAATTACAAATGTAAATGTTCTAAAATTCCAAGTTTAATATTACCTGTGACATTATGAATGTGAATGGGAAAAGTTTATACCCATTGCAGAGATGTAAATACGTAATGCTAAAACAGTGTCTCAACTCAACATCCATCAACGATTAAAGAAAAAAAGGCTAAGGAAAAGGTAACACATCTTCTTACAACACTGGAATGTACAGAATCGTTATTAATACACCAAATACAGAGAACACAGCAATACAGTGAAGGAAAAGTGTGACCAGAGAATTGGGGAACAGTACGAACACCAAGACTGGGATAAAAAAAATGGATGATTGGGGTAAAAAACTGGATATCATGGCCTGTTAATGGAACAATTCTAAGCTGAAATCTGGGCAATTTTAGGAAGTGTACGAATGGCGTCAGATGCTGGTCCGACTAGATATGGCTTGAAAGCTTCGACTTTTTCACACTTAAGCGGAAACTCTGGATGCATGATTGAATATGCACAGGTAGGGATTTGGGCTCTTCCAATTGAGCAGCCGAAATTCTGATTATAAACATTGCCACGACCTAGTATGTAATAGAAGAAATACTCTTCCAGCATAAAGTGGAAAGTGCCCAGGCTTGGTGAAAGAAGATGTGCTACACTGCAACCCAAGGTTTTGGCAACTATTTGTAGAAAGTGCAGGACTGTTCACCTTGTGACAGCCCACCTGGTAAACTGTATGAACTCATTAATGAATCTATTTTTTGTGCCAACACCGGGTGCGGCCTTTTTGGGACAGACCAAGTAGTTAATTTCAATTTCATACAGGCTCGCATGTATATCCTGGTGTATATTACAATTATTTCTGAACTCTGCAAAATAAAACCACCGTCTACGTGGTAACACACTGTAATTTACAGAAAACACATTTCCATTGAAAGGGCCTCTAAATTTGCACAGACATGTAGTTCTACTCACAACAGTATGTAGCGCACAAATGATAATGTGTGGAAATAGGGTTTTAGTGAATATTTATAATTTGCACATCCATGAATTAACTGTCTATATTTGTTTCGATCCTATTTAAATATTTGTTTCAATCACATTTCAGAATTATAAAAGAAAGTTTTCATTTGTGTTTTCCTAACAGCTTGCATATTGTGAAATATTTATACAGATCAAGTTTTGTTGTGTGTTAGAAAAAGCAAAATAACAGCCTTTGCTTTCACACTCTGCAAGATAGTCACATAACTCACTTTACAAAAACTCTCACTGTGTAGTTATGGAAAGGAAATCTAATAACACCAATTTCATGTTAAAAGAATAAACAGAAATTTGTCAGAAGACTGCGCCTGACATTTGACATTTTCATCAAGTTTATTTTGAGAGTCATCTTTAATGCTCATTCATCTTCTGAACTCCAGCATGGTTGTTGGGGGCGGAGGGGGGGGGGGATGAGACCGCACCCCATTTCGCACTCTTACTTCCAGCATTATAATTTCAGATATTCAAACAGCTTAGTTTAAAAGCTGAAAGTTGAAAGTGCTGGCTTGTGACGTTCTTTTCAATTAGCTATTATCTAGATTTTCTTCGGAATGAATGTTTATTATTACTCTTTGCCAAGAGAAAATATTGTATTGTTTAGTGAGTCGGATTCAGTTTCTAATCGCACACCTTCGGAAACTTCAGTCAAATGTTTTAACACAAAGGATTTGCTGCCATCTGGTGGCTGAGTTGGGCAATTAAAGGTTGTGTTAGACTAGCCAGTTATATATTTTGGAGCCAATCTTTATATTTTAGCGTTACAACAAACAAATGATGGACGGAATGCTGACAATGCAGACATTCTCCCCCAGTCAAGAGATCTGGGTTAAATCCATCGTTCTTTTGCCCACTGAATGTATGACATTGTTCTGCATTCTGTCCATCAATTGTTGTTTTTGCATTTGTCACCCCGAGTGGGAAGGGTATGCTCAGACGTGAGTCCCTTGCTCTCCATGCCACTGGAATCAGGCTATCCTGGCTGACGAGGGCTGAAAGCCCGAAACCGGTCCTAGGATGCTTGTTTCCAGTCCAGGGAGGACCTGGCTTGGCAGTTCGGGCTGGACTGTTCCCATGGGGCACAGGGTCAAGACTGATTTGCATATGGCTGGGTTCAAACTGGAATGGCATGGTGAGCAAAAAAACGATGGATTTAGGCCCAGATCTCTGTACTGGGGTGAATGTATGACATTGTTCTGCATTCTGTCCATCAATTGTTGTTTTTGCATTTGTCACCCCGAGTGGGAAGGGTATGCTCAGACGTGAGTCCCTTGCTCTCCATGCCACTGGAATCAGGCTATCCTGGCTGACGAGGGCTGAAAGCCCGAAACCGGTCCTAGGATGCTTGTTTCCAGTCCAGGGAGGACCTGGCTTGGCAGTTCGGGCTGGACTGTTACCATGGGGCACAGGGTCAGGACTGATTTGCATATGGCTGGGTTCAAACTGGAATGGCATGGTGAGCAAAAAAACGATGGATTGAGGCCCAGATCTCTGTACTGGGGTGAATGTATGACATTGTTCTGCATTCTGTCCATCAATTGTTGTTTTTGCATTTGTCACCCCGAGTGGGAAGGGTATGCTCAGACGTGAGTCCCTTGCTCTCCATGCCACTGGAATCAGGCTATCCTGGCTGACAAGGGCTGAAAGCCCGAAACCGGTCCTAGGATGCTTGTTTCCAGTCCAGGGAGGATCTGGCTTGGCAGTTCGGGCTGGACTGTTCCCATGGGGCACAGGGTCAAGACTGATTTGCATATGGCTGGGTTCAAACTGGAATGGCATGGTGAGCAAAAAAACGATGGATTTAGGCCCAGATCTCTGTACTGGGGTGAATGTATGACATTGTTCTGCATTCTGTCCATCAATTGTTGTTTTTGCATTTGTCACCCCGAGTGGGAAGGGTATGCTCAGACGTGAGTCCCTTGCTCTCCATGCCACTGGAATCAGGCTATCCTGGCTGACGAGGGCTGAAAGCCCGAAACCGGTCCTAGGATGCTTGTTTCCAGTCCAGGGAGGACCTGGCTTGGCAGTTCGGCCTGGACTGTTCCCATGGGGCACAGGGTCAAGACTGATTTGCATATGGCTGGGTTCAAACTGGAATGGCATGGTGAGCAAAAAAACGATGGATTTAGGCCCAGATCTCTGTACTGGGGTGAATGTATGACATTGTTCTGCATTCTGTCCATCAATTGTTGTTTTTGCATTTGTCACCCCGAGTGGGAAGGGTATGCTCAGACGTGAGTCCCTTGCTCTCCATGCCACTGGAATCAGGCTATCCTGGCTGACGAGGGCTGATAGCCCGAAACCGGTCCTAGGATGCTTGTTTCCAGTCCAGGGAGGACCTGGCTTGGCAGTTCGGGCTGGACTGTTCCCATGGGGCACAGGGTCAAGACTGATTTGCATATGGCTGGGTTCAAACTGGAATGGCATGGTGAGCAAAAAAACGATGGATTTAGGCCCAGATCTCTGTACTGGGGTGAATGTATGACATTGTTCTGCATTCTGTCCATCAATTGTTGTTTTTGCATTTGTCACCCCGAGTGGGAAGGGTATGCTCAGACGTGAGTCCCTTGCTCTCCATGCCACTGGAATCAGGCTATCCTGGCTGACGAGGGCTGAAAGCCCGAAACCGGTCCTAGGATGCTTGTTTCCAGTCCAGGGAGGACCTGGCTTGGCAGTTCGGGCTGGACTGTTCCCATGGGGCACAGGGTCAAGACTGATTTGCATATGGCTGGGTTCAAACTGGAATGGCATGGTGAGCAAAAAAACGATGGATTTAGGCCCAGATCTCTGTACTGGGGTGAATGTATGACATTGTTCTGCATTCTGTCCATCAATTGTTGTTTTTGCATTTGTCACCCCGAGTGGGAAGGGTATGCTCAGACGTGAGTCCCTTGCTCTCCATGCCACTGGAATCAGGCTATTCTGGCTGACGAGGGCTGAAAGCCTGAAACCGGTCCTAGGATGCTTGTTTCCAGTCCAGGTAGGACCTGGCTTGGCAGTTCGGGCTGGACTGTTCCCATGGGGCACAGGGTCAAGACTGATTTGCATATGGCTGGGTTCAAACTGGAATGGCATGGTGAGCAAAAAAACGATGGATTTAGGCCCAGATCTCTGTACTGGGGTGAATGTATGACATTGTTCTGCATTCTGTCCATCAATTGTTGTTTTTGCATTTGTCACCCCGAGTGGGAAGGGTATGCTCAGACGTGAGTCCCTTGCTCTCCATGCCACTGGAATCAGGCTATCCTGGCTGACGAGGGCTGAAAGCCCGAAACCGGTCCTAGGATGCTTGTTTCCAGTCCAGGGAGGACCTGGCTTGGCAGTTCGGGCTGGACTGTTCCCATGGGGCACAGGGTCAAGACTGATTTGCATATGGCTGGGATCAAACTGGAATGGTATGGTGAGCAAAAAAACGATGGCTTTAGGCCCAGATCTCTGTACTGGGGTGAATGTATGACATTGTTCTGCATTCTGTCCATCAATTGTTGTTTTTGCATTTGTCACCCCGAGTGGGAAGGGTATGCTCAGACGTGAGTCCCTTGCTCTCCATGCCACTGGAATCAGGCTATCCTGGCTGACGAGGGCTGAAAGCCCGAAACCGGTCCTAGGATGCTTGTTTCCAGTCCAGGGAGGACCTGGCTTGGCAGTTCGGGCTGGACTGTTCCCATGGGGCACAGGGTCAAGACTGATTTGCATATGGCTGGGTTCAAACTGGAATGGCATGGTGAGCAAAAAAACGATGGATTTAGGCCCAGATCTCTGTACTGGGGTGAATGTATGACATTGTTCTGCATTCTGTCCATCAATTGTTGTTTTTGCATTTGTCACCCCGAGTGGGAAGGGTATGCTCAGACGTGAGTCCCTTGCTCTCCATGCCACTGGAATCAGGCTATCCTGGCTGACGAGGGCTGAAAGCCCGAAACCGGTCCTAGGATGCTTGTTTCCAGTCCAGGGAGGACCTGGCTTGGCAGTTCGGGCTGGACTGTTCCCATGGGGCACAGGGTCAAGACTGATTTGCATATGGCTGGGTTCAAACTGGAATGGCATGGTGAGCAAAAAAACGATGGATTTAGGCCCAGATCTCTGTACTGGGGTGAATGTATGACATTGTTCTGCATTCTGTCCATCAATTGTTGTTTTTGCATTTGTCACCCTGAGTGGGAAGGGTATGCTCAGACGTGAGTCCCTTGCTCTCCATGCCACTGGAATCAGGCTATCCTGGCTGACGAGGGCTGAAAGCCCGAAACCGGTCCTAGGATGCTTGTTTCCAGTCCAGGGAGGACCTGGCTTGGCAGTTCGGGCTGGACTGTTCCCATGGGGCACAGGGTCAAGACTGATTTGCATATGGCTGGGTTCAAACTGGAATGGCATGGTGAGCAAAAAAACGATGGATTTAGGCCCAGATCTCTGTACTGGGGTGAATGTATGACATTGTTCTGCATTCTGTCCATCAATTGTTGTTTTTGCATTTGTCACCCCGAGTGGGAAGGGTATGCTCAGACGTGAGTCCCTTGCTCTCCATGCCACTGGAATCAGGCTATCCTGGCTGACGAGGGCTGAAAGCCTGAAACCGGTCCTAGGATGCTTGTTTCCAGTCCAGGGAGGACCTGGCTTGGCAGTTCGGGCTGGACTGTTCCCATGGGGCACAGGGTCAAGACTGATTTGCATATGGCTGGGTTCAAACTGGAATGGCATGGTGAGCAAAAAAACGATGGATTTAGGCCCAGATCTCTGTACTGGGGTGAATGTATGACATTGTTCTGCATTCTGTCCATCAATTGTTGTTTTTGCATTTGTCACCCCGAGTGGGAAGGGTATGCTCAGACGTGAGTCCCTTGCTCTCCATGCCACTGGAATCAGGCTATCCTGGCTGACGAGGGCTGAAAGCCCGAAACCGGTCCTAGGATGCTTGTTTCCAGTCCAGGAAGGACCTGGCTTGGCAGTTCGGGCTGGACTGTTCCCATGGGGCACAGGGTCAAGACTGATTTGCATATGGCTGGGTTCAAACTGGAATGGCATGGTGAGCAAAAAAACGATGGATTTAGGCCCAGATCTCTGTACTGGGGTGAATGTATGACATTGTTCTGCATTCTGTCCATCAATTGTTGTTTTTGCATTTGTCACCCCGAGTGGGAAGGGTATGCTCAGACGTGAGTCCCTTGCTCTCCATGCCACTGGAATCAGGCTATCCTGGCTGACGAGGGCTGAAAGCCCGAAACCGGTCCTAGGATGCTTGTTTCCAGTCCAGGGAGGACCTGGCTTGGCAGTTCGGGCTGGACTGTTCCCATGGGGCACAGGGTCAAGACTGATTTGCATATGGCTGGGTTCAAACTGGAATGGCATGGTGAGCAAAAAAACGATGGATTTAGGCCCAGATCTCTGTACTGGGGTGAATGTATGACATTGTTCTGCATTCTGTCCATCAATTGTTGTTTTTGCATTTGTCACCCCGAGTGGGAAGGGTATGCTCAGACGTGAGTCCCTTGCTCTCCATGCCACTGGAATCAGGCTATCCTGGCTGACGAGGGCTGAAAGCCCGAAACCGGTCCTAGGATGCTTGTTTCCAGTCCAGGGAGGACCTGGCTTGGCAGTTCGGGCTGGACTGTTCCCATGGGGCACAGGGTCAAGACTGATTTGCATATGGCTGGGTTCAAACTGGAATGGCATGGTGAGCAAAAAAACGATGGATTTAGGCCCAGATCTCTGTACTGGGGTGAATGTATGACATTGTTCTGCATTCTGTCCATCAATTGTTGTTTTTGCATTTGTCACCCCGAGTGGGAAGAGTATGCTCAGACGTGAGTCCCTTGCTCTCCATGCCACTGGAATCAGGCTATCCTGGCTGACGAGGGCTGAAAGCCCGAAACCGGTCCTAGGATGCTTGTTTCCAGTCCAGGGAGGACCTGGCTTGGCAGTTCGGGCTGGACTGTTCCCATGGGGCACAGGGTCAAGACTGATTTGCATATGGCTGGGTTCAAACTGGAATGGCATGGTGAGCAAAAAAACGATGGATTTAGGCCCAGATCTCTGTACTGGGGTGAATGTATGACATTGTTCTGCATTCTGTCCATCAATTGTTGTTTTTGCATTAATCTTTATATTTTAGTCATACAGAATTATAAATTGTGTTTATTCGAGCACGATTACTCGTGATTATTTAGGCAACTTACAGATTGTGGTAGCAAAAATAGAACTGCACATTATGATTACAAAAATACATTTATGGCTAGTGACTAGCGGCTTTTCGAAACAGTTCCTTTGTTTTATCAGTAAAAACTAATATTTGTTAAATTTTTTATGGCAGTGGCTTCTAAAGCTCAGAGTTCCACATGGTACACATTTTGAGATAGAAGCAGGTTTGTGAAGAAATTGAGCATTCACGGGATCTCAAAGGTTAGTGCATCATGTTATAAATCGTACCTCCCACCCAGCTCATAACTGTTTGGAACACCGGTGGGGTTGATGAAAGTACGGAGTTACAGGACCAGAACAGGGATTTGCCTCCAGGGTTCAGCTCTGTATTTACGTACCTGCCTTCTCGAGCACAGAGGGGGGACAGGCAGACGAACACCTGCAGTGTCCCAAAGTGGAGGGAGATAAACAATATGGTGAATCTATGAAGGTGAGGTACGATCACAAATACAAACAAACTTCCGTATGCTTCTCCCCAGGGGCTACAAGAAGTATTCCGTTCTTAGAATATTCAATATCGTCACAGCCTCCACCATCACAGACAGAGTCTGGTTTGTCCCCCACAAACACTAATTTGGCTGCAGCTGACATTTGCTTGCACTACATTCGGCCTCCAGTTTCGGCCATGGTGCCTCAGCATATTCTAAATGTTTGTCAGGAAACTTCAGGCCCAAGTGTCCAGTGCTTGGGTTTATCAGCTTGTTTTCCAGATGGATTTTATTTTTGATATCCCAGCGTATGTGGAATAACACCCTCCTGCTAACCCCTCATTCCCCACATTTTCCTCCACATTTGTCTAATATTAGGTTATGTATCCTGCGCACACACACCATGCCAAGGAAAATCATGTTATGTTAAGTTCTCTCATTTCTGTTGAGTTATAACTCTTCTCAAATCTGCTTCCCAGTTCTCTTTAGAGACAGACCTGCCTCCCCCCCCGTGTGTCGATTGGAGCTGCCCATAAATCATCAAAATCAATCCCTGACCCCGCACGAAGCTCAGCATAAGCTTCTTCTTGTGGTTGGACGGCAGGGTCTTTGTACAAGAGTTTGGAGCCACTCAGGTAGGAGGTAAGTTATTTATGTTGTGTTAGCAGGGGCCTAACTTGGCCAGTAAGATTGGGGGTGGGAACTTCAGATTTTCTAACAATTACGCAGGCATATAATGTTAAAATACATTAAACGACAAGCAGGGTGCACGAGAGGGACTAAAGGGGCAGTGGAAAGGGGGAGAACGCAGATTGATTGAGAACTAAGTGAGAGAAATACAATAGTTTGTAAAATAACCAACATTTTGAGGACTTTCAAGACAGAGAGGAGAGAGAGTGTGTCTGTGTTTTTGTCAGTGTGCAAAAATCCTAGGTGAAATCTGACAGGCTCTTCACCATACCCGACTGAAAGCACCTGTCCCCAACTATTCATCAGAGAATACATTTACAGGATGGGGGTATAACCCCCTCCCACCCACTCCCTGAAACTACCCCCCTGCATGTTAGGTCCTTAGGTTACAGCAACAGCAGGTTGTCTCTGTCAGGTCTCCAATCTCCCTCTAACTGTCCCTATGTCCACTACTGACTACACACCGACATTCTATAATCCACTCTCAGCATTTCAGGTACCAGCTCAGACATGCAGGGAATGAGATCACTTAAGATACTACATACCTCCATTTCTTAAAAACAACAAAACAAAGAACTTCCATTCCCCTGCATATAAAGCACAGGTACAGACCTTCAAACGCACTCAATCTCCAACATGTCTAGTTTACATATTCACCCAACAGCAAGCTATTAAACTCCCCAATTCTGATGCAGACAAAGACAACAAATAACAGTTACAGGTGTCACACCTCAAGGCCCCTGCCCTCTGGCCCCCACCATTCCCACAAACCCACCCAGTGAAGCACTCTTGTGTGCCCTAATCCCCCGGCCAGGCTGTGGGCTTTTTGCTTCTTGAACACCACTGTTCCCAGCAAAAATAAATGCCAGCAAGCCCATGCTTCTTTCTAAAAGGTTTTGCATTCAGTACCTCTGCAAGCATTTTCTTGGATAACTGCCTCTTCTACCACTGCTCCTATTGTAGCTAATAGCAGATGCGAGCTTATCCCTTTTACCCTGGCTAGCAGATGTCAAATCCCTTGCTGTATGTTTGCCATCTATTTCCAACCTTTCCTTGTGGATGCTTGTGTTCACATTGCCTCTACTCTTTATGTTTTCTTGCTTACTCTGCTATTATTTGCCATTGTATTACCTTGCACCAGAGTCCCCAAAGTCATTTTCTCTCCTCGCAACTCCATGCTTTCATGTACCTCCTCACTTTCGCACCTCGCAGATTCTGTTCTACCTTCCCGTATAAGCTTTGCAGGTACAGGTCAAACCCAAGACCCCATTGCTTACCTGATTTGTGCTCTCACATCCATTGGTACTCCCTCCTCTCGCAGTTCAACTGATTGCCTTATTCTGCACTTGTATTCTTCATATAATGTCAGCCTATAGCTGTTTTCCTTCATATGGGCCAGGAAGACCGTTTTGTTTGTCGCAGATTATAATGATGAGGCGTCGCCACTAAACAGCGCAAGCTGTCTGGCAGTGCTGAATTTGAACTGGTAGTTGCTGATGGGGCCCACAGGCTGCCATTTTGGAGACCAGCACTTATTTGTCTTCATCTGACGATGACTGAGTCCAGAAGAGGGAAAACACACACACAGGGGACAGAAGGGAGTAGAGTAAGACTGAAAAACCATATCAAAGGAAGAAGGCAGGAACCTGAAAGAGTGAGATAAAGGGGCCTAGTGTGTCCGGTAGTGGATTAAAGAGGCATGAGTTGAATTCAAGACTATGCCTTCCAGGGCGGCAACATTTAATTACACCGACAGCAGGCTTCTGAACAGGGCTTTAGGCACTGGCATGCATTCTTTTACAAATTAAGCACTGCTGTCTGGTTTGTTAAAAGACCTTTTGTCAGCGTACAGTGGACTTAGAGCCCGCCCATTGCTTACCATTATCTCTCTCATTTGCTTGCTTTTCGTTAACTTGTGTAGGCCTTGCTTCCTCTTCTTATGTGTGTCCCTTTCCTGGACCAATCACTTCATTACATGTGTTCTTCCATTGCTTATTTTTCAGGTACTACCTTTTCTTTTCGGTTAAGCACACCATAAGAGCACACTTTTTCCAGCTGCCTCTCTTGTGTGTTTTGCTGTCCACCTCTGCTTCGCTTTGTGTTGTTCTCTCTTGTACATTTGCTTCTCCCCCACCCCTCTTTTGTTGCTCTCGCCCTCGTCTACTTCTCCCCAGTGTTGCTTTATTCCTCATGTGTGTCTCCCTAGAGGGATGTTTCTGTGGTACTGTAAATTTCGGAACCATGCTGGAGGCATGGTCCCACCATGCCGATTTTGGTATCAGCGAACCGCAAATGACTAATGCGGTATGTATGAGTGTTTTCGTCATGTTTCACCGATGAATTCAACATGTATACGATACTACATATCGAACCCTCGGGTTCCATTTTAGAACGGTAACCATTCTGTGGTTGCCCTCACATAGGCTGCGCTTTAAGACCATGCCTAGGCCTAAAGGACACGCACACCTTCTGTGCCTTCTTTGTGACCTGTGCAACCTGACTCCACTGCCCGAGGTCAGTCCTGTTCGGCCGATTCCTTTTACTGCGGCCAAATGGGATTAGCATCAGGACTTGACGCACCATAAAGTCGTTCTTCCCACACGAACCCTGACTAATCTCTTTCACACCTGACTCTGTTTCCTACTTTATGGCTTGCTTTACGAGGAGGAGGTGCCCATTTTTATTGGGGTCTGCTGATATCTGATGAGGGTTCTGAGCCTCGCTGGGTAAATAATTGTGGGCTGACCGAGCTGAAATGTGGGATTATCATCATGACTTTGCTGTTTCTTTGAAGCGAAAATATGTGAATGACCACTTGTAAAATAGGGGCGGTGTTGCCCAGAGCGTAATATTTTGTATATAAGAAAAGACTGGTTTTTGGTTGGTAGCAGTCTCCTGAGAACATACACCGTGCTGTACTTCTCGGATACTTGTAATTGGTCTGCAGCCAATAAATACGATCTTTGACTTCACCTAGAAGACTCTGTGTTTCTGTAGTCTGAAACAGGAAGAACTCGAGTCTTCGGGTGTGTCCCGCTGGGTTGGTTCTGAAAAACCCAGTACTTCAGGTGGCGCCCAACGTGGGGCGATTTCAGCGGTACCGGTCCAAGCCAGAGGTTCGTGAGGAGCTTCGTGTGAAAATTCTGGAGGAAGGCCGCCACTTCATCGATCCCTGCATGTCGACGTGGTCCAAAAGTCTTTACTACGAGGTTCTCCGCGTCCCGACGGCTACAAAGGACTGCTGCCCTGACTATCGCCCTGTTTTGGACCCTTGATGATTTGGTAGAGTGAAACGATTAAACGAGTCTTCTGGTGACGTCATCGATACCTCAGTTAAGTATAAGTGGAGCGTCTCCCAGTCCTTAGTTTGGTATCCCTTCGGGATCGCTTTGATTTGGAACTTGCAAGTGCCAAAGCCGAAGGACTCGTGTATTCACGAGACTATCGTATTCGATAATCCTTTGAAGTTTGAAACTAGACTAGTGAGCGACGATGCCTGGTTCTAGTATATTTGGAAATTTGTTTTGTTTGGGTTGTAATAGGGACTCCCGATTAGAGGATTCGTGTCCGGTTCCTCCAATTGGAACTCCAACTTATGAGCTTTATGTGAAACATGGCGTGGGCCCCATTACGCATAATGAAGTATGGATCCGATACACTAGGAAGGATGGTGTTTTAAAATGGCCCCAAAATGGTAGTTTCGACACAGAAATCCTAGATAACTTAGAAGTTAAACTATTTAAAAAGAAAGCCCGGCCGGCGATGTTTGATTCTTTCCGCATATGGCGAAAGGAAGCCAAACAGAAAGAAATCAAATTGGCAAAGAAAAATAAAAGGGAGAAAGGTATGTCGATAATGCAAGCAGCCTTGCAGTTTAAAGATAATGAAGACGAACAAATGAATGAGCAGTTGCGCAGGCAACGTGAACTAGTGATTGATAAATGCTACCCAGTTTTGCCGCCCCTTCAGCAAGATGCGTCAAAAGAAAAGGAGAAAGATCCCCTAATGTCACATTTGCTGAGTTCGCCACCCCCGTATGCGCAGAGTGCTACAGCGCCTCCGCAACCTTTAAATGTACAGCCTCCAGTCAATTTGCCGCAAGCTTTCCCGCAGCCGCCAGCTCCTCCTCAGCCGGCTCCTATGCCTACGGCGCAGCCCTCTCAAGGGCCGCCGGTTTTGCTGCCTATCTCTTCCGTGCTTCCTGCGACTTTACCTAGTACATCAGCTGCCTTCCTCGGCGCTCTTCCTGATACGACCCCTGTACCTGTATCTGCACCCGTTTTTCTTCCCTCTGTCTTTCCCCCTGTTCTTGCCTCAACTTCTCCTTCTACACGACAACAAATAGCTAGTGCGGTCACTAGTTTTATATCGCCTCTCTTTGGGTCATCTAGTACGACCCCTGGTTCACAACGTAAGCAGTTGCGTAGTCAACTGCCTGGTTCTGGAGAGAAAGAAGTATTAGACCGCATGGCACGTAGATGGATTGTTTATCCTTCAAGATATGATGTAGAGTCTGTGGTAAATGTTTTTCATCAATGGGAAGCACCAAAACAGAGATACGTCTTTGAGAAAATGTGTGAATTCCTCTGTGAGGAATTGGAAGATCATGGTTTAGACTTAAGCCCGCAGGAGTTGTGTCATGTACGGTTTGAATTTGGAAAAGGTACGATTGTGGGTCCCGATGTCGAGAAAGCAGTTGCGACGTTATTATCTTTTAGGATCAAGGGTCCTTCTCAGTCACTGTTTGAACATGACTCCTCTGATAGGAAGGTTAAACAATACCCCATGAGAGAAGTCCCTCCAGTGTGGAAGGACGCTGTTGCAGCTGATGCCGCTCGAGGTATCGCTGCTATGCCAGCTCATTTTCAGCGTGTTTGGGTACATGTTCCTTGGAAGCGATCAGAAGTTTTAGCCCTTAAGCAGACATTGCCTGACCCCCGTAAAAACCCTGCAGGATATTATAAGGAGTTATCACAGACTGCAGAATCGTGTGTCATGAACCTAGCTGACATAGATATGTTATTCGGGAATGTCGTTCCGCAGCCTTTATGGGGGTTGATTCGTAATACAGATCATGCTGCAGAACTAGGTGGCACATGGGCTAATATTATTGCCACAGACACTAGACAAGTTGGTGGTGCGAAACCTGAGCCCTTAGTAGCAGAACTCCCTGGTAGAATTATTACCTACATGAAAACTTTAATGCCGGCGATGCGTGTGAATTGGGATAAATTATCCGCATGCAAACAAAAGAAAGACGAAACAGTGTCTGATTTCTTCACCAGGTTTGAAGAAACATTTATCGACCACAGTGGTCAAGACATGAGTACGGAAGGTGGTCAACGGTTATTTGTTGATAAATTTGTGAATAATTTGCTTCCTGAGTTGTGTAAGAAATTAAAAGATTCAGAGAGTTCTTGGGCTGTTTCCTCATCAGCGCAAATGCTGGCTACTGCACAGTATTACGAAAATAGGGATAAAGATGAGAAGGATAGAGCAGACAAGAAAACAAAAGAATTAAAGACGAAGGTTCTTTTACAGCAGGCTTACCCGCCACGTGGAGATCAGAATAACTATAAGCAAGGTCAGAGTAACTATCAACAACCCCAACAGTTTCAGAGTAACTCGCAAAGGTTCGGGTATTCCCAACCGCGTGTTCCTGTGGGCCCCAATCAGTGTTCGTATTGCAAAGAAGAAGGTCATTTTAAATATAGTTGTCCTATATTGTTGCAGCGCACAAATAATTCTTATGGCGCGAGAGGTAGAGGTGGTCAGCAAGCTCCTAGAGGTAGAGGGCGTGGGAATGTTCCCCAGAACGCGCGTCCTCTTCCGCCTCAAAATACGATGAACAGTTTTGATCAGCAGGCCAATATAACTGGTGGGACAGCTCAGTACTATAATAATGACTATTATGCAGAAGATGGAAATGCGGAAGGTAATGATTACTAGGACAGCCGTAGACAAAGAGAGGGAGTTGTTTCAGTACCAGTGGATCAGAGTGGACCGTATGTTAAGGTGACTACAGCGGGTGTGTCAGAGCCCTTTCTGTTGGATACTGGTGCTGCAAAGAGTTCAATTATGCACTCAAAACTCCCTGGCACGCCTTTGTCTGGCGAAATGAATGTTTCAGTAGGTTTTTCTGGCGCCCCGGTTAGGAACCCGATCTCTAGTCCTATGCCCCTTTCTGTTGGACCTTGTGAGCTGAAAGCACCCCTTATCCTAACGACAGGTTGTGGTGAAAACCTGTTAGGATTGGATTTGTTAAAGAGATTACATGCGACATTATATTGTTCTCCCTCGGGAGTACAACTTATAATGGGTAGGGAAGTGATTTCTCCAATGTATTTGTCAAAGAATAAACTGCCAGCTGAATTGTCGTCTCTTCCGGATGTCCTTTGGGCTACTGGTCCTAATGATGTGGGTCTCTTGGAAATACCGCCATACGTGGTCACTTTGAAAGCCAATGTTAAATTGCCATGCATTCCCCAGTACAAGATCTCTAATGAAGGTGAGAAAGCATTGTTAGCAATCATCTATAATTTGATTGAAAAGGATGTAATTGAAGAGACAAGAGGCAACGTTTGCAATAGTCCTGTTTTGCCTGTTTTAAAACGTACTGACCCCTCTCAGCCACCTGTTTACAGGTTTGTGATCGATCTCAGAGAGGTCAATAAGATAGTTGTGCCGCAGTTTCCAGTTGTCCCTGATATAACTGCCTTGTTAACTATGATCCCAGCTTCCGCTGCTTGGTTCTCAGTGATCGATTTAAAGAATGCTTTCTTTAGCATCCCGATTGCAGAGGAAAGCAGGGATATTTTTGGTTTTAGTTTAGGAGGTCGCAGCTTCCGCTTTAAACGCGCTCCACAGGGCTACTGTGAAAGTCCATCAATATACAGTCAGGCTTTAAAAGCGCAGCTTGATGCAATTGTTTTACCTAGTGGTGCTACCCTTATTCAGTATGTTGACGATTTACTAATCGCCGCGGATACTGAGGAGATTTGTAAAGAAACTACATTGTCATTGTTGCGTCACCTGTCTATCTTTCATCACAAAGTGTCTCTCTCAAAACTGCAATATTGTCGACTAGAAGTGACCTACTTAGGTCATCTCTTATCGAAGGAGGGAAGGAAACTGACCCCAGAAAGAATTCAGGCCATTGCACAATTGAGCGTGCCAAGAACACAGAGAGAAGTGCGTGCTTTCTTGGGTATTACTTCATACTGTAGGCAGTGGATCCCGAGTTTTTCTTTGCTGGCAAAACCTTTGATAGCATTAACATGCAAAGATACACCGAATCCCGTCCCATGGTCTGAAGAGTGTCAGAAAAGTTTTTCAGAATTGCGTAATGCATTATGTTCAGCTCCTGTGTTGGGTACCCCCGACTACAGTAAACCTTTTACATTGTATGTTCATGAAAAGGAAGGTTGCGCATTGTCAGTATTGACACAGTCTTTTGGAGACAGACAGCGTCCATGCGCGTATTTTTCGCCGACTTTGGATCCAGTAGCTAAGGCATTGCCAAGTTGCTTGAGAGCCACAGCGGCAGCAGCAGTGTCTATTCGACAGTCTGCTGGGTTAGTAATGAATAACACGTTGATTGTAATGGTTCCACATGCAGTGGACACATTGTTAAACAGGACCAAGACACAGCACTTAACTAGTGCTCGATTGTCAGGGTACGAGTTGACACTGCTAGCGAGTCATGTGCACATAAAGAGGTGCAATACGTTGAATCCAGCTACATTATTACCGATTTCAGCAGACACAGATGAGATTGAACAGCATGATTGTCTGTTCAGAACAGAAGAAGAAATGAGAGAGGAGTAGATTTTGTATCATAGGGGGCCCCTGGCCCGTTCTGGCCACACCTGAAGTATGAGACCCTTGTCCTTGCCCTGCCAGCCTAATTTGTAGGCGTATTAAATTGACCAGTGGGTCCTGTGTTGCTATATAGTTACCCTGGGGCATCCCTCTCACTTAGCCAGCATGAAACTGCTGTGTAGGCCCTTCTATTCGAAATATAGGCCTTTGTTAAATTGACCATAGCTCTGCCATTTTAGTGTATTGCAGGCTGACGGCAGGTCTGACCCAACTCACATTCAGTTCCTCTTTCTGCGAAGCCTTCTGCTCCAAACTGGTAGCCCCCACCCTACCCGAGTGCTCTGTGCTCGGAATCAAAGTTCAGCATCCCCTTGAGACTTCGACATACAGTAAGCTGCATCCTGGCATGGCACTTGTTTCCTGAGCAGGTTTCCCGCTTTTAAGGAAGTGGCAACCGCAGAGCGTCAAGTTAGGAGAACTGAGGAGATTTATACATGTATATGTTTGATTCGTGTACAATATCTGCTTATATTTTCTGCTTGCTCTGTGAAACTTACGACAAGCGATTGGCTTGAGAAACTGACCTTTTCACCTAGTTCATTGTCAGCATTAAGTGGGTACATGACGACATGTCTGGTAAAAATCTGCAGACAAGGCTTTTTGAGTAGAAGTTGCGTGCGAAGGAGCCCATAGAATACTATAAAAGGGGAGCACCCACAGTCATCGACGGACTACCTCGCTGTCTGTATGTAGGTAACAGGCTGTGCAGGTTTTTCCCCAAGAGCTCTTGTCTTCCTTTGCTTAAAATGTCTTGCTCTGCTTTGCTTGAAGTATCTTATTCTATTTTACCTATATGAAATGTCATGTTATGTTTAACCATTGTTCTCTTTACTTTTGCATTTAAAAGATTTTGTATTGCAATTGCAGGAATGCTTGCTCTAAGAGTAAACGTGAGAGTTCCTAGGTGACAGAGTTCTTATACTCTGAAACATTTCTCCTTGGTGTAACCTGTTTCTTCAATTGCACTTATAGATGCGTTCTCTTTCCTCTGACAGTACAATAGTGCAGATACAGAGGGTATCATGATGAGCTCCATGTGATTATCTGAATTCTGTATTTTGTATTTTATGCCTTTGTCTTGCAGTTTCTTTGAAGTTGCATCTTCTCATTAAACTGCCATTGTGTTCTGCCTCCGATTCCATGTCTCACATGTCTGTTTTCTTCAGTTTTAGAGCAAGCGTTCCTAGGCACCCCGGCTCAAATTAAGGTGCCCCTTTTGTCCCTGACTCCCTCTCCTGCTCAGTTCTGTGGTGGCTCCCGGGGCTCTGAGTACCGCCCCTAGCTTCCTTGTCCCGTTATATACCCTCCCTCCAACATTTTGGTGCCGTGTGACTCGGAGTAGCAGTGCCAGCAGACGGGCAGAAATGACTGGGTTCGAGGGGACACGCAGACTGAGCACTCGTGACTCCTTTCTGGCCGTAGCCTTTGAGTACAAGCACTCGGGTGAGTATTATGCTACCTGACGTGAGGGGCTTTTGGTGACGGTTTATGAAAGGAGCGCTTGTGGGACTTCTGTGTTTTTCTCGGCTCTCGGTATTTCTTTCCTGTCTGGTTGGTCTCGCTAAGGACATTCTTTAACTGGGGAGGCTTGTGTGTGCGGCATGGAATTCTGAGCTGGAGAGTACGGTTAGGAAGTTGTTGATTTATTGTATATCCTTTGCTATATATAGACGTGTGCTATTGTTTTGCCTTGAGTGCCCGGAGGAAAGGCTGCGTCTTGCGTCTTTCACGGGCTCACTTAGCTCCATTTTTTGGTATATTACATTTTATTTTTGTGTGGAAAACAGACATATGGAGAAAGACAAAAAAAAAAAAAAGTGAATAAGGGATAAGGGAGAGACTGTTTATGTCTGCAGTCTTCTCAGTGGTATTAATTGCTTGCTACAGGGTCTCTCTGTATATAGTGAAACAGAAAGCGCCTCTTTACCAGGGGGTCAAGGGATCGGCCTGGTAGAAGGGAAGGAGAGGTTCGATTTACTATCGTATTCTTTCAGCAATATGGCGCTCCTCTGATTGGATGCAGTGGAGGCTCTCCTACGTCAGTACAAAGTAGGGAAGAGGCTGGATTTTTCGTGCCTTCCTAGCTAGTTTGCCACGGGATATCGCCTGATTGTTGAGGATTATAAGAGGTTCCCCGGGATGTTTTTTTTTGATGTTATGATTAAGTATTTTTGGGTATTTGTGTGTCAGTTTCCCTTTTGTGTGTGCGCCATTGTAATAGGAAGCACGTGTTTTTTGTCCCTCAGTGGGCAAAGTATGCAGTCATTGTATAAAAATAGAAACCCTAAACGTGCCCGACTTGCTTCTTTCTTGAAACACATGTAGAATTTCAAGATGGTATGACTTCGGGTACTGTTTGATGATGCATACAGAGGTTTATTAAGTGTGACAGTAGCACTTTATTGTGGTTGGTGCTTATATGGGCACTGCAGTAAGGGTCACTGGCTGGCACAGAAACTGATTTTAGTAAGGCCGTATTATTTACGTGCACAGTTATTTGTTATTTGTATTTTTGATAATATGTTTTATGATATGCAGATGTGTATTGAATGTATAAGAATATAACGGTTTTGTTAAATTGATGTTGACTGGCCTATATCGATTTTATTAGGGTAAGGCCTGCTAGGTAGGGTTTCCATTGTAACAGAAGATCACTGCCGAATGCAGAAGATTGGTTTGTTAGTGAGATCCAATAACTAGGGAGGAATGTAAATGTTTTTTTGTACTCCCACATGTATTGATCTGTCACTGATAACTGTAGTGATTTCTGATTTAAAGTTTGTGTTTTTTGATTTGAAGTTTTTGTGCGCCACAATTATTACAAGTATATTGTTTAGTGCTGCCTTCTTTCCGAACCAGTGACCATTTCCAGTGCTGCTTACAATAACTAGGTGTCACCATGGTTCGAGCAACAGCATAGGTACACAGATGAATAGAATATTTGGTTACAGAACTTATAAAACCGCAGACACCATATATGTGCAGGTTTCTATGGCAGTGCCAGGACTAGAAATACCGACTGAGGTCACCAGCTCCTGGCCCCGTAACCCCCTGAACGGTCCAGATAAACGGGAGATTAAAGCGGCATTTTATTTAACCATCAAAGAGGCATTAGGGGACGAGCATATACTTGACCACCCTGCCTCCTCCCTAACTACTAACACATAAGGAGAGCAATATATATATATATATATATATATATATATATATATATATATATATATATATATATATATATAAATATAGAGTACTAAGAGATACAGATGAGCTATAGTGAACATCAGTCGGTTTGGATAGTTCTGCACATACTAGATGACAGAATAATAGCGGTACACAGTCCTGGCGCACCGACCTTTCATGTATTTAGTAAGACCAATAATAACTAGGATTGTAACTGTTGTTATATATATTAGAGCTGTTGCCTTTTTTGTGAATAAATAGTATTATATCATTTTCCTTGCCCCCTAGCCCCTGTCTGACCCATGTGGCTCAGCACCACATTTAATTAGCACAGGTCATTTTCAGATGACTGACCACATAGTGCACAACAATATATCTCGAATTGTTTAACTATTTCCTCACATTTATATTTTGATGCATGTACTTGGCAACAGGAGGTTGTGTCTGGCATCTCTCACCTTGTGCCGCAAATATATCTGGCAGCCCACATTTGTTTTGAATTTTGATCACTTATTTGGTGTAGATTGTATTGTTTGAATGTTTAACAGTGCCTTTTTTTCAACTGCGAGTTTCCAAAAGCGGAGCTACTTTTCTTCCTCACGTAGCATTGTGGTTTTTCCTATCTTAGGCCTGGCAGTGGCCAACGCCTTTTGACTTCTCTCTCCATATTTGTAATGGGTGTCCTCTGTTCTTCTCCTTTTTCAGCTACGTGTGGTGTACTTTAATAGATATAAGGTCTGTCACCTTCTCTCGATTTGCAATTTAGCGTCTCTCCCCTCGCTTACCTGGCTTATAGGCCTTTTTCCCAGAAGTGACCACAAATGCGTCATGTCCTATAGGTCAGAGGCACCTGATAATGTTGTCCTTTTGTGGTCAACAGTGCATCATTAAAAGAGTATAAAGATCTGCTCCTTACTCCATTCAACTGACTACCCTGCTGCAGTGACCCCTTGGGTCACTGACGCCTGTGTGGTCTCTTTCAGCCCTCCATTTGAGCATCTTTGGCTGAAGCTCTAATTTCTTATTGTGCTTTGAAATGGTCTTTTCTCTCTCCTCTGCATAGCCCTTGTTCTGAAACATTATTGCAAAGCACTAATGGTTGTCCCTCCTAACTTAACATGTGCATTCCTGGCATTGCAGTAAAGTGTATGTTGCATTTTGTAAGTATTTTCATTGATTTGAAATATATTTGCACTATATGAGTTCGTTCTTCGCTTCAGATATGTGTCTTTAAATGCCAAGACTTTGTTAAGACTTCCAGGCTATATATTGAATTTTCCTTAAACAAAGGGGTTCTTCTTTCATACAGATAAGACAGCTATTTTTCCCTATCGTCCACACGTCTATTTTGTCATACTTTTGCAGAAGCACCCCCTCAAATTAAACTGCCTTGGTGCAGTGCCCCAGGACCATGAAATTTCACCCTTTCATTGCCTTTATATGTAATTTGAAATTGTGAATTCTTGCATGATTAATTCTCTCATTTAAGGGTTTGCCTTCTAGATAATTGAGCGTGATGAACATCTATTCTTGTGTTACTATTTTTGGCAGATTACAATTGTAGTTTTGAATAATTTCTTCCTGGAGCTAACAAACTGATGAATATATTCTCTGCTGGGTTAATGATTTGATGAATAAAAGTGGCACTTCAACGTAAGACCTTTGTTTTTAGAAGGGAAATACTTTCTCTTATTTTGCTTATGGGCCCTCCTCATCTCTTTCTCTCACAGTGGTGCCACAGGAGATGTTATATGTGGGTGTACTTCTCTTGTGCACTACAGTAAGAAGTGATAAGCAGGAACATCTGGGTTTGTGCCAAGCACAACCACTTTAACTGAGACAGGTTCAATTAGAGACCACGCAACTGGTGCGCGGTGCATCCAGTGAATACTGTGTCTAGCTTCCAAGTAGCTGCCTTCACGACTCTTAGTTACGTCTTTTTGTGCACAGTTTTGAAAAGTCTCCCCTATTTTAACTCATTACACACTAAATTAAGTATATTCTGTTCCTTGACAGTGACACCTCACGCTTCTCATCTCACCTTTCTGGCATGCTTGCACCCATAGTACAGGATCCTCCCACTTGAATATTCAGTAAAGTGGTAGTAAGAAGGGGAGGAAGGCTTTTTGCATGCACTTTTCGCCACAACACACAGCACCTTTTTGCATTTTCTGGTTGCTTTACACCCTAGACTAGGCCCAGCATCAAATGTGTGACCAGTCACACAAAAGGAAGAATGACATAATAAGATGAGGTCAAGGACTGCCATCCCTTACCGCCCAGAGCACAATGATAGAAGTTGTAATACCAGGTTAAATGGAATGGAGCTGTTCCTTATAATATTTTTGGATCATGGCCCACAATATTAAAAGACTGAAAATGCCATCAATATAGGTAATATAGTTTCCTGTCAGAAAAGGAGATACTTTCAGTTTCAAATGCATATTAATATCTCTCTCTTTGGATGGCCAAATTATAATTCACACTGAAGGAGTGCTGTAGTACTGAGCAACCAAGTACAGAATAATTTATTCCTACCTGCGTTCAACATTCAGCAGCAAGTGAAGCAGGCACAAGCAGTAGCCCATCATGCTAGGGCAGATCCAGTAAGTGCTGCCACAAAGAGCACACAGTTAGGGTTAGTTAGTAGGGAAAATTTTGAAATTGTGTCTCATGGCCAAGAAAGTTAGTGACTAGTGACACTTTAGAGATAAAATGATGGAGTGGAATGCACGCTAGATATACCGTTGGTTTGACTTCATGGGCACACGTCAAGTGCTGCCAGATCTCCTCAGCCTTTCATCTTTCCAAGTTGGATAAAATAAGTACCATTGAGTTAGGGGAACAGTAAGGATTTGCTATTTAGCGCCACAATACCATTCTGAGTAAACGTGCGCTTTACAGAAAAGCCATATTATTTTCAACTAAGCTATATTTTACGTACAATTAAAGACAACACGTGTCTGGATGTTACATGGTGTTGAAGGGTTAACAGATTTTTGAGGCTGCCTTCAGAAGTAGCAGTCCTGGCCGGCCACAGATTCTGGGCGTTGAGCCAGGCAGGAAAGGTGCTTCCTGTATTTGGCAGCAAACATAGGATTTTGTAGAAAGAAAAATGTATGTGTAGAAATATATTTGTGTCTGTGAAAGTGAAATGAGGAGAAGGAATAGTTGCCTAGAATCACACAATTTGGTAACGGGTAGCCGAGATTGAATACAGTGTTTTCAGGTTTCACGTGGAGCAGTTCAGTGAAGGAATATGTATGTGTTTATATACAGATGGGTGAGAGGAAGTGAGGAAGCCTTCAAAATATGAGACAACCAGAGATTTGTAGGAATAAGATTACCACAGGTAGGCACCACATGCCCCAGTACTAGGAAAATACAAAAGAATAAATAATACGTGCAGATATAGAGTAGATCTTAATGTTAAAGGACTGTATGCAATGCTCAGTATTGCAGTGTTGTCAGAATGCAAGGTGTGAATTTGGAGAGGCCTTCTAAAATTAGAGTTGCAGACTTTAGAGGTGGTTGCATATATTTTGCAGTTCAACCACTACAAGTTTTTATCTTTCTTGAAAGTTTCTATCTTCTGTTTGGGTTCTTCTTTCGCTTTCTTAGTTAATGAATGATTCTTCCCTGCGTCTCCAAGAAGAGTATATTGGATTTTCCGTCTTCGTGCTGTTTGCTTACATGGGCTCCATGTTATTGTTTTCATCACCTCGTGTCTGGTTCGAAATATAATACAAATAGGAAAATGTATCATACCACAGGCTCAGGCCTACCACATTTTCCCACACGTTTGGATGACAGCTAGACCATGTGTCCATTATGATATAAAAGCAGCAACAACTTTCAGAAATGCCTGAACAGACTGTTTAAGGGTAATGAATTGAGAATTGAGAGAAAGCAAAAATAGTTTGTTGCCCATGGATCACTCAGTTTTCACTCACAAATATTACAATGTTCTGACAACAACTTAATGCCCCATATACTTCTCCCTAATCAATTGATATATGTATAGGTCACATCAATTAGGTATCAAAGTGGCATTGAAATTATGTAAGAGGCATGTTTTTGTGTAGATTAACACCCGCTGCGAAGTTTCTTTCTACTCAGGTATTTAGGCAGAATAGAAGGGTCCGCCTCATCAACCCTGAGTCCAAGGAAGAAGAGGACGGGTGATCGGCTACAACAGAAACAACACCATCTTCACAAGCAAGAAGAATATTTGAGTAATAGATTACCGTGTAAGGTGAAAATGTGCTTAAATGCATTCTCAATGCAGTACATTCGCCAGGGACACAGAGGATAGGAGTTAAGAAAAGTAGTAATGTTGTGTTTATATTATGTTTAGGTATTGATCATTTGTAATTATGTGCTTCGTATTATAATGTTTCAAGGATACAATGTGTGCAGGTTTGATGTGTGTTTTAATATATAGGTGCAATATTTCAGGGAGTTTGAAAATAGGTTTCTGTAGTCTTGTGAGTTTACAACAGTTGTATATCTGCACTTAATACAAGGACGTGGGTGCACTTGATTTCATGATTTTGCCCCTAATTAGGTCTGGCGTTGACAATGACCTTTCATGTTTAGTAAAATGCTGTCCCTCCCTCCCTCTCTTGGCTAGCTTCACTGTGAGTGACTTCATTCCGTTCTTTCACAAGGAGCATATTCACACACAGTTGTTTTATCCAGTGCCAGGAACTACTGTGCAATGTGTGATTTTTGAGACCACAACAATTTCTGCTTTTGCCAATGTTTGTTATAATTGTGATGGCCCAGCATCTCCCACACCAATGAGGAACATATTGCCAAGACGAGTTGTGCATTGACAAAGCTAAAAGGCTGAACAACAATTTCATAGGCTTTACCAATGCTTGTTTATTTTCATGTTGAATAGAAATGGTACCTACCTTATTCCAGTAGTTTAGCTAAATGTCTTGCATTCTTTTTGTGAAGCAAAAAATTATCAGTCTTGCTTTCAAGCTTCTGCAAATATTTGCATCTGATCGAAGAGCATTCTGAGAGCAGTATACATAGCCTCACATTGCTAAGAAAAAGTGTGTACACATTTTCATACTCTAACAACTGTCAGTAGTGCAGTCTGAGCTTACAACATTTACTTAGAGCGCACACCCTGATAATGAATCCTTTGCATCAATGAACATTCAGCATTAGCACATGGACACAGATATTGTCTTTTTTGCAGACTGTGCCTTTCCCAGATCCATAGTGTGGTACTGTAAACAGACAGCCAAAGGGATTGTGCTGTAGAGGGTTGAGCCTACTTGCCCCCAGAGATGAAATATGCATGAAGCCTTGTTGCCCATGACCTCTAACGGGTATGTCCTGGGCGTGGGGCTATGGGAATTACACATCCCTGGGCACAATTTGACAACTATGAGTGTTTTGATTACTAAAGGTGTTACTGTGAGAGAGATTTTCATCTGGGTTTTCTGTTGTGTCCAGCTGTGGTACAATGTTTTAATTCCTCTTTTGCTTTTGAAGATAATGAATTTCATTTTAAGGTCTTGTATAGGGATGCCAATATCATTTTTGGGTTCTTTTCCTCATTTGGAGTTCCCGCCTTACCTCAGCTGGACAACACATGCAGCGTGTACCATTAATAACTCAACTATTGCAAGGCCTGTTGCTTCCAGTTCCGATTGTAGAATGTGTTGCACACACCTCCCCCAAGGACTGTGTATCAATTGGTAAAGAATTTGTTGAGGCAGATGTTCAGGAAAGAATAGCATATGACACTAAATGTATTATTAAAAGGGCTGGGTGGAAGGAAAGGAAGAAGGGAACAGGGAAGGATGTATGCAAACAGAAAAGGGATATGAATTAGCCCAAATGGAAAGGAATGTTTACCAACCATAATGCTTGCCCCCATGACCTGTCTTTTTTCATGGTTCAACACTTGTACGATGTGATAGGAGGACCAGACTGTTTTCCTAAAGCTGTATTTCCACCGCCTCAGGACACTTCATTTCCCCACATGAAATGGACTTCATCAACATACCCCCTACTAAAACTACAAGTACGTGTTGGTTATTGTGTGCATGATCAGCAAGTGAACTAAGGCCTGCCAATTCAAGAACAGCAGTGCACAAACTATTGCCAAATGCCTCCTGAAAGAGTTCATACCGCGCTTTTGAGAACCTATGCTTTTGGGTTCTGAAAATGGACCGGCGTTCATCTCACATGTGATTGAGGGGTTGTGCAAGGGGCAAGGAGCCACACAGAAACTACATGTGTTCCACAGACACTACCAAGTGGGAATGGTATCCCAAGTTCATCCTGAAGGGCAGCACGTGCTACACAGAGGAGAAAGGACGAGTGTGTAAGCGGGCCCCTAGGATACATCACCTAAAGAACGTCTGGAAACATCGACGCCCCAACCCCTCAGTCTACAAGTGGTGACAACGAGACATCTTTACCTTTTCTTCACTTTGTTTCTTCATATCGAATGTGCCTAGTAATAAGAAGTGCTTGCAAACCTCTCAAATTACTTGAAGACAGGCACCAACGGTTACTTTTTCTGATTAAAGCTATCATCTCGGAGGCTCTACATTATTATGCAGCAGACCTTTTTTGGAACATAGTACAGACGCAGCAGAAGATAAGACATTCTTCCAACTAGCCACACGTACCAACGATTGGAACAATGCCTCAAGACTTGCTCAAGCCTTTCAGAACAATTAGAGAAAATTATCATGGATGCTACTAGCAGCATTGACCCCCCATTGTTGCTATTATAATGACTTTAGTACCACATTGAATAAATTGCCATTGATAAAGACGGGACAGGGGGACAGTTGACAGAGCATGTGTTACAATGTCATACCTGTTTGTCCTAATGTGCAATATCCTCTTCTGTAAACACACTGAGTACGTAGCAGTTGCACCTCCTGAGAACTGCATAATTAGCAAAGGAAGAACAAGCATAGAACAGGTAATGTGAATATCTTAGCACTTATAGAAGTTGTAGAAGTAACAATAGGACCACACTAAATGCGTCTACCATTACCAAATACCTCAAAGACCTGAAAAGTATGCTGTAAGGATTTTGTTCATATTATGAACAAGAGGAGGGAATGAGAGAGGGGTAGATTTTGTATCATAGGGGGCCCCTGGCCCGTTCTGGCCACACCTGAAGTATGAGACCCTTGTCCTTGCCCTGCCAGCCTAATTTGTAGGCGTATTAAATTGACCAGTGGGTCCTGTGTTGCTATATAGTTACCCTGGGACATCCCTCTCACTTAGCCAGCATGAAACTGCTGTGTAGGCCCTTCTATTCGAAATATAGGCCTTTGTTAAATTGACCATAGCTCTGCCATTTTAGTGTATTGCAGGCTGACGGCAGGTCTGACCCAACTCACATTCAGTTCCTCTTTCTGCGAAGCCTTCTGCTCCAAACTGGTAGCCCCCACCCTACCCGAGTGCTCTGTGCTCGGAATCAAAGTTCAGCATCCCCTTGAGACTTCGACATACAGTAAGCTGCATCCTGGCATGGCACTTGTTTCCTGAGCAGGTTTCCCGCTTTTAAGGAAGTGGCAACCGCAGAGCGTCAAGTTAGGAGAACTGAGGAGATTTATACATGTATATGTTTGATTCGCGTACAATATCTGCTTATATTTTCTGCTTGCTCTGTGAAACTTACGACAAGCGATTGGCTTGAGAAACGGACCTTTTCACCTAGTTCATTGTCAGCATTAAGTGGGTACATGACGACATGTCTGGTAAAAATCTGCAGACAAGGCTTTTTGGGTAGAAGTTGCGTGCGAAGGAGCCCATAGAATACTATAAAAGGGGAGCACCCACAGTCATCGACGGACTACCTCGCTGTCTGTATGTAGGTAACAGGCTGTGCAGGTTTTTCCCCAAGAGCGAAGAGCTCTTGTCTTCCTTTGCTTAAAATGTCTTGCTCTGCTTTGCTTGAAGTATCTTATTCTATTTTACCTATATGAAATGTCATGTTATGTTTAACCATTGTTCTCTTTACTTTTGCATTTAAAAGATTTTGTATTGCAATTGCAGGAATGCTTGCTCTAAGAGTAAACGTGAGAGTTCCTAGGTGACAGAGTTCTTATACTCTGAAACATTTCTCCTTGGTGTAACCTGTTTCTTCAATTGCACTTATAGATGCGTTCTCTTTCTCTCTGACAGTACAATAGTGCAGATACAGAGGGTATCATGATGAGCTCCATGTGATTATCTGAATTCTGTATTTTGTATTTTATGCCTTTGTCTTGCAGTTTCTTTGAAGTTGCATCTTCTCATTAAACTGCCATTGTGTTCTGCCTCCGATTCCATGTCTCACATGTCTGTTTTCTTCAGATTTAGAGCAAGCGTTCCTAGGCACCCCGGCTCAAATTAAGGTGCCCCTTTTGTCCCTGACTCCCTCTCCTGCTCAGTTCTGTGGTGGCTCCCGGGGCTCTGAGTACCGCCCCTAGCTTCCTTGTCCCGTTATATACCCTCCCTCCAAAAGGGAGAGTGGATCTTAAAGATACTCCCCTGGTTGAGTGCGATGGTACCTTATGGGTGGATGGTTCGTGCTTCAAGCTTCCAAATGGTGATACGACTGCTGCATATGCCATCACGACTCTGCACACGGTTGTTGAAACTGCACGCATACCACATAATTCGGCTCAAGCAGCAGAATTAATTGCACTTACAAGAGCATGCGTGTTGTCGAAAGGAATGAAAGTGAACATATATACTGACAGTCAGTATGCCTTTGGCGTGGCCCATAGTTTTGGGCGCTTGTGGAAAGAACGTGGGTTCCTGACTTCGCATGGAACTAAGATTCAGAATGGTCAGTTGGTGAATGATCTCCTTGAGTCACTGACCTTACCATTACAAGTCGCGATTGTGAAATGCAGTGCACACAAGAAGGTTATTGATGATGTTGGTCGTGGTAATGCATTTGCTGACGAAATGGCGAAAGAAACAGCAAAAGATGTGACGAATCGAATGTATGTTGCAGGCCCTGCAAGATGGGTTGGTGATGTTGGAATGTGTGAAGACACGATAGAGAGTGTGAAGTCCCTTCAAGCTGAAGCCACAGAGAAAGAATTGAGTATGTGGAAAGAAAGTAAGGGTAAATTGGATGAAAATGGTTGTTGGGTTGATTTGTCAGAACACCGGCGATGGTTGTTACCTGATGCATATGTGCTTCCAGTGGTGACGATGGCACATGGAATGGCGCATATCAGTGTGAAAGGGGTTTGTAAGTTGTTAGCTCCAGTATGGCAGAATGCTGGAATTCCCAAGTGTGCGGAGAATGTGGTCAAAAATTGCATGGTATGTTTGAAATACAATCCTGGTAGGGGAACCCCAACTCCAGCTGGTCATTTTGCGCCTCCAACGTACCGTTCGAGGTTTTGCAGCTAGATTTCATCCACATGGAAAGGTGCAACAATTTGAAATATGTACTTGTTGTTGTTTGCGCTTTTTCAAGGTGGATAGAAGCATATCCCCTAAAAGACAATACTGCGTTATCCACAGCTAAAGCCCTTGTCAAAGTATTCTTCCCTAGGTTTGGAATGCCGAGAATGGTCTGGAGTGATAATGGGAGTGAATTTGTGGGTCGAGTGATGAAGAATGTATGTGAGGGACTAGGTATTAAGCAAAAATTTCACGCTGCAAATCACCCCCAATCAGCTGGACTAGTAGAGTGCTATAATGGCACATTGAAGTTCAAATTAGCCAAGATACAAGCGAGTTCTGGCCTTAAATGGCCTGACACCCTGCCCTTAGCACTCCTATCAACAAGAACGACTGTGCATTCACGAGTGGGACTTAGTCCATACGAGATTGTGTTTGGCCGTCCGGCCAATATATGGGGTGTGCCAAGGCCGACAAAATTCAGTGAGATCGAACATCCAGTACTGCTTGATTATCTGTATGAATTGACGGCTAAATTGCGTGTCTTACACCAACAGGTCCACGATACTCTGCCTCAGGCCTCTGAAGCTCCAGGACGTCCTATCAATCCTGGATCGTGGGTGCTGGTCAAAAATTTCAAAAGAACGAAAAATGATGAGCCCCGTTGGACCGGCCCCCATCTCGTCCTTCTCTCGACAAGATCAGCTGTTCGAGTGAAAGGGAAAAAGAACTGGATTCACGGCGTACATTGTAAGAGGGTCCCTTTGCCTCTACCGTACGACCGGTGGGTCCAGGAGGGTATCGCTGATTCTGAGACTGACACTGTGCCTCGTTTCGTGCCATTTAGCGATGCACGCGTGAAAGGAGCAAGCTCTGAGCAGGAAAGCGATGACATTTTGCAAGAGGCTGTGCCACCGTCAATTCGATTGGACACTACAGAGCCTGAACTCTTGTTTCAAGACCAGACAGTACCTGGGAGAAATCGCTACAATTTGAGGCCAAGGACTATGGACAAATAAAATTCTTTTCCTTTCCTTTGCTATTTTTAATAATTTTTGGGAAGTGCAGCTCTCTCTTTCATCTGAGAAACTTGCTTATTTTTTTTGCTTTTTCGAACCGCCATCCGGGTTCAGCTGCAGGGTCGCGGTTGCCCAAGTCTTTGGAGTGCAACTGAAGACGTTAGGTCGACAGTTCTGGTCGGTCTAGGGAGTTGCCCTGGACTGACAGAAGCATTTCCTCAGCATAGAACACCCTACCACCGCGAGCAGCACTTAGAGAGGATGGAGTTTTTTGAGAATGAGAGACCTGCTAAACCAATGAACTGCAAAGACAGAATATGTACAGTGATGCCAAAAAAACGATTTTTGATGTTATGTATTTCCATGTTACTGAGTGTGATGACGATTTTCATAGGATATGTTTTATTCTCTTTCCAAGTAACATTTGCACCAACTGCACAGCCCATACCTCCTCCTACTGTTTCTTCGCATTCCTTTCATCCTCTGCCTGAACACGAGTCCGTTAGAAGATTGGAGTTTGTCAATAATTCATTCATTCAACTCCTGCACCAGCACCAACTAGTTATGAATACAACAAATTGCTGGCTGTGTGGTTTGATGCCGCATACCATTGATAAGGGTATCCCATATCTAGTGCTGCCGTTTAGCTATAATGGGTCATCATGGGCATTCCAGACTATGTTTCTTTTTGCGCTTGAGACCTACTCCCCGCGACCACCGCGTTCCACTAGACCTAGCACGAACAATAAGGCCTTGATGAAAGGAGTTGCTGATATGAGCAGAGATATCGATGCATATTCATCTATTCCCAAGGATGAGTTGCGAGCTTATGTAGGTTGGAACGCGACGGGGTATAGCATTAGTCTGGGCGAGAAACAGCGTAAAAGTTAATCTCCGATTTGGGTCGTACCCCACATAGGAAGTTTTTGTTTACAGGGCAATGGTCAGAATCCAAGAGCTCAACTAGGGAAGAGTGACTGTACTGAAACGTATATTTTTCCATCACAGTTTTCCCCTGCGTTTTTGGCTGCCAAGGGTACATACTTTGTTTGTAATTACCGAGCATATACATGGTTGCCCCCTGATTTCTCGGGCACGTGTTATGTTGCAAATTTGCTACCGCCGACATTTACTGCTGCCTCTGATTATCACAAGACCAGAGTTGTGCGAGGCGTTGCTAGTCAGGAGGATACTGCCGGTCAGGAAGCGGGAGACTTCTTCATGGGTTTCCTGCCGTTTTGGGGACCAATGGTCAATAGTAGGAACCTGAGGCAACTGACTCGTGTAGTTGAATCCACTGTTAATGTAACGGCCGGTGCCCTTGGTAACCTGACAGCTGAGCTCCAAGCGGATCGCCTCATGACGTTGCAGAACCGTATGGTTCTAGATGTCATACTTGCAGACCGTGGTGGGGTATGTAAGGTTATCCAATCAAGCTGCTGTATTTTCATACCAGATAACGCTCCGACAGTCTATCAGGCCAACTCCAAACTGCATAAGATTTCCGAATCCATTCACGTGGATAAAGGAGATTGGTCGATGATGGGGTGGTTCTGGGGACTGATATCAGCTTGGGGATGGAAGATTCTAATAGTCACTGGGACGATCTTAGCCATTCTTTTCCTGTTCTGTCTATGTATACAGTGTGTTCCTGTAATGTGTAGCCTCTGTGTTACATCATGTGTAAGGAGACCTGTATCAAGGGACGAGCTAAGCAATAGGATGATGCTACAGCAACATCTCCATGACTTTATGAATGTAGACCTGGACTCAGATTAGTATAGTTATTGCCTATGTAAGGGCAAAAGGAGGGTCTGTGGTACTGTAAATTTCGGAACCATGCTGGAGGCATGGTCCCACCATGCCGATTTTGGTATCAGCGAACCGCAAATGACTAATGCGGTATGTATGAGTGTTTTCGTCATGTTTCACCGATGAATTCAACATGTATACGATACTACATATCGAACCCTCGGGTTCCATTTTAGAACGGTAACCATTCTGTGGTTGCCCTCACATAGGCTGCGCTTTAAGACCATGCCTAGGCCTAAAGGACACGCACACCTTCTGTGCCTTCTTTGTGACCTGTGCAACCTGACTCCACTGCCCGAGGTCAGTCCTGTTCGGCCGATTCCTTTTACTGCGGCCAAATGGGATTAGCATCAGGACTTGACGCACCATAAAGTCGTTCTTCCCACACGAACCCTGACTAATCTCTTTCACACCTGACTCTGTTTCCTACTTTATGGCTTGCTTTACGAGGAGGAGGTGCCCATTTTTATTGGGGTCTGCTGATATCTGATGAGGGTTCTGAGCCTCGCTGGGTAAATAATTGTGGGCTGACCGAGCTGAAATGTGGGATTATCATCATGACTTTGCTGTTTCTTTGAAGCGAAAATATGTGAATGACCACTTGTAAAATAGGGGCGGTGTTGCCCAGAGCGTAATATTTTGTATATAAGAAAAGACTGGTTTTTGGTTGGTAGCAGTCTCCTGAGAACATACACCGTGCTGTACTTCTCGGATACCTGTAATTGGTCTGCAGCCAATAAATACGATCTTTGACTTCACCTAGAAGACTCTGTGTTTCTGTAGTCTGAAACAGGAAGAACTCGAAGTCTTCGGGTGTGTCCCCTGGCACCGCTGGGTTGGTTCTGAAAAACCCAGTACTTCAGGTGGCGCCCAACGTGGGGCGATTTCAGCGGTACCGGTCCAAGCCAGAGGTTCGTGAGGAGCTTCGTGTGAAAATTCTGGAGGAAGGCCGCCACTTCATCGATCCCTGCATGTCGACGTGGTCCAAAAGTCTTTACTACGAGGTTCTCCGCGTCCCGACGGCTACAAAGGACTGCTGCCCTGACTATCGCCCTGTTTTGGACCCTTGATGATTTGGTAGAGTGAAACGATTAAACGAGTCTTCTGGTGACGTCATCGATACCTCAGTTAAGTATAAGTGGAGCGTCTCCCAGTCCTTAGTTTGGTATCCCTTCGGGATCGCTTTGATTTGGAACTTGCAAGTGCCAAAGCCGAAGGACTCGTGTATTCACGAGACTATCGTATTCGATAATCCTTTGAAGTTTGAAACTAGACTAGTGAGCGACGATGCCTGGTTCTAGTATATTTGGAAATTTGTTTTGTTTGGGTTGTAATAGGGACTCCCGATTAGAGGATTCGTGTCCGGTTCCTCCAATTGGAACTCCAACTTATGAGCTTTATGTGAAACATGGCGTGGGCCCCATTACGCATAATGAAGTATGGATCCGATACACTAGGAAGGATGGTGTTTTAAAATGGCCCCAAAATGGTAGTTTCGACACAGAAATCCTAGATAACTTAGAAGTTAAACTATTTAAAAAGAAAGCCCGGCCGGCGATGTTTGATTCTTTCCGCCTATGGCGAAAGGAAGCCAAACAGAAAGAAATCAAATTGGCAAAGAAAAATAAAAGGGAGAAAGGTATGTCGATAATGCAAGCAGCCTTGCAGTTTAAAGATAATGAAGACGAACAAATGAATGAGCAGTTGCGCAGGCAACGTGAACTAGTGATTGATAAATGCTACCCAGTTTTGCCGCCCCTTCAGCAAGATGCGTCAAAAGAAAAGGAGAAAGATCCCCTAATGTCACATTTGCTGAGTTCGCCACCCCCGTATGCGCAGAGTGCTACAGCGCCTCCGCAACCTTAAATGTACAGCCTCCAGTCAATTTGCCGCAAGCTTTCCCGCAGCCGCCAGCTCCTCCTCAGCCGGCTCCTATGCCTACGGCGCAGCCCTCTCAAGGGCCGCCGGTTTTGCTGCCTATCTCTTCCGTGCTTCCTGCGACTTTACCTAGTACATCAGCTGCCTTCCTCGGCGCTCTTCCTGATACGACCCCTGTACCTGTATCTGCACCCGTTTTTCTTCCCTCTGTCTTTCCCCCTGTTCTTGCCTCAACTTCTCCTTCTACACGACAACAAATAGCTAGTGCGGTCACTAGTTTTATATCGCCTCTCTTTGGGTCATCTAGTACGACCCCTGGTTCACAACGTAAGCAGTTGCGTAGTCAACTGCCTGGTTCTGGAGAGAAAGAAGTATTAGACCGCATGGCACGTAGATGGATTGTTTATCCTTCAAGATATGATGTAGAGTCTGTGGTAAATGTTTTTCATCAATGGGAAGCACCAAAACAGAGATACGTCTTTGAGAAAATGTGTGAATTCCTCTGTGAGGAATTGGAAGATCATGGTTTAGACTTAAGCCCGCAGGAGTTGTGTCATGTACGGTTTGAATTTGGAAAAGGTACGATTGTGGGTCCCGATGTCGAGAAAGCAGTTGCGACGTTATTATCTTTTAGGATCAAGGGTCCTTCTCAGTCACTGTTTGAACATGACTCCTCTGATAGGAAGGTTAAACAATACCCCATGAGAGAAGTCCCTCCAGTATGGAAGGACGCTGTTGCAGCTGATGCCGCTCGAGGTATCGCTGCTATGCCAGCTCATTTTCAGCGTGTTTGGGTACATGTTCCTTGGAAGCGATCAGAAGTTTTAGCCCTTAAGCAGACATTGCCTGACCCCCGTAAAAACCCTGCAGGATATTATAAGGAGTTATCACAGACTGCAGAATCGTGTGTCATGAACCTAGCTGACATAGATATGTTATTCGGGAATGTCGTTCCGCAGCCTTTATGGGGGTTGATTCGTAATACAGATCATGCTGCAGAACTAGGTGGCACATGGGCTAATATTATTGCCACAGACACTAGACAAGTTGGTGGTGCGAAACCTGAGCCCTTAGTAGCAGAACTCCCTGGTAGAATTATTACCTACATGAAAACTTTAATGCCGGCGATGCGTGTGAATTGGGATAAATTATCCGCATGCAAACAAAAGAAAGACGAAACAGTGTCTGATTTCTTCACCAGGTTTGAAGAAACATTTATCGACCACAGTGGTCAAGACATGAGTACGGAAGGTGGTCAACGGTTATTTGTTGATAAATTTGTGAATAATTTGCTTCCTGAGTTGTGTAAGAAATTAAAAGATTCAGAGAGTTCTTGGGCTGTTTCCTCATCAGCGCAAATGCTGGCTACTGCACAGTATTACGAAAATAGGGATAAAGATGAGAAGGATAGAGCAGACAAGAAAACAAAAGAATTAAAGACGAAGGTTCTTTTACAGCAGGCTTACCCGCCACGTGGAGATCAGAATAACTATAAGCAAGGTCAGAGTAACTATCAACAACCCCAACAGTTTCAGAGTAACTCGCAAAGGTTCGGGTATTCCCAACCGCGTGTTCCTGTGGGCCCCAATCAGTGTTCGTATTGCAAAGAAGAAGGTCATTTTAAATATAGTTGTCCTATATTGTTGCAGCGCACAAATAATTCTTATGGCGCGAGAGGTAGAGGTGGTCAGCAAGCTCCTAGAGGTAGAGGGCGTGGGAATGTTCCCCAGAACGCGCGTCCTCTTCCGCCTCAAAATACGATGAACAGTTTTGATCAGCAGGCCAATATAACTGGTGGGACAGCTCAGTACTATAATAATGACTATTATGCAGAAGATGGAAATGCGGAAGGTAATGATTACTAGGACAGCCGTAGACAAAGAGAGGGAGTTGTTTCAGTACCAGTGGATCAGAGTGGACCGTATGTTAAGGTGACTACAGCGGGTGTGTCAGAGCCCTTTCTGTTGGATACTGGTGCTGCAAAGAGTTCAATTATGCACTCAAAACTCCCTGGCGCGCCTTTGTCTGGCGAAATGAATGTTTCAGTAGGTTTTTCTGGCGCCCCGGTTAGGAACCCGATCTCTAGTCCTATGCCCCTTTCTGTTGGACCTTGTGAGCTGAAAGCACCCCTTATCCTAACGACAGGTTGTGGTGAAAACCTGTTAGGATTGGATTTGTTAAAGAGATTACATGCGACATTATATTGTTCTCCCTCGGGAGTACAACTTATAATGGGTAGGGAAGTGATTTCTCCAATGTATTTGTCAAAGAATAAACTGCCAGCTGAATTGTCGTCTCTTCCGGATGTCCTTTGGGCTACTGGTCCTAATGATGTGGGTCTCTTGGAAATACCGCCATACGTGGTCACTTTGAAAGCCAATGTTAAATTGCCATGCATTCCCCAGTACAAGATCTCTAATGAAGGTGAGAAAGCATTGTTAGCAATCATCTATAATTTGATTGAAAAGGATGTAATTGAAGAGACAAGAGGCAACGTTTGCAATAGTCCTGTTTTGCCTGTTTTAAAACGTACTGACCCCTCTCAGCCACCTGTTTACAGGTTTGTGATCGATCTCAGAGAGGTCAATAAGATAGTTGTGCCGCAGTTTCCAGTTGTCCCTGATATAACTGCCTTGTTAACTATGATCCCAGCTTCCGCTGCTTGGTTCTCAGTGATCGATTTAAAGAATGCTTTCTTTAGCATCCCGATTGCAGAGGAAAGCAGGGATATTTTTGGTTTTAGTTTAGGAGGTCGCAGCTTCCGCTTTAAACGCGCTCCACAGGGCTACTGTGAAAGTCCATCAATATACAGTCAGGCTTTAAAAGCGCAGCTTGATGCAATTGTTTTACCTAGTGGTGCTACCCTTATTCAGTATGTTGACGATTTACTAATCGCCGCGGATACTGAGGAGATTTGTAAAGAAACTACATTGTCATTGTTGCGTCACCTGTCTATCTTTCATCACAAAGTGTCTCTCTCAAAACTGCAATATTGTCGACTAGAAGTGACCTACTTAGGTCATCTCTTATCGAAGGAGGGAAGGAAACTGACCCCAGAAAGAATTCAGGCCATTGCACAATTGAGCGTGCCAAGAACACAGAGAGAAGTGCGTGCTTTCTTGGGTATTACTTCATACTGTAGGCAGTGGATCCCGAGTTTTTCTTTGCTGGCAAAACCTTTGATAGCATTAACATGCAAAGATACACCGAATCCCGTCCCATGGTCTGAAGAGTGTCAGAAAAGTTTTTCAGAATTGCGTAATGCATTATGTTCAGCTCCTGTGTTGGGTACCCCCGACTACAGTAAACCTTTTACATTGTATGTTCATGAAAAGGAAGGTTGTGCATTGTCAGTATTGACACAGTCTTTTGGAGACAGACAGCGTCCATGCGCGTATTTTTCGCCGACTTTGGATCCAGTAGCTAAGGCATTGCCAAGTTGCTTGAGAGCCACAGCGGCAGCAGCAGTGTCTATTCGACAGTCTGCTGGGTTAGTAATGAATAACACGTTGATTGTAATGGTTCCACATGCAGTGGACACATTGTTAAACAGGACCAAGACACAGCACTTAACTAGTGCTCGATTGTCAGGGTACGAGTTGACACTGCTAGCGAGTCATGTGCACATAAAGAGGTGCAATACGTTGAATCCAGCTACATTATTACCGATTTCAGCAGACACAGATGAGATTGAACAGCATGATTGTCTGTTCAGAACAGAAGAAGAAATGAGAGAGGAGTAGATTTTGTATCATAGGGGGCCCCTGGCCCGTTCTGGCCACACCTGAAGTATGAGACCCTTGTCCTTGCCCTGCCAGCCTAATTTGTAGGCGTATTAAATTGACCAGTGGGTCCTGTGTTGCTATATAGTTACCCTGGGGCATCCCTCTCACTTAGCCAGCATGAAACTGCTGTGTAGGCCCTTCTATTCGAAATATAGGCCTTTGTTAAATTGACCATAGCTCTGCCATTTTAGTGTATTGCAGGCTGACGGCAGGTCTGACCCAACTCACATTCAGTTCCTCTTTCTGCGAAGCCTTCTGCTCCAAACTGGTAGCCCCCACCCTACCCGAGTGCTCTGTGCTCGGAATCAAAGTTCAGCATCCCCTTGAGACTTCGACATACAGTAAGCTGCATCCTGGCATGGCACTTGTTTCCTGAGCAGGTTTCCCGCTTTTAAGGAAGTGGCAACCGCAGAGCGTCAAGTTAGGAGAACTGAGGAGATTTATACATGTATATGTTTGATTCGCGTACAATATCTGCTTATATTTTCTGCTTGCTCTGTGAAACTTACGACAAGCGATTGGCTTGAGAAACTGACCTTTTCACCTAGTTCATTGTCAGCATTAAGTGGGTACATGACGACATGTCTGGTAAAAATCTGCAGACAAGGCTTTTTGAGTAGAAGTTGCGTGCGAAGGAGCCCATAGAATACTATAAAAGGGGAGCACCCACAGTCATCGACGGACTACCTCGCTGTCTGTATGTAGGTAACAGGCTGTGCAGGTTTTTCCCCAAGAGCTCTTGTCTTCCTTTGCTTAAAATGTCTTGCTCTGCTTTGCTTGAAGTATCTTATTCTATTTTACCTATATGAAATGTCATGTTATGTTTAACCATTGTTCTCTTTACTTTTGCATTTAAAAGATTTTGTATTGCAATTGCAGGAATGCTTGCTCTAAGAGTAAACGTGAGAGTTCCTAGGTGACAGAGTTCTTATACTCTGAAACATTTCTCCTTGGTGTAACCTGTTTCTTCAATTGCACTTATAGATGCGTTCTCTTTCCTCTGACAGTACAATAGTGCAGATACAGAGGGTATCATGATGAGCTCCATGTGATTATCTGAATTCTGTATTTTGTATTTTATGCCTTTGTCTTGCAGTTTCTTTGAAGTTGCATCTTCTCATTAAACTGCCATTGTGTTCTGCCTCCGATTCCATGTCTCACATGTCTGTTTTCTTCAGTTTTAGAGCAAGCGTTCCTAGGCACCCCGGCTCAAATTAAGGTGCCCCTTTTGTCCCTGACTCCCTCTCCTGCTCTGTTCTGTGGTGGCTCCCGGGGCTCTGAGTACCGCCCCTAGCTTCCTTGTCCCGTTATATACCCTCCCTCCAACATTTTGGTGCCGTGTGACTCGGAGTAGCAGTGCCAGCAGACGGGCAGAAATGACTGGGTTCGAGGGGACACGCAGACTGAGCACTCGTGACTCCTTTCTGGCCGTAGCCTTTGAGTACAAGCACTCGGGTGAGTATTATGCTACCTGACGTGAGGGGCTTTTGGTGACGGTTTATGAAAGGAGCGCTTGTGGGACTTCTGTGTTTTTCTCGGCTCTCGGTATTTCTTTCCTGTCTGGTTGGTCTCGCTAAGGACATTCTTTAACTGGGGAGGCTTGTGTGTGCGGCATGGAATTCTGAGCTGGAGAGTACGGTTAGGAAGTTGTTGATTTATTGTATATCCTTTGCTATATATAGACGTGTGCTATTGTTTTGCCTTGAGTGCCCGGAGGAAAGGCTGCGTCTTGCGTCTTTCACGGGCTCACTTAGCTCCATTTTTTGGTATATTACATTTTATTTTTGTGTGGAAAACAGACATATGGAGAAAGACAAAAAAAAAAAAAAGTGAATAAGGGATAAGGGAGAGACTGTTTATGTCTGCAGTCTTCTCAGTGGTATTAATTGCTTGCTACAGGGTCTCTCTGTATATAGTGAAACAGAAAGCGCCTCTTTACCAGGGGGTCAAGGGATCGGCCTGGTAGAAGGGAAGGAGAGGTTCGATTTACTATCGTATTCTTTCAGCAATATGGCGCTCCTCTGATTGGATGCAGTGGAGGCTCTCCTACGTCAGTACAAAGTAGGGAAGAGGCTGGATTTTTCGTGCCTTCCTAGCTAGTTTGCCACGGGATATCGCCTGATTGTTGAGGATTATAAGAGGTTCCCCGGGATGTTTTTTTTTGATGTTATGATTAAGTATTTTTGGGTATTTGTGTGTCAGTTTCCCTTTTGTGTGTGTGCGCCATTGTAATAGGAAGCACGTGTTTTTTGTCCCTCAGTGGGCAAAGTATGCAGTCATTGTATAAAAATAGAAACCCTAAACGTGCCCGACTTGCTTCTTTCTTGAAACACATGTAGAATTTCAAGATGGTATGACTTCGGGTACTGTTTGATGATGCATACAGAGGTTTATTAAGTGTGACAGTAGCACTTTATTGTGGTTGGTGCTTATATGGGCACTGCAGTAAGGGTCACTGGCTGGCACAGAAACTGATTTTAGTAAGGCCGTATTATTTACGTGCACAGTTATTTGTTATTTGTATTTTTGATAATATGTTTTATGATATGCAGATGTGTATTGAATATAACGGTTTTGTTAAATTGATGTTGACTGGCCTATATCGATTTTATTAGGGTAAGGCCTGCTAGGTAGGGTTTCCATTGTAACAGAAGATCACTGCCGAATGCAGAAGATTGGTTTGTTAGTGAGATCCAATAACTAGGGAGGAATGTAAATGTTTTTTTGTACTCCCACATGTATTGATCTGTCACTGATAACTGTAGTGATTTCTGATTTAAAGTTTGTGTTTTTTGATTTGAAGTTTTTGTGCGCCACAATTATTACAAGTATATTGTTTAGTGCTGCCTTCTTTCCGAACCAGTGACCATTTCCAGTGCTGCTTACAATAACTAGGTGTCACCATGGTTCGAGCAACAGCATAGGTACACAGATGAATAGAATATTTGGTTACAGAACTTATAAAACCGCAGACACCATATATGTGCAGGTTTCTATGGCAGTGCCAGGACTAGAAATACCGACTGAGGTCACCAGCTCCTGGCCCCGTAACCCCCTGAACGGTCCAGATAAACGGGAGATTAAAGCGGCATTTTATTTAACCATCAAAGAGGCATTAGGGGACGAGCATATACTTGACCACCCTGCCTCCTCCCTAACTACTAACACATAAGGAGAGCAATATATATATATATATATATATATATATATATATATATATATATATATATATATATATATATATATATATATATATATATATATATATGAGTACTAAGAGATACAGATGAGCTATAGTGAACATCAGTCGGTTTGGATAGTTCTGCACATACTAGATGACAGAATAATAGCGGTACACAGTCCTGGCGCACCGACCTTTCATGTATTTAGTAAGACCAATAATAACTAGGATTGTAACTGTTGTTATATATATTAGAGCTGTTGCCTTTTTTGTGAATAAATAGTATTATATCATTTTCCTTGCCCCCTAGCCCCTGTCTGACCCATGTGGCTCAGCACCACATTTAATTAGCACAGGTCATTTTCAGATGACTGACCACATAGTGCACAACAATATATCTCGAATTGTTTAACTATTTCCTCACATTTATATTTTGATGCATGTACTTGGCAACAGGAGGTTGTGTCTGGCATCTCTCACCTTGTGCCGCAAATATATCTGGCAGCCCACATTTGTTTTGAATTTTGATCACTTATTTGGTGTAGATTGTATTGTTTGAATGTTTAACAGTGCCTTTTTTTCAACTGCGAGTTTCCAAAAGCGGAGCTACTTTTCTTCCTCACGTAGCATTGTGGTTTTTCCTATCTTAGGCCTGGCAGTGGCCAACGCCTTTTGACTTCTCTCTCCATATTTGTAATGGGTGTCCTCTGTTCTTCTCCTTTTTCAGCTACGTGTGGTGTACTTTAATAGATATAAGGTCTGTCACCTTCTCTCGATTTGCAATTTAGCGTCTCTCCCCTCGCTTACCTGGCTTATAGGCCTTTTTCCCAGAAGTGACCACAAATGCGTCATGTCCTATAGGTCAGAGGCACCTGATAATGTTGTCCTTTTGTGGTCAACAGTGCATCATTAAAAGAGTATAAAGATCTGCTCCTTACTCCATTCAACTGACTACCCTGCTGCAGTGACCCCTTGGGTCACTGACGCCTGTGTGGTCTCTTTCAGCCCTCCATTTGAGCATCTTTGGCTGAAGCTCTAATTTCTTATTGTGCTTTGAAATGGTCTTTTCTCTCTCCTCTGCATAGCCCTTGTTCTGAAACATTATTGCAAAGCACTAATGGTTGTCCCTCCTAACTTAACATGTGCATTCCTGGCATTGCAGTAAAGTGTATGTTGCATTTTGTAAGTATTTTCATTGATTTGAAATATATTTGCACTATATGAGTTCGTTCTTCGCTTCAGATATGTGTCTTTAAATGCCAAGACTTTGTTAAGACTTCCAGGCTATATATTGAATTTTCCTTAAACAAAGGGGTTCTTCTTTCATACAGATAAGACAGCTATTTTTCCCTATCGTCCACACGTCTATTTTGTCATACTTTTGCAGAAGCACCCCCTCAAATTAAACTGCCTTGGTGCAGTGCCCCAGGACCATGAAATTTCACCCTTTCATTGCCTTTATATGTAATTTGAAATTGTGAATTCTTGCATGATTAATTCTCTCATTTAAGGGTTTGCCTTCTAGATAATTGAGCGTGATGAACATCTATTCTTGTGTTACTATTTTTGGCAGATTACAATTGTAGTTTTGAATAATTTCTTCCTGGAGCTAACAAACTGATGAATATATTCTCTGCTGGGTTAATGATTTGATGAATAAAAGTGGCACTTCAACGTAAGACCTTTGTTTTTAGAAGGGAAATACTTTCTCTTATTTTGCTTATGGGCCCTCCTCATCTCTTTCTCTCACAGTGGTGCCACAGGAGATGTTATATGTGGGTGTACTTCTCTTGTGCACTACAGTAAGAAGTGATAAGCAGGAACATCTGGGTTTGTGCCAAGCACAACCACTTTAACTGAGACAGGTTCAATTAGAGACCACGCAACTGGTGCGCGGTGCATCCAGTGAATACTGTGTCTAGCTTCCAAGTAGCTGCCTTCACGACTCTTAGTTACGTCTTTTTGTGCACAGTTTTGAAAAGTCTCCCCTATTTTAACTCATTACACACTAAATTAAGTATATTCTGTTCCTTGACAGTGACACCTCACGCTTCTCATCTCACCTTTCTGGCATGCTTGCACCCATAGTACAGGATCCTCCCACTTGAATATTCAGTAAAGTGGTAGTAAGAAGGGGAGGAAGGCTTTTTGCATGCACTTTTCGCCACAACACACAGCACCTTTTTGCATTTTCTGGTTGCTTTACACCCTAGACTAGGCCCAGCATCAAATGTGTGACCAGTCACACAAAAGGAAGAATGACATAATAAGATGAGGTCAAGGACTGCCATCCCTTACCGCCCAGAGCACAATGATAGAAGTTGTAATACCAGGTTAAATGGAATGGAGCTGTTCCTTATAATATTTTTGGATCATGGCCCACAATATTAAAAGACTGAAAATGCCATCAATATAGGTAATATAGTTTCCTGTCAGAAAAGGAGATACTTTCAGTTTCAAATGCATATTAATATCTCTCTCTTTGGATGGCCAAATTATAATTCACACTGAAGGAGTGCTGTAGTACTGAGCAACCAAGTACAGAATAATTTATTCCTACCTGCGTTCAACATTCAGCAGCAAGTGAAGCAGGCACAAGCAGTAGCCCATCATGCTAGGGCAGATCCAGTAAGTGCTGCCACAAAGAGCACACAGTTAGGGTTAGTTAGTAGGGAAAATTTTGAAATTGTGTCTCATGGCCAAGAAAGTTAGTGACTAGTGACACTTTAGAGATAAAATGATGGAGTGGAATGCACGCTAGATATACCGTTGGTTTGACTTCATGGGCACACGTCAAGTGCTGCCAGATCTCCTCAGCCTTTCATCTTTCCAAGTTGGATAAAATAAGTACCATTGAGTTAGGGGAACAGTAAGGATTTGCTATTTAGCGCCACAATACCATTCTGAGTAAACGTGCGCTTTACAGAAAAGCCATATTATTTTCAACTAAGCTATATTTTACGTACAATTAAAGACAACACGTGTCTGGATGTTACATGGTGTTGAAGGGTTAACAGATTTTTGAGGCTGCCTTCAGAAGTAGCAGTCCTGGCCGGCCACAGATTCTGGGCGTTGAGCCAGGCAGGAAAGGTGCTTCCTGTATTTGGCAGCAAACATAGGATTTTGTAGAAAGAAAAATGTATGTGTAGAAATATATTTGTGTCTGTGAAAGTGAAATGAGGAGAAGGAATAGTTGCCTAGAATCACACAATTTGGTAACGGGTAGCCGAGATTGAATACAGTGTTTTCAGGTTTCACGTGGAGCAGTTCAGTGAAGGAATATGTATGTGTTTATATACAGATGGGTGAGAGGAAGTGAGGAAGCCTTCAAAATATGAGACAACCAGAGATTTGTAGGAATAAGATTACCACAGGTAGGCACCACATGCCCCAGTACTAGGAAAATACAAAAGAATAAATAATACGTGCAGATATAGAGTAGATCTTAATGTTAAAGGACTGTATGCAATGCTCAGTATTGCAGTGTTGTCAGAATGCAAGGTGTGAATTTGGAGAGGCCTTCTAAAATTAGAGTTGCAGACTTTAGAGGTGGTTGCATATATTTTGCAGTTCAACCACTACAAGTTTTTATCTTTCTTGAAAGTTTCTATCTTCTGTTTGGGTTCTTCTTTCGCTTTCTTAGTTAATGAATGATTCTTCCCTGCGTCTCCAAGAAGAGTATATTGGATTTTCCGTCTTCGTGCTGTTTGCTTACATGGGCTCCATGTTATTGTTTTCATCACCTCGTGTCTGGTTCGAAATATAATACAAATAGGAAAATGTATCATACCACAGGCTCAGGCCTACCACATTTTCCCACACGTTTGGATGACAGCTAGACCATGTGTCCATTATGATATAAAAGCAGCAACAACTTTCAGAAATGCCTGAACAGACTGTTTAAGGGTAATGAATTGAGAATTGAGAGAAAGCAAAAATAGTTTGTTGCCCATGGATCACTCAGTTTTCACTCACAAATATTACAATGTTCTGACAACAACTTAATGCCCCATATACTTCTCCCTAATCAATTGATATATGTATAGGTCACATCAATTAGGTATCAAAGTGGCATTGAAATTATGTAAGAGGCATGTTTTTGTGTAGATTAACACCCGCTGCGAAGTTTCTTTCTACTCAGGTATTTAGGCAGAATAGAAGGGTCCGCCTCATCAACCCTGAGTCCAAGGAAGAAGAGGACGGGTGATCGGCTACAACAGAAACAACACCATCTTCACAAGCAAGAAGAATATTTGAGTAATAGATTACCGTGTAAGGTGAAAATGTGCTTAAATGCATTCTCAATGCAGTACATTCGCCAGGGACACAGAGGATAGGAGTTAAGAAAAGTAGTAATGTTGTGTTTATATTATGTTTAGGTATTGATCATTTGTAATTATGTGCTTCGTATTATAATGTTTCAAGGATACAATGTGTGCAGGTTTGATGTGTGTTTTAATATATAGGTGCAATATTTCAGGGAGTTTGAAAATAGGTTTCTGTAGTCTTGTGAGTTTACAACAGTTGTATATCTGCACTTAATACAAGGACGTGGGTGCACTTGATTTCATGATTTTGCCCCTAATTAGGTCTGGCGTTGACAATGACCTTTCATGTTTAGTAAAATGCTGTCCCTCCCTCCCTCTCTTGGCTAGCTTCACTGTGAGTGACTTCATTCCGTTCTTTCACAAGGAGCATATTCACACACAGTTGTTTTATCCAGTGCCAGGAACTACTGTGCAATGTGTGATTTTTGAGACCACAACAATTTCTGCTTTTGCCAATGTTTGTTATAATTGTGATGGCCCAGCATCTCCCACACCAATGAGGAACATATTGCCAAGACGAGTTGTGCATTGACAAAGCTAAAAGGCTGAACAACAATTTCATAGGCTTTACCAATGCTTGTTTATTTTCATGTTGAATAGAAATGGTACCTACCTTATTCCAGTAGTTTAGCTAAATGTCTTGCATTCTTTTTGTGAAGCAAAAAATTATCAGTCTTGCTTTCAAGCTTCTGCAAATATTTGCATCTGATCGAAGAGCATTCTGAGAGCAGTATACATAGCCTCACATTGCTAAGAAAAAGTGTGTACACATTTTCATACTCTAACAACTGTCAGTAGTGCAGTCTGAGCTTACAACATTTACTTAGAGCGCACACCCTGATAATGAATCCTTTGCATCAATGAACATTCAGCATTAGCACATGGACACAGATATTGTCTTTTTTGCAGACTGTGCCTTTCCCAGATCCATAGTGTGGTACTGTAAACAGACAGCCAAAGGGATTGTGCTGTAGAGGGTTGAGCCTACTTGCCCCCAGAGATGAAATATGCATGAAGCCTTGTTGCCCATGACCTCTAACGGGTATGTCCTGGGCGTGGGGCTATGGGAATTACACATCCCTGGGCACAATTTGACAACTATGAGTGTTTTGATTACTAAAGGTGTTACTGTGAGAGAGATTTTCATCTGGGTTTTCTGTTGTGTCCAGCTGTGGTACAATGTTTTAATTCCTCTTTTGCTTTTGAAGATAATGAATTTCATTTTAAGGTCTTGTATAGGGATGCCAATATCATTTTTGGGTTCTTTTCCTCATTTGGAGTTCCCGCCTTACCTCAGCTGGACAACACATGCAGCGTGTACCATTAATAACTCAACTATTGCAAGGCCTGTTGCTTCCAGTTCCGATTGTAGAATGTGTTGCACACACCTCCCCCAAGGACTGTGTATCAATTGGTAAAGAATTTGTTGAGGCAGATGTTCAGGAAAGAATAGCATATGACACTAAATGTATTATTAAAAGGGCTGGGTGGAAGGAAAGGAAGAAGGGAACAGGGAAGGATGTATGCAAACAGAAAAGGGATATGAATTAGCCCAAATGGAAAGGAATGTTTACCAACCATAATGCTTGCCCCCATGACCTGTCTTTTTTCATGGTTCAACACTTGTACGATGTGATAGGAGGACCAGACTGTTTTCCTAAAGCTGTATTTCCACCGCCTCAGGACACTTCATTTCCCCACATGAAATGGACTTCATCAACATACCCCCTACTAAAACTACAAGTACGTGTTGGTTATTGTGTGCATGATCAGCAAGTGAACTAAGGCCTGCCAATTCAAGAACAGCAGTGCACAAACTATTGCCAAATGCCTCCTGAAAGAGTTCATACCGCGCTTTTGAGAACCTATGCTTTTGGGTTCTGAAAATGGACCGGCGTTCATCTCACATGTGATTGAGGGGTTGTGCAAGGGGCAAGGAGCCACACAGAAACTACATGTGTTCCACAGACACTACCAAGTGGGAATGGTATCCCAAGTTCATCCTGAAGGGCAGCACGTGCTACACAGAGGAGAAAGGACGAGTGTGTAAGCGGGCCCCTAGGATACATCACCTAAAGAACGTCTGGAAACATCGACGCCCCAACCCCTCAGTCTACAAGTGGTGACAACGAGACATCTTTACCTTTTCTTCACTTTGTTTCTTCATATCGAATGTGCCTAGTAATAAGAAGTGCTTGCAAACCTCTCAAATTACTTGAAGACAGGCACCAACGGTTACTTTTTCTGATTAAAGCTATCATCTCGGAGGCTCTACATTATTATGCAGCAGACCTTTTTTGGAACATAGTACAGACGCAGCAGAAGATAAGACATTCTTCCAACTAGCCACACGTACCAACGATTGGAACAATGCCTCAAGACTTGCTCAAGCCTTTCAGAACAATTAGAGAAAATTATCATGGATGCTACTAGCAGCATTGACCCCCCATTGTTGCTATTATAATGACTTTAGTACCACATTGAATAAATTGCCATTGATAAAGACGGGACAGGGGGACAGTTGACAGAGCATGTGTTACAATGTCATACCTGTTTGTCCTAATGTGCAATATCCTCTTCTGTAAACACACTGAGTACGTAGCAGTTGCACCTCCTGAGAACTGCATAATTAGCAAAGGAAGAACAAGCATAGAACAGGTAATGTGAATATCTTAGCACTTATAGAAGTTGTAGAAGTAACAATAGGACCACACTAAATGCGTCTACCATTACCAAATACCTCAAAGACCTGAAAAGTATGCTGTAAGGATTTTGTTCATATTATGAACAAGAGGAGGGAATGAGAGAGGGGTAGATTTTGTATCATAGGGGGCCCCTGGCCCGTTCTGGCCACACCTGAAGTATGAGACCCTTGTCCTTGCCCTGCCAGCCTAATTTGTAGGCGTATTAAATTGACCAGTGGGTCCTGTGTTGCTATATAGTTACCCTGGGACATCCCTCTCACTTAGCCAGCATGAAACTGCTGTGTAGGCCCTTCTATTCGAAATATAGGCCTTTGTTAAATTGACCATAGCTCTGCCATTTTAGTGTATTGCAGGCTGACGGCAGGTCTGACCCAACTCACATTCAGTTCCTCTTTCTGCGAAGCCTTCTGCTCCAAACTGGTAGCCCCCACCCTACCCGAGTGCTCTGTGCTCGGAATCAAAGTTCAGCATCCCCTTGAGACTTCGACATACAGTAAGCTGCATCCTGGCATGGCACTTGTTTCCTGAGCAGGTTTCCCGCTTTTAAGGAAGTGGCAACCGCAGAGCGTCAAGTTAGGAGAACTGAGGAGATTTATACATGTATATGTTTGATTCGCGTACAATATCTGCTTATATTTTCTGCTTGCTCTGTGAAACTTACGACAAGCGATTGGCTTGAGAAACGGACCTTTTCACCTAGTTCATTGTCAGCATTAAGTGGGTACATGACGACATGTCTGGTAAAAATCTGCAGACAAGGCTTTTTGGGTAGAAGTTGCGTGCGAAGGAGCCCATAGAATACTATAAAAGGGGAGCACCCACAGTCATCGACGGACTACCTCGCTGTCTGTATGTAGGTAACAGGCTGTGCAGGTTTTTCCCCAAGAGCGAAGAGCTCTTGTCTTCCTTTGCTTAAAATGTCTTGCTCTGCTTTGCTTGAAGTATCTTATTCTATTTTACCTATATGAAATGTCATGTTATGTTTAACCATTGTTCTCTTTACTTTTGCATTTAAAAGATTTTGTATTGCAATTGCAGGAATGCTTGCTCTAAGAGTAAACGTGAGAGTTCCTAGGTGACAGAGTTCTTATACTCTGAAACATTTCTCCTTGGTGTAACCTGTTTCTTCAATTGCACTTATAGATGCGTTCTCTTTCTCTCTGACAGTACAATAGTGCAGATACAGAGGGTATCATGATGAGCTCCATGTGATTATCTGAATTCTGTATTTTGTATTTTATGCCTTTGTCTTGCAGTTTCTTTGAAGTTGCATCTTCTCATTAAACTGCCATTGTGTTCTGCCTCCGATTCCATGTCTCACATGTCTGTTTTCTTCAGATTTAGAGCAAGCGTTCCTAGGCACCCCGGCTCAAATTAAGGTGCCCCTTTTGTCCCTGACTCCCTCTCCTGCTCAGTTCTGTGGTGGCTCCCGGGGCTCTGAGTACCGCCCCTAGCTTCCTTGTCCCGTTATATACCCTCCCTCCAAAAGGGAGAGTGGATCTTAAAGATACTCCCCTGGTTGAGTGCGATGGTACCTTATGGGTGGATGGTTCGTGCTTCAAGCTTCCAAATGGTGATACGACTGCTGCATATGCCATCACGACTCTGCACACGGTTGTTGAAACTGCACGCATACCACATAATTCGGCTCAAGCAGCAGAATTAATTGCACTTACAAGAGCATGCGTGTTGTCGAAAGGAATGAAAGTGAACATATATACTGACAGTCAGTATGCCTTTGGCGTGGCCCATAGTTTTGGGCGCTTGTGGAAAGAACGTGGGTTCCTGACTTCGCATGGAACTAAGATTCAGAATGGTCAGTTGGTGAATGATCTCCTTGAGTCACTGACCTTACCATTACAAGTCGCGATTGTGAAATGCAGTGCACACAAGAAGGTTATTGATGATGTTGGTCGTGGTAATGCATTTGCTGACGAAATGGCGAAAGAAACAGCAAAAGATGTGACGAATCGAATGTATGTTGCAGGCCCTGCAAGATGGGTTGGTGATGTTGGAATGTGTGAAGACACGATAGAGAGTGTGAAGTCCCTTCAAGCTGAAGCCACAGAGAAAGAATTGAGTATGTGGAAAGAAAGTAAGGGTAAATTGGATGAAAATGGTTGTTGGGTTGATTTGTCAGAACACCGGCGATGGTTGTTACCTGATGCATATGTGCTTCCAGTGGTGACGATGGCACATGGAATGGCGCATATCAGTGTGAAAGGGGTTTGTAAGTTGTTAGCTCCAGTATGGCAGAATGCTGGAATTCCCAAGTGTGCGGAGAATGTGGTCAAAAATTGCATGGTATGTTTGAAATACAATCCTGGTAGGGGAACCCCAACTCCAGCTGGTCATTTTGCGCCTCCAACGTACCGTTCGAGGTTTTGCAGCTAGATTTCATCCACATGGAAAGGTGCAACAATTTGAAATATGTACTTGTTGTTGTTTGCGCTTTTTCAAGGTGGATAGAAGCATATCCCCTAAAAGACAATACTGCGTTATCCACAGCTAAAGCCCTTGTCAAAGTATTCTTCCCTAGGTTTGGAATGCCGAGAATGGTCTGGAGTGATAATGGGAGTGAATTTGTGGGTCGAGTGATGAAGAATGTATGTGAGGGACTAGGTATTAAGCAAAAATTTCACGCTGCAAATCACCCCCAATCAGCTGGACTAGTAGAGTGCTATAATGGCACATTGAAGTTCAAATTAGCCAAGATACAAGCGAGTTCTGGCCTTAAATGGCCTGACACCCTGCCCTTAGCACTCCTATCAACAAGAACGACTGTGCATTCACGAGTGGGACTTAGTCCATACGAGATTGTGTTTGGCCGTCCGGCCAATATATGGGGTGTGCCAAGGCCGACAAAATTCAGTGAGATCGAACATCCAGTACTGCTTGATTATCTGTATGAATTGACGGCTAAATTGCGTGTCTTACACCAACAGGTCCACGATACTCTGCCTCAGGCCTCTGAAGCTCCAGGACGTCCTATCAATCCTGGATCGTGGGTGCTGGTCAAAAATTTCAAAAGAACGAAAAATGATGAGCCCCGTTGGACCGGCCCCCATCTCGTCCTTCTCTCGACAAGATCAGCTGTTCGAGTGAAAGGGAAAAAGAACTGGATTCACGGCGTACATTGTAAGAGGGTCCCTTTGCCTCTACCGTACGACCGGTGGGTCCAGGAGGGTATCGCTGATTCTGAGACTGACACTGTGCCTCGTTTCGTGCCATTTAGCGATGCACGCGTGAAAGGAGCAAGCTCTGAGCAGGAAAGCGATGACATTTTGCAAGAGGCTGTGCCACCGTCAATTCGATTGGACACTACAGAGCCTGAACTCTTGTTTCAAGACCAGACAGTACCTGGGAGAAATCGCTACAATTTGAGGCCAAGGACTATGGACAAATAAAATTCTTTTCCTTTCCTTTGCTATTTTTAATAATTTTTGGGAAGTGCAGCTCTCTCTTTCATCTGAGAAACTTGCTTATTTTTTTTGCTTTTTCGAACCGCCATCCGGGTTCAGCTGCAGGGTCGCGGTTGCCCAAGTCTTTGGAGTGCAACTGAAGACGTTAGGTCGACAGTTCTGGTCGGTCTAGGGAGTTGCCCTGGACTGACAGAAGCATTTCCTCAGCATAGAACACCCTACCACCGCGAGCAGCACTTAGAGAGGATGGAGTTTTTTGAGAATGAGAGACCTGCTAAACCAATGAACTGCAAAGACAGAATATGTACAGTGATGCCAAAAAAACGATTTTTGATGTTATGTATTTCCATGTTACTGAGTGTGATGACGATTTTCATAGGATATGTTTTATTCTCTTTCCAAGTAACATTTGCACCAACTGCACAGCCCATACCTCCTCCTACTGTTTCTTCGCATTCCTTTCATCCTCTGCCTGAACACGAGTCCGTTAGAAGATTGGAGTTTGTCAATAATTCATTCATTCAACTCCTGCACCAGCACCAACTAGTTATGAATACAACAAATTGCTGGCTGTGTGGTTTGATGCCGCATACCATTGATAAGGGTATCCCATATCTAGTGCTGCCGTTTAGCTATAATGGGTCATCATGGGCATTCCAGACTATGTTTCTTTTTGCGCTTGAGACCTACTCCCCGCGACCACCGCGTTCCACTAGACCTAGCACGAACAATAAGGCCTTGATGAAAGGAGTTGCTGATATGAGCAGAGATATCGATGCATATTCATCTATTCCCAAGGATGAGTTGCGAGCTTATGTAGGTTGGAACGCGACGGGGTATAGCATTAGTCTGGGCGAGAAACAGCGTAAAAGTTAATCTCCGATTTGGGTCGTACCCCACATAGGAAGTTTTTGTTTACAGGGCAATGGTCAGAATCCAAGAGCTCAACTAGGGAAGAGTGACTGTACTGAAACGTATATTTTTCCATCACAGTTTTCCCCTGCGTTTTTGGCTGCCAAGGGTACATACTTTGTTTGTAATTACCGAGCATATACATGGTTGCCCCCTGATTTCTCGGGCACGTGTTATGTTGCAAATTTGCTACCGCCGACATTTACTGCTGCCTCTGATTATCACAAGACCAGAGTTGTGCGAGGCGTTGCTAGTCAGGAGGATACTGCCGGTCAGGAAGCGGGAGACTTCTTCATGGGTTTCCTGCCGTTTTGGGGACCAATGGTCAATAGTAGGAACCTGAGGCAACTGACTCGTGTAGTTGAATCCACTGTTAATGTAACGGCCGGTGCCCTTGGTAACCTGACAGCTGAGCTCCAAGCGGATCGCCTCATGACGTTGCAGAACCGTATGGTTCTAGATGTCATACTTGCAGACCGTGGTGGGGTATGTAAGGTTATCCAATCAAGCTGCTGTATTTTCATACCAGATAACGCTCCGACAGTCTATCAGGCCATCTCCAAACTGCATAAGATTTCCGAATCCATTCACGTGGATAAAGGAGATTGGTCGATGATGGGGTGGTTCTGGGGACTGATATCAGCTTGGGGATGGAAGATTCTAATAGTCACTGGGACGATCTTAGCCATTCTTTTCCTGTTCTGTCTATGTATACAGTGTGTTCCTGTAATGTGTAGCCTCTGTGTTACATCATGTGTAAGGAGACCTGTATCAAGGGACGAGCTAAGCAATAGGATGATGCTACAGCAACATCTCCATGACTTTATGAATGTAGACCTGGACTCAGATTAGTATAGTTATTGCCTATGTAAGGGCAAAAGGAGGGTCTGTGGTACTGTAAATTTCGGAACCATGCTGGAGGCATGGTCCCACCATGCCGATTTTGGTATCAGCGAACCGCAAATGACTAATGCGGTATGTATGAGTGTTTTCGTCATGTTTCACCGATGAATTCAACATGTATACGATACTACATATCGAACCCTCGGGTTCCATTTTAGAACGGTAACCATTCTGTGGTTGCCCTCACATAGGCTGCGCTTTAAGACCATGCCTAGGCCTAAAGGACACGCACACCTTCTGTGCCTTCTTTGTGACCTGTGCAACCTGACTCCACTGCCCGAGGTCAGTCCTGTTCGGCCGATTCCTTTTACTGCGGCCAAATGGGATTAGCATCAGGACTTGACGCACCATAAAGTCGTTCTTCCCACACGAACCCTGACTAATCTCTTTCACACCTGACTCTGTTTCCTACTTTATGGCTTGCTTTACGAGGAGGAGGTGCCCATTTTTATTGGGGTCTGCTGATATCTGATGAGGGTTCTGAGCCTCGCTGGGTAAATAATTGTGGGCTGACCGAGCTGAAATGTGGGATTATCATCATGACTTTGCTGTTTCTTTGAAGCGAAAATATGTGAATGACCACTTGTAAAATAGGGGCGGTGTTGCCCAGAGCGTAATATTTTGTATATAAGAAAAGACTGGTTTTTGGTTGGTAGCAGTCTCCTGAGAACATACACCGTGCTGTACTTCTCGGATACCTGTAATTGGTCTGCAGCCAATAAATACGATCTTTGACTTCACCTAGAAGACTCTGTGTTTCTGTAGTCTGAAACAGGAAGAACTCGAAGTCTTCGGGTGTGTCCCCTGGCACCGCTGGGTTGGTTCTGAAAAACCCAGTACTTCAGGTGGCGCCCAACGTTGGGCGATTTCAGCGGTACCGGTCCAAGCCAGAGGTTCGTGAGGAGCTTCGTGTGAAAATTCTGGAGGAAGGCCGCCACTTCATCGATCCCTGCATGTCGACGTGGTCCAAAAGTCTTTACTACGAGGTTCTCCGCGTCCCGACGGCTACAAAGGACTGCTGCCCTGACTATCGCCCTGTTTTGGACCCTTGATGATTTGGTAGAGTGAAACGATTAAACGAGTCTTCTGGTGACGTCATCGATACCTCAGTTAAGTATAAGTGGAGCGTCTCCCAGTCCTTAGTTTGGTATCCCTTCGGGATCGCTTTGATTTGGAACTTGCAAGTGCCAAAGCCGAAGGACTCGTGTATTCACGAGACTATCGTATTCGATAATCCTTTGAAGTTTGAAACTAGACTAGTGAGCGACGATGCCTGGTTCTAGTATATTTGGAAATTTGTTTTGTTTGGGTTGTAATAGGGACTCCCGATTAGAGGATTCGTGTCCGGTTCCTCCAATTGGAACTCCAACTTATGAGCTTTATGTGAAACATGGCGTGGGCCCCATTACGCATAATGAAGTATGGATCCGATACACTAGGAAGGATGGTGTTTTAAAATGGCCCCAAAATGGTAGTTTCGACACAGAAATCCTAGATAACTTAGAAGTTAAACTATTTAAAAAGAAAGCCCGGCCGGCGATGTTTGATTCTTTCCGCCTATGGCGAAAGGAAGCCAAACAGAAAGAAATCAAATTGGCAAAGAAAAATAAAAGGGAGAAAGGTATGTCGATAATGCAAGCAGCCTTGCAGTTTAAAGATAATGAAGACGAACAAATGAATGAGCAGTTGCGCAGGCAACGTGAACTAGTGATTGATAAATGCTACCCAGTTTTGCCGCCCCTTCAGCAAGATGCGTCAAAAGAAAAGGAGAAAGATCCCCTAATGTCACATTTGCTGAGTTCGCCACCCCCGTATGCGCAGAGTGCTACAGCGCCTCCGCAACCTTTAAATGTACAGCCTCCAGTCAATTTGCCGCAAGCTTTCCCGCAGCCGCCAGCTCCTCCTCAGCCGGCTCCTATGCCTACGGCGCAGCCCTCTCAAGGGCCGCCGGTTTTGCTGCCTATCTCTTCCGTGCTTCCTGCGACTTTACCTAGTACATCAGCTGCCTTCCTCGGCGCTCTTCCTGATACGACCCCTGTACCTGTATCTGCACCCGTTTTTCTTCCCTCTGTCTTTCCCCCTGTTCTTGCCTCAACTTCTCCTTCTACACGACAACAAATAGCTAGTGCGGTCACTAGTTTTATATCGCCTCTCTTTGGGTCATCTAGTACGACCCCTGGTTCACAACGTAAGCAGTTGCGTAGTCAACTGCCTGGTTCTGGAGAGAAAGAAGTATTAGACCGCATGGCACGTAGATGGATTGTTTATCCTTCAAGATATGATGTAGAGTCTGTGGTAAATGTTTTTCATCAATGGGAAGCACCAAAACAGAGATACGTCTTTGAGAAAATGTGTGAATTCCTCTGTGAGGAATTGGAAGATCATGGTTTAGACTTAAGCCCGCAGGAGTTGTGTCATGTACGGTTTGAATTTGGAAAAGGTACGATTGTGGGTCCCGATGTCGAGAAAGCAGTTGCGACGTTATTATCTTTTAGGATCAAGGGTCCTTCTCAGTCACTGTTTGAACATGACTCCTCTGATAGGAAGGTTAAACAATACCCCATGAGAGAAGTCCCTCCAGTATGGAAGGACGCTGTTGCAGCTGATGCCGCTCGAGGTATCGCTGCTATGCCAGCTCATTTTCAGCGTGTTTGGGTACATGTTCCTTGGAAGCGATCAGAAGTTTTAGCCCTTAAGCAGACATTGCCTGACCCCCGTAAAAACCCTGCAGGATATTATAAGGAGTTATCACAGACTGCAGAATCGTGTGTCATGAACCTAGCTGACATAGATATGTTATTCGGGAATGTCGTTCCGCAGCCTTTATGGGGGTTGATTCGTAATACAGATCATGCTGCAGAACTAGGTGGCACATGGGCTAATATTATTGCCACAGACACTAGACAAGTTGGTGGTGCGAAACCTGAGCCCTTAGTAGCAGAACTCCCTGGTAGAATTATTACCTACATGAAAACTTTAATGCCGGCGATGCGTGTGAATTGGGATAAATTATCCGCATGCAAACAAAAGAAAGACGAAACAGTGTCTGATTTCTTCACCAGGTTTGAAGAAACATTTATCGACCACAGTGGTCAAGACATGAGTACGGAAGGTGGTCAACGGTTATTTGTTGATAAATTTGTGAATAATTTGCTTCCTGAGTTGTGTAAGAAATTAAAAGATTCAGAGAGTTCTTGGGCTGTTTCCTCATCAGCGCAAATGCTGGCTACTGCACAGTATTACGAAAATAGGGATAAAGATGAGAAGGATAGAGCAGACAAGAAAACAAAAGAATTAAAGACGAAGGTTCTTTTACAGCAGGCTTACCCGCCACGTGGAGATCAGAATAACTATAAGCAAGGTCAGAGTAACTATCAACAACCCCAACAGTTTCAGAGTAACTCGCAAAGGTTCGGGTATTCCCAACCGCGTGTTCCTGTGGGCCCCAATCAGTGTTCGTATTGCAAAGAAGAAGGTCATTTTAAATATAGTTGTCCTATATTGTTGCAGCGCACAAATAATTCTTATGGCGCGAGAGGTAGAGGTGGTCAGCAAGCTCCTAGAGGTAGAGGGCGTGGGAATGTTCCCCAGAACGCGCGTCCTCTTCCGCCTCAAAATACGATGAACAGTTTTGATCAGCAGGCCAATATAACTGGTGGGACAGCTCAGTACTATAATAATGACTATTATGCAGAAGATGGAAATGCGGAAGGTAATGATTACTAGGACAGCCGTAGACAAAGAGAGGGAGTTGTTTCAGTACCAGTGGATCAGAGTGGACCGTATGTTAAGGTGACTACAGCGGGTGTGTCAGAGCCCTTTCTGTTGGATACTGGTGCTGCAAAGAGTTCAATTATGCACTCAAAACTCCCTGGCGCGCCTTTGTCTGGCGAAATGAATGTTTCAGTAGGTTTTTCTGGCGCCCCGGTTAGGAACCCGATCTCTAGTCCTATGCCCCTTTCTGTTGGACCTTGTGAGCTGAAAGCACCCCTTATCCTAACGACAGGTTGTGGTGAAAACCTGTTAGGATTGGATTTGTTAAAGAGATTACATGCGACATTATATTGTTCTCCCTCGGGAGTACAACTTATAATGGGTAGGGAAGTGATTTCTCCAATGTATTTGTCAAAGAATAAACTGCCAGCTGAATTGTCGTCTCTTCCGGATGTCCTTTGGGCTACTGGTCCTAATGATGTGGGTCTCTTGGAAATACCGCCATACGTGGTCACTTTGAAAGCCAATGTTAAATTGCCATGCATTCCCCAGTACAAGATCTCTAATGAAGGTGAGAAAGCATTGTTAGCAATCATCTATAATTTGATTGAAAAGGATGTAATTGAAGAGACAAGAGGCAACGTTTGCAATAGTCCTGTTTTGCCTGTTTTAAAACGTACTGACCCCTCTCAGCCACCTGTTTACAGGTTTGTGATCGATCTCAGAGAGGTCAATAAGATAGTTGTGCCGCAGTTTCCAGTTGTCCCTGATATAACTGCCTTGTTAACTATGATCCCAGCTTCCGCTGCTTGGTTCTCAGTGATCGATTTAAAGAATGCTTTCTTTAGCATCCCGATTGCAGAGGAAAGCAGGGATATTTTTGGTTTTAGTTTAGGAGGTCGCAGCTTCCGCTTTAAACGCGCTCCACAGGGCTACTGTGAAAGTCCATCAATATACAGTCAGGCTTTAAAAGCGCAGCTTGATGCAATTGTTTTACCTAGTGGTGCTACCCTTATTCAGTATGTTGACGATTTACTAATCGCCGCGGATACTGAGGAGATTTGTAAAGAAACTACATTGTCATTGTTGCGTCACCTGTCTATCTTTCATCACAAAGTGTCTCTCTCAAAACTGCAATATTGTCGACTAGAAGTGACCTACTTAGGTCATCTCTTATCGAAGGAGGGAAGGAAACTGACCCCAGAAAGAATTCAGGCCATTGCACAATTGAGCGTGCCAAGAACACAGAGAGAAGTGCGTGCTTTCTTGGGTATTACTTCATACTGTAGGCAGTGGATCCCGAGTTTTTCTTTGCTGGCAAAACCTTTGATAGCATTAACATGCAAAGATACACCGAATCCCGTCCCATGGTCTGAAGAGTGTCAGAAAAGTTTTTCAGAATTGCGTAATGCATTATGTTCAGCTCCTGTGTTGGGTACCCCCGACTACAGTAAACCTTTTACATTGTATGTTCATGAAAAGGAAGGTTGTGCATTGTCAGTATTGACACAGTCTTTTGGAGACAGACAGCGTCCATGCGCGTATTTTTCGCCGACTTTGGATCCAGTAGCTAAGGCATTGCCAAGTTGCTTGAGAGCCACAGCGGCAGCAGCAGTGTCTATTCGACAGTCTGCTGGGTTAGTAATGAATAACACGTTGATTGTAATGGTTCCACATGCAGTGGACACATTGTTAAACAGGACCAAGACACAGCACTTAACTAGTGCTCGATTGTCAGGGTACGAGTTGACACTGCTAGCGAGTCATGTGCACATAAAGAGGTGCAATACGTTGAATCCAGCTACATTATTACCGATTTCAGCAGACACAGATGAGATTGAACAGCATGATTGTCTGTTCAGAACAGAAGAAGAAATGAGAGAGGAGTAGATTTTGTATCATAGGGGGCCCCTGGCCCGTTCTGGCCACACCTGAAGTATGAGACCCTTGTCCTTGCCCTGCCAGCCTAATTTGTAGGCGTATTAAATTGACCAGTGGGTCCTGTGTTGCTATATAGTTACCCTGGGGCATCCCTCTCACTTAGCCAGCATGAAACTGCTGTGTAGGCCCTTCTATTCGAAATATAGGCCTTTGTTAAATTGACCATAGCTCTGCCATTTTAGTGTATTGCAGGCTGACGGCAGGTCTGACCCAACTCACATTCAGTTCCTCTTTCTGCGAAGCCTTCTGCTCCAAACTGGTAGCCCCCACCCTACCCGAGTGCTCTGTGCTCGGAATCAAAGTTCAGCATCCCCTTGAGACTTCGACATACAGTAAGCTGCATCCTGGCATGGCACTTGTTTCCTGAGCAGGTTTCCCGCTTTTAAGGAAGTGGCAACCGCAGAGCGTCAAGTTAGGAGAACTGAGGAGATTTATACATGTATATGTTTGATTCGCGTACAATATCTGCTTATATTTTCTGCTTGCTCTGTGAAACTTACGACAAGCGATTGGCTTGAGAAACTGACCTTTTCACCTAGTTCATTGTCAGCATTAAGTGGGTACATGACGACATGTCTGGTAAAAATCTGCAGACAAGGCTTTTTGAGTAGAAGTTGCGTGCGAAGGAGCCCATAGAATACTATAAAAGGGGAGCACCCACAGTCATCGACGGACTACCTCGCTGTCTGTATGTAGGTAACAGGCTGTGCAGGTTTTTCCCCAAGAGCTCTTGTCTTCCTTTGCTTAAAATGTCTTGCTCTGCTTTGCTTGAAGTATCTTATTCTATTTTACCTATATGAAATGTCATGTTATGTTTAACCATTGTTCTCTTTACTTTTGCATTTAAAAGATTTTGTATTGCAATTGCAGGAATGCTTGCTCTAAGAGTAAACGTGAGAGTTCCTAGGTGACAGAGTTCTTATACTCTGAAACATTTCTCCTTGGTGTAACCTGTTTCTTCAATTGCACTTATAGATGCGTTCTCTTTCCTCTGACAGTACAATAGTGCAGATACAGAGGGTATCATGATGAGCTCCATGTGATTATCTGAATTCTGTATTTTGTATTTTATGCCTTTGTCTTGCAGTTTCTTTGAAGTTGCATCTTCTCATTAAACTGCCATTGTGTTCTGCCTCCGATTCCATGTCTCACATGTCTGTTTTCTTCAGTTTTAGAGCAAGCGTTCCTAGGCACCCCGGCTCAAATTAAGGTGCCCCTTTTGTCCCTGACTCCCTCTCCTGCTCAGTTCTGTGGTGGCTCCCGGGGCTCTGAGTACCGCCCCTAGCTTCCTTGTCCCGTTATATACCCTCCCTCCAACATTTTGGTGCCGTGTGACTCGGAGTAGCAGTGCCAGCAGACGGGCAGAAATGACTGGGTTCGAGGGGACACGCAGACTGAGCACTCGTGACTCCTTTCTGGCCGTAGCCTTTGAGTACAAGCACTCGGGTGAGTATTATGCTACCTGACGTGAGGGGCTTTTGGTGACGGTTTATGAAAGGAGCGCTTGTGGGACTTCTGTGTTTTTCTCGGCTCTCGGTATTTCTTTCCTGTCTGGTTGGTCTCGCTAAGGACATTCTTTAACTGGGGAGGCTTGTGTGTGCGGCATGGAATTCTGAGCTGGAGAGTACGGTTAGGAAGTTGTTGATTTATTGTATATCCTTTGCTATATATAGACGTGTGCTATTGTTTTGCCTTGAGTGCCCGGAGGAAAGGCTGCGTCTTGCGTCTTTCACGGGCTCACTTAGCTCCATTTTTTGGTATATTACATTTTATTTTTGTGTGGAAAACAGACATATGGAGAAAGACAAAAAAAAAAAAAAGTGAATAAGGGATAAGGGAGAGACTGTTTATGTCTGCAGTCTTCTCAGTGGTATTAATTGCTTGCTACAGGGTCTCTCTGTATATAGTGAAACAGAAAGCGCCTCTTTACCAGGGGGTCAAGGGATCGGCCTGGTAGAAGGGAAGGAGAGGTTCGATTTACTATCGTATTCTTTCAGCAATATGGCGCTCCTCTGATTGGATGCAGTGGAGGCTCTCCTACGTCAGTACAAAGTAGGGAAGAGGCTGGATTTTTCGTGCCTTCCTAGCTAGTTTGCCACGGGATATCGCCTGATTGTTGAGGATTATAAGAGGTTCCCCGGGATGTTTTTTTTTGATGTTATGATTAAGTATTTTTGGGTATTTGTGTGTCAGTTTCCCTTTTGTGTGTGCGCCATTGTAATAGGAAGCACGTGTTTTTTGTCCCTCAGTGGGCAAAGTATGCAGTCATTGTATAAAAATAGAAACCCTAAACGTGCCCGACTTGCTTCTTTCTTGAAACACATGTAGAATTTCAAGATGGTATGACTTCGGGTACTGTTTGATGATGCATACAGAGGTTTATTAAGTGTGACAGTAGCACTTTATTGTGGTTGGTGCTTATATGGGCACTGCAGTAAGGGTCACTGGCTGGCACAGAAACTGATTTTAGTAAGGCCGTATTATTTACGTGCACAGTTATTTGTTATTTGTATTTTTGATAATATGTTTTATGATATGCAGATGTGTATTGAATGTATAAGAATATAACGGTTTTGTTAAATTGATGTTGACTGGCCTATATCGATTTTATTAGGGTAAGGCCTGCTAGGTAGGGTTTCCATTGTAACAGAAGATCACTGCCGAATGCAGAAGATTGGTTTGTTAGTGAGATCCAATAACTAGGGAGGAATGTAAATGTTTTTTTGTACTCCCACATGTATTGATCTGTCACTGATAACTGTAGTGATTTCTGATTTAAAGTTTGTGTTTTTTGATTTGAAGTTTTTGTGCGCCACAATTATTACAAGTATATTGTTTAGTGCTGCCTTCTTTCCGAACCAGTGACCATTTCCAGTGCTGCTTACAATAACTAGGTGTCACCATGGTTCGAGCAACAGCATAGGTACACAGATGAATAGAATATTTGGTTACAGAACTTATAAAACCGCAGACACCATATATGTGCAGGTTTCTATGGCAGTGCCAGGACTAGAAATACCGACTGAGGTCACCAGCTCCTGGCCCCGTAACCCCCTGAACGGTCCAGATAAACGGGAGATTAAAGCGGCATTTTATTTAACCATCAAAGAGGCATTAGGGGACGAGCATATACTTGACCACCCTGCCTCCTCCCTAACTACTAACACATAAGGAGAGCAATATATATATATATATATATATATATATATATATATATATATATATATATATATATATATATATATATATATATATATATATATATATATATATATATATATATATATATATATATATATAAATATAGAGTACTAAGAGATACAGATGAGCTATAGTGAACATCAGTCGGTTTGGATAGTTCTGCACATACTAGATGACAGAATAATAGCGGTACACAGTCCTGGCGCACCGACCTTTCATGTATTTAGTAAGACCAATAATAACTAGGATTGTAACTGTTGTTATATATATTAGAGCTGTTGCCTTTTTTGTGAATAAATAGTATTATATCATTTTCCTTGCCCCCTAGCCCCTGTCTGACCCATGTGGCTCAGCACCACATTTAATTAGCACAGGTCATTTTCAGATGACTGACCACATAGTGCACAACAATATATCTCGAATTGTTTAACTATTTCCTCACATTTATATTTTGATGCATGTACTTGGCAACAGGAGGTTGTGTCTGGCATCTCTCACCTTGTGCCGCAAATATATCTGGCAGCCCACATTTGTTTTGAATTTTGATCACTTATTTGGTGTAGATTGTATTGTTTGAATGTTTAACAGTGCCTTTTTTTCAACTGCGAGTTTCCAAAAGCGGAGCTACTTTTCTTCCTCACGTAGCATTGTGGTTTTTCCTATCTTAGGCCTGGCAGTGGCCAACGCCTTTTGACTTCTCTCTCCATTTTTGTAATGGGTGTCCTCTGTTCTTCTCCTTTTTCAGCTACGTGTGGTGTACTTTAATAGATATAAGGTCTGTCACCTTCTCTCGATTTGCAATTTAGCGTCTCTCCCCTCGCTTACCTGGCTTATAGGCCTTTTTCCCAGAAGTGACCACAAATGCGTCATGTCCTATAGGTCAGAGGCACCTGATAATGTTGTCCTTTTGTGGTCAACAGTGCATCATTAAAAGAGTATAAAGATCTGCTCCTTACTCCATTCAACTGACTACCCTGCTGCAGTGACCCCTTGGGTCACTGACGCCTGTGTGGTCTCTTTCAGCCCTCCATTTGAGCATCTTTGGCTGAAGCTCTAATTTCTTATTGTGCTTTGAAATGGTCTTTTCTCTCTCCTCTGCATAGCCCTTGTTCTGAAACATTATTGCAAAGCACTAATGGTTGTCCCTCCTAACTTAACATGTGCATTCCTGGCATTGCAGTAAAGTGTATGTTGCATTTTGTAAGTATTTTCATTGATTTGAAATATATTTGCACTATATGAGTTCGTTCTTCGCTTCAGATATGTGTCTTTAAATGCCAAGACTTTGTTAAGACTTCCAGGCTATATATTGAATTTTCCTTAAACAAAGGGGTTCTTCTTTCATACAGATAAGACAGCTATTTTTCCCTATCGTCCACACGTCTATTTTGTCATACTTTTGCAGAAGCACCCCCTCAAATTAAACTGCCTTGGTGCAGTGCCCCAGGACCATGAAATTTCACCCTTTCATTGCCTTTATATGTAATTTGAAATTGTGAATTCTTGCATGATTAATTCTCTCATTTAAGGGTTTGCCTTCTAGATAATTGAGCGTGATGAACATCTATTCTTGTGTTACTATTTTTGGCAGATTACAATTGTAGTTTTGAATAATTTCTTCCTGGAGCTAACAAACTGATGAATATATTCTCTGCTGGGTTAATGATTTGATGAATAAAAGTGGCACTTCAACGTAAGACCTTTGTTTTTAGAAGGGAAATACTTTCTCTTATTTTGCTTATGGGCCCTCCTCATCTCTTTCTCTCACAGTGGTGCCACAGGAGATGTTATATGTGGGTGTACTTCTCTTGTGCACTACAGTAAGAAGTGATAAGCAGGAACATCTGGGTTTGTGCCAAGCACAACCACTTTAACTGAGACAGGTTCAATTAGAGACCACGCAACTGGTGCGCGGTGCATCCAGTGAATACTGTGTCTAGCTTCCAAGTAGCTGCCTTCACGACTCTTAGTTACGTCTTTTTGTGCACAGTTTTGAAAAGTCTCCCCTATTTTAACTCATTACACACTAAATTAAGTATATTCTGTTCCTTGACAGTGACACCTCACGCTTCTCATCTCACCTTTCTGGCATGCTTGCACCCATAGTACAGGATCCTCCCACTTGAATATTCAGTAAAGTGGTAGTAAGAAGGGGAGGAAGGCTTTTTGCATGCACTTTTCGCCACAACACACAGCACCTTTTTGCATTTTCTGGTTGCTTTACACCCTAGACTAGGCCCAGCATCAAATGTGTGACCAGTCACACAAAAGGAAGAATGACATAATAAGATGAGGTCAAGGACTGCCATCCCTTACCGCCCAGAGCACAATGATAGAAGTTGTAATACCAGGTTAAATGGAATGGAGCTGTTCCTTATAATATTTTTGGATCATGGCCCACAATATTAAAAGACTGAAAATGCCATCAATATAGGTAATATAGTTTCCTGTCAGAAAAGGAGATACTTTCAGTTTCAAATGCATATTAATATCTCTCTCTTTGGATGGCCAAATTATAATTCACACTGAAGGAGTGCTGTAGTACTGAGCAACCAAGTACAGAATAATTTATTCCTACCTGCGTTCAACATTCAGCAGCAAGTGAAGCAGGCACAAGCAGTAGCCCATCATGCTAGGGCAGATCCAGTAAGTGCTGCCACAAAGAGCACACAGTTAGGGTTAGTTAGTAGGGAAAATTTTGAAATTGTGTCTCATGGCCAAGAAAGTTAGTGACTAGTGACACTTTAGAGATAAAATGATGGAGTGGAATGCACGCTAGATATACCGTTGGTTTGACTTCATGGGCACACGTCAAGTGCTGCCAGATCTCCTCAGCCTTTCATCTTTCCAAGTTGGATAAAATAAGTACCATTGAGTTAGGGGAACAGTAAGGATTTGCTATTTAGCGCCACAATACCATTCTGAGTAAACGTGCGCTTTACAGAAAAGCCATATTATTTTCAACTAAGCTATATTTTACGTACAATTAAAGACAACACGTGTCTGGATGTTACATGGTGTTGAAGGGTTAACAGATTTTTGAGGCTGCCTTCAGAAGTAGCAGTCCTGGCCGGCCACAGATTCTGGGCGTTGAGCCAGGCAGGAAAGGTGCTTCCTGTATTTGGCAGCAAACATAGGATTTTGTAGAAAGAAAAATGTATGTGTAGAAATATATTTGTGTCTGTGAAAGTGAAATGAGGAGAAGGAATAGTTGCCTAGAATCACACAATTTGGTAACGGGTAGCCGAGATTGAATACAGTGTTTTCAGGTTTCACGTGGAGCAGTTCAGTGAAGGAATATGTATGTGTTTATATACAGATGGGTGAGAGGAAGTGAGGAAGCCTTCAAAATATGAGACAACCAGAGATTTGTAGGAATAAGATTACCACAGGTAGGCACCACATGCCCCAGTACTAGGAAAATACAAAAGAATAAATAATACGTGCAGATATAGAGTAGATCTTAATGTTAAAGGACTGTATGCAATGCTCAGTATTGCAGTGTTGTCAGAATGCAAGGTGTGAATTTGGAGAGGCCTTCTAAAATTAGAGTTGCAGACTTTAGAGGTGGTTGCATATATTTTGCAGTTCAACCACTACAAGTTTTTATCTTTCTTGAAAGTTTCTATCTTCTGTTTGGGTTCTTCTTTCGCTTTCTTAGTTAATGAATGATTCTTCCCTGCGTCTCCAAGAAGAGTATATTGGATTTTCCGTCTTCGTGCTGTTTGCTTACATGGGCTCCATGTTATTGTTTTCATCACCTCGTGTCTGGTTCGAAATATAATACAAATAGGAAAATGTATCATACCACAGGCTCAGGCCTACCACATTTTCCCACACGTTTGGATGACAGCTAGACCATGTGTCCATTATGATATAAAAGCAGCAACAACTTTCAGAAATGCCTGAACAGACTGTTTAAGGGTAATGAATTGAGAATTGAGAGAAAGCAAAAATAGTTTGTTGCCCATGGATCACTCAGTTTTCACTCACAAATATTACAATGTTCTGACAACAACTTAATGCCCCATATACTTCTCCCTAATCAATTGATATATGTATAGGTCACATCAATTAGGTATCAAAGTGGCATTGAAATTATGTAAGAGGCATGTTTTTGTGTAGATTAACACCCGCTGCGAAGTTTCTTTCTACTCAGGTATTTAGGCAGAATAGAAGGGTCCGCCTCATCAACCCTGAGTCCAAGGAAGAAGAGGACGGGTGATCGGCTACAACAGAAACAACACCATCTTCACAAGCAAGAAGAATATTTGAGTAATAGATTACCGTGTAAGGTGAAAATGTGCTTAAATGCATTCTCAATGCAGTACATTCGCCAGGGACACAGAGGATAGGAGTTAAGAAAAGTAGTAATGTTGTGTTTATATTATGTTTAGGTATTGATCATTTGTAATTATGTGCTTCGTATTATAATGTTTCAAGGATACAATGTGTGCAGGTTTGATGTGTGTTTTAATATATAGGTGCAATATTTCAGGGAGTTTGAAAATAGGTTTCTGTAGTCTTGTGAGTTTACAACAGTTGTATATCTGCACTTAATACAAGGACGTGGGTGCACTTGATTTCATGATTTTGCCCCTAATTAGGTCTGGCGTTGACAATGACCTTTCATGTTTAGTAAAATGCTGTCCCTCCCTCCCTCTCTTGGCTAGCTTCACTGTGAGTGACTTCATTCCGTTCTTTCACAAGGAGCATATTCACACACAGTTGTTTTATCCAGTGCCAGGAACTACTGTGCAATGTGTGATTTTTGAGACCACAACAATTTCTGCTTTTGCCAATGTTTGTTATAATTGTGATGGCCCAGCATCTCCCACACCAATGAGGAACATATTGCCAAGACGAGTTGTGCATTGACAAAGCTAAAAGGCTGAACAACAATTTCATAGGCTTTACCAATGCTTGTTTATTTTCATGTTGAATAGAAATGGTACCTACCTTATTCCAGTAGTTTAGCTAAATGTCTTGCATTCTTTTTGTGAAGCAAAAAATTATCAGTCTTGCTTTCAAGCTTCTGCAAATATTTGCATCTGATCGAAGAGCATTCTGAGAGCAGTATACATAGCCTCACATTGCTAAGAAAAAGTGTGTACACATTTTCATACTCTAACAACTGTCAGTAGTGCAGTCTGAGCTTACAACATTTACTTAGAGCGCACACCCTGATAATGAATCCTTTGCATCAATGAACATTCAGCATTAGCACATGGACACAGATATTGTCTTTTTTGCAGACTGTGCCTTTCCCAGATCCATAGTGTGGTACTGTAAACAGACAGCCAAAGGGATTGTGCTGTAGAGGGTTGAGCCTACTTGTCCCCAGAGATGAAATATGCATGAAGCCTTGTTGCCCATGACCTCTAACGGATATGTCCTGGGCGTGGGGCTATGGGAATTACACATCCCTGGGCACAATTTGACAACTATGAGTGTTTTGATTACTAAAGGTGTTACTGTGAGAGAGATTTTCATCTGGGTTTTCTGTTGTGTCCAGCTGTGGTACAATGTTTTAATTCCTCTTTTGCTTTTGAAGATAATGAATTTCATTTTAAGGTCTTGTATAGGGATGCCAATATGATTTTTGGGTTCTTTTCCTCATTTGGAGTTCCCGCCTTACCTCAGCTGGACAACACATGCAGCGTGTACCATTAATAACTCAACTATTGCAAGGCCTGTTGCTTCCAGTTCCGATTGTAGAATGTGTTGCACACACCTCCCCCAAGGACTGTGTATCAATTGGTAAAGAATTTGTTGAGGCAGATGTTCAGGAAAGAATAGCATATGACACTAAATGTATTATTAAAAGGGCTGGGTGGAAGGAAAGGAAGAAGGGAACAGGGAAGGATGTATGCAAACAGAAAAGGGATATGAATTAGCCCAAATGGAAAGGAATGTTTACCAACCATAATGCTTGCCCCCATGACCTGTCTTTTTTCATGGTTCAACACTTGTACGATGTGATAGGAGGACCAGACTGTTTTCCTAAAGCTGTATTTCCACCGCCTCAGGACACTTCATTTCCCCACATGAAATGGACTTCATCAACATACCCCCTACTAAAACTACAAGTACGTGTTGGTTATTGTGTGCATGATCAGCAAGTGAACTAAGGCCTGCCAATTCAAGAACAGCAGTGCACAAACTATTGCCAAATGCCTCCTGAAAGAGTTCATACCGCGCTTTTGAGAACCTATGCTTTTGGGTTCTGAAAATGGACCGGCGTTCATCTCACATGTGATTGAGGGGTTGTGCAAGGGGCAAGGAGCCACACAGAAACTACATGTGTTCCACAGACACTACCAAGTGGGAATGGTATCCCAAGTTCATCCTGAAGGGCAGCACGTGCTACACAGAGGAGAAAGGACGAGTGTGTAAGCGGGCCCCTAGGATACATCACCTAAAGAACGTCTGGAAACATCGACGCCCCAACCCCTCAGTCTACAAGTGGTGACAACGAGACATCTTTACCTTTTCTTCACTTTGTTTCTTCATATCGAATGTGCCTAGTAATAAGAAGTGCTTGCAAACCTCTCAAATTACTTGAAGACAGGCACCAACGGTTACTTTTTCTGATTAAAGCTATCATCTCGGAGGCTCTACATTATTATGCAGCAGACCTTTTTTGGAACATAGTACAGACGCAGCAGAAGATAAGACATTCTTCCAACTAGCCACACGTACCAACGATTGGAACAATGCCTCAAGACTTGCTCAAGCCTTTCAGAACAATTAGAGAAAATTATCATGGATGCTACTAGCAGCATTGACCCCCCATTGTTGCTATTATAATGACTTTAGTACCACATTGAATAAATTGCCATTGATAAAGACGGGACAGGGGGACAGTTGACAGAGCATGTGTTACAATGTCATACCTGTTTGTCCTAATGTGCAATATCCTCTTCTGTAAACACACTGAGTACGTAGCAGTTGCACCTCCTGAGAACTGCATAATTAGCAAAGGAAGAACAAGCATAGAACAGGTAATGTGAATATCTTAGCACTTATAGAAGTTGTAGAAGTAACAATAGGACCACACTAAATGTGTCTACCATTACCAAATACCTCAAAGACCTGAAAAGTATGCTGTAAGGATTTTGTTCATATTATGAACAAGAGGAGGGAATGAGAGAGGGGTAGATTTTGTATCATAGGGGGCCCCTGGCCCGTTCTGGCCACACCTGAAGTATGAGACCCTTGTCCTTGCCCTGCCAGCCTAATTTGTAGGCGTATTAAATTGACCAGTGGGTCCTGTGTTGCTATATAGTTACCCTGGGACATCCCTCTCACTTAGCCAGCATGAAACTGCTGTGTAGGCCCTTCTATTCGAAATATAGGCCTTTGTTAAATTGACCATAGCTCTGCCATTTTAGTGTATTGCAGGCTGACGGCAGGTCTGACCCAACTCACATTCAGTTCCTCTTTCTGCGAAGCCTTCTGCTCCAAACTGGTAGCCCCCACCCTACCCGAGTGCTCTGTGCTCGGAATCAAAGTTCAGCATCCCCTTGAGACTTCGACATACAGTAAGCTGCATCCTGGCATGGCACTTGTTTCCTGAGCAGGTTTCCCGCTTTTAAGGAAGTGGCAACCGCAGAGCGTCAAGTTAGGAGAACTGAGGAGATTTATACATGTATATGTTTGATTCGCGTACAATATCTGCTTATATTTTCTGCTTGCTCTGTGAAACTTACGACAAGCGATTGGCTTGAGAAACGGACCTTTTCACCTAGTTCATTGTCAGCATTAAGTGGGTACATGACGACATGTCTGGTAAAAATCTGCAGACAAGGCTTTTTGGGTAGAAGTTGCGTGCGAAGGAGCCCATAGAATACTATAAAAGGGGAGCACCCACAGTCATCGACGGACTACCTCGCTGTCTGTATGTAGGTAACAGGCTGTGCAGGTTTTTCCCCAAGAGCGAAGAGCTCTTGTCTTCCTTTGCTTAAAATGTCTTGCTCTGCTTTGCTTGAAGTATCTTATTCTATTTTACCTATATGAAATGTCATGTTATGTTTAACCATTGTTCTCTTTACTTTTGCATTTAAAAGATTTTGTATTGCAATTGCAGGAATGCTTGCTCTAAGAGTAAACGTGAGAGTTCCTAGGTGACAGAGTTCTTATACTCTGAAACATTTCTCCTTGGTGTAACCTGTTTCTTCAATTGCACTTATAGATGCGTTCTCTTTCCTCTGACAGTACAATAGTGCAGATACAGAGGGTATCATGATGAGCTCCATGTGATTATCTGAATTCTGTATTTTGTATTTTATGCCTTTGTCTTGCAGTTTCTTTGAAGTTGCATCTTCTCATTAAACTGCCATTGTGTTCTGCCTCCGATTCCATGTCTCACATGTCTGTTTTCTTCAGATTTAGAGCAAGCGTTCCTAGGCACCCCGGCTCAAATTAAGGTGCCCCTTTTGTCCCTGACTCCCTCTCCTGCTCAGTTCTGTGGTGGCTCCCGGGGCTCTGAGTACCGCCCCTAGCTTCCTTGTCCCGTTATATACCCTCCCTCCAAAAGGGAGAGTGGATCTTAAAGATACTCCCCTGGTTGAGTGCGATGGTACCTTATGGGTGGATGGTTCGTGCTTCAAGCTTCCAAATGGTGATACGACTGCTGCATATGCCATCACGACTCTGCACACGGTTGTTGAAACTGCACGCATACCACATAATTCGGCTCAAGCAGCAGAATTAATTGCACTTACAAGAGCATGCGTGTTGTCGAAAGGAATGAAAGTGAACATATATACTGACAGTCAGTATGCCTTTGGCGTGGCCCATAGTTTTGGGCGCTTGTGGAAAGAACGTGGGTTCCTGACTTCGCATGGAACTAAGATTCAGAATGGTCAGTTGGTGAATGATCTCCTTGAGTCACTGACCTTACCATTACAAGTCGCGATTGTGAAATGCAGTGCACACAAGAAGGTTATTGATGATGTTGGTCGTGGTAATGCATTTGCTGACGAAATGGCGAAAGAAACAGCAAAAGATGTGACGAATCGAATGTATGTTGCAGGCCCTGCAAGATGGGTTGGTGATGTTGGAATGTGTGAAGACACGATAGAGAGTGTGAAGTCCCTTCAAGCTGAAGCCACAGAGAAAGAATTGAGTATGTGGAAAGAAAGTAAGGGTAAATTGGATGAAAATGGTTGTTGGGTTGATTTGTCAGAACACCGGCGATGGTTGTTACCTGATGCATATGTGCTTCCAGTGGTGACGATGGCACATGGAATGGCGCATATCAGTGTGAAAGGGGTTTGTAAGTTGTTAGCTCCAGTATGGCAGAATGCTGGAATTCCCAAGTGTGCGGAGAATGTGGTCAAAAATTGCATGGTATGTTTGAAATACAATCCTGGTAGGGGAACCCCAACTCCAGCTGGTCATTTTGCGCCTCCAACGTACCGTTCGAGGTTTTGCAGCTAGATTTCATCCACATGGAAAGGTGCAACAATTTGAAATATGTACTTGTTGTTGTTTGCGCTTTTTCAAGGTGGATAGAAGCATATCCCCTAAAAGACAATACTGCGTTATCCACAGCTAAAGCCCTTGTCAAAGTATTCTTCCCTAGGTTTGGAATGCCGAGAATGGTCTGGAGTGATAATGGGAGTGAATTTGTGGGTCGAGTGATGAAGAATGTATGTGAGGGACTAGGTATTAAGCAAAAATTTCACGCTGCAAATCACCCCCAATCAGCTGGACTAGTAGAGTGCTATAATGGCACATTGAAGTTCAAATTAGCCAAGATACAAGCGAGTTCTGGCCTTAAATGGCCTGACACCCTGCCCTTAGCACTCCTATCAACAAGAACGACTGTGCATTCACGAGTGGGACTTAGTCCATACGAGATTGTGTTTGGCCGTCCGGCCAATATATGGGGTGTGCCAAGGCCGACAAAATTCAGTGAGATCGAACATCCAGTACTGCTTGATTATCTGTATGAATTGACGGCTAAATTGCGTGTCTTACACCAACAGGTCCACGATACTCTGCCTCAGGCCTCTGAAGCTCCAGGACGTCCTATCAATCCTGGATCGTGGGTGCTGGTCAAAAATTTCAAAAGAACGAAAAATGATGAGCCCCGTTGGACCGGCCCCCATCTCGTCCTTCTCTCGACAAGATCAGCTGTTCGAGTGAAAGGGAAAAAGAACTGGATTCACGGCGTACATTGTAAGAGGGTCCCTTTGCCTCTACCGTACGACCGGTGGGTCCAGGAGGGTATCGCTGATTCTGAGACTGACACTGTGCCTCGTTTCGTGCCATTTAGCGATGCACGCGTGAAAGGAGCAAGCTCTGAGCAGGAAAGCGATGACATTTTGCAAGAGGCTGTGCCACCGTCAATTCGATTGGACACTACAGAGCCTGAACTCTTGTTTCAAGACCAGACAGTACCTGGGAGAAATCGCTACAATTTGAGGCCAAGGACTATGGACAAATAAAATTCTTTTCCTTTCCTTTGCTATTTTTAATAATTTTTGGGAAGTGCAGCTCTCTCTTTCATCTGAGAAACTTGCTTATTTTTTTTGCTTTTTCGAACCGCCATCCGGGTTCAGCTGCAGGGTCGCGGTTGCCCAAGTCTTTGGAGTGCAACTGAAGACGTTAGGTCGACAGTTCTGGTCGGTCTAGGGAGTTGCCCTGGACTGACAGAAGCATTTCCTCAGCATAGAACACCCTACCACCGCGAGCAGCACTTAGAGAGGATGGAGTTTTTTGAGAATGAGAGACCTGCTAAACCAATGAACTGCAAAGACAGAATATGTACAGTGATGCCAAAAAAACGATTTTTGATGTTATGTATTTCCATGTTACTGAGTGTGATGACGATTTTCATAGGATATGTTTTATTCTCTTTCCAAGTAACATTTGCACCAACTGCACAGCCCATACCTCCTCCTACTGTTTCTTCGCATTCCTTTCATCCTCTGCCTGAACACGAGTCCGTTAGAAGATTGGAGTTTGTCAATAATTCATTCATTCAACTCCTGCACCAGCACCAACTAGTTATGAATACAACAAATTGCTGGCTGTGTGGTTTGATGCCGCATACCATTGATAAGGGTATCCCATATCTAGTGCTGCCGTTTAGCTATAATGGGTCATCATGGGCATTCCAGACTATGTTTCTTTTTGCGCTTGAGACCTACTCCCCGCGACCACCGCGTTCCACTAGACCTAGCACGAACAATAAGGCCTTGATGAAAGGAGTTGCTGATATGAGCAGAGATATCGATGCATATTCATCTATTCCCAAGGATGAGTTGCGAGCTTATGTAGGTTGGAACGCGACGGGGTATAGCATTAGTCTGGGCGAGAAACAGCGTAAAAGTTAATCTCCGATTTGGGTCGTACCCCACATAGGAAGTTTTTGTTTACAGGGCAATGGTCAGAATCCAAGAGCTCAACTAGGGAAGAGTGACTGTACTGAAACGTATATTTTTCCATCACAGTTTTCCCCTGCGTTTTTGGCTGCCAAGGGTACATACTTTGTTTGTAATTACCGAGCATATACATGGTTGCCCCCTGATTTCTCGGGCACGTGTTATGTTGCAAATTTGCTACCGCCGACATTTACTGCTGCCTCTGATTATCACAAGACCAGAGTTGTGCGAGGCGTTGCTAGTCAGGAGGATACTGCCGGTCAGGAAGCGGGAGACTTCTTCATGGGTTTCCTGCCGTTTTGGGGACCAATGGTCAATAGTAGGAACCTGAGGCAACTGACTCGTGTAGTTGAATCCACTGTTAATGTAACGGCCGGTGCCCTTGGTAACCTGACAGCTGAGCTCCAAGCGGATCGCCTCATGACGTTGCAGAACCGTATGGTTCTAGATGTCATACTTGCAGACCGTGGTGGGGTATGTAAGGTTATCCAATCAAGCTGCTGTATTTTCATACCAGATAACGCTCCGACAGTCTATCAGGCCATCTCCAAACTGCATAAGATTTCCGAATCCATTCACGTGGATAAAGGAGATTGGTCGATGATGGGGTGGTTCTGGGGACTGATATCAGCTTGGGGATGGAAGATTCTAATAGTCACTGGGACGATCTTAGCCATTCTTTTCCTGTTCTGTCTATGTATACAGTGTGTTCCTGTAATGTGTAGCCTCTGTGTTACATCATGTGTAAGGAGACCTGTATCAAGGGACGAGCTAAGCAATAGGATGATGCTACAGCAACATCTCCATGACTTTATGAATGTAGACCTGGACTCAGATTAGTATAGTTATTGCCTATGTAAGGGCAAAAGGAGGGTCTGTGGTACTGTAAATTTCGGAACCATGCTGGAGGCATGGTCCCACCATGCCGATTTTGGTATCAGCGAACCGCAAATGACTAATGCGGTATGTATGAGTGTTTTCGTCATGTTTCACCGATGAATTCACCGTGTATACGATACTACATATCGAACCCTCGGGTTCCATTTTAGAACGGTAACCATTCTGTGGTTGCCCTCACATAGGCTGCGCTTTAAGACCATGCCTAGGCCTAAAGGACACGCACACCTTCTGTGCCTTCTTTGTGACCTGTGCAACCTGACTCCACTGCCCGAGGTCAGTCCTGTTCGGCCGGTTCCTTTTACTGCGGCCAAATGGGATTAGCATCAGGGCTTGACGCACCATAAAGTCGTTCTTCCCACATGGACCCTGACTAATCTCTTTCACACCTGACTCTGTTTCCTACTTTATGGCTTGCTTTACGAGGAGGAGGTGCCCGTTTTTATTGGGGTCTGCTGATATCTGATGAGGGTTCTGAGCCTCGCTGGGTAAATAATTGTGGGCTGACCGAGCTGAAATGTGGGATTATCATCATGACTTTGCTGTTTCTTTGAAGCGAAAATATGTGAATGACCACTTGTAAAATAGGGGCGGTGTTGCCCAGAGCGTAATATTTTGTATATAAGAAAAGACTGGTTTTTGGTTGGTAGCAGTCTCCTGAGAACATACACCGTGCTGTACTTCTCGGATACCTGTAATTGGTCTGCAGCCAATAAATACGATCTTTGACTTCACCTAGAAGACCCTGTGTTTCTGTAGTCTGAAACAGGAAGAACTCGAAGTCTTCAGGTGTGTCCCCTGGCACCGCTTGGTTGGTTCTGAAAAACCCAGTACTTCATTTCCCTCTCACACCTTCCAGCTCCTCTTATAGCACCATCTAGCTCCCTTATTGCTGCCCACTGCGGTCTTTTTCCATTCTTTTTTTATTTTTAATTTAGCCAATTGCTGCCAGCCTTAAAAGCGCTTCTGCTCTACTTCTGTATTTTTTTTTAAATTTACAGATACATCTTAGATCAGTAAACAAAAACAAGCATTGGCAAAGCAGCCATGCAAGGGCTATTGACTTTGTCATTGTTAATGTCTTTTAGCCATATAGCCCAAGAACACACAACTTAAGCGGGGAGCCACAATTTATTCACGTTTTCTGGTCTCGCATTGTCGAAATCAGCCAGGAAACAAGTATATATTTGTCTTTTGACTGAAGACAAGCTCTTTACATGAGCACTAGTTACATGACACAAGCTCCCATGCATGGTTTATAGGCAAAGGAAGAATAAGTGTTTGCCCAGAATCTCAAGATGTTGATCCCACGCCAAGACTCGAACCTGGTTCTCCAGTTCCACATTGGAAGCTCTGATCGTAATGGCACACCCTGGGTAGAGGCAGGTGGGCAGTAGGCCGAAAAACAAAAGCAATTTAGGAGCAGCTGCTCACTTCTGTGAACAAAGGAGCCACCACGCAACCAGCACTCCCCCCACTCTTTTTCCCCGGACAAAACGTGTGTTCAGGGCAGAAACGTGTAGGCTTGACAACAAAGTAATAACTGAAACTAAAAGGATTTTTGAGCTAACACAATTAACAAAAGTGCAGCTTACAGGGGGAGGGAATCCTGAAACTGTAATAGTTTATCAGTGCGCAAAATAAGTGAGTAATGGAACTTTCTTCATCGGGCTTCAGAGGGTCACCAAACAAGAAAGTGTACTGTAGCCTTAACTCCACATTCGACTGTCCATGTCTGATGTCTTCATTCAGAACCCCGAGATGCTCTCAATAAATCGGTGTCTGCTGAACGTGCACACAAAGAAACACAAGCAAATAAAAAATAGCTCCAAAAAGGAGAGCAGCGGATGAATACAAGTAGTTGGTCCATGCTCTGGGGAAGGGCCAAACACAAGAACAGCTGTGGTGTCCCACAAGGCTCACTATTATCACCTTTTCTATTTAACATCCACATCTACATTCAGCCCATAACTCGTCTGTTATATCGAACAGAGGTTGACTTTTGCATGCATGTTGATGACACAGGGTTGAATCGGCAACTCATGTGACCTGAATACATCATATTGTCATCACAAATACCACTCTCTATCCAAGTCCCTTATTAAATGGAGGATGGTCAATAATTCATTGAAGTTAAATCTGGCACAAACAGCGATCCTACTTGCATCCAGAGCCCCTGTCATCTGGGACAAGAACATATGGCCAGCTGCCATGAGCCAGTGCCCCATGCTGGCCAAAATAATGGACAATCTGGGTATTCATATTGATCAAAACCTTATCTTTCATGCTGATAATGCCAAAGTGGAAGCCACTTTTTTAATCCAGCTTAAGCTTTCAAAATGAATATGGCCTTTCATGAGAAATTATCTCAGTAGTAAATGATAAAACTCGCCCAGGCTATGGCAATGCAGTTAGTCTTGCAGCATCAGAAAATAATCGGTCACATGAATTGGTCCAAAACGCAGACAGATGTACGGTGGAACTCTCAAGGACAGATCACATTTCTCCAATATTCAGATTCCTTATTTGTTTTCAGTTTGCAAACAAATTACATTCAACGGCATGGCTATCATTCACAAGCAATATACCAGAATTCACCAGATCTCATTGCATCCAAATTTAAATGGTGCTCCCCAAAATGACTTTTACAGTTGTCAGTTGTTCCCTTCACCATGGTTGAAGCTAAAGTCTGGAATTCTCTTTCTGTCCATCTTTGAACATACAGCTGTTTCACCATGATCAGGAAACTGTTACTGGCATGACTATTCTCTCTCCTCTGTGTCCTTCAACACTAGGCACCTGAAAATATTCAGAAATATCTAGTATTTCTTAAGATAGTTGGTTGCTCTTTCTTAGCCTCGCTAGCGTAAGGCATTTTATTCACTTTCTTACTGGTGATGTTGCTTTATTCTATATTGCTAAGAAGCCTATGTGACTGTTGCATTTAATAAACAACCCATAACCTAACATGCTGTGCCACAGATAATACCCATATAAGCTGTTTTAGGTTGTTTGAAATGGATCACACTAAAAACCTATGATAATATTTAATCTCTCCATTTGATGCTTATTTTTGGGAATTCATGGGTGATTACTCATAATCCTGAGATTTACCGAGACAACAATGCAGTTCACTTTTTGTAATTGTTGGCTGTGATATTTTCCTCATGATCCTCCAGTTTCACCCACAGAAATGATCAGTTGCTTCCATCGACTTGGAATTAAAAAAAGATGGATGTGGTGATACAACTATCAATATTAGTTCTATGTGACTTCTTTGATTGTAGATTGTAGATTTTGTATTGCAATTGATATAGTGATGTGATGGCAGGGCAGATGTACAGGCAAGACATTGGACTGTCTTTAAAAATAAGGAAGCTACAATAATGGCCTACAGCGAAGTCTTCACCTCTTCAATGGAGGATGGGGTTACTATTAGAGATGGGTGCAGCGAGCAAATATATTTTAGGCTGTTATTGTAGAGAACTGAAACCAGGTTACACAAATCCTACAGATTCAAGCAGTAGACACAAGAGAAATGTCTCCTTTTACACAGAACTTAATGCAGACTCTAGCATAATGCAGCAAAGTTGACCCTCACATTACACATAATTCACAGATTCTAGCAACAGACCCTCAGGTTACAGAAGTCTTACAGGGTGAGGTGTGAAAATTATGTTTTGAGCTGCCATTGTGAAAGTATGGATTGCTGAAGTAACAATATCTTGCGCATTTCAATATTTTTTTATTTTTAATTTGTGAACACAACTGAACTTTAATTGTGTTGTTAAGTGAATTTCTCAGGTTTTTAAAACATCTATTAATGTCTCTTATTCAAAGCTGTTTGTAACTTCTCTTTAGCCTTGCTTTTTCAATGAATTTCAGTTTTTGTTATCATATACTACATCTAACCTCCATGAAACTAGGCTCAACCTTGCTGTAAGGTGATGAAATTAGGATAATACATATTTCGATGACAATAGACCTCATAAAAGGTTGTACACAGCGCGCCCTTAAGAAGTGTATGTTTCTCATGGGCACGAGGCACATGTGTTAAGGGAAGTGCTACTCGAGAGTTCAAGGTATGTGCATTGGAGAGAGTATCCGGGAAGGAGTTTGAATACACCCTTGCAAGGTAGGCATGGGTTTTCCTATTGTGTGCTCAAACCATAATTCCGTCACACATTACAAACTGTAACCGTATGAAAGAGAGACATTATCTGTGTGGAGATAAATATTCCTAAAAGTACTGTTAAATTCGTTATCACAAAATAAGTTCGGATTGCAGCAGTGAATTAACTGCCTCTTCCTGAACCCATCACCCTGGCATCTGCCACAGATGACTTTGTTACTTTGTCATAGGATAGTGTGACCAGATGATGAAAACCAAAAACCAGGAGATTTAGCAAACATAGAAGAAGCACTACAATGTAAGCTGGCACTGCACAAAATGACTTAAATGACAGCGCGCATCACCATAGAAACACAGACAACTAAGCACTAAGGGGCATATTATCTAGGGCTGGCGATAGATTTATCGCCGCTTTAGCGCCCGTTTTCAGGCGAAATGCGGCGATAATTCTATTGCATTATAAACAAGGACACGCTAGCGCGTGTATCCTTGATTTATCTCCAGTTTCTGTCACCTCTGGCTACGCATCAATAATGAGATGCAAAGTAGGTGTGGCTGACAGAAACAGCATGGGAAAATATTGCAAAGGCAGCTTCGTGATATTAGCAAGGAGGGGTAGCGATGATAATAATCGCGCTACCTCTGGCCTAACGCAGGAATTTAACGTCTGTTAAATTCCTGTGTTAGGCATACCTAACATGGGAGGTGGATTATGGGGTTAAGGCCACAGGGCCTTATCACCAAGATCATCGCCGTTTTGGGAGGGACATCGATGTTTTTTATGCGATGTTTGGCCATTTGTCCGCTATCGCTGGAATATTTATCGCCATAGCGCTGAGCGTTGGTAATACAGCGCTAGCTTGGCGAGATATTCCAGCGATAGCTGGCGATAAAAAAAAGCGCCCTAAGCGCGCTCAGCGATAATTATCGCCAGCCCTAGATAATATGCCCCTAAATAACTAAATTAAAACCAACTTTTAGACTCCGCTTCATGGGTGTTAATTAAATGTTGTCTTAATAAGAAAACGCTTACTCGACCTGCCTTTGAGCTCATAAAAATACGCCTTCTTCTGTTTTCAGTCAATGCTTCCTAAAAACCGGGACATGAGATAAATTAATTTGACAAAATCTGCCGGGAAGAGCTGCTCAAAAACAGGGAATGTCCTGACAAGCCCTGGACGACTGGTCACCCTATCATAGGGTTAGCTTATGGGTCAGGTAGGGATTGTACTAATTAGCTACTTCCATGTACCATATTACTATCATTACATGTTTAACGCAAAAACTATTGGCCAGAGCAGCCCACCTTGCCTAACACTTCCGATGAGTCGTCGCAGTGAAATGAGCCATTCATACAATTCCACTAGTACAATTTCGTATCTAACAGGAACCCCCAACAAGTAACCTTATCCTCCAGATCAAAGCTCTTTTGGATGGGCGACATTCAAAGCCAATACATCACGTATGCACACCCAGACTAGCCACTGGCCTCGCTTAGCAGCATCTCTCTATGACATGGGTACTCACAAACTTTCTCTCGGGGGCCAAATTTACAGTGTGGTTTCTGGCTGAGGGCCGCACCGGTGGGGGCGGGGCCAGTGGGGGAGGGGGCGGGGCTAGAGCTTGAACACAGGCCACTGCAGCAGACGCCTTCATCTACTGAGCCACCAGACCCGGTATGCACACCTATCTATCTATCTATCTATCTATCTATCTATCTATCTATCTATCTATCTATCTATCTATCTATCTATCTATCTATCTATCTATCTATCTATCTATCTATCTATCTATCTATCTATCTATCTATCTATCTATCTATCTATCTATCTATCTATCTATCTATCTATCTATCTATCTATCTATCTATCTATCTATCTATCTATCACTCTGTCTCCCGCCCTATCTATCTATCTATCTATCTATCTATCTATCTATCTATCTATCTATCTATCTATCTATCTATCTATCTATCTATCTATCTATCTATCTATCTATCTATCTATCTATCTATCTATCTATCTATCTATCTATCTCTCACTCTGTCTCCCGCCCTCTCTATCTATCTATCTATCTATCTATCTATCTATCTATCTATCTATCTATCTATCTATCTATCTATCTATCTATCTATCTATCTATCTATCTATCTATCTATCTATCTATCTATCTATCTATCTATCTATCTATCTCTCACTCTGTCTCCCTCCCTCCCTCCTCCGTTCTCCCTCCGTCTCCCTCCTTCTCCCTCCCCCTCCCTCTGTCTCCCTCTGTCTCCCTGTCTTCCCCCCTCTCCCTGTCTTCCTCCTCTCCCTGTCTTCCTCCTCTCCCTCCCTCTCTCTCCCTCCCTCTTCCTCCCTCTGTTGCACTCTGTCTTCCTCCCGCTGTCACCTCCCCCCTGCTCTCACTCCCTGCTGCCCTCCATCACCTCACCCTGCTGTCCTCTGTCACCTCACCCCGCGCTGAGACGGCTTCCAGGGAACGCACACGGCCGCCGCACCCGAGTACTTCACAGGTCTTTTAAAGACCATTCACTTGTTAATGAGACTTTGTTGTATTTCACCTCTTCTTAGCGCCCCTGCATCTCCACTCAATGAGAGGGGAGATGCAGGGGTGCTAAGAAGAGGTGAAATACAACAAAGCCTCATTAACAAGTAAATGGCCTTTAAAAGAATCGCCCGGCCTCACAGCTCCGCGCTGCTGTAACCGGCGGTGTTCGCTGACAAGCACAGGGCACAGGCACTATGTCTGCAAGGTCCGCGGGCCGCCAAGGAAGGCTTGCCGGGCCGCCAACGGCCCGCGGGCCGTACTATGAGTACCCGTGCTCTATGACATAAGACATCAGAACATAATCTGCAAAAATGGCCTCATGTCCCTCTGATGAGTGAGACCCGATCCTCAGTCATATTATTGCCTACAGTTTTAACCAGCCTACCCACGAGGATTTTACATAAGACTCTCATGTGAACATTTTTAAATGGGTCTGTCATTTCTATGTCCTCTTTAATCTTTCCACGGCTTGGCAAACAGCCTAAATCCTGGCTTCCTCAGTAATCTAGGAAGAGTACTTGAGAAAGTCGCCATGTATATACCAACCTGGGCACCAAACAGTCTATGTATTCTGCATAAAATTGAATGGGGAGAAATAGCCACCAAGAGTTATACTTTTGCGTACGGTCTCTATGGCTGACCCAATCTCAGTCTCGTTTGTTGAGTTAATTTAGCATATTCCTAATGAATTGCTGTCAGTACTATTGCTTGATAGAATAAATCGTCCGGTCGAGCCTGGTACACTGATGATTTCACATTGGATTTCGATTTCTAGAGAAGATATTAGCACCAAGAGAGTCTGTTAGACATGCACCCACTAAGAGGATAACAAAAAGAGAACAAAACAAAACGGCAGATTGCCAATAAACTGCTCACAACTAACATACGTTATCCTTCGTGGACACACATAAACAAACCACAACTCTCTGGCTAAGCAATATGGTTAACATAGAACAACACTTGAACTATGTCTTTAAAAACTTATACAAAACAGCTAGAGCTGCTGTAGGCTTTCTTCAGTGCATGGAAAATCTTTGGAGTCCTTGAAGACAATTCATCAATTGTGTATTCCCAATTGTATTCGTCAGCTCTGGGAAGCCCGCATGTGGGTACCTGTGCACTCTACAAATATTTTATAATAATATTCCACATTAGGTGATTTAAAGTTTGCTTATGAGATGACTAATTCTGCAAAAATTCTAAATGAAATCAGCAAAACCCAGACACCACTTACGGTCTTACATCATCATGGGTAGATCGGATATTGGATGGGTCCATTTACATTCCTTTGTTAAAAGAATTGAACCTAAAAAGGTACACTCTGAAGAAATTAAAAATGTTGATATTTTGGTATAACGATTGTTTTTATACCAATGCAACGCTGAATGTGTTCAGTATAGCTGGCACAGTCAATTAATATGGCATCTAATCTTGACTTGACTTGATAATACATATCAATCTGACCCCAGGGAATTGAACAATGTTTTTTATATTTTTTATACGCTGTGATAGCATGTTTTAAAATGTAATTTTCTTATGAAATATGGTACTGTATATTTTAACTGTTTTTATGCATATGAATTGTTCTTTTATGATGTAAATGATCATATTTTAGATCGAACGAAGATAGATATATATATGGCATCTAAATAAAAATGGCATAACCATGTAGATGTCAATAATGTTCTAAAACGTATGTGACGATGGCTTGAAATGCAGTGTCTACATGATACACCCCAAAAGATAGGACCCATGTTGGACCTGACATCTTTGGTGTGGTTTTCCCCAAACATTTTGCCTTCCATCCTCCTGTTTTTGCTGATTTCGTATTTTGTTGGTTTTAGGATTCTGCACGCTTTACCACTGCTAACTCGTGCTAGAGTGCTTGCTCTCTCTCCTTTAAACATGGTGAAATTGACTTACACCCAAATGGAACATTTAATTTAGTTGTAAGTCCCTAGTAAAGTAGTACTACATGCACTCAGGGACGGTAAATGAAATGCTACTAGTGGGCCTGCCACACTCATTGTGTCACCCACTTAAGTAGCCTTTTTAAACATGTCTCCGGCCTGCCATTGCAGTCTGTGTGTGCAGTTTTAAATTGCCATTTTGACTTGGCAAAATAAACTTTTTGCCAGACCTAAACCTACCTTTTTAATACATATAAGTCACCCCTAGGGTAGGCCCTAAACAACCCATAGGACAGGGTGCAGTGTATTTAGAACATTTTGACATGTACTTTTAAAGTTTACATGTCCTGGTAGTGAAAAACCCTTACATTTGTTTTTCACTACTACAAGGCCTACTTCTCCCATAGGATAACATTGGGTTCCTTTATTAAATTTAATATGTGGTAACTTTCAATTAGGAGCAGCTAGGAATGTACAGTTTGATGTCTAAAGAACTGTAATTTTAAACACTCTTTAATGGTAAAGTCAGATTGAAAATCACAATTCTGAAAATGCCATTTTTAGAAAGTTGACATTTTCTTCTCCCTACCATGTAGTGTCTGCAGCCTGTATCCTGGGTCACATGACTAGGAGTAACTAGCAGTTGGTGTTTGTCTAGTGCTCCCAGACAGTGAGACAAAGGGAGAATAGATGTTGGTATGATGGGCCATCTCTGACTTGATGAGGGGGTGGAGGTGTCACCTACCACAATTGCACATCTCAAAGCCTCTGCCTGAGCACACTTACAAAGGGTTTAACACTAGTCTTTTGTGACCCTAGACAAGCTGGGGTCAGGGCAGGGAGGCAGGAAATTCCAAACACCTCTGGGGGCTGACACCTCCAGAACCTTCACCTAGTTCAAAATGGACACAAGCTACATAATGGACCCTCAGACCCAACTCTTCAGTTTTCTGGATCTGTGGTAGATTCAGAAGGACTGCTGTGTTGCTCTGCAAGAAGGCATGCTATTCTGTTGCCCTGCTGCTTGAGTGAAAAGGAATGGACCTGCATCTTGAGCCAAGGACCAACATAGTGACTCCAGGGGCTAGTTGGCTGGCCTACTGATCAGAGTCTCAGGGACAGAAAAGGCTCCAACTACCTTTAACCAGCACCAAGACTCTGCTTGATGTGAGTCTTGCCCCCCAAGTTGTGCCACCCCAGTCCTAGACCTTTGGAAGTGGGGCTGAAGGTACTCTGCCAGCCTAGTTGAAGACACCGCAGGACCTCGCATCGCAGCCCCACAGCTCCTCGAAACTGCCGCTGAGTGACACTTCTCTATGTATGACCTCTTATCAGAGCCCTGCAGCCCATCATCACAGCCGTTGCATGACTCATCTCCTCCCAGGACCATGCATCGCAGCCCCGCAGTCCATTGGAACTGTTGCTGTGCGATGCATCCTCTACACGGGATCTTGCAACACTCCGCAACCCGGATTTAAGGTACTTTATCAAGGGGGCCTAATTTGGCCCCATAAACTTGTGACTCTGTCCTGGTTCGGCACGACCATATAACCAGTTGGCGCCTAGTGTTTCTCAGTACTATTTTCACTTAAATCTTATAAATTGCATATCTTTGTTTTTACTGATTGGGTTTTTGTCCCTTTGGTCTCAAATAATTTATTACATTTTAGTCTATTTTTCTAAATCGGTGTGAGATTTTTCTTCTGTTGTGTTTCCGCTTTATTACTGTTTGAAGTGCTTCATAACTACTTTAGACATTGCCTCTAAGTTAAGCTTGGCTGCTTTGTGCAAAGCTACCAGAGGTTAATTTGGAGTTTGCTTGTGTTCACCCTGGCAGAGATTGTGGTTGCCACTTGAGTAGGGTTTCACCCCCTTCAGCAAGTAACCCAGTTTCCTACAACCAAGCACCCATAAGGTCATATGCCTGAATCACAAACAAAACTTAAAACCAAGCATACAGATTTATGTAGGTACTTTTTAATACATTATTTTTTTTTCAAATTTGCGCAACTTAATTATGCCAATAAAGTACCAGTCTTGAAGTTCTCTAGGTGATTGTTTTCTTCGTTATCCCTATACTAGCTAGATTGTCTTTGGGTACACAGTTTTCTGGTTCTCCAACCATGGTAACAAATGTCCTTTTGATGGTTCATTCTTGTGTGTGTGTCCAATTTAGAGATTTATCTGCAAAACATTTGTGAGTCCCATAAAGCGATAAATTTTATGAGTTCGAAAATAGCCAGTCTTGTTCCTCTAGTTTTTAGCCCCATTTTTACCTGACTGAAGCAAAAATGTATTTAAACCTAGCTGGGTTTTTCACATGATGGCGAGGGAAATCCCAATATCCAAACGTTCATCGCTCAGCATGAATCTTGCAATGACTCCATTCTGCGATCAAGCACTTTAGCACCTCATAACTCCTCTTTGACACCTGAAACATCTGGACCTCCCTTCTAAAAGTGGTGTGAATGATTGTGCCCCCTATGCAATTCAGCTTCTACTGCATTCTATGGCAATTCAAGCCCCATCGCTTTTTTCATTACCATCAACCCCTTTTCCTTCGAAGGGTTTGACTTCTCCTGACTATCTAGCTTTTTCATTATGGTTTCTAACGCCACTATAGTTTGTTTCCAACTCTTCTCCAAATCTCCAGATGCAGTTTTATCACCCTTATCTTCCTTTATTCTTCCTTTGTCTGTGTCTTACTGTGCTGCAACTGAGGGTAGAACAAGTTCTGCTTGTCCCTTTGGCTGGTCTTGTTCACCATGTTCAATCTACTTGGGAGTCTATGCCATAATAGACCTTCCGAGGTTCATTTTTGCCTGTTGGGAGAGACAGCTACTAATGGGGAACATTTCAAACTTGCTAAACCCACAGCTTGGAAAATTCTTTTCTATTGAGAAAACAAATGCCCAAAGTGTGAGTTTTATTCTTGGTCCAAAAACAAATGCCCACAATGTGCAGTGAGTTTTTTCACAGTGCTTGGGGGGCAGTCTCCATTCTCTAGCTACACTTCATGTCTCTGCTGTGCCTCGCTTGGTGAACACGGGCAGGGAAATCGAGTGACAGTCACCCCACCACCAATAAGTCGGGACGAATGTCACTGTGACCTGGTGGCCCTCAGGGGATGGGGTGCCAGGTCAGAAGTTTACACTAGTGGATCCAGTGATTTGAGGCTCTGCCAGTGTAATTCTGTCACTTCTCCTTACTTGAAGTAGAGCATTGGAACCACCAGTTTGGTGGAGGGAAGCACCCCCAATTTACGGTAGGGCTCCCCGTCCATTAACCTCTAAATAAGGCCCTAAGCATGGCCACCTCCGCTTAATACCCAGAAGTGATATTGCCCAAACAGAAGCGATGGGCAGAAGTAGTACGCTAGAATCACTAGATAACTCTTTGACTTTTCCCAAGATGCCAGGCTCCTGTCATACCTAAATGCCAGGCATGTCTCCAAGCACGACTCCCTGACAAGGAGTACCCATTGCTGATGAGATAAACAGTGATTTACTCTTCAGTATGCTGACATATCTGGCTCCATAGCCCCCTCGCACATCCACAAAGAGAAACTCACACCCTACCTACATCACAATCCGCAACTCTTCAGCTCCCACACCTAGCACAGTGGTTGAAGACTGAGTGAAATAACAATTGCGTCACAGTATATGTGCAGGAATATTGGTTGCCTATGAGGCTTCGCATAATACCACTTCCTATTTGCTTGTGCACGAATCGATATCCAATATATTTACAATGGAAAACACTGGAAAACAAGGAATTGCAAGTTGGCCACTTACTTTGCAATTAATTTAAATTTCACCAATGGGGCAAAAGCCAGTCTAAGCACTGATTTCTCTTTATTTTTTTTATCATCCAAAGTACTCTAAAGAGTTCTGTTTTTCAATAATATTCTAAACCATGAATCATTTTTAAAAGCTAAGCAAATAGCTAGTGCTGTCTCTCAGCGGAGGGTATGGAAGGCTCTGAAATAAACCAAGATCATGACTGTTTTTTATCAATTTGATTCAACCAAATCCATGAGAAAAAGTCTGGCTGTTGTGCCAAAATATGAGGCTCAGCACATAAATCAATTGGAAATATTTCTGACAACAGTAAAACCATTTGACAACTACCAGGCCTCGGCGTTGCTAGCTAGGCCCTCTGTGTATGAACTTTTATCAGCAATAATTATATATGTTTAACAGAAGGCCAGTTAATCAGAATTAATATGTTGCGACATAATCCTCAGAGTTCCATTTTTGGGGGAGGAACATGCACAAGGAAATTATCTGCATTTTTTTTACTTGGACTAAAATAGTTCGTAGTTAGTTTACGTCCCTATCCACTTCACAGGCAGGCCGGTTAATTTGCCTTCAAAGTCAGACAAGAATGACACTTTAGAATATTTTTAAAAACGACATATAATATACCTTACGGGCTCTTCATCATAAAACAAAAAATGCTGGCAACAGACACTGGCCAACCGTGGAATTACACAGACTCTATGGTAAGACATTAGTTTCTTAGTTACCAATGAAACTAAAGTCAACACTAATTCATACTAACATTGGACAGTATTGTCCAAAATCATGCTACTCAAAACATATTGCGCCAGATTCACAAACTATTTTTATCCTGATATAAAGACATTTGCTGATAAAACTGAAAATTATTCTCAAAATAAAGACGATGGACTTTGTGACTTTTACGTTATGGGATCTCTGTGTCTAAGCTCAACCTACACACAAATGGCTTTATTTCTGAGTGAAATATAGTCATAAAAGCGAACTTGCACTTGTAAACGGGTTTATGTGCTCACAGTCTCTGACTAAACTGATCGTTGGGCTGTTTCTCTGTTTGAGGTAATCTCGCTGTAACACTGTCACTGTCGGTTTTGGGAGCGTTGGTTTGATGATAAAGTCTCTGCTTTAAGATATTTTTTGTGACATTTCTACTTGTTTTTAAAGAGGAGCTGTTCATTAATTGGCAGTTTTAATGGCTTATATCAAACAGTTTGTTCAGATTCAACCATTTCGCCCAACTCCAGGAAAACCTACTCTCACATGGGAAAAATGGTTCAACTGCTTAGATTATTTTTTTTGTGTGGCTATTGATGCAGAACGCTTTTCCAAAAAACAGAAGAAAGCTTTACTTTACAGCAATCTAGGCTCTGAAGGTCATCACATTTATGACAATTTACCTTATCACCTCCTGGGGATGGTGATGGATGGAGTGGATAATTGGAGATGACTACAATGCTTAGAAATACAGTTACAGAGCAACCAAGTATACTGTTTGAAAGATTTAATTTTAAGAGCAGGAAGCAGTCTCAGGAGGAGTCTAGTTACGAGCTCTTTTCTGCTCTCAGGATTCTTTCAGCAAAATGTAATTTTGGAGCTATGTTAGACACTTTCATCAGGGATCAGTTTATTTTTGGTTTCAACTCTAGGAAAATCAAAGAATGCTTACTTAGTTTTCATGATCCCACGTTAATTGTAATATTGCATATTGCCAAAGCCATAGAACATTCAGTTATTTCTAGCAAATGTATTGCACTGGAACCTGTTGTGCATGCGTTAATCTCTGTGCAAGTTCCTGATACCGTAAATGTATTGTCTGGTAAAGATAACTATAGCAAGTCTTCACATAAAAAGAGCTGGACATATTGCAGTAGATGTGGTTCTAAAACTAATCTTAACAATTATGCCTTGTGTCTGGCTTTAGGAAAAGAATTTAGTAAATGTCATAACGTGGGACATTTTCAAGGGGGGCTGCAGGATAGCTGGGAGTGGTTTATTTATTTTATTTATTTTTTATTTTATGTGGTTTGTAGAGCGCGCAGCTACCCCCGAAGGGGTGTCCCGGCGCTAGAATCCAGAGTTACCAAGGGAAAGGGGGAGTGAAACAGGGGGAGCAGTGGAGAGACTAAAGTCCGGAAAAGAGCCAGGTTTTAAGTTTGGCTCGGAAGATGGATTCAGAGGGGCAGAATCTCAGCTCAATTGGAAGGGAGTTCCACAATTTGGCAGCAATGACACTGAACCCTCTGCCACCAGTTCTAGATAATCTAAAACGGGGCGAGATAAGGAGGCGGAGGTCATTAGATCTCAGGGATCTGGTGGAGCGGGAAATCGAGACCCGTTTTTTCAGATAAGTAGGTCCACAGTCGTTGACGGCTCGATAGGTGAGGGTGAGGACCTTGAACTGAATGCGGCTAGCCACTGGAAGCCAGTGGAGTTCCTTCCGATAAGCAGAAACAGATTGACGGTACGGGATATTACCGATCAGTCTGGCAGCAGCATTCTGGACAATCTGCAGCCGGCCTATCAGGTACTGGGGGGCACCAGCATAGAGGCTATTGGCATAGTCCAAGTGGGACGTGATGAGGGCTTGGGTGACTGTACGGCGGGAATCCAGGGGGAGATAGGGAAGGATTTTTTTTATCATGCGCAGTTTCATAAAGCAGGCGGAGGTGACTTTATTAACCTGGGTTTTGCATGACAGGGAGTCGTCAAATTGGAAACCTAGATTCCGAGCTGAGTGAACGGGGGACGGGGCGGGATCGAGCGCCGTGGGCCACCACCAAGAGGAGGGGATGGAGGTTTTCTGATTAAAAAACAGAACCTCCGTTTTATCTGCATTCAATCTGAGGTGGTTCGCGGTCATCCAGACACTGATGTTGTTAAGGCATTGGCGAAAATTGACGAAGGCGGAGTCCGAGTGGTCCCTGAAGGAGAACACCAACTGTGTGTCGTCAGCGTAAGAGACCACCCTGACTCCGTAGGACTCCACAACGTCGGCCAAGGGGGCAAGATAGACGTTGAAGAACAGGGGACTGAGGGCGGAGCCTTGCGACACCCCACATGACAGAGGCTTTTTCTCAGACTTGAAGGGGCGCAGCAGTACCCTTTGACTTCTGGATGAGAGGAAGGACTCAATCCAGCTGAAGGCAGTGCCACCAATGCCTATCTGCTTAAGTCGGTCAAGGAGGATGGGGTGAAAGACCGTATCAAATGCTGCGGACAGGTCGAGGAGAACCAGCATGGCCTCCTCGCCCCTGTCCACGCATTCTCGAATTGTTTCGGATACTTCCAGCAGGGCCGTCTCAGTGCTGAATCCGGCTCTGAATCCGGATTGTGATCCATGCAGCAGAGAGTGGTTTTCTAGGTATTCCGTGAGTTGTAGCTGCACGGCTTTTTCCAGAACTTTGGCGGGTTTAGGAAGAAGGGAAATGGGGCGATAATTAGCAAAGACAGTGGGATCTGCGTCTGTTTTCTTTAAAATAGGGATCACCAAGGCCTCCTTCCAGGTGGTGGGGAAGAAGCCATGGTGAAGGGAGGCATTCCAGATGGAGAGGAAGGGGCAGGCGAGTGAAGGCGCCAGTTCTCCCATGATTTTTGCGGGGACAGGATCAGAGGGGGCACCGGATTTGCAGTGAATAAGTAGTCTGATAGCCTCGTCCTGGTTGAGTTTGTTAAATGAGAGAAAGGACGGTGACTCTGGGGGACAGGTGGGGGAAGGCAAGATGACAGGCCCTGTGGGGAAGGAGACACAGAGTTTATTGATCTTTTCGAGAAAGTAGTCTGAGAGTCCCTCGCAAAGAGCCTGGCTCGCTGTATTCTGGGGGGCCCTGGCCGGAGGGTTAATAAAGTCTTTAACAATGCTAAAGAGCGTTTTAGATGAATTTTTAGCTTTATTAATTTGAGAGGCAAAGTAGTCTTTCATCGCGCTTTTTTTTTGTTTAAGGAATTTTTTTAGGGCCGTTCTATATAGAAGTTTGGCTTCGAGGTCGTAGTTTAATCTCCACTTGCGTTCGAGAGCCTTGCATCTGCTTTTCTCCTCCCGGAGGGAGGTGGAAAACCAGGGAGCCGCGGGTCGCGACCTAGAGGAGGTGATGATTTTCTGGGGGGCGATAGACTCAATCGCTACAACGAGGGTAGCATTCAACCTAGAGACATTTTCATCAATGTCTGGGGAGAGATACTCCGACTGAAAATGGAATATCGGGTCCAAGGTGGCGCATGTAACCTTGTGCCATTTTCTTCCCAGCTCCTTCCTAGGGGCCAAAGGGGCAGATTTTCGTCCTAGGGTGAGAGAGAATGGAATGAGGTAATGATCAGTCCAAGTTAGAGGGAGGGGCGGGAGGACAGTGATAAGTGGAAAATTGGCGAATATGAGGTCCAGAGTGTGGCCAGCCACGTGGGTGGGACCTACAACTAATTGCTTGAGATTGAGGCTATCCATAGTTTCCAACAGGTTGGTTGCCTTCGCACAGAGCGGGTTGTCTATGTGGAGGTTAAAATCGCCCAGGACAATGAAGTATAGGTGTTTAAGAGATAAGTCAGCCAGTTGGTGGACGAGGGCAGTGAGGGAGGGGGAAGTGACGGGGGGGGGATTATAGACTAGTGTGCCAGCCAGGATAACTGCCGCGGAGTCGGAAATGGAGAAGTACATGGCTTCAATTGTACCAATGTTAATGAGGTTGGTAAAAGTCAGCTGGAAAAGGGATTTAAAAATGACGGCTAGACCGCCTCCAGACTTACCACCAGCCCTGTTCAGGCATTTTATATCATAACCTGGGGGGATAGCCAGATAGATATCCGGAGAGGAGGAGTCTGTGATCCAAGACTCGGTGAGAAAGAGAATATCCCATTCATCAGACGAGATGGACATCCAGATGTCATTGGCGTGCCGGGGAAGAGAGCGGCAATTAATCAAGCCTGCTTTCAGGGTGCGCTGATTAGAGGAGGGTAGCTGTAGTGGGGGACATGGAGAGAGACAAGGTTGGCAGGGTGGAAGAGTGAAGTTGCATTGCGAGCAATAGTAATGAGCGGTCTCCAGGTGGTTTGGGATGCAGCGAGAGCTAGTCAAGCAATGGCGCGTGTTAAGTAGGTGAAGTTGGGCATGGGTCCAGCAGGTGCGGCCGGGGCTAGTGGAAGAGGCAGGGGGACTGGCCCTGCCTCTGGTGGTGGTTCTCTGGTGAATCCTGTGGATATCGCATTGGTCATGGAGGAATGTTATATGGCCTGGTATTGGCGAGTCCCGTCCTTTGACATGATCATTTAAACACTGTCCCCAAACCTCTCCCCCCAGTAATCATATCAAACACCAGTTCTGTGGATTAGGGGTCGTATAACCCCGGCTGTATTTACTACAAATTAATAAAACATTATTAACAATTCATAATCAAAATGATTTTTGAACATATACGCAGAAAACCCAAACACATCCAATTACATTTAGCAATACAGAGATTGATACATTTTATGGCTAAATTTAACAAGAGTCTAATGCAAAGCCATACCTAACCTAAAACTGGAATAGGTACAATTTGTTTTCTGCATATCCTGGATGAGCCTTCGTGCAAGGTCATGACTGTTCCCAACTAATTGCCAGGTCCCCCTTTACCGGAGTGACCTTGGGCCATATGTATGAACACATTTTCCCATAGACACAGAATGGGCAAAACCCTTTGATACATCTGGCCCCTTGAGCAGGAGGCCTGTGTGCCCACCAGATTCCGTGGGTGCCCCCCACACCCTTCCATCCTACCTCCCAGGGGCTGATGTTGTGCCAGGTTGGCGCCCAATGCGCCTGCACAGGAGTTGGACCAAGCGGCCTACCGGAAGCGGGACTTCCTACCCCCGTACCCTTCAGCCTACCGGCCGTAAGTGCCCCCTGGAGTGTGATGAGGGACCACTGTCCCCCCCAGGCATCCCCGTTAAACAATGGGATGCCTACTAAGAGAAGTAAATATTTCTAGCAATCATGACCTTACCACCACAGACCGACAATCTGGCTCCCCTCATCTGCTACAGACCCCTAGGTCATGTCCTGCGACTTGCCGCTAGCAGCCAGGCTAGCATATTCTCTAAGAATTTTTCATTACCCAGTTTAGAGAGGTGAACCCCGTCCTGCAAATAACAATGTTCTCCCCGGATGCACCTATGTGGAATTGTACTGAGTTTTGGAGTCCTGAAAAGTTTATCAATCCTGTTATTGATCCTCTTTACCGAGTGATTCAAAGCCCAGACAGACCCCCCCCCCCCACCATTGGAGCCTCGGGATCATGTGAGACCATACTTAGGTCGCTAGGGGACACTGCTTGGCCAACCATCCCACTTCTGTGATTAGAGCCTCCACTATCCCCTTCCTGCCCATGTGGACCAAATAATTCCCTCCTAGATGTATTATTATTGCAGCAGGTGCCACAGGGGACCTAAGTAACAAGGGACCAACGAGCTTCTGGAACTGCTCCAGTCTCAAACCCCCTTGACCATGTATTGATACGTTCCAACCCGCCTGGCGGGCACTGTCCGCGAAATTGCCTGAGAAGTTTTTTTGCTTTAACCTGTTTCCTTATGAATGTCCTATGATCCAGACATCTCTGTGGCCTGGCCCCCTGGCGGGGACAAGCGGGCGGTGCGGGCGAGGCACATTTTACTAGGGAATGATGACAAGCTCCCCTCCTGCGGGACAGGATGTGGAAACTGCAGAGAAATGGAAACAAGGCCAACGTTAGCGATGATACTTTAAACAGATGCAACCGCACATAGCGCATCTAGCAGTCCGAAGACCAACGCCCTATTCTTTGGACATTTTGACCAGTTAGTCCCCGGGCCGTGGCTTCTGTGGCTGCCCCAATCCTGATAGAATGGGTCCCAAAGTTGGAGGCGTCTAAGCCTGCTGCTCCCAAAGCTAGAGCAAGGACCCTCCCAAACGGAAACTTTGTAAGGGGGAACTGACCTGGTGGATCAATAGGGGCCCACCTGCGGCCTGCTGGCCATATATGACTCCAGGTTGCCCACTGGACAACATGGGCTCCCTGGTACTCTCTGCAGGAAAACATGATCCCCCCTCCCATTCTGGTCCTTTTTTGATCTGGGAATTGATAAGGATATTGAACTAGCCTGCGTTTGAACGTTGGAAAATTGCATTCAGTCCTTGTTACGCGACACAAGCTCTCCCACCCTGAAAGCGCCGTAGAAGGCGAGGGAAAAGGCACACACTGAACCTCACTGCTGGAGCTACATACTTTTCTTAACGCCGCTATAATGGCTGTGAGTCCCTCAATACTAATCGGGTGTCTAATGTCAGGCTGTGTGCCCTGCAAGCGTTGCCAACTTTTCAGGGCCCTTTGGACCAAGAATGTGCCCGTGGGATCCATGCAAAAAATGCCACTGCTGTCGTGGCGTTTTGCGCAAGCCACTGACCACCCTCCATCCCTTAGTTCCCTTAAGAATGATAGGATGGATGCTGAATTGTGCCAGGTTTTGTCCCAGTCCTGCCCTAGGGATGCACAGTATGCGGTAAATGCCCCCTCATAGGCCCGCCTAGTCCTGGGTGCTAATCTAGCTGCCACGAGGTCTGGTAAGTTGGTACACCAAGCTGTCACAGATGCTCCTGAAAAGGTGTGGGACAGTCCTCTGCTTCCGGATGATGAGACCTGAAAACATGCATCTTGAAACAAGACAATGCTGCGTGGTTGAGAATGCCCGGGACATGCCTAGCTCTAACCAACACATTTAATCTCATACGTTGCAGCACAATTTCCTTAAGCAAGCGAAGCAACATTTTACATTTTGGGACTGCAGGTTGATGCACTCTACCACTGCCATATTGTCTGACCAGAACACCACAGACTGATTACGAACTGTTGCAGCCAAATTGTCACAGACACCAAAATGGGAAATAATTCCAAAATTGAAATGTTCTTTGTGACACCACTGTTGACCCACCAATTGGGCCAATGCTCTGCCGCCCAATGGCAACCCAGGATGGCCCCAAATCCCTCACTCCCTGCCACATCTGTCATAAGACCAAGCTCTGTACTGGACCTGGCTCGGCTGGGCCACACTACTGCGCCATTGAAGTCGCGATTAAATGGCATCCAAATCCGCTTATCCTGCTTAACCTCGCTGGACAAACGAGTGTGGTGATGCTTGTCTTTTAGCCCTGACATTGCCTGCGCAATGGAACGTGAAAAGGGGCAGGCAAAGGCAAAGTTCAGCATGCCCACCGCTTTTTGTAACTGGTGTAAAGTAACTTTTTCTTTTCGCAGACAGTCTGCTAATGCCAGCGAGAAACCTTTTATCTTGCTCAATGGTTAGCGTGACACACCCTCAATGGAATGAAGCTCAATGCCCAAGAATTACATTTTTGTTGCTGGCCCGACTGTCTTACCCTGTACCGGGGGGACCCCAAGTTCCCCCATCAGTGTGCAAAATGTTTCCAATGCCCTGCTACACTCTTGTGACTGTGGTGCACCTAGCAGCAATAAATCATCCAAATAGTACAATACCCAGTGATGCCCTGCGACTTGCCTGAAAACCCATTCCAAAAAGGAGCTGAATTTCTTAAAATATGAGCAAGAGACAGAGCACCCTATTGGCATGCACTTGTCCATGTAGCACTTCCCTTCCAACTGAAAACCTAGTAGATGGAATTCTTGTGGATGCACAGGTAATAACCGAAATGCAGACTCGATGTCAGACTTTGCTAATAAGGTGCCTGGGCCAAGCGACCGCAGCATAGCAATCGCCTGGTCCAATGATGCATATCTCATGGAGCACAGGGCTCCATTAATGGCCTCATTCAAGGACTGGCCCCTGGCTGCAGACAGGTGATGGATGAGACGGAAATCCCCTGGGTCCTTTTTGGGTACAACCCCCAACGGTGAGCAGACAAAATTATCCACAGGCATTGAGTCAAAAGGACCTGCCAGTCTCCCCAAACGCAGTTTTTTTAGTACTTTTTCTCTTGCCACAGATATGTTGTCCCTCACTGACTGCTGATTGCGGCAGTAAGACCTATTTTACTTGTTTCTTGGCTCCCTTGTCTTTTGATTTTTTAAAGCACTTAGATTCTGGGTGGGAGGAGAGGCCACAGAAAGAGCAGGCATGCTTGAATTTACAGGAACCACTGGGCCTGGTGCATGTCTTTCTGTTGAAATCCCAACATGCTCCCTTCTTGCTGCCCCCACCCCCTCGCTTTGGGGTGCACCCGGCGGAACGGATTGCCTTAATTTCTTGGCCTCCTCCATCTCATCTTTGTCCACCAACAAGGAAAACATGTTTACATATTCCCCCTTCCAAATCTGCTCTTTTACATCCTGTGCAATATGCCTAGCCAGACGCTCTCTGTTGAAGCGCACATCCCGCAAACCTAAACTTGGCAGCAGTTGTACTGTAAATAACTAGATGTATCAAGACTTAACTAGATATATCAAAGGGAAATATATTTAATGACCACAAGGTTTCTAGTCCCTTAGTTTCCAATATACTATAACAACAATAAGGAAACCTAGGGTCAAAGCAAAAGATAAAGATAAAGCAAGTGGAGCACTATTTCATTGATAATAAATCCCATCAACCACCAAGGTAGCAACCAACATCATTTGGGATTCGATAGCCCTTGCTGAGCCCTCCAACAAATCAGGGCTACAGACTGAGTGGGCAACAGAGACCTCTCTATCCGTTTAAGATGTGGTATCTGCCATAGTTCTTTATAATGTGGCTATCTTGTATATTAATGGTGGTGAGGGAAGCAGTGCAAAAAAAGTGTGAAAAAGCGAAATTGTTAAAATCATCTACCGGGACAGATAAGGTGCTTTATTGGTTTCTGTCCGAGTGACGAAAATAAAACCAGTGTAGAAGCAGTTTTGAAAAAATAACTGCTCAAGGCCAGCAAGGGAGGGTCTACATGTTTCAGCCTAAAGATTAAATGATAATCAGGCTTTCGTCAGGACCTTAAAGAACTTATGCTACTGCTGTATATTTACGTGTGATCCAATAAGTAAAACACACCAGTGAAGTAAATTATACGACCTACTTTAAGTGAGGGTTTTTCAAACACTCTCTGTAAATTTCTAAGGAGTATTCATCCAAATCCTAGAAAAGAGAAAGATACTCAATGCCAATGATTGCGTACAGAGATCTGCTTTATCATTACTATCTATGTATAGTAAATGCTCTTACAACTCTACAAGACTATTAGATGCTCAACTTCAGACATAATATTGTATTTTATGAGTGAGACAATTTCCAGAAAGGAAAAAACAACGAAAAAGGCTTACCCGTCAATGTACGGGAGCTCTCCTCACCTCACCTGGCATCCGCTCAGAGAAATGAGGCCCCGCTCTATGTGAAGACAAATGCGTGTGAAACAGATCTCAGAATCAAAACCCTATGTCTTTATGTTAAAAACAAAACAAAACAAAGCGCACATTTTTCTATCCAGACGTCATACTAAGGTAACTGTCTGTGTAGTTATCCTTCTATTCAACAATACTCCTTTTGCAATTAAAAAGATATTCAGTTGAAGCGTGTCTATGAAGTCAAAAACCATAAACAAATCGCTCAGCTTCAAATGTCTGTCTCTATAGTCAACCACTTGTTGAATGGTGATATCCAAAATATTCGTCTGATTTTTGCAAAAAGACGAAACAACACATGTCTTATGAACATTTCAGATCGTAGTCGTTCAAGCTGTCTTTTTGATATATATTCTCTATTCATCCCATTGCATCCAATAGTGAATCTATCTAAGACAACTCGTTATATGAAACATGCTAAAAGTCTGAAGCCTGAAAAGAGACTGTTCCCTTGGAGAGATATCAATGACCGGCACTCCCTCTTAAGTACTACGCGGTGGTGAAGAAAACAAACACCTCTCACTCAACAAATGATTGTAACCAAAATCATATGGCATCTAGCCCAATATAGATCAAAATCTCAAAGGTTCACTGGTGCTTTCCATTAGGCCTACTAGTATTAGGTCGTGCAGAGTTGACTAACCTGTCCGTCGGTACCCCCGGTCTTATGCAGAGCAGGATGGGAAGGTGCCGACGCGCGTGTGTCTAATGTTTAAATACACAGAATCTCGTACACGATATTTCTCCGTCATTAGTGTGCGCCGAGCCATCACGGGAGTTGTAGTATCACCTATGGGTGTAGTCAACGTAAACTCACAGCAAAGTATGCCTATACAAACGTACTATATTTCAAGTATCAATAGTTTCGACATTTTGTTACTGTTTGTGTTCCTAGATACCGCGCTTCCTAAGATAAAATTTGGAGCGTTTTCATGGGGCTATCTAACAGTATCTCATACTCAGTATCGAACCTGTTCCGGGTCTAACTTGTCCACTCGCACTGTCTAAAATCTCGAAAACTCGCCTGGACCTTGTGGGGCAGACCCTCAATATTGTGCGATCATCACAAATGTCCGAAGTCGCGCCTCCGACTCTTGTCGACACAAGTTGCACTTATCAAATTCTTTCTTACTTAGCAGAGAATCTTTTCTGTCCCTACGGAGCTGGATAAGAGACACCCTCTACTGGCTAGCTTGAAAGGGCTCTCTATTTATGTAGGGTCTTAGAACCACTTCCTTTTCTCAATTCAAAACATTTGCTGTGACTCAAAAGAGTGCATGTCTATAAGATTATTACAAAGCCGTATGACCACCCCAATCGTGTGTAATTAACATATCCGAGTGTCATAATCCAATCGCTCCTGCTTCTAAATACTAAGTCAAACCAGAAAACATAAGATCAGGATAAATCCGTCTATCAGGGATCTAAGTATATACAGAGATATCAACGTCTTGCAAGAACCATGCTTTCTATATCAGCACAAAAAATATATACTGTGTGGTTCAAACATAATCATGAAGTTGACCCAACTCCAAGACTGACAAATGAAATCAAGAATCTAGTTGAAGAAGCCAAAACAGAAGGGTGGATAACATCAAATGAGGCTGACTTTTTGTTCACAAAATACCCTGTCATGCCTCATTTTTACACCCTCCCTAAAATTCATAAGACACAGAGACCTCCACCTGGCCACCCCATTATTTCGGGAATTGGTTCTTTACTAGAACCTTTGTCTACTTTTGTTGATTTCTTTTTGAAACCTATGGTTAAAACAATACCAACATATCTACAAGACACTAAAGATGTCCTTAGGCTCTTATCTGTCGAAACTATTGTTACTTGAAATATAGTACGTTTGTATAGGCATACTTTGATGTGAGTTTACGTTGACTACACCCGTAGGTGATACTTCAACTCCCATGATGCCTCGGTGCACACTAATGACGTTGGAGAAATATCGCGTACGAGATTCTGTGTATTTAAACATTAGACACGCGCGCGTCGGCACCTCCCCATCCTACTCTGCATAAGACCGGGGGTACCGACGGAGAGGTTAGTCAACTCTGTACGACCTAATACTAGTAGGTCTAATGGAAAGCGCCAGTGAACCTTTGAGATTTTGATCTATATTGGGCTAGATGCCATCTGATTTTGGTTACAATCATTTGTTGAGTGAGAGGTGTTTGTTTTCTTCACCACCGCGTAGTACTTAAGAGGGAGTGCCGGTCATTGATATCTCTCCGAGGGAACAGTCTCTTTTCAGGCTTCAGACTTTTAGCATGTTTCATATAACGAGTTGTCTCAGATAGATTCACTATTGGATGTAATGGGATGAATAGAGAATATATATAAACAAGACAGCTTGAACGACTACGATCTGAAATGTTCGTAAGACATGTGTTGTTTCGTCTTTTTACAAAAATTAGACAAATATTTTGGATATCACCATTCACAAGTGGTTGACTATAGAGACAGACATTTGAAGCTGAGCGATTTGTGTATGGTTTTTGACTTCATAGACACGCTTCAACTGAATATCTTTTTAATTGCAAAAGGAGTATTGTTGAATAGAAGGATAACTACACAGACAGTTACCTTAGTATGACGTCTGGATAGAAAAATGTGCGTTTTGTTTTGTTTCGTTATTAACATAAAGACATAGGGTTTTGATTCTGAGACCTGTTTCACACCCATTTGTCCTCACATAGAGCGGGGCCTCATTTCTCTGAGCGGATGCCATGTGAGGTGAGGAGAGCTCCCGTACATTGACGGGTAAGCGTTTTTCTTTGTTTTTTCCTTTCTGGAAATTGGCTCACTCATAAAATACAATATTATGTCTGAAGTTGAGCATCTAATTGTCTTGTAGAGTTGTAAGAGCATTTACTATACATAGATAGTAATGATAAAGCAGGTCTCTGTACGCAATCATTGGCATTGAGTATCTTTCTCTTTTTCTAGGATTTGGATGAATACTCCTGAGAAATTTACGGAGACTTTTTGAAAACCCCTCACTTAAAGTAGGTCGTATAATTTACTTCACTGGTGTGTTTTACTTATTGGATCACACGTAAATATACAGCAGTAGCATAAGTTCTTTAAGGTCCTGACGAAAGCCTGATTATCATTTAATCTTTGGGCTGAAATATGTAGACCCTCCCTTGCTGGACTTGAGCAGTTATTTTTTCAAAACTGCTTTTGCACTGATTTTAATTTCGTCACTCGGACAGAAACCAATAAAGCACCTTACCTGTCCCGGTAGATGAGTTTAACAATTTCACTTTTTCACACTTTTTTTGCACTGCTTCCCTCACCACCATTAATATACAAGATAGCCACATTATAAAGAACTATGGCAGATACCACATCTTAAACGGATAGAGAGGTCTCTGTTGCCCACTCAGTCTGTAGCCCTGATTTGTTGGAGGGCTCAGCAAGGGCTATCGAATCCCAAATGATGTTGGTTGCTACCTTGGTGGCTGATGGGATTTATTATCATTGAGATAGTGCTCCACTTGCTTTATCTTTATCTTTTGTTTTGTCCCTATGTTTCCTTATTGTTGTTATAGCAGTTGTACTGTACCTGCCGATGTGCCCGCTTGCATCTTGGCGTCTTCAGGTCCCGCAGCTGCTGCCTTATTTGGGGGTCCTGAGTCATTTGTGGTGCTCCCCGCTATTTTGAGAACCTCAACTGGTGACGGCACCACCTGTGCTGCTTTCTCCACTCGTGCTACCAAGTTCTTTGCCTCCTCTAAAGCATTCCCCTCAGCTGACAGGACCCCCTTACCTGTAGACAGAATCACTGCCCCTGCTTTTGCCAGCCATGTAGCAATGCTGCTAGGTTCGCCACTATGTCCTGCTAACCTGGCGCTAAATTGAGAGTACTGGCTGGTGATACTAAAGGCTGAGCCTGGATCTCATTACAATTTGGTGGACGCGCCCCCCCCCCCCCCGGAGTCAACCCCCCCGCCGGGACCCCAGGTACCAGGGATGGCTGGTATTATTGGCACTGGTACCACAGGACCCAGGATGGCTGGTATTGGTAATGGGACCACTGGCACTGGGATGGCTGGCGCTACCGGCTCCGTGGCTCGTGGCAGGGTCGGTTCTAGCGGTTCTGGTGATACCGGTACAGAGGGGATCTCTGGGACAGCCCCCCTTCACATGTTTTTGCTTGGATCTCCTGGGTACCGGAGGAAAAGCTGCCCTGGGTGCCACACCAGAGCGTCCGGTCCTGTCCTCGGTGTCCTCTTGCCCGTCTACCCTTCTGCTTAGCTCTGCCACTGTTTGATTTAGATCGCTCAAGGAGCGCATCATGCTTGCCATCCACTCTTCCATCCTGGATGGAACCTGCCCCCTTTTCGCTTTTGGCGCCATCGCTAACTAGGGGTCACCTGCTCACTGTAGTTGCGCCCAAGGTGCTAGCACTGTTCCAAAACACTGCTACCTAGTTCGTGCAGTAAACAAACCATCAGTGCTCACCCCCACTTTGCAAACTACTAGCACTTGTTTGCCTATTAGCCTAAGAAACACCTCACCTAGTGCCCAGCAATGTGCCAATACACACACAAATGTCAGCTGAGCCTCAGATGCCCGCTGCAAAATATCCCTGGCCCAACAGCTCTATTTTGCAGGCAAAACGATTCCCCCCAAGGCCCCTTTACCTCCCTACATAACAGGACCCCAACCACAGCTACAGCCCGAGCCACTCCCACACGTTCAAGAATGTGGGGCAGGTGAGGACATCCTCCAACCTGCGTGGCTCCCTGTCTGTGCTTGCCAGTCCTAGTCCTGATGAGGAGGCGAAGGGTGCTGCCGGTCGCTCCAACCGATGGCTCAAATCTTGGCTTGTGAGCCTGCACGTGAAAGAAATCAAAAGGGTTACATTTCTTGTTGCCCCCACCGCGTAGAGCAGAGGCGTGGGATGGGTCGGTAATCCGCCGAATCCCCCGTCCGCTTCCTCCCGACGTGCCTCCTGATGTTGACGAACTGCTGCCACCTGCAAAGGGGGAAATAGAAAGAAAAAAGAACACGGAGGCTTCCTGAAGTCCTCCTCGACCAGCCGGGCGTTCGTCAGTGCAGAGCGGCGGAGAAGAAAGAGGCTCTCTCGCCGCTCTGCTGGGGTTCTTAAAGGGGTCCTACCCCCCTGAACCAGTTTAAACAGGTCCCGGCGCGAGCCGGGACCCGTTTACCTTGCGTTTTGCCCCGGAAGCACTTGAACCGCTTCCCGAGCAAATCCCTCTCTGCCAATGGGCAAGGGCGGGACCCCCGCGCGTCACTAGCACGGGCCCCGCCTCCCTCTACCTCACCGGGGAAGTACACCGGGGACTGGCACAACCGCCATATTGGCGGCATAACCGAGTTCCTGGTTTCGCCTGTGGAGCAGGATTTATCGAGGGTTGTCCTTACACTTGAGGTGGATTCTAAGGAAGTAAAACCTGTGAAAGGCCCACTATGTGATGTGCAAATTGAGTCAAACTCATTATGATGGCAGATTCAGAGGCACCCATTATGATTGTTTCAGATACATTCTATCATCAAACGTATGCTAATTCCAGACCTTTAATTGCTCCTGATGTTTCTCCTAAGACATATGGTGATCTGGATATTAACATGATTGGTTTATTTATGGATAATTTAGAGTGTTTGGGCAGGCAGACACAAACCAAGATATATGTGGCTGAAGAAGGGAAACATAATGTGGGATGGCAGGATCTGTCAAAATTGGGTTTAATGCTCGTCCCTGGTGTACACAATCCCGTCATGGTGAATAATATGCTGATGGCGTCAGTTAGTGACAGTGTGTGGTCAGAGATAGTTCAGAAGGTTCCAAAAGATTTATTGAGAATATTGGAAACATCCACAAATTTGAACACAAGATTAAGCTGAGGAAGAATGCCATACCAGTGTCTCATAAGGTTAGGCTAGTACTGTTATGGGCGAGGTCAGAACTTAAAAAACCTACTTGACAACCTGCTCAAGGAAGGTGTCCTTGCACACACAGACTCCTCGGATTGGGTAAGTACCATTATCGTGATATGCAAGAAAGATGGGTACATTAGGCTGTGTGCGGACTTATGCACTCTAAATAAGAACTTGTTGTGGACTATCATCCCTTACCCAAGGTAAATGAGCTATTGGTGAGCATAAGCGGTGCTAAATGTTTTTTTCACATTCTTGGATTTACACTCTGCATATCACCAGATTCCACTCGCGTCAGGTTGGCAAGACCTTACCACCTTTGTCACTCCCTTTGAGGCTTACACATTTTTTCAGTTGCCATTTGGTCTTGCATCTGCTATGAGTGTTTTCCAGAAGTTAATGGATTCCATTATGTCAAACTAATCAGGTTCCCAAGCTTACCAGGATGATGTATTGGTGTTCTCTGCTGCTGTTGCAGAACATAAGACTATATTTAACAAGGTTTTGTAGGTGTTTAAAGAGAAGGGTTTCACTCTAAAACCAGAGAAAGGTTGTTTTTTGAGACAAAGTTAGACTATTTGGGTCACCATATTTCCAGCTATGGCATAACACCCAAATGTTCACTGATACAGGCAATATCTGATGTTTCTCCACCACAAGACGTACAGGGACACCTTGAGAGTGTTCCTTGTGATGAGTGAGTACTTCTTCAGATTCATTCAGTGGTATGCTGTGCTTTTACAACCACTTTGGAAACTTTTGCAGAAAGGTGTACAGTTCATTTGTGATGATGCAGCTAATGAAGCCTTTTCTAAAATTAAGTCACTGATCATTAATGCACCAGCTTTGTCCTCTTTTAGGCCTGAAAGTAAGTGTGTGCTTACGCTGGATGCAAGCCAAGTCAGAATATGGGCCATTCTCTCACAATTTGATGATAATAGAGAACACACTGTAGCTGTTTCCTTTAGCTCATTGAAGACTCTGTAGTCACACTACAGCACAATTGAGAAAGAGGCATTTTCCTGATCATGGGCCATTGAAAAATGTTAAACTTTTCTTTGGGGCATGAGTTTTGATTTATATACAGATCACAAACCTCTGATGCATTTGCTTAATGACAATGGTTCAGGGAAGGCTTTTGCAAGGCTTGTCAGACTTATTTCACGCTTGCAGGAATACAATTGTAAAATAGACCACATTCCTGGTGGGAAGAACTCTAGAGCTGATTTCTTGTCTAGAATACCACTTCAGGGTGTTGATCAAATGGAAGAACATGAGGAGGTTGAGTCTGTGGTGACCACTCTGGATGACATTTCGAAATCTTCTGGTTTGGTCTTGTGAACAATGGCTGTCTGCTCTCTGAGATGCCAATGAGTTATCTACTGTTATAGACTTTGTCAAGAAAGGATGGCCCAGGGAAAGATCGTTACCTGTTCCTCTCATACCTTACTTGCAGTTGGAAAGTTAACTTTACATTGTAGATGGTATCTTCTTACGCAACGATGTCACTGTTCCTCCTTCAGTTGTCAGGTCCAAACTCATTGAAGCAGCTCGCCAAGGCCGTTTAGGGGTGGGAGCCACAGGTAAAAATTTTAAACAATTCCTTTGGTGGCCTTCATTAGAGTCACAAGTTGCAAAATGGATATCTGATTGCAGTACTTGTTTGAGGTAGGCTGGTCCTTTATTGTGCAGGGCCTAGTAGGCATGGGGCATCAGTTAGTACTCGCACCTTGTTTGGGCAGGGTGCCAGTGGAGCACTCTGAGGTACTGGGTTATGTGGGCTCTTCTCTAGAGGTTGAGGATGAGTCTGGCTGCAGAGTTTTGGATGGTCTGCAAACTGCTCAGTAGCTGTGGGTTGATGCCCACGTAGAGGGAGTTTCCATAGTCCAGGCGGCTGGTGATGAGGGCTTGGGCAATAGTGTGTCTGGTTTTGATGGGGAGCCAGTTGAATATTTTTCAGAGCATGTGGAGGTTGAAGAAGTAGGCTGAGGGGACAGCATTTATCTGCTTCTTCATGATGAGCTTGTTGTCGAGTATGATGCTGAGATTTCTGGTGTGGTCTGTGGGAGTAGGCGAGGGGCCCAGTTCCGCAGGCCACCAGGAGTCATCCAATGGGGAGGTATTGCTCCTGAAGACTAGTACCTCTGTTTTGTTGGTATTGAATTTGAGGCATTTGTTTTGCATCCAGCTGGCTACGCTGGTCATGCACCTGTGGAAATAAGTTTTAGTGGTATTTTAGGATAGGGAGAGGATGAGCTGAGTGTTGTCGGCGTATGGGATGATGTTCATACCATAGGATTTACCAGCGTGGCCATGGGGGCCATGTATGTGTTGAACAGGGTTAGACTCGGTGAGAACCCTTGGGGAACACTGCAGATGATGTTCTTTAGGCCTGTGGTGTAAGGCGGAAAGTGGATGCTCTGGGTTCTTCCGGTGAGGAAGGGAGCGATCCATTTAAGGGCATTCCCTTGGATCCCTTTCTGATGGAGTCCATGTAGGAGTGTTTAGTGTGACACGGTGTTGAAGGTTGCAGAGAGGTCGAGGAGGTTCAGGGCTGTAGTCTCTTCCTGGTCTAGTAAAGATCAGATGTCATCTGTGGCTGTGATTAGGGCAGTTTCTGTACTGTGATTAGCGCAGTATCCCTATTGGGATGGATTCAGAAGGTTGTTGATGTCTAGGTGGTTGCCGAGTTGGCTGTTTATTGCTTTCTCCAGGACTTTAGCTGGGAACGGGACCAGGAAGATGGGCATAGTTATTGAGTTCTTCTGGCTCAGTGTTAGTTTTTTTAGCAGAGGTTTTACTTCTGTGTGTTTCCATCCCTCTGGGAAGGAGGCAAAGGTGATGGATGAGTTGAGGATGGTGGTGAGTTCCTTACTGATGGTGTTACTCTCCATGTTGAACATGTGGTGGGGTAGGGGCCTCTGAGTGCTCCTGAGTGGTTGGCACTCATGATGATAGCGATGGTTTGCTGGGTTCGTTGATCTCACACAGTTACAATACTGTTTGAGGTGGAATCGCTGCTGTTGAGGAGTTTGTCCATGTTTTTGCTGGTTGGTTGTGGGTTGAAGTGTTCGTAGATGGTGGTGATTTTGCTGTAGAAGTCTTCTAGGGTGTCGCAGAGCTCCTGCGAGGGGGTTACGGTGTTCTCGGTTGCTGAGGGTTAGTGAACTCTTTGATGATGCTGAAGAGTTCCTTGCTATGGTTGGAGCTAGCTTCGAGGTGGGTGATAGGACTTCTTTTTTGGTGTTTTTCAGGTGTCTGTGATATTTATTGAAAGCCATTTCGAAATTGGCTCATCGCTGGTTATTTTGTTGGTGATCCACATTCATTCTAGTCGTTTGCAATTGCGTTTGGAGGTTTTTCGTTCATGAGTGAACCAGCTGGTGTGTTTGGAGGGTCTGCATTGTTTTGCAGGTTTTTCAGGGCTGCGACTATGTCAGAGCATTTGGTGATCCAGGTGTTGAAATTTGGGAAGGCTACAATTACATTTAAAGCTTACTGCTCCCTGGGCCCCCTTGATGTAAGACATACATTTATTCGTTATTCTGCTCTTCAGCACTGAGTTCCAGCAATGCATACCTGTTAGCATTCCCTATGTATTGGCATGTTCGGCTAGGAGGGTGAACTTTTTCAGTTTTAGCCACTCAACATTGGAATCTGCGCCCTCCCCATCTGAGAGCTTCTGATCAGTTAATGACTTTGCTCTTTGCAAGCTAGTGGCCACCTCTCCTCAGTTGCCTCTCCGTAGGAGTGGCTGGTTGTTAAAAAGTGGGTTCCTCCATCAATGATGAGGTGAAGCCTTGATTTGTTGATAGAAGGTTTATTAAGTATTTCCATAGATGAACAGCTCAGCCACCCAACTGGCTCTGCCCACAGGTTCTGCTCAAGTGCAGAAAACATTCTTCAGGCTACGGTTAGCCAGCATTCTAGAACATGGACATGTGATGTAATGCTAAAGCACATTACCACACATCTCCCTCACTAATACAGAAACATAAACACTAACTCATTTTTTTTTAAACCTAAGAAAATTGCATATCACATAAAAATATAATAAAAACATCATAGTCATCCAAATATTGGGGAGCGTGAATTTCCCTTCTCGATTTCCTTGGAGTTACAACATCACTATCTTTACAGATTCCTTCATCATCCTCACACTCACCATCACCACGTGTCATTTTTGATCTTTCTCCCTCTACACACAACAACTCTGCTAAGTTTCCACACCCTATGATCGGATGTTTTGATAGCATTATTAAAAACCTTAATAACTTTCAACGTTTTAGAAAACTTAGATCCAGTTACACCCCATCCAGGTTTTTTAATCATCACAAAATCCCCCACAGCAACTTTCGTGGTCTTAATGGCACGTCTCATATCGTAACGCATATTGCTATTCTTGCACTTCTCATCTTCCTTTTTTTCCCAACCTTTAGTATCAGTATTGTCTTGGTTATCAGTGAGAAACTTATTCACCCAAGGAGGTTCCAAAAATGTATCCAGATGTCTTTCTCGAAACAGGGAAAACTGAGACTTTCCTGAAGTTGTGTGAGGTGAGATACTGTGCACACCAACCCTCTTGGAAACCTCTTCCTTCCAATTGAGACAGTTGTTCTTTGCCAATGAGATGGTTTCTTTCAGGACCCTGTTGAACCTTGCTACAGTTCCATTCAACTTGGGATGATAGAGGGCACATTTTTTTAGAAGTCCCCCTCACCCCTGGAGAAAATCCTCTATCTCTTTCAAAACAAGCTGCACTCCATTATCAGTTAACAGTGTTTATGGCAAACCCTCTCTAGTAAACAAATCTTTCAAGAAGTTAATTACAATCTTTGGGTCCACACCCCTTGATAAATGTATTTCAGGCCACCTGGAGAAAAGATCGATCACTACAATGACATAGGTATCCTGACCATCACCATGTACAGGAACCAGAATGTCCAAAGCAATGTACTTCCACGGTCCACTTGGACACATTCTGACAATCATGAGTTGGGTTCTTGTTTTCATACTTTTCTCACTCAAAGAGCATTGAACACATTCTCTCACAAAACGTTACACCTGGAGAGCCATGCCAGGCCACCAGTAAGTAGAGCACAATCTCTCCTTAGTTTTTGAAATGCCAAGATGACATTTATGTGCTTGATCAAGCAGCTCCTTACAGAAAGTAAGAGGAGGAATCAACCTATTTCCTCTCCACAACATACTATCACTGGAAGACAATTGGTCTCTTACACACCAAAACTCTTTACAAAGTATTCCTCCTTGTTCCTTATGGTGCCAACCTGCACAAATAAGTTCCATGACACCTTGAAGAACCTTATCCTCAACAACAGCTTCTTGCTACCGTTTTCCGAAATGACTTCATAGTCAATTTCGCAAACTAAGTCTGTAGACTTATTGGGTGTCAAATCATTCTGTTGTTCCAAATTGGTACAGGGACCAGCCTAGATACCTTATCAGCTACAATGTTTTCAGAACCAGGAATATACTTCACACAAAAATGATATCCCTGCAGACTAACAACTCACTTGGATATCCTAGGAGAGATTAAATCAATGCCCTTATTAGTAAAAACCTCACAAAAAGGTTTGTGGTCCGTCTTAATAATAAAAGAGGTGCCCCACAAAAACGTCTTTAATTTCTTGACAGCAAAAGCCTCCCCCTCAATGACCGAGTACCTATACTCAGCTCCTTTGAGACTCCTTGAAATCAACATAATGATACCATCAGGACAAGAACCACTTTGATCTAAGACAGCACGAGGCCCTTAAGACTTGTGTCAGGGGTGATGACAGAAGGTTTACTGGAATCAAAATTGTGAAGTTTGGGAGCCTGCAAGAGTTTAATTTTGATCTTACAGAATTATTTTTCACACTCTTTCCTCCACTTAAATGTAGCCCCCATGTTGAAACTGCCTTCAGCAAAGTTCTTTATAAATTTATTTTAATTTTTGGCCATCCGTAGGAAACGCATAAGTTCTTCCTCAGAAGAAGGAGAAGCCAAATTCTTAATAGTGTCTACCAGTTCTGCCTTAGGAACTACACCATCATCGGTTATAGAATTACCTAGATGATCAATTTCACTGAGACCAAACTTGCACTTCTCCAACTTGATGGTGAGATTCTATTCACTAAGCCTGTCCAGAACATGCCTAACCCTACTACTGTGTTCAAACTCAACAAATCCATACACCAATATATCATCCTGATATACACAGATGCCTGGTACATTGTACAAAACCTTCTCCATGGCATGCTGAAAAACAGCGGCTGCTGAAACAAGGCCAAAAGGTAACCTGACATACCTAAAGGTACCAAAAGACGTAACAGAAGCAGTAAGGTCTTTAGATGATTCCTGCAACAAAATTTGATGATATGCGGAGGTTAAGTCTGTTGTGCTGAATATATTAGCTTTACCCACCATCATCAATAAATCAGAAATATTACAAAGAGCATATTTGTCCACTAAGACACACTTGTTAAGTTGTCTAAGGTCCACACATAATCTCAGTGAACCATCAGCTTTCCTCGCAGCCATGACTGACGCCAACCAAGCTGTCCATTTAACCTCTTTAATAATGCCTTGAGACTTAAGTTTTTCCAGTTCACAATGCATTTCTTCTTTCATTGTAAAGGGAACATTACACATCTTGCTAGAAATAGGAACTGAACCTGGAACAAGTTTGATCTTGTGGCAGTAACCCTCTGAAAACCTGGGAATAATATTCCTTTAATTTATCTTGTAGTGTAGAATCATGACCTATGAGTTTGACAGGTTGTCTGTCTTTCAGAATGATGGGGGGGATTGCTGTTGGGATCCAACATGACACCGAGATCCCTTTGATGCCACCAACTCAAAATACTGTCTCCCTTTTTTGACACATAGACTTTGCCTGAGGTAAAACGCTCCTCATAGTCCATCAAACCTACAAAGTACCCCCGCAGTTCAATAGGGTCACCTCAATAAGCATAAGGTCTCATGTCAGGCTTAAGTAAAACAAACTTCCCTTTCAATTTGTCTTCATAAAGTTTGTTGGCTACAATGGTAATTTTAGCTCTACAGTCGAATAAGACTTTGGTCTTTTCACCTTCCACTTCTATAAAATCTAGAGGGCCCTCATCCCCAACCTGGAAAACTATCTGCCCACACTCAAAATCATGGGCATCTTCACAAGTGTCACACTCCCCTTGACTCACCCTTTGCTTGAGCACTTTCATCCTACAGGCAGCCGCAAAGTGTCCCTTCTTTTGCAATATGTGCGCACAGATTTGAGTGCCGGACATTTGCTAGATGTCCTCCTCTATCACATCTAAAACACCTTCTCTCTCAGCAGACCTGAGCCCTAGCTGTATCCTTGTCACTGTGTGATACCTTTGTCTCCCCACTCTTGCAAGAAGATTTCACTTTAACACCAGAGCCAACACCTGAGCTAACAGAACACACTTCCTTGTTGACATCTTTCTTGATCACCTTCACACATTCCAAGGAGTGCTCAATACGTTTTGCAACAAGCAAAACTTCATCCAAGCTGTGTTCATCTTTGAGCCATAATTTCGCACTTACTTTCTCTGTCCTACAGTCCAATGTAAACTGGTCTCTAATCCTTTTGTCTATTAAGGAGCCAAATTTGCAAGAAGAGGCCAACCGTTTAAGGTCTGTGACATAATTCTCAGTTGACTCTCCTTCCCTCTGTATTCTCTTGCCAAAATGATAACGTTCTAAAATGGTGCTTACCTTAGGCAAGTAATGTACATCAAGTATGTATATACACATTTCATATTTGTTTAAGTCAACAGCAATACTGTCAGGTACATCGGGAAGATGATCGAAAACATCTTGTCCTTCTGACCCAAGACAGTGTAATAATAAAGCTGTTCTCCTCTCAGCACCGAGAGAGGTGCCACAAACTCTTGCATACCTTTCAAATACTTTTTTCCACTTTGCCCACTTTATAGGTAGATCACCAGGAGACGGGAGAAAGAAAGGAGGTGCCGTAACATTCGGCATGTTTGGAGCTGCAAATGTTTTTTACTAAAGATGCATTTGCCCGAGTTTGAGTTATTGACATTGTAAATGATAATGCCTTTTATTTACATTTTAAAAACTAAACATAAATAAAAGTCATTGCCATTTACAATGCCAATAGCTAAAACTCACGGAAATGCGAGACCTATTGCATTGCAAATGCTTGTTGTTGCTGGGGGCCGGTTTTGCAGCTGTGCTGCAAACTCGGCTTTCTGTAACGAAGGCGCAGCAGCGTTGCATCAGACACCCCCCCCCGACCGCCCCAGGAGGCCAGTCGGATGTAATTGCCAGGGCCGGTTTGCGATCCCAGTCCGTCCCTGCTGCTTAGTCATGCTATAGCCCAGATTCACAATCAATAATTTTTGTGACTCCATTACTCTACATCTTACTATTCTTTTTCATAATGCATGCCTCCCTGCCATCCTCCTCTGCCTAGTGCAATAACTTTTGTCTAAATGTAATGGCTGAATAGTCTTTTCTCGGTGCTAGGTTGGACGGCTGAGAGCCTGTCTACAGGAACCGTCAAACCTCATTTAGTAACGGCTGTTCAGGCAACAGTGGGGCTCAGTACTTTGAAAATTAGAAATATGCAAACATTTCACATTATTCGCCTTGAAATTGATTTACTGCCTCTACTGGACCAATCATCAGGATGCCACTATCTTGAGGCATTATATTTTACCCTGGAGTTAAAGCAGCTGCCGTTCGGTGCAACTGTTCTGATTTTTCATGCCAGCCTGTGTTAAGTTCCTGGTCACCCAGTAATAGGCAAGCTCCGTTTCACACTTGCATTCCGTTAAAGCTGGACTTGCATTCCGTTAAAGCTGGTCTGAGGATAAAACCGTGAGACAGGATTCAAAATATTCAGAATTATAACTGCCTTGTCGTCTAGTATGTTAATAATTTGACAATGGCCTCCTGACCAGAGTTGGCCAGTTGTGTGTGCCTGAAGGTCTTTAATTCTTCATGTGGCTTGGGTTCTCACAGACTGCAGCCTCATTTTCTGTGCCTGAACTAACTGACCACGTTCACTATCTCCCTCATGTTATTGTGCGCTTCAAAGGTTTCATTGAGGACAGTTTAAAGTCAGTATGTTTGCAAATATTTGATATCAGCATTTTATGATATAAAGACTTCTAGTGGAACATTTGCTGTCCTCGACTTTTGACATAACAGTTTTGAGAGATTTATTTATAGCAATGAAAGAATGTTTTCATGCCACAGGAGTACGGAATTTGCGTGTGCTACTGCTGCAAACAAATTTATATGATCTTTCCAGAATTCTAGGTGTGACCTTATGAGCAGTGGCCTTGGCACTGTTAATGTATGATGTCATTTTAATAACATTAATCCTTTATAAACTTTTATCCAAAATATACCTGCTCCCTCACCCACATACCGTTGGCAAACATGTATATTTGTCAAATATTGCACATTTTACGAGTTTGACAGTGTTGGTTCATTCGTTTGATTTTAGCATTGCAGGCCTCTAAATTTTTCGTTGGACGTGTAATGGCAGGAAGATGTACTGTTGTTTTATTTTCTAACGATTAGAATGAGCAAATAAGCAAACTGCTTTTTTTCTCACCTCTAACTATCGCTGTCACTGTGACGACATGCAAAAGCCATTACGTTTTGGTGTATAGCACAGTGTGTAAAATACAACACCAAATCAAATGTACCAGCTGAGAGAGAGACAGATAGAGAGACTACACAAGATGTTGAAAGATTGTTAGGACGCTAGGCCTGATGCAAAGCAGATGTGCACATCTTTATACATGTAACGTCTTGGAAAGAATGTGCTGCAAGCAGGATGGCACATGATTAAGTTCACCTCTATTACATGGCGAGAAAGTAGCGGGTGTGGACTTTAGTAGACAGCTGCTTTACTATGAAGATGGTTTTCTCATGCATCCATATTTTGTGGGACGAGATCAACGGTTGGAGACATGAATAAGTGAGCACCCAATACATAACGACAATGCTTCCTGAAAGCGAGAGCACTGAAATGCGCGTGCAAGTACAGAACGCCGAGATTGCTTCCTGAAAAGCGCGAGCAAGTCTGAGCAGGGTGGGCGGGCCTAATGCCGACAGGGCGGACACCAACCCCGCTTCCACAGGCCCCGCACACAGAAGCAACAACAATAGATCTCGCCGAGGCGAAGCAGCACATGCACTGCATTCGCAGGCGAGACCTAAAAACAATATGTGAGTGTCTTGACTTAAGCAGATCAATGCCAAGTCATGTAAGTTCAACTATATTGCATGCCACTAGAACAAACACCAAAAAGAGGCCAAGTAGATTATGCAGTCAGTAAAAGTACTGAACACCCCTGTCTCTGAGACGTTGTGCACATCAGCAAGTGCACATACCAGGCTTGCTTGCTTGGAATCCTGCTGTGTGTGTCAGCGAGAGAAGAGCAGCAACGGCAAAATAACAGGTAATAGCTCGAGCGGTAGCCATGTTTGAAAACAAACAAGTACAAGGCCTTTAGCATAAGCTCAATAGTGAATGGTTTATAAGTGCTCACCAATGCAGACAAATGACGTGTAAAGAGGTCCACAGGGGTCCAGCGAAGTCGGGTACAAACAGGAACAAGTGAAGACTTGTAAATGTGGACTGCAAAGCTCTGATTCTAGCGAGGTCCGGCTTTTTCCGCTCACACCAGAACAGAGGTTGAAAAGAGAAAAGTAAAAATATCAAGTAGAATTGAATCAAATAGTCCAGGGTTTAAAAATATTGCTCTCATATGCTAGAGAACACTGCAAATATATAAAATATCTCCTTGTAGTAAAAAAGAAAATAAGGAAATGTGGAGTTGAGCTGTCCTTTTCCTCCCAGTCATCACCAGTGTTACAAAGTGGGTTTCTTCCTCAAAGATGAGGTGAAGCCTTGATTTGTTGATAGGTTTATTAAGTATTTCCATAGAAGAATATCTCAGCCACCCAACTGGCTCTGCCCACAGGTTCTACTCAAGTGCAGAGAACATTCTTCAGGCTAGTGCTAGCCAGCATTCTAGAACATGGACATGTGATGTAATGCTAAAGCACATTACCACACTGGTAAAACTCGACTCCTCCGGCATGGTTCACAGAGTTTTGCCCACTCCACGCTCCACTTGGAGCATGGAATTTTCTGAAAAATTCAGCCAACTAGCACGTGGCGGAGTTTTTGTTGTGCGCGGTTCGCCAACGTGGGCGGTTGCAGCAGGTCGCTGCCACTCTCGTTGACAAAGCTGCCGCTTGCGGTGTGAATAGAAAATGTGTGTAGAAAATCTACTTGAGTGGCAGAAAGAAGCAATGCCCTCTGGCGCTCCACTTGGTGCTGTTTGAGCTGATTTTACAGTGAGTATCTAGCTCCCCATGCTAAAAATCAGCACAAGCAGTGTGAAGTATCGCAAACCCGCCGTTCGCGGAGCTCCGCCGAGTCTCACAGAGTTTTTGGGTAACTCTACAGTAGTGTTCAATTGTGTTTATCACCAGGATATCTTTTAGGTATTTGCAAACTCTATCAAATTTTAAATCAATCAAATTAATTTTATGGTGTCATTAAGGGCCCTGAACATCAAGTCTATCTGTGTGTCATCTTCATTGTTGAAGCTAGACAGAGGAAATGTGAAATGTTAAAGAGAGGGAGTTCCCCCATGAGAAAAATATTTTACCAGTGGAAAAAAAACAAAATCATCGCACATGTGGGAAGACATTCTTCCAGCAACTAATGTACCTTAATTACAATTACACATGCGGAAAGCTCTTCACATGATTAGAAATCACAAAACATTTCTCCTGAAAAACAGTCACTGTCGCAGACTTTCAGGAGTCCTCTTTAGAGAATTTGCTCATGCACCTATTGTATGTGGCTGCAAACAGTAAATTTAAAATGAGCAGATACAGAAAACTAATGTCAATTATATTTGCAAAATTGGAGTATTGTGGAGTGTCCAAGACGGAGCATTGTGAATAAGATGAACTGAAAATGATTTACAAAAGAGGTGCAAATGATTTTCCTAAGTGTATCCTGTTCATAACGTTGCGCTATAGAGGAACACTTGCTTCACAGATCTTGTGCACTTCAGTGGAAGCAGGAATATGTTACATTTTGTTTATTCAAAGAACTTTCAAAGTTTCAAGCTTGGGACTTAGGACCCTAGCTGGTAGCACACTAAGCACGATTTTCACAATATGTAAGTAATTGATTGTACATTCTGTGCCATGTGCAAATTGCTCCAGGCTCAAAATAAAACGTGTGCGAGTCCCCAGTACATCTGTAATTTGTGAGATTTGCTCTTGTCGCAGTTTTCAATGCTAAAATTTGGAATCCGTCCCTTTGTCCTTAATTTGACCTAGTGAGACTCCTTGGAGAAGAGAGAAGGTTGTATTACCATTAGCAGGTTTGTCATCGGTCCCTGAAGCCTGTAAACTATTGATGATTTCTTGAGAAAAGAAGATCACCTACCCTTTTAAAGCAATTTAATTTTACAAAAATCATACTAGTTGCATACATGACATCAAACTCAACTTGACCTGTCAGTTTCTTCAGAGCGCATCGTTCAACTCTTGAGCTTGCAGGCTGATGAACAGTGGCAGGCAGCTGGTAGAGCCGAACAGCTACTAAATCTAGCCAAATCTAAATACTACATTTTGAATAATCAGTAGACAGTTAGTAAAATCACAGTGGGTTCAAAACCGCCTATAACGGCGGCAAATAGCAACATAGGGCTGGCTAGTGCTGCACATCCAAATAACACACTTGCTACTTCGATTTTAGGCCCAAGCCATATTGTGTAAAATACAATATACATGGTGTGCTTTCGTTCCACCTCTTGCTCTTGATTAGATCGCTTTATTGTCTTTCTCTGTTCTATTCTTCTTATTCAATGTATCCCCTTCCATTACTTGTGTTTTCCCACTTCATGACTGTTGCTGCTTTAGATAATTTCTAATCACATGAGCTCAATACTTCCATTGCTGACATGAGATGGCTATTATTTATTTCAGCTTTAGCACTCCATAGGAATGCATCACTTTCCGCCGAGAGTACAGCTCTTCCTTTAACAACTATTTTTATTGAAACACATTTGTACTCTTATTTTTTGTTTTTGTTTTGTTGCTTGGTGAGAGCAGACCTCTGAGACGAAAAGTCTGCCTTTACTAGGAGTTTTCATCATTTCAACGTGCATGAGCTGAATTCAGTTCGTTGAACAGTGCTCTACCGCCCATCCCAATTCCGCTCCTTACTTTCTTGCCTTATTTCTCACCGGTCTGGTCCCTTTCTTCCCATTCACACCTCCTCCCCTGTACCCCCACCTTCCTGCTCCCCACTTTTTTACACATGCATGTTCATGCAAGTGGCGTCCATCTTTGAATAATTTTTCTCATGAAGTAGAGCAAGAAACATTAACACTTGGCTGCTGTAGTGGCTGCTATGGGGCACTAGTGGGGTAAGGCTGACCGAGAGGGGAGTTATTAAGAAAAAAGAAACATTCATTTGCCTGCCGGCTGCTGCTTCTCCTCCATCCTCTTCGGTCGAGCAGGAAGCAGACTCCCGTAGCCAATCACGACGCTTCTGTCACCAGCATGACAGCAGCATTGGGACTGGTCTGTGCACCTGGGTTCAGTGCTCAGACAGGTAGTAGGTGCCTGTGCATGTTCTGCACCCAGGCTGTGTAGTATAGCCTGGTGGAGAACATGCTAAGTGTGTATGACTGTTTGGCCACCCAAGACGGCCGGCCAAACTGTCATGCGCACTTGGAGAGTGCTCATCTCTCCTCACTCTGCTCTGTGGCAGCCCCGTCCGTATCTTCAGAGCCTTCTGAAAAATAAAATGATAATAACAAGGTGTTGTTATTATTTTATTTTTCCTGTGGGGTGACGCTCCTCCACCTTAGCGGAGGAACCTCTGCTGCTTTACTGCCTATATATGAGTATTAATAAAGTGTATGTTTGTGTGTGTGTGAGACAGAGAGAGAAATTACAAAGTAAACAAGCATTGTCAGACCAATTTCTCTTCACGTCAGGTGACACCCATGTGCTTTTATGTCGTTCTTGGATTCCTGATTTCGACCACTGATTATATTGTTTTATATTTTTCATTTATTTGTTTGCCTGTGTCGTATAAACTGCACATTTAAAGTGTGAGATGACTTCAATGCAAACCAAAAATCTCAATGAAGTTAAAATACACACTAAGGGGCCATAGCGCTGGGGGTCCGCACCGTACCTACGGGGGTGGGGGTACGTGCCGTACATACACGGGTGGGGGTACGTGCCGTACATACACGGGTGGGGGTACGTGTCGTACATACATGGGTGGGGGTACGTGCCGTACCTACGGGGGTGGGGGTACGTGCCGTACATACACAGGTGGGGGTACGTGTCGTACTTACACGGGTGGGGGTACGTGCCGTACCTACGGGGGTGGGGGTACGTGCCGTACATACACAGGTGGGGGTACGTGTCATACATACACGGGTAGGGGTACGTGCCGTACCTACGGGGGTGGGGGTATGTGCCGTACATACACGGGTGGGGGTACGTGTCGTACATACACGGGTGGGGGTACGTGCCGTACATATGGGGGGCTGGGGGGGGTACGGCACGTACATACGGGGGGCTGGGGGGGTTGTTCGGCACGTACCGGGCACCTGTTTGGACGTCGCCATGGTTGCTATAGGAGTTCGCTCTGGACGGTCTTTTTACCATACGGTTGTACAATCGGACGGATGGTAGGAATCGTACTTGCGCGCTCGGACTTCAGTTTTCAGATTCGGACGTAAAAATGTCCGGGGACGTGTCGGATACCTTTTCCGACCCGAGGATGTGTCGGGGAATTTACCCAATGCGATTCGTATGGACTTTTTCACATACGAATCGTACTTGCCAGTTTGTACTGGACTTGTACGATTCGTACGGTAAAAAATCCAGATACGATTCGTACGGGAAATATTTTTCCAGGATCAGAATCGGCCCCTAAATGTGAGGGTATTTATGAAGGATTGTGCCTCAAGACAAAGGCTAAAACACCCAATGTACAAAGTACACACCCTTAAGAGCCATGCAAGTATATTAGGCTTTAGGGTGATGATGCTCTTCTAACTGTCTTCAAGGGCAACTATATTTTCATGTTTTTAAACAGTAACTCAAAATACTTGAAGTTTCTAAAGATGGATAAATATGTCCGGATTTTCATACATGTTCCCTATTTTATCTTTGTAGCTGACAAACCTAGTTCTGAGCCAAATTCACTCAAGCCTACCTCCCAGAAAACATATTTCCCAATAGGAATGTACAGTATTAGTCAGTAATTGGCAACATCTATTCTTGGCTGTGCTTGCAGTTTCTGCCCGCATACACCCTTAGGGGAGATGTTCTGGACTCGATTTCCCAAAGCACAAGTAAACTGCATCTGGCCATCATCAGTGAACGCTAAATATACATAATTGGCTGGTGGGAACATTTCAACACCTCTTTTTCCGTTTTCCGATTCTAAAGGAACAAACAATATTTTGTAAATAAGTTACTTTATGACTGAGTCAGAAAAACAATATTTTTTTACTCGAAAGGAGGAAATAATCTAAAAAATGTATCACATCTATGAACAGTTTACCTGAGTTTAATGCTGAGATCAAGGCAGTGGCAGCCACATACTGCTACATGCTCATGTAAGAGAGAAGGAACATATCAACATGCTGCAAAAAAACCTTACAGCAACATATAAGCCTGAAGTATCAACCAGGTGTTGGGAGAGGCCTTCTTTTTAGGCGAGAGTGGCACCTAGGTTTATTTATCCTGAGGGAGTCTGTCAATACAGTATGAATGACTTCAGCATGAGGCAAGTCTAAATTACCATAATTTGTGTGCAATTAAACAAACTGGCAGCCCCAAATGGGCTGAGACGTTAGCATAAATCTAACGTGAATGAAATGAAATGCTTGAAGCGTCTCATAAATCTGCGCTGCACTGTAAGGAGGGGCTCGTTACCTAATATGAGGCGTTTATATTGCTGCTGCAGCTCCCGCCCTGCTAACAAATAGCGGGCGTGCGAACGAAATGAGAATAACAGGGGCATGTTGTACAAAAAAAATCAACTCAAAGCCTACTTGCACACTTACCTTAAAAAATACTTTAATTTTCTTGTAAGTCTTCCTCAGAAAATCATTCAAAAGTATCCACATCCCGAAAAAAAGCTGAATTTGTAGTAAGAAAAAAAGGCCATATTTGTTTTCAAGTATAAGAACAATTTTATTTATTTTGGCTAGTGGTCATTTTATTTGATGCACCAGTCAAGATTTTAAGTTTGTTTGTTATGACCAGAAGAATCATTCTCTGTACTTCCTAAACTTTTTAAGCCATATTTGTTGTTTGACTTGGAGTTGAGTCTTTCTTTCTAACTTTGCAGTAAGTAATACAAAGAGAAAACAGCTCATATGCTTTTGGTTAATTAAGCGTGCCTTGTGATCGTGGTGTGTGGCCAAGGAGCACTGGCCACACTTACCACACTTTTGTATAATCTCTAGATAGAAAGCTCAGGTTATAGAGGCACCTAGCTAATCACTGAATGGCAGGGCCTTCTCAGTGGCAGCACCAACGTTCGGCAATACTGCACTTGAAATTGTGTGGACTAGTTTATGTGTCACACATAACTTATTATACGGGTTTGTGATGTGCTTATTCTACCATTCCCATCTCGTGTACTAAGGAAGTGGTTTCTACAGTTGTGATACATTCCCCCCTTACTTGAGAAATTGCATCAATAGCAATTTTTTTCTTTTAGTGCAAGTTGTTGTCGAGTTCCGGCAAAGCAGGACGTGGAGTTTGAGAAAGAGAAGACGAGTTATTAGAAGCAAATATAGTCTAAAGCTGGGAACTAAAGTATTCAGTCAGTCAGTCAAAGTTGGCTTTATTTCGATATAAAACATATCTTTAAAAGCAATACAATACATCTATTTTTAAAAAGAAAATAAAAGGCCAATTCATAAGAAAACAATTATGCAGGTTCAAAATACGAATGGCATAGATAAATTACATAAAAATTCCAATTTTTAAAACCATAATTAAACAACATACAAAAGCCTTTTTGATCTGATTGACCATGCCCAATTTAAGAACTTCGCCATACCACAGGCGAATAAAGGGCGTGTGTCGGATTTTAAAATACGGAGAGCCTCACTACATTGTCTTGTGCCTAGCTCTTTACATAGGGGTTTCAGCCACCTGAGGCGAGGAGCTTTATATGCAGGACATTCAAATAAAAGGTGGGAAACCGACTCAATCCTGGTCTCACAGAAAGGGCAGAAAGGAGTAGTTTGTGCTGGTACCTTCCATCCTGCGGTCAACTCACACACAGGCAGCACACCTAGCCTAAATTTAAAATATAAAGCCCTATCTCTAAGTTTTGAAATGATATCGAGATAAGGCTCAAGTAGTGCCACCTCCTTTACTAATAGGAATTCAGCAGAACATCTACATAGATTGGGATTAGAGCAGCACCAACGTTCGGCAATACTGCACTTGAAATTGTGTGGACTAATTTATGTGTCACACATAACTTATTTTACGGGTTTGTGATGTGCTTATTCTACCATTCCTATCTCGTGTACTAAGGAAGTGGTTTCTACAGTTGTGATACATTCCCCCCTTACTTGAGAAATTGCATCAATAGCAATTTTTTTCTTTTAGTGCAAGTTGTTGTCGAGTTCCGGCAAAGCAGGACGTGGAGTTTGAGAAAGAGAAGACGAGTTATTAGAAGCAAATATAGTCTAAAGCTGGGAACTAAAGTATTCATCAAGTATCCCATATAGAAATGTTACTGTTGCCATTACATCCTCACTGGATATGATGCATCTAGATTCTTTATAGAGGCCTACTTGTTGACATATTGGTTTCCATTTTAACCTTGGTAGAGGAAGGCAGTTAACTTGCTCAGTCAAAGTTCTACCTCCAGGCTGGACCCTATTTTAGCATTGAACTGTCTGGGAATAAGGATGGTGGTGGAGTTCTCAGGCTGATCTTTACCTCCCAGCTTGTCTTTTCGAAGATTCCTCTCAGCCTGTAAAGTATGGCTGACGGGAGATGTGGTATGGGGCATCGCTGATCATTACTGCACAGGCATTATCGCTGCCTCTTTAAAAGAAGAAAATACATACATACACTCTCTCTCTCTCTCTCTCTCTCTCTCTCTCTCTCTCACTCGGTTAGATCAAATTGGATGACAACATTGGCACTGTCTGAAGAATCTACACTAGACTTTCCAAAAAAAGAAGTACATCTACCTTGGGTTGCTCATGGCGTATTTCTCACCTAGAGGGTGGCACAAAAAGGGGGCTCTCAAAAGTGACATTTCCCATTTGAACTCCCATGCATTTCTTTGCTCCTTGACGCAGAGAAAACAGATGAAGTGAATTACACCAAATTTGGCATGAAAGTACAAATTGCCTTTAGAAAGTGCCTTTCAGTGATGTTACCAAATGATGTAATTTAAAATGTCATGAGTGATTTCATATCTAAGATTAGAAGCAGGGCATGATGGGGGTGAGTTATGATAAGTTTACATAATTATAACAGGCGAGTTTCCTATTTTTTGTACATTTTTGAGATGTGTTTTCTAATCATAGCTGCACTTTAACTGTGTTTTTTCAAGAACTAAATACATATTTGTGTGTGTAGGCTCAGAGATGTGTAAATGTCACTAGAACCCAGACTTGGCAATATTCTGCCATATTAGACATGGTAACCTTTATGTATTTTTCTATACAACATATTTATTTTGGGGGACTTTATTCAAAGTACAGCTAACAATGGGTACTGACTGGAGCTAAAATGGCTAAAATGTTTACCTTTTATTTTTTTTTACCTTTCTTGAATAACTGTTGATAAAACAATTGGTAATGGGGAGGGTCGCTGGATTTAAGTGAATTTGCGGCAGCAGTGTTTACAGCATAACTATGGATTTACAATATTTGATACATAATTTTCAACATTTGGAGATTTCATTAACATTTTGTTTCTGACTCAAATTAATGAAACTAGAACTGCCAGAGAATGTGCTGCATAAATTGTCAGGTTCTTTGCCCACCCCTCGTCCAGCAGCCAACCCACAGCCGAAGGCTATGCACAGCTTGGGTTGGGTGCATGAACTGACCTGTCTTACATTCTAGCTGTTTTTCTTTTATTTAACTCTTTTTGAAACTTGGAAGTTAAATGGGACTTACAATTTTTCACAAAATATCGGATGAATCCACTACCTAAAATTGATGTTCATGGGATCGCAATCTGCTTTTAACGTGCATGTGATGCATTTTTTTGCTATGCTTTTTGTGCATAGTACTTGTGTTCTCCACACCTATAGGTTCCCCGCTGCAGTCCTGTGTGGTGGGACACCTCTGAGGGTGGCCCCAATGCCTGTGCAATTGTTTTAGAATCTGATTCAACAGTTTCAAGATGGCTGGAAATCATCTGCCAATCATATTTCTTAAAAGAAAACTAAATGTGATTGACCACAATCACAAGTAATGACTCGCAAGTTAAAATGACAGAGCTATTGAAAAGTGATACCCCTTTAAAGTCCGCTTTGCAACTTCTTTAAATGCTAACATCTCAAAAACTACTGATTGATTTACACTAAACTAACAAACGCACACTTTCTGAGTAAAGTTCGGATTTGGTGCCAGGCGGAGAGTAAATCCGTTCAGAGATTTGGCCTGCAGGCATGAATATTGAGAAAACTTTGCTTGCTTAATCTCATTTGACTAAGCGAATGGATTTCCAAATGATGTGCAATTCCGTCCATGAAATCGAAAGTAATAGGCAAATCAAAAAATGCCTTTTCAATGGAAAGTGTGACAACTATGACTACATAGTGGGCCACAGTGCAGACTACTCTATAGTTCACAATTGGACTGACCAATGTAGCCATGTCACATTTTGTATCCAATGATCATGGCACTCTGGGAAGCAGTGCATAAATCCTTTATTGATTGACAGCGACAAGATAAAAGCACATCAACGCGATTTGACCGCAACTGGTCTTGATCATGGCTAAACCAACAGTCTACTTTCAATGTTTATGTAACATTCTCCTATCTTCGCCTTAAGGTGGCATTTTGAGAATTGTAGTTTATTGGCTTAAAATAATGTGTGGACAGAGTTTGAGATTAAAATCAGTTCCCACATTTTAGTGTGCTCTAATTATATGACTTTTGGTTTTATATTTTCTTCTTTGATTCATCAAATCATGGTTTCTCCGTCATTCATATGATCGGTGCTTCAATTCTTTTTTCAATGTTCAGCATTTCAAATGTATTCTAGAAAGTTTTAGTTTCTTGTTCACATTTATATTTTATGTATCACTTTTCACATATTTTTGGTTTGTCAGTCCATCTAATTTTTCAAACATTAATATAGATCTATGCTCTTTTGTGCATATATATATGTGTGTGTGTGTATATTACCTACTGGCGTTCGCCAGTAGGTAGTTATAGTTAGAATCTAGTTTCCATACGAAAAGCATTTTTTGATTTGCTAATAACTTTGGCGTTGTTTGACGAATGTTCGCGAAATTCTCCCAAAAAAAGTCTATCCAGGTCAGCTCCTATCCTGAAAGTTTGGGGGTGATTCGTCAAGGGGCTGAGAAACAAGGGGGTCCCAAAAAGTGTTTTCTCCATGTTAATTTCCATAGGAAATTTTATTACAGGCTACAGCCCGAACTGCTGAACCGAATTACACCAAATTTGGCAAAAAGGTAGAGCTTGGTTCAGAAAGCGACCTTATTTTAAATGGTGTAAATCCGTTCAGTAGTTGCTGAGAAATAAAAAAAATTAAAGTAAAAAAATCAGTTTCCCATAAGAAACTTTAGGCAAGGCTACAGCCCGAACTGCTGAACGGAATTACACCAAATCTGGCAAAAAGGTAGTGCTTGATTCAGAAAGCGTCTTTTTTTTTAATTGTGTAAATCCGTTCAGTAGTTGCTGAGAAATTTAAAAAATTAAAGTTTCGATATCTAGGGCAGCGGTGGGTTCGCGCACCATCCCGACCGCGTGCTTCACTGTGATTGGGTGCCATGACCACGAGCTTCACTGTGATTGGCCGCCAACACTCCATCCAGGAAGTGTTGGCAGCCATCTTGTGACTCGGTAGAACTGAGTTAAAAGAAAACAGTCGAAAAAAGATTAAAAGAGAACAAAAGGGGACAGGGTAGAAACACCCTGACCCCCTAGTCCTGCTCACGGGGGTCCCACAAGGACCCCAGGCCTGAAATTTTTTTCTTTTTTTAAAAAGAAAACATCAGAATGCGTGCTGGGTGCGCGAATCCAGATAAAAAAAAAATGAAGCGGGGCCTCCCCCACTTCATTTAAATCAGCCCCCGGGTGGGCCAGGTTCCGGGGCCAATCCTATATCCTATATCCTCTACAGCCCCGGGGACCGCTACCTCCCATGTAAATTAGGTGTGGGAGGGCACACGGCCCTCCCGTAGCCCCGGAGATCGCCACCTCCCTGGGGCTTGTTTTGTAATTGTTCGGGGGCCTTCGAGGCCACCCCTAGTCCCGGGGATCGCCACCCTCCGGGGCTTTAATTAAATAAGCAGGGTGGGCCTCGCGGACCCCCCGAAGCCCTGCGGACCACCTCCGCCCGGGGCTTTGAAAGTAGAGGGAGGGGGGCTGTGAGGTCCCCCCCTGGAGCACTTGATGGCCCTGGGGACTGCCAACCCGCAGGGCCGGCTCCTGCAATGTCCTGGGGTATACACCCCCGGGACATTGACGTTTGCTATGACAGGGCGGGAGCATGGCTTCCACCCTGTGATAGCAAACCGTGGTTTGCTTAGTTGAAGAGAGAGTAGGAAAACCTCATCTCGCTTCAATAAAGGAAGGAGAATTGCTTTTGGGCAAGGGAAGCTGCATGTTAGCAGCTCCCGTTGCCCAAAAGCAATACTGGCTTCCGCAGGAGTCGGGTAGCCGGCGGACCGTGGGGACATTGGGGCTCCCCCCACGGTCTCCAACAGAGAGGCCAGGCCCTGGGGGATGGGGTCTCCGGGGCCAGATGTGGCCTGGGAGGGGGGCCACGCGGCCCCCTTCCCCTTTAAAAACAAAAATGAATGAAAATTAATTAAAATGAACGTTTAAAAAAGTAGTTTGGGGTCGCGACCCCCCTTCCACCCCCCACAAACAAATGTGATAGCAACCTTCCGAAATCTGAAACGTAACAAATCGGCTGATGTCGCACAATTATTAAAATCAAGATGATGCATGTGAGGTTGGACAAATGAGAATCATAGTCATTTATGGATTTACATATAAAACACAAAACAACAAAATAAAAGTAGGTACTGCCATGGCGTGTCATCCCTTGACAATCTGTGAATCACAGCCTGCAAGACAAAAAGTAAGATAAAATTGTGTGTTATGCGCCCATCAAAAGAGAGAGAGAAAGAGTGAGAGAGAGAGGAAGAGAGAGAGAAAGAGTGTGTGAGAGAGAAACAGAAAGAGAGAAAGTGTGAGAGAGAGGAAGAGAGAGAGCAAGAGAGAAAGAGTGTTAGAGAGAGAAAGGAAGAGATGGAGAGGGAGAGTGAGTGCCGACACTCCAGACAAAACCCTCACAGCTCACCTTTCGCCACCGGTGTGTCTCCAACTACGTGCCCGGACATACTGCAGCCCTCAAGCTCACTCATCTGAAACATAGTATAGAATCAGTAATGGCAGAGTACATACGACTGCACACGCCTTCTTCGTTGTCCCGCCCCTGCACACCCAGGCTGCTGCACACTATCCACTCCCGCCGCCGAGAGGTGTCAGCCCGCCCCTGCGCACCCAGGCTGCTGCACACTATCCACTCCCGCTGCCGAGAGGTGTCTGCCAGCCCCTGCGCACCTAGGCCTCACTGCTCACCTTTCCGCCACCGGTGTGTCTCCAACCACGTGCCGGGACATACTGCAGCCCTCAAGCTCACTCATCTGAAACATAGTATAGAGTCAGTAATGGGAGAGTACATACTACTGCGCACGCCTTCATCGCTGTCCTGCCCCTGCGCACCCAGGCTGCTGTACACCATCCACTCCCACCGCCCAAAGGTGTCTGCCCGTCCCTGCCCACCCAGGCCTCACTGCTCACCTTTCGCCACCTGCGTGTAGAAAAGAGGGCCCACCATGTGCCGTTGCAAGCCCCAAGCCCGGGGTGAGTGGACAGGGCACCCTCCACAACATGCAGCCCCGCTTAGCAGGCCACCAGGTCTCACATTTGGTGCTGCGTCTTGATTTTACCATGGCAGAGGGCATACATGTGCACCCGTCATCATCGCAGGTTGCTCACCCGCTCAGCTCTTGCAGTGCCACTAACTCTGTGACCAGCGAGGCCAAGCCACGTGGCAGTAGGCCCCCGCTGTTCAATGGCTCAGGCCTACACTGCGGTCCAGCAGGGCACACAAAACCTGGCCTGTCTTGACCGCCGGGATGGGACATCATCGCAGGCTGCACACCCACCTACCTCAGTGCACCGAAGTCAGTGTCCCATGGCAGTGTGCCTGTGCCAGCCGCAGTGCATTCGGTGCCAGCAAGTCTGAAATGGAAAAAGCGTAGAGCACGTGCGCCCGGTCTTTTTTGTTGGCAGGGTCACGTGTCCTGTAACGCCTGTGCTTGATGGGCGTGGTGTGGGTGTAAACCAGCCATGAGGGAGTGGCTGTGGCGTACTGACAACTAGACCTGTGACCAGCAGATCACTGCAATGAAAACCTGGGCCATGTAGCGTTGTCATCCTTCCCTGTAAGCCTAAGGGGAGTAGGCTTGCCTGGCGTATGCTAGTCCTGTGTGAGGCTGTGAAGAATGACTCCGGAGCTATGGGCGTGGTTCCGTCATGGGCTGTATGAGGAATCAACTGATGCGGGTGTCTCTGTTGTAGTGCTGCCGCCACCCAGGCCTCAAGCGCCAATATGTCACCTTGTGACCCAAGTCCCACAACATGGCCAACATGGAAGGTAGGGGGAATCACTGACCCTACATTCATCCATACTTCCACACATGAAAGATCGTGGACATGACACATCTGTGTGTATATAAATGTTTATTGCATAGTCAGTGGAGTGTTGCAGCTGTAGCAATACAGGGCCATGCAAAGTCCGAATATCAGTTTTTGGCACATGGAGGGCAGCCACTTAGAGCCAAGCTTGTGCTCGGGGGTAAGGCTGCGCCAACATATGTATTTATCAAATCCCCAAGCACCTATAAATTCACTATATATATGCAGTACTCTAATGAAACAGTCTATACACATGTACTTATACAATGACCGAGACGAAGTTACATAACCGCAGTTTACCCCACTGCCAGAGGTAACATGGTTGCGTGCGCTGTCCACAGCACAATGTAAGGTGGTAGGGTCCAGGGGCATCATGCATACATAATGAACACATGGACACAGTTAGATAGATAGTGGAACTGGGTACGGGCACGCTCGGCCCCTTTTTATTACCAGGGTCACATGTCCAGTGACGTCTGTGCTGGATGCGTCTGGGGTCAGTGTAAGCCAGCCCTCAGGGAATGATTAGTGCTGGCGACAGGTACAACAGTAATTATCAGATCACACACAGATATTCAATCATAAAGGGTCTATGACTTGTGCTGCACTATGGTAGGGGCACCAGATGTGAAATAATACACAAAAGATTCTATCGTAAAGTTTCCTTGACTTGTGGTGCACTGAGGTAGTGGCAGCAGATCTGAAATTATACACAAAAGAGTCTATCATAGAGGGTCCATGAGTTGTGCACTGAGAAAGGGGCATCAGGAGCATTCAGCATGTGCGCAGGCAACGATGATGCATGGTGTGGCGGACCGCACTGGGAGCAATGTGTCTTGCCTACTGGACTGCATCATCTGCAATCGCAACTCGATCTGAATTGCAAGCCCTGCTGTCCGCAGTGTAGGCGGAGGCAGCGGTCAGCAAGGGTCCACAGCCATGTGGCATTGAGTTGAGCTGCACAGTTAGTGGCACCAGAAGCATTCAGCATGTGTGCAGCCTGCGATGATGCGTGCTCTGGGCGGGCCGCACTGGGAGCAATGTCTCTTGCCTACTGGACTGCGTCATCTGCAATCGCGACTGGATCTGAATTGTGAGCCCTGCTGTCCGCAGTGTACATCGAAGACAGTAGTCTGTACAGACATAACTCTGCGGTGCTGTGCCACTGGGTTCAGAGGGGGCCTGTGTCGTAGAGGCCCGCGGTCACGGCGGCAGCCTCGTGGCAGGGTGAGGGTCGCCGCTCTGGCAGACGCATTGGCCTTCCCAGAAGTGAACCACGCCCAGAGCCCCGGCCTATTTATTCACACTTCTACGCTAGAGTCCCGTACATTGGACCAGCCCACTCTGCTTCCGGTTCTGCCCACTGCCTCAGGTAACATGGTTGCGTCCACTGTCCACAACAGTATAAGCACCATCAACATAGGTTTAATGGACATTATAATTAGAAATTAGTATTTAAAAAACCTTAGAAATTCACTGTTAAAACCATAGGTTTCAGGGACGTTATAGTTAGAAATTAGCTTTTGAAAAACCTTAGAAATTCACTGAAAAAACCATAGGTTTCATTGACGTGATAGTTAGTTGGACATTTCACTTGTGACATGGTCAGTGACATCACTGATGACATCACTGAGGACATCACTGATGACATCATCCATGTGATAATTTTATGCACCTCCTTACACCCTAATATAACCTTTGATACACCCACTCTAAAATACAGACTACCATTTTTGAAACCAGAGACAAACCAATAGCAGTTACTACATACCCACTGACTAATTCCTAGGTATACACACACATTCATTCATTCACCCATACAGTCAGTCATACATGCAGTCACTCATCAATACAACACTATCATATGCACTCATACACCTATCCAGACACTCACACACTGTCACTCATCCCTAGAGTTATTGACACACCTAGCCAGTCATGTAAAGAATCAATAACACTGCCATTTACTCACCTACACAGTTATACACACACCACCTCACTCATTTATAAATATACTAACACATACTTACTCTCTTATACAATCACTGATACAAGCACACACTCATCCATACAGGCAGTCTCACAATCACTCACTCACATATAGTCATTTATATACTCCAACACTCACATATACTGCCTTTTATGTAGTTACTCACACATGTACCACTGAGACATCTAAACACTCACGAACACACCCATACACACACTCACCCACCTATACAGCCATTCACAGACACACTCTTGAACTGATACACCCAGTGAATCACCTACTTACACATCTATGCACAAAGTCACACATCTCACCCACCCACACAAACACTGAGGCACCCATACAGATACTCATGTAACCAATGAATAACCCATAAAGAAACTCATGTAGCTACTCACCAACCCATGCAGCAGCTTACACAACAACAGACAGACTGATACAGACATTCACACAGTTAGGCACTAACCCATGCATTCAGTAAGAAACTATCAATCACTCACTTATACAGTCAGTCACACACCTACTAAATCCTCCACCCAGACACTCATACACGAACTCATTCTTCAATACACCTTGGCATTAACATATATAAAACATATTTAAACTTTACAGAAAAACACATTCACTGGATGATGTCATGAGTGATGTCATCAGTGATGTCATTTAAGATGTCATCAGTGATGTCATGAGTGATATCACTGACCATGTCATGAGTGATGTAATATGTGACGTCATCAGCAGTGCATTGCGGGGGCGCGAGTTATAGTTAGCTCTACTAACTATAACGGCCGAATTTCTCTGGTTTTGTACGAATGAAATGTCCAACTAACTATAACGTCAATGAAACCTATGGTTTTTCTAGTGAATTTCTAAGGTTTTTTTAATGCTAATTTCTAACTATAACGTCCCTGAAACTTATGGTTTTTTCAGTGAAAAAAAATATGGAAAAAAACAAAAAAAATAATATATATTGGCTTTTTAGTAGAGGACCGCTGACAAACTCTACGGCCACGACCACAACCTTTGAAGAAAAACGTAGAAGGAACAACAAGCGTAGGCAACAGATAAGGACAAGCCGGCGTGCGAGGACATACCAAGAGGGGCAGAGGGGGAAAAAATGGTAAAAACTTCCCCACTGTCTACCACTCCTGACAACACGGTGGTAAATCTATCCGATACAGTCCTCACAAAGGCAGAATCACAACTACTATCATTGGGTTTATCTTTTTGTCCTAAAAACTCTTTCAACTACATTCAATCTCGTATTGATGTTTTTAAATTTATTCGTAAACTTAAATTGAAAAAACATTACAAATTGAACAAAGCACAAGAACAGGCCATTGTGGTTACTAACATCAATCAACCCATTAGCAACTTTCAAGTTTCTGATACCAACTTATTACGCACTATGCAGGCATTGAACAATGAAGATGATAATGCTGTAGAATCTACGCAAGATGAACTATTGGCAATGGGCATTGCAAGCAATTCTCCCTGTACTAGTCCTTTTCGGCCTCCTTCAACTTTCATTCCAGTGATGCCAGATGCTTTTAATGATGTGGTCATTGAAGATCTTAAAGTTTTGAATTTCAATACGCTGCGCAAACGTAAAAGATACAAATATATGGAAACACAATATTCAAATTTGATGCGCAAACTTAAAAACAACTCCAACCTGATCATCAATAAAGCAGACAAGGGTGACAACATCGTAATTTGGCCACGGAATTTATACATGGAGGAAGCAGGTAGACACCTTAATGACAATACTTGCTACAGGAAAGGTACATTTAATGACATTAGACATACAAAAGAGATAGTGATTAAGGAATTGGGACAATGGAAAAGAGATGGTTTGTTAAGCATCAGGAATTTAATTTTTTGAAAAATGATTTTCCTATCATTCCGACTCTGTATTTCATCCCAAAAATACATAAGAAGGTAACACCAATACCAGGCCTTCCAATAATATCGGCCCAACGGAGTCTCCTTGAACCGCTATCCAAGTATGTAGACCACTTTCTCCATGAATATGTGGAAAGCCTTCCATCTTTTATCAAAGATACAGGACATTTTTTATCCAAACTCAATGCTATCCAATGGAAAGATGACTATGTATTTGTTGTAATGGATATTTGTACTCTTTATACTAGTATCCATCATGCTGACGGACTCAAAGCAGTAAAATACTTTCTAGACAAACGCAATATCAAATACCGCCAACACAATGAAATTATCTGAAAAATGATAGAATTGTGTTTAAATAACAATTATTTCTTGTTTAATCGTGAAGTCTTCCAGCAACTTCGTGGTGTTGCGATGGGGGCATGTTTCTCCCCCAGCTACGCATGTTTGCATGTTGGTTGGTGGGAGGAACATGTCCTCAGGGGCACCCATGGAGAACTGTTTGACTTTCATGTGGTGGAACTTTGGCGTTTTATTGATGACGTACGCATGATTTGGAAAGGATCTCCTGAATCTGCAATTGATTTTGTGAAAACTATCAATGTTAATGATCTGAATTTACAGTTTAGTGCAGATATCAGTCAATATAGTTTACAATTTCTTGATGTAGAAATCTACATTGACAACAATACAATACAGACTAAACTGCATAGAAAATCTACAGCAGGCAATGCCATACTTCATGCGAGCAGCTCTCATCCAGGTCATCTAATCAAAAGTATTCCATATGGGGAATTTTTAAGAATGCGGAGAATTTGTAGCTCTGACAAAGATCTTGTCGAATGCCAAACACAAGCACAGAGTAGATTCATGGCCCGAGGATATGGTCCTAAACTGTTAGAACAGGCTAAGATAAGGGCCAACAAGAACACTAGAAAGCAATGTTTGGATATTGAAACCAAGGGGAGAAGAAAAGAACTTGTTTGCGGCAGTAGTGATATTGGCTTAGAGAATGATCAAATAAGAATGATAACCACATTTAGTACTGAGGAGAGAAAGGTTAGGGGCATTATCAATAAACATTGGCCCATACTCAAAACCGATATAACTCTATCTCCGATACTACCCGATCAGCCTCTTATCACCTTTAGACGGGCACCCTCAATGAGGGATGCACTAGTTAAATCTAGTCCTGAGGTGACAAACGCCACTAATTGGCTATCTAAGAAAACAGGCTTTCATAAGTGTATTACATGTCGGGCTTGCAAATTTGGCATTAATACAACAGAATATAGCAACACATTTGACCCTGTTCCGATCAGAATAAAAGGACTGTTCACATGTCGCACAGATCATGCGGTATATGTACTTGAATGTACTTGTAAATTAAAATATATTGGTAGCACCAAATTACAAGTATTTAACCGCATCTTACAACATTTAAGGGCAATAGTGATTTCAGACCAGAGTTATCCAGTAGCTTGTCATTTTAAACTAGTACATAACAATAAGTTAAGTGATTTGAGCTATTTTGTTATCGATTCAGTACCTAAAATATTTGAGAGGAGGGAACAGGGAAAAACAATGAAGACTACTGGAATCAAAATACATTTTACTTCTTGATACTAGGATCCCCAATGGTTTAAATACAGGAGAGGATCTCCACAATTTTTTGTAAATTAGGAACATTACTATTTTCTGTAAAAATGTAAAAATCTGATTCCACTCTCTGCTGCTATATGTAAATCATCATGCACTATAGTCAATGAAAAAGGATTGGTTTTTTAACAGTTTTTTTAGAGCGGCTCCCTTGGACTGGTTGGGGTCTGGTTTTTGCCATAGTTTTTAATTATGGTTTTGAATTGTGGTGACTCCAGATACTCTAGCTGGTTTCCATTAGGGGTTGTTCTTTTAGACTGTTTTTAATATTTTCCTTGGATGTTATTTTAGAGAAAATGTTTGATATGATGTATCATTTGGTGCTATGTTGAAACTTTTTTTATGTATATTATCTACATGAATTTAATTTATATGTTTTCTCAGTATGCATTTACATACAGGATTCCCTTCAATGAATTTATCCAGACAGTATATGCATATTGAAATGGAGTTGTTAAAATTTAGTGCACTGACATTTTAGAAACTTGATTACTTGGTAGGAAATGATTAGATATTAGCACGGCCATCTGCCCCCCTTTTTGTTTTATACTTTTTTTTCCATCATTAAGATATGATGTTAATATCTGTTATGCATGGATAATTTTGCACTTATTAATTTTATGCACTTGCACTTTCCCTCAACATTTGTGGTCTTTTGATATAAGGATTTATTGGAATTGAGCAGTATGTCTCATTGTGTCATGGGGAGGAAGTCAATAACCACTTGGTTTTATTTATATATTTTTATTAACTGTCTATTTATGTCAAAGTAAGGTATTTATACTATTTATAATAATTATTTATATAAATATCGATTGAGAATTTTAGAAAATGAATTTACTACGTAGTAGTATGTTTTCTAGCTCTACCAGTATCCTCTGTTCATGTGACCTATAGTTGTTAAGGGAACCATTACAAATAGCCCATTTCTGTTCCGGGGTGTCATGTGATCAAGGCTGTGGCGACGCGGCCGAAACGCGTCATGCTGACTGACTGACTGGGCGAAATAAAGCTGAGATAATCAAATTTGCACTGTTGTGGTCCGTACCTGTGTTCGAGTTACAGAGCATCGTGGTAATTCAGGAGTGTTTTGTTTCATATATATATATATATATATATATATATATATGTATGTATATGTATGTATTATCTACTGACTAGTTATAGTTACAACCTAGTTTTCATAGGAAATCTCAAAATTCGATTTTGAATAACTTTGGCGCCGGTTGACGAATCCTCGCAAAATTTTCAAAACTAATGGGGCGCTCCGCTCAGCTCCTACCCTGAAAGTCTCGGGGTGATTCGTCAAGCGGGGGCCGAGAAAAAGGGGGTGTCCCAAAACGCATTTTCCCCATGCATTTTTCCATAGGACCTTTAGTCGCAGCTACAGCCCGAACGGCTGAACAGAATTACGTGAAATTTGGCAGAGAGGTAGCTATAAGGTCAAGGAAGTGCCTGGTGTAAATCTGTTCAGTATTTCCTGAGAAAATAGCATTTAAAAGCATATCAATATCTATACGCGCGCACCGTGCGCGCACTGTGTGCGCACCCTGCCGTGCGCGAGCGCAATTCTGATTGGTTGTTAGATGTCGGTAAACATTCGAATCGGTCAAAACCAGGAAGTGTCGGCCGCCATTTTGTCTCTCGCAGTCTGAGGGGGTGAAAAAAAAAAGTAAAGAACTTGAAAAGGGGGCAGAGTGGACAGTTCCTGACCCCCTAGCCTTGGTCAGGAGGTCACAGAAGGACCCCCAAGGGAGAAAAAAACAATAAAAAAAAAAAAAAAAAATCGCGAGGTGCGCGCACGGCACGCGCTGCGAACCATCGCGCACCGAGTGCCCACAGTGCGCGCACGGAGCGTGAAGCGCACCGTGCGTGCACGGTGCGCGCACCTCGCGATTTAATAAAAAAAATAATAATTTCACGGAGTGCGCACGGTGAAAAACCTGAAAAAAAAAATTCTAAATACATAACTTAGCATTTTAAAAAACGTACAAATTCACTGAAAAAACCATAGGTTTCACACACGTTATAGTTACGAATTAGCATTTAAAAAACCTTGCAAATTCACTTAAAAAACCATAGGTTTCACACATGTTATAGTTAGCTGGACATTTCACTCGTAAAAAACAATGAAATTCCCCCGTTATAGTTACTGCAGGCAACTATAACTCACGCGACCGCAATCCTCTGCTGATAACGTCAGATATTACATCACTGATGACATATGTGTCTTTATGAAAAATAAATATTTGTAATATATGTATAGCTAAAGATTAATGGAAGAAGACATGGGTAAATAAGTGTCTAAATACAGTGATGTAATATCTGACGTAATCAGCAGAGGATTGCGGTCGCGTGAGTTATAGTTGCGTGCAGTAACTATAACGGGGAAATTTCATTGGTTTTTTACGAGTGAAATGTCCAGCTAACTATAACAAGTGTGCAACCTATGGGTTTTTAAGTGAATATATATATATATTACACCAACGATCACTCCATCAAAGCAACCAGAGGACACAGCGGGGAGCAGGAAATCCATTTATTGGACACCACCGGCATAATGCATTTCGGCACATTTGCCTTCCTCAGATGCCGCTGATAACACAGGGGTAACACCCACACAACCTTTGAAACTCATAAGGCTCTCCCATTGGTGGGAGTTCAGCTGTCCCCACTTAAGTTATTAAAGTCTCTGCTGCAATCTCGAGTCCTAGACTACAGCTCCCAGCATGCCACTTGCCAGGTGAGTACTTGCTGAGGGAACCAATGTTCTTAATTTGGCGGTGTTAGTCCGTACAAAGGGGTGCTTTGTTGTTTAGTGGTGAACCAGGGTCAGGGGGTGTCCTAGATCTCCTTGGGTCCCCTACGTCCGGCCCCAATTACAAGAGTGAGCCGGGCCACGAAATGCTAATACAATGACTGCCTTCCCCTGTGAAGTCACGGACTGCTCCTGGCAGAGGCCACTTGCTTGGCCCGATCTCGAGGCGGTCCTAGGCTGCTCTATCCCTTGAGAAAAATTGCCACTTTGCCAGAAAGAAGCCCAGGACACTTCAGGACGGGTCCTCTAAACGCACTCCTGGCAGGCGCGTATAACATTACACCAACGATCACTCCATCAAAGCAACCAGAGGACACAGCGGGGAGCAGGAAATCCATTTATTGGACACCCCCGGCATAATGCATTTCGGCACATTTGCCTTCCTCAGATGCCGCCGATAACACAGGGGTAACACCCACACTACCTATATATATATATATGCCACAAACCTCGCTTTGCTGTCTTCTTCAAAACAAACGAGCGTAGACCCAGGTTTGGTGCAAATATATTTATTCCAACACACCATCAGTCGCCATCATGTATATATACACACATATATATAATGGGTAGTTATAGTTAGGACCATGTTCCCAAAAGAAGAGCATTTTGGGGTTTGCTTGTACCTTTGGCAGCATTTCAAGTATCTTCACAAAACTTTCTTTTAAAAAGCCCTTTAAAAAAACATCTCATCTACCTCAGCTCTATCCTGGGAAGGTTTTGGGTGATCCTTGAAGCGGAGGCGAGAAAACGGGAGGGGGCTCACAACAAGTATTTCTCATTCATTTTTTCATAGGAAAACTGAACAGCGATAGTGCAGAAACTGCTATATAGAATTACTCCAAATTTGTCAAAAAGCTAGATTATGGTCCAAAAAGTGCTAAATAGAATTACTTCAAATTTGTCAGAAAGCTAGATTATGGTCCAAAAAGTGTGCCTTTTGTGATTTGGTGTAAATCCTTGCAGTAGTTTCACAGAAATCCAGATGTGCAGAGCTGCCAGTTCTAGAGATAAGATTTGATTGGCTGCCAACACATCAACATAGTTGTGATGGCAGTCATTTTAGGACTCAGTCCCCTGTCCTGGAAATACGTTTAACAAAAGATATAATGGGGCAGGGTATGGATACCCTACCCCATCAGGACCAGGTGAGGGGTCTCCCTAGGACCAACAATGTAATTGTTTAACAAAAATGTGCCACAAGTTCATAGTGGATCAGCAAATCAACAGAATCTTTTTTTAAAAGCCCCTTGGGTAGGCCAGGGCATGTGAGGACTGTGCATATTGTTTAATAAGGGGAGGGAGGAATGCAGGCTCCCCTCCCCAGGCCATTTCCAGGCCCTGAGGACCACATCCCCTGAGGTCGATACTTTTACTAAGCGAAGGGGGGTGTCCCCTCCCCACGCCATTACCAGGCCCGGGGGACCCCATACCCTGATGTTGAGTTAAAAATGTATGGGAGAGTAGCATAAACATCCACCCAAGCCACCTTGAGGCCCTGGTAACCAATCCCCCAGGACCGATAATTTAATATTAGGGGAGGGGAGAGGGCATCAGGCCCCGGGGACACCATCCACGAGGCCATTTAATTAAAAGGGGAGGGTGGTGTGCTCCTTCTGTCCCTGAGCCATTATATAGCCCCGAGGACCACATCTCCTTGGGCCAGCTCAGGTACAGTGTCCCAGGGACCTTAACCCCTGGGACACTATTGTTTCTATGACCGCAAGAGCGCAGGCAGGGAACTCCTATATGCTAACACAAGGAGATGATGGATGAAGTGCTGAAACTTTCAGACACTCACCCCCAGTCACGGATCTGGATTGAATCCATCATTATTCTTTAGCTCACTTTGCCACCCCAGTTCAGACCCAGCCATATGCAAATCTGTCATGCCCCTGTTCCTCATGGGAACAGTCCAGCCTGAACTAACAAGCCAGGTCTTCCCTGGACTGGAAACAAGCATCCTGGGACCGGTTTCAAGGTAACACCCCTCATCAGCCTACCTAGCTTGAATCCCCTAGCTTAGTGAGTCTGTTAGTGAGGGGCTGCATGGATGAGTGAGTGTGTGCATTGCTGTGTCAGTGAGTGAGTGCATGTGTCTGTGGTATATGGGTGAGCATCTGGGTATGTGAAAGGCAGTATAGGTGAGTGATGGGGTATGTGAGTGACTGTATAGGTGAGTGAGTGTTTTTGTAACTGTATGGGTAAGTGACTGTGTGATTGACTGAGAAGTGTGAGTACCTCTATGAGTGATTGACTCCAGTGTGTGAGTAGCTGTATGGGTGTATGAGTGGATATGTCAGTGGCTGTATTAGTGAATGAGTGGGTGTAAGAGTGGCTGTATGAGTGAGTAAGTGGATGTGTGTGTCGATCTATGAATCAGTGAGTGGCTGTGTAAGATCTTGTATCGGTGTGTGAATGGGTTTGAGAATGGTTGTGTAGAAGTTGGAGTGGGTGTATGAAAGGTTATATGGGGTGTGAGTGGGTGTACCAGACATTCTGTGGATGATGTCATGAGTGATGTCATTTGAGATGTCATCGGTGATGTCATCAGTGATGTTACTGACCATGTCATGAGTGATGAAATATGTGAGGTCATAAGCAGTGCATTGCGGGGGCGTGAATTATAGTTAGCTCACCTAACTATTACTGCTAAATTTCACTGGTTTTATACGAGTAAAACCTTAGCCTAACTATAGTATCCCTGTAACCTTTGTTTTTTGCAGTGAAGTCAAAGGTTTTTACATTTTTAATTACTAACTATAACGTCCCTGTAACCTTTATTTTTTTCAGTGAACTTCTACGTTTTTTAAAGTATCAGTCGCATTTGCAGAGTGGTGGAGGAAGGGGGTGCGCCTCCGACTACTTCTCAGGAATCTGTTATACTTGCTGCTCAGCCAGTGTGAGTGTGGTGTAGAATGTTGGAGCGTGATGATGCTGTAGAATGTTGGATGAGTGAGGTTGGCAGTTGGTGTATGGGCTAAGCAGCAGGAAGCCTGCTCCTGGTGGGGCTCTCTGTACTTTTACTCCTGAACTTACCATCTTAATAAATACCACCTAAGATACCCAGGAGTTTGGATTTTCGTTTGTTTAGAAAATGTTGGCGACGTTTTGACTTAGAAGAACCTGCCTGTAGGAACTGGTTGTGTGAAAAATTTATGGAAACAAGATCTTCAAGAAATTTGTGTCTATAGGAATTACAGTAAGAGGTACCTTTTTTGAATCTACTAACAATGAGTGAAATACTGAGTCTGGCAGCCCTGAGCCCCACCAGTGACCTCAAAACCAGTCGGCCCCAACACGGGCATGCCAGATCTAACCCAGCTGTGTGCGTCCCTGTGTATTTCACCGTGATGCCGTATTGCCAGCCTTATGTGTGGGAATAGGCTACTGGGTCGTGAACAGCATGCCAACTGTCTGTGGCACGAAAGCAACTCATCGGAAGCCCAAAGGAATTGGCAAGAGCGACATGTGAGAGCAACATGTGATGAGCACAAAGGGTCTCTGTGTTGCATCGGGAAAAAAATTGAAAGCAAATTGTGTAATTAGGCCTTTGCTGGCATTTGATTGGGCCAAGCAAAGCTGACCACTCCTGGGATGCAGCATTTGAACACTCCGTGAGGCGCAGCGCTCATGTTCAAACTTTGGTCGTTGACAGTCGCTCGCGTGCCTGGTTTGCCTGGTGGCTGGTGCGAGTCATGTTGTCGGGTTCTCGAGGGACAGTGAGTATCCCTGGTGCGTGGCGGTTTTCCACCGCAGGACCTCAGGGTGGTGCGTATTAAGTGGAAGGGATGTTAACACTTCAGAAGTTGAGGAAAATGAATGAGAAAACCCTTCTCACCTCAACGGTCTGGTTCGTGCTCAAGCTCCTTGCGGTGCCAGCGCAAGCTCCCACATTGGGAGTCTTGTGAAGTGATAAGGAGCCCTGCAACATGACGTTGCACAGCACGTACATGCTTGGAGCCACCCAGGATGTTTTTTTCAGATGTGCTGCCATCTTGAATTTGTCTCCTCCCGCCGATGCGTGGAAAACATCGGAGCCTGGAAATCATTGGAGGGGCACTTCAAAATTATATGGCCAGTGCCACATACATCGAGTTGACTACATCGGTTTCTGCTCTGCCTGAATGACATTGACAAGTTGGCTAAAGCGTTATGATGCTTTATTCTTGAACACTCACTGTATTTCTAGTCTGCCGTGTTAAGTACTGGCATCACCTTGCATGTTCACAGCGATGAGCATTTTAAAGGAAAAAAAGGAGACACCAGACTTGCTGTTTTTGAAGCTGCCCTGGTTTGAAGGAAGTACTGCTTTCTTCGTAGCTTTGTGCTATGTGTTTTTTTTTCTTGTTGCCAGTTCGTGTAGAGGTGCGTCGAATCGGGGCTGAGCTGTGGCATTGACAGTGTATGGGACTGGTTTCTGGGCTTCTCTTTCAGAGGGCCTCTGGGTGCACGGCCCAGCAACAGAAGTGTACATGTAATATGTTCTGCTGTAAGTCATGCTTCTGTGTGTTTTCAGCTGGTAGAGTGGTTCCATCAGGACCTTCCTGAGTGGTATTCTGGAAAAATCTCTTCACTGTGGTGGGGTTTCTGACAGAGTGATTCTTGCGAGTATCTTTACTGTGTTAAGCCAAGACAGAGTTTGAGAGGCTCTGTGTGGAATGATTGTTTGGGTGTTTAGTCACTCTGGGTTACCACAATGGTGTGGTTGTGGGGGCATGTAAGTGAATCCCTCACTGTTGGTGGTATGTTTGTGAGAAGGCTTTTAGGTACTAAGCCTCTCTGGTCTACCACTTTTTTTGGTGGGTGTGGGGTGATTGAGGCATATCACCCTGTTGGTAGGTGTCTGTGTTGACTTATAGGTGTTAAGCCATTCTGGGTAACCACCATGGCATGGAAGTGGGTGGATATATGTGAATCCCTTGTGGCCGGTGGTGTGTGTAAGAGAAGGCTTTTAGGTGCTAAGCCTCTTTGGTCTGCCACCATTTTGTGGGTATGGGTTGATCTAGGTAAGTCACCTTGTTAATGTAGTGCTTGAGATGACTTTTAGGTCTTGAGTCACTCTGGGTTACCACTTTGGTGTGGTAGTGTGTGGATTTAAGTGAATCCCTCACGGTTGGTGGTATGTGTGTGTGAGATGGCTTTTAGGTGCTAAGCCTCTCTGGTCTACCACTATTTTTGGTGGTTGTGGGGGGATTGAGGCATATCACTCTGTTGTTATGGAGTGTGAGTGACTGGGTAGGAGTCACTCGTGTCTTCCACCTTTATGTGGGTGGTGGTTGACTGTATGTAACACCCATTTGTATTGGCGTTATAGTTGAGAGGTGTGTGCTTGTTTATTTTTCATGCATTCCTTCCACTCCTGTATGGTTGTGGTATGGTCTCACATTAGTGTATTTGTTTTGTTGTGGGGTGATCTCTACTGCACTGTTGGGGTTTGGTTTCCTGTGTGTTCACGTTCATTTCAGTCTGGCCAGCTGGTATGTTTGTGGCATAAGGGGTTTGGTCAGTTATGTGTGGTGTAGTAGTATGCGGGTTTGTTTGGTTGTGTGTGGATAGGGAGAAGATTTGGGTAAGCGTAGTCTTTTTGTTTTCATAAAGACTGTTTTTATCTTGCCCAGTTCGTTGTTTTCATTAATGTGTGCACATGGGTGGGCATTGTCATTTTCATAATTTCATATCTTATGTTAACATTAAAGTCAATTGTTACATTCTTCTGTGCTTTCTTTGCATTTTGATGTTAACTTGTTCGCCCATTGTACTCTGTTTTCTTTGCTTTTGATCTTAACTTTTATGCCCTTTAGTCATCTTCAGGCCTTTGCAATGGGTCCTCATGGTACTTCTATGCATGTACCTGTCACCATTGTGTAATTGTCCTGGGACCATTGCATTGTGCTCTTGTTCACTGTAAAGAAGGGAGATGTGTTATACTTGCTGCTCAGCCAGTGTGAGTTTGGTGTAGAATGTTGGAGCGTGATGATGCTGTGAGATGTTGGATGAGTCAGGTTGGCAGTTGGTGTATGGGCTGAGCAGCAGGAAAGCTGCTCCTGGTGGGGCTCTCTGTACTTTTACTCCAGAACTTACCATCTTAATAAATACGATTCCCAGAAGCTTGGATCTTCGTTTGTTTACAACAGAATCCCACTGTGTAAGACTTACAGGAGGTACCAGGAGAGCTTCTTGCCCCCAAGGTTCCTCAGGAGTAAAGTGGATTTGATACCCCTACATGTTTGCATAATGGTGGAGAAAGGAGGCATGGCCTCCAAAGACCTCTTAGCAATCCGCTTGTGTGGGAGTTACTGGAGATAACAGGAGGGGTAGTTGTCCTACAAGGACATCCTTGGGAGCCAACTACCCCTCCTGTTATTTCTAGTAATTCCCACACAGAGGGATTGCTGACACCTTTTAGGAGGCCACGTACCCTTTTTTCACCACTCTGCAAACGTGCCTCCTGGCCCAGTGCTAGTAGGGAGATGACGTCCCCTTGGCTCCTGAGGGTCCTTGGGGGCCAACTAGCCTTCCTGTTACCTCCAGTAAGACCCACACAGCTGGATTGTTGAGAGATGTCAGAGGCCACGTCACCTTTCTCCACCATTCTGCAAATGCGCCTCCTGGTGCACTGATGCTGGGGGAAGAAGTCTACTTTAGTCCTGAGGCCCTCAGGAGGCATGTGGACATCATCCCTCCACCAGCAGTGTGCCAAGAGATGCGTTTGCAGAGTGGTGGAGAAATGGGGTGTGGCCTCCAATCACCTCTCAACAATCCAACTGTGTGTGGCTTACGGGAGGTAACAGGAGGACTGGTTGGACCCTAAGCACCCTCAGCAGCCAAGGGGACTTTATCCTCCAACCAGCAGCACGCCATGAGGCGCATTTACAGAGTGGTGAAGAAAGAGGCCGTGGCCTCCAGTGAGCTTCTGGCTTTTTATTTTTATTTTTATTTTCAAGGAACGAGTGCCGCGTGGCCCCCCTTCCCTGTACCATTTTGGGCCACAGGAACCCAATCACCTGGGGCCTGCCCTTTAGAAAAAAAAGAATTTTAGAAAAAAAGGAGGGGCTTGTAGGAGAGTAGGATCTGCTTCTTATGGTTACCCCCACTTTTTGCTGATGTTTCACTGTTTTTCGACTTTAGTCTGGCTGGGATCCTGCTATTCAGGGCCCCAGCCTTGCTGCTTCCTCTCTAAATGGATTCCATGTACTTTAGATACACTCCAGATGGGATTCTGGGGTACCCTTATAAGTCCCTAGTATATGGTATACTATGTACCCAGGGCATATGTACCCCAGAGGCCTACCAGGGGCTGCAGCATGTATTATGCCACCCTTGGGAAGCCATTCAAAATGAAACAATAGGTCTGCTACAGCAGCCTGTGTAAGGTGGTGTATGCACCCCTTACTCAGATATAGGTTCCCTATATCTATCCATATCACTTCACATATAAACCTATCAGTCAGCCCTATGGCAGGCCTTATCAATCCTGACGGCAGGGTGCTGGGTTTTATGTGAGAGGGTGCCCATGCATGAGCAGAGCCCCTTCATTCCTGGGTTGTTTGTGATGCAGCCAAACCATATAAACTTAAGTGCATTATAACCTCACGGTGACTGCTAACTTTGGAATGGCTGCATGGAAACATGTCGTGTTTGGTGTCAAACACCTTGGAATCATACCTCCACACCAGTAACTGTTGTGGGAGGTATGATTACACCCTACTAGAGGGAGAAACATGACTTCACTGGTACACCCGGTACCAGCCTCACAGACCCTGGCATCACAAAGTGGATGCTACTAGCCACAGACACGAGTCTGCCTCCTGTTGCTGGTCGAAACTCCAGCAGGGGAAGCCTGGACAATAGGTTTCCTGTCACAGGGAGGTGTAACCACCTCCCAGACAGGCTTTAGTGTATTGGGGCTGGGTGGGTGCACTCCAAGAGTACTTTGATGTCTGCACTGGGGCACATTTGGTGTCCCTGTGCATAGTCCAGCTCAAACCGGTTGCAGGGGCACTCAGCCCCCGCTCTGGCACGAAACTGGACAAAGGACATGGGTGTAGCCACCGTTCTGTCCTGCCCCTCCCATAGGTGGGTCCCCAGAGTTTGTCCCACCCCTTCCTTGGGTATAAAGTAGGAACCCCTGACTACAGGACTTTAGATTTACCTGGACGAAACTCTGCTACAGAATCCCAGAACTTCTACTATCTGCACGAAGTTGAATGACCGAAGAATCTCCCTTGGAGTAAAGGAGTTACTCCCATGCAAGGCAGGCACTCAAATGAATCTGATGATTTTGCAACACAGGAGGTGGGTTTCTAAGCTTCCCTGAGGCCGATCCGTTGTCTCAGCAAACCTGAGATCCAAAGCACTCGTGGGACCGTGCAACCCGAACCCCTGTACATTGTGACCATTTGCAGCAGCATATGCTTCTTGGCGATCCCTGAGGCTGTGCTTTGGGCTACTTGTAGTCCAGACCCCGAGCAGTGATTCCACCGAAGATTGCTGGCCTACACTCCTCGAGTGACCCGTGGGCTGGTATCTAGTGATTCCTCTCTAGGTCCCTTTGCGTTCCCTTGTCCATCGACTTGTGGGTCCCTGAGAAGGGTACTTTGACTTTCAACTGGCTTACCTAGTTGCTCCAGACGTGCCCTGACTCTCCATTGCTTGGGGAGTCCACAGGATCTCGCTGGTCCACACTGAAGCAGTTTTACTCTCACCGCGTCGGTTGCTGTTGCCAAGGCTTGTTGGTCTCCAATCCAGACACTGACCCCCAGCACTTGACATCCTTCGTGGGACAGCTCGCCTGCAGACTATGGTCATCATCGACGCTTCCTGGTCTCCGTGGCAGTGGAGTCAAGCTTCACCTCATCGCACCTGAAACACCCGACATCGGTGGGCATTCGTCTATCGTGCCCCTGGTCACTGGCAAGTGACCCAGACTCTGTCCCCTCTGCTTTCAGGTTCTTCACATCTTCAATCCAGGCTTGGATCACATGGGAGACTTTTCCTTTCCACAGCAGCAGCACTTTGCAGCAACTCTTCTTTCATTTAGTTATTCAAGAGGTTATAATCTGGTAAACCAAGCTGCTGTACACTCCTTCAAGACTTAACCTGAAGACTGCTCTCCATAGCTACCACTAGGATAGCTTTCAATAAAGGTTGTCTTAAACCTAATCATCAGTAAGGGTTGTTTGGACTGGTACAAGGTGCCCACTATAACTAGTGGACAGCATATACCAGGCCAACTTCTCACAGGGCTGCACGCCCCTTCCCTCCCGGACCATTTTCAGCTCCCGGAGACCCCATCCCGCGTGCCCAAGCCTGTAGTGTGGGTGCCCTGTTCCCACCCAGAGCACCCACATTTATAACGTTGGAAACCGCTGGGGAGCCTCAAGGCCCCCGCAGTCCCTGCGGGCTCTCCGCCTTCTGCTGGATCCAGCATTGCTTTGAGATCCAGGTAGCCGCAAATATAGAGCTTCCTGGATCCTAAAGCAACGTGTCTGTTTTCCCTGCTCACTTCACAATGGACAGGGAAACAGACACATGCTCTGCTTTCAGCATGCAAGAGCATCCTGTGCAGAGCACTTGTTTGCTATGGCTTGGTGTGAGCGGTGCGCCTGCCAAGCCATAGCAAACTGCAATGTCCCAAGGTGAACACCCCGGGACATTGCGGTACCCAGCCCCGGAGGGTGGTGGTCCCCAGGGCCAGGTCGGGCTCTACGAGGGGGGCCGTATGGACCCCTTCTTTGTTAAGTAAGCCCTGGGGAGGTAGTGGTCCACAACAGACCCCCTTCCTTATTGTATTTGTGCCCGGGGAGGGGGCGTCCTCCGCATTACTTTTTTTAAAATTAATTAATGTTTGTGCCCTGGGGAGATGGCAGTCCCTAAGGCAGCAGGGGGGCCAAGCGGGCCCTCCCTTATTTGCATACAGCAGTGCCCCGGTTAAGTGGCAGTCCCTGCGGCTATATGGGGCTTTGCATAAGCCCAAGAGGGGGGCCTATGAGCCCCACTTCTTCATGCCCTCTGGATTTGGCACACCCGCAGGCTTTACAAACAGAGACACGCGGGCGCCCGCTCGTCTTTTTTCTTTTTCTTTTGCCGCGGATTCGCAGATCCACAGCGAGTCAGCAGCAAAAAGTTTTCAAAAATACTTTGAAAACGTGGCAGGGTCCATGCGGGACTTCCCTACTATATCTGGGGGCCAGAGTTTCCCACCCTGCCCTCTTTTCTTAATTTTTTACTTTTTTTCTAGGACTCGGCTTCAAGCTGAGTCCCAATATGGCTGCCAACACTTCTTGGTTCAAGTGTTACCAGTCAATCAAATTTTAGTAGGATCCGCGAGTCCACTATGAGTACTTGCGTCCCCAGATATCTACATTTTTTAAACTTTACTTTCTCTGAAACTATTGAACGGATTTACATCAGATCACAATTAGCACGATTTCTGAGACAAAATGTAGCTTTCTACCAAATTTGGTGTAATTCTGTTCTGCAGTACGGGCTGTAGTTGTGTTAAAAAAATGAAAAATCTCCATAGACATAACATGGGGAAAAAAATGTTTTTGGGACACCCCTTTTTTCCCGCCCCCCGCTTGATGGATCACCCCAAAACTTTCAACACAGCAGCTGCACCAACAAGCATTTGCAATGCAATAGGTCTCGCATTTAACAGAGTTTGAGCTATTGGCATTGTAAATGACAATGCCTTTTATATATGTGTTGTTTTGAAAATAGATGAATAAAAGGCACTGTCATTTACAATGGCAATAGCTCAAACTCTCTCAAATGCAAGATATTTTACATTTCAAATGCATTCGGTGCCCGTGCTAGCCCTCTGAATAAATAAGACAAGCCACTGTTAACATTGTTAGGATTAGATAGGAAGATTTATGAGCAGCATGGATGGCGCTCATGAAGGTTGTTTGGGTTACTGCATTTCTCACCAGCTGTCTTAGTTAATAGAGTGCGTAAAGCGCTTAACAGGCCATTGCCTCAGTCCACGGAATGTAAAAAAAATTGCCAGAACCTTCAGAAGGCTAGAGTATCATAAGCACCGGCTGCGTTTTACTATCAGAACATTTGGCACCTTACCTATTTGAAAACACTGCCCCGTCTTTAAACAAGCACTGCAAAGATAACTAGAAAGGACTGTAGCAATAATGGGAGGGAAGTGCTGCATCTGCAACTGAGGAAGCAACAGATGGCCAGAGATGGCTAACCAAAAGAAACAATCGGTGATGTCCAGTGGGAGGGAACCAAGCACTCAAAAGCGGGACAAATGGACACTACTGACCAACCACAGTAAAGGAATTTCCAAAAGGCAGGCCAACCAACCAAAAGCGCTGGGTGGAGCTTAAAGCCCATATTCTGAATGCAACATGTCTCGAAGAGACAGCGCATGTGCTGCCTAGGCAAGACCTAAAAATGCCAAAAGGAACGAAAGTAATTAAAGTAATTAATTCAGGCAGTATCGTGATGGGTGTGCAGGGGGATGGGATCAAATGGGAGCCAGTGAAATAGTACTAGGGCACATACTGGGGGCATGTTAAATAGGTACTGCTTGGAGACTGGAGTAAGGAGAGTGGTAGGCAGTAACTGCCATGTCAAAAACCATGGGTGGAAAGAGGTCACCTGTGACAAGGCTGAGAAACTGATGGTTAGGTTGGAACGGTCAATGCAAGGCAATAGAAAGAAACAGCATTTCTAGCGAGATTTAGAACAACCTATGCCTTACTCTCACTATACAGAAGGGAAGGCGCCAAATATAAGCAGGGCCACTGGAATTATGTGAATATGCAACTGCTGCGATTTCCCCATATAATCATTAATTTACCACATTTGCCATATAAGCCACCATCTTCTGCAAAAGTTACTAAATATGCAGCAACACGTTGTGCTGTGCAGTGGAAGTACCTACGCAAAGGTTGATTGGTCACCTTTCTACTGCTTATTATTGTACCTGGGTGTTATAATGGTACTAATGAGGTGAAACCTGCACCCAGACAGTATTAATCTATTTAAAAATGACACAATAATAAAGTTATACTATAACAAAATGTGCTGCATAATATGCCTTTGACTTAATTTGGACAGCACCGGCATCCATTATGGTCCTCCACGCCACATAATTCCAGTGGCCCTGATAATAAGGTGCAGGGACGGTAGGCAACTAAAGCCACGCGTTTCACTTCTATTGAGCACCAAGGCCCTACAGGTAGCCGGCCGTTGGTTAAGGGCATCTCTCAAGGTATAGAACAGGAGACAACTACCCTGCATTGGTAGCTGCATGAGGACTGCAGTGGTTGGGGAGTTCGCACTGTTGCCCCCGTCTGTTACACGCGCGCATCCCACTGTTAAAGTTACGGGAGCCGACGGCCTTCCACTCAGAATACCAGAGCAGTGCCTTCGCTGCAGGCATCCCCTCCCTGCCTCCCTAAGAGGTGTGCTCTGCGGCACCCGGTGCCGCAAGGGACAGCACCTGTCACAAGTTTAACAGCTGCGCTGTGTGACAGGGGGCTCACTCTGCTCTGCAGTAGAGGCATGGCGCAGCGGGGAGAGCACGCTATGTCCCCGGCCCAATGCTCGGAGTATAAGGCAGCCGCCCCCTAGTTCAGACTGGCATGGCAGTCGACCACTGCACCGCCCATTCTTAGAAATGGCCCTACTTGCACACACAACCCCCTACTCTTTTATACAGTTCTGCACTGGCACACGGCCTTCCTTTCCTCGTGGAGACGGGCGTGATGCGCTCCCCGTACCCAATGGTCATTAACATCTCATGTCCTGACAGCGCAGCACTAGTGACCCCCCCTTCCTCGTGCCAAGACAAATCCACTGACACCCCCACACAATCAGCTATACTTTTAATGGGATCAAACCGTCAATTTTTAGCAGCAAAGAGGCACCGCGGAATAGTTCAAGTGCCTAGAGTGAGATATCCAGTTCAAGCACCACATATAATGCTCATAGGCATTATATAGACAGTCCGTCCAGCACTGTAACACTTATTGTACCTGCTACTAAGTTTTCATGGCACTGCACCGATAGATCTACAGACATGTTGCACAGCTATACAGAGACATCCCCACAAAGATACCCCCTCCCCTCCCTTTTAGTGCAAAGCACAGTACTGGGCTGTGAAATCACTATTTTCTGCACTGGCTGAACTCGTGCTCTCCCTTTACCTTGCGCTGGCTCCCTGCCTCCGTGAGGCGTGGGCTCAGTACCATAGAGTATAGCACCTATAATGGTGCACTGTGTGCATCGAAGGTTCATTGCCATTGAAGTATAGCACCTATAATGCTCCATTGCGTGAGTCAAAGGTTCATTGGCATTGAAGTACAGCACCTATAATGCTGCACTCCGTGAGTCACTGGCTCAGTACCATAAAGTATAGCACCTATTATGGTGCACTCCGTGAGTCACTGGCTCAGTACCATAGAAGTATAACACCTATAATGTTCATCTCCCTGACGCGTGGGTTTAGTACCATAGAAGTATAGCACCTATAATGGTCATCACTGTGACGCGTGGGCTCAGTACCATAGAAGTGTAGCACCTATAATGGTACACTCTGTGAGGAGTGGGCTCAGTATCATATAAGTACAGCACCTATAATCCTGCACTGCGTGAGTCGCGGGCTCATTGCCAATGAAATATAGCACCTATAATCCTGCACTGCATGAGTCGCGAGCTCATTGCCATTGAAGTATAGAACCTATAATGCTGCACTGCATGATCGTGGGCTCATTGCCATTGAAGTGTAGCACCTATAATGTTGCACTGCATGAGTCGCGGGCTCATTGCCATTGAAGTATAGCACCTATAATGCTCCACTGAAGTGAAGATGAGTCTTAGAATACGTACCATATCCCGCTACTCGAGAGTCATGGAGAAGTGAAGACCGGAATTTGTACCATATCACACTACTGAATGCAGAACAAGAGATATATTACATGCTAGGCGTGTGGCGTTTGTTTGCCCTCAGCCAGAGGCCAATGCATGTCCCTGCTGCCCTGCAGCGCAGGGGGATGTTATCGGTGGAAGGAAACAAAAAAATGGATCCAAAAAATCAGAAGCCCGCGAGTGCTGCGCGTGCGTGCACCACAGCGAGCCGTGGTTTCAATTATCGCGCCCGTGTCTGGGCACGATAATTGAAACCACATGGCCTATTGGTGTCTATTACGCGCACCAAGCGTGTAATAGACACCAATAGGACGTGGGCGGAGCAATGCGCCCGCCTTTGGCCAATTGTGTGCAGTCTTTTATAAAAAAACACACGCAAAGGCCAATAGCGGGCTACAATTGGAAAAGCACACCAACGAGCGTGTGCGATTCCTAGGTCAGCTACCAAACCCCATTTTTCACATGCTAAAGGTCTCGCGCTGCCCGAGCAGTGCTACACACTGCAACGCTAGGCGCGAGACCTAAAAAGGGAATGTTTTGTGAAACTTTCGCGGAGATTCGTCATCCAGTGCCAAAGTTATTGGTAAAACAAAAACCACTTTTCCTATGGAAACTTTGGTCCTAACTATAACTATCTACATTCAACCACCAGTAGGTAATATAAATATTTATTGCCCCTCTACCACTTTAACACTGCCTTAACTTCTGACTAACTTTGTACAGGTTCACCACACAGTACCAAAGTTACTAGCAAATTAACACTTTTTGGCTCCTCATTTTTAACTGAGCCTTCCTTTAATGAATCGGCATGGTTTTGAAAATACTAAGAATATGGCAAACATGTTAAGTGTCTTCCAAATTGCAGGCGTATTAATCAAACAGTTAGAAAGTTATAAAACAAATTTAAAAAATGAATGCCTTTTTCACTGACTGTCAGACTTTGCAAAAGTGACAACCCTTTCAAGCCCACCCACCACCTTTTTGTAATGCAAATATCCCAAAAACTACTGGTTGGATTTGCACCAAATCATGAAAGCCCGCTTTTCGAGTAAAGTTCGACTTTCATGCCCAGTTCTGAATTTGGTGATTTTAGCTGTAGCAGTGAGCAAAATCTCCTATGGGAGCTAAAACACACATCCTTTCTTACCCACTTTTAACTGTTTATGCCAGACCATGCAGGAATATTAGCATACCAGATCCAAGCAGCCACACTAAGGGAGTGCAAAACTTGGGGCATCTCGGTCTATGTGAACGAGGGACAAATCAAATAAGCACTGGCAAAGACAATAGGTCTCGCCTATGCAAGCGCTATTGGCTTTGGCAATGTGTTTTATCCATGTTGTATACCAGCGTGGCTGCTGTTCAGCTAAAGGTTAGTGGCTTAGAAGAGAGTGATATTGGGTGGAGTAGAGTGTCATTGAGTGGAGTGGTGTAGAGCGTCGTGGAGTGGTGTAAAGTGGAGCGGAGGGTAGTGGAGTGGCATAGAGTGTTGTGGAGTGGTGTAGAGTGAAGTGGAGGGTTGTGGAGTAGCTTAGAGTGGAGAGGAGTGCCATGCAGTGTAGTAGAGTCGAGTGTCGTAGAGTGGATTGTCATGTAGTTGAGTGGAGCGTCATGGATTACAGTGCAGTAGAGTTGAGTGGTGTGTGGTGGAGTAGAGTGGAAGAGGGTAGAGTGGAAGAGTGTACAGTGGAGTAGAGTGGAGTGTCATAGAGTGTTGTAGACTAGGGTGGCATAGAGTGGCATTAGGTGAAGTAGTAGAGTTGAATGGAGTAGTGTGTCATCGAGTGGAGTGGCGTAGAGTGGAGCAAAGGGACTTGTAGTGGCTTAGAGGGAGTTGCATAGAGTGTCGTAGAGTGGAGTGGCATAGAGTGGAGTAGAGTTTTGTAGAGTGGAGAAGCGTAGAGTGGGGGGCATAGAGTGGAGTGGAGGGACAGAGAGGGGAGAGGCATAGAGTGGAGGAGAGTGCCATAGAGTGGAGTAGCATAGAGTGTTGTGGAGTGACATAGTGTGTAGTAGTGTGGCATATAGTGGTATAAAGTGGATTAGAGTAGAGTGGTGTAGAGTGGATTAGAGGAGTGGTGTAGAGTGGAGTAGAGTATTGTGGCGTAAAGTGGAGTAAAGTGGAGTTGACTGGTATAGAGTGGAGCGTCATAGAGTGGAGTGGGATAGAGTGGAGTGGGATGGAGTGGAGTGTCAAAGAGTGGAGTGTCGCAGAGTTGAGTGTTATAGAGTGGCTTAGAGTGTCGTAGAGTGCCATACAGTAGAGTAGGATGGAGTGAAGTAGAGCCGCATAGATTTGAGTAAAGTGGTATCGAGTGGAGTGGCGTAAAGTGTCGTGGAGTATTGTATAGTAGCGTGGAGTGGTGTAGAAAGGAGGGTTGTAGCGTGGAGGACATAGAGTGGAGTAAAGTAAGGTCATAAGGTAGAGGGTCGTAGAGTGGAATAGTAATGAAGAGAGGAGGGGTGTAGAGTGGTAAAGGTGAATAGAGTGGAGGGGCGTAGAGCGGGGGGCGTATAGAAGAAGGATGGAGCGAGGAGGGGTGTAGAGTGGAGTAAGTGTCATGGAGTGGCATAGTATAGAGTGGAGAAAAGGTTTGTAGAGTAAAGCTTCGCAGAGTGGAGTAGAGCGAAGTGGCGTAGAGTGATGTAAAGTGGCGTAGAGATGAGTGGTGTAGCGTAGAGTTTCATAGAGTGGAATATTGTAAAGTAGAGTGTCATGAAGTGGATAAAGTCGTAGAGTGGAATGGCATACAGTAGAGGGCTCTGCTGCTGCCTGCCGCGTCCACATGTATGTACGTGTGCCTCTGCCTTGCTCGTGCCCCCTCACCCCTGCACCGCTACACTGGAGGGAGATCAGCAAGGAGCTCTGTAAAGAGCAAATCAGGCTAATTGTGTAAAGAAGTGCTACAATTAAAAACTGCAGGAGTCGATTTGGAGATGACTGAGGGTAGTTAACACACCCCTCCCCCACACCCGTTACATTGCCCTTTAGTTCAATAGGAGAGCTAAACACAGGAGGCAGGGTCAGCACGGGGCAACTGTGTCGGCTCCCCGCAGGGAGCCTCCAGGGGCACGGCAAGGCAGTACGTGCCGGTGCCTGTTAGTCCATAGGTCTAGGGCACACCGGGGAGCACCAGTTCATGATTTCACTTGTTTGAAATTTGGATTGGTTGGAGGATTCGTAGGACAAGCCTATCAGCAGGGTAAGTCAGGTGGTGGTGGTGGCGGCAAAAGTATGGCACAGCACCCTGAATAAACAGGCACAGCAGTGGTCAGTGTTTGACTAATAATGGTGGTGAAGGCACCCAGGAAAAAGAGGAATAATATTGCTGTGGGTTGGCATTGGGGAGAGGCAAACCGTGTAAAGGGCAAGATAGCCATCTGCAGATGGACATCAAAATGGGTAATGGATCTCCAAAAGAGAGTGAGGCAGTTCCTAGGGAAGAGGTGAAGCAGTCAACCCGTTGAAATACTAGAAAGCAACCACCAAATAGAAGCCCCCTACAAAGTTTGAAGGCAGGAGCGTCAGTCACCAAATCTATTAAGGGTTTCGTGGGCAAGCATTTTAAAAGGAAAGAACTATTGTTAGATCCCAGTCTAATTGGAGAAGGGCAACATATAGATGTTGGAAACATTAGTTGGAATTCATTGGATTTTTATTCATCAAGTGCCCCCAAGCCAAATCTAATTCTCCTTCGAACCAAGTTTGTCTTCATCACCTCGGCTCTTTTACCCTCTGGTTAGTGGAGGATCACAAACAGTGGAGGAGAATGCTGGGGGAAATACAGAGTACAGTGTCATGGCCTCTGGTAATGATAAGAGAGATTGGGAGGTGCTGGACAAGGTTGATGCTGCAAGCGTAAAGTAAGTGCTTTTATTTATTTATTTACTCTCCACTTTCCCATCGTATGTCACACTCCACTACCACCCACCCAGCGCCGCCCCGGCTCACCGTCCCACATCGTTACCTGTGCGAGTAGCCACTGCATCTATTACTTTTCTTCTCTAAATGTGCCAGCCTAAAAGATATAGGGATAAAATACCTTAGGCAAATGGGATTCATGCAAAATAAAAAGAGCGATGCAGTCATGAAAGTCCTGATGTATTCAAAGCTGGTAAAATCAATGTTAAAAAAAATCAGAAAATGAGATGTCAAAGGAAGGGATTAGTTTAGTCCCAGAATTAGAAGTGACCATTATGGGCAATCATGGAAAATGTAGATTTTCCTAGTAATTTATGACGGAAAGTCTTGATTTTATTAAAGACACGAAGGCAAATATTACGCTTTCTTATCTTGCATTTATTAGAATAGCAGCCAAGATAAGTACTAAAAAATACAGTTCCCAGAAGGCCAAGCGAACGGCTGAACAATGGGAACAAAAAGAACCAACACCAACAACCAATGAATGAGCAGTCCCAGGTATAACGACGGGTCTGACTGTGAACAGCCCTCTTTTCTTGCTGCTCACAGTCAGATAAGTACCTCTCTGCCTTTGCGTTCATTTTAATGGAGTATATGTGTCTGGTTTGTTTGATATTTACATTGTTGTGCTTTAGCGCTGTTCAGTTTCAAACGTGAATCTTCCGACTCTGTGTTCTGCGGTCGCGCCCACCTGCAGCTGCCCGTAATTGCTCTTGTGTGCTTCACCGCTCGCGCGTGTTGACGGTTGTTTTAATGTCACGCAGCGGCCACTTCATCTGTGTCCTGCTTTCCCCTCACCTTCAAGTAACTGTTGACGTCTGGACTGCCGGTCTTGGGCCCTCAGTTTTTTCACCGGAGCTGCTCTCCTTCTTTCCGGTTGTGCTCCGCCCCAGTGGGAGTGGTTTTTCCTTCCTGCATTCCGACGCCCTTAGACAGTCTTTTGCTCTGGGTTTCTCTCCTGTGTTTTCCTCAGCTCATATTTTTTATTATGGATATTGACAGCTCTCCTGGTTCTGATATGCAAAATGATGAAGGGGAAGCCTTCAAAAATGATTTGAACGTTTTTAATAATTCTTCTGTTGAACATGCGGTGGAAGCCTCCATGAAGCGCTTTTCCAAAAAGTTGGAAAATTCCGTGCTGGCTCTGATGTTCAAAGCTTTGGCCCATTCTTCAGGGGATAGCAGAAAGAGGAAATTGGTACCCTCCAATTCTAAAAATTATTTTTCTGATGCGTCACGCATGGTCAGCGAGGTTTCCTCACGCAAGGTTGAGGATGTGGGGCGTCCCAGGCCTCCTGCTAAGGAGGGGAATTCCGTCTCAGATGGTAAATGTAAAACTAAATCAAAAAATGTGGAGGTACCTAAAAAGCTGGTAATTTCCCAGATTTTGGACACAGATGATGATGATATGAATGACGCTGATGATTTATTTGACCTTTTTGATGTCACTGATCCTCCTTATCCTCCTCCTAAAAAATCGAAATCCGATCCCTTTTCCTCCACTCCTGTTTTGGACTCTGAGGCTATTCCTATGTTCGACCCTTCTTCAAATTCGCCATCCAAATTCCACCGGTGGTTTCCAGCTTCCCACGTTGGCGATTACATTTCTGAAAATCACCAGAAAGATACATTGATGTTGATGGGGGATTTTAACCATAAATTAAACTCAAAGAAAGTGGATATCAGGTTTAAGGAAATATTAAGTTCTTAAAATATAAAGGTGGCGCCCTTCCCAAAACTAAATGGACAAAACCAGATATGGAACTGGGAAACTACCTGGGCTTGAGGGGCATGTTTTGCCTTAATGGTAGGATGGAGGCCGACTGTACAGCACGTCAGACATTTAAGGTTGGCCAGCAGTTATGCCCAATATATTTATTATTTTTTAAATATATTAATTATATATTTCTGCACACCTTAAATTTTGACAAAATAAGGGATTTTCAAGTGGTGTCTGAAGAGGGAAGTGATCACTACCCCCTTAAACTTGAATTATTTAAAGATAAAAGGAGATTGAGAGATTCGGTGATTCCTGGGCAGTAGGACTACCCAAAGCGTCTCACCACTAGAATAACAGATGAATTCATGGAAACATTTGTTAACTTCTGGCAAAATACAATACTGAATGATGCCCCTGTAAAACATCTAAAGCGTTTTGAGAACATAATCAGCCATGTGCTACAGTACCTCAGGGTGGATTTAAAATGGAAGAGGACTAGGAATGTGAAGGCTCAGAGCAATCTATTCAAGAGAAATATAAGGTTTATTGTGGAATGCAAGAAATTAAAGGCGCAGATAAGGAAAGAGGCAAGAAACCTTCAAGTAAGATAGGAAATTGAAAGTTATAATGCCCTGATGAAGATAAGGAGGGTGCATAAAACTCTAATCAGAGACCAGAAAAAAGCACATAGAGAGCGGTGTTGGGGAAAATCTGCTGGAAGCAATATAAACCATAAACAAAATATTTTTGGAAATTAGTACAGGAAGGGTCAGGAAAAACACAGGGCATGATGAATTGTGTGGTGGAATGCGAGGCGTTGGAGGAATATTTGGGGAGATGTATGGCAAAAAAGTAGTCTGTGACAAAAAGAGCAAACCATTGGGAAGAAGTGGATGAGGATATGAGGTCCCATTTTACATTATGTAATATTAGAAGCATTATTGCAATCTAACCCTGACTAGAGCTGCCAGATCAGAGAACCTCCCTGCTGTTATTATAAAAACTCTCCCGGATTGGTGGGCAGAATTCTTGTATAGGATGTTTTCTGAGATTTTAGCTACAGGGCAGATCCCTGAAAATTGGAGAGGTGCAATTATCAGACCCATCCATAAAAGGGTAGATATAAAAATCCCCAAGAACTATAGGTTGATCAATCTCCTAGATGTGGGAGGTATTTGCAAGCATTTTCTTGGGAATGCTGTAGGAATGGGTCGATCTGAAAAATACTGGGCCCCCAGAACAGGGGGGCTTCAAGGAATGTCACTCCACAATTGACCAATGTATTGCCCTCTGCTCCATTGTGTGGAAATCTGTAGAGCAGTGGGTGAATCTATTCTGCTTTTCCGTAGATTTCCGTGCAGCCTTTGATTTGGTAGACAGGAAACGCCTGTGGGAAGGTTTGGTAAAATATGACATTCCAAAGGGCCTTCTGAGGTTAGTTTAGGAGTTACATAAGAGTAATTGGGCTCAGGTCATTATGGATACTGAGGGGACCTTGACACAAAAAATACAAATTAATAATGGGTTGAGGCAGGGGTGCATATTGGCCCCCTTACTCGTCTCTTTATTTGTAGCTGATCTGCCATCTGTATTGGCGATGGCCAGGGGCTTAGCTATCTCGTAATTTTAGATCAAACAGAGATAGGTCTGCAAAGGGAGCAGGTTGTCTTTAGGGAATATTGTAGCCATAACAAATTGGTTTAAATATGGGTAACACCAGGGTGCTATGCTTTGGGAAGAAAGAAAGAAAATGTAGAGGGTATTTAGGCCTTGCTAAGCTAGATTTAGTTAATAAATACAAGTACTTAGAGGTCTGGTTTGAAAGGTCCCTGAAATGGAATACCCATATGGAAACCCTGAAGGGCAGGGTCTTGACCTCAGCGAATGGCTTAAAAAAAATCAATAAGGATTTTGGAGTCATGCTGCTATACATTAGTGGCAAAAGCAGGTGGGATGCTGAACAGGGGAATGTTTAAAGAGTTTATTGTCCATTCCCCGGATCCGCCATGATTCAAGCAGTAAGAATGGAAATAGGCATGATATCATGGAACAGACTGGCCCAAATGGCACTAGTAAGATTGTGGAAAAGATTGAGGGCAGGGAGGAACAGAAAGTCTCCCAGTGGTGTAAAAATGAAATCCTGCAAAGTGAATTCAAATAGGCAAAAAGTACAAGCACATTTTTATACAAGATTGGATTTTACTAGGATTGTATTAGATAAAATGTATTTATGGTAAATTATGCCCCTATAAAATCAAAATGTATATATACTTTAAATAAGGTTGTGAATTGGTGTAGCGTTCATAGACCTATGGTCTAAATAAACATGAATTTGAACTTGAGTTGAGTAGAGTTGTGGTAAATAAAATATCACGCTCTCAGACTTTTAAATATTATCAATAGGATCATGCATAAAGCAAGAGGCTGAGTCTGTGGTATCAGATACATAAAGGGCTTTATTCCAATAACTCGAGTCAAAGGGAGAATATCTCCATCACCAAAAAGGATCTGGACGGGGCTGAAAAGTATTCTCAATATTCTCTAAACATTATTCACAGAGTACAGTATATATACATTTCTCAATTGTACGTAAGCAAGAGAGCAAGAGAGAATGAGATAAGAGCATGTGGGCGTGTAAGTAGGCGTGAAGGTGGGCGTCCATGTGGGCGTCCACTTGATGATAAGGGGTAAATTGTCATGTGTGGGTGGATACCTGGAGATGATTTCGCAATGTCAGCAGAAATACTTGGCAGAGATGCGCGCTCAGCAGCATGACGTGTAATTGACGTGCAACTAGGGGGTGAAGGGGACTTGACATTTAGCTCTACATGTGGAGACAAAAGTCTGGGGTTATGTCAACCTAATCCCAAATCATATCTAATATCCTATGTTTAAAGAACTATGTTATCCACAAGGGAAGGGCTCTCGGACAGAATCTATTCTATACTGACTGTGTGTGTGTGTACAAGCGTCTAAGTGTCTACACTGAATGCGAGGGGATGGGAATATTCCATGATGACAGGGCTATGAATTACTTGCATGAGGGCAGAGAAACCGGGCCTTTTGCTTGGTAACTGGAGGAATGTTTACTTAAGCTACTAGGCAGGAATGCATCGGCTGAGGGGGAAGCAGATAATTCGAAGGTGAAATACAGCTCTTGGCAGAGAATAGGCTGATGTCAGGCTTCGTGAGCCGCGCAGAGAATGAGACAAAGTTCATGGTCACAGATGCAAGCTCAAGCTGAAGCTGTCAGAGGCAGAGAGCAGGGAAAGGATTTGAGGACAGAATCGGGCCTACTTGCCTGAACTGTAAAAATGGAGTAACTTAGCCATATAAAGTCGGTGGCCTTTCATACTTAGGAATCGAATATCCAGCCTATTCATGGCGGATCTGACAGAGGACATGTTGACGGTGGACGCACATGTATTTGCGTCTTCATAACTGGAACTGGAGGGAACATACATGTACTTGTAACATGCATATAGAACCGTTGGGGTCCAAGATAGGGGACATAACTGGTCAGGAGAATCCACATTTCCACATTCCCTCCTTGTCCCCTACTTGCCCTTCAAGAGATATCAATCTTCATCAATCCATTGATTTGCTCATATAGCATCATTTCTTCTTCTTTCTTCTTCCGGGATCTTGAGCGAAAACCTTGATGTGGAATACACGATGTGGCACACAGACCACAAATCGCTGGTCCACATTGCAGGCATAGACAGCAACTGAATAGTATGAGAAGGCCAATACCTAGGAAGGATAGGACCCTCCATCCGAAGGTAGATAATACACTCCAAAACCAACCGGACCAAGTCCAGGTGCCTGGATTCTGGTGTATCTGGCTTACAATCTTATGAAGGCGAGTTATGGCTTTATATACAGATGGCGAATTTTCTGGTATGAAAAATGCAATAGCTTGATCCGATGACCCTACAAGCTCCGCCCCTATCGGCCAGGATAACGTCAAGGACAAGAATATTTTGAAGCACAACAATCCGCATAGCAGACTGCTCTTCTGTTAAATTGCCTAAGGCGGAAATAGTTTCGTTCACTACTGCTTCAAGGGTTCTGGTTAATCTACGTATCAGCTTACTATTGGTAACTGTACCTATATAGGGAAAGAAACCTTTATTGAAATCTGTGTATTTTTCCCATGCTGTTTCAGTGTAATTGACAATTGGGAGATCTCTCTGCTGTCTATTGTGTACTAAATGAGTATTTCTATGAGAATCAGGAGGAGCTAGGAAAACAGGTGGTAGGAGGAATGCTATGTAACAGGTACCATCCCAATCTAGAGGTAAGCGTATATATGCGGTCTGGCCACATATAAAGTAGGAATGACGAGAAGCTCTAAATGTAGACTTGCCTTGATCACTGAATTTTATTACAGTGGTGCATTTACTATGGCCCATGTGTATGGAGCCATTCTTTCTTATACATAATTCCTCTTTTACTGGGAATACGGACATGGCGGGCAAGATTGGTGTAGCTTCAGATTCAACGTTCAGGATCATGAGGTTAAGTGTAAAATTACCTAATCCATATACTTCATTTCTTAGATCAGTTCCTGTTCTTTTGGGAAGTCCCTCCTTGTTAGGGTAGCAGACTTTAAGCAAAAACTAAATTCAGGTTTCCCCATACCCAGTTGTCTTGATAAACTGCGGAATTCGAATCTAGGGAATTAATCAAACTAAACCATGCTCCACAGGAGCCATTGTGTGTGAACGGATAGAGAATAAAGGGGCAAAACTCCCTTATAGTTCTGATAGGGGGGGGAGTCGGCCACAGACCCAGCAGTCTGTAGCATTGCTAGTCTGATGTGAATGGTGCAGCATCTGAATAAAGGTATTGTTGCGTAAGGCAAGTCGATATGATAGCTCATAGGATGGCAGATCACTAAATGTGTGCTTTATGGTATCATTAGTGGAGGAGTGTAAAAGTGAGGCAATAGGAGGAAAAATAGCATGTAGTATTAAGCTGATACATATTATCGTGATGCTCTTAAGATATTGAAAAATTACAGTCACTATACATCTATTTGCTTCTTATCTAACTCTCTTATTTTTGCTTTATGTTATTGTCCAAGATCTTATGCGAGCCAGAATACATGTTCAACCGCTTCACCACCTAGTGGACTTAATTGATCAAACGGGTTCTGACTTTTTGAATCAAGGTTTAGCTTTGTGGAAACTTCTGGGCATTCTCCTCTAGAAAATGTTGTTCAAAATCCAAGTTCAAAGTTTTTTTTCCTTTGTAAAAGAGTGGTGAAGGTGCACTTTGACTTTAACGGCCGTCCCCGTGGTCCAGAGCACTGACTTCGGCGCCTGTCATCCAGGAGCGATGGAGTATTCTTTGACCTGGGTGTTGTCAGGGAAGGCGGCAGCAACCTGCGAACAACAAGAGAGTAGTGCAGACATCAAGGAAGCCAGGTAATCTGTCAGCATGTTACTGTCAACATAAGTAATCTTTTAGGCATTGTAGTGCCCACATATTTTGGTGGTCTACCAAAGACCACTTCATAGGGAGATAAGCCTGTTCTAGAATGAGCTACAATTCGCATGTAAAAGAGGGCAACCGGCAGGGCTACCATCCAGTCTATACCTTTGTCTGCGCAAATTTTTAATGTCTGATTATGTCTTTCTACAAGGCCTGCTGCTTCAGGATGTCGCACACAATGGAATTTCCAGGTATACCCTAACAGAAGGGACACCTGCTTCATTAGTACCAGGACATATTTGTAACCTCTACATCTGTTTATTTGGATATAATCCATTTGGAGCACTTCAAAAGGGTGGTCAGGTGGATGGAATCCACCTTGTTCCATCGGAATGCCTTTACCTGCATTGAATTGGCAACAGATCATACATGTTCTGACCTTTTGTTTCGCTGCTGCACGCAGGTGCTTGTTGAACCATATATTCTGTAAGCTATCTATCATTGCTTTCTCTCCTAAGTGTGCAGGACTATGTGCGGTATTTATAATCACTTGTACCATGGTATCAGGAAGAAACCATGTGGATTTGCCCTTTGTCATCCAACCTTGATCAGTCAGTACCCCTCCTTGTTCCGATCATTTCTTTAATTCGTCTACAGTAGCATGTGTCTGAATGTCTTGTACATCCCTGGAAGGATCCCTAACTGTCATGGCTTTGGACAGTGATAGTATCTGTGATTTTGTCATGTCTAGTGGGGTCTGAGCTGTCTGTTTAGCAGTTCGGTCTGCCAGATCATTGCCTTGGGAAATGGTATCTGTGGCTCTAGTATGTGCTTTACATTTTAGGATAGCTATGGCTGTTGGTAAATGTATTGCTTCCAGTAGGGCTTGAATAAGGGGGCCATGCTGTATCTTGGCCCCATGAGAGGTCAAGAAACCTCTTTCTCGCCAGAAAATCGGTGTAAATGTTTACTCTCAGGTGCTTAGCTCTTATGCACGCTTGTGTCAGGGCGATGAGCTCTGCTGCTTGTGCTGACAATATGTCTATTCTTTTAGTCTCTATTATTACAGTATCAGCAGTCACTGCATATGCTGCCACTAATTCTCCCGCCCCTGTCCTCATGCATGAGCCGTCAACATATAGTGTTAGGTCGGGGTCTGGGAGTGCAACATCTGTCAAGTCTTGTCTTGGTTTAGTCACGGTATGTATTACTTCAACACAGTTGTGTGGTGAAACGCTTTCTGTACTGGAGGGCAAAAGGGTAGCGGGATTCAGTATGTTGCATCGTCTGATCTCTATGTGTGGTTGAAATAACGTCAGCTCATAATCTGTCAGTCTAGCTACAGTCAGGTGTTGTGTTTGTGTCCGGTTCAAGAGAACCTCTACTGCGTGTGGTACTTGTACTGTCAGAGGGTGGCCCAGCACTATCGAGTCACTTTGTCTTATGGCTAAGGCCGTTACTGCAACTGATTTAGGCACGCAGGCAAAGCCTGTGCTACTGGGTCTAATGTACTAGAAAGATAAGCACAGGGCTCGTGTTTTCCTGCATGATCTTGTGTTAGGACAGATAGTGCTGTTCCATCCCGCTCTGTCACAAAAACATAAACGATTTGTTGTAATCAGGGTTTGCTAAAACTGGTGCTTGACATAAAGCTCTCTTTAATTCTTCAAATGCCACAGTGTGTTCTTGTGTCCAAGGGAGGACTTTAGTAGAAGCTGTATTAGGGGCTTGGACTAATTCCCCTGAAAGATCACAATAAAACATGAGAAAAAGGGGAAAACACCATACCTATTTCCTTGGCTTAATTTCTAAGGGGGCTAATTTCTAAGGGGCTTAATTTCTTAAGGGGCTAGCGGGAAGCGAACCTCCTCAGGGGCCACCCTGTGTCTTGACAATACTATTAATCCCTGTGTGTAGCTACTGGGCGTAAGCAAAATTATAGGAGATACACAGCGTATGTGAAACGGCGAGAAATCCTTCAAATTAATGTACAAACCTCATTGTGTTAGCTCATAAGCTAGCCAAATGACATCTCATATGCAAATGTCCCTATTACATGAACCTACACCAACCTGAAGTCAATATTAATGCTAGGAGGCCCTAATAGGAATGCTAAATTACCTAAATATTCGGAAAACCAAGTTTAAGAACAGTTGTTAATGTTGATAATTAATAATTTATCTGCTAAAGAAATCAGTCAATGTGCAATAATTTCCACCTATACAATAAATAGCCTAATTCAAAAACAAGTCAACTTTTGGGGCCACCACTCACAAGAATGAGCTTACTAAAGCAAACTTTAAAAAGGAAATCCTGTCAGATATTTTCTCATTACCCTAAATACCGGGCCTCATATGTCCCTCTGTGGTGGCAGTCCCTATTTAAAACAGGCCTTTCAAGAGTTAAAATGCGAGTGCACAGATCATAATTGTTCCTTAATGTCCAATCTGGAAACATATGACCGAGGCTGCCTGTCTATAAGAGAAAGGCAGTTATGTGAAAAATATTTTAGTCTTGCATAGCCTTTTTCTTTTGTTTCATTCATCTCCAACACCAATTAGACATACACTGATAACGTGTTGTCTGCTATTTTGACAGCATGATAATGGTAATATCATGTCTGTGAAATTTAGTAATTGTGCCAAGCCATCAGTATACCGGGCACAGAAAGCATGGATAATTACACTAACATATATAAATGAGCAGCGATGCGTAATTACAGTACCTACAGCTCAGATGCGAACATTCTGGCCTGCTTAATTTGTCAGGCTTATAATCAATAACTTATTTACCTGCCCTATACAACCCCATCTGGCAGTGGGTCATCCCAATGATGACCGCGTCAAGTCTGACACACAGGATCAGTAACAATAATCAAAAAATGACGAACACACGAACCTGTCTCTTTTTTTTTTTTTTTTTTTTTTTTTTTTTTTTTATAAAAATGTGCTATGCTTCTTTGTACACAATGTACCCTCATGTCCTAGTCGAAGATGCATCTCACATCTTTCCTCACAGACCCGTAACCACTGGATCATTTATCCAATGCAACTGGTGGCAGCTTGTGGCCACAATTCAAAAATGTCTGAATTTGAAAATCGTTTTTATATAGGCACATAGCCCTTAAAATTCCAAACAAGAGCAACATTTTACTTTCTGACCAGAAGCAATATAACAATTGCTAAAAAATAAAACAAATCTTCTCCATAGACATTTCCTCGGGGCACTTGTTTTGCACAGAATAGAACAAGGGAATCTTTCTCGACTTACATTTCTCAGCTGCCCTGTCTTATCAGAGAAGTTAAAAATAGCCCCTCAGCGCGGCCTGAGCCTGGGCTGCCAGCCATCTTTTGTTTGTTTTTCCTACTCCTGGCCCCAAGGCTCTCCAGCTGCAGGCATTACACAGATGCGATGTCAGAGAAGCCTTCTAAGCAGTGCCCTGTTCTGCTCCTCTCATCGGCCCCCACCTACACTGGCTACAAGGTCAGAATCTGTCTCCGATTTCTGTATCACATTCTGCTCTACACGGCCCCCACCTTCTCCTCACTCTGAAGCTGTCAAAGACAAAAAGACTACTCAATTCCATAAAAACTGCAATAATTCGCTCAATTGAAAAATTATTTTTACATACAATTTGCACTCAGGGGGTCATAATCTTACCGACTTGACCCAGCACATTGGCTCACTGGACCATCAAGAACACAAACCTGTATTCATGAAAAATTTGCAAATTCGAAATACCCACAATTCTTTTTCCAAGCTAAACTTGTCACTAATTATTTTTCGTTAACACTTTGTACATTAGGGGTGTCATCAAATCACAGGAGTTGCTCCTTCTCTAGCTGCACCCCTCTCAATTTCCTATTGACAATGTAGTCAAATGTTGGACCATGTAAACACCAGCTATGCGCTGTTCATTTGGTGGGGGGCTCAAGAACCTTTGGGCTACTATGTAATTAATATATGTATTATAACTGGTCTTTTTACTGGGGCCACTCTTGCTAGGTCCTCTGAAAGGACGGGATAAATACCAGCAACGTCAGTATTTCTTTTTCTGTCAGCCTGCGCTCATTTTACCAGCTCAAATTCCTCCTGTAACATCTCATCCTTGGCTTTTCCAGACTCCAGTCCACTCCTCTCTGCTTCGTGAAACACTTACTCTGACCTTCTATGTGACGCCTTGCGCCAAAAACTCAATGGCATCCTTCCAAGCTGGTCTACATTTTCTCTTTCATAAGAGTGTTTCGTTGTCCATCTACTTGTTCTGCTTTTACTCAGATACCTTCCTCAACTAACACGTTTTCTCGGGCTTTGTCTGAATCCTCCATACTTTTCTCTTCTTTTCTGAGCGCTTACTCTGTGCGTCTATGCTATTCTTTACGCCATAATTCAACAGCGTCTTTCTGTGACTGTCTAGCTTTCCTCTTCCACAACTCTTCTTCGACTTTCATGATACATTCGGCATCCCAGGTCCCAGCTACGGGCCATCTCTGACTTTCTGGTAACTCTTTGGTGTAGTCCACCCATAGATCAAGGAATAATATGGCGTCTAAGCCATGCTTGTGAAAAATAAAATGTCCTGTAGTGTCCCTAGGAGGAATAGGAACTGCTTCTTCAAGCACCCCTTTTCTGGTAGTAATCTGTCTTAACTTCGAGAAGAGCGGCATATTGACAACTGATCTGATACTTACTCTTGAACTCACTTAATACGAAAAAAACACAATAATGAACAGTGAACAATGAACAATCATTCATACCACAATATTTGAACACTTCAAACATTAAACATTAAACATTTTAACAACGACCGACAATGATGACAGTCTGCCTAACTAATCACCACGCTGAATTCTTGACAATAACTGAATACTTCGGAATACTTGATATACTGCTAAACAGTACATATACACTGCTAAACAGTGCAGACCGGATTTGTGTACCCAAATCCGTCTTGACCGGCACAACCTATGTGCGCGTCAACACGCCTCCCCGGCGATGGTACTCACCGAGTAGCTCCTTGAAACGGAAGGCCTCAGAGAATGGACTGGACTCGACGACTGCGGACATCGGACCCTCTGGACATCGGGACTTTGAAAACCTGGTGGGCCTCTGTATACCTCAGACGCAGCTCTCTCGCAGGTGGGCTCTGGGTAGACAATCTGCGTTCCTCACCGCCTCGTATGGATGCCTTGTCGCAGTCTGTCCCCTTCGGTGGCCTGAGGGAGTTGGCGGGAAAAACCCGCGACGTGCACGCTTGAAGTCCATCACGGCTATGGAAGGGGGCAAAACAGGACCTTCATCTCCGGCGTGTGGGGAAAGAGATTAAACTGTTCGGGCGCCATTCTGTGGTAAATAAAATATCACGCTCTCAGACTTTTAAATATTATCAATAGGATCATGCATAAAGCAAGAGGCTGAGTCTGTGGTATCAGATACATAAAGGGCTTTATTCCAATAACTCGAGTCAAAGGGAGAATATCTCCATCACCAAAAAGGATCTGGACGGGGCTGAAAAGTATTCTCAATATTCTCTAAACATTATTCACAGAGTACAGTATATATACATTTCTCAATTGTACGTAAGCAAGAGAGCAAGAGAGAATGAGATAAGAGCATGTGGGCGTGTAAGTAGGCGTGAAGGTGGGCGTCCATGTGGGCGTCCACTTGATGATAAGGGGTAAATTGTCATGTGTGGGTGGATACCTGGAGATGATTTCGCAATGTCAGCAGAAATACTTGGCAGAGATGCGCGCTCAGCAGCATGACGTGTAATTGACGTGCAACTAGGGGGTGAAGGGGACTTGACATTTAGCTCTACATGTGGAGACAAAAGTCTGGGGTTATGTCAACCTAATCCCAAATCATATCTAATATCCTATGTTTAAAGAACTATGTTATCCACAAGGGAAGGGCTCTCGGACAGAATCTATTCTATACTGACTGTGTGTGTGTGTACAAGCGTCTAAGTGTCTACACTGAATGCGAGGGGATGGGAATATTCCATGATGACAGGGCTATGAATTACTTGCATGAGGGCAGAGAAACCGGGCCTTTTGCTTGGTAACTGGAGGAATGTTTACTTAAGCTACTAGGCAGGAATGCATCGGCTGAGGGGGAAGCAGATAATTCGAAGGTGAAATACAGCTCTTGGCAGAGAATAGGCTGATGTCAGGCTTCGTGAGCCGCGCAGAGAATGAGACAAAGTTCATGGTCACAGATGCAAGCTCAAGCTGAAGCTGTCAGAGGCAGAGAGCAGGGAAAGGATTTGAGGACAGAATCGGGCCTACTTGCCTGAACTGTAAAAATGGAGTAACTTAGCCATATAAAGTCGGTGGCCTTTCATACTTAGGAATCGAATATCCAGCCTATTCATGGCGGATCTGACAGAGGACATGTTGACGGTGGACGCACATGTATTTGCGTCTTCATAACTGGAACTGGAGGGAACATACATGTACTTGTAACATGCATATAGAACCGTTGGGGTCCAAGATAGGGGACATAACTGGTCAGGAGAATCCACATTTCCACAGAGTGGCTGAGAGATAAGTGGCATAGAGTGCCGTACAGTGGTGTAAAGTGTAGTAGAGTGGGGTATAGTGAAGTGGAGTAGAGTCATAGAGTGGAGTGAGGTAAAGTAGTGGGGTGTAGAGCGGAGTGGCATAGCATAGAGTGAAGTAAAGTCTCATGCTGTGGAATGGAGTGGAGGGGAGTGGAGTAAAGTGTCATAGAGTGGAGTGGCGTAGCGTGGAGTGCCATATAGTGGACCAAAGTGGAATGGAGTAGAGTAGAGTGGAGTAGCATAGAGTGATGTAGAGTGGCATCGAGAGCAAATAAGTAGAGTGGAGTGAGTTAGAGTGGAGTGTCATAGAGTGGAATATCGTATTGTGTAGTAGAGAGGCCTACACTGGTGTAGACTGGGATAGAACAGAGAAGAGTGGAGTAGAGTGAAGTGTCGTAGAGCAGAGTACAGTGTTTTTGTAGAGTTTAGTGGTGTAGAGTGAAGTGGCATAGATTGGAGCGGGTGGAGTAGAGTGGTGTAGAGTGGCATAGAGTGGCATAGAGTTGAGTGTTGTAGAGTGGAGTGGCATAGAGTGGAATATGCATGGTGTGGTAGTGTACTGCCATTACAGACAACACATTTTCAATTGAAATACCCATTACATTTGCACAGACAAACAATTTTCCTGATAAAAATATACAGTGCATAATGTGTGGAAATTGCATCACCTACTTTAATAATTTGTTGTGTTCATATTCAAATATTTGTTTCAAGCCCACTTCAGAATTACATTTGCGCTTTCCTAATTCTAATATATATTCAGAAATGTTTGCATTGTTTATTTACAGACATGTACATTTTGTTTTGTGCTAGAAAAAAAGTGTTTCCTTTCATATCACCAGATAGTCAGATAAAGCCTCTCACTTTCAAGTAATAGAAAGAAAAGTAAACACTAAGCTCCCTCGGGAGGCAGACCTCTGTCTTTGAACGCACATCAAATGTGACTAGAAAAGAACAAAATGTAAAAGCCTGTTTACAGAAAGTGAGCGCTTGTGGAAGAATGCAGTAAATAGGCTATGCTCAGGGCCACTGGAATTATGCAGCAGGGAATGCTGCACTTTTTGTGATCGTATTACTACATTATTTTGTCATTTTTACAGTTGCTAACACTGTCTGGCAATTGGTTGCACCTCATTAGTACCAGTTTAACACCCAAATAGAGCTATAAACCACAGAAAGATTAACAGTCAGTCTTTGCGAAGGGTCTTCCACTGCACTGCAACACATGCAGCTGCGTTTTAGTAATGTTTGAACCATTTGAGCAAGAAACTATTTTTTTTGTCAAAATCTGCAAATTTTGCAGCAGATGATGCATCATCTGGCAAATGCAGCAAATCTATAACTATGTGAAAAACAATGCAGACACACAATCGGATAATTCCAGTGGCCCTGGCTGCGTTCTGTGGGAGGGATATAGACATGGTGGACAGCCTACAACAAACAAAGCCAGCAACTAGAAAGCAAGCAAATGTGAGTTACAAACCACAGAGCCAATGGTAAGCAATGGGCGGAATGCATTCTTAGGTCAACTTTCAGAATGTCCCCAAGATGTCTTTAGGAAACCAGACAGCTGTGCTGTCTTGTAGGCATCGACCTAAAAATTCCTTTTTAATGGAAATGTATCTTAAATCACAATCGCTCTCTCTCTCTCTCTCTCTCTCTCTCTTTCTATATCTATCTATCTATCTATCTATCTATCTATCTATCTATCTATCTATCTATCTATCTATCTATCTATCTATCTATCTATCTATCTATCTATCTATCTATCTATCTATCTATCTATCTATCTATCTATCTATCTATCTATCATCTAATTGTCTATCTATCCTAATATGGAAAGGAATTCAAATAATAGATCAGTATTATACAAAATAATACTACTTTCAATGCTTCTGTGTTGGTACGGTTGTACTAGGCTGCCACAAATTCCAGGTAAGCTGCCAAATGACATTTCACCATGTATAAAATTGCCAGACCTCCCCTGGATTTCGGAGCCTCTGGCAATTGTAACCGCATGACTGTTCTGGCCCTCCTCCCAGTGAAAACAACCAAAAAGATTTATAGCGGTCCTGAATGACTGCATCCAATGAAAGGGATGGCAGATTTTGAACAATGAGATGAGAAGTGAGTTTGAGCAAAACATTCCTTTTGATAACAATAACAAAATATACGTAAACATTGATGAAAAGAAAAAACGTCAAGGTACAAAACTATGCTTCTTTTTCTAAGTACAGATCAACGTGCATCTTTAAGTAGTAAAAACCACATAAATTCTAAAACCTTATTAAAGCACGATGATTTTGTTTATGTCAAGAGCCTTAGAACAGGAAGAAATATAATTAAAACAAGCATTTGCAATGCAATAGGTCTCGCATTTATGTGAGTATCGAAAATGTGACACCTATTACATTACAAATGCTAGTTTGTAAAAACGCCCATGAGGCGCTTTAACTTTAATATCGGCCGCGCCCCTTTCTTCTAACGAGACATGTCTAAAGGAAGGGGCGTGGCCACCATTAAAGTAAAAGCGCGGCATGGGGCGCTTTTTGAAAAAAATACATTAGTTTGTCGACTTGCCAAACAAATGATTTTCTTTCAAAAGCGCCCCAGACCGCGCTTTCACTTTAAGGGCAGCCACACCACTTTCTTTAGACTCAGCTTGTTTAAGGAATGGGGGCGGCCGCCATTAAAGTGTAAGTGCGGCATGGGGCAATTTAAAAAAGAAAATTAATAAACAGTTTTAAAAAAACATGCGGCAGCGGTTGGCGAGTCAAGTAAAGCAAAGGCATGGCCGCCACTATCAGCGTGGCGTGCCGTGCTATGGAAAAAAAATAATAAAGCTGTTGCGAGAGAGCGTGTCCTGCCTGCAACAGCAGGCATGCGAAAACCATTAAACAAAATAGTGCTTGGAGACTGTATTTATAGCCTACCGAACAACAACACATGTAAAAGGGGGTGTCCTCATGGGAGGTTACAAATGAAGAGAAGGCGGTACTAAGGAGAGACCAAGAAGCCTATTTACAAATCAGAAGCCAGCATTTACGAAGGACAATGACACAGGCCAATGACAAATATGGGCGGAGAGTGGGCTGGGCTTCAAGTGCATACTCCAATACAGCATGCGTCGCAGAGTAGCGCATGCGCTGCCAAGGCTCGACCCAAGTAATATTGGGTCTAATTTTTGTGTATTTAGAAATGCTGGTCTCCATATGGAGCGGCCTTTTTTATTTATTAAGTAATTATGTTCTTAAATGTCTCACCAATTGTGTGTACAGAATGCGATCAATTACCCATGCAGTTTGTCTGCAGGGAAGAGTACTAAGGAAATCCACAAAACAATGCCACTGATTGTCCTACTATTCGTGTACATTCTCAGGTGGTACAATGGTTCAAGAAATAAAAGACAATGAGAGTGATCATTTCAGGGCAATCAAAGAGGAAGCAATGGTTAATGCAAAATGTGGCAATCAGAATTTATTGACTGGCAGGCTTTTTTACCCTGTACATTTTCAAGCGAGACTAGGTATTGCCTTAACAATAGTTACATTTCTTAGAATAACGGCATTATTTCTTGACTTCAGAGAAAAGTTTTTCTTTGGATATTGGTGTCTTCCACACATTTTTTCCAATATCACCTTTGTTTTGATGCATCACTGGAAAAATAGGCATTATTGGGTTTTCATTTTTTTATTGAGGTTTTTATATAGAATGTACTAGGAACTAGAGCATCAGAGGGCTCTGAGACTGTATAGGCATACAACATTCTGCAAAAATGTGTAAACGTAGGATATGCCAGAGGTCTTCAATAGCTGACCACACAACGTACTAGAACCACCGAGGCCTGCAGAAGCTTCCAGGGTTAACAGAGAACAACAACAGGAGCACACAGTGCTCACTTCTTCGGGGGGAAGTCTCATAAGGCTACACCAATGGCACAACAGGTCTACTTCACACTCATTCTGTAAGAGATTAAGGGAGCTAGCCCCACCAGGCCTGGAGATAGTCCAGATGAAAGTCAAAGATACAAACCAGAAGCCACAAGTGCTTTAGACAGGGGTCACACAAACAAACGGTACTTCGTTTTCTTTCTAAGCCTCTCCAAAGCTTCTTTCTTAGCTTATCCTGTCTGTGCAGGCGATTATAGAGGAAAGTGGAGAATTCTGTGATAGGTTGGACTCCCACACAACTAGCATTGCCACAGAATCTCTCCAGCTATAATTTACACTAACAGTGGCCAACCTAGTGCTTGCCCTACCCCTGCACATCATGATGTTTTTTTTCAGGGAGAACATTCTGACCTATGGTCAGATTCGCTTTTCTGTGTGCTTCCTCAACCCCTCAGGCATTCCCTTCCTTTCTTAAACGTCAAAGGTGCCTCTTGGGGTGCACTTGAGATGAGAGTCCGTCCTCTCTTTTATTGTTAGGGTGTGAGCTTCCCTATACTTAATTAACAGGGGAGAGCAGTAATCAGCCTCTGAAATTTGCAGTCCCATTCACTTCCTCCAAGATAAGATTTAATCCATTTCAAATGGGGCACATTGTTTTCAGACCCCTGATCTGTCAGCTGGGAAGCACAACAATGATCTCCATTCAGTTAGGCAGATCAAAAGCAAATTTAATCATTGGAGATTTAGTATAACATACTTCACACACAAGTATATGAAATAATCTAGGTGGCGTAAAACTGACCTTAGATCTGCACTCTAAACCCAGACAAATGCATACAAGCAAGTTGTAACAGTTATCAATCAAAAGTTACACTTATCACACATTTTAGCCACAAAGTGCACAATTTAAAGCACTGTACCCAAAAGAAATGGTATATTCCCTTTTGGTACCCAAATGAATTACAAAGTGTTGGTGCCACTATTTGCCAGACTACAACTGATACTGGGTCCATCTACCAACAAGCTAACCTGTGTGGCAATGACTAGTCAGGCGACAGTCTTCCTTAGTCAGTCTACATGTGCTACATGGGTCACACACAACCTGCCCAGAGCTTCTTATTCTAGCTGTCTGCAGGCAGTGACATTTATTGAGAGGTGGGCACTGAAAGTTGCATCTCATAAGCCAACGTTAATGGACCATTATAAAGAGTGGAACTCAATTCAGGATTCTAACACCATTACTGAGGTCAAATGTCAGATGTCCAAAAGTGAAACAAATCTCACGTTGTCATTGCTAGAACCCACATCCCTACAATAAGTATTCTCTGTGGTTTTTAATTTTATTTATTATAATTTTGTATAGATTACAATGCTCAGAACTATGATTAGATGATCAAATAACATTTGTGAAAACAATCATATCAAATCAAATCAAATCAAATCAGTGAAATTTATAAAGCGCGCTACTCACCCGAAGGGTCTCAAGGCGCTGAGGGGGGGGGGTCGCTACTGCTCGAACAGCCAGGTCTTGTGTTGTTTCCTGCAGGAGAGATGGTCCCGGGTCAGCCGTAGTTGGGTGGGGAGGGAGTTCCATGTCTTCGCTGCCAGGTAGGAGAAGGATCTTCCTCATAACTAGCCATGATCGTGTTAAGGTAATGATCTGGTCCCGAAAATGTAATGTTAGCAGTGCATTTTTGGCTTTAAACACTTCTCACGTAAATACATTTTCACCTCTCGGAGTTACACATCCATGGTAAAAATCTTATGTTTGCATCTTTGTCACCAGAAAAATTGATGTCGATTGATATGTTATTGAAAGGTCCTATGTTTTGAATACATGAACAATACAATTTATAGGCTCTTCTAAAAATATATCTCATTTAATGGGTTCACCATTTGGAAGATTTTGTTTTCTCAACTCACATTTATAACTTATAATGGAGTGTTGGATCAATTCTATATAAGTAGCAAATATTGCTGCACACAGTTCACTCTGAACAATTCATTCCGTGTTATAGAACGTTCTCCTTTGGAAACACTATTTCCTTTGTATGACTGGGTTTGCCCACAGCACTGCCCATCGATAGAGATGAAAGCTTGGGCCAGGGCAAGAAAGGCAAGAGGTGGCCTACGTATCCCAGCTGATTTGTTAATGTGGATATTTTAGGCCATGCAGTGGTTGACTATGTCATGACCATTACAAAGTCGTGCTTGTTCCTGAGAGATGGTGTACATCTTTGCAATGCATTCTTAAATGATTATTATGCCCCACTTTTATATTAAACACCACTTTGATACTGTTCTCCATTCCAGTCTTCTCGGGCATCTGCAATCAATTGGAATAGTGTGTCAGACCCTGAACTGGCTCTCCTCCTTTCTGGAAGGAAGAAATCAACAGGTATGGATCCCTCCTTTCTCCTGGGAGCCATGTGAGTTGACAATGGTAGTGCCCCAGGGCTCTGCTTTGAGCCCCACAATATTTAATGTATATCTCACTTCTGTTGCTCAGTTAGCGGAGTCCCTGAGCGCCAAAGTTATATCTTAGGCCGATGGTACTCTCACATGGCAAGGAAGAAGAGCTTAAAGGGAGTCTGATTAAAACCTGTCAGATTGCTGTTTTTTATTGGATGGCTATACACCAGCTTAAATTTAATGCGGAAAAAGCAGAGATCATCTTCTTTGGCAATAGCTCTTCAGATAGCTGGCAGGCTTTCTGACACGATAATGCCTTACATCTGGGTCTTCAGGAGGGCATTGCTAAGAACCTAGAAGTTAAATTTGATGACTGTCTGTCATTTAAGACACAAATTGAATCAGTGGTGGGCATCTGTCCTGGTGTATTGCGCTTGGTGAAAACGTTTCTACATTTTCTTTCTTTTTCTGCAAAAAAACTGTAATCCAAGCCCTGGTCATGTCAAAGCTGGATTATGGCAATGCAATCTATCGAGGTTTGCCAGAGCACCTGTTGGAGACACTGCAGTTGGTCCAAAAAGATGCAACATGTCTCCTCCTAAAATTGCCTGTAAGAGCGCTTATATCACCTAATTTGCGCACTTTACACTGGCAGTGACACCCAGATCTTTGACTCTTCTGCATGCCACAGCTTGGAACAAGCTCCCTCTGGACCTTTGGGCTATTAGTCACCCAGCAGCACTTTAACAAAGGCAAAAAAACTAGCTTTTTGAGCAGGATTAAACAACGGAACTGTCATTTCTTGTTTTTTCTGACCTATGCAAATGCGCCGGGACACTCTGCGGAGTAGCCGTGCGCCCAATATTAGTTGCATTCATCAGCATCATATTTTGACAACAATATTCTGGTACCACACCTTTCCAGGAGTTAAAATTTAGAAAATCGTTTGCAAACAGGGGTCCTTTTGATGAACTTGCAGATGCCGTCTCCCTAAACAAGGGCCAGCCTAAGCTTGAATTGTGCCCAGTGTGCGGGCAGTCTTCTGATTGATGTTATGCTGGGTGGGTGCTGATAGTGCTGTAAATGCTTTCCCCGCTTTGTGAGGAGGTAGAGTCTGTCTCAAGCACCACAATATTATTCAGTATTTTTTTGTCAAAATTGTGTTTATTAGCAACAGAAAGAAAGTACAATCCATGACATCTGTAACACAACGGAATGGACTTGCAAGTAATTATTAGGAGAGAAAAAAGTACAAACCCAGACCCGGACGTGGAAGAGGCGAGCTTCACCAATAACAACATACGCTAATGTAGGGATACAGTAGTGCGAAAGAGGAGGCGAAGCACGCCCTAAAACCATGCCCTGGAGACCCCCAATGGGCAATACCTAGAGTCTGGTAGTCCGGTATCCGCAGTCTATGTGGAGAGGAAGTGTCCATTCAAGCCGCAGCCTCCGCGTCATGGAACATCAAACTCGTTTTATAGGAAACCCAACACCCCAAAAAAAAAAGAAATCCCACCCCCTCCCACCCCTCGTACCCAGTTAAAGAAAAGAGAGAGAGAACAGAAAGAAAAGCGAGAGCGATAGAGAGAGAGAAAGAGGAGAGACCCGGGAGGGAACCAGGAGGCCCAGGACTGGAGACGGACCAGCAAGGGCGGGGTCAGGGCAACGCCTCATCTAGGCGGCTTAGTGACTGTGAAATGAACTACCAGGGGGACCCACCAGTAGTGGCTTCAGTGGGCTACAATTGGAACAGCCGCAACCCTCTAACATGGGGCGGGCAAACAGCCGCCGGTAGACCCTGAGAGAGGAATGTCACCAGCGGCCCCCATTTGAGCTCGAATGCAGCGTATTCATCCCTAAAAATATCCGCCATTCTCTCTAAACTCAGAAGCCTCCAGAGGCGGGAATGCCACATCGAGGCCATGGGGGCCGCCTGTTTCTTCCAGTTGGCGGCGATAGCCACTTTCGCCGCCCCTAGGCACAGCCACATAACGGCCTTATCTGCTCGGGTTTGGTAGCACAGGGAGGGGTCTCGAAGGCCCAATAGCGCAGCCTCAATGGAGGTGGGGATTGGGTAGCCCAGCATAGTCTTGATTTGTGCCAGTATCTCTTCCCAGAATGGGCGAATAGTCGGACAGGTCCACCAGATGTGTTGAAAGTCCCCCAGCAACCCGCACCCTCTCCAGCAGCGGTCAGAAGAGCCCGGGAATATGCGCCTCAGTTTAGCCGGGTATAGGTACCAATCCACCATCACTTTCCTGTGTGCTTCCCTTAGGTCTATCGAGTGGTTGTGTTTTGTGATGTCGGACCATAGGGCCTCCCACTCCCGCTCCTCAATAGGCCTATTCACCACCTCCTCCCATTTAACCTTGAATCGTGGGGTCGGTGAGACCACAGTGGCCAGAAGATGACTGTATAGGAAAGAAATTGCCCCCTTCATGGTGGTGGTAGATCGTATGAATTTTTCAAACGGGGTCTGGGGCCTGTTGATCGCCGCCTGCATTGCGGGCGACTGGAGCCAGTGTCGCAATTGGAGATATCTGTAGTGTTCAGTCTGCGGGAGGCGAAAGTCAGTCCTGCATTCCGAGAATGTCATCATCCTAGTGCCTCTAAGTAAATGTCCAGTCATTAAGCAACCCCCCTCCTCCCAGGCGGTGAATGGCCCTCTGGTGAACGCCGGTGGAAAGGCCGCATGCCCATGGATGGGGGTGTGAGGGGAAGGGAAAGTGGTCCATCGATCATCCTGTGAGAGAGTATCCAAGACCCGTTGTGTCGTTCTAGTGGGCGTACTAATGTACGTGTTATCCAGCCTATCGTGCTTGGAGCGCCATACCAGGTCTCAGATTGTCCGTCCTGCAACCGACCTATCCATATGTAACCAATGTTTATCTGACTCTCTTTTAGACCATTCAACCAGCACCCGCAGCTGTGCCGCCTTATAGTAGAGGTGGAAGTCGGGAAGGCCCGCTCCGCCCGCAGAGCGGGGCCTCCGTAACAGGGAATATGACAGGCGGGCTCTCCCTCCCTGCCAGATATAACGGGAACAGAGAGAGTGCATGGTCGAGAAGAAGGAGAGGGGGACCTCAATGGGGAGGGCCTGAAATAAATGGAGCAGCTTCGGCAAGACCGTCATTTTAAGCGAGTGTATGCGCCCCAACCAAGAGATAAATAGCGGTTTCCAGCACGCTAGATCAGCCTTAATTTGAGTAAGAAGGGGGGGAAACTAGCCTTATACAAATCCTCCACTAACGGAGTAAGCCGAACGCCCAGGTATTGGAGTGAGTTAGTCGCCCATTGGAAAGTCGTGCTCTGTTGGAGCCTCGGGAGCTCTTCCTTGGGTATCGTAAGGTTTAGAATATAGGATTTGTCTATATTTACCTTGAACCCCGCTACCCGTTCGAAGTGCTGCAGCTCTTCATGTAGAGTCGGGAGTGATGTAGATGCTTGAGTGAGGGAGAGGAGAACGTCGTCCGCAAAAAGGGATATCTTGTGTTCCTCCCCCGCAAATGGAATGCCCGATATCTGCGTGTTATGACGTATGGCCAGCGCAAGGGGTTCTATGCTCCAAGCAAACAAAAGGGGGGAAAGGGGGCAACCCTGCCTCGTGCCTCTAGAAAGGGTAAAAGGAGCCGAACAAGTCCCGTTGACTTGGACGCGCGAGGTGGGATTCCGATAGTTGGCCTGAATCATAGCAATGAATGCATCAGCAAAGCCCATCTGCCGCATGGTGGAGAATAAGAATCCCCAATCCGTCGAACGCTTTTTCAGCATCCAGACCGACTAGGAGAGCCGGCATGCACCTTTTGGAGGTTTTTTCTATCAGATCTACAATACGGCACGTGTTATCGTGAGTTTGCCTTCCTGGAATAAATCTTGATTGATCGGGGTGTATCAATGCTGCCATAAGGGGATTGAGCCTAGCGGCCAGGATAGCGGAGTACAATTTAGCGTCTAAGTTCAATAGCGCGATAGGGCGATAGGAGGAACACTGATCCTTGCGTTTCCCCGGTTTTGGGATGACCGTAATGACAGCCTCCGCCATGGAAGGCGAAACCGCACCCTGGGCGATTATGGCATTAAAAAGAGATTGCAGGCGCGGGGCCAGGTCTGGCGCGAAAGTGCGATAAAAGAGGGCTGTGAGGCAATCTGGCCCCGGCGCTTTGTTGAGTTTGAGCTCCATAATGGCTTTGTTGACCTCTTCTAACGAGATGGGGGCACAGAGCTCTGCATTGTTAGAGGCGGCGACCTTGGGTAGTGACAGACCCTGCAAATAGTCATGCTGCGCTGGGGCCTCAAGAGAGTCGGAGGTATACAGCTGGTTGTAGAAGGATCGAAAAAAGTCAGCCTTCCCTTTATCGGAGTGTATGACCGTGTCTGTAGTGTCTCGTACCCCCTCTATATAGTCTTTGTCCCTTTTAACGCGGAGCTGCCGGGCTAGATGTCTCCCAATTTTATTCCCCTGCGCATATGAGGTTTGGCGCAGGCGCAAGAGAGTGAGTTCGGCCCTGTTTGTGTATATCGCCTTCAGTTTGCCCCTTAAAGCTGTAAGGGGCCGTAAGGTAATGCGGGAGGGCTTGGCCTTATGGACCTGCTCTGCAGCCACCAACTCCGCTTCCAATCGTTCACGCTCAGCTGCTCTCTGACGGTTGAGCGCAGAGTTAAGTGCGATGCATTTGCCCCTAAGTACCGCCTTAAAGGCGTCCCACCGGGTCAGCTCCGAAGTCGCCTCTGTGTCATTAAGGGCAAAGAATTCTTCAATGGCCTCTCGTAACGATTGGCGCAGCACAATGTCTCTAGTGAGAGAGGCGGGAAAGTACCACTTAGGTTGGCGATCCCGGGGGCCATCCCAATGGAGGGTGACTATAACGAGACTATGGTCAGAGACGGAAAGGGGGAGAATCTGAGCGTCTCTCATAGACCCCAACAAAAAACGATTAATGAAAATGTAATCAAGACGGGAGTAGGATTGATGGACATGCGAAAAATAGGTATAATCTTTTGAGGAGGAGTGTAGTGTGCGCCATGCATCGCAGAGGCCAAGGTCCGAAAAGCGCTGTTTGGTGGCAGGGGAGAACGAACCCGATTCCGCCCTCTGCGCGTGAGAACTGTCAAGGTCCGCTTGCCATACAAGATTAAAGTCCCCCAACAGGACGACTGAGCCTTCCGCAAACTGCTCCAATTTTGTGCAAATGGTGGACAGAAACCCCGCCTGGCCCGTGTTTGGTGTGTATATTGCGGAAAAAGTAAATTTATGACCCCTGATAATCCTCTTCACCATCACCCATCTCCCCTCCCTGTCGGAGCGCACATCTAAGGGTTGGAACTTCACCCCGCTATGGAACATCAACACCACTCCCCGATGCTTAGTGGTGGCTGAGGAGCTGTATATGAGTGGGTATGACCTATGTCGCAACCAATGTTCATCCCCCTTGCTAAGGTGTGTTTCTTGGAGTGCAACTATGTCCAGGTGGTGGTCGGAGATGTATTTCAGCACCCTCTGGCGTTTCTGGGGAGAATTAAGCCCTTGCACATTCCATGAACCTATGGACAAAGCCATCGTGGGTCTGGTAGCAGTTCCCTGGCATAAGCAGATCTCAAAGCCCGTTCCCCCCCTCTCCCGTCCCACTCCACCCCCCGCGAAGATCCCCCCACTCTCCTAGACAAAAAGAGAAAAAGATAGGTAGAAGAGAAAGAAAAGAGAAAAAGAAACATCCGAAGAACCCCAATAGCACATACCATCTAGGAGCAAAGGTCTCGGAGGGCCGTGACAACCCGCCCACCCTCACCCCGGTTGCATAAATCTAAAAGAGTAAAAGAAAGATTAAAACATCCACAAGTGCTGAACCTAGGCCCCAAACGATGCCGGTTCATATAAGCAGCTACTCAGAGTGGCCCTTCCTCCATTACCGGTATCAACCCCCGGCGGTGTATCCGCCACGTGGAGTTGGCAGGGTCTGCACCAGCCACACAGGATCTCCCCCTGTAGTGAAGTTCTCCTCAGGGCAGCTTCCCACAGGGAATCAACGGGGAGGAGAGCGACCCACCGTGGCCCACTCCCCGGCCATCGCCCCAGAGCCGCCGGCCGCCGTGTCTCCCGCATCCTCCTGCACGTCCCCCGAGGGGGAGAGTCCCAACAAGGCCCGGCCGGCCGCGAGGTCCACAACAGTCCGCTGCTTGTTTTTGTATTCAAACGATAGGCCAAAAGGGAAGGTCCATCTGTATCTGATGCGCTCAGCTCTCAACTTGGCTGTCCGTGGCCTAAAGGATTGTCGTCTCGCCAGTGTAGCTGGGGACAGGTCCTGAAACAATGAACACGTAAAGCCTTGAAACGAGACCTCCGAGGACGATCTGGCCGCCGCCAGGACTGCCTCCTTGACTTTGTAGGAGTGGAATTTAGCTAGAATGTCCCTCGGCCGCCTTCTGTCACCTGGTGCCAGGAAGCCGACCCTGTGCGCCCGGTCGAGCTTGATTTTTAGCATTTGTGGCTTCACCACCGCCGCAAAAAGGCCCTCCAAGAAGGCCTCGAGATCGGGGCCCTCCGCCCGCTCCTCCAGGTGGCGCACGCGGATGTTATCGCGCCGGGTACAGTTTTCCAGGTCCTCGGCTTTGACCTGCGTCTGTGTTAATTTTTCTTGGAGGGCCTGGATCTGTCGCGAATGATCCAAGGATCTGCCGCCCAGGTCCGGTTGTTGAGCCTCCAGATCCAGCACCCGCGAGCCCACCGCATCGACATCCTGTCGGAGGCCGGACAGTTTGTCCTGAAGGTCTGAGCGCAGCTGGTCGATGGAATGCTGTACATCCCGGCTGATCTCCGCCCGTAGTTCGGCCTTGAAGTCTCTCAGAGAGGACAGGAGGTCCTCCTTGGTCAGCGCCATTGCCCCCGACGGGTCGGCCGGTGCCCCGGAAGATCTCTTATCCGCTGGGGTGAAGAAGGTGGTCACCGAGGCGTTTCGTTTGACCTGTCCCCTCTTAGCAGGCATAGGGCTTCCCCCGTCCGGGCACCACGCTCACCCAGTGAAAGACGGTGCCCCCTGGCAGTAGCGCAAATATCGCGTGGGGCTGCGCTGCTCGCTATAGGTGGGCGCAACGGTGATAGGGCCTCCATCGCAGGGAACGTGGCGTTCACTGATGGGCCCCCAGCAGCACCCCGGCCTCCTGACCGCTCTGTAGTTGTGCGTCGTGTGCTGTGGGGCCCCCTCGCCGAAGTCTCGTCCGCCACTGCACGGTCTCTGGAGCTTCCCCGGGCGGCCCGTGAGGAAAGCACGGCTACTGTCCCCTCCGCTGAGCTAGGTCTCCTCCACTCCAGGGCTGGGAAGTGTGCGCCCCCCACCGAAGGCCTCCGTAATCCCCCCGGGGGACGGCACGCAGTGTGGGGAGTCTGTGTGTGCCCAGATGATGCCCCCTTCACTCTCCAGGGGAGGTCGCTTCACTCACCCGTTGGGCCGGGACGTCTCCTCCAGCCGACCCGTCGGACAGGGTCCCAGACACCGCCGCGAAGAGACCTCCGCCCCCGCAGCCGCTCCAGTGCCACCAACACCAAGCAGAGAGGGACCCCCACCTTACACCTCGCCGGTAGTGCTCCGGCAGGCCGCCATCGCGGCCGCATCACTGGGGGCCGCCATGTTGCGGATCTCGGCCGCTGCGCTGATCGTCGTTCTGCGGGAGCCTCAGGCGGGCAGACGATCGGCCCGGAGCTTGCCCCCCTGTGCCCGGTCTGCAATGGAGGCACCCAGTAGAAGGTAGGGCCGCCTGTCGCGTTCCATTCCCCACCGGCTCGGCTTCATCAGGCGGGCATCGCGGTCACGTCTCCGGGGGCCGCCATTTTGCAGGACTCAGCCGCGGCTGTACTTGGCGGGCGGCGGGCGCTTCAAACGGCCAAGAAGCCAGCCCTGACCATACCAACGCACGCCCAGCCGTTAATCATGGCATCCGAAGGATGGCAGGGCCGCCTGGGAGCCCCGGGACAGCTCAGCAACCGGGGTAACACCAGGGTGGCACGGGAGTCGACTCGGATTAGGTCCGATCGGCCATCTTGCCCAAGCCACGCCCCTATTATTCAGTATTTACAACTTCTGTTTTGCAATATCATCCTCTATGTTTTTTAGAAATTAACCAGAAGGATGAGAAGACCCATCGTTGTAATGTCAGAGCTGAATGCCCGTTTTGTATATTCAAACAGCATAAGACTCTGAATGAATTAATTCACAAGCTCCTACTGCTGAGGAGTTATGACTGTCCGACATGTGTATACTCCTGTATAGACTTGAATTCCATTTAGTTACGTCCTTCTGTTTGAAGAAATGCTGAGGAAGCCTGCTAGATTTTTGCAGCCACATAACAGCTTTTGGATTTTAAAGGAATTGATGAAATGGCAAAGCAGGGGCGGGCACCATTAGCAAAGGGTGGGGGGGCAGGTGAGGGGAGCGCGGGGGGAATGAGAGTGTGAGTAAGCGGGGGCGGAAATGGATTAATTATCATTTTAAAAACTTACCTGGCTCTGCTGGCTGTCTCCCACGTTGCGTCGCTCCTGCTGGCCTCTTCCTGGGTCCTAGTAGCCCCTTGGACAGACTCCCAGCAAATCCCTGTGCTGCAGAGCAGTGCAGGGATTGGTCTGAGCAGGCTCAAACGACGCCCTGCTCAGACCAGGGAGCATGTGGGGGTTTCTCCAGTCCGGCTGCTGAATACAGATGGGCTGGAGAAACCTAAGTGCGCATTTGTGTTTTGGTCAGCCTGAGACAGCCGGCCAAACACACATGAGCACTTAGGGAGTACACAAGCACTCCTCCTCTACCCGCCCATGTCCCGCCCCTCCTTGCACAAGCTGGGAAACGAAAAATAAAATGATGCTAAAGATTGTTTTATTTTTCTTTGCTGGCTCTGCGCCAGGCAGTGGGGCGACGCTCCTCTGCCATTGTAGAAGCGCTGCTACTGTGCCAAAGCTTGCAACATGTGACTATTATGTTTGCTGCCTCTGTGGCCATTTTAGGAGATCCTTGACAATTAAGTCCAGACAATGTGGAAAGAGGGCAGACAGAACACCAAGTACATCGGTACACTGGTTCACGTTTTCCGCCAACATAGGCATCAGGGGCACAGCTAGTGGAAACATAGTAGAGCGAAGTGGACCACTTTCATAGTGGTCTACTTGAATATAAATAGAGCAGGCGAACTGTCATTATGTCAGACATGGTACTCTGCCACATTAGTGACAGAGTACCTGGTCTGCAAAACTCTAAGACGAGCCCAGGATTTCTATATGTATTTAGGAAATCATGATGTACAGGGTTTTGTGCGGATCTTTCTCATGAATAAGTCTAATAGAATGACTGTGTGAATTCCAAAATAAAGATAAATCAAGAAAAAATGTAAAACACTCCTGAATCTAGATTTACTTTGTGAATTGGATTAAATATTTAGTCTTGTTTTTTTGTGGATGCCTGTTATTGGATAGTTCCACTGCCAATCTATGTGTTTCGAATTGCAACCACTCACATAATCAGTCAGAAGTCCTGTTTTAAAGGACTAACCTGACCAGCTGGTTGGTGTCCGTAAAGCATGCATGGCCTAGGAATTGCATTTGCTCAAAAGTAGAGAAAAAGCACACTTCACATAGGACACGACTGAGTGCTCCAGCATTTAACAATCCTTGTACAAACGCTTATTTATGCAGGCATTACAATTACAAATTATGCAATGCTTACAGCAAATAGTAATTCCACGCCATGGCGCTCATAACCGAGGCTCGAAAAAATTCCTTCACCACAGAGTCATAGAAAACCTGTAGGTTAGATGACACATGATCGCGAAAAGAAGAATGTGGATATGCATGGAGCACACTGAAGAAAGCCGATGGTTTTAGTGTATTATGTCGAAGAGTTGGTTCTTGTATAGGTTGATTCACGCTCCCAGTCATTCATCGATTGCTGCCAAAAGACATTTGGCAACAGCTGTAAATACCACCCCTTTCCTGGATTTAGAAGCCTGTGGCATGTGCGATTTGGCCATTCTCCAAGTGAACACAACCCCATAGATTTATGGAGGGCTGCAGTAACTGAAGCCAGTGGGAAGCCTGGCATCGATGTGAGCAACTAGCTGGGTATGGGCTCATTCTTACTTTATTTCACAACCAAATTAAGATTTTTTTTTTTTATAGTATTAACTATATCATTCAAATTCCTTTAATGTAACACTTCTATGAAAAAAATTCTTGGTATAAAAATGTTAATATCCCTATATGATTACTTAATTCGCACTGATACAGACGGAGGACAGAAAAAGAGAGTGCACATTTGTATTCATTTTTAAGTCAATCTGACTCACGTATGCAATATTTGCAAAGTTTAACATAATGGATAGTTTCAAGTTTGGTGCCATATTCGTCTATTTCATTGTTTGCAATATAGATGTCTACAGTGTCACTGCTGCCGGCACACCTGCAGCACCGCTAAGACCATGGACCCAGCGCAACCCTCCCGCAAGAACACAACCGAACCGAAGACCCCTGCAATGCATCCTCCTCAACGTCCGATCCCTCCACAAAAAGCCACAGAAATCTGGGACCTCCTCGACAGCACCACCCCGGACGTAGCATTCTTTACTGAAACCTTGACCACTCACCACCTCGGGCCATCGCCATTCCCCATTCCCCAAGGATACAAGATCTCCAGGAAGGACCACCCCATCCGCCCGAGAGGAGGAATCGCCATCATCCACAAATCCACCCTCCGCCTGAGTACACTCACCGACGAGCCCACAGACCTGATGGAACACCTTCACTTCAAGATACTGGCCAGCCCTATCTCCACCCTCCGAGGAACCCTCATCTACTGACCCCCTGGACCCCGCGGACTTTTCGCCAACTCCATCACGGTCATCATCTTCCTGCATGCCATTGCATCCACCAACTACACCCTACTGGGAGACCTCAACTTCCACCTCGACAACCAACTGGACCCCAGCACCACATCCCCCCTGGACAACCTCCACAACATTGGACGCAGCCAGATCGTGACCGACCCACGAACTCAGCAGGACACACCCTCTATCCCCTCTTCACAACAGGAAACTTCATCACCTTCAGCCACACCACCAAACTCCCATGGACTGGCCATCGATGCGTCCACTTCACCTTCAGAACACCCACCATCCACAGACACCTGCTCCCACAAAGAAACTGGACCAGAATCCCCAACGACCAGCTAACCTCATCACTCAGCAACTCCACCCCAACCATCGCAGAAAACGGCAACCCCAACACCGCAGCCAGAACCCTGTACAGATGGATCTCGGACAGCGCCAACACCATAGCCCCCCTCAAGAAAAACAACAACACCCTACGCCAAGAAAGCTAGATGGGTCACCACCGAACTTCGAGAGTCCAGACGCACTTGCCGCTGCCTCGAAAAGGCCTGGAGGAACACCAAATCCACAGAAGCCCACAGCAACTTCAGAGCTGCAACCAACGCCCACCACCAACTCATCAGAAAAACGAGGAAAAAAGCGATTGAAGACAGAATCTCCACTCATGCACACAACAGCAAAGAACTCTTCAACATCATCAAGGAGTTCGCCCAACCCACCAGCGAGTCCACCGACATCCCTCCCTCACAAGACCTCTGCGACAACCTCAGCATCTTTTTCCACCACAAAATCAAGAGCATCTATGACAACTTGGACAAAGACAACCAACACGCTGAACCCTCACCAGCCACCCACCACACCCTGAATCCAGCGATCAACAACTGGACAGCCCTCACCACCGAAGACACACTGAAAACAATGAAGTCAATCCACTCCGGGGCCCCCACGGACCCCTGCCCCCACCACATTTTCAACAGAGCCGCCAACACCATCGTACCCATGCTCTGCCACACCATGAACCGCTCCCTGGCAACAGCCTCATACCCTGATGACTGGAAACATGCTGAGATCAACCCCCTCCTGAAGAAACCTTCGGCGGACCCCACCTACCTCAAAAACTGCAGACCCATCACCCTGCTCCCATTCCCAGCGAAAGTCATCGAGAAAGCCATCAACAGCCAACTCGCCACATTCATCGAAGAGCACAACATCATCGACTTCAGAAAAAAACACAGTACGAAGCCGCCCTCCTCGCCGCAACAGACGACATCCGTACCCTACTGGACAAAGGAGAAACAGCAGCCCTCATCCTCCTCGACCTCTCAGCGGCGTTCGACACAGTCTCTCACCGCACCCTAATACGCAGACTCCACGACGCAGGGATTCAAGGCAAGGCCCTCAACTGGATCCGCTCCTTCCTCTCTGGCAGAACGCAGCGGGTTAGACTCCCCCCATTCCTCTCGGACCATACACCTACCACCTGCGGAGTCCCCCAGGGGTCCTCCCTCAGCCCTACGCTCTTCAACGTCTACATGGCCCCGCTCGCCCCCATCGTCAGAACCTACGGACTCAACATTGTGTCATACGCAGACGACACCCAACTCATCCTCTCCCTATCCAACGAACCCAACACCGCCAGACAAAACTTTCGAGCAGGCATGGAAGCCATCGCCAAATGGATGAAAAACAGCTACCTACAACTAAACACCAACAAAATGGAAGTACTCATCATGGGCCCAAACCCCGATGCCTGGAACGACACCTGGTGGCCCCCCACCCTCGGAAGCCCAGCCACCCCCACAGACCACGCACGCAACCTCATCCTAGACTCAGAGCTCGAAATGGACCGCCAGATCAACTCCCTCTCATCCTCCTGCTTCCACACCCTCCGCCTCCTATATAAGATCTTCAAAAGGATTCCCCTCGAACACACAGAAAGACCGTCACTCACACCCAGGTCACCAGCAGGCTCGACTACGGCAACGCACTCTATGTCGGAATAAACAAAAACCTCACCCACAAGCAACAGAACATCCAAAACGCTGCAGCAAGACTGGTCCTCAACCTGCAAAGAAACTGCCACATCTCCCAGCACCTGCGCACACTCCACTGGCTCCCCACTGAAGCTAGAGTCACCTTCAAGATGCTAACCCATGCTCACAAGGCCCTCCACGACACCGGAACAGCATACCTGAACAGTCGACTCAAATTCCACGCACCTCAAAGGACCCTACGATCAGCCCAGCTCGCCTACGCCGTGGTCCCCCGCACCAGAAAGACCAGATCGGGGGGCCGCTCCTTCTCCTACTGCGTGGCCAGAGCCTGGAATGGCCTTCTGCTCCACCTCAGGCAGATAACATCGCTCCCCATCTTCGCAAGAAACCTCAAAACCTGGCTCTTCGACAGAACCCATCCTTGATGGACTGGAACCTGCGACCCCCCCACCCCCCAGCGCCTTGAGCCACATATGGGTGAGTAGTCGTGCTTAACAAACACCTGATTGATTGATTTTATACAAAGTACAATGTACATGGGCCGTTCTAGAGGTTTCTTTCTTTTTTTAAACATTTTATTTAATATCTTTTGCAGGATACAAGGTACAGCATATCATCATACTGCATAGCATATAGAGATGTTTGGGAAGCAGATCACACAGATCCAAATACAGAAAAGAAAAAAAGAAAAATCATAACTGGTATATTTCTCACTGTAAAAGAGACAGCTTAACAACCCTTAGCGATTTACAATGTAAAATAATCGCACCAAGGGTATCCTACATATCAGACGGTACCCCAACCATCTACGGAACCTTTAAGACTACAGGCATAATTAATACATTTTTGGTCCTTGAACGTTCTCTTTTACCAATCGTTTTGAAAGCCAGCCACGACTTCGCAAACTTGTACAGTCTGTCATTGTCCAGCGCTGATATTCTTTGCACAGCATAAATGTTCTAGATTGTGCTCCAACATGAGGACATGAGGGGGGAGGGTTGGAGGTGATGGCAGGAACCTTACATACATGTACAATACTGATTTTCCATCATAAGTGAATGCTCACCGCCATATTCGGGATTCCCCAAAAACAAGACCACCGGGGTAAGCGGCGATTCATGGTTTCATTTGGGATTGCTCTAATGTGTGATTAGAAGTCCTTCCAAAAAGCATGTATGGGTATTCATGACCACCCAAAAGGAAATGAGAGACCTGCATACCATAGCCCTTCTAGCAGAGAGGTCTGAGCTACTGAACATTGCCTTCATTCTGAAAGGAACGAAGTACGATCTAGTAAGCACTCTAAAGGCGTCAGTCTTGGCTTGAGAGCAGATAGATGCCTTATCCTCACTTTTCCAGTTGTGTGTCCATGTTTCTTTGGTCCGTTCTTAATGCAAATCATCTTACCATCATAATAGGCAACTGTGCTGAGAGTGGGGTAGGTTGGCCAGAGATCCCTTCTTTGGGCAGCATTACAAATAGAGCTGTTGTAATGGAGTTTTTACATGACTCCGCTTTCTTTTAGAACTGTTGAATTTGCCCAGTACAGTAACTGATTGAGTGGGAAGTCACCTCTCTCAGAGAGGTAAAAGGATTGGGTACATGTCGCACTGTCCAATATGGGTGGAGCACTTGATCACCTTTCACTGAATCTCGAATCCTGCTTCTAGGGCTAAAATCAGGATTACACCAATTAGTGTCATATGTGAGGAGAACTGGGTCTGTAGTTTAATTTTGAGAGTGCACTATTTGGTGTAAGAGACGTAACTATTTGGTGTTTAAAAGACTTTATTGAGTTCATTATATACTGCAAACCAACAGCACACTAAGATCAACAAAGATAATCAAAGTACATATGCAGTTTAAGCTCTATCGAGAAAACTATAAAAGTCTTTATATTTTAAGATGGAGGGGAAGAAAGAGAAGAAGGGGGGTGGTTGGGAGGGAGAATGAAATGTAAATCGTATAATGAACCTTGAGTGGTAATAAAAAATAACAATAACAAGAGATTGCCTCTAGGTTGAATTTTTAATACAAACATTATATCAATAAAGCTATCATAAAGTTTTTCGAGCATATAAAAGAAGGACAGAGAGAGAAATTCATGGAGGGCGACATTTTTCAGAAAGTACAGAAACAGTACCTGATATAGCCCTATCAACTTGATTAAGGTAAGAAGTAGGAGGTAACCATAGCAATTGTGTATTATGTGAAGACGTACATTGTATAGCAAAGTATCTAATTTATGATGAGAACACACCGAATCCCACCATACTTTATAGGATAATTTAACCAATGATTTACAATTTAAAGTGATCTGGTGAAAAGCTATCGCTAACAGTATATCTAATAATTTACTATTAGGGAAGGATGGAGTAAGCAAATTAGACTGTGTTCCCAAAAAAAGATAAATAATATTGAAGAGGCTGTCGAAATTGAAAATCTTCTTGATCTGAGCCCAAATGTTGCACCAAAAATACAGGTATTGGGACTGTTGAATAAGATTTATTTATTTATTTTGAGAATTTGTAAAGCGCGGCTGTCACCATTGCAGGCATCCTGGCGCTGAAAGATCAGAGGAGACGGAAGTGAAAAAAACACAGGGAGTGAGAGCTTATAGGCAGACTAACAGGGGAATAACCAAGTTTTAATCCTTCTTCTGAACGGGAGGAGTTCGTTGAGGTGCCTAATCTCGATAGGAAGAGTGTTCCATAGTCTGGCAGCTGCCACCTCGAAGGATCTACCTCCGGCTCTGACTTTCCTGAATCTGGGTACGACTACCAGTTTGGCGTCAGAGGATCGAAGCTGTCTGGTTGGAGTGTACCAGGCAAATTTGGATAGTAAGGGGGCTGGGCCAGTGCCATGGAGAGCCCTAAATACTATACAAAGGGCCTTAAATTGAATCCTCTGTCTTATAGGAAGCCAGTGCAGTTTTGCCAGGGCGGACGGTCCATGAGATCTTCTCGGAAGCCCCAGAGCCAGCTTAGCAGCTGCTGATTGGACCCTCTGGAGCCTGTCCAGCAGGAACTCAGGGGACCCAAGCAGGAGGGCATTGCAATAGTCCAACCTGCTAAGGATGGTACATCTAACCACTTGGGCGCGGGCATGGGTAGGTAAGAGGGGCAGAACTTTCCTTAGGGAACGGAGGATGGCAAAACAACAGGCAGATGTTTTTTGAACATGCGTCTCCATGCTGAGCCTATGATCCAACATGACCCCTAGGTTACAAACTGATTCCACCGGCCGTACATTGCACCCTGATTCCGGGGGCCAAAAGTTGTTTGGAAACGGTCGGGGAATCCTAGTTCCGGCACTGAAGAGCACCTCCGTCTTCCCTGCATTGAACTGAAGGGAGTTGTCCTTTAGCCACCGGGACGTGTCACGCAGACAATTGTGTAGGACCTCCACAGAGGTTGAGTCCTCTCCTTCCAATGAGAGGATCATCTGCGTGTCGTCGGCGTAGTTGATAATCCTGATGTTGAAGCTTTCGATGAGTAAAATCAAAGGTCTGAGGTATACATTAAAGAGTATTGGGCTGATTGCTGAGCCCTGAGGGACCCCATGCGTTACCAGGGAAAAGGCTGACTGGAAAGGTGGCATGGATAATGCCTGCTGCCTATCCTGCAAAAATGAATGAAACCATTGTAGCGCAGTGTCTCTCACTCCCGCCTCAAACAGCCGCCTCAGTAAGATCTTATGATTCACCGTGTCAAAGGCGGCAGACATATCGAGCAGGATCAGGAACGCTGCCTGTCTTCTGTCTGCACGCCTTTGAAGCTCATCCATAGCGGTGATGAGGGCTGTTTCGGTACCATGGGCAGGCCGAAAACCAAATTGGTCCCCATCTAGTAATAGATGACGTTCCAGATGGTCGGAGAGAGTCTTGCTAACTAGACGCTCAGCTACTTTGGCAGGGAAAGGCAGCAAGGAGATGGGCCTATAGTTTTTTGAACAATCAGGGTCTAGGGAGGGTTTTTTTAACAAAGGTGTGACTAACGCCCGTTTCCAATGAGCTGGGACGGTGCAAGTCACCAGGGATTGGTTACAAATTTGGTGGAGTGTGGGGAATAGTTCATCCACAAATTCCTTCCAGATTTTGGGAGGCACTGGATCCATGGGAGACCCGGAGGCGATTCCTCTAGATAACTTAGTGAAGGCCTCATAAGTAAGTGGTGGGAACTTGAGTAACGTTTCCTTCGTAGCTGTGGCAGGGCCAGGCAATCGGTCCACCGGAGAACCAGGCCTCAGGTCGGAGGGAGGGACGAGATCCAAAGGAGTGTCCAGGTCTTTAAGGATGAGTTAAATTTTTTCCTTGAAAAATACAGCAAGGTTGTCACAAAGGTCGTGGGACGGGACGATCGCATTCTTGGAACACTCCGGATTGGTGACGCTATTTAGTATATTAAAAATACTCCTGGAATTGTTGGTGGTGTTGCAGATCAGAGAGGAATAGTATTCTGCTTTAGATTTTTTAATCAGATTCTTGTAGGCAAGGACCTTAGTTTTCCACACCTCTTTAAAGGTGTCATTATAGTCGCGTCCTTGTTTGCATCCCTGTTTTAGGTTTTTTAGGTCGTCATTAAACCAGGGGGCGGAGTCTTTACCCTTACAGCTGCGTGTTTTTAGAGGGGCATGGGCATCGAGGACCGTTGTGATTCTAGTACAGAGAGAGGCGTAATTTTCGTCTATATTCTTATTCTCATTGAAGAGCTGTTCCAAATGGAACACCTCACCGATAGGGTGCAGACGTGTGAGGGCCCTCCAATCTCTGCACTTAACTTCCCTAGTCAACACAGGAGCCTTGTGAGGACCACCATTCGTGTGAATAAAGAATTTTACGAGTGAGTGGTCTGTCCAATCCATAGGTAAGATTTCCCCCATCGCCACCAGGCCAGGTGCCGCGAAGACCAAATCTAGGAGATGACCAGCTTTGTGGGTGGCTTTAGTGGCCAGTTGAGAAAGACCAAAACTTTCACAGGCTTGAAGTAGGTTCCCGAGACCCGAGTCAAGGGTACCGTTGCGCCAGAGATTAAAGTCGCCAAGGATAAGTAGCTTATGGTGAGAGAAGGCGATATAAGTCAGGGTAGTTAATAATGATTGTTGCTGCTGAAGGCTGAACGACCCTGGCGGGCGGTAGCATACCATCCCAGTGACAGTAGTCCCGGAGTGGGTCTGAATTGATAGCCCTAAGAGCTCAGTGCCCAGAGTAGGGTCTAAAGTGAGGACCTTAATGCTGCAGGACGCTCTAAAAATAGCTCCCACCCCCCCGCCTCTTCCAGTAGGCCTAGGGGAATGAAGAAATTTGAATCCAGGAGGACACGCAAATCCAGGGTCAACCAAACAGTCAGGACGAGTCCAAGTTTCCGTCATGAAAAGAATGTCTAGTTCGTGAGTATCAGTCAAGAGTTGGATCTCTGTACTGTGTTTAGGCAGGGACCTAACATTCAGAAGCCCACATTTTAAAAGATCGTCGCTAAGGAAGTCGGCTCGTGGGTGTGCCGTATGTAACAGGGAGAATATTCCTTTATCCGCATGGTGCTTACATATTTGGATGAGCGCCTCTCTAGAGTAGGGGGGCCCAGAAGGAGGCTGATCAAGATGTGAAGGGCCAAGACAGGCAGCATAACTAGCCCATGGCGCTACCTTGGCGCGGACGGGCGCAGACGGGCTTGCCTTAGGCGCGCCTTCGGTGCGCAATCGTCGCGCCCGCTGCGCTCGTCCGCTGCGCGTCCGGAAGATGCACATTTTTTTATAGGGAAATAGCCGGCAGTAAGGGGGTGTGGCCACTGAAAGGGCGTGAAAAGGCGTCAAGATTTTGTAGTGGTTTTACCGCGGCAGCGCTGAGATCGGCTGCGCGGCCTGGCCAGGAGCAACCTGGTGCCCTGATGTGGTGCCAGGATGCCAGGAGGGGGAGAGGGGTAAGTGATTTAAAAACACACAAGTGACTCTCAAATTGTTAAAAATTATTCAGGTCGCGCTCCCGGCTTCCGCCTCAGGAGATCTATCATAAGTAACACAGGCGCTTGTATTCAGCGTCTTAAGTACTGGTTCGGCGGTGGGCGTGGCCTCTGGGAAAGGGGCATGGCCTCCGCGAGCGTCAGGAATGGCGGCAAGATTTTGTAGTGGTTTTATCGCGGCAGCGCTGAGATCGGCTGCGCGGCCTGGCCAGGAGCAGGCTGGTGCCCTGATGTGGTGCCAGGAGGGGGAGAGGGGTAAGTGATTTAAAAACACACAAGTGACTCTCAAATTGTTAAAAATTATTCAGGTCGCGCTCCCGGCTTCCGCCTCAGGAGATCTATCATAAGTAACACAGGCGCTTGTATTCAGCGTCTTAAGTACTGGTTCGGCGGTGGGCGTGGCCTATGGGAAAGGGGCGTGGCCTCCGCAAACGTCAGGAATGGCGGCAAGATTTTGTAGTTGTTTTACCGCGGCAGCGCTGAGATCGGCTGCGCGGCCTGGCCAGGGGCAAGCTGGTGCCCTGATGTGGTGCCAGGAGGGGGAGAGGGGTAAGTGATTTAAAAACACACAAGTGACTCTCAAATTGTTAAAAATTATTCAGGTCGCGCTCCCGGCTTCCGCCTCAGGAGATCTATCATAAGTAACATAAGATATGCATTACATCTGCATTAAAAGAGCCGCAAGACCAACAGTTAGCAGGGGTACCAGTGGAGAATTTAGAGCACTGCAGGGGAGTAAAACATAGGCGATGATATATTAAAACTAGAGACTGTGTAATACCAGCAGATCGGGAGATTTTATATATATGTGCCCATATCCTGTTCCAAAAAGGGATTGTCCAAGTGATTCCCAGATCTTTTTCCCAAATCAGTTCAGATTTGGATTTGGTTCTGGAGGGGTCAGGAAGGGAAAAATACTTATAAATGGTCGAAGCCCTCAGGCCTGTTTTAAAAAATCCAGTGATGTCAGAAGAGAAGGGGACCTTCATCAAAGAGTTCTGTAAAAATAACATCAAGAACCACATTCATCAATGATAAAAAAAATGGGTATAAAAGGACTTAGGACAATGATAAATAAGACAAAATTGAGGAAACGAGATAGGAGAATCATTATAAAAAAGCAGAGATATCCACATTAAGCCTTTGTCCTTCCAAGTACGCCAAAAAAATTGCCTATTATTTATCTTAAGTAAGGAGTTATGCCATAACAGCATTTTTAAAAACAGAGCCGTATCTACAGTAAGTGGAAGAAAGGTGGATTTGAGCAGCGAAATCGTATTGCGTAATATAGGGGAGTAAAGAAACGATGTTCTAGCAGTAAGAGATAGGACCTCTTGAAAGCTAAAGAGAAGAAGAGAAATATGCTCGATATCTAGCCATAAAAGAGAAAAAGATGAGGATAAATCATGAATCCAAAGAGCCACCTGTCGTGAAGCAAAAGCTCTATGATAACCAAAAAAGTGAGGAAAATTAATCCCCCTCCCCCAATTTCGGCTTATGTAAAGTGGCTAATGCTACTCGTGACTTTTTATGTTTCCACAGAAATTTCATGAGAATCGTGTTGGCTTTTTTGAAAAACTGTTTGTAAATATGAACTGTCAGCATAGAAAGAAGATATATACAAAAAGAGATAAATTATGATTTTAATGGAGTCTACTCGACCCCACTATGATAACAATAGAGAATCTTATCGATTTTAACACTAAGTTCAGTAAAATTAATCTTAACTGTGTCTGGGATGGAGTTTGTAAACCATACCCCCAAATATTTAATTTGCACAGAAGTGGACCACTGATAACCAGTAAGAGAATAAGAATTACTGAATGTGTATTTAGTAAGTGGGAGAATTTCCGTTTTATCCTTATTAATTTTATATCCTGAGACAGTAGAAAATAGAGACATTTCCTGTAACAGAGAGGGTGGCGAGCCCTCAGGAGAGGAAATAAAGAAAAGAATATCATCCGCATAAGCAGAAAAGTTTAGAGGTTGGTCACCATAAGGAAACCCCAAGATAGAAGGGTTGAGACGTATCCGATAAAGAAAGGGTTCAAGAGCTAAAACAAATAATAGAGGAGAGAGTGGGCAAACTTGCCTAACTTGCCTAACCCTCCTATTTAGAGGAAAATAAGAAGAAATCATGCCATTAACCATTACTGATGCCCGGGGTGCATGATATAGCAGGGAGATGAGAGCTATAATTTTAGATCCAAACCCATGCCATTTGCAAGAATGAAATAAAAAGTCCCAATTTACTCTATCAAATGCTTTCTCAGCTTTAAAGTGTTATGGTTACGAGAGAAGATTTAAAAGAGGGAGCTTTACTATGAACAGTCAGAAGCAGTCTCACAATATCTGAAATTAACCTTCCCTTAATAAACCCTGATTGTTCTTTACCTATAAGATGGGGGAAGAAAGGATTCTAAATGAAGAGCTAAGAGCTTGGCAAAGATTTTATATTCAACGTATAATAATGAAAAAGACCTATAGTTTTTACATTTCTGAGGGTCTTTATCATCCTTATGAATTAGACATTTTATAGCTTCCTGGAAAGTGCCTGAAGTAGAAGAGGATGCAATAAAATGATTAAATACGCGGTATAGATAAGGAAGAAGGATGTTGGAGAAATGAAGATAAAATGCTACTGTGAAACCATCCGGACAGGTGTTTCCCTTAATTTAAGTTCTTGTAAGGCTGCAGCAATTTCTTCAGTAGAGAGGTCATTCTCTAAAGAATCAAAATCCAAATCAGGAGCAACTGAATGAGAGCTACAATGTAAATAATCCGCAATGGCAGTGGGAGGAGGAGTTGATTCAGGCGTATAAAGATATTTGTAAAACTTACAAATTCTTCCAAAATAGCCTAATAACTAATAATAGACTTATCGGTCGATGCGGTAATAGAATCATTGATGAGGATTCTCCAGTAGAACTAAAATGAACTTGCATTTTGGCTTAAAGCAGGGCATTGAGGTCCGAAGACAGTTTAGAGGAGAAATATTTATTTTCTAAAGATTTAATCCACGAAAGAAGATTAGAATGTTCTTTTAATCGCGCCCTCTTTTTCATAGAGACATATTGTAATATGAAATCTCTTGCAGAGGCCTTAAATGTATCCCAGAGCAGGGAAGGTGTAATTTCCGCATTATCATTGAAGGAAAAAAAATCAGAAGCAAAGGTGATAAAAGAACTAGAGACTTGAACATCTTTAAAGCAAAAATTGTTAAATTTCCATAGATGTAAAGAGGGTGGAGGTGGAACCAAATCCAAGTCTGTAATAACCATAGTGTGTTCAGAGAGCACAATTGGGGAAACATGTGACTGTATGATAAACTGTGCCAGGGACTTATAAAGAAATATATGATCCAGTCTTGAGAGTGAACCATGAGAAGCAAAGTAAAAAGTATACTCGCGAGCAGTTGGGTTAGACAGTCTCCATGAATCCACTAAGGCTCCCTTTTGAATAACAGAGCGAAATTGCTTATGTATTTATGGGATGAAAAAAGAACTAAGGATTGTCTATCTAAAAAAGGGTCCATTATTTGATTACAGTCTCGTCCTGGAATAAAGTAAGAGTCATGAAATTGTATACATTTTTGTGCAATGGAGGGCCAAAAATCATTATCAGGTTGCGTTGGGACATAAACATTCATAAAAGTAAGGGGAACCCTGTCAATAATGAGGCTCACTATGATCCACCTACCCATATCATCCATTTGTTGAGAAACCTAATTGACAGTAAGGGATTTGTTACCCAGTATGACAACCCCATTCTTCTTATTTACATAGCCACATAGCCAACCCAGTCTCGTTAAAATTTCAGAGCTTCAGAATCTGTAAGGTGGGTTTCCTGGAGAAGACCAGATCTGGATTTGATTTACCTGGGTGGGATAACACTCTCTGTTGTTTAATCAGATTAAGCGAACCTTTAATATTCCATGAGATGACTCTGAATTATATGCAATTAAAAAAGAGAGAATAGCATTTGGGAACATTGAGGCATATCTCAAAATACAAGAAGATGTTATCTTATAATACAAGGAAGAGAAAGAACACTGCAGAAAAGAAATAAGAAGGGAAGGAGGAAGGGAAAGGATGAAAGGAAACAGAAAACTGAAAAGGTAAAGATGAAACGGTACATACAAAAGCCAAAAGAGAAGACAGTACATATCAATAAAGTATGACTGAAAGAACATACCTGTAAAAGCCAAGAACGAAATAACACTGGGGTGGTGATGACACACAAGACGATGACACGCTCAAGGGAGGGGGAGGCCGAGCCACACCAGGGCCAAAAAGACAAAACAATGAGGTAAATGTAGCGAACATACTGAGTACATCAGACAAACCTGCAAGGAGATAAGAGAGAACAAAATATGACATATCAAATACAATAAAACATACGAAGAACTATCGTCTGAGCTATACTAAAACATTCAAAGAATTACAAACTGAGATATATTGAGGAATCACAAACATAGAACTTAAATTCAATACCACTGGAGAGCCCAATAGTTACGAGCAAATACAAATCGATCAACCATTAGAAGGACCAGCAGTCTACATATTACTCAAGGTATGAAAATGTATAAACTTCTTAAGTTCCGCTGGATCTTCAAACGTCACAGTAATATTTTGGAAAATTATTTTGAAAATGCAAGTATGAAAGAGATCATATCTGGCTCCAAGAGAACGGAGAGGAGCTCGAAGATTAAGAAACTCCCTTCTTCTAGCTGCGGTGGCATTAGAGACATCTTGAGAGAGAAACACCCTTTGACCCAGCCAAGACACGTGCCGCTTAGCCCTAGCTGCAGAAATAACCGACAAGTCAGTAAACTTCGAAAAGAGAATGAAAACGCCTCTAGGCTTGACCGGAGATGTAGACAACGATGGGCGAGGACCAAGTCTGTGGGCTCTCTGAATATTGAGCGAGGTTGAGGAGGGCATGTCCAGCAATTTTGGCAAGACGGAGGAGAAAAAGAAGACTGGGACATCTCCTTCCAAAGCTTCAGGCAGACCATAAATGCGTAGATTGTTCCTCCTATTGCGGTTCTCCAAATCCTCCATGTGTTGCTGGAGCTTGCGCACCTCCTTTTCCAAAGAGTTAATTCTATGAGTTTTGCCCTGGCCATCCAAAAGATGATGCTCCATCACTGACACCCAACTTTCCATTGAAGACCACTTATTGTCTAGCAGCTGCATTCTGCTATTAGTTTCATCTACAAATGGATGCAAAGCCTGAATCTCCTCCAGCAACAGCTCTGAGGAAATAGGTGACGATGACTTGTCAGGAGAGGGAGGATCATGTTTCAACTGTTTTGACGCAGAAGTGGGTGGTGAGGTCTTATTGACGACAGACTGTGACGAGGAAGTACAAGTAGGGACCACATTAGCCATCTCTTCAACAACAAGTGGATGGACTTCTGTTGACTTCACCAGATTCACTTAGATGTAAATACAAATTGTGGTTTCCTGAATTTACCCATAAAAAGGGAACCATACAACTAAATGGTGATGGCACAAGTATATTTCTGACTTCACTAGCACCAAGAACGTTCCACCACAAAGTACTATATAGCTTCCACTACATTCAATCTCCCACAGAGATGCGCTAATAGATAGCACGAAACTGAGCTTCAAGGATAACTACTGCCGGGGCTGTCAGTATTCTGTAACCACTAGGGTATGACCCAAATATATGTTTTGAGCTTCTTATATCCAAAAAGGAAACTTCCTGCTTGTGAAAATTGCGCAGAAGTTGAAAAGGTTGCCTCTTAAAAAAAAACATAAGCCAGTTAATGATAACTCTAACTTCCCTTGACCGATGAGTCGCCTCTTCAGAATATCATAAATCCTTAGAAAGCCATAGAGCCTTAACATATGCACATTTCTCGATGTGAAGCGTAAGAAACCAGTTTGATACTGAGCCAAAAAATTAAGTAGAGAAAAATTCTGCAGGGGCCTTCATTATCTTGCAGGAGTCATATATAAGTGTCAAAATTAACCTTCCCAGCGCGCTGCATTAAAACCTCTTACTTGTGTGGAAAAACACTGGGATAGACAAAATGGCGGCCGCTCTGTGAGGCAGCTGCAACGTCTAGAAAATGAAGAGAAGCGCAGTGTGCTTCATTTTACCAAGCAGTTCCTCATTATGCACCCAGTTTCCTCCTCAAATTCAACCATTTTCCAGCAACTGGAAGGCGCCAACCAGTGCCAAAAGACCACGACTCGTCCCCGGTGTGGCAGAGTTCCTCCGTCAAACATCCATTCTGAGTGGCACCGAAGCCACCCCGAGATGTAAATATGTTAAAGCAACATATCCAACACTATTTAAAGCACAAGCACAGTAAATAAAAAGGATACATTAATAAATAAAATGAATGCTCAGTTGAATTGGGCTCAAATCTCTGGGGCCTCACACGTACACCGGAGAGCACCAGCCATTTTATCCTTCTGATTCTGGAACTCGTTTGATGACTTCAGTTCCTGGATTGCCAAACTTGTATTCCGAGAGCCGTATTTAGCAACAAACAAAGTTCATTGATAACCTTTACAACACTTTGATGGATGTTCTGTTGTGATAGATTTGTTTAGAACTTTGCATTGAATGTACAACCGTTTCCTTCTCTGAAGACATGTTTCATGGCCACTCTGGCACCTATAACTCGAGAAGAAACTGAGACCATTTATACCCCTGTATCATAAACAATTTTAGATTGCAAAGTAATTTGTCATATGAGTTATGTTAAAGTCATTGCCTTTTTTGTAACTTGCATTGGTGTGTGACTTTAAACAGACAACCACAGGGCAACTACACGCACACACACGTGCGCACACACACTTGCATGCGTAACTATATATATATATATATTATATATATATATACATAGATCAATCAGAACCCGCAGTAGAACCTGTGCATTTATGGTCAGTGAATCCCCCATTCCCCGCCTCTGGCAGCTGCACCTACATGGCAGGCTGGGTGGAATCTCAAGAAACTTCTGAGGCCAAGAGAGGACAATATGGGGGGCCAACAGTCAGCTATATCTATGTATATATTACCTACTGGCGGTCACCAGTAGGTAGTTATAGTTAGGACCTATTATCCATAGGAAATCCACAACATTCTATTTGGAATAACTTTGGCGCTGGTTGACGAAACTTCGCGAAATTTTAAAAACTTGTGGCCCGCTCCGGTCCGCTCCTATCTTGAACGTCTCTGGGTGATTCGTCAAGCAGGGGCCGAGAAAAAAGGGGGGTCCCGAAATGTGTTTTCCCCATGCAATTTTCCATAGGGACCGTTAGTCGCAGCTACAGCCCGAACTGCTGAACGGAATTAAACCAAATTTGGCAGAAAGGTAGACCTTGGTTCACACTCGTGCCTTTTGCTTAAATGGTGTAAATCCTTTCAGTAGTTCCTGAGAAAACCAAAAATAAACTCATACATATATCTATGGGCGCGGTGGATCCGCGCACCCTGCCGAGCACGAGCTGTATGCTAATTGGCTGTCAACACTCCAAACCAGGAAGTGTTGGCAGCCATCTTGTGCCTCGCAGGAGGCGGGGAGCCAGTGGGAACGTGGGGGGATTGGGGACCCCCCCATTGCCCCAACGGAGTGGGCCAGCCCCGGGGGATGGGGTCCCCGGGGCTTTTAGTGGCCCGGGAGGGGGCCACGTGGCCCCCCTCCCCCCCCAAATTTTTGTTTTTATAAAAATAAATAAATTAGAAAGGCGGGCCCCGGGGGATGGTGTCCCCGGGGCTGATTAAGGCCTCGGGAGGGGGGCCACATGGCCCACTTCCCAAATTTTAATTAAAAAAAAAAAAAATTATGGGGCAGGCCCTGGGGGATGGGGTCCCCAGGGCCAAAAAATATGAAAAAGAAGGGGGGCTATGCAGCCCCCCTTTAAAAAAAAAAAAAAGAAATACCAACATCGTGCCGGAGGCCACGCCCCATCATTTCAGCACTCTGCAAACGCGCCCCCTGGGGCATCAGTGATGTCACTGACCATGTCATGAGTGATTTAATATGTGACGTCATCAGCAGTGCATTGCGGGGGCGCGAGTTATAGTTAGCTGAACTAACTATAACGGGGGAATTTCAATGGTTTTGTACGAGTGAAATGTCCAGCTAACTATAACGCCCCTGAAACCTATGTTTTTTTCTGTGAATTTCTAAGGTTTTTTAAATGCTAATTCCTAACTATAACGTGCCTGAAACCTATGGTTTTTTAAGTGAATATATACATATATATATGTATATATATACATATATATAGACATCTATCTATCTATCTATCTATCTATCTATCTATCTATCTATCTATCTATCTATCTATCTATCTATCTATCTATCTATCTATCTATCTATCTATCTATCTATCTATCTATCTATCTATCTATCTATCTATCTATCTATCTATCTATCTATCTATCTATCTATCTATCTATCTATCTATCTATCTATCTATCTATCAATCTATCTATCTATCTATCTATCTATCAATCTATCTATCTATCTATCTATCTATCTATCTATCTATCTATCTATCTATCTATCTATCTATCTATCTATCTATCTATCTATCTATCTATCTATCTATCTATCTATCTATCTATCTATCTATCTATCTATCTATCTATCTATCTATCTATCTATGTATCTATCTATACCACACACAGATGCTCCAACAAGGATCCTTTGGCCCAAGGTAGGTGGCACGGAAGAGTCAGCAGAGCAGCCTTACAATATTACCACACAGAACAGATTGTCCGCGCTCTCAGGTAGTGCCAATTGCAGTTTATTGCAATAAACTGCAATTGGCACTACCTGAGAGTGAGATATATATATATCAACAACAACGACATTTGTGTTGAAATTGTCTATCTCCTCTGTTCTTCTGACTCTCTTATTGAGACACTTTCCCAGCAAGTTCATTAATAATGTTATAGCATACTTTTCATAGCCTTTGTATATATATATATAGATATAGATATATATATAGAAATTCCCTCGAAGTTGCTCCCTCCGACTGCTGGGGCCACGAGGGAGGTGGCGCACACACCGGCGGAGCACGCCGGTAAGTAATCCACAACAAAAGTTCCCAATAACGTGCGCTCTTAGTGACACAGATTCCGCAAGGTTTCCAAAGTTCCCAGGGTGTTTATTCACAACATGTTTCGGCTTACAAAGAAGCCTTGATCATGTGAATGTATGTGCACAAATCAGAACAAATAAAGCATTGAGCAAAGACATGAACATAAACGTGGGACTTGAAAATAATGCATATAGTCACAACGTATGGCAGACATCTTGTAATGTCAGGAATAGCCTGTTAAATAATACAAAATTGCTTGGGAACCATGAGAACCTCAACTGTATAGATCCGGTCTCGATGTAAATGCCAAACTAATGCACCCACTTGTGGAATTCATGCATGTCTAAGGTTACAGACCCATGTAACAAACGTGCACCCGGGATCGATCTAGGAATGAAATGCATACCCATCCATAGCGGAATAATCGCAGAATGCGATGTCGTATGCCAGCTGCAGGTGAACTCGTGAAATACATTGTAGGTATTGAATGCATACCTGTCGTCCATATGATGGTGCCTGCAGACAAAGCTCGTGGGCATGGATACGGTAAAGGGTTAAATCAGGGCTGTCGGGACCCGTGCACGATCTAGGGTGTATATTAATGGTGCAAGATGTCCGTAAATGAGGGGCGAGTGCCCCCAAAGTTCTCTGATATTCAAAGTGAAACGGGCAAGTGCCCAGGTCGTTTTTTACTGGGTGAGAGTGACTGATTCACATGGAAGAAGATCAGTATATATATATATATATATATATATATATATATATATATATATATATATATATATATATATATATATATATACCTGTGAGCAAGGAGATAGCGGTCACCAAAATGCATAAGGATTTGGCCTGTTGTCAATAAACTCATTGCTTGATTATATGGAGTCTTTTGGATTGTTTGGGCTTTGATAAATGCTGACGCTTGGATTTGATATGAATCAGGCTCACACCCTGGACACCGTAGTAAAGCGGCAGGATATTCGTGATTGATATTGGCAAAGGGAATATATATATATATATATATATATATATATATATATTCACTGTAAAAAACAAAGTTAAAGTACCACTATAGTTAGGTGAATTTGAGATGTCATCCGTGATGTCATGAATGATGTCATAGAACATGCCATGCGGGATGTCATATGTGAGGTCATAAGCAGTGCATGGTGGGGGAGCAAGTTATAGTTAGTGTTGTTAACTATAACTGGTAAATATCTGGGTTTTTTTTAGTTCAAAACGCTAATGTTGTCACTGAGAAATTCACCTAACTATAACGTTACCTTAACATTTGGGTTTTTTCAGTGAATTTCTAAGATTATTTTAAGCTAAAACAGACCTTTTTTATCACACCTAACTATAACATTACTTTAACCTGGAAGGAAATTGCTTTCCTATTGAAAACAGGAAAGGGTGCACACTTTGCAAAATGGGTCTAAAAAATAATGTTTGAGTATAAAGCAGAGTAATACAACAACATTTGTGTTGAAATTGTCTATCTCCTCTGTTCTTCTGACTCTCTTATTGAGACACTTTCCCAGCAAGTACATTAATAATGTTATAGCATACTTTTCATAGCCTTTGTATGTGTTTTTACATGAAAGTCAGGCTCTGCGGCCAACCCACTGACATGCACAGCGGTGGTTGGATTAACGTGTGGCAATTAAATATTACAAAAAAACTAGAAATTCACTGAAAAAACCAAAGGTTACAGGGACATATAGTTAGGAAATAGAATTTAAAAAAACTTTAGAAATTCACAAAAAAAATGAAGGTTACAGAGATGTTATAATTATGTTCAGATTTTACACACATGAAACCATAGAAATTCAGCAGTTATAGTTATACTTATCTCAAGAAACTATAACTCGTGCCCTAAGGTAACTATAACTCACGGCATCGCTATGCACTGCTATTTCTCCCACATCAGCCATGGCATCTTCTATGACATAATTGATAATATCACTCTCACATTGCCAATAAAATCATTGATGAGAAAACTTGCATAGCTGGGGCATGAGTTATAGTTTCTTGAGATAAGTATAACTATAGCTGCTAAATTTCTATGGTTTTGTGTGTTTAAAATCTTAGCCTAACTATAACATTCCTGTAATCTTTGTTTTTTTATTGTTACCTTTATTTTGCCTCTTACTGCTCATTTCTGATCTTTATTCTGCCTCTTTATGCTAGTTTCTGATCTCTATTTTGCATATTGCGGCTCATTTCTTTCCTTTATTTTTGCCCCTTTATGCTCATTTCTGACCTTTATTTTTCCTCTTTCAGCTCATTTCTGATCTCTATTTTGCCTCTTGCTGCTCATTTCTGACCTTTATTCTGCCTGTTGCTGCTCGTTTCTGACCTCTATTCTACTTCTTTCTGCTCATTTCTGACCTATGTTCTGCCTCTTTCTGCTCATTTCTCACCTTTATCATGGCTGTTTCTGCTTGCTGCTGACCTTTATCATGCCTCTTTCTGCTTGTTGCTGACCTTTATCATGCCTCTTTCTGCTCATTTCTGACCTTTATTTTGCCTCTTTCTGCTTGTTGTTGAGCTTTATTCTGCCTCGTCCTGCTCATTTCTCACCTTTATTTTGCCCTCTCTTTTTCACTGCTTTCTCCTTCCTCTCCCTCTGTTGGGGACTGCGGGGAAAGACTCAATGCCCCACTGTCCCTGGCATTGCTCCCGCACTCAGGGAGCTGCTTTAAATAGCTGCTCCCTGCTTGCAGGAGCAATGTTTTCATCTGTTTCCTTGCACCCATATTTGCATGCAAGGAAATCCGGAGCTGTTTGACAGCTCCCGCTTGCAGAAACTGAGTTATTTGCATTTGCTTGAAGCAAACAGCTACCTCCTGAGGGTAGGCACCTCAGGAGGTGGCAGGAGCTAGCCTTTGGGGGTGGTGGTCCCCAGGGCCATCTATGGCTCCTCAAGGGGGGCTGTGCGGTCCCCCGCCAATGTTTATTTTAGCCCCGGGGAGGTTGTCCCTGGGGCTGGAGGTCCGTGATGGACCCCCTTCATTATTTAATTTTAGCCCCAGGCAAGTGGCGGTGCCAGGGGCACGGGTGCGTGCAGACCCCCCATACAATCTAATGGTTGCCCCAGAAAGGTGGGGGTCCAGGGCTGCAAGCAGCCACATGGGATTCCTGCTTCTATTAAAGTACATTTGCCCCGGGAAGTGGCAGTCCCCAGGGCAGCAGGGGGGCTGCGGAGCCCCCTGCATTTTTTTCTATCTTAGCCTTGGGGAGATGGTGGTCCCTGGGGCCACCATAAGCCCTAGGAGGAACGTCCCATGTGCCCCCTCCTTTTTTCAGCCCCCAATACTCCCTGGACCTGGCCCACCCAGGGGCGAATAAAAGGATCTGTGTGAGAGACTGGGTTTTAAAAAAAAATCTCGTAAAAATCCTCTGATCCATACGTGAATTTTTCTGAATTGTTTTTGAAAAAAATGCTTTTTCGCCATGGCAGGGTCGCTGGGTGTCATCTGGTGTGCTATACCTCAGGATTGGAATGATGCACAATTGGGGTCACCTCTTGATCGTCTCAATTCTGTAGGCTGTAATAGCTCGGAATTTTGATATGATCAAGCGAGGGAAGGATAGGAAGGGAACAGCAAGGAGGGAGAACTGAAAACCAAAAGAACATGCAATTAATTTCTCACTACTCCTCGGCAACTAATAGCATAATATTTTATCCTACGCCTCCTATTTCTCTCATGTACCTGTAGAAGAAGATACCAGGAACCACTTTTCCCAGAAGCACTGTAATCACTGGAAAAGGTTGGGAACATCCTCTGTTCCAATTCAGTAGAAGTACTTCGCATCAGTAAGTCTAGATAATAAAAGACAGGATATTACCCAAAGTGTATATACCAAGGCTTCTAACAATTCTTAGTTATCCTTCTTTACCTACCAAGTCCTTTGCCTGTACTTAAATCACAGGAAATAGAACATCATCCTTAGTAGATCATATATATATATATATATATATATATATATATATATATATATATATATATATATATATATATATATATATATATATTGTATATATATTAACATAACTTAAAAATTGCATAAAGAATAATACAATGTAGTATGCTGATAGCAAACAGTCAGACCTGGAAGGCTAAAATGCATTTATGCAAAAATATGTTTTTCGTGTTGAAAAATGTGCACATTTTTCGCTATTTATATTCATATTTTTGATGTGTGATAATGTGTATATTTTAAATTATTTATACATATTTATTCAGTTTAAAATAATTGATATATTTAATATATTTATTTAAACACACACCATTATAAATGCAAACTTACATGTATATTTTAAATATTATAATATATGTGATCAAAATTGTCTCGCAAAATGTGCTTAAAATGAGAGAAATGCTTTTAACATTAGCCTATGCATTTTGAATGAGTTTATATACAAACAAAAGAGTTTCTTCACTGTTTACCATCACGTGGGTGTTGTATTCACAAAGCATATATAAAAAACATGGCGTACTGCAGTCTCCTTATGTGATTCAGGGCACTGGATGTCCGAAACGCGTCATGGAGATGAGGAGTGAGGAATAAAAGAATGTTGCCATTCGATTTGTCCTGGTGGTCCGTTTCTGTCAGTTCGCCGAAAGGAATTGCTGGGAGTTGTATCGCATGTATATATATATATATATATATATATATGAATATATATATGTATTTCCTCAACAACGGCCAAAACGTAGGGTGCTCTTTATCAGCTGGTACCTGCGGCGAGGCTGGATTCGGCCTCGAAATCGATTCACCATCAAATTCAAAATATGACGCAGCACTCTCCTGGGGGTTTGTTCCCAAAATGTTTTATTCACAAGTCATCTCCTCCTTCACCTATGCGTTTCAACCTACACAGGTCTTGGTCACGGTATATAGCGTTAGTCCATCTACGTTTTCACCTTTTTATGCCAATGACCCATTTAGCCAATTATGATGCATTGTGGGAATGGTAGTTTAAATCAGAAAATACAAAAAAATTATATGTACAATCAATAATTCTCAGTATTCGGTCATCAGTGTCATTCTATGATTTGAATCATCACAGGTAATATGACCCAGCTCATGTGCATATATAAACAATCGCTCGTTAACTCCCAACACAATGATCTATTGTCGGGCATGATGAATATTGTGTAATCTGGACAGCGTATTTTAGTGAAGGGTCCACTCATTCATGCCTGACTGTTTATTCGCATGGTGTTTTATATGACTAAGTGTCTATACTCACACAAATTGATTGCATGGCTCAGTGCCCTATGACCCATTTAGCCAATTATGATGCATTGTGGGAATGGTAGTTTAAATCAGAAAATACAAAAAAATTATATGTACAATCAATAATTCTCAGTATTCGGTCATCAGTGTCATTCTATGATTTGAATCATCACAGGTAATATGACCCAGCTCATGTGCACATATAAACAATCGCTCGTTAACTCCCAACACAATGATCTATTGTCGGGCATGATGAATATTGTGTAATCTGGACAGCGTATCTTAGTGAAGGGTCCACTCATTCATGCCTGACTGTTTATTCGCATGGTGTTTTATATGACTAAGTTTCTATACTCACACAAATTGATTGCATGGCTCAGTGCCCTAAAAGCATTCTAGTATGTGTGACTCGCTAAGTTGATAGCTCTTAACACAGTCATGCCTTGTACTCGCTTATTATGGCTCAGCGGTAGCGCCACTTTCAAAGCACCACCAGTGATCTGGCAGCACGCCAGCATTACCGCAATTTGGATTCTGGATGTTGAGGCAGGCGTACCCCCATGAAAGGAGTGTGGCGATGGAGAAGAGGAGAAGGCATCTGTGGAGGAGGGAGTTCAAACGCTGGGAGCCTATGCTCTCTTGGCGGGGACTGGAGCTTCTCTACCTAATTGCACATCCTCACCCTGGTATAAGCTCTCCTACTATGGAGCTGGGCACCGCTGATGGCACTGTCCAAGAGAGCGGTGGTCTCGTGGGTTCGTGCTGTTGCTTATCGAGGCCGGTTACATTGGGCATATGGATTTGATACTTTAAGAAGTTGCCGCCATAAATCTTTCCCTGAGCAATGTGAACAATTTTTCTTAATTAGCAAAGCGTCTCCGAGTAAAAAGCAGACTGCCCTCGAAGACGCATGCACCTGTAAGGAGTTCATGAACCAAGAAGGTGGGCAACTGTGCTTAGAGTGAAATAACTTGAACTTGACAAATGTGTGTCTTTGAATTTTAAAGTCATTATAATGATGCCCTTGGCTGCAGCTGAAGGACGTGTATGAAATCCAGTCCGGGTTCTGCTGAAAGTAGAATAAGGCATGTTGGGAGTTTTCTTTAAACAATATGAACTGAAGGGCATAAAACACGGGATAGCACAGACTGAAAACAATTCAAAAATCAATTCAGTTTGAAGGATTTTCACTGTTGCAGTTTTTGAAATAACTGTGATTATGCTTTGTTTAAAGAATGTATGGTCATCAGCCCACATGCTTACTTGCACCCAATCGCTGTGCAATGTAGTGCATCTTCTGTTTTAATGAATATTTGTTTTAAATAGAAGTACCAATATGGCGCATTTCAGGTTGAGAAAGGCAGCTTGTCTGCCAAAACGCGTTCCTTTTTGTCCATAGCCTGATGTAAACTGTGCAATAAACGAGAGAACCCCCATGATGACGAGTGCTTTCTTCTTAATCAGATTTGGTTGGGGATTATTTCATATATATATATATATATATATATATATATATATATATATATATATATATATATATATATATATATATATATATATATATAGAGATATAGAGATATATATATATATATATATAGAGAGATATATATATAGAGAGAGATATATATTATCTACTGGCGGTCGCCAGTAGATAGTTATAGTTAGGACCGTGTTTCCATAGGAAATCCGCAACATTCTATTTGGAATAACTTTGGCGCCGATTGACGAATCCTCGCGAAATTCTCAAAATAGGTGGGGTGCTCCGCTCCTTCCCTGAAAGTCTCGGGGGGATTCGTCAAGCGGGGGCTGAGAAAAAGGGGGGGTCCCAAAACGCGTTTTCCCCATGCATTTTTCCATAGGACCTTTAGTCCGAGCTACAGCCCGAACGGCTGAACAGAATTACTTGAAATTTGGCAGAGAGGTAGCCCTCAGGTCAGGGATGTGCCCTTTGAAGTTCTCGTGTAAATCTGTTCAGTATTTCCTGAGAAAATAGTATTTAAATCAATATATATATCTGTAGGCGCGCTCCGAGCGCGTACCGTAAGCTTACCGTACGCGCAAGCCGCCGTGCATGAGCGCGATTCTGATTGGTTGTTAGATCTTAGTAAACATTCTAATCGGTCGAAACCAGGAAGTGTCGGCCGCCATTTTGTCTCTCGCAGTCTGAGGGGGTGAAAAACAAAGGTGGAGAACGTGAAAAGGGGGCAGGGTGGACAGTTCCTGACCCCCTAGCCTTTGTCAGGGGGTCCCAGAAGGACCCCCTGTATGTATGTATATATATATATATATATATATATATATATATATATATTAGATATCCGATTGTTTCTTTCCAGAAAAATCACGCAGCACACCAAAGGATTCTTTTCAAACGGGTCTCCTTTATTCCAACGAGACGCTTTGTCAACGCGTTTCGATAGCCTCACGCTACCTTGCTCACGACATTGCTTTTTCGTTTGTGATTGGTTTAAAAAACATTTAAACAGCAACAAGGGACTGCTTTACATGGTATGTGCATTCACCTTTGTTTCATTATATAATAAAATGCAGCGCCATTTTGGAGTGGCTTAAATGTTGTGTTTTGTTTTATGCAAGTGCTAAAAAACAATCATTTGTTACACATATATATATAGATATATATGTATGTATTTATATATATATATATATATATATATATATATATATATATATATATATATATATATATATATATATATATATATATATATATATATATATATATATGTATGTATATGAATGTGTGTGTGTGTTCAGTCTTCCTCCAAAACCTCCTTCCCACTTCTGGAACTCGGCAAAAGAATCACAGCACCACAACCGGCAGGTAATCCACAAAAACAGTGCTTTATTTAAACCAAAGTGCAGACATAAACGGTAGAGGACGGTCTAAGCGTTTCGGCTCCCAGCCTTCAACTGGACCATAGAGACCTGGAACCCAGAGTGTCTCTTTTAAAGTGCTAGTGCAATTACCCACATTAAAATTAGAAGGCAGACTAGACATGCATTAATCCTGATCTTTTAAAAAAAGCAATCTTGCTAAGCACAGCGATCCATCAACAATATAAGTTTATCTTTTTTAAAGTGCGAGTGATTTTCAGGAGAGATATATGTATAGGGTGAAAGAACCATGTAGGTTCTGAATTTCTATTACTCTAAATTTTCCAATTCATGCCATCATATTATTCGCATGAAACATATAGCTTTTTCAATTTCAGTAAACATATGGTTTTTTATCATCCTGTAACGATATATATTATGCAAACAGTCTCTATTTATATGACTCCATCACAATGAAGTACTATGTGACTTGATTCCAAATACCCAACAATTATTAAAAAGTTGTTGGATTTAGATTTTGTCTTTCCACGTTTAAGGTGACTAGTGCATATAAAATGTCCATCTATTTAAGGTGCTAAGTGACTGTAAAGTACATAGTTAATTAACCACGTTTAAACCCTAGTCGGATTTTGGATCATAATTTAAAAGTCTGCTTTCAAAAGTTACATTGTATAAAAATTAGTCCATATGTTTTATAAAATGAAGATCTAATTATTTCTCAAAATTCATGCTGAGAAGGCACTATTCCATATATTTCATCTCCCATCTTCTTTTTGAGTAAACAAATTTTAGCAGCAAACAAAAATGTCTATAGTATATCAAGAATTTCCATGTCTCATTGATTACTTGATTTTTTGCCATATTTTGACTCCTTATTTTTCTTACATTATAGATGAATATGTAATTCGGCATCCAAATTGTGTCTATAAGGGTTTTCGGTGCCAATGGCTAAGATTAATCTGGATTCTGTTCTGCGCAGATTTAGGGTTCTATCACCACCTCTTTCCTTTTGTTTCACAATCTTGATCCCAGAGTATTTCAATTGTTTACAATCACTTGAATGGTATTTGTGAAAGTGATTAGCCTTGGGGTAGGTGAAGTCTTTGTTTTTAATGGCTCTCAAGTGTTGTAGGATTCTTAGCTTGAGTTTATTGCTGGTACTCCCTACATACAATTTTTTGCATGGGCATTCTAGTAGATATACAACAAATTTCGATTCACAAGTGATGTGATCATCAATTTTTTCAATTAGGCCATTTTGGAGTCGATATGTAAGCATGTTTTGACCATGATCACATGCTCTACATTTAGAGAATTTCCAGAATCCCGGAGCCAAGATGGTGTGACTTCTTTTTTTTTTGTTTCAAGGTGACTCTGTGTTAGTATGTCTCCCAACGAAGCAGTGTTTCTGTAGGTGATTTTGGGTTGGGGAGACAAGACCTTTCGGACTGTTTCATCTAACATCAATATACTCCAGTTCTTCTGGATACTATTTCTTAGCTCTTTACTCTGGTTGTTGAAATCAATGATTAGTCTGGTTGTAATCTCATCTTTTTTATTTCTCTCCGGATTTTATTTTTTGATAGTAGGAGATCAGCTCTTGTTTTTAAGGTGACTCTGTTTTTTGCGGTTGTAATATATATATATATAAGATACATAGGAAGGCAACCAGTACCAATAGCATTCTACATGCAAATAGCGGACACCCTAATGTGGAGTGTCCCCCATGGAGAGTTTTTCCGGGTGAAGAGGAATTGCTCAGAGAAGGAACAATTTGAAAAATAAGTTATGGAGATGTATGATCATTTTAAACATAGATGATACGCCAGTCAAGTTTTGGATGATGCATTACAAAGATCAAAGGAGAAGAAAAGAGAAAACCTCCTAGCTGTGAAATCAAAAACCCAAAAAGAAGGATGTGAAATAACGAGGTATATTGTGGATTATGATACCTCCAAGTTTGAGGTAAAAACTATTGAAAGACAACTGGAAATTTCTTCAGATGGATGATGACCTCAGAGATGTACTACCAGAAGCTCCCAATAATACCTATAGGAAAACAGCATCGCTTGGAGATCTTTTAACAAAGCGTTTTAAAAATCCTGATAGATCAACAAATAAAACTAAGATTGGAAATTGGTTATCTAATATGAAACAAGGTTTCTGGAAGTGTCAAAGATGTAAACGCATGTACCTATGGACTTAATCCGAACGAATGTGAAACAATTCAACAAAATCGTAAAAAAAGTAAATGACTGGATTACATGTGAAGCAAGTTTTGTGGTTTATATTCTACACTACTCATGTAGTCTGGAATACATTGGAAGTACAGTGCACAAACTGAAATTGTGCATCTTGCAACATCTACTTGCAATAAGAAATAAAGATTTTTCTTATAATATGGCGAAGCAAATTTGAGATGCACATAATGGAGAAATAAATAATATGAAATTCTATGGAATACATCATGTGCCAAAAAAGATAAGAGGTGGCGTTGGAGAACTGGTATTACATAGGGCTGAATCCAGGTGGATCATACTAGTGGGGAGTCCTAGAGGATTACATGCAGATGCTGAAATTCATGTTCACCTTTGACTGATCACGGAAACCTGTGCGGTGTCAGAAATCTATCATTTTTATTTAATCCATTCTTTAAAAAATCTATATATGATATATATTTAGAAATCAATTAAAACATATTTAAGACATTTATTTAAAGTTTATTTAATATTCGAAATTGGGTTTTAAATCTATTTTAAATTTATCTTGGATAGTGGGTTGTGTCTGGGAGCTAAAGTGAATGTATATTTGATAGATCGGAACCTTTGTAATGAGAAAAATAAAGAGATGGTATAAAGAAATGTGGAGAAAGAATATCATCTACAGATCCATCCAGAAAAAAAATGTGGAGGTGGTGAAATGTATGCATTTTATGGAAATATGGAGAAAGCTTACAGTACATAGATCCATGTCATATTAGTCTGAATAATTTCCTTTAATTGGATCTAAATGTAATGCATTTGCACTTTAAATGCATATGCACTTTAAAGACATTTGTGGGAGTATTTGCACTTAACTGTACTGCATTTGCACTTTAAATGCATCTGCACTTTAAAGACATCTGTGGGTGTATCTGCACTTTACTTTTAGTGGATGAAGATTGAATGCTGGTTGAATAATGAATAATGAAATCTAGAATGCCCCTGTACTTGAAAGAGAATATGCACAACATCACTTTATAGACGTGACTGTAATGCATTTGCACTTTGAGGGTTTTACTGAGGAATTTGCACTTTATATCTTGCTAAAGAGGGTCCTATTGCATATAGAACCAATCTAATGGAGTAGACAAATGTATTCATATTTGACAGATAAAACTGGCGTGATGTACTGTTTAATGATATATAGTTGCTAGTTTAATCCATATATGATAAATTGAGGTACATGAAATGGGGAAAATGTCAAATGAAAATTATTTGAGTCATATATATACCCGATAAATGTACATCTTTTTGGACTTACAGCATGTGCTTCTAAATCCAAGTGTATAGAATAGTGAAATTATGTAATGTATACATCAGTATATTTAGGCAGGAAGAATGTACATTGTATTGTGATTAAGGCACTGGCACTTTCAAAAAGAAGTTCTCCTAGTAGAAATAAGAACCAAATCAAGGCAGAAAGGAGTTTGTCTGTCTCTTGGCACTTTCTATTTGCTCTTGCACTTCTCTTTTGAAAATTGCACTTTATAGAATATGAGTTAAAGTGTAGTCTTGACCAGAGAAGTGGGACTAGAAGAATGAATTCTTTTTGATTAATGTGGTGATAAGATTTACCCAGTGAAATGTGACATTGAAGGTACTTTACCATTATTTATTAGCAAGAGAAAATATACAGGGGCAAAGGAATATTAAAACCAATGGTGAACATTTGTCCATTACGAAGGTACTTCACCATCATTTAAACAGGAAAAGGTAATTTTTTTTTTTTTTAAATGGATGATTCTTGGTAAAGTGTAGGTTTTAACAATAGTTAAGCCTTCAATTCCTAAAAAACTCCTTTGTGAGAAATTAATGTATGAAATGTACCTGAGGCTTGGAAAACAAAAAGTTATGATACTGAAATTCTGTCATTTACAGATGTAGGGAAAGAAAGAGAAAGGAAAATTAGATAAATGCCCTAGTTAGATGTTGGGTTTTTATTGGTGGGGGGAAAGGCTTGTGCCTTTAAATTTGACACTCTGCACCTTGGTACTCTATGACCCTGTGGAAGGCTAATGCCGAAATGCATAGGCCAATTATTTGTTTGCAATGAATGAAATTAACTAATTAAATAATGAAGATTGCTGGAAACGTACCATTCAGCAACACCTGCTTCTGTCCCGCTGTAAATGTGTGGATGAATCGACATATGCGAGTTCTTTGAGGAGCCATCATATTTATATATATATATATATATATTTATTTATTCACTGAAAAAATCAAAGGTTACAGGGACATTATAGTTGGGTCCATACAAATACTCACAAACCCACTAACACATTCATACAGCCGCACACACACCCATACAACCACTAAAACATCCGTTCACACCACTACAGAGCCACTCAGTGAGCTGCTCACAGAGAGATTCAGATAGTCTCAGAGCCACTCAGATTACATTTATTAGAAACAGTATCACCATTACAGTTACTGGATGATGTAATTAGAGATGTCATCAGTAATGTCACTGAGCATGTCATGAGTAATGTAATATGTCAGGTCAGAAGCAGTGCATTGCGGGGGCGTAATTTATGGCTAGCTCAGGTAACTATAACTGATGAATTTCTATGGTTTTGAACGAGTGAAATGCAAGCCTAACTAAAACGTTCCTGTAACCTTTGTTTTTTTAATTGAATTTTTAAGGTTTTTCTAATTCAATTTTCTAATTATAACGTCCCTGTAACCTTTGTTTTTTTAGTGAATTTCTAAGGGTTTTTTAATTCTATTTACTAACTATAATGTCTCTGTAACCTTTGGTCTGTTCAGAGAATTTCTTAGGTTTTTAAAATTATATTTCCTAAAAGTAACGTCCCTGCAACATTTGTTTTTTTCACTGAATTTCTTCATCATTTTCTAAATAATTTCCATAACTGTAACCTGTAATGTTTAACAGTGGATGTGCAAGCACCTGTGTGGGTCTGTTAGTGGATGTATGAGTGGAATTCTGAGTGGGAGTGTGAATGTGTCAGTGGGCGTCTGATGTGGCCTATGAGTGGGTCTGTGAGTGACTGTGTGAATACCTCTATGGGTTTGTCACTGGTTGTGTCAGAGCCTGTGTTTATCTGTGAGTGGAAGTGCAAGTGGTGCTCTGGATGGGTATGTTTGTGAGTTTATGGGTGTACGCATGAATGTCTGAGTGGTGCTATTGTTTTTGCGCTTTTCCATGCTTAGTGTATTTAAAGGACAGAATCATGGTCTCTGCTCTTACAAGGAGACACCAGTATAGAATTGATTTGCCACAGTCATTGAAGTTCAGATTTTACTTAAATGTATTTATGATGTATTCTCTTCTGTTGAGGATTTTAGATCTGTTATCAATATGGATTTTTAGAGGGAATGGTTTTGTTTTATAGTAACCCGGCCTAAGAAGATAGATTTGTTTCCTTCCCTCTCAAGTGGAGCTTTACCTGAGACACATGCTATGTTTATATTTGTAAATGTCTCATGTACAGGTTTAATTTTTTCTAAAATTATTATAAAGATTTGAATGTAATCTCATTTTTTTTAAAGATTCTACGACATCTCTCATCTTCTAAGCACAAAGCACCATGCTTTATAGCATACCTACAGTGTATCTCAGAGGTGACATGTATGTACTAAAACATGAGTTGGAGGCTTGTGAAACAGCTTTTACATGCCACGTGCAGCTGGCAGTGAGAGTTCACAGACAGAGTCAGAAGTAGCAGGCCTGATCCATGTTTAAACGCAGCATGTTTAACTATGCCTATGAGTCTCATACTACACATCAAACTCAGTATTAGTTTGAAGCCCATGCCTTACCACCTAAGCACAAAGAAACCTGCCCTATAATTTTCCAACTCCTACCCTAAAGGGTATCTAATACATAGCTGGCATGTTTCACAGGTTCATGCGTCATCTACACCTACAGTGCATGTTATTTCCTTTCACTTCTGAGTCTTGTACTCCTCTTTTAAAATACAAAAAACAGGACAACAAGCCCCAAAATTCAAAGAAAAACATTCTTTGTGAGCAGCACATCATATAAAGAAATGTAAAACTTTCCACATCTTCTAATACATTGTTAAGTATAAGTTTAAACCTTAATGTGCAGGTTTTTTTTCTAGCAATCAGAGGACGCAATAAAATAGCGCATACACAATATACAATTCCAGTGCAACACATTATGAAGAAACTTCTCACACACCTAGTCTGCACATCACACAAATTGCTACATACTCACACACTCATAAAGCGTCTTACTCACCTTTTAATAAATATAAAAAAAACCACTCACACTTCTACTCATAGATCATCTCATGTCATTTGCATATTTTTTCAAAAATATTTAACAGTCTTTCAACATTCTCATATACACATATACCTTTCTAATAATTTTTTTCTCCAAATTAAATGTAATTCACATACCGAAAATTGAGTTTGTTGCTAAAATTTTTTTTTGCTCCTACCAGATAGATTCAATACTTTCAGGAAATGTGAAAACTAAGCATAAGAATGGCACACCACTCTCATATAAAGCAACCATTAATGGCAACCTTTTCAACTTTGCACTCTCTGATTGTGCGGAAGGCATCAAATAAAAACAATGCCTTTCATATTTTAGTTTTATAAGTCCATTTCTGAATGGTTAGTATCTGTTAAACCTTTCATGCGTGAAAAAAGTGTGAGTCCAAAAACATATTTAGTTTTATGACTTCAAGAATACTGCACACTTTATAAGCAGGACCTCACTAGTAAATCTAACCCTTGTTATACAACAATGAATCTAAGGACCTGACATTTCTTAAAGCAGACAACGCTCTCTTTAACACCCTTCCCTCAATACACTCTTATCACAGTCTCCAAAGCAACCCATGAGAACCAGTAGGCCATAAGTTCGCAACACATTCTACAAGGAGTAAACTAATTGCAAAATTAGTTGCAGCAAGTGCAGTTTACTGTACACAATAAAAAGCATATCCAAGTTTGCATTGCACTTCTTTATTTTTACCACAGACAGTCATAGATCTAGTTGCTTAAGCTTTCAACACACTTCCTAATTGTATTCACCTCCATATTCACAGCATCCAATCAACTAAGTTTTATTTTTCAAATCAGGAGCCCACCTGCATTTTAACTGCCTTTCATTTTCCAAACTGTCTCATTCAGCTCCAGCCTTCTCATGTCTACTACTCTGCTTCACTTCAAAATGGTTAGTGTGTGGATTGTGGGCCATAGCTATGTGTTTTTGGGCTGGAGAGACTACTAGTAAAGTAGTATTGACAGGGACTTTGGTTTGGCTAATGTGGTCATTACTTGGATTGGCCAGAAAGGGTTGAATTGGCTTCAATTGCTGCCTTTAGTTAAAAGCAATGTGGATTCTCAACCCCCTGACCTCATGATTGTTCACTGTGGTGGCAGTGATCTAGGCACACTGACTGGGGTAGGACTGGAAATCCTAATGAAGGATACCTTTACAAAATTGATGAAATTTTTTCCTCACACTATCTCGGTGTACTCCAACATTTGAAAAGACAAAAATGGAAGTGGTCAAATCAGTTCTGTCCACAGATTGACAAAGGGAGGAAACATGTTAATAAAACTGTTTCTGCATTCTTCAGAGACCATAACATGGGCTCTATCTGCAACAACAACCTGCGTTTTGACATGCATGGAATCCATAGAAGTGATGGAGTTCACTTCACAGACGAAGAGAACGGAGTGTTACTCAGCAGCCTGAAACTCTGCACCCAGTCTTATGTGTAGCTGTCACATACTCACAATGAACACAAAGGCTCTTCTCTTTTTTTTCCAATGTTTTGAAATATTCACGACGATGTCTCGATATTCGTGCTGTAGTCGTGAATAAGCAAAACAAAAGCAGGCATTAAATAGATAACAGCACATCCATAATTCATAAATATAAATAATGAATTTGGTGCATCACACTATGTACATCACTATCTAAATAACTCTATAAAAACATATATGTCTCTCTGAGAGTGTCTGTGAGTGCTTGTATCAGAGTTTGAGTGGGTCTGTTAGTGGGTTGAGTGAGATCATGAGTCTCTAAGTGCACTTGTGACTGTGACTGGGCACATTAGTCTCTGAGTAGGTGTGTGAGTGATGGCATAAGACCGTGAGTGGGTCTGTGAGTGGATGCATGAGTGTTTGAAGGGGGTCTGTGAGTGGATGTGTGACTCTCCGAGTGAGTCTGTGAGTTGATGCATGACTGAGTGGGTCTGTGAGTGGGTGTGTAAGTCTGTGAGTGATTCTTTGTAGGGGTGTATGAGTTCCCAAGTGAATCTGTGAGTAGATGCATGAGTGAGTGGGTCTGTCAGTGGTGCAAGAGTGTCTGAGTGGGTATCGATTTGGTATTTGGAAAAGGTGTGTTTAGGGTGGGCCTTCCAAATATCAAATCAAAATTGAGTTTTAATGTCTTGCTACCAAAACCGGCTACAAACATATAGTGATAACCAATTCACAGACTCGAAGGGGTCCCCAAGGGACCCCTTCCCTCTTTGTGAATGTTAACAAAAACATTTTTAAGAGTGGACAGTAGTCCCATTGACCACTACCTACTCTTCAAAAATGTTATTTTCACTTTTCTATTTTTCTTAATGCATCCCACTTTCCTTTAAAGAAAGTGGGTTGCATTAAAAAATTTTTTATTTAAAAGCAATCAGAGACATGGTGGGCTGCTGACCTCAGCAGCCCACCATCCCTTTGATGACTGCCATTCATGTTGGGTCACATGTTGGGTCACAGTTTGCAACCTACCTCATTAATATTCATGATGTAGGTTAAAATTGCGACCCATTACGAATTGGGGTTTTGTTACTAAACCTATTAGTACATAAGTCGGTTTGCAAAAACAGGATGGATTTGGTGAAAGTTGGTGCACAATTGGCGACCAAACGTCCTGATTCCATTCATAGTTCATCAGGCCCCAAGGGTGCAGAAATCCTTCATACTGTTACTTGTTGTGCACGTGCACACACACACACACACACACACAGGCATATCCACCTCTGCAGCAGACACAATAACCTGCTGAGCTTTCTCTGTGTCCTTCAGGTTACACATTGATCTCCCAGTAGGAACATTAACCTGTTGAGCCATCTTACTGCATGTAAGATTAAAAGTCCACAGTTATACCACAAGGCTGTCCCACCCCTCTGTTTTTCATTCGCTCTGAGATTTCACTATTTCTTTTTTTCTTGACTCCAGGTATGCTCTTGGTTTCAACTTTGATACAAGGGATACTTAAGAAGTCTACCCAACCCTGGAATTCTCAAAGGTTTGCCTGCTTTGACCTTAAGTCTACGAGATCCTAGTTGGTGTTAGTTCTATAGATCATGCAGTGTGGTTGGAATTCAGAGTAGAAATTCAGGGTAGAAATATATTATATTCTGGCCCTGCATTGTAAAATCTATAGACACCGCCCACTTCGCACTATTTCTTTCCTGTAGAATGATTGTGAGCATTAGAATAACTCTAAGCAGAACGTTGATCACAAACAGCAGAAAGAGCGTGGACAAGAAGCCATTGTGTTGACTGTCAGTATCTCTTTTTTAGGGTTGTCCATTGAAGGCCACAAATGACACTTCGTTCAAAGATGACAAATTCGTCAATGTTACCTGACTGGTGGCATATCGCCACTATGCCCTGAATGTAAGCATAGTGCTGTACAACACTGATGTGTGCTGCAAACTCTGCTCCCCAACTGCGTGACTGTGAATATGAATAGGTCTAAGGTGCCTAAAAGCTTAGTGAAGAGTTGCATTGAGACTTGACCTGACCTGCACTGACCTTCCCTAAGTGCTTCCCTACTATTAGAGCTGTAAGATGCTCATCTCCTCAAGCCTAACTCTTAATTCCAAACCCTGCTAATATTTTCTGTTGACTGGGGGTGAGTGTTTGATTTGCTCTAACACTCCGTCCATCATCCCTTTTGGTATCGCTTTGTTCGCCCTAAGTTGGCAGGGTATGCCCAGACGTGGGTCCCTTGCTCACTTTGCCACTGGATTCAAGATAGCCTGGCTGACGAGGGTTATGAACCCGAAACCGGTCCCAGGATGCTTGTTTCCGGTCCAGGGAAGACATGGCTTGGCAGTTCAGGCTGGACTGTTCCCATGAGGCACAGGGTCAGACTGATTTGCATATGGCCATGTCTGAACTGGGGTGGTGGAGTGAGCTAAAGAATGATGATGGATTAAACCCAAATCAGTTGACTGGGGGTGAGTGTTTGATTTGCTCTAACGGCCCGTCCATCATCCCCTTTGGTATCGCTTTGATCGCCCTAAGTTGGCAGGATATGCCCAGACGTGGGTCCCTTGCTCACTTTGCCACTGGATTCAAGATAGCCTGGCTGACGAGGGTTATGAACCCGAAACCGGTCCCAGGATGCTTGTTTCCGGTCCAGGGAAGACATGGCTTGGCAGTTCGGGCTGGACTGTTCCCATGAGGCACAGGGTCAGACTGATTTGCATATGGCCATGTCTGAACTGGGGTGGTGGAGTGAGCCAAAGAATGATAATGGATTAAACCCAGATCAGTTGACTGGGGATGAGTGTTTGATTTGCTCTAACGCTCCGTCCATCATCCCCTTTGGTATCGCTTTGTTCGCCCTAAGTTGGCAGGGTATGCCCAGACGTGGGTCCCTTGCTCACTTTGCCACTGGATTCAAGATAGCCTGGCTGACGAGGGTTATGAACCCGAAACTGGTCCCAGGACGCTTGTTTCCGGTCCAGGGAAGACATGGCTTGGCAGTTCGGGCTGGACTGTTCCCATGAGGCACAGGGTCAGACTGATTTGCATATGGCCATGTCTGAGCTGGGGTGGTGGAGTGAGCTAAAGAATGATTATGGATTAAACCCAGATCAGTTGACTGGGGGTGAGTGTTTGATTTGCTCTAACGCTCTGTCCATCATCCCCTTTGGTATCGCTTTGTTCGCCCTAAGTTGGCAGGGTATGCCCAGACGTGGGTCCCTTGCTCACTTTGCCACTGTATTCAAGATAGCCTGGCTGACGAGGGTTATGAGCCCGAAACCGGTCCCAGGATGCTTGTTTCCGGTCCAGGGAAGACATGGCTTGGCAGTTCGGGCTGGACTGTTCCCATGAGGCACAGGGTCAGACTGATTTGCATATGGCCATGTCTGAACTGGGGTGGTGGAGTGAGCTAAAGAATGATGATGGATTAAACCCAGATCAGTTGACTGGGGGTGAGTGTTTGATTTGCTCTAACGCTCCGTCCATCATCCCCTTTTGTATTGCTTTGTTTGCCCTAAGTTGGCAGGGTATGCCCAGACGTGGGTCCCTTGCTCACTTTGCCACTGGATTCAAGATAGCCTGGCTGACGAGGGTTATGAACCTGAAACCGGTCCCAGGATGCTTGTTTCCGGTCCAGGGAAGACATGACTTGGCAGTTCGGGATGGACTGTTCCCATGAGGCACAGGGTCAGACTGATTTGCATATGGCCATGTCTGAACTGGGGTGGTGGAGTGAGCTAAAGAATGATGATGGATTAAACCCAGATCAGTTGACTGGGGGTGAGTGTTTGATTTGCTCTAACGCTCCGTCCATCATCCCCTTTGGTATCGCTTTAATATTTTCTGTTCTGCCATGCTGCAGCTACTGCTGTACTGATGTGGTAGCCCAAAGGTAGTCCAAGTAGGCTGGAGAGGTTGATGGTGAGGTTGATTGTGAATCCATTTACTCCTCACCAAAGATCAGAGGAAGGCTGTCCAGGAACCAACCTAGTAAGTGCACCTTTTCTTACTGTGTAGGACTCCCCACACTTTGCTCCATCTCATGCACCCATTAGCTTCCACCTGGTGTGTTGTGATCATGGTGTTTTATCAACCCATCCTTTTTGGCCTCGGTGCCCAACCCTCACTTGAGGTTCTTGCACTGCTCTAGCATTTGTCACTTAATGCCTCGGTCAAACCAATAGTTCAAAATGACCAGTGAAAAACTATGCTTGACCGCGGTTTGTCTAATTTCACACTGCTTTTCAGGTCTCGAGACCTTCCTACATTCTCTAGTGCGTCTGTGTATTCACAAGCACTTTATACTCTCATAGGATAAAATACTTATTCATGGATTTATTTACTTGAGTTATCACACGGATTTCATTCTCTAAGCACAGAATTTAATTAACGTGTTCCCTCCATGCATCCTTCTAAAAAAACAGACTGCGACGTGTTTCTAGCAACACAAGTGTGTGTCATGTGACAGCTGTTAATCATTACTAGTGCGTTCTAGTAATGTGTTTCATCATGCTCATTATAAGATGATGTGAATGCGACAATTGATTTAAAATGAACGAAAGGAAAGATTTATACAATTTTGGATGAATTATAGTGTAGGAAATTTAATTTCTTCTGCTCCGCCCTTTCTTTTTCTAAGCTTGCCATCTGTCCCAGCCCATTACACTCACACTGTGGGGAAGCATTCATCCACAGCCCAAGTGAGCGCGTGCAGACGGTGACATCAGAACTACTGAGACAGGCAATAACGAGGCAGTGGAAAAAAGACAGCATTTCATATTTATACACTTTGAAAGCACTGTACAAGGCAATCCCATAAAAAGGAAGGATGAAACATCAGCACACAGCATTGTCAAAGTGATTAGATGTGACACTTGCACAGTGCATGCACGACAAAGCATGTACTGCACCTGTGTAAACACTGACATAGATTACACATAGAAACAGAAATATATATGCAGATATCCCTGCAGACGCAGAGCAACACACGTAAAGACACCGAAGCACAGAGACCACTAGACAGAGGTCGCTCAAGCCCACAGACCTTCTGCCAACTATGGTGATCACCAGACTCGCAGTCACACATTTCATTGATTGCTTCTTTTCCTCATTTAAAAATAAGAATGTAAAAGATGTTTATTTTCTTCTTTTCGCAAAATGTAATCCACATGTTTAAGGCTTTACTTTTTTTGATTGTAACTGCTGAAAACATTTAAAAAGAAAGCTATTTGTGGAAACTAAACTTTGCATTTGACAGTACCATTCTCATTATATCTTCTTCATCTTCATCATAATGGAGCCTGGCCACTGTTTATTTACTTTCCTGTCGAAGGGCGTGGATGGTGGTGGAATGTGATAGGATCTCTTGCCCAGTGTGTTTTAGATGTGAGAAGGTGAGAGAGTCCCTCTTCCATATGGTTAGGGAATGCCCCGCGATCAAGGTTTATTGGGGACTACTATTGTCTACTCTTTCGAAGTTGCTGGATACACCAGTTGAGCCATTGCCAAGATTTGGTTTACTGGGGATCTTGGGCGACCTTGGGGGTGGCTGGGGAGGGAGAACATTGGTTGGCGTTGGCACCCTGGTGGCCAAAAGAGACATTGCAAAATATTGGAAATTAACTGTGTGTCCACCACTAAAGGAATGGCAACAGGCATATGTGCTAAGATGCAGGGCCATCTTAACAGTGGCAAATAAGCACAGATATCTCTGGGGTCGATGGTTTGAATATTTGGTATCATGAATTTGTGAGAGGAAATCATTCTGTGCCAGTTGAGGAATGACAGAAATATTGATTAAACATAATGGGGCCGATTACGATGGAGGTCGGAAAGCCCCATCGTCGGCTGATTATGTATCAGCCGGCCTGAATTGAAACTGCCCGGTCATTGCGGCTTGTTTCCGATGGGCTCAGGGAGACTGTCGACCATTCGGAACCCGCTCGTAGTCCCAAAGGGCGAGCTTTTCTGCCCTTGGGATTACGATGCTCAGTTTCCGGCATGGTTTCCATGCCAGCCTGTCTAACATGGAAACCATGTTGGAATGCCTGTTGAGGGCCCCCAGCAGGGCCCCCTTGTGTGGGTAGCCTCCGGTTGGGGGCCCAGAGGCCCCCTGTTGATTACTGCAACTTGTGGTAGGCATCTGCCACGGGGTGCAGAGATGAACATCACCTCCCATTTCCCTATGGGAGCATGTATTAGGGCCAGGTTACGGCCGTATTGCATGCTCCTATAGAAAAATGAAGGAATGCGACCGGACAGTGTTTGGTCGCATCCGAATAAGGGGGTCGGTCAGTCCCAGGACCGAGACGGTGTCGTCCGCCCAACATTGTAATTAGGCCCATTGGGTGACATGAATATCGTGTCAAAAATATTGTCCCTACAAAAACACTGTGACAAAATATAGAAGGTAACTGTATTTTTTTATGTATGTAATGTCGTTTTTACAAATATTGTTGTACATAATATTGTTTTCTTTAATCTAAACTATTTAATGTATTTAATAATACAATTAGAAAAATCGATTTGATATATATTTTTAATTTTATCTAATTACTATTTTAATGTTATTGTTCAATTTATAATTTATTATATTTTTTGGAGAGTGTGGCTGTTTAGATTGTAGGACGAGAAGTGCATTTCTTAATATATTTTGTATGTGCAATTCTTGTTGTATTATTATTAGTTTTTTACATTTAATTTTATTTATTACTGTTAAAACCACTAACCTGCTTTGTTACCGGAGTTGCAGGAGCAACAAGATTTGAAACAATTCTTGTCCCTTGTAGGTTTACCAATTGTGTCTACACACCAGATTGGTGGAAGGTGGGTGTTTTGGGATGAAAAGAGATTATACCAGCTCTTGTTTTCTCATGGGACTCTCTCTTAGTACCTTCAGTAAATATGCTGTACTGGCCCGTGGTACTAACTGACTTCTCTCTCCCTCAGTCTTCAATACAAAACAACAATTTGGGCCTTATTATGATGTCGGGCAACTTGCGTCCGACCAACACCATTTCGGTATGGGAACCACCCAACCATGGACCGGCGGTTCCCCATCCCTTATTACGATGCGACTGCATATGGTGCGGTCGCATACTCCCTATCGGAGCTTGTGCTGCGGCTGTAAACCGGCCGTAGCACAAGCTCCCGTAGAGAAATGGGAGAATCTGTTCATCCCTGCATCGCTTGGCAGGCACCTCACGATGCGCGCCACACAGTGCAGGGATTAACAGGGGGTCACCATAGGTGCCCCCTTGGCTCCCAACCGAAGGCCGCAGGATGAAGGGGGATCCTGCTAGGGGCCTCCAAAGTCAGTTTCCGACAGGCTTTCCATGTTGGAAAGCCCGACATGGAAAGCCTGTCGGAAACTGAAATCTTCATCCCTACGACGGAATCGCCGTCCATTGGGTTCAGTGCCAGTCTCCAACTGGCCGATGGACTCCTTGAGCCAGTCAAAATCCAGCTGGAATGACCGGCTGGTTTAAGTTTCGACTGCCTGCATTGTAATGCGGCGGTCGAAACTGAAACTGCGATATGGCTCGGAGAGCCTCCGACCTGTTTTCGGAGGCTTTCTGACCCTCAACATAATTGGGCACTTAGTGATCTTTTAAACCAAATCAAATTTTGCTTTTTCACGCTTAGGTGTGCTCAATTGTGAGTTATGAACTTGTAAACAAAAACTTACTATAATTCCTCGAAAAGAGCGTTTGCACAGGAGTCCATCATTTGTGAGAAATAACAATGTCCCTTAATTTGTGGTTTCCTCCTATAACCTCATCCGAGGTCAAGTGTGTCTCTTCAGTGTATCTAGTCTTGGCTTCTTGGATTCTCTGTCCTTTATCTTCTGGAAAGTATGCGAGTATGGGCTCTGGTTGGAGATCTACAAACTTGTGGTACAATTTCTCACAAGATATTTTTAGTATTTTAATTCAAAGTGCCCCTTATAAAAATGTTGCAATGATGCTTGTTTTTAGAAGAAACAAATTGGTCTTTAATGCCTTTTGTTTAAGTTGAAGATGTGACTAACGTTTTTCTTTTCTTTCTCAGGGACAGCAGTGGTCGGTGTAGCCACTCTGTAAACATAAGCAGGGAATTCCTGGGGACATGTGTCACGTGGATCAGCTTTCTCCAGGTAAGAAACGTCAGGATAAGCGATGAGGTCCTTCTCGTCTCAAGCTCAGAAAGCCAAATGCCTTCATTTGGGTAGGGCGTGACTTAAATACGTTTCTGTCTGCCAGGTCACACGACTCAAGCAAACCTTATTCTGATCTTGCAAGATTCCTGCGCACCTGGGCGAAGTTGTAGCCTCAACAAGAAAGGTTGGACGTGTCATGAGCAAAAGGCCTCATCGTGTCCCTGAGAGAAGTGGTGAGCTGGGGATGATTTTCTGTGTGCGCTGGGTCCCGAGGAGTACTCAAGGCAGTACTGGACACAGGGGGCATACACAAGGAACAGGTACAGATCCCAATAATCCATATGATATTTATTTTTTATTTTAATTATATTTTAATAATTTTCATCTTGTTTGGTATTTAATTACATCAATCAATCAATCAATCAATCAATAAGTCTTTATTTTGATTAAAAATCATAAAAGACGTTCACATTTAAAACATAATTGTAAATTTCATTATCCTGAGTTTAAACAAATTTTGAGCATTTAAAATGATGGTATATAGGAAAAAGGTAGATCCAGAGTGATGAAATACATTAATATATAATAAATAATTAAAACTACTAAAATCTCTGGCAGTACTACCTCCATAATCAATACAAGTAATCACAGATTCTACTTGAGGGGTATCCAGATTTAGTACAATGTAATCTAACGCAACACAGGACTTAATGTGCTTCACCCTTATCAAAAGTACAAAAAGCTAATTATCATTTCCTCCTCTCCTTTGCATGTATGACCCACATCCAACTTAAAAATTTGGCAACGGTGATCACTATGGGTTCATTAGTAGCTGTTTTTAAAATCCTTAGTGCTTCGCTACTTAACCTAGTGCCTAAATTTGAGCAAATAGGTTTGAGCCATATATGCCTGGGAGTTTTATAAGCCGGATAAGCAAATAAAATGTGTGCCAATGATTCATTCTGTGTTGGGCAGAATGGGCACTTACTATGGTTCTGGGCGTGCCATTTACTAACAAACGAATTGATGGGAAGTGAACCCACCCTGAATTGATGGTAAAGTTTCCTATCTTTAGAAGAGGTAATAAGATCCCAATAGTTTTCATACTCCAATTCGTGCTTATGCTCTAAATAATCCCTAGATAATGAAGGTCTTGTTAAGGCAGAAAAACTCTTCGTTTTGATCATATTCCAATACACTGCCTTAAATTCATTCTTTGCCGGAAAGGGGTTTTCAATGGGATTTATCCACAATCTACTCATCCCCATCTCACACAGGGTAATTTTTACCCGTCTCCACCAAGGGATTTTACACATACAATCTGCCTCCCTGACTTCCAAGAGAGCCTGTGCATACCGGGACAACTCTGGTGTGACCCAGAGCCTTCTCCAGTACGCCACTGGTCTAAATTGCGCCGTATCCTCAATAGAGTAACAACCCAGATCTAAAAATAGGGGTAATAATGGTGTTGACTGTGGAAGGCTTGTTAGGGCCCTCAAAATGTTGTTTTGGGCTGTGACTAGAGGAGCTAGGTTGTCAAAGCCCCACAATTCGGCCCCATACAAGACCGAGGCGCTAATTTTGGAATTATATATTTTTAGGGCTGGGGCAACGGGTTTAGTATGTGAAAGACGCTGCTCCTTCAGCAGGGCACCTGACAGTTGGGCGTGTTTAAGAACCAGTAGGTCAATTTGCGGTTTCCAACTGAGTTTACTGCCAATAGTGATCCCCAAATATGTAAAGATCTGAGTCTGTTCCAGAGTACCTTCCTTCATTTCAACTCTACCATTTATAACCTTGTGTTTGTGTAGAACCATAAATTTGGTTCTCTCCACATTCACTAGCAGGTCATGATCTTGACAAAACTCCTCAAATCTTACAAGGGCAGTCTGTAATCCCTTTTGAGTCTTAGAGAGTATCAGGGTATCATCTACAAACATAAGCAGAGGAATCTTCAAACCTGCTAGGGTAGGAGCATCAGTAGGATATTTCTGAAAATACTGCACTACCCTGTTAATATACAACGAAAAGAGGGTTGGTGCTAGAACGCACTCCTGCTGAACCCCCTTTGCTATAGGTAAGCTTTGGGTAACACTCCCCTCCCCTGCGTGTCCCAACGTACCTGCGCATAAGTTGCGTCATGTAGGGTAACTAAGAAAGCCAGAATTTCCAGTGGCATTCCTAGTTCCATAAAAGCTCTCCACATTTTTGTACGTGGGACAAGATCAAAAGCAGACTTAAGGTCAACAAAAGCTGCGTAAATCGTACCCCCACCTATGATTACCACACGCCAATAAATTAAAATAAATAAAAAACCTGATCAATAGTGCTGGTGCATGGACGGAAACCCGCCTGGAGTGGGGACAAAATATCAAATTTGTCTATCCTGGCCTGGATTCGGCTCAATACCTAGCTGAGACTTTCTGTATACAGTCAATAAGGCTTATGGGCCTCTAGTTGCCTGGGTTGGAGCGGTCTCCTTTCTTAAAAATTGGGAGAATTTCTGCTCCTGGCCATGTTTCAGGCTTGGGAGCTCCACTAACAATAGCGTTCACAAGGAGCTGGATATAAGATGCCCAAGTTGATATATTGTGGAGGAACAGATCTGCTGGAATACAATCCAACCCAGGCGCCCTACCTCTCGGGATGGATTTTAGTGCTATTTCCACCTCTTCCTTAGTAAAGAGTGGAATTAGGGGGTGGCAATTCAAATTTTTCATGTAAATGTTTCGTAGTAGCAAACTGGGCCTTGTAGTGAGATACCCACTGCTCTGGAGCTACATGGTTCACTGGCACTCAACTCTGTTCGCCCCTGCCCCATTTCACAATGTGCCAGAATTTTACCATGCTTCTCCCTGTACAGGCCTTGAGCAGCTCATCCCAGTGATGCTCATCCCAGTCCCTTTTAGCTTTCTGTTGGGCTAACCTATACCCAGCCCTTGCCCTTCTTATGTCTCCCACATTCTTAGATCTAATTGCCCTGGCTAGGATTCTATAAGCCTCTTTACAGGATTGGCCATACCAAGTCGCTGCCTTGGGGACAGAGTTTTTCTGAGGTTTTCTAACCACTGTGATAAAAAAGCCTGTTAAACAATTCATTGTGGACCTGTAAGGAAATAAAAGTCAATGCAACTACTTCACACCCCATTATTGTAGGTTTGCGAGCCCTGCCTATCGGAGACGGCCCTCCCATTAACGGCCCTGACCCCCTGTTCCAAACAAAACACTTTTAGCTGCAAGCTGCCCCTGTCCATTTTTTAATTGGAGGAAGGTCCAAAAGCGGTCTATTCCACTGGGCATCCTCCTCAGAACTAAGATTAACATCATTGTCATCTAGGGGTTCAAAGGAGCAGTTGAAGTCTCCAGCGTTTATCAAATTACTTACGCCTTTATAATCATTTAGAAACATATCTAGGAGAGCTACAGTGCAAGAAGCTTTCCTACCTGACATCCCTCTGGCATATACATTAATAATCAGCAAATCAGGGACATTCGCCATCTATATTTTAATTATTAAAATATCCCTGCTGTCAATGTGCAATTCTTCTACCCTATAACATTCTGACTGCCTCACCCATGTTGTGAGACCCCCCCATAGGTCTTCCCCTCTGCCCCTCTTGTGCTTCTTTAGAGAAGTTTATAAAACATTGTCGATGTACAGGATCCATAGCCCAGGTTTCCTGGAAGGTCATAATATCATGGCCTTCAATAAAAGTGGACCAAGGGGCTGAAAATGTCTTAGATATTAGCTCTGCTACGTTCCAGGAAACTAGCAATAAATTTGGTTTGGGGTAAAACATTTTTTCAGCTGCACGTGGTGGGCCATTTTTGGTTTGCATGGCCACAGCCAGAATCTCCCTCGCCTAACGAGACACTAGTCTGCAAGGGCCTACAGTCCCCATCTTCACTCACCATATTATCATACATATTACATTCACTCCTGTGGGCAGTTGACGGTGTTAATAAAGGTACTCCTAAAATAGGGGGGTCTGTTTCAAGATCAACCACACACAACTCCTTAGGTACATAAATGACTGAACTAGGAGAACTGGTAAAATTAGTGAACCTGGAGTTGGGTCCAAGTCAATCTATTTCCTCCAGTGTGGAAAAGGCTTCAAATCTGTTACGTGTGGGGAGCGCATAGTTATAGGGGCCCATTTCAGGGACTAGATCCCTCAAAACTCCCCTTCCCCTTGCATTTTCATCACATGTTTGATAAAAGAACCCTAGCGTAAGAATATTAATATCGTCCTTACTTAAGTGGCCAGACCCTACCCTGTCCAGGATTAGCTGGACCAGGCTCTGAGACCTAAAACTTAAGACCACACAGTCTCCTCTAAAAGCCTTCTGGGATTTACCAACCCAAGGAATTCTTCGCACCATTTTGAATTCACAAAATAGTGGATTCCCAACCCCAGACCTAGTGCTCAACAAATGTAAAGTCTTGTTCTTTAATGACGACCAATGTTCATAGGCATCGGCAGGGAGCATTGGTACATTTGCTAATACAATTGTGTATGGGGTTGCTTCGGGTGGAAGGTGTAAGGATGCACTAGTACTCACAGGCCCCCCCAGAAGCTGCGGCAGGGTCCGGGGACCCGATGGTCCTACTCTGTGTGACGATATGTCATTTGGTGGTGGAATTACCATAGGGTTCGCTGTATGAACCCTCACCCCAATATGGGGAGGACATGCAGCTACATTGGTAGGTGGTCTGGTGTCAGTACTATTTGCCTGTCTGATTTCAGACGCTCCTTCATGCCCAGACCCGTAGGAAGGTTGGGGGATACTAAATAAGTGCAGCTCTATTTTGGCCAATCTCTTATCTATTCCTGACAGTTTCGACAGTAGGGGGTCTAGCAGGGCTGCGAGCGTCTCTTCACCCTAATTAAAAGGTCAGCCTCAAAGGTACTGTAAGGCTGTTTTTTAGTAACAGTGTTACTAGAGTTACCAATGCCCAAGGTAGCAGGTACCAATACATCCTTTGAGCCTTCCTCACAACCAAGTGTTGTGATCTTTCGTTTCACCATTTTTGATGCCTGGTGCGTTGTTTTAGGTAAGCCACGCGCTTTCCTCTTTTTTTATACATTTTCCCCACCAAGAGCCAGTGTGGACGTTTATCGCCGAGTTAATACTTTAGCAGGAGATACAGGCGGTGTAGATGTAATGCTCTGTAGACCGTCTGCCAGGGAGGACCCATTTTGCAGATGCACCGAGGAGATGTGGTTTGATAGGGGAGTACAACCAACCAGTACATTTTGTTTGGATACAGGAGTTAATGCCGTTCCAGTGGGGAGACGTTGGGGTTCTAAAGAAAGTCTCCGTTCTATGAGCTGAATCTCGTGTCTTATTATAGACTCAGCTCGGGACAGGAATACGTCCAAAGTAGCCACTACTCCTGGGCCTCCACCCCCCCTTGTGCTTATTTTTACTCATGACCTCAAACTTACAGCGATAAACAGATGCAAACGGAAGATTTTACAGGGAGAGCTAATTGGCTTACGTTATATAACAATGTCAGTAGGGTGGCCCAGCCCGGTCTCCCTCGGTCTCTGACGGGCTCAGACGGGCCCGCCCTTGGCCCGGGCTTCACCCGGCACGTCCCGCGCACGTCCCGCGCTGCGGGGGGAGAGGCTGTGCTTTATGCGCGGAGATGGTCCGGTGCCTCCCCCTCGTCAGCAAAACCCAAAACACCTGAGTCAACTCGCGTTGCACCCTGGATGTTGTAGTCCTCCACAGGGTGATTGGGCGGGATACAGCAGTGGGGTAGATCGCCCACAGCAGATGTCAGCAGCGGTCAACACCTACAACAGGAATCAGCAGTGGCGTCAAAGAAGGCCGTTAGAGCAGAAACAGGACCCCTTAAATACATGTTTAAATATGATTAGTATTTGGGATGCTATATATAACCCTTCCTAACTACAAAACCTTCCCTGACTTTGTTTCTGTTGAAGTGGGAATAGTAAATTTAACCTCTTCGAAGTCCAACACTTTCCCTACTGTTGCTTAGATTGAAGTGGGACTAGTAAATCTAACCCTTCAAAGTCCAACACTTTCCCTACTGTTATTTAGATTGGGGTGGGACTAGTAAATGTACCGCTCTAAAGTTCAACCCTTTCCCTGAATTGCTTACATTGGTGTAGGGGTAGTAAATTTAACTCCCCAAAGCTTGAAGGAGTTGTGTGGCAGAGGTTCCACTCAAGAAGAAAATCTTTTAGTATTGTAAATAGTAAGAATTGATCCAGAAGGATTAAACCAAAGCTTTTCAGATGCTCTTTTAAACAAAATAACATAGTCAACTATGTAAAAGACATTGCAAGCTGAGGAAAGCATTATCAGGTAGAGAGTTCAACCAATTCACAGCTACATTAACATCCCAAACTGAATGATATTTTATAACTTGTGGAATACTCATTCTTGTTTCCTTTGGAATTCTGTGAATCAGAAGGTGTTCATTAACTGGATATTCATCGATGTAAGCATGATTCAAAGAAGTAGCTGACCTATGAGTGTTGACCATTCTGTTACCTGAAGAAACCAATTGACTAAAGTAATTTGCCACTTATGAGACATTTGCCACGATGGGATTGATACTTGACCACAAACCACAATAACCTTGCGTTATCCCACCCTATTTTGAAGTCACGTCGGTTTTGAAAATAGTGAGTGTCACCCTATGCAATGAAAAAAAACAATTAATTTTTTAGTTAGACCCCCACCCACTCTAGTAGTGGCATGCTTCATTATCGGGTCTCATCCTGGTCCCTAAAAACCAGGATGGGCTGGACCATATTCCAGGGAGCACTTTTGATACAAATTGCAACCGGGGTCTTCTCAGATTAAAAATACCTAGAACAACCAAGGTATCCCTTTTATTAGCGGTTGTTCAGGTATGATTAAAAACCAAAAGGTAGGGGTAAATCATGGGATGTACTGATCCTATCACGCAGGTTAAGTTTCTTGCATGTTTCAGCCCCCAAAAACAGGGCCTCTGAAGGTCCAGGTCTTTTATCAAAAAAACAAGTGCACCAGAAAACGTTATTTATTATTAACCGTCCAACCTCACTAACTTAGGGGGACAAACACACATGCAACACATAAATCCATGCATATAATGGCTTACTAGCCTGCTTTGCAATAGGAATTTTTAAACTTGATTCCTGTAAGTGTAAAAGGCACAACATATTGTATTCGGAGTATACATTCGGCTGGGTGAACTCATGATCCACAGTGAAACTGATGCTTTTTTCTTTTGGGATCTTGTAGGTACATGTGATTCTCTTTACTTAGAGCACACACATATCATGCCTCGAATGAAGTAATGCTTGATTCATATCTCAAGTGTAGCACATGGTTTCATGCTGTGAGCAAGAACATAGAATTGTGTCAAGGCTAAGAACGTCTATGTAAATGAGACATGAAGACACAGAACACATATTAGTATAATGACACACATAACACAACACCGCAAATGTTTTTTCTTACTCTGTTCTGGAATCTCTCAAGGAAGCATGGGAGGCATAGGGGGACAAACACCCTATAGTCAAACACTGTGAGTAATTAGTCACAAGATATAGGAGATAAAATCTCAGCATGATAGAAAAATTAGTAAAATCAAAGAAAATCACTAAAACGATGGAAAACTCGTACATTTGCTTACATTATGAAGGGTTCCGTGTACCCAATACCTGTCTTAGCCCTCACTCCTGCTGTCCATCTCGAATGAAAGCCGAAAGGCCTGTGCTTTTGAATCCATCTTCCCATGAGAAGGCAGGCAGCAACTCCACATGATTATGTCAACTTGGGAAAGTGTGCCCCTGAGAGCCATGGGAACTGAAATTCTATTTGAAAACAGACCAGTGTTGTCAGATTGTGCTGTTTTCCGCACAAATGGACAACATTTTTCCCAGTTGTGAAGGTAAAAACAACCCCTGGCAGGTTGTGTAAAGTTGGGTGACATTTGCCCTTGTGTGTGCAATATTAGTGGTATCGGTGGCACCTGCATATGCTCTGTAATCACAGTTTCAAATGTCAATCATTTATAGCGCAAGTGCGTTACGGCTCTGCTTCATGTTGCCGTCTGCCCCCAGAGAGAATGGACCAATGATATTACAAAGGGCAGGCCTGTCACATTTTTTATTTTTTTGTTTTGAATCATTGCCCCTTGGCGCGAGGACTCGAAGTGCTGTGGAGTTTGAGAGAAGAGGCGTCAGGAGTGCCAAGGCAATGGCTCGGTGGCCTACCCTGCGGCCTGATTGTGTTGTGCGTGAGAGTCCCTAGGTGCCCAGCAGGTTTATTAAGAAGTGTCCACTTCTACTGCTTTGCCGCTGTCAGCTGCCCCCTCTCTTTCTTCCTCTCTTTCTATCTTTCTCTAGCTCTTCCTCACTTGATGAAAACCGTGAGTTCAATAAACATCTCTTACCCTCTGTTTTCCTCTACCTTCCTTCTTCATTCGTTCCCCTGTGAAATGGATCCAGAAAAGAAAGAAACACTTTTGCTGGAAATGTCGTCTTTGCTGAAATTTTTGTGTTCCAAAATGCAGCCTCCCGGAGAACAGAAAACAAAGGTTCAAAATACGAAAAATTAAAGCATGACAGAGTGGTTGCAAAGTGGCCAGATTATTTTTTTTTCACACTCAAACACATTGTCTCCACTTTATAGAGTTTTCCAGTGAAGCGCTACTTTCATTTTTCTCACAGCCTTTTTTCCCCCTGGTTTGGGGAAGAGCACTATTCCTGGAGGTACTGCAATACCTGGTTGATGAATGGAGTGGAACACGTTTAATGTGATCTTTATCAGTTGTTTTCCTTATTTTAGTTTATAAAATGTGTACTGCTGCTCTATGTTCAGGGATGTGGTCTTTTTGAACCATACTGCTCTCGTTTTGTAAAGATATAAGCAATGGGCATTGAAACGGGTCCCTTCTGTGCCCTGTAGTCATGTCCTTAACTATTTAGGCAAAACCACTCACTGATTTCTGAATAATGAGTGTAAAAGTGTTCATGTAACCATGTTGTTCTGCCTACATTTTGCATGCTTTACCTAATCTTCCATTCCCTATGAGGGATTGCTTTTTCCAGGATGTTGCTTTTTTTTGGCAGCATATTACTCTTGTCTAGTGAATAGTTTGAATTGAGCCGCATCCAGGTGTTTATAGCTGGACACAATTGGGTTGTAGCGGAAGGCAGTGCGAGTTTCTCTCAGTGGGACAGTATGATGCTCAGTCGGGGAGGGGATGTGGCACTATGGCCAGAGCTGCCAAATTTGGAACTGGGGAGCCAGGTTCAGCCTTCATGACCAGTCCATCAGGCCAATCTCCTGAGAGAACACATTCCCATGCTAGACCTTAGAAGGCCCCACTAGACCTTTGAATCCCTGGTGCTTTAGCACCTTGAAGGCCTGTCCACCACAATCCATTCAGAAGTTCACCTCCAGTCTTGCGGGCAGGACAACGAAGCAGCACACCCGAGAGCAACAGTGACTGTCACTTAGGTCACAGGACCCTTGAGGTCAGTCTGTCTCACCCATTGGTACCTCTATTGGCCTTGTTTCGACAGGAGTAGTGCAACTCACCAGGGATCGGCATTTAGGATTTGCACACACACCAAACTTGGGGACATATTTACTAGGGAATGGCAAAGTAAGATGTTAAGCAAACATTGCTAATGCCATGCTGCCCCATTCTGAAAATGCAGGTAAGCGCTGTATTTAAAATGATATGGCACATCCCTGCGTTTTCCCTAGAGCTGGCGCAAAACTCAGCTGCCGAGTGCCAACGCAGGCACCCTTGTACCATAGTGCAAGTGTGCCTGCGTTGAGGGAATGATTGTTTTGGTCTTAATTTTGGCGCTGCCTCCTATTTACGCCACCCTTGTAAATAGGTGGCAGTGCCAAAATCAATGGCTGATGTGGCAGAACAAAGGCCAGCCCGACTGACACTCTTCTTGTTCAGGTCAGGCAGGCAGACAGGAGATGGACGTGTGCTAAATGCGCAGATTCCTGGCTGCCTGAGCTGAAATTCTCCAGTCTGGGGATTTCAAAGCCCTTTGGGCGTGACCTCCGTCTGTCAAAAGTGCCTCGAAGCCCTCCCCTTGTGATGAAAGGGAGTGCCACCGATTGCCTCGGACCTAGGCGCTTCAGTTTTAAGCCCTGAAGTGCCCAGGGCAAAGTGTCAATCAGTGTCACCTAGTCATAGAGAGGGGTGGGGTCTGCAGTCTCACTGACCCCATCCCAATCTGTGACAAGGTTAGGACGGCTGCCTTCCAATCAGCCAAAGAGGGAAGGCAGCAGTCCCAACCCACCTGGGACCTCTGAGGATTCCCTTTTGGAGAGCTACAGTTAAGGTAAGTTTTATGCGTTTTTATGTTTCATGCATGTATGTATGAGTATCTAGCTAGCGCTATATAAAACTCTCAAATAAATGAATACATTTGTTAGTGTTGTGAATGGGTGTGTGTGCTTGTGTGAATGCACAGGGGTGTAAGTGAGGTGTATGTGTTCATGTGTGGCCACCCCCCTCCCTGATAAAATTACTATTGGACACTACTTTTAACACAAAGATCCCTTTGTTATTTTTGCTATGTCACAATCCTTCTAATATAGCACAGAGAGGTATGACCCGACATCAAGGAACTGTATGCAAACTGAAAGGCATTACTTTAGAACCTTGTTTTTATTCTCAATCTTTTGTAATTCTATGGTTTTTAAAAAGGGTTACTTTGCATAATAAAGACTTATTAGCACACTCAACAACTGCATAGCGTTTTAATCTGAATTGTGTGTATCTGCAGACCAAGTGCTCTTAATATATAATGCCTACCAGTGTGCATGATATGACTCCTACACATTGTAGCCCTCATTGTGCACATGCATAGTAGTGCTTCAATTTACAATTAACATTCATATAACCATCGCTTTATGCGCTCTCCTAAGAGGCCAAGGATTTGATATGCATTTAGTCTGAACACATTAATGACCCAGTGGCAGGCACTGTGAGAAAGCAGTACTGCCTTCAGCCTCGGGACCATCATAAATGTCTACTTGCAATCTGAACTCACCCAGACCAGAAGGCAGATCATTTCACAATTTGTACTATAAAAGTATGTTTTATGAAAATGAAACTAGAGAAACACATCATCTGGATAAGTAAAACACATGGAATGTAAACATGGACTGCTTTGCTGGCATGGATTACCTTAGGGTGTTTACAGTCATTGCTGAGAATTTAAAGTTAAGAGTGTGAATTATAAAAGCCCTTGCTATTTGATTGGAGTAAAGGAGGCTCATGAGAGAGCCTAGGCCAATGGTGAAATGGGAGTGGGATAGTGCTAATGATCAAGGGGAATAGAGTGGGATGGAACACGAACAGTATGACAGTATCAATAGAGTTGAGTGTTAGTGTTGAGGGTGTCACCTAAAGTTCTGGGAAATTGGGTCATTTTCCTTTCTGCTCCAACAGCCTTGCATTTATCTGTACCCCAAACAAACCCATCTGCTGCTTGCCAAGACTAGGAGCTTAAGACGAGCGCTTGCTGCAACACAACAGAAACAACAACTTCCTCTATACTTTTTAGTGCCAGAGTAAGTGGTCACGGTGAAGGACTTTGGAACAGAGGGCATGGAATCGGTCAGAGTAGGTGACGGTCTCTTTTCTGGCCTCTCCTTACATTTTAATGGAAAAGTGTGGAACTCTTGTCTTACTGTAGCAACCCTCGGTTTTCACACTGTTGCTTCACATTTAGTACACATGTTTTGCATGAAAAGTGTGTTTCAGATTTGTCTGCTGCAATGTTTATTTCTGCTGTTGTCTCATACTGTCACTGTAAAGGAGTTTTTTGTTGTTGAATATCTTCAGAGAAGTACATAGAATGTAAGCCATGCCAAACAAGTTGCGTTGCAATACTTTAGTACAAGGGGATGTGTCTTAATATTTAGATCATTGTGTGGTGTTAATGCTGCATAACCATTTTAGTATTCTTTTTTGGAGACACATGGTTTAAATAGCATTGACATTCCTATTCATAGACATAAAGTGGTTTATAATCTGCTTTTGTAGAGGGAATTTATGAATGCCAGGTTTGGGTTTGGTTCTGTGGTGATAGAAATACATGATGAAAAGTCAAAGTGGGGACTGGTCTTGAAAATGAGTAGTTATTAACACAGGTACCCAGTTAACCTCCTCCCACTATCTGTATATTGAATAGAATTTAGATTTATCCTTAAAATGTTTCGACTTTGGGCTGTTTTTGGGATGACACTGGTCTGCGTTGGGCTAAATTTGGGCTTACTTGAGCGGCTTTGGACATGGCACGGTCTCAAACTCTGGCAACACTGAAACAGACTAAAGCTGCGGGTGTGCAGAGCATAATTGGTGAATTCTATGGACAGCAAAGTGGCCAAAACTGATAAGCACATTGTCATACTAAGTAGAGTTTTTTCCCCCAAAAAGCCTTTAATCTCAATGGAGGGAATTCATCAAGAAAATCAGGACTAGCTACAGACAGGTGTAACTTGTTCTGATCACTTGATGATTGTGGTGGCAGGGTGTTAATAATGATGGTGTGTAGTTGGTGTACCGTAATTGGTCCACCTGAAAAAGGTCTTATTCTTTTCAAAATGTTGATTTTTTTCTGTAACGCCTGTCATAGGTAAATGGAAGATCAACCTTGTTCTATAAATTTAGAAATGCAGCATGTGTTTAGCCTCACTTGATCATAGTGGCTAGGTATTAAGATTAAAGAGATATTGAATGGAGTTGGCAAATGACCCATAATTATCAGTGATTGTACAATAATGGTGCAGAATAAAGAAAGGAGAGATAGCCAATGCTGTACAGAAAAGGAAATTATTTATAGAATCAAAGAATTAAGCTGATTCCATGGTATGTCATAATTTAGACCCATTTAATGAATATATATGACGTTACAATGCAAACAATTACAACGCATGCTTTCACAACGCGGGTTTTACATCACAACTACCATTACATCACATGATTCTACAACGCATGCCATTACAACGCATTTTTTAAAACTACCATCACAACGCATTCCATTACAATGCATACCATTACAACGCATACCATTACAATGCATAATACTTTTAGGGCAACAGTAGGGTAAGTGTTGGCTAGTGTAGGGGTAAAAATTACTATTCTCACTCCAGTGAGTAAAACAGTAGGTAAAGTGTTGGATAGTGTAGGAGTAAAAATTACTATTCTCATACACCCCAAAACCCATACCCACCCTAAAAGTAAAAAATACCTATTACTTACCGTATAATGCGTTGTAATGGCATGCGTTGTAATGGTATGCGTTGTAATGGCATGCGTTGTAGTGACATGCGCTGTAATGGCATGCGTTGTAATGGCATGTGATGTAAAGGCAGTTGCGTTGTAACAGCTGCGCTGTAAAAGTAGTGCAATGTAATTGCTGCGTTGTAATGGATGTTTTCCCATTTATTGTGTGCCAAGCCTGTAAACCCATCTCTGCTCACGTTCCAGTAAGGATTTATGCATGTCATTGCTTGTTGTAATTTTATCAATTAGAGTTCAAAAGACATCGACAGCATGGTGTTTTTTATTTAAAATGTCAGTTTTGTGGAGGCCCTTTGGCAGCAACTATTGCTGAGATGCTCTCTAATTCGAATTTTGAGTTTTTTGGATGTCATGCCTACATACCATAGTTTACATAGGCACTCAATAAGGTAGACTACATTGTTAGAATTACAGTATATGTGTGTCCTCTGTTCCCAATGTGTTTTTAGGCTCAAATCAAGGGAAGAGGTATGTTTGGTTAAATGGCACGCTGAGCATTATCCAAATTGGTAATTTCCCTTGATCCCATACACAAGCTTTCTACAAAGACTAGGTTGGTTTGTTAATGTTGATAGTCCAGGTTGCCTACAAACTCTAGACAACAAGCCTGATAGACTCTTATGAACGGCCTGAGACTGCCACGAATGCCTTGCAAGCTATCAGCCTCAATTTGCCTGACAGGACTAGATCACAATAAGAATTGCATGAAATTTGAACAAGATGATCGTAGATAGAAGTACTATTGGAATATCTATTAGCATTTGAAGAAGATCTGTAAACCAAATTTGAGACGGCCAAAGGGGAGTGATGTTAACTAGACAGACTATCTCCTGTCTGGCTTTGAAAAATGAGCAAGATATCCTTAGCAATGGAGGAAAGGCATAAAGAAAGCCCCGAGCCCAAGATTGAAGAAACACGTCTGTGCCCAACACTGCTGGATCCAGTCACCAATTGTAATAATGATTTATTTGTGCATTTAGTCTGGAAGCAAACTGATCCACCTCCCCCAAAAAACAAAAATCGGTAGACTTTAAAAATGGAATTGTGAAGTTGCCATTTGCTGATGTCCCGTACATTTCCTGAGTACCAAACTGCAACTGGACTGAAATTCCATGACAGAGAGTTGACTATGACTGAAACACAGTGTTGGAGGCAGAATGCCCAAAATTGTTTGGCCAAATTCTGTCACTACCCTTGACTGAGTGCCCCACCCCAGTTTATAAATGTACTGGTTGCACATTTAAAGAAGGACAGAACACCGGGCTCCATCTTTCATGAAGGTCTGATTTACGAAGGAGCCAGCAAGCATCTCAAAATAACTTATGTGGAAGAATGAGTCCAATAGAGACCATGCGCCCATAGTTTAGAACCGGCTGCAGGTGTCTCCCCCACTAGACAAACTTGCATCTTACTCTTATAGTAGATCTAGGGCAGAACTATAAATAGCCCTGTAATTCTTGGCCTGAATAGGATCTATCCACCAAGAAGCTTCTTCTTTTCTTTCCAATTCTACAGGCACCATATCTTAGGAAGCCAAACCTTTTCTAAAATGACGAATCTTCAACTGCTGCAGCGTACGAGAAAGAAGAGGTCTTGGGAAAACTGCTCGGGGGCTAACAAACCTACAGTCCTGACCAAGTGAAGGAGAAAAATGTGAGTTAGAGTTAAAAATTGAATACTTTCTTCTTTATAACCAACAGCTTTGAACCTAGAGGTTGATTGGTACAGGCTGTGTAATTCTGTAGGAACCCAACAAGCTCCCTCTATTGAACCAGTTGTAAGAGGGATTTTTCCTGATTGAGAACAAAAGCCCAACTCCCCATTAATAAAATTAAAACTTGAAGATGCCAGAGAAGAATAAATATTTTTTTGGCCATGGTAACAATATTGTCAAAAGGTGAATGCCCAATGATCTGAGATAAGCTATGTCTAGTTTCAGGAACCTGGTGAAACACCAAGAAGAAGAAAGTGACCAAAAAATAGCAAAGGAAACGGATAAACCTGGTCTGTCCATCCAAACTATAGCTATTTCCTCTGAGCCTGGCATTTAGGAACTAGCAGATGTGCACCTTTTACGTAGAGATGCACCATCCAGTCCTCTGATTGTACGAAATCTATGAAATGGGGAATTGTGTCCATGAAGAATCTCGGAACTGGAAAATTGCTTCCTTCTTGAATTGACTGTAAAGAACAAACATATTGATATATTGAACGTATTGAAGAGTGATGACTGAATGTAATTTCATGTTTTTTCATAACTCATTTTATTGGATTTTGGCAAATAAACAAGACCATATCGGCCAAGAATCATACATCGGATATTGAGGTTAGTATATCCATCAACATAAACAGGCAACTTGCACAGTCTATGCCACCCTTCCCACCCCAGCACCACACAGCAATCCACAATTTCTACAATACATTTGTCATCAGTCCTATGTACCATTACCCTTCCTTTTGGTTCCATAGTCCCGGATTTCGTCATCTAGTCTATGGATGATGGGGCGGACAGATTCCAGTACAATACCCCTATAGTCTGCCCACCTTTGCCAAATTTTAGCATGCTTCTGGGGACACGCCTAGCTAGATATACTGCTACCTTCATCCCTATGCAATGAGCAACGCCCCTCTTCCCCACCGCTAAGGAAGGGTGGCTCCCACCCTTCATGTCCTGGCAATGTCCCTTTTAGCAAGCTTTAGGCCCAAGAAAATGAGCAACCTTTTGTATCTATTCCCCCATGCCCCAGAACAGTGAAAGAGGATGAGCTTTTGGTCCATTGGGATTGTTCATGAGACGACCTCACTCAGGCAGGAGGTCACACCCCGCCAGAACAGACCCAGCACTTTGCAGCCCCATGTAGTGTGCAGCAATGTACCCTCCCCTTCTCTGCAGCAGAGGCACGCCGGGGAGGCGATAGCACCCATACACCACAGTCGGTGTCTCATGTAATAGGCCCTGTGTACATATCGAAGTTGTATCGAGTGGTGGCAGGCCAAAATGGCTGCCTTATGGGGCGCGCCCAAGGCCTCTGTCCAAGCATGCCATGCCACCCGAAGGACGGGTAGCGTAGTAGAGCTGTAAATTACGAGTGTCCGGTACATTTTTGTTATTTTGTGGCCACGCAATCCCCCATAAAAAGCTTGCCCGCCTAGGGCTAAATTTTGGTAGATCCGTAAGGCTCCTAATGTTCGGGGTGATGGCATGGCACAGCTGCAGGTACCGATGGAATTGAATACCATAGAGCAGGTACTCTGTTTGCATCTGGTGGAATGATTTTAATACTGTTCCCTGCATTACGTCACCTGGAGTCTACATCCCAATGATGTCCCAGGCTTGAAATTCCTCCAGCTGTGCCACCTGATATAGCACCCTGCCTGCCATAATGCGGCTGCTCCGTCAACCTCGCCCACCACCCCATCTACTGCAAGGAGCGTTTCCATGCCCGCAGAACCACCTGGGTCACAAGTGGAAGAGATGTCATCCCTCTCTCATCTTATCGATAGTGGAGTAGAGGAGTGGATCCCATTGCCCACCTCTCAGTCGCGAATGCGGAATCTCCCGGTGCACCATACAACCAGTCATTGATAATCAGGAGGTGAGATGCAGAGTAGTAGGGGAGAACGTCAGCCGCGGCAATACCCCCACAATATGTGGACTGAAAAAAGGTTCCAAGAGCAATCTGGACTTCCCCCTCCAAAGGAACCCCCTAAGGACAGAATTAAACTGCCAAAACCATGACTGGGGAATGACAGAGGGATAATTCTGAAATTTATAAAATAGGCGGGGCAGGGAAACCATCTTGAAAATTGCCGAACAACGCCAGAAGCGACCAGACTCTCACCTTGTTTCCTATCGGGGCCAATGCGGATGCTAGGATCCAGGTCCTTGACAAGGCCACGTCTGAGGACACATATACGCCTAAATAGTTAAAGCCACCAGCAGCTAGTGACAGGCTTATGTATCTGGTTTTTATTTACTAGAAAAATGTTGCTCACACAGGTTCTTCAGCGAACGTGACAAAAAGATCCATAATCTCTTGATGAACTAAACTGTGATCTGCTTCAGAAAGATCAAAAGACCTTGGAAAGATAGTTTGTATTGGATTGGTGAAAAACTCTAATTGATACCCATGACTGTTTGAATGACCCATTGATCTTGAGAAATAGAGATCCGGTTGTTTAAGAAAATAGATATTCAAACTCTTATTGCCATTGGAGGTGGTTGAACACATACCATTGTTGTTGCTTGCTATTGTTTGGCCTCTTTGTGGTCCTTGGTGGAAACCTCTCGATATTTTGTGGAAAGAGGTACCCCTGCTATGCTGAAATTCATTATGGTCTCTTTTGTTGTTATTGTATTGGGCCCTCTCATTGAATGTGAAACGAATGATTGAACAGCCAAACTCCCTGCATAACGATGATTGCTCCTTATCAATTGAAGCAAACATATTGACATATTTTGAAATTTCTTTAATAAAATTGTCACAAAATAAGGGACCCTGTCCTCAGTATCCTCGGGATGTCTAACTTTAAGACCTGCTACCTTCTTTTTTTAAATTGAGGTTTTGATTTTGGTATATCTTCTTTTTTGATATTATAGTCCGAAGTACGATGTGTGTTTCTGGACTTTGTCCGTTCTTATTGTCTCTGTTATGACCGTTCTTCCCTCTCTGAGTTTTTCGATGAACCCTGAAAGGAATGAGAGGAACGTGTATCAGTATCCTGATACCTGTCAGGTTTTTTAATCTTTTCAAGATTCCTAATGTTGTACCTTCTTTCGGAGGGCTCCTGATGAGGAGACCCACCCCTTGATTGTGATCTATTCTCTCTATTCTTTTGTTTTTTACTGTCCCATTTCTACTTGGAAGAATGAGGTGCTTGCTGGGTGTTATCCTTTTCAGTTCCACCCATGAGTTGAGGTTTTGTTGCTCTAGCTCCCAAACTAACTCTACCTAATTCAGCATCTGTATCTTCGATAATTTTAGGTAATTCACGCTTCTGTTGTATAGGTGTGAAATCTATCAGGCGTTGGCATATCGCCACCGCTGCTGCCTCCTCTTTTATGTTTGCTAATATAATAGTTGATACCTGGGCAAAATTCCCTAACAATTTCATCCCTAAGTTCAGAGCAGAGTCTGCTCCATACTCTTTCTGTATTTATCCTAATACATCTGGTATTACTGCTATTGAAGGGATACCATGAGTTCTGGTATATATGGCAGCGAAAACTGTACCTAATCCTCTATCTGGGGAGCTATCCCTATTGGCAAGCAGATTGTTAGCATTCTGTGTTTTCTTGAGGGCTTGTGTGTGGAAACACTACATCTAACTGTGTGATTTTCTGAGCTATCCAGAATGGCATTTGCTCACGTCTAGTTGGCATTTTACCCATTACTGCGCTTTAGCGTTTGTGGAGTCATTTTAGTTATGGACCCCTGTATTTGTCCTGCTGGTGCAGCTCTTGTTGGCTGAAGCGTGAGTGTTCTCATCACGAACTGTGGCAGGTTTCTGTAAAGTTTTATTATTTCTTAGTGTAGTGGACGTAAGTCCGCTACCGGCATTGTGTCAATGTCTGGATGCGGCGTGTAAGCCGCTAGGACCGGCCAAGTCGCTTCGTCTCTACCGAGTGGACCGAGTCTTACTTTATATTTTGTGTGTGGGAGGGAACCTTTAAACCAGGTTATGTGCTCCTGGTCGGTGAGCGGAACTTCAATGTTCTCGTGGGGACAATATTCCCCTGGTGTTTCATCTTCATTGTAAGAGTGAAATGCATTAGTGCGTGCATCTGCTGGTGGGAATTTACCGCATGAATAGAATACCTCTGTTTTATATGATTTGTGTGCCTCAATCATGAATGCTACTGTCCCATCCCTAGCTGTGACTCCATACTTACTTAAAGTAAGGGCAGTTCTGACATTTTCTGAAATGTTTATTTCGCCTTCTTGTTGTCCTCCCTCTACTGCATTTGCACGTAGTGCTGGCGCCGGGAGGTCTTCATTGGCCATTTTTGATAAAGTTTCAAAGAAACTGAGATAAGGTTTTATGCAAAATAGGAACTATTTGTCCATCAAGCTTGAATAAACCTAGAGCCAATACATAGGATATACCTACTCAGATGCGGCCGATTGTTCTCTTCCCACTCCAGACGTCTCTGGGTAAATGTGAGTAGGGGTCTCTGAGAAGAGCACAACTGATCTACTCAGATTGCTCACAGTGCCACTATAAATTCCTCTTACCAAGGAGAGAATAGTTCTTGGCAACTATCGAACATGACAACTCTGTCCCATCAGGGATCGTGGAAACAGTACAGTACTTTTCGCTCAGTCACTCGTGCTCATTTTGTCTCAGAAATACACAGAATAATGGTGGGGATGTTTTCAATAATCATTTATTGAACCAGCTTCATTCTAGTGTAAAATAGGTGTGCTGAAAGAACAATCAGACAGAAACAGATATAAATGATTATAAGCACCAACAGAGTAAATGGATGGTAGATTCCTACCATAGTGCTAAAACAATTAATACAGGCAAGTATATAAATACATGACAATGATACTGTGTACTCCAACGATGCAACCCTAACTAGATGTACTTATGTGTACCTAGCATGTATGTAGGTGTAGAGCCAAGAATCCCCCTAGGCTGAAGCCAACCCCAATACCTGAAGTGAGAGGCTGTGGGACCCTGTCTTGGTCTCGAGAGAGACGAACACCCAGCGACAGATGTCTTTATGGGAGATTCTGCAATTATTAATTATTGATTTAGCTTCATGCTAATCTCACTCTTGCTTTATTTTAAATTCTTCATGAGTTCTGACTGACATCATTTGCACCACTTTTACTTAGCATAGGGATTTTTTCCTTTATGGAACGCGCTGTATGCAGATTATGATATGCTCTGCACTAACTTTATTTTTCTATTTTTAATTCTGTAACCTGATTGATATCTGACTAATAAATGAAGAATCAGAGAATTTTATACTTAAATTAGAGAATAAAACCCTTTAAAACTACTAACAACTCTCATCATTGATTAAAATATTACCTGCATTTGATTACTTGCCTGTGTTTATGAAGGAGCTCTTTTGGTCAAAATACGGTGGCAAAGATTTATTACTTTGAGAATAGAATTTGGTGAAAAAAAAGGGTAATGGTAATTAAAGGTAATTGTGCCACATGAGGGGGGCGTGTCTGGACGCCGATGGAGCAGGGAGCCTGAACCGGAGCTCCTGCGCGTGATCCCCCATCACAGCCCATCCTGCCCGAAAAGAGGGGCCCTTCAACTAATAAACTCACCCCAGGAAATGTGAAGAACGGAGGAACAAGCAGGAATCAACAATCAGGGTGCAACAGCCCGCCTTCTCTGCGAAACGAGCTGAACGGAGGCGACGCGGAGACAGCCAAGATGGCGCCCGCGATTTGAGCTCCGATTCCGAGGGAGCAACTAGCGACCGTCTATCACATGAGGTGTCTCCGAGGAGTGATCCAAACCGGCGGAAAACTGGATTTGTGGGACCTCACGGCGACTGGAGTGAATAGGCGAGATTTGCCGGTGACCGGGCCGAAAAGGAGAGGGTGACACGGCCAGAGAAAATGGCACTGAGGGCCTGAGGGCGGCCTCCGCTGCGAAGCCAGGTACCGGACAGATACCCAGCCCCGATCTGGAGCAGGGGGCTGTCGTGGCTAGAGTACGGGCTGAGGACTGGATGGTGAGAGAGTGAGGAGACAAGGCGGCAGGGCCCTGAGCCACTGAGGGTCCATGTGCGGCACATTGCGGGACCACCGACTGTATGTGGGGGCCCGCCAGACGGGTGCGTGGTGTCCTGCCCACACGGCAGAGCTGGGGGAACTGGCTGCATCACTGGGAGGTCCCGGGAGGAGCCGGCTGTGCCGCTCGCGGAGGGGTCCGCCTCCTAAGCCGGGGATTGGGAGGCAGACCGGGCCGCCACGGCTGCGATCACAACCACCACCACTCAGGAAAATTGGCAAATGGAGAGCAGGGGGCTGCTGCCCGTGGAGCGGTGAGGAGAGGTGGCGGCAGGAGGGCCAGAAGATATCGGAGCGGCGGAGGAGGCCAGGGCACCGCAACTTCGAACACAGCGAGCAGGAGAGCTCTCCAGCAGCAGCAGGGGGCAGGCTGACACCCACACCAATGCAGTTTGAGCAAGGGGAGTAGTCCTGAGAGAGACAGGGACCAGGGCTGGGCCCCTTGCCCATAATGACCTACTGCGCGGCCATATGACCTCCGACCGCCTTGATCAATTCCCGCTTGCGAAGAGGGTGGTGAACACGCACAGTGGCTCCTGCCAAGTTGGATTGCCTCCTTGTCGGCACTCCTTGCGGCTTTGCTGCTGCGCTGCCCCACGCTTCGCGGTTGGGCCCCGCACTTCACATACTCGGGCTCATCGGCACTTGCCCGTAAGAGGGGCCTACGCGCATCCGTAGTTGGAACCCGCTGGTGCCCCTACTGACCGGCCTGCGCCCATACTGCTCCTAGTATGGGGAGAGTCAACAAAAGACGAGAGGCGGAGCAGCAGGAGTTAGTGGGTGAAGACAATGGGGAGTCACAAGCACGCACCGGGGCCCGAAGTGAAAAGACCGCGCCCCAAGATGACATATCGCTCCATGATATCCTGCAGGCCATAGAAACATCATGGACTGCTGTAGAAACCAAAATCGACACGCTCCAAGAAGATCCTGGCCTCTTAAGAGCAGACCACAGAAAATTGGTGGACCGAGTCACGACAGTGGATGGAGATGTCGAAGGCCCGAAGCCTCAAGTATCCACGTCCACACGCAAAATTACGGACATTGAAAAAAGGGTCCAGTGCTGGAGCAGCGGGCTGAGGACGCAGAAAACAGGGCAAGACGAAATAACATAAGATTCATTGGACTGCCCAAAAAAGTCGAGGGGAACGATATGGTGGCCTATCTTGAGAACTGGATTCGCACTGAGGTGGCAGAGGAGGGCCTATCACCATACTTCACACCAGAGTGGGCTTACAAGGTTCCTGCCCGAGCGCTTCCACCTGGGAGACCGCCGAGGTCTGTTGTGGCTCACCTGCTGTTCTACAGAGGCAGAGATCACGTGCAGAGCCGGGCGCGCCTCAAGGGCCAACTCAAAATAGAGAACAGCATTGTTCGAATCTTCCCGGACTTTACCAGGAAGGTACAGTGGCAGTGAGCTTCCTTCGTCACGGCAAAAAGGAAACTGCGACAAATGGAGGTGTCGTACTCCATGGTGTTCCCAGCTAAACTACGGATAGTGCATGCATGGGAGACCAGGTTCTTCACTACTCCTTAGGATGTGTGGGACTGGATAGAGGAGTGGGGACCATGAGACCGGAGACGCAGCGGCAGAGACCCGCCCGAGAAGGACCACACAAGATCCCCTGGGAGGGGGGAGAAGCTCAAGGGCCACCCGACAATCGATGAAGCTCACCAAGACGGTGCGGTGGTGTCAAAAGCCTCCCTGAGTGCAACGAGCCCACGGGGCAACCCCTCTCTCTCAGGAGAGGACCAGAGAGACTCGGACTCTGACACCAGCTCGAACACCGTTGGGGATGCCAGTCAGGTACTGCCAGAAGTGACTCCCAGAACGGCGGACGACTTGATATAACTCATCCACGGCACGCAAGTATGCGCTGGAAATTTCAGCTAGGGGGTGAGGGATCATGGCTCGAGACCGCTTTGAGAGCAGGTGAGTCCCAGGAGGAGCGACACAAGAGCGAACTGTGGGATGGGGGTCTCCGGGGGGGGGGCGGAGGAGAGGATTTCCCTCCAGCCGTGCATTTGTCTAGCCACCACCCAAACGTTGGGCACTTGACTGTTACTATGCCAGAGGGCAGTTTGGATGGGGGAGATGTTCTCACTTGTCCTAGGGAGGGGGAGTTGGGGAAGTTTGGTTGTTTTAGGTTGGGGCACTGCTGTCTAAAAGTTTACGGGGGCACGAGTTACAGAGTGTAGGTTCCCTCACTCATTATATAGCACCAAGCGCAAAATCCGGGGCCAGACTGAGCTAGAGAGGTAACTCCGAGATGTTGACACAGAAGATATATAATCTCCTCTCTTGGAATGTCCGGAGGATGCCCTCTATGCACAAACGCAACAAACCTTTCTCCCACTAGAACAGGCGAGGGATTCATATCACGATGCTGCAGGAAACACATACACTAGCTTTGGAGGGGGCGGCCTTACACCGAAGATGGAGAGGGAAATCATTTGCGAGGGGGGTCCTCATTTGGATCAGGGCAGGGGTCCCCTTTCAGCATACTGGACACAGGTAGACCCAGAGGGGAGGTATGTGGTGGTCACGGGGTGACTGGACGGGAAGGATATTACGCTCATAAATATTTATGGGCCGAATGTGGTCCAGGGACTCTTTCTGGAGCAACTGTCTTGGACCCTGGCACTATAATTGACGGTGTCGATTATTATGGGGGGGGGGGATTTCAATTGTATTGCCAACCCGGCCCTTGACCGATCTCACCCACCACTCCAGGATGCCCTGGCACACACGATAGCTAGGGCGTTTAGGGCCTGGCTGTCTCACAGGGGGTTGGTGGACACGTGGAGACGTACACACCTATTAGACAGAGAATACTCCCACCTCTCACATGTACATGACTTACATGGCCGACTAGACACCTTCCTCTGCTCCCTGGATGTACATGCCCGATGCAGCGCACGCAAAGGAATTCGTTTTATTTATTTAAATGTGTACTTACCTCCGTTCATCCATATTCCGGTGTTTACATTTCCCCGCCTCACTGCCCCACTGAACTCCCTCCACGGACCGCTACTGACTTCTATTAATTGAATCTATCATATACACTGGAGTATTTGCACATAATTGGTTTCTTGTAAGCTCAAAACCAATACTAATAGCAAAAGAAATCAGATTAACCACGAACCTTGGGTTCTGGAGTAGCATGCTATTTGCCACTGAGTGCTTCAACACCTAGTATGAGGTAGTAAGTGCTATATAAATGCAATCAAAATGCTTAGATCCTCAACAGCTGGAGGGACAAGAACAATATGCCACACACTATGTTTTCCACATGTCACCTTTATAACCAGTTATCTCAGCTATTGGCCTCCTGGAAAAATGGTTGTGAACACAGGTAATTTTATAATATTATTATTTATTAAAAGTCTGCCACCTCTTCTGCTTGATATTTCTGAGGGAGCTTATCTCCAATCATGCTATTGCTGTACCATACTACAATGCATTCAATGTGTCTCTCTGACCTCCTGCCCATACCTCAGAGCAGAAAGTGATGTTGAATGTCTGAAGTAGATAGCTATGCTTCAGGGTCCTAGAGATGCTCACATTCCATTATTCAGTACAGGACACTGTGTGGTGTGTAGGATGTGTAGGATGTGCGAATCCGATGATGAAATTAGGGAGAATGTGTTTTGGTGAGAGCATGTTGCATTTCCCCAAGTTACGTTGCATAACAACTGTGGAATGTGTCTCACCAGTAGACTTCTTAGAATGGTAGAGAGCGTGAGTTGTTGATGAGCAGTTGAGTAGTCTCACCAGTAGACTTCTTAGGATGGTAGAGAGTGTGAGTTGTTGATGAGCAGTTGAGTAGTCTCACCAGTAGACTTCTTAGGATGGTGGAGAGCGTGAGTTGTTGATGAGCAGTTGAGTAGTCTCACCAGTAGACTTCTTAGGATGGTAGAGAGCGTGAGTTGTTGATGAGCAGTTGAGTAGTCTCACCAGTAGACTTCTTAGGATGGTAGAGAGAGTGAGTTGTTGATGAGCAGTTGAGTAGTCTCACCAGTAGACTTCTTAGGATGGTAGAGAGCGTGAGTTGTTGATGAGCAGTTGAGTAGTCTCACCAGTAGACTTCTTAGAATGGTAGAGAGCGTGAGTTGTTGATGAGCAGTTGAGTAGTCTCACCAGTAGACTTCTTAGGATGGTAGAGAGTGTAAGTTGTTGATGAGCAGTTGAGTAGTCTCACCAGTAGACTTCTTAGGATGGTAGAGAGCGTGAGTTGTTGATGAGCAGTTGAGTAGTCTCACCAGTAGACTTCTTAGGATGGTAGAGAGCGTGAGTTGTTGTTTTTTTGTTGAAACATTTTTTATTGTTTTCATACACAGCAATACAACAACCAGCTCTCAATCCCCGCCCAGTCAGGAAATACCCCACATACACCAGCATTCCCACTCAGCTGTCCCACCCGGCCCCTTCCCCCCCGCCCCCCACCCTCTGTCAGTGTGCCCCCGCCTGTTACCCCGGTCCCACGCTCGATGCTTCCCCTCCCCTCAGTCAATGCAATACAGGAGCCCCACCTCTCCCTGCAGCCACAATACCTTTCCCCCAACCCTATCCAGAGTGCAGTCGGTCAGGGCCCGCCAGTCGCCTCCACTACTCCCCACTCCCCACTACCACTTCCTCATCAGGCCCGCTCCCTTCCTCCCCCGGCTCGGACATCAGCCCCTGGAGTTCTACCACCAACGCTTCCCACGCCCGGGCTGTCGCTAGCGCTTTTTCGTCATCTCGCCGGAGGGCCAGTTGCACCCGGAGCGTGCCCTCAGCCCCCGCCCAGCACTCCAGGGCTGATCTCCAGCGCAGGAAACTGGGTCCCCCCCGGGATTTCCAGTGCAGCGTCAATTCCCTCTTGGCCAATATCAGCCCTAAATCATAGAATTTGCTCGTGACCTTCGTGCGACGGGTGTGGGGGAACCAAAGCAGCAAGCAGGTGCCCATCTCCGGACCAATGGAGCGATCCGTAACCTGGTTCAGGCACTCCACCACTGCTTCCCAGTAGTCCCCCAACTGCCTACAGGCCCAAAACATGTGTCGAAAGTCTGCTCCGTCCGCCCCGCACCGCGGACACTGAGAGTGCGCTCCCCCGAAATATTGTAACACCTTTGCTGGCGTCAGGTACGCTCTGTGTAGCGTAAAAAACTGGACAAGCTGGAACCTGGCATTCCTCGTCCCCTTCCATGCCCTCCGCACCAGCGTGGACCATGTGGATTCAGGGATCTCCTTCCCCAGGTCCGCCTCCCACTTTCCCCTCAAGGCGCCCAATGGGGGGAGGCTCTCCGTTGACAGCCTACGATAAAGGCATGTGATGGCCTTGGTCGTCCCCGCCGCCATCACCACATATTGGCAACCCGTGGCAGTCGGGGGCTCCGACAGCCCCACATTCCAATGCCTCTGAAGGCTCGCCACCAAGGCCGCATGGAGCAGAAAGTCTCCCCGCGGAAGCCCATAAGAGTCCTGCAAGTCTTGGAAAGGCAGCAGTGCTCCCTCTCGAAATAGATCCCCTACCATTTGGACCCCCATTTCCTCCCAGACCGCCAACCCCGACCAGTCTCCTCCATGCGGGAACGCCGTGCACATCCCCAGGGGGATCTCAGGGGCATAGGGGTGAACTATGGCGGCCTTTCTCTGGCATCTATTCCAACATAAACGGAGGGTACGCTCCTCCATGGTGAGCTGGGCGAGGTCCAGCCTCTGGTGAAGGACTATAAAGGCCAGCACGTGGCGCGGGATTAGCCTGCCCTGGGGACCGTCCGGGCCCCTGTACTCCCTGGCCACCGCCTGTGTGAGCCACTGGAGCTGGGCCGCCAGATAATACCATTCGAAGTCCGGAGCCGCCAAGCCTCCCTCTGCCCGCGGTCGCCGCAAGGTGGTCAGCGCCACTCGACGCCTCCCCGAACCCCAAATGAAGCTCGTGGTGAGTACCCGCAGTGCCGCAAAAAATGACGCTGGGATCCATATTGGAAGGGTGCGAAAATAGTAAAGGAGCCGCGGCAGCGCCACCATTTTCAGCAGCGCCACCCTCCCAGCACACGAGAGCGGGAGCGTTTTCCAAAATCCCATACTACCCCTTAGGCCCCGAAGCGCCCTACCCACATTACCGTCCAGCAAATCAGCCTGGGTATGATAGATGTTGACCCCCAGATAACGGAGACAGCTGCCTTCCCAGCGGATTTGGCCTAACGCCTGCGGGGGCTGTCCCCCTCGCGACAGCGGGAACAAACAGGTTTTACGCCAATTGACCTTAAGCCCGGACAGCCGACCAAACACCTCCAATAAGGCCACCGCTCCTTCCAGTGCACCCGCCGCGTCCTCCAAGAACATCAGTAGATCGTCCGCATAGAGGGAGATATAATGCGTATCCCCCCGCAACGCCACCCCTACATACGCACCCCCTCGTCGGGCATGAGCCGCCAATGGTTCAATGGCCAGCGCGAACAGCAGGGGGGAGAGGGAACACCCCTGTCTCGTCCCCCTCCGGACATGGTATGAGGCCGATATGGTGACCCCTGTCTTCACCCGGGCTGTAGCCTCGCTATAAAGTAACGAGGTCCAGCGCACAAAGTCCTCCCCCAAGCCGAACTCCCGCAACACTCGGTACAAATAAGGCCATTCCACACTGTCGAAGGCCTTTTCTATGTCGACCGACAGCGTACAGGCCTCCGGGAAGACCTCCCGGTCCAGTTCCATCACTCGCAGCAACCTTCTCACAGAAGTGGCAGTGCTCCGTCGAGGAATGAAGCCCGCCTGATCCGGGTGGACTAAGGCGGCCATATGACCCAGGAGGCGCGACGCCAGTACCTTGCTCAATATCTTATAGTCCACCGTCAACATGGAGAGCGGCCGATAAGCCGTGTGCGCGTCGGCCTTCCCTCCGGGTTTTAATAAGGGGATCACAATCGCCTCCCGAGCAGAGGCGGGTAGACGCCCACGTCGCCAAGCTTCGCTGAAGAGGGCCTGCAGCTGTGGGGCCAACAGGTCCGAAAACGCCGCATAGAACTCGACAGGCAGCCCATCCGCCCCCGGGGTTTTCCGGCGCGCCATATGTCGAATCGCCGCCCGAATTTCACCCAGCGAAATGGCACCGCCAAGTTCTTTCCCCACCTCCGGGTCTAGGCGAGGCAGGTGGGCCTCCAATAAGAAGTCCGCTAGGCCCTCCGGCTCCCCCGCCATGGTGCTGTCGTATAACCCAGCATAATAACCAGCGAACTGCTGATTTATCCCCTTCTGGGAATACACCGGGGCGCCCCCCGCGTCAGCCAGGGCCAGTATCGGTTCCCCCCGGGCCGCCGGGTTCGCCAACCAAGCCAAGAGGGATCCCACCTTATCACGCTCCGCGTGCGCTCTCATTAGGTAGCCTTTATGGTCAAAGCAGCGGAGCCTCTCCACCTGCACTGCCACCGCCTCGCGCGCCTCAGCGACCGCAGCCAGCTCTCCGGTCCCCGACTGATGCGCCTGTTCCGCCGCCCGCAGCAGGGCTTCCGCCCCCTCCGCCTCCTTCAGCAGCGACTTCCTCACCCCAGCCGTGGACGAGATGCAGACCCCCCTGACCACCGCCTTGAGCGCGTCCCATTCCGTCGCCCGGCTTGCCGTCGTACCCGAGTTCCGCTCGAAATATTGTGTTAAGCAGTCGCTAACCTCAGCCCGGAAGACCGGGTCCTCCAGGAGCAGGGGGTTAAGACGCCACGTGGGAATAGCTTGCCGCTGCCTGGACCACTGCAACACCCCCAGACAGGGTTATGATCCGAGAGAGTTTTCGCTAGATACTCACTATGTCGCATCAGCGGTTGGACGTCCGAGGAGCACAATATACCATCCAATCTGACATACAGCTCATGGGGGCAGAGTAGAATGAGTAATCCCTGTCCAGCGGGTGATGAGCACGCCAGGTATCCACCAGACCCCAGGTGCCCTGCCAGCTACTCCGAGCAGTGGCCACCCGACGCACCGCCGACTGTGCCAGGGGTGGGTGGGATCTATCCAACTCCACATCCGTGACAGAATTAAAGTCCCCTCCCAGCACAACCGGCCCCGTCAAATACGCCGCCAACTGCCCTGACAGCCTAGAGAAAAACGCCGCCTGGTCTACATTAGGGGCATATACGCTACACATGCTCAAGTCCCTCCCATCCAGCCGCCCCTGCACTGCTACAAACCTGCCCTCCGGGTCCACCAATGTCATCAGGGGTTGGAAAGGGACACCCGCTCTCACCCAGATCAGAGCCCCCCGAGCAAACCTCGAGAAGGTGGTGTAGTATAGTTGGCCCCGCCAGCGCCGCTGCAATGCCTTCCCCTCCTCTTTATCTAAGTGGGTCTCCTGAAGGAAGGCTACCTGGACCCCTCTCCGCACTAAATATGCATGGATTTTATGTCTCTTCACCATAGAGGTGAGCCCTCTCACATTCCAAGTCACAATTCTCAGTTCAAGGGGGGTCCCCATCCCATCGTCGGATCAACCATCCCATCCTACCCCTCCGAGGCACACTGACAATCCCTTGACTCCCTAAAACACCCCAACTCCCCGAATCCCCACCCCTCCCCAGAACAGGCTCTAAACCGCAGTCACCCATCCAAATACTCCCCCAAACAGAAACCAAATACTCTGGTAGCCACCAGAGTCTCACTATGTCCGTGAGGTTGAGGTGGTGACTCTACGCCTGACGGGTGGACAGTGGTCCTCCCCAAAGCATCCATGCCCAGACTCCATCAATGTCACCCCCCCCAGCAGTCCATCCCCCGCAGGCTCCCCCACCCCCACCCCCGGGGTCCCCCAGAATCTCCAGACCGTCCAGCCATGGGCGCCACCCGCTATTCGGCCCTCCGTAGGCCCCAGTGAGCCCGAAGCAGTGTCCCTTTCCACACGTACCCAGTCCTCCCAACCCAAGTCCCATAGTTCAGGGCCCAAGCACTCCCCAAACCTTCAAGCGTCCAACATTCCATCTGCCGTCCCCGGGGTAACATCTGGCAGCTCCTCCACTTCGTCGACAGCGCCATCCGATTGGGAGTCCTCCGTGCCCTTCCTAGAGCCCGAATCCTCGCTGGGCTGGGAGGCCGTGGCCCCGGAGATCACAGAGACCGCCCTCAGCGCGGCTCGCCTCTCCAGTGCCGTCTGGGACGCACCCGGAGATCGGGTCCCCACTGTCCTTGCCCTGTTGCGTCTGGTGCGACGGGCCTTCGTCGGAGTACCCCGTGGCCCCTCTCCAGCATCATGCGCCGTCGCTCGGGGCCTGGCCGACTCCAACCAACTCCAGGCTGCTGCAGGGTCAGTGAAGAAGACCGCTTCCCCATCCATCACCACTCGGAGACGGGCCGGGAACAACAAAGAGTATTGCAGCCCCTCTTCCCGCAGTGCTTTCTTCACCGCCAGGAATGAGGTACGTCTGCGCTGCACCTCCATGGGGTAATCCGGGTAAATAGAGACCCGAGCGTTCTCTACCTGATAAGGTCCCGAAGTTCTGGCCCTCTGAAGGATAATGTCCCGGTCTTTGTAATGCAGCAGTCGGGCCACCACCGGCCGGGGCGGCCTGCCCGGGTCCGGGGGGCGGGCCGGTACCCTATGCGCCCTCTCCAGAGTAAAGAACCGCGTGAGTCCCTCAGGCGCCACCACCTCCTGCAGCCAGGTCTCCAGGTAGGTTATCATATCTCCCCCTTCGATCTTTTCCGGTAGCCCGACTACGCGAATGTTATTGCGGCGGTTGCGCCCTTCAGCATCCTCGGCCCTCTTCTCCAAAGTCACCACTCGCCGTAGGAGATCCGCCGTCTGATCCTCCAATACCTTCTGCGCTGGCTCCACCCGGTCCATCCTGTCCTCTGTGGTCTTGACCCTGTCCACCAGCTTCCTGTGATCCGCCCGGAGCAGCCCCAGGTCCGAGGATACCTGGGCGATATCATTCTGCAGCGCCGTTTTTGTGTCCGCTATGGCCTGCAGGATCTGGTCAAGCTGTCGCTGCTGTAGGCCCGCCGCAGATTCGGCGCCAGCGCCACCCCTGCCGCCATCGGCAGGGTCCCCCGCCGACTCCACCGACTGCCCTCCCGGCTTGAGTCGTGGCTTGACCATGCTCCCGACCAGGCGGTGCGTCCGATCGGCTCTCCCCAGGCGGCCTCCGGGCTGCTCCCCAGACCTGCGGGCAGCGCACCCCCTCGTCGGCCCCAGGGGCCCGCTCCACCGTGCCTGCAGTCCACCGGGAGACCAGCGCCCTCCTTCTGCTCACCAGGCTCCTCAACGGGGGGGCCACCAGTCGCCGCTAGAGCCGCTGAGTCCCGGGCCGCGTCCGGCCCTCTCCCCCGTCCTCCGAGGGGCGTCGGGGTCGTCGCTCCACCCAGGGGCCAGAACCGCCCGTCCGCTGCCTGCGGGCAGTCAAGCCGCTACCACCAAGGGGTCACTGCACCCACCGCGTTGGTCCACCTAGCATGTGGCGTCTCGCTGCGGGCGCCCCAGGCCCAGGTCCTCCGTCGCCGACACCAGCCCAGAGCCTTCCGCCGTGTCGCCACTGCTCCGTTATGCAGCCACCGCCTCTAGGTCACTCTCTACTGCTGGCCCCTCAGCCCCAAGCTTCGCACCGATGGTGATCCCCGCCGCCACTCTCCAGCAGGACCAGGCCGGCACTTCCGGCGCTCGCGGCCGACGCAGCCTCACTTCCGGCCCGCTCCGCCTGCACTGTGGGCCGCTGCTTCCCGTCCCCTCAGAGGCCGCCTAAGATGGCCGGCGGCCGCCCGCCTCCGTCACCTTTTCGTCGCTGCGTCCGCCCCCTGCGCCGCGGTCCGCTCCGTCTGACTGCTCCAGGGGTCCCGAGGTGGCAGGGGGAGCCCTCCGGGAGCGTCAAACCGCCCGGGGGACACTCGTTTCAGGATTTATGGCTGGGCTGGATGCGGAGCTCGTCGCTCACGCGTCCATACCCGTCGGCTGCCAAGCCACGCCCCCCGAGAGCGTGAGTTGTTGATGAGCAGTTGAGTAGTCTCACCAGTAGACTTCTTAGGATGGTAGAGAGCGTGAGTTGTTGATGAGCAGTTGAGTAGTCTCACCAGTAGACTTCTTAGGATGGTAGAGAGCGTGAGTTGTTGATGAGCAGTTGACCTGGGTAGTCTGGCAGCCTTGGAGGGCATGGATGGGAGTGTTCCGCATATGGGGAATACGATTGAAAGAAATACACTGCTAGTGTATGTGACCATCGTTTCAGCAATCTAAACTGGTATTTGTATGGTTTACTGACTCTTGAATGTTTGGATGTCTCCTGGCTTTTATTCAGAATGCTGACTTTGTATGGATTTCCATGTTGTTTTCCACACTAGAGGATGTCATTTCCCACCCTAAGGCATTGCAACAGTACTATGACCCGTAACAAGGGGCTGTTGTGACTGTTTTCCTGCGACAAGCTGCTGATGGGCAAGTGGGGGCAACCCACTATAAGTTTGTGAAAACATTGCACCCATGGTTTGATGCCACCGCTAGGTTCAGGTGCCGTTTAAAAGCAGCATACCTATGACGCCCACTGAGCTCTGCCTGACTGACAGAGCTGGGCCTTCCTTGCCCGAATTCTGCTCAAGCCACTTTCTGTAATGAATGAAGGCTGCGTCTGAGACAGCTGTGCTATCTATCCGAAGGCATTTTGGGCAACATTCAATCCTTCTTCTGCTTATCCACGAACAAAAAAATAGGCATCCTGTTTGCTGAATATACTGCTTGGAGGTGGAATTTGTTCCACTTTGGTAAGGTTATCCAGCAGAACATTTCCTTAATCTCTTGTTTTTGCCTTCTCATAGGTGTAGTCACATTACTCCTGCTTAGAAAGAATCCCATTGACATGTGCCAGACACACACGTCTCTGCGAGTGCGCTGCTGCAGTGGTGAGCATGCTGGGATTTGCACCCCCGTTGGCCATGCTGTTACAGTCAGTGAATCATGGAAAATGACTGTGCTGGTGTGCAATTAGGCAATCATTCACTTTTTTGATTGAAGCACAGAAAGACAGGTTGACGGTTATCACGGCATCCAGTTAAAACAAGTCAGTCTGAATGTAAGTGAATCTTGAGTTGCAAAGCACCGAATGGATGTGATTGATCGTTATGCATGTGGCTTTCCTCAGAGTGTTTGTTTTATGCCAGTCAAACGCAACATCTATTAGGGCAAGTGGAGGTTGGTGCATTGTTTGATCCCTGTATGAAAAATTGCACATTTTGTTAATAACGTTTGGAATTGCAAAAATTATTTCACTGAGCACTGAGTACATTCATGAGGAGACAACCAAGCAGAGGATAGGGAAAACCTCCAGGCCTGCAAGCTGAAGAGATGTGTGCCTACTGAATAAAACCCAGAGCGTGGTGCCATACATCAGAAACAGGCATCAAAGTTCTATGGGAAACGAGTTCAGAGAAGTGTTACTACTTTTACACACATATCTAATTCAATATCCTTAGTGGTGAGATATAGAATGGATATGAACATTATCTGCTTTAAATCACTAGATTTGCTGAGAAAAAGAATCACCTTTTCTCAGACTTAAACATATCATCTACTTTGTGTTTATGTTTGTTTTTGCATGCTTACTTTTTTCTTATACATTTTTAGATGCACGCGGTGGCCATTTGGTGTCGTGTAACAGTTTACAACAACCCACTCACAAAACATATCAAAGCTCAAAACATCAGGAAAATCTAACATGAAAGGCAAACGAAACAGGCACACAAAAATAATGCACCACATATCATATAACCTAACATACCATAAGATAATAAAGCAGCAAAAGATAAAGTAGCCAGGCCTAACATAAAAAATTACACTGGAAAGAAAATGACATCACAATGTTTCACAACAGCCAAATATAAAAAGAGGTAAATAGGAAAGCTTGAGATAACATGTAACCATATTAGTCTAACAGACATGACAAGCCTAAAAGGTACATACAAGGACTCCCGTTACAAGTTTTTATAAACATAACACAACAGGCAGGGCCGTTTCTAGGTGTTTTGCCACCCTAGGCGAGAATTGAAAAATGCCGCCCTCCTCCCTTTTACTACCATCACTCTCTCTCCCTGTCATGCAGGCTAGAAGAATTAATGCATTAGATCACAAAATGTGCCTCGTTATGCCGCATAATTTGCCTTTTTTATAACCATAATTTAGCCAACTCTCCGCATAATTTGGTTCCCCCTGCGGCTTAATTTCAAGTGGCCCTGAGTACAAATAACACCAACAATCAAAGAGCACATGGCAAAACAGCTGAGTAGGTTAACCGCTTGCTGCAGAGATCTGCAGTGTTAGCTGGTCACAAATTGAAATATTTGCACAGTCTACTCAGCCTTTTATCTTTCCAATTTAAAAAGGAGTGTAATAGTGACCTAATATGTAAGCCCGAGGCACAATTTAATTAGCGATGTATATTTTGTAAGTGGGTGTATAGAGCGTAAACGCAGCCGTAGAACATCACAGCGCGGTACAATAGTTGCCTGGGTACATTTGAGTGGTAAATCATATAGAGCTGCCAAACTGACTCTAGAACCAGGTGGATTGGAGAGTCTCGCTATATGATTTTATTCACGCAGGTCAAGCATCACACACTTCATATCTAGCTGCCGCTGATATGTCTCGCATAAATCGTGACAAACCACCCCAAAAGCTAAAGCGCAGGAGGCAGAGCACAATGTGAACTTTTTTTTATTGCAGGTTAGAAAATAGATTATGGCTATTCGTCTTTTTTTCACTATTTCCAGACCATAGTAAGACTGGAACCTGTACTGTGCAAAAACAAAAAACGAATTTCAGATTAACATGATGGAAAAAATAAGCCCCTTGGCCCCATATATGTTTTTGTGTGTTGCTGGTATTAGCCACCTGTTTGCACTGCTTGAAAACAAATGACATTCGTGAATTATAAACCAATTACCTGACACGGTTATTTTATTTCCTAGGCACCAGAGCAGGTGACACAAACAGTCTGCCCCCTGCGCGCAGAGAGAGAGGGTGGTGCGACATGCGAGACGTAGTCACCGTCACTGGTTGCTGCATAAAGCACCGCTCAGGGACTGGCCAAAAATGATGCCCAGATCCGTCATTGTTAGCGCTTTCCCGTGCTACAAGATTGACGGCCCTGGGGACCCACACACTGGTACCGCCGGCCCGCTCCACACACCACTATGCTAGGGTGCGCTGCTCAGCATGTACAAGCAGGTGCGCTTGCACTCACATACAGGTGCTTCTGCCCGACCATGAGGCAAAAAAGTTGCATAGTGCAGTACAACAAGGTTTTTATGATGCAGCCCATCTCTGAATGACTTTTTGTGAATCTAGGCCCTGATTCCCTACTGCTCATACAGATTGAGTCTCCCAATAAGTTACAGTGATCTACGACATGGATTCTGGGAAGAAATTCTGTTTGACACTTCAAGAAAGAGCTTATTGTGCTGTATGTTGTGCTCCTTTCCGCTTTGTTATCTCTTACGATCCCCCTTATCTCCACTTCACCACGTTTTACTTTCTATTTTACTTTCCCATTTGTCACTTGGAACACTGCAAAGTGTTCCTTGCAAACTAGTGATGTTATTTAAAATACAATGTATTTGTAGCTTTTCTTACTTTTTTTACGTTCACTTACATGTGTACTCTTTTCCATTGGTCTGCACGAGAATGGTGACATTATCTATATTGCTTTTAAAGGTTATGAAATGGGTTCCCTATGGTTTCTTTACAATACTGAAATTATAAAAATTAGAAGGATAACACGTAAAGAACTTCACCTGCTTCTTCTGTGAAATGAGTGCAGACTGTTCCAGTGGGCATTATATGCATGCACAAATAAAAAAAAAAAATCCCCCTTTTGCCGCCTTAGCCCTTTTGCCACCCTAGGCAGCCGCCTAGTCTTGCCTAATGGTAGAAACGGCCCTGACAACAGGCATCTACAGCAAGCATACACCATAATTTACTATACGTGCAATCTGTAAATGTTTATTTACTTAATTGATAATATTAAATATTGTAGGACTTCTGTAATGGATAAAATGTGAGAGGATACAACTCAATGTGCTACAACTTACTTTTTGTACCTTTTCAATGGTAATCTGTCTGATTGTCTCCTTACGGCACGGTGTACTGAGTTTAGTAAACAACACCTACTGATTTTGATTGTGCATCTAGAAGGGGGAGCAGATTCTCTTATAGATACCTGCTCCCTTTGTTTTTAAGTCTCATGAAAGTTCCTTCGAATCTCAGTTTCCAATAGCCTATCCCGTCTATAGCCCTCAGGATTATTTCAGTAAATGTAGTGGGGTACCATTTTTCAGGAGTAGAAAGTGTACTTCACTCAGTAACAAGATATGAAGTTAATTTTCGGTAAATATCTATTGCCCATATCTTGCTTCGTAGCTACTGATGTTCTGTTTGCATCCTAACAGTAAGCACCCAACCTAAATAAAAGATGAACAAGGGGAAATAGGACTGTCAGCACTGACGGCTGGACTTGGGTCTGATCCAGGTGGGCACAACTAAATGAGGATTAACAACATTTGCTTGAAGTACAACAAATCAACAGAATTTCCCTTGTAGGTCCTCCTTCGCACCCTTGGTTTGTTGAGGTACTTCCCCTATCCGTGCACTGACCTAATTCATTATCAGGGCTTCATGATGTAGACAGGAGAAGGGTTCTCACTTTCCTTGTAAAGTTGGGATCAGCAACCTGAATTTTTGACATTAGATATGCCTGACTTCATTGCAGATATGAATGAATATTAAGTTTTCTCCGTATATTTGGCTCCATCCTTTCACTGATCAACCTAGCGACCCAGAGCTCCTTGTCCTAAAGCTCATTTAATTTTAAAGTGGTCCACATACAGTTGGTAGTTGTTTTTCTCATATAGGTGAATGCATTATGCCGATTGAAACATGTCCACACTATACCAATTGCTATTACCCATTTAACATAAAAAGAAAGTACCTTGTAATCTCACAGAAAAACTGAATGCTGTATAATGTAATATGCACGACAACAGAATTACCGAATTCTGTGTTCTATCAATGAGGCCCTTTTACCCTTCCATTCCTGGTAATTCATTTCCTCGCTACAGTTATGTTTCCCGATATCACTTTCCACATCCATTTATGGGGTTAAGCCGGATGAGGTGCAGGTGTAGTTCGCCATCAACATTTTAATTGTTTTTGATATGAAGCTAGTTCAATAGTTTATCATTCGTTAGTCTTAATTCAACAGTCTCAGTGACGTACCTTTATGCTACTTGACCCTGGGAGTAGGCTTAGCCCTGTGGTGTACCCACATGTCGCTTTCAGCTGTCCTGGGGAGGCGGTGGATGCAATCATGCCCTCCTCCTTCACAACATGGATGCCTTGATGTAGGACTGCTGTAACAGTATGCCCAGAAGACATGGTCAGAAGGTTTTAGGGAGGTGGGTATTCACAACGGTGCACATCTGCATAATGGTGGCCTTCTTGGGGGACCCAGGACAACCACTCAGGTAAAGGCTGTCTCAGCCTGCAGGCTAAGGGCCTGATTACGAGTTCTGCGGTCTTTCCTCCATCCCGTGGTGGCCCCAAGAAGACTGCTGTAGTGCCAGTCTCCCGCCACTGTATTACGATGTCACCGGTGGGCTAGCGGCGGTGTTTCTGATGGAGGCAAATATTTTTTCATGTGTTGATGCAGGTGTGTATATTTTGACAGCACAAGTGTAAAATGTACACATATGCATGACGCATGTAATAAAATACCTTCTACGAGTACTTCCCCATTGCTGGAGTCTGGACCATATGTGTCCAGTCCAGTCAATGGATAAGTAATGCAAAATGTACTTACCTGGATATCGAGGCCAACAGGGTCATTTTCTTCAGGGTCTTCAGGGTCAAAATGCTGCTGTGAAGGGTGTCCCTGGAAGAAGGGGACTGAAGGGAAGAAAAGGAAATGGGTGAGTATGCACCCCAATTTCTTCAATTCCTCCGATCAAAGCAGGCGGTCTTCCTGCCATGTTCGCCTTGACAGAAAGCCAACTCGTAAGTCCGAGGCCAGTGAACTTGTCTGTATTGCCCTCTAACACCTGCTTTCCCCCAACTACAGTCCCGGTGGTCTGTGAATGGTTGGCGGCGTAGACAGGACTCGGGAGGACCGCTAACTGCACGGTGCACAATCCAATTTGAAGGCTGTTCCCTTACCACCAAACTCGTAATCAGGCCCTAAATCCTCTCATGGTGATCATTTCAGGCAAAGGCAGGCATGGGGCAGATTGAGCTGTCCACTCAATCGTGATCTGAGCCTCATCATCAGTAGCAGCACTCAAAAATCAAACCTACGCTTGCTGTCGGTGACACGTTCTTTAATATAGGAAAACAATGCCATTAGTATCATTTAAACAAATATATAATAATATCAGTAAACATTTACTGTTCGCAAATAAATGCTTTGACTGTCATAAATGGCCATCATATATTCGTTATTGGAAGTTTTTACTTAATTTGATGACGATTTTGACAGTAATATTCTTAAACATATAACAGTGAGAAGTGCAATGTGTCCCCAGTGAACAAACAAAAACCACAACACAAAAACAATTGAAACAGTGACGAGAAACAATTGTGTGTTCACAATAGACAACTCGCATCCATGCTCATTATTGTGTGTTATATAATAATTAATCACAGTGATGCTCAATAGAATAATCAAGGCAAAACAGTGTAAACAAAGTCAATTAGGAAAACGTTATACTTATGTGCAATCCGTTACACATTTTTGCCAGTTACATAAGGTGGTGGACCACAACACTTGGACTTTGTAATGACCATTTTGCGCCGGCATAGAAATAGAGTTAACACATGTAATCAGAATTCAACTGTAATGGATTACTCATTCATTAGAGAGATGAAATTGCCCCATTCTTTGGTGGTGGTCAATCCTTTTGTGATTAAGTCACATCTCTTGATCCATTTACATTCAAGCTTTTGAAGAATATGCAAGAGATCCCCTCCTCTTTCAGGCAAGCATGCTAGATCAGCTACATGTCAAACAATATTGTTTGCTGTGTGGGATTCTCCATGTAGTGTGTTATAGTTGGTGCAACATTTCAGCTCAATTTTTATGGCATACGAAAGGTGTAAAAAATAAAATGATCTAACAACACTGAACAAACAAAAAATGTAATTCAAGCATTCTGATTGCCTACCTTTAAAGGCCGTGGACCCCGTGTCCTCAAAAATAAATATCATTAATCCCATGGCCTTGTGTGGCTACTGGGGCAAATATAAAAAAAAAATAATTGGGGGTGAGTAGCCTCACTCCAGTGGTGCTCTGCCATGAGCAAATGGGCTCAATTGTACTGCTGGACTAGCATAACATTGTTTTAAAAAAAAAAGCTAAATATGTGGCAGTGCAAGTTAAACTTAGGTCAGTTTTTTGTTTTTTAAACAGTATTTTTTTTAATATTAAAAGACCTATGTATAACTCCGCTTTACCTTTGTTTATAATATATATATATATATATATATATATATATATATATATATATATATATATATATATATATATATATATATATTCACTGAAAAAACCATAGGTTTCAGGGGTGTTATAGTTAGCTGGACATTTCACTCGTACAAAACCATTGAAATTCCTCCGTTATAGTTAGTTCTGCTAACTATAACTCGCGTGCCCGCAATCCACTGCTGATGTCACATATTACATCATTCATGACATGGTCAGTGACATCACTGATGACATCCCTGATGACATCTCAAATGACATCACTGATGACACCATCCAGTGAATGTGGTTCGTTATTTAAATATGTATTATATATATAGCAATCTGCATTGAAGAATGAGTGGATATATAAATATCTGGATGGAGGATTTAGTAGCAGTGTGATTGACTGTTTACTTGACTAATTTATAGTGTCTCACTAAATATATTGGATAGTGATTAAACTGTGTGAATATCTGTATCACTTTGTCAGTTGTTGTGTAAACTGCCGCAACAGTTGGTTACTAGCTATGTGAAGGTCTATATTAGTTATTGATTAGTTAACTGAGTATTTGTATGGGAGAGTGAATGTGTGTGTAGTTCGGTGGGGGGTGTGTGACTGCCCAAAGATGTGTGAATAGTTGTTTCAGTAGGTATATGAGGTTAAGACTGCATGCTGTACCAGTTGTTTGGGTGAGTTAATATCTTTATGGGTGTGGTGATGAGCAAATATATCTCTCAATGGTACATGTCCAACAAACTAGAAAAATAAAAGGCAGTGTATGTGACAGCTGTTGTATACAAATAAGTATACATAAGACTCAGTGATTGTATGACTGACTGTATGGATAACTGTATACTTGTAATAGTGATTTTATAACACACTAAGTATGAGTTAATGTCTATATGAATAAATGAAGTGGTGTTTGTATAAGTGTGTATCTGACTAAATGTATGTATGATCCATTGTTTGGATAAGTGAGTAGGATGACTGCATAAGTGAATAGGATGTGTGCTGGTGTGTAATGTCGATATGGGTGTATAAGTATATTTGATAGTAGTCTATTGATCATTGACAGCATGTATGAGTGAATCTATAGGTAAGTGATTAGATGTGTGTGTAGATCTAGGAATCACTGAGTGGGTTTTTAGAAACTTGTATTGGTGTGTCAATGGATTCAAATATGGTATTCTGTATTTTACAGTGAGTGATGAAAGGTTATACTAGTGTATGATGAGGTGTATCTGATTGTCACGTGGATGATGTCATCAGTGATGTCATTTGAGATGTCATCAGTGATGTCATCAGTGATGTCACTGACCATGTCAGGAATGATGTAATATGTGACATCATCAGCAGTGGATTGCGGGCGCGCAAGTTATAGTTAGCAGAACTAACTATAACGTAGGAATTTCAATGGTTTTGTATGAGTGAAATGTCCAGCTAACTATAACACCCCTGAAACCTATGGGTTTTTTCAGTGAATTTCTAAGGTTTTTTTAATGCTAATTCCTAACTATAACGTGCCTGGAACCTATGGTTTTTTCAGTGAATTTCAATGTTTTTTCAAATGCTAATTTGCAACTATAACGTGCCTGAAACCTATGTTTTTTTCAGTTAATTTCTAAGGTGTTTTAAATGCTAGTTTCTAACTACGCCTACAGAGGTAGGACATGTGAAGAAAGAAGAAAAAACACACAGAAAGAAGAAAAAGAAATGCAGAAAGATGCAAAAGAAGTCCACAAAGACGAAGAAAAGTGCAGGAAGAAGGAAGACATGCAGAAAGAACAAACAGAGGAGCAGAAAGAGGCCTTGTTGCAAAATCATCCAGTACCCTCAACTTTTTCAGATGGGTACTGGTGGTAACTGACTCTGACTAAACAGTCCTAGAGCCAGTGCTATGCTAAAAGACACTTAGAATACAGTTAAAACACCTACATACACTAGGGAACACTATGCGTTGGGGTACCCCTGTGATTAGAATGACCTCCTCTGTAAGCCCCTAGTACATGGACAGGGGGATTAAAACTACCTCTTAAAACGCGCCACAGGGTGCTTTTGCACACTGGTGAAGGCGGGGGCTGAACTGACGTGCGCGATCACGCCCTTGGGTCCAACTAGCTCACCAGGTATCTCCAGTTAGCGCCACAGAGCTGCGTTGCAGAGAGGTGTAAAAAGTGGCACGGCCTGGACCACCTCTCTGCAACGCAGCGCAGTGGCTCTTACTGGAAGAACCTGGTGGGCTGGTTGGCCCCCAGGGGCCGTCAGGATTGAAGGGGAATTAATTCCCCAACTTAAAACACGCCACAGGGCGTGTTTGCACACGTCACCTCAGGCCCCGTTCCCTCCCTTCACCACTGTGTAAACGCACCCTGTGTCCGTTCTAAGTTGGGAAATTAAGTCCCCTTGAATCCTAAGGGTCCCTAGGGTCAAACTAGCACACTAGGTACCTCCAGTAAGCGCCACAGAGCTGCGTTGCAGAGAGGTGTAAAAAGGTGCGTGGTCTCTGAACACCTGTCTGCAACGCAGCTCCCTGGCGCATACTGGAGATACCTGGTGGGCTAGTTGGCCCTCTGGGACCCTCAGTATTGAAGGGGAATTAATTCCCCAACTTACAACTCACCAGGGGGTGCGTTTGCACAATGGTGAAGGAAGGGGGCGGGGCTGAGGTGACATGTGTGCAAACACGCCCTGTGGCGCATTTTAAGTTGGGTGAATTAATTCCTCTTCAATCCTGAGGGTCCCTGGGGACCAACTAGCCCACCAGGTACCTCCAGTATGTGCCAGGGAGCTGCGTTGCAGAGAGGTGTTCAGAGGTCACGCCCCTTTTTACAACACTCAGCAATGCAGCTCCGTGGCGCTTACTGGAGGTACCTGATGGGCTAGTTGGCCCCCAGGGACCCTCAGGATTGGAGAGGAATTAATTCCTCAACTTAAAACGCGCCACAGGGCGTGTTTGCACACATGTCACCTCTGGCCCCGCCCCCTCCCTTCACCACTGTGCAAACACGCCTGTGGCGCATTTTAAGTTGGGGGATTAACTCCCCTTGAATCCTGAGGGTCCCTGGGGTGCAACTAGCCCACCAGCTACATCCATTAAGCGCCACAGAGCTGCGTTGCAGAGAGGTGTAAAAAGGGGCGTGGCCTCAGAACACCTCTTTGCAACGCAGCCCCCTGGCACATACTGGAGGTTCCTGGTGAGCTAGTTGGCCCCCAGGGACCCCAGTATTCAAGGGGAATTAATTCCCCAATTTAAAACGCGCCAGAGGGCGAATTTGCGGAGTGTTTTTGTGAGGGGGCGGGGCCTAGGGACGATTGCATGTCTATAAAAAATAAAATTTGAAAGTGGGGCTGTGTGGCCCCCCTTCCTTTTACTTTTTTGGGGCCCTGTGGACCCCATCCCCCAGGGCCTGACCCCCTATTTAAAATAAAAATAATTTATTTACGGGAAGGGGGCCGCGTGGCCCCCCTCCCGTGGCCAATTCCGGGCCCCTGGGACCACATCCCCCGGGGCATGGCCAATTTTTAAAAATATTTTTATGGAGGGGGGCTGCGTAGCCCCCCTCCTCAGGCCATTTATGACTCTGGGGACCCCATCCCCCGGGGCCGGCCTGCCTCTTTTTTTTTTTCTGTTTTTTTTAATAGGGGAGGGGGACCACATGGCCCCCCTCCCGGGCCATTTCTGACCCCGGGGACCCCATCCTCCGGGGCCTGGCCACCTCCTTGAGGACCGTGGGGGGGTGCCCAATCCCCCCACGGTCCCTGCCGGCTCCCCGCCTCCTGCAGGAGCCGTTATTGCTTTTCCACATGGGGAGCAGCTAACATGCTGCTCCCCATGTGGAAAAGCAATCTGCTTTGCTTCACTGAAGCGAGAGCAGGTTTCCCTGCTCTCGCTTCAATGAAGCAAAGCAGTTTGCTATGGCAGGGCGGGAGCCGCGAGGTCCACAGTCTACAGTGTCCCGGGGGTGGCGGTCCCCAGGGCCATGACAAGGCTCTAGGAGGGGGGCCGCGTGGCCCCTCTCCCACTTAATTTAAAGAAGCCCCGGGGGGGTGGTGGTCCCCGGGGCTTGGGGGTCTGTAACGGACCCCCTATGTTAAATATTTAGTGCCCTGGGGAGGTAGCGGTCCCCGGGGCATGTGGGGGGGCTCAAGCCCCCCCACACAGGTTTATTTTTTTTAGTATACAGTGAGCCCCCCCACCTATGTATATTAAAGCCCCGGGGGATGGCGGTCCCTGGGCCTTTCAAATATGCATATTGCCCCTGGGACTTGGCCCCCCGGGGCTAATTTAAAATGAAGCGCGGAAGCCAGTGCTTTGTTTTGTTTTTCACTGCGGGATGCGCAAATCCTAAGCGCATCCCGCGATTTTAAAAAAAAAATAAAAAAGTTTTGGGGCCTTGGGGGTCCTTGTGGAACCCCCTAAGCAGGCCTAGGGGGTCAGGGTGTTTCTACCCTGCCCCTTTTTTGCGTTTTTGCGTTTTTTTTCACTGCTTTCTTGTGCCTCGGTAACCGAGGCACAAGATGGCTGCCAACACTTCCTGGTTTGAAGTATTGACAGCCAATTAGCATAAAGCTCGTGCTCAGGAGGATCCGCGGCCCTAGATGTATCTATCTTTTTACTTTTGAATATCTCAGGAACTACTGAACGGAGTTACACCATTTAACCAAAAGGCACGAGTGTGAACCAAGGGCTACCTCTTTGCCAAATTTGGTGTAATTCCGTTCAGCAGTTCGGGCTGTAGCTGCGACTAATGGTCCCTATGGAAAATTGCATGGGGAAAACACGTTTTTGGTAACCCCCTTTTTTCTCGGCCCCCGCTTGACGAATCACCCCGAGACTTTCAGGATAGGAGCGGACAGGAGCGGGCCACGAGTTTTGAAAATATCGCGAAGATTTGTCAACCAGCACCAAAGTTATTCCAAATAGAATGTTGCGGATTTCCTATGGATAATAGGTCCTAACTATAACTACCCACTGGCGATCTCCAGTAGGTAATATATATATATATATTCACTGAAAAAACCATAGGTTTCACACACGTTATAGTTAGGAATTAGCATTTAAAAAACCTTGCAAATTCACTGAAAAAATCATAGGTTTCACACATGTTATAGTTAGCGGAAATTTTACTGATAAAAAAACAATGAAATTCCCCCGTTATAGTTAGTGCAGGCAACTATAACTCACGCGACCGCAATCCTCTGCTGATGCTAATACTGTATTTAGACACTTATTTGCCCATGTCTTCTTCCATAAATTTTTAGCTATACATATATTACAAATATTTTTTTTTCATAAAGACACATATGTCATCAGCAGAAGATTGCGGTCGCGTGAGTTATAGTTGCCTGCACTAACTATAACGGGGGAATTTCATTGGTTTTTTATCAGTAAAATTTCCGCTAACTATAACATGTGTGAAACCTGTGGTTTTTTCAGTGAATTTGCAAGGTTTTTTAAATGCTAATTCCTAACTATAACGTGTGTGAAACCTATGGTTTTTTCAGTGAATTTGTACGGTTTTTTAAATGCTAAGTTACTGTACGCCATTCGTGGCGTGCGCGCCCACTTAACGCAGTTCGTTCCGTGCGCGCACGGTGGGCACGCGGTGCGCTATGCGCACCACGTGCCCACGTTACGCTAGATGGGCCATGTACGCACGATGCGCTTCGCGCACCGTGCGCACATGGAGGACATATGATGCGCTTCGTTGTGAAATGTAATATTTTAATTTTTCACATCTGTGATAGCCATGCACAAATGGTGCCCATCGGGCACCATTTGCACATGGGGTGGGGAGAGTATGGATGATTTTTTTTTTTAAACGTTTTACCGTACGCGTACGGTAAGCGTAATCGGCGAAATTATCGAAAAAATTAAAATTCCGTTTTTGGCCTTGGGGGATCTTTGGGGACTCCCCCAACATGGCTAGGTGCTTAGGAGCTGTCTAAACAGCCCCTTTACATGTTTTTGTCCTTTGTTTTTTAATCCCCACTCAGAGTGCGAGAGAGAAAATGGCGGCCGCCGCTTCCTGGTTTCGACCGATTCGAATGTTTACTAAGATCTAACAGCCAATCAGAATCGCGCTCGCGCACGTCACCGTACGCGTACGGTAAGCGCACCGTAAGCGCACCGTAAGCTGGCTCAGATATATATATTGATTTAAAGGCTATTTTCTCAGAATCTACTGAACAGATTTACACCAAACCTACAAAAGGCACTTCCTTGACCTGTAGACTACCTCTCTGCCAAATTTCAAGGAACTCTGTTCAGCCGTTCAGGCTGTAGCTGTGTCTAAAGGTCCTATGGAAAAATGCATGGGAAAAACGCGTTTTGGGACCCCCCTTTTATCTCAGCCCCCGCTTGATGAATCCCCCCGAGACTTTCAGGGTAGGAGCGGAGCGTAGCGCCCCACCTATTTTGAAAATTTCGCGAGGATTCGTCGACCGGCGCCAAAGTTATTCAAAATAGAATGTTGCGGTTTTCCTATGGAAACAGGGTCCTAACTATAACTACCTACTGGCGACCGCCAGTAGGTAATATATATATATAGATATCTATATATATATATCTATATCTATATTACCTACTGGCGGTCGCCAGTAGGTAGTTATAGTTAGGACCCTGTTTCCATAGGAAAACCGCAACATTCTATTTTGAATAACTTTGGCGCCGGTTGACGAATCCTCGCGAATTTTTCAAAATAGGTGGGGCGCTACGCTCCGCTCCTACCCTGAAAGTCTCGGGGGGATTCGTCAAGCGGGGGCTGAGATAAAAGGGGGGTCCCAAAACGCGTTTTTCCCATGCATTTTTCCATAGGACCTTTAGACACAGCTACAGCCCGAACGGCTGAACAGAGTTACTTGAAATTTGGCAGAGAGGTTGTCCTCAGGTCAAGGAAGTGCCTTTTGTAGGTCTGGTGTAAATCTGTTCAGTAGTTCCTGAGAAAATAGCATTTAAATCAATATATATATCTGTGGCAGCTTACGGTGCGCTTACCGTGCGCTTACGGTAAGCTTACAGTACGCGTACGGTGACGTGCGCGAGCGCGATTCTGATTGGCTGTTAGATCTTAGTAAACATTCGAATCGGTCGAAACCAGGAAGCGCCGGCCGCCATTTTGTGTGTTTCACACAGAAAAAAAAAGGGTGATAACTTGAAAAGGGGGCAAGGAGGAGAGTTACAGACCCCCTAACATTTGAAAGGGGGTCAAAGAAGGACAGAAAAGTACAAAAAAAACATTTATTAATTTTAAAAAAAAAATCGCGGGGTACGCGTACGGTAAGCTTACCGTACGCGTACGGTAGAAAAAAAAAATAAAAAAAGAAATAAAATTCAGATTTAAGTGTTTAGATATTAGGGGGCTCTAAAAAGAGCCGTTGTGTTTATGTAGTGATTTTTTAGTGGTACCTACAAGTAAGTACCGATGCAGAGTCTAAGGTTCAAGAGGAAGACTCTGTTCCCTTCATCATTGAAGTGCACACCATCTCCTCTATAAATGTCTTGCATGTCGTAACGCAAGTTGTTGTGGTAAATGGAACCCATACCATAGTCTCGGAGGAAAGCAGAAACAGATTTGTTGACGTGCTTTCTTGCTTTGTCAATCTGTGGACAGAAATGATTGGACCAGTTCCATTTTTGCCTTTGGCATATGTTAGAAAACACAAAGGCAGTTTTAGGGAAAAGTGAAAACAGTTGTGCAAAGGTCTCCTTCATAAGCATTTCCAGGCCTACCCCAGTCAAAGTGCCTAGGTCATTGCCACCACAGTGCACTATTATGAGGTCAGGGTGTTGGATTTGCATGAAGGATTTCACCAATGGCATCAATTGGTGCCACTTTAACCCTCTCTGACCAATCCATTTAATGTCTACATTTGGTAAAGCAAGGTCTCTCACCATATCTGTTTTCTCTGCATACTTTTCACTCCAGAAGACATAGCTGTGCCCTACAATCCACACTGTGAACATCTTCAAAGGAGAACTGGATGCACTCAGGAGGTGTAATTCAGTAGAATGGTAAAAAGAAATGAAAGACAGTTTGGAAATGGAGGCATACATATTTTTTTTTTTTTTTTTAAACTGATTGGCTGTTTCATACCATTCTAGAATAAAAACTAGGCTGTATGTGTAAATTTATAGAAGCATGTTTTGTATTGGTACAGAAAAATGTGTTACCAAAGAACAGTACTATGGATTTGCTGTTAGGTTTGAAAAGTCAAGCACTCCTGCTCTTTGGAAATGAAACATTGTTTGGTGAACTTCTGACCTGACTCTACACAGCAGTGTTTCAAGAGCTGTTGCTATGGTAGCAGGCAGAAGTCAAGTTGGGGGAAGGGTACTAGGCAGAAGTCAAGTTGGGGGAAGGGTACTTTTGGAAAAGGGTTGGTTTTCAACCAATAGAAATATGTGATTACATTTGAAAAAAAGGGGGAAGCACTGAGATTTGAAATTAACATGTATATGTGTGGAAAAAGAGAGGGAAAGTTTGCCATTATCTGGTTCTGCTTAGAGGAGAGAGGTGTACAGAAGAGAGATCCTGGCTCTGATAATCTGCTGTTTGAGTGCCACATTTCTTTCACAACTAACTAATTTTAAAGGTGAGTTTAGAGTTTGAGAGGGGATGTATATGGTAAATTAAGAAATGAATAATAGAATTGGAATTCCTTTTGTTGAAGTTGTGTTTATTATTTTCTGTTTTGGGAGAAATTTAAATGTGAGGAACATGTAAAATAATATGGACTATCTTTTCACGAAAATTTAAGGTGTACTGGTAAAAATAAGGAATACTTTAAGGGTTTGAGGTTGCACTCAGTAATGCAAATACATTCAGCATCAGTGAGGCTGGTTGCCCTTGCTGGAGTGTAGTGAGTCACCCAGGTTACACATGTTGCTGGTCTCAGAAAGCTGTTTGGTATTGCTCTGGTGATTTTACATTTGCATTAGATGGAAAGGGGGAGGTTTTTTTTTATGCAGAAGCAGACTCTTAGCACACAGCCAGCTGGTTATCCTGTGGAATCATGGATAGTATTCACAACCGAGTGGGGTTTGAGGTTTCAGTTAGTAATGCAAATACATTCAGCATTACTAAGGCTGGTTGCCCTTGCTGGAGTGTAGTCAGTCACCCAGGTTACACATGGTGCTGGTTTCAAAAAGCAGTTTGGACATGTGCTGTTTTCAGAATCTGAAAAGGGGATTCAAAATGTGTCAGTCTGTAAAAGTGTTTATCACTTGCCAAAAAAAAGAGTAGTAAGTGTGCTTTCAAATTGGCAAAGAAATTTCGTTTTGTGACTAATATGAAAACATGACTCTGTGTGCAAATAGGAATTACAGGCAGAGATTTATTGCGTATTGCTCTGGTGATTTTACATTTGCATTAGATGTAAAGGGGGAGCCATTTTTTTGTATGCAGAAGCAGACTCTTAGCACACAGCCAGCTGCTTATCCTGTGGAATCATGCATAGTATTCACAACCGAGTGGGGTTTGAGGTTTCAGTCAGTAATGCAAATACATTCAGCATCACTAAGGCTGGTTGCCCTTGCTGGAGTGTAGTCAGTCACCCAGGTTACACATGGTGCTGGTCTGAAAAAGCAGTTTGGACATGTGCTTTTATCAGAATCTGAAAAGTGGATTCATAATGTGTCAGTCTGTAAAAGTGTTTATCACTTGCCAAAAAAAAGAGTAGTAAGTGTGCTTTCAAATTGGCAAAGAAATTTCGTTTTGTGACTAATATGAAAACATGACTCTGTGTGCAAATAGGAATTACAGGCAGAGATTTATTGCGTATTGCTCTGGTGATTTTACATTTGCATTAGATGTAAAGGGGGAGCCATTTTTTTGTATGCAGAAGCAGACTCTTAGCACACAGCCAGCTGCTTATCCTGTGGAATCATGCATAGTATTCACAACCGAGTGGGGTTTGAGGTTTCAGTCAGTAATGCAAATACATTCAGCATCACTAAGGCTGGTTGCCCTTGCTGGAGTGTAGTCAGTCACCCAGGTTACACATGGTGCTGGTCTGAAAAAGCAGTTTGGACATGTGCTTTTATCAGAATCTGAAAAGTGGATTCATAATGTGTCAGTCTGTAAAAGTGTTTATCACTTGCCAAAAAAAAGAGTAGTAAGTGTGCTTTCAAATTGGCAAAGAAATTTCGTTTTGTGACTAATGTGAAAACATGACTCTGTGTGTAAATAGGAATTACAGGCAGAGATTTATTGCGTATTGCTCTGGTGATTTTACATTTGTATTAGATGGAAAGGGGGTGCCATTTTTTTGTGCAGAAGCAGACTCTTAGCACACAGCCAGCTGGTTATCCTGTGGAATCATGCACAGTATTCACAACCGAGTGGGGTTTGAGGTTTCAGTCAGTAATGCAAATACATTCAGCATCACTAAGGCTGGTTGCCCTTGCTGGAGTGTAGTCAGTCACCCAGGTTACACATGGTGCTGGTCTGAAAAAAGCAGTTTGGACATGAAAACATGACTCTGTGTGCAAATAGGAATTACAGGCAGAGATTTATTGCGTATTGCTCTGGTGATTTTACATTTGCATTAGATGTAAAGGGGGAGCCATTTTTTTGTATGCAGAAGCAGACTCTTAGCACACAGCCAGCTGCTTATCCTGTGGAATCATGCATAGTATTCACAACCGAGTGGGGTTTGAGGTTTCAGTCAGTAATGCAAATACATTCAGCATCACTAAGGCTGGTTGCCCTTGCTGGAGTGTAGTCAGTCACCCAGGTTACACATGGTGCTGGTCTGAAAAAGCAGTTTGGACATGTGCTTTTATCAGAATCTGAAAAGTGGATTCATAATGTGTCAGTCTGTAAAAGTGTTTATCACTTGCCAAAAAAAAAAGTAGTAAGTGTGCTTTCAAATTGGCAAAGAAATTTCATTTTGTGACTAATGTGAAAACATGACTCTGTGTGTAAATAGGAATTACAGGCAGAGATTTATTGCGTATTGCTCTGGTGATTTTACATTTGTATTAGATGGAAAGGGGGAGCCATTTTTTTGTGCAGAAGCAGACTCTTAGCACACAGCCAGCTGGTTATCCTGTGGAATCATGCACAGTATTCACAACCGAGTGGGGTTTGAGGTTTCAGTCAGTAATGCAAATACATTCAGCATCACTAAGGCTGGTTGCCCTTGCTGGAGTGTAGTCAGTCACCCAGGGTACACATGGTGCTGGTCTTAAAAAGCAGTTTGGACATGTGCTTTTATCAGAATCTGAAAAGTGGATTCATAATGTGTCAGTCTGTAAAAGTGTTTATCACTTGCCAAAAAAAAGAGTAGTAAGTGTGCTTTCAAATTGGCAAAGAAATTTCGTTTTGTGACTAATGTGAAAACATGACTCTGTGTGCAAATAGGAATTACAGGCAGAGATTTATTGCGTATTGTTTTGGTGAATTTACATTTGCATTAGATGTAAAGGGGGAGCCATTTTTTTGTGCAGAAGCAGACTCTTAGCACACAGCCAGCTGCTTATCCTGTGGAATCATGCATAGTATTTACAACCGAGTCTGGTTTGAGGTTTCAGTCAGTAATGCAAATACATTCAGCATCACTAAGGCTGGTTGCCCTTGCTGGAGTGTAGTCAGTCACCCAGGTTACACATGGTGCTGGTCTTAAAAAGCAGTTTGGACATGTGCTTTTATCAGAATCTGAAAAGTGGATTCATAATGTGTCAGTCTGTAAAAGTGTTTATCACTTGCCAAAAAAAAGAGTAGTAAGTGTGCTTTCAAATTGGCAAAGAAATTTCGTTTTGTGACTAATGTGAAAACATGACTCTGTGTGTAAATAGGAATTACAGGCAGAGATTTATTGCGTATTGCTCTGGTGATTTTACATTTGTATTAGATGGAAAGGGGGAGCCATTTTTTTGTATGCAGAAGCAGACTCTTAGCACACAGCCAGCTGGTTATCCTGTGGAATCATGCACAGTATTCACAACCGAGTGGGGTTTGAGGTTTCAGTCAGTAATGCAAATACATTCAGCATCAGTAAGGCTGGTTGCCCTTGCTGGAGTGTAGTCAGTCACCCAGGTTACACATGTTGCTGGTCTCAGAAAGGTGTTTGGTATTGCTCTGGTGATCTTACATTTGCAATAGATGGAAAGGGGGAGCCATTTTTTGTATGCAGAAGCAGACTCTTAGCACACAGCCAGCTGGTTATCCTGTGGAATCATGCACAGTATTCACAACCGAGTGGGGTTTGAGGTTTCAGTCAGTAATGCAAATACATTCAGCATCACTAAGGCTGGTTGCCCTTGCTGGAGTGTAGTCAGTCACCCAGGTTACACATGATGCTGGTCTGAAAAAGCAGTTTGGACATGTGCTTTTATCAGAATCTGAAAAGTGGATTCATAATGTGTCAGTCTGTAAAAGTGTTTATCACTTGCCAAAAAAAAGAGTAGTAAGTGTGCTTTCAAATTGGCAAAGAAATTTCGTTTTGTGACTAATGTGAAAACATGACTCTGTGTGCAAATAGGAATTACAGGCAGAGATTTATTGCGTATTGCTCTGGTGATTTTACATTTGTATTAGATGGAAAGGGGGAGCCATTTTTTTGTATGCAGAAGCAGACTCTTAGCACACAGCCAGCTGGTTATCCTGTGGAATCATGCATAGTATTTACAACCGAGTGGGGTTTGAGGTTTCAGTCAGTAATGCAAATCCATTCAGCATCACTAAGGCTGGTTGCCCTTGCTGGAGTGTAGTCAGTCACCCAGGTTACACATGGTGCTGGTCTGAAAAAGCAGTTTGGACATGTGCTTTTTTAAGAATCTGAAAAGTGGATTCAAAATATGTCAGTCTGTAAAAGTGTTTATCACTTGCCAAAAAAAAGAGTAGTAAGTGTGCTTTCAAATTGGCAAAGAAATTTCGTTTTGTGACTAATGTGAAAACATGACTCTGTGTAAATAGGAATTACAGGCAGAGATTTATTGCGTATTGCTCTGGTGATTTTACATTTGTATTAGATGGAAAGGGGGAGCCATTTTTTTGTATGCAGAAGCAGACTCTTAGCACACAGCCAGCTGGTTATCCTGTGGAATCATGCACAGTATTCACAACCGAGTGGGGTTTGAGGTTTCAGTCAGTAATGCAAATACATTCAGCATCACTAAGGCTGGTTGCCCTTGCTGGAGTGTAGTCAGTCACCCAGGTTACACATGGTGCTGGTCTTAAAAAGCAGTTTGGACATGTGCTTTTATCAGAATCTGAAAAGTGGATTCATAATGTGTCAGTCTGTAAAAGTGTTTATCACTTGCCAAAAAAAAGAGTAGTAAGTGTGCTTTCAAATTGGCAAAGAAATTTCGTTTTGTGACTAATGTGAAAACATGACTCTGTGTGTAAATAGGAATTACAGGCAGAGATTTATTGCGTATTGCTCAGTTGATTTTACATTTGTATTAGATGGAAAGGGGGAGCCATTTTTTTGTATGCAGAAGCAGACTCTTAGCACACAGCCAGCTGGTTATCCTGTGGAATCATGCACAGTATTCACAACCGAGTGGGGTTTGAGGTTTCAGTCAGTAATGCAAATACATTCAGCATCAGTAAGGCTGGTTGCCCTTGCTGGAGTGTAGTCAGTCACCCAGGTTACACATGGTGCTGGTCTCAGAAAGGTGTTTGGTATTGCTCTGGTGATCTTACATTTGCAATAGATGGAAAGGGGGTGTTATTTTTTTATGCAGAAGCAGACTCTTAGCACACAACCAGCTGCTTATCCTGTGGAATCAAGCACAGTATTCACAACCGAGTGGGGTTTGAGGTTTTAATCAGTAATGCAAATACATTCAGCATCACTAAGGCTGGTTGCCCTTGCTGGAGTGTAGTCAGTCACCCAGGTTACACATGTTGCTGGTCTGAAAAAGCTGTTTGGACATGTGCTGTTTTCAGAATCTGAAAAGTGGATTCAAAATGTGTCAGACTGTAAAAGTACTTATCACTTGCCAAAAAAGTAGTAGAAAGTATACTTTGCAATTGGCAAAGAAATTTCGTTTTCTGCCTAATTTCAAACCATGACTCTGTGTGCACACAGGAATTGTTTTTAGATATTTAATTTGTGATGGTGTTATTGTGATTTTCACTTGTAGGAAAGGGGTACATAGTATTTTAAGATTTGAAAAGATCATAAAAAATGTAGTAATATATTTAAATAAAATAAAGGATTTTTTTTTTAGTTTTTTTCAGGTATTGCTAAAGAGCAGTGAACAAAATTTAAGATGCCTACAAAATCCAGACTAAAGAAAGACCACAAAAAAAACCTATATTTGAAGACAACTGGAGGACCTAAGTTAGTTGGAGATGCTCATGTTGGGAAAAAGAACAAATCTTCTGGTAAGCAGACAAAAGATTTTTTAAAGAACATCTTCAAAAAAAGGAAAAATGTACAAAATGTCTGTACTGGAAAGAATGTTTTCAATAGAAAAAAACAGGAAAAAATTGAGAATTTAGTTAATGCAAATATACCTTCTGCAACAACAAAGATTAACTTAAACAGGAAAACAGCGTTTAAAGAGATACGTAGAAAAATGTTTCAGAGAAGAGTTATGTCCAATTTGATAAAGGATGTGAAGAAATATAAGCAAAAGGCAAAATATTACAAGAGAAAAAAAGAAATTGAAGCCATTGCAGCAAAGGCATTAGAATTAAAAAGGAAACTATTCATTTTAATTTTGAATAGGATGCGTACATTAGATAAAATGGTTAATGTACTGAAATCACAAAGCAAAAGGAAAAGAGTAGTGAACAGAACAAACTTTTGTAAAGTGTTTTTAGGAAAATGGATGCATAGTTCAAGTAGTGAACCTTTTTATAATGAAGAGAGTTATTTTCAAAGTAATAGTTTGCTGCATGCAGTTGACACCAGAGGTCGTGCTTATGAAGTGAAAAATGGTTGCATAATGGAGAAGGAGATAATGGTTCCAAGAGATGAGGTACAAGTGATGGCGGATGAGGCTATGGGGAGACGTCCTAAAGCCCCAGTGTACACTTGGAATTGTAGTAGTATTTGCACTGTGCGTCAGGAATCTATTGATAAATTTCGTGAGTTTCTAAGAGAATATAGTAAAAAAAGTGTAAAACAGAAGATTAAGGTGCTTCAAAGTCTAGATCCATGCAGAGTGAGAGAGAATACTGGTTTGCAGGGTCATTCTCTGGCTTGTCTATCTAGAAAAGTGTGTAATAGTGTTTTCCATCATTTTAGGATGCTGGCTGTTCATCATACTGAAATGAGAAAGTTTGTGAGACGGTTGTATTTTGCTAAAAGTCCAGCAATAAAGTTAGATGAATTGAATAGGGCTCTGTTCCGTGGATCGGTATCAGATGTAGAGAAGGTTGTTGATGAAATTCAGTTTTGTTACTTTGGTCCTGAACAAAACAGTGCAGAAAAGGACACAGTAAATGAGGAAGAAGTGGAAGAGAATGTAGAACCCTCTGTAAGTAAGACATTTAATGATCACATAACAAAATTTGAAAAAATCTCTAATGAAAGACCAAATATTACTTGTATTTGTTGCCGCAGAACTCATTATAGAAAACAAACTAGGAATGTTGATCTCTACAGAAAGAGTGAAAATGAAGATAATTATAAGTGGAAAGATTTTGCCACATATATATTTCTAGAAAATTGTTTTGAATTGGGTGAAGATCAGCGTATTTGTAAATACTGTTACAACAAGTTAGAGGAAAATAGAATGCCGACCAGAGCTGTACATAATAATTTAGAATTGGATGCTATTCCTGCCGAACTTTCTGAATTAAATACATATGAGTCTATACTTATTCAATGTGTTCATCCGTTCCAGACCATAGTACGTATGGAGCCCAAAACTGGTAAATTACCTCCTTCAGATTTACTGAGAGGTTTAAAAGGTAGAGTGGTGTATTTGCCCTTGGATTTGAAAAAAAATATGGAAACTATTGATGCGGATACTTTGGAAACTGAACCATTAGTTATTCTGGTTAATGGTGTACCTACAAAGAATAAGAAGATTTGGCAGGAGCTGGTAGATGTACGGAAAGTACAAAGAGCAAATATGTATTTGAAAAGGAATAACAAATGGTATGAATCAATTTATATAGAAGAAGAAGAAGAAGATTTACAAGAAGACACAGAAACATCAACTGGACAAATTGAAAAAGTGGACAAGTCAAAGGAAGAAGAAATTTATGAACATTTTAGCATACATCCTCTTCATTCAAAAGAAGTTATGGGAGACAATATTGATCTGTTTCAGATGAAGAAAGCAAAAGGAACTCCCGTGAGTGTATGGGAGGAGAGCTTGGAAGCTCGATGTTTTCCCCAGCTGTTTCCTAAAGGAAAAGGAGGACGATACGATGAACGTCCAGAACAGATTCCAGCTTCTGAGTATCGGACTACAAGACTATATGCTGAAGATCCCAGATTTCGACAAAGTATTCCTTATTTGTTCCATCTTTTATTTGAAAGCGACTTGTCTGCACTGTCTTATGCAGTAAATCACATTTTAAAAAGTGGAGTACATTTACAAAATGTGTGTGCTAAGGATTTTATGGAGAAAGTGCAGCACCGAGATGATCATTTGGAAACACAACTGATCAATCTGATGGCTTGTCAGCGTGGGACAAATGAATATTGGTACCGACGCCATGGTGAATTAAAATGCATGTTACGGAATTTAGGAACACCAACATGGTTCCTTACCCTAAGCTGTGCTGAGTACGCTTGGGATGATTTACTGGATTTTCTACGAGAGGCAAATTCAAACATTAAAAACATCGAATACAAGACAGCAGGAGAACTGTGCTCATTGGATCCGGTTAATGTTTGCAGATATTTCAATCATAGATTTGAGGCTATGATGTCCTTCATCTGCAATAAAAAAAATCCACCTCTAGGAGAAGTAGTGGATTTCTTTTGGAGAAAAGAGTACCAGGCAAGAGGTGCTCCTCATATTCATATTCTGTTGTGGATCAAGGATGCCCCAAAGTTTGGAACAGATGCTGATGAAGCAGTGTTATCTTACATTGAAGAATATGCAACATGTGCTATACCAAAAAGCACAGAAGAGAAAAAGTTAAAGGAGCAAGTTTTACGTTTCCAAAGTCATCGGTGTGGAAAATACTGTCGACGGAAATACAAGAGCAAAGAAAAATACTACACTAAATGTCGATTTGGATTTCCTAGACCTGTTCTTTCAAATGGAAGAGTAAACAGTTTTATGTCATCTGTGAGACATACTATCACAAGAAAATCACCTAAGAATACCTACAACCTAAAAAGAAAAGAAGAATCAAAAAATATAAATGACTACAACCCAGTCATTTTATCCATGTGGAATGCTAACATGGATATACAGTATGTAGCTGACAATTCCATTGCTGTTGCTCGATATGTAACGTCTTACATTACTAAATCTGAAAAAACTGAATTGAAAGAAATGTCGGAAGAGATTTCTCACGAGAAGACTGTCAGTAAGAAGCTGTACAGTTTCAGTTTAAAGATGTTATCGCATCGAGAAATTGGATCCTACGAATGTTCAGATAGGTTATCTTCTGCAAGTCTCTACTCGAAATCAAGAAGAATAATTTGGGCAAGTTTAGGCCTTGCAGCAATGAGAAATCGGGTACTGAAATCTGTTGGAGAAATTGAATATTTGGCCGAGAATGACCCAGAAAGTACAGATATTTTGAAATCAAACATGTTGGACACATATTATCCAAAAAGAAGTCATCATCTGGGGAACATGTGTCTCTATGAAGTGCTGCAGAACTACATTTATTCACGGAAAGCCGCAGAAGACATCAACAATGGAAAATATAAAGTCATTGGTGAGGAAGGATGTTTGGTGAAGCAAACAAAAGGAAGTTTGATAAATCACAGGAAGCTGAGTTGCGACACTACTGACAAAAAAGAATTTTACTACTTGGCTCTTTTACAGCTGTTTAAACCATGGCGTACAGAGGATGAACTACTGGGAGAATTTCAAAGCTATGAAGATTCTTTTAATGCTTGCAAAGACAGCATACAATGCAGTACATTCTCAACTTATCTGCAAATGTTAAATGAAGAAATTGAACAGGAAACTACAATTGCAGCTGAAGTAGCTAGAGACAGTTCTCAAGACAGCCAAAGTTCAGGAACACTCAGTCAAGATCCCCTAGGACAACCAATCGTTGAAAATGAAGCATCAATAGCCATGAATGAAGTGGAAACGGCTATGAATCAAGCTCAAGAAGAATTTATAGACTTACAAAATTTGGAAAGACAACTGAATGAAGAGCAGCAACAAATTTATGAAGAGATCAGAAGCAAAATTGATCACGGATTTCTACATGAAAAAAAAGAGTGCTCATGCACATCATTTCATCCAATCAGGATGTATGTAAGTGGACAAGCTGGAACTGGAAAAAGTTTCTTAATAAAAGTCATCAGAAGCTACCTACAGCAAAAAACGGATTCTACTTTGTCTTGTGTGGTTACTGCACCAACTGGGTTAGCAGCCTATAACATAAAAGGAATCACCTTACATCGTTTGCTAATGTTACCAGTGGAGCATGAGAGCAAAATACAATACAACAAGCTAACTGGAGAAGCATGCTTGGAAGTTTCAAGAGTATTGAAGAAGATGTAAGTTCTCATTATTGATGAGGTGAGCATGGTATCAAACTTAATGCTTGCCTTTGTGCATTTAAGAATGCAGCAAATTCTAAGGACAGACTATGACGTGTTATTTGGTGGAAAACATGTCATAGTTTTTGGGGATCTTCTACAACTTACTCCAGTTAAAGGACAACCAGTGTTTAATACTGTGACACATGAAGACACAAAGAAGTCATTGGGAAGCATCGGTAATGCAAATATTTGGTCCTTCTTTGAGTACAAGGAACTTACTACTAATATGAGGCAAGCAAACAATGAAGAATATGGAAGTATTCTGAAAGATATCAGAATTGGACTACTCACAGAAGTTGGCAAAAAAGCATTACAGAGTCGGCTGCTACATAATTTATTTCCAAAGGAAGAAATAGTTGCAGAGAAGATATACAAGAACATTGCAGAAAAGAAAAGTGTCATCTGCTTAATGCCAACTCTACGTGAATGCTCAATATTCAATGAGGAGCTTTTAAAATTGGAAAAGGAAGATATCAGGAAATTGGAAGCAGTGGACAAAATTGAGGATGGAAGAATTACTATCACATTAACAGGCACACTGAAAAATAAATTGGATTCACTAGAGAAGAACATTTCCAAAACAGCTGGATTAGAAAAAAATCTATATGTTTGCATGAACTGTAGAGTATTTTTAAGGAGAAATTTGGATGTTGAAAAAGGTTTAGTTAATGGAGCTATGGGAAAAGTTGTGGGTTTTATTAATTATCAGAAAAAAGATGGAATTGAATGTTTAAAAATAAAATTTGATCAGATAGAAGAAGTTAAAGACATTTGTCGTTGTTCAGTTCGTTTCATGCTTGTGAAAGACTTATATGTACGTAGGAAGCAGTTTCCGTTTTCGCTAGCATATGCTGTAACTATTCACAAGTCTCAAGGATTGACTGTAGATTGTGCTTTTGTGAACATTGGTTCAACTGTGTTCAAAGAAGGTATGGCTTATGTAGCTTTGTCACGAGTGAAAACATTATCTGGTTTATTCATGATAGACTTTGATGACTCAAAAGTTAGTGCTGATACAAATTGTGTAAAGGAGTATAATAGATTAAGAAGAACCTATGCTCCTCATTTAGGTCAGTATCCTGTGTTGGAGAAACGTGTAGTTTCTCGTAAAAGGAGAAATGAGAATATCTGTAATGAAGATGTAGAGAGGAGGAAAAAAAAAGAGGAGTGATGTAATTGCAAGCAAAAAGAAAAAGGAAAATGAAGAAGAGGTTGTAGGATGTCATTTTGAAAATAGCTCTGGTGTCAACTGCTACGCTAATGTAGTGCTGAATGTTGCATTTTATCTGGAAAGTTTGCAAGAGCAGATAATAGTAAATCAGAGAAAAAGATTCTGTTCTGTGCTGAGCCTCCTTTTTGAAAAGCTGAGTATTGATAAAACTCAAATAGAAAGTGCTACTGAAATTAGAAAACTTTTAGATGCATGTTCAGGACGAACACAGTTTTCTCAAAATGTACAGCAAGATGCACAGGAATTCTTGATGTTTTTTCTTCAGGTACTGGGAGAAGAAGGGGTTCCTATTGAAAATTTGTTTGGTCTCTCTTATAAATGGGAACATAGTTGTGAAAACTGTTACAATATATGTGGCTCTAATGTTGATTCTGAAAGGTTTATTTATTTAACATTGCCAGAAAGTAAAACAGTCACTTTTGCTAAATTAGTTAAAGATGCTAATCATAGCATGGAATGCAGTGAGTGTAAATCTGAAATGTTTTCAACGTTAATTTTAAAGGAATACGGACAATATGTAATTTTAATGATGCAACGATGTAAAGCTGATGGTTCAAAATTAGATACTTTAATAAATAAGTTTACAGGACAGCAATTATCAATTTCAGGAAAAACTTTTGTAACAGTTGCAATAATTTTCCATGAAGGACCTACTGTTACTTCTGGACATTACACAGTTTATCTTAAATGTGAAAAAGGCTGGACACTGTGTAATGATTCCCAATTGATTTTCAAGCAACGTTTGCCTTTTGATTGAGCAAATTCCTATCTAATCTTCCTGAAACCTAAATTTTAGAGAGACTTGGCAAGATGTGTACAAAACAATTTTACCATTTTATTGGATTACCATTGGAATTTTAAAAAAAAATGATTTTTCAAATTATCATTTGGCCGAATGGAAAGGTAACCAATTGTAATGTGGACTTTTTAAATTTTTAATGAAACTTTGGAAAATCACAAATTTAGACAAAATCGGTAACATCTGCACAATTTAAATTTTGGAATGTTATTGGATTGCCATTGGAAATTTATTCAAAAAAGATTTTTAAAATTACTATTTGGCCATGAGGAAAGGTAAACAATTGTATTGTGGACTTATTTAATTATTAATTAATCTTTCGGAAACCAAAATATTAGAGAGAATCGGTAACATCTGTCCAATTTAAATTTTGGAATTTTATTGGATTACCATTGGAAATGTAATCAAAAAAGAATTTTAAAATTACCATTTGGCCTAAAGGAAAGGGAACCAGATGTATTGTGGAGTTATTTGAGATATATTATTTTTGTGATTATGCTTCTGTAACAAAAATGTCAGACGGTATTTTAAAGAAATAAGTATTGATATTAGTTGATATTTTTTTAGAATATTATGCATTTCTATAATGTTATGTTTAAGTGAAAAGAGATTCTGGGCTTTTTTTATACAATCTTTGAGATTGTTATTTTTTTTTGCCCGCTGTTAAATGATGAATGCAATTGCTTTCACAATTTATAGTGAAATGCAATATATTCTGAAAACAGCAAAAAAAAGGCAACAATTTTTTGGGGAAAAACATGTAAATACTTGTACTGTGTAATATATTGATTTATTAAATATTAATACTTTTTTCTTTTTTTTCAGATTGTGAAAGAAAATTTTCAAAAAAAACAAACCATTTTTTCAAGTAATTTCAATTACATTTTAATTAAAAATTAAATTGTTGGGTGGGACAGGTAACTGAGAAATTAGAAGGTCTCTTTCTTCCACTTTATCTCAAAAACATTTTTAGTATTTAGTTATTAATTCCTCAAGGATCTTGAGATGTGGTCATTGATTTTTAGTGTTTTAAAAAAAAAAAAAAAATACGCGTACGGTAAAAAAAAAAAAAAAAAGTTTTAAAGAAAAAATAAAAAAAAGTTGAGAGGTAAGGTTGGCTCTTAAAAGAGCCGTTGTGTTCATGCAGGGACAGAGGAAAGGAAGTATGGGAACATTAGCTGGTAGGACAAATGTGCTGATCTATTTTGTTGTTAATGAGGGAAACACTGGTCTCTCTATGAACAATTAGATCATGGCAAAATGAACACCGCATAGTAACCCTACCAAACCGAGGGTTCATTTCCAGAGGTTCAGAAAAAGGTGAATGTGCCCCCACAGATGAAGGGCTCTGCTGAGCTTCCGAAGAAGGACTCGGCTAAGCTGCTGTGGATGTGCTTGCTCGACTTACTGAAGGGTTGCCCCTAGTATGTCGTGCATGTGTCCTAGGATGCACATCCTCAAGGTGTCTCAACATAGTGTGATTCCCAAAGGAATACTTCTTGTTGGGATTACCTCGCAAAAGTACACGCTGGCACAGCTTGCAAGTCACCAAGGCAGCATTGACTTTTTTCTCACCCTCTGGAAAACTGAAATACTCCCATATGAAAGAGCTCTTCTGTTTCCTCTTTCTCTGCCTGATGGTGGTGCTGCTAGCCTCACTCTCAGCAGAAGAGTGCTGTTCTGCCATCGTATCACAAAGACAAGTCAGCTCCTTCTCCTAAGGGATCACAAGCAGAAATGAGGGGAATGGGTGTGGTGTAGGAGAGTTCTAGAACTGAAAGTAGTTTCAACCAATCAAAAGTTGTGTTTCATGATCACATGACCCACCGTGCGCGTACGTTACGCTTACGGTGCGCTTACGGTAAAAGTGCGCATGCGCGTAAATAAGACACGCGCTCGCGCGCATGCGCAAAACAGTCACTCTACAACACTTCCGCGTAACGTGCGCGTGTAGCGTACACGCCTACGCGCCCCACGCACAGTAAGCGCGGCTACGCAAATTGCGTAACTATATGCAAACAGAGTAGATAAATTACGAACATTGCGTAAACCGTACGCTTACCGTACGCGCACTAAAAAAAAAAAAAAAAAAAAAATTTCTATGTTATACTAATATATCTTACCTGTTTGGTAAAAAAAAAAAGAGAAAACTTGATATATTGCATATTTTTTTTAAAAAAAACATAGTGTTTTAAGAGAATAAAAAGTTTTTAAAAAACTTGTTTTTTTTAAAAAAAAACACATTTAAGATAAGAATTTATAATAAAAAAATCATACAAAATCAATAAAAAAAAATATGGGAATCACATATGTTATAGGTAAGAATTAGCATTTAAAAAACCATACAAATTCACTGAAAAAACCATGGGTTTCACACACGTTATAGTTAGAAATTAGCATTTAAAAAACCTTGCAAATTCACTGAAAAAACCATAGGTTTCACACATGTTATAGTTAGGAATTAGCATTTAAAAAACCTTGCAAATTCAGTGAAAAAACCATAGGTTTCACACACGTTATAGTTAGCTGGACATTTCACTCGTAAAAAACCAATGACATTTTCCCGTTATAGTTAGTTAAGCTAACTATAACTCGCGCCCCCGCAATGCACTGCTGATGACGTCACATATTACATCACTCATGACATGGTCAGTGACATCACTCATGACATCACTGATGACATCTCAAATGACATCACTGATGACATCACTGATGACATCATCCATGTGATGGAGTGGCAGATCTCCTCTCACCCTAATATAACCTTTGATACACACATTCAAAAATAGAGACTGAAATTTTCAAAAAAATGGACATACCAATACCAATTACAACAACCTCTTCAATAATTCTAAGAACCACATAAACATCCACTCATTCACCAACAGTCCTGTACAGTCACTCATTCGTGTACTCACACATCATATGTACTCATACACCAATACATCCTGTTACACAATGCCACTCATCCACAGAGTTACTGACACACATAGTCACTCATGAAAAAAAGAAAGAAACATACATTTACTTGCATATACAGTTATACACACACCACCACACTTACTTCTACAGAAACTTACACATACTTAGTCTTTTAAACAATCACTTATAGAAACACATACTTATTCATACAGGAACTCTTTCAATCTCTCACTCTCACATATACTCACTTATATACACCAATAGTCACATATACTAGTTTAAAACATATGTAGTTACTCATAAAGACACTATTGAGACAGCCATTCACTCACTAACACACCCATACACACACTCTTCCACCCATACAGTCCTGCACATATGCTGTCTTCAACACATACAAACAGTGAGTCACTCATTCATGCACCTATGCACTACGTAATACCCCCCACCGAACCATATAGACACTGATACTCAAAAAACCAACTAATAACCTATATAGACACTCATGTAGCTACTCACCAACCCATGCAGCCACTTATACACAAAGTGAGAGACTGATACAGATATTTACATATTTAAACATTACTCACTAAGCCATGTATTCACTAAGATACACTTAATCAGTCAGTTACACAATCAATTTTTCAAAAACAAATCATCCATTTAGACACTTATATACCCATTTATTCTTCCATCGACCTTGAGATATACATATATAAAACATATTTAATTTTCAGAAAAACACACATTCACTGGATGATGTCATCAGTGATGTCATTTGAGATGTCATCAGTGATGTCATGAGTGATGTCACTGACCATGTCATGAGTGATGTAATATGTGACGTCATCAGCAGTGCATTGCGGGCGCGCGAGTTATAGTTAGCTTAACTAACTATAACGGGATAATTTCATTGGTTTTTTACAAGTGAAATGTCCAGCTAACTATAACGTGTGTGAAACCTATGGTTTTTTCACTGAATTTGCAAGGTTTTTTAAATGCTAATTCCTAACTATAACATGTGTGAAACCTATGGTTTTTTCAGTGAATATATATATATATATATATATATATATATATATATTTATTATATTTACATATTGCTGCTGTTGGCGTGTGTCGCCATGCACCGGATCTGTGCCTGTGCTCTTTGGTGCCATGTCTGCCTCAAAAAATCCACAACCCCTTTCTTTACTGGAAGAAAGACTGCATTCTGGGATGCAGTTTCAATAAGTGGGCTATTCATTAATCAATTCGTCATTGCCAAGACTCAAAATCTACACATTGGGCAAGTGCCCACATCAAGTAATTATCAAAGTCCTTGCCAGGGTGAACTACTAAATCACTAAGTTAACCTGAGCTCAACCCCTTCATAGCTATGGCACAGAGCATACAGGCTTAGTTTAAAGGCAATTTGTAAAGCATTTATGGGGTATTAAAGAAGCAATAAAGTTGAAATCCAAAACAATAAAAAACCCAAACTGAATTAGAAAACTAGAGTAAAATGTAATAAACAAAGTGACACAAAAATGACAACATTCCAATAAAGGGAACCAGAGATATGAATTTAAAAATGTTTAAGTATTAAAGTAGAATTAGTGCTAAGAATCACAAAGTGCCAATGATTGTCAATGGTCATGGTAGAACTGGGCCTACGTGCATTTTGATGCTGAACGTTGCAATGGAGTATCCTTACCGCCAAGATATAAATCAACTGTAAAAGGGAGGGGTCTTGTCCTTAGAGTACCAGGTAGGACAATCAAACTCATTAAAAAAGGGGAGGACCTGGTTACCACTTTTTGCTGCTGCTGTTTGGTGTAAGCAGGCTTAATGCCTAGACGATACTGTTCATAGGCAATTGTGACTTTATCACATATATTTATTACTCACTTTCTTACATTTTTAAATTTTACATATGTCTGAGGATGACACAGAATCCATTTACTTCTGAATATACATGAATAACATTGGTAATGAAAAGAGAACAAAACACAAACATTGTTGAAACAACTACAAATAATATGATAACAACATTAAATCATTACACCAGCATATATCAATTCAATCAATCCTAAAGTTTTGCTGTTTTATGCCTCAATTGATTGGGATTGATTTCACAAGGGCAAGATTTCTGGGGGGGCTGAATGTGTAAATAAGAGCTCCTCAGAAAAATAACTAAACATTGACTAGTGACTGGCCCTTTGTGTAAAACGGAAAAGCCGACGCGTTTCCAATCTCGTTACTTATTTTCCGAGATTTTCATCAGGGCTGGGCACGGTGTAACCTGTTAATTAAATAAAAGGAACACATGAGTGTGGGCTCTTTCACACTGTTTTGTTACAGATATAAACACTTGTAGAAATTGAAATTACCTTGGTCTGTACAGAGACTCGCTCTGGTTTCTTAAACTATAGAAGGCTGAACCTATAGTAGTAAACATAAAGAGACACGGACATCTAGTCTCAATTTCGATTATTATTTATCATTGAATGTGTTTTTTTGTGTGTGTTTATCGCTCCAGTTAAATAAAAATGATAGGGACTTACGTAGGTCTTGTTTTTTGATGATTTTTTTTGTGAATGGTGAACCGAAAAACCTTTTCAACAATGTGACCTGAAAAACAGGTTGAGAAAACAAAAGAGAACGACCGTGGTGTTTTATAAAACAAGGTCAAAGAAATTATGGGAGTAAACTTAGCGGTGAAGTAAAGCAAAACACGTAAGACTTACTTCGGAGCGTGGCAGTGACTTAATGCCAAGTCCAGTGGAACGGCGCTTGTTCGTTTGCAATACCTTCTGTATTAAAACAAGTAAATATGACCCGCATTACATGTCGTCTGGCATGTATATTACGCGCAATGACAAGTTTGCTGTTACAATGTGTCGCGTTTTAACTTACTAGTATTGGTTATCCAGGGTCGCTTTTAAAGAAAATCAGCGGTAAGTAATCGTCGCATACTTCATTTAAACACTCTAATGAATCTGCGAGAGAACAGGAGACGGAAAATAACGTTTTAAATTTCCGCTTGAGGATGTTTGTGTTACTAATGTTTAGCCGAGGTAAACAGACTTCACCTTGATTAATGCTCCGAGTGGTGCCTCGACGGTCAGCTTATGGAGCAAAAGCGCGAGTTCTGTTCAGGGATGTATATATATGTGTGACCCGGAAATGTTTGTTTAGGAGCAAAGCATTATGGGCTTAGTAGTTTATGTATTTGTTATGAACTGCGGGGATTTTCTGTTATCGGTGCTTTAAACAGGAACGAATCATTGTGCTCAAATGGTTAAATAATGTGGTCATTAATTTGTTAAGAGTGTTGTTAATGTGAGGAAACGCTTGAATATGGTTCGATAAAGGTGAGTGTGAACGGTCGAAAATACAGGGGGCTCAGCAAGTAGTTTGTTGGAGTTCTGTCATCTCGTTCAACCCATCTATCACACAATTGAATTTCAGTATTAGCTATGCTTCTTGCTTGAGAAGTAATGATTCCACACTTCCTGCTCGGGATGGGGTTGTAATGCCCGAGAGCACAGTCCATTTAAAATCTTTTTTGTGTGCTTCATATCGATAAAGTGTTGGACCATTGGTGCTGTCAACACTTTTTGTTTGATTCTGGAACTATGTTGGGATAATCTTTGGTTAATTTGTTGATTGGTTTTCCCAATATACACCTTAGGGCATGGGCACATTATAGCGTATACTATGTTTCTGCTTTTGCAGTTTGTGAACTTTTTGCAAGTCCATTTAATGGAATTAAATTGAAACTCTACCCCTTCCACTGTGTTTATACATGATGTGCACGTGCCACATTTGTGATGGCCTTCCACTGGTTTCAGGTTCCATATGGTACGTAGATCCGTCTTAGCTTTAGAGGTGCCCAGATCGGCTCTGATGATTTGTTGCCCAATGCTTTTATTCTTCTTTAAGGCAAATAAAGGTTTTTCCATTGGGCACTCTAAATTGGAAAGCAGGTGCCAATTTTTTAGAATGATCTTTTTGAATTTATTGGTGTGGGGGCCATATGTTGTCACACACACAAGCTTATCGATGGGATTTTTTGTTTTTTGGTTAGTAGTTCCTCTTTTTGTGGCATGTTTTAACATCTTTTTGGGATACCCTCTTGCTTTCAACTGGTCACACAGGATTTCAGCATGTGCCACGAAGTCCTCCTTTCACAAGCATTTGCGTCTTATTCTTAGCAATTGACTGTACAGGAGGTTCGCTTTTAAAAGTTTTGAGGGTGATAGCTAGGATAGTGAAGGATGGTATTTTTGTCAGTGGGTTTACGGTGTAATGTAGTTGTCAATTTCTGATCTTGTGGGAAAACCTCAACATCTAAAAACGTCAACCGCGTCTGATTTTTGGTGATGCTGAATTTGATATCTGGGTGTCTCATATTTAGCCACTCATAAAATTGTATTAGTTGTTCATCCGTGCCTCCCCACTGGAACCAAATATCGTCAATATAACAATACAAAGATTGTATATATTGACTGTAGGGATTGTTGTGGTAGATGAAACGCTCCTCAAACAGGGCCATAAAGAGGACCCCCATCTCTGGGGCATAAGGACACCCCTTGGCGGTCCCCTTAACCTGCATGAAGAACGTATCCATGAACCGGAAATAATTATTTTTGAGTGCTATTCTGGCTAAGTCCATTATAAATTCGGTGGGAACTCTTTGTGGTTTTGGACGAGTTTCCAAAAAGAATTCGATCGCTTCCAGACCCTCGTCCTGGGGGATCTGGGTATAAAGAGAAGTGACATCAAACGAAACCATCCATTCTTTGTTGGTATCAAATGGATGGCCTTCTATTTTATTAATAAAGTCTGTGGTATCCTTAAGGTATGAAGTGACTAAGGAAGATGTCCACGTATTTGGCGATTGGTTCCAACACAGAGTTACAACCGGACACAATCGGTCTTCCCGGTGGTTCTTGAAGGTTCTTATGAATTTTAGGTAAGAAATGACAGGGGTTAGCTTTGTTTAAATATTCAAACTCCTCTTGGCCCAAAATCCCTTTTTCTAATCCCCATGTCAGTTTATTGTTTATTTCACCTTGTATGTGACTAGTAGGGTCTTCCTTCAACTGTCTATACCATTCAACATTGTGTATTTGGCTATTTGCCTCAGCAATGGATTTTTCCTTTGACCACACAACAAGAGCTCCTCAGGCCCTTGGTCATTTAGGTCCCAATCCACCACAGGAGGACTTCTAAAACCCTTCAGGACTGCAGGGGAGGCACATAGAGACTCACAAGCTGGCAGGCAGGCCAAACAGCAGGAGTCCAGACCAAGTCCAGTTGCCACTAGTCAACTGGCCAGGTGCAGAAAAGTACCTATTGAAGCTTGTTATGTCCCTGTAGTCTTAACAGGAGGTCATCCTTATGACCCTTGGACTCCACTTCTTTCTCTTGGCTACAAGAGGGCAAGAAGGTCCAGCATTCTAGGCTCTTCTCAGATCTCAGATAGGAGGTTCATCCTCTTCAGTTCTTCCACAGGTCCAGGAGTGTTCTGAAGTGGGCTCCTGGAGATGCTATATGTTTGCCTTACACAAGCTAGTGTGTGTGATTGACTCCTGGTGACACCCTAACCAATTGGGTAAAGGTTTCTGGAGCTAAACCCACCCACGTTGGGCATTTTTAAATGATGAAAGTCTTTAGCAACACTAAACTTAGACTCTTAGAGCTGAGGGTGTGTATAAGAGGTGTACTATGATAATCCTGGTGTCCTCCCACATCTAACACGACCATCCAGTTTGAGGCATCCACAGTACCCCCAATAAACCCACTAGTGTGGTAGAACAAAAATAGGGATTTCAGCAACCAGGCAGTGGATACAGAAGAATTGTTTTTGCATCATATTTCCCTCATTTGAAGTGAGCCCCAAGTGTTAGTTTTAAACCCAGCAGACCTGTCAAGCAGGTTTTGAGACTGTAATATCAAAAAGGGGCCCACTATAATTGGAGCCTGTCTTGCTAGGGGAACAAAGGAAGGGCCCTATCCAGGTACCAGCTAACATTTGCCGGTGACAGAGGGGGACTCTTTGAAGTGAGCACCACGTGTTATATGATAAACCCCAGCAGACATGTCAAGGAGGAAGGATGTGACACTTTAATGTCAAATAGGATGCTCATAGCCTCGCCATGCATATTCTGTCAAAGTCAAATGGCTCACCTCTGCCCATTGAGGTCAGCTTATTGTTTGCTTCTTGGGAGGCATTTCACACTCACTCACACCTATTCAAATGCCAATTGCTGACTGGCAGTAGAGGGAGAGCAAAATGCAGATTAGTGACCAGGAACTTCCGGCAGGGAAAAGGTATTTATATAAAAGGTATTTGCCCTTAATATTTAGCATAATTCTGACCATCATTGAATTCGATGTTTAATAACTATTACAAATTGTTATTTAATTTTTTGTTTAGCTTGTCCCATTTCAGAGATACATTATTATTATTTAATATTGCATTTCAGTGTTTTCCTATAGAACAACCAGCCATGCTACAGTGAAAATAGCGTTTGGGACCTTTTTACTGTACAGACATGTGCAACATTAAAATGTTAAACTTTTTACTTTTAAGTACCATTCACCCTACGTTATGAGCATTAAGGCTTCCATAAGGATTGGTTATAAAGATGTTATAAAAGGAAGGTTTAGGCCTGTCAAAATGGGTTATTTTGACAGGAGGAATTATCAGTTTAAAACCACATAGCCAGGCTACAAATGGTAAGCCTACAGCCATGGGTGCTGCAGGCCACTAGTGACATTTAACTTAGAGGCCCTGAGTACACTTTGCACCATATGCTCTGGGCATAAAGGAAAGATAAATATGGCAGTTATAGCCATGCTAATTTTCTCATGTTGAAAGGCAGAACACAAGCACTTTATTTCTAGGTGGCAGCAAGTAAACATTTCTAAAGTCCAACAACAGGTAAAAAATACAGTGTGACCATGCACAAAAAGTGGATTTCTTACATGTGTTGTAAAAAAAAATATATATTGTTATGTTGTTCTTTAAAATAATTGTTTTCTGTTTCAAAGTGTTGGCTATCATAGGGGAATAGAATGAGCAGTGTATTAAATATAATTATATATTTTTTTAATAGTTAAATTGTTTGCTGTTTTAATTGTTTGATATTTGTTTTTGTTCTGTATTATTCAGGTTGTGGTTTTTTAGGGGGTTGGGTGGGTAGTTTATTTAATTATATTTTATATTGTATATTTATTGTTTAGTGATATTGTTGCATTGAACATTTAAATTTTATAGTATATTTATCTGGTTTTTGATTTAGGTATGGGTTTGGGTGAGTACTGTATTACATTGGTAGTTTTTTAAATAGTTTTTTAGAAATCTCAACTTTTTTGTTGAATTCATTATATATAGGTGTTTTGGGTGGTGATTTCTTACACTGTATTTTTAAATGTTATAATTTAAACATTTAAAAATGAAATTATTTTATTTATCATTTAGTTATATGGGTTTTATAGAGTTTTGTGTGGGTAGTGTTACACAATTGTATTTAAAGTTTGTAATATTGATTTTTAAAATGTTATTAAGTTTATGATTTAAAAAAATATTTATGTTATTTTTTTCCTTGGGTTTGTTGGGCTTTAGATTGTTTTGGCTAGTGTACTAAAGAGGATTATTAATACATACAATGTATATTTCTAATTTTTAAAAATGGAAATATTGTTTTTTATGTTTTATACTTATTTATTGATGGATTTTGCATTGTTTTAAAAATTATTTTTTAAGGTTCATGGACGATGTATCGCACTAGGATAATGATTAGTTATTAGGGAGTAGGGATGGGGATTGCACTGGGTTACTGATTAGTTTTAGGAAATAGGAATTGGTGTTGCAGCGGGTTGCTGATTATTTTTTAGGGCATATAGATGGGTATTGCACTGGGATACTAATTTGTTTATAAGGCGCAGGATGGGTGTTTCAGCTGGTTATTGATTCATTTTTAGGTTACAGAGATGGGTGTCGTAGTGGATTAGTGATTCACGTTTTTGCCACCCACATGGTATTGCACTGGGATACTGATTCGTTTTTAGGGTGTAGAGATGGGTATTGTATTGGTTTACAGATTACATTTTAGGTGCAGGAATGGGTGTTGCCTTGTGTTACTGATTACTTTTAGGGCACATGAATGAGCTTTGCACCGAGTTACTAATTTGTTTTTAGGACTAGGGGTGGGTGTTTTTTTCCATTTTTATAAATTGTTTTTAGAAGTTAGGGATAGGTATTACATATTAGTAGTAAGGAGTTTTTAGGGATTATGGATGGGTAGAGAATAGTGGTAGTAAGGAGTTTTTAGAGTTTAGGGCTGGGTAGAGAATAGGGGTTATAAAGAGCTTTTAGGGGTCATGGTTAGGTAGAGGATAGTGTAGCAAAAAACTTTTATGAACCAGGTATGAGTATTGTTTTAGAGTACAGGGCTGTCTTTGGGGGCTAATTCCTCAAATAAGCAATATATGTATACATATATTTGTGTGTGCATAACACACACACACATGTATATATATATATGTGTGTGTGTGCGCGTGTGATGAAGGCCAGCTCATCCAAAACCAGGGAATTCATGAGTGGAGCTATATATATATATATATATATATATATATATATATATATATATATATATATATATATATATATATGTTTGTGTGTGTGTGTGTGTGTGTGTTATGCTGCGGTCGTCACCACTGTGTAGTTATAGTTAGGCAAATTTAAAATAGTTAGGCTTTTCACAAATCTTCATAAAACCTTCCAAAAAAAGTTCATCGACCTCAGCTCCCTCCTGGAGAGTTTTGTGGTGATCTGTCAAGTATCGGTTGAGACAAAAGGGGGAGTCCCAAAAAGCTGGATCTTGGTCCAGAAAGCATGCTTTTTGTAATTTGGTGTAAATCCTTTTTTTTGGAGAAATTAAGGTTAAAAAACTTGGTATATCTGGACTGTAGGGTTCGAGGGAGGCTCGCCAAAGTCCCATGATTATACAACTTCAAATAATTGAGTGTTCTGATTGGCTTCTGGGCCTTTTTTTCCATCTGTCACCTTGAGACTGTGGTAGCAAAAGGCTCCTGTGAAAATCCAGCAGGAGGTCACACTCTGATTGGCAGGCCACAACATCAAGAGGAATGAAGCAGCTGCCATTTCAGGACATGGGGACTTGGTCCTGTGAATTAAAAAAAGAATAATACTATAAGGTAGAAGGGGGCAGGTTAGGGGTACCCTAACCCACTGGGCCTTGTGAAGTGGTCCCCTGGGTCCACATTTAAAAAAATAAATTGGGGGGTTTATGCAACCCAGACTGGAGCCTGCATGTCCCCCTCTCCTGCGAGGGATCAGAATGTTTTTTCTACAGAAAGGGGGCAGTGCCAGAGTTTGTGCTGTGGGTTCCAGTGAACAGCTGAAGGCCATGTGCGGCAGGGGGGGTTACTGGTCGTGGGAGGTTGGACGCACGGCCTGGCTGTGGGCGGCAGGATGTTGGCTTTATGTATGATAATAAAATGCGTTAAAAGACTCTAGAAATTCACTGAAAAGAACAAAGGATGCTGTGACATTATAGTGAAGTATGGTAGTTATCTTACTTTGCATAAAAAAATCTCAGAAATTCATTGAAAATGCCAAAGGTTAAAGTGATGTTATAGAGGGGGCTTGGCCAAGATGGCAGCGGGAGCAGTTGCATAGAAGCTAGCTCCGTCCCGGTGCTACAATAAAACTGTTTTTGAGGGGATTTGAGACCGCTCCCTCAGCTACCAATACCAGATGGTGCAATCCCCGAATCAAAGCTTCTATTTGTTGACCAGTGCAAGCCCTCTGACTTGGCATTGGAGGCGGTGCGGAGCAGTGTCAGCTGCTCTGCAGATCATGACGAGCTGGGTACGTGGACCTGCTCCTTGCAGCCCAGCTGGAGGTCCTTTGCTGCAACTGATGGAGGACAGAATTGGCATGAAAACTTGTGTGAGCTGAGGTGTGGGGGTGAGCCTGAACCACGTTGCTACTGGGAGGAGGCCGTGGAAAAGAGCAGCGTATTGGCCCCTCCCCTCTCACTGTGACTGCTGAAAACCTGGCAGCTTGGGTATTGCCTGACTCCCTGCCCTTACTGCTGGCAGTGTCCCGTGGATGAAGCTGGACGATGGTGGGTCTTCCTTCTGGGCAGGAAAGATCCTCATCAGTCGGACTAAGATCCACACCTCAAGCCTACCAAGTTGGCCCCTTCCTCCTTGCTGTTATCACTGAAGGCCCGGCGGCCTACTCTTTTCCTGGCTGTTCTTTCCACTGAGCAAATACTGGTGCCCAGAACTCCGACCCATGCTCTCACTGGTCTCCGAGACCTGCAATTGCGAGGCTCCACACAGATGCTGCTGGCCCAGCGAAAAGACGTGCTGTACCACTCCCAGCAGCAGACTGGAGTACCTCTCATGAGGTTCATGGCAGAGGAACCCCGCAGTCGGGCAGGTGTCAGCAACACTGTGCCACTGAGAGGCAGATGTGACCTGCACCAGTGAGTTTAACTCTCCCCCCGTGGAAACAACAACGGTTAATGTTGAGTTTGATTATCCAACTCTGAGGGCAGCATCAGTAGGGGCTATGCCTGAAGGTGGGGACCGGAGGCCCACCAGTTTGACTGCCACATGTGGAGCTCAACTGAGATTGGGGGGCCACTCACTGAAGATGTGCTCGACCGGCCCCAGGGTGACATCCCTTAAGAAGTTAGAGGTACTTAGCCTCCAAATATACTCTACTGTCGCCTTGGACCTCGCTGACACAGAGAGTGGGGGCCTTACTCCGGCACAGATATACCTACGTGGCAGCATGTGTGGTGTTTCAGGTCTCATTAACTGGCTTAACAGGGGCCTGTTTCTCCTTTCATGCTCCTTCACCCCCTCCTCCAAAATTGCTGGATCGTGGGGATCCTTACCCATGAAACATGCACAGCGGCAGCGTGGGGAGGTCTCCTTGTGAGTAACCTGATTGGAGCATTGCCCAACACAGACCAGAAAGCTTGATCCCCTGCCACGAGGTGAGGGGAAAACACTGTGGACTGCCTCCTGAGGGACTTTGGGGACTTCTTTTGCTATACCGTAGTGGCCTCTGGCAGCGTGCAACAGAAAGGCTCCAACCTGGGAGAGCAACCGCCAGAATCCGTCCCAAACTGATGTGGAGACTACCCTAGAGGGGTGCTCCTCAACACTGACCTTGTGCTGCAAGACACTAACACTAAGTTCACTGAACTCTGCACCCCCAAGCCCGGTGGTGGCATGCCTGTTCAATTACTGGGACAGGGACAATATCCTACAGATCCCACACACCAAATGCCCTTGCCAGGTAGAGAACCAGGTGGTTATGTTCTTCCCAGACCACTCTGCAGATGTGCAGAAATGAAGGGCATCCTGCTACACGGTAAAGCAAAAGTTCTGGCAGATGGGGCTCAAATATGCACTGATTTTCTCAGCTAAACTCAAAGTTATGGAAGGCGATAGGGTGCTAAACAGCCAAAGAGACATGGGACTGGCTGAAATCTAAAGGGAAGCATCACTCATCAAACTGCCTGGACATCGAGAAGGATTGAACACTAGCAAGAAATCGGCATTGATTGACTCGCAGGACCCGCTCCCGTCCATCCCGGAAACAGACAGCGCAGGAGAGAGCTCAAGCGGTGGCAGCACTGATGCGAGCGGGATCTCCAGGCTTTGGCACCAACACTGGTACCTTGGATGCCTCAGATATACATTCATTGAGTGGCGCCCTGCTGGATGAGATTCCAGAGACATTGAGGGGGAGCCTGAAGGATACCCAGATGATGGTTGATCTCCTCTGAAGATTTTATGGTTAACATATCATTTTTGCTAGGTTGTGGAGGAAGATAGTGTTGGTGCTGTGATTGTCTTGGATTGCACCGTAATTCCTTTGATGTACTGTAGCAGCGAGGTGGAGCGGGTCTCACACTGACTAGGGTGCTAGTGGACACTATGGATGGGTCCTGTTGACACACACTATGGTTGCCACGTACTACCCCACATCATCCACAGGAGGAATTTTTCTCTGTATGCTTTATACCAGAGGTCTTCAAACCTTTTTGCTCCAAGCCCCACTAAGTGAAATGCTTTGAAGTCAGACCCCCACTCCAAAACTTTATGGCAAGAATTGGGCGAGGTGGAAAAGGGCTGATTGCAGGGGGCATGGATTATGAGCTAATTTCAGGAATACTATAGCTCATACACCACACTCAATATGAGACTTCCAAAACAGAAAATGAATCTAACAAAAACAGGTATTGACCCAAAAATACTGCTCTCCATGATTGAGGTGTTCTGAGCACTTCACACTCTTGAACCCCAATGCAACTACACTTGCTGCACTAATGATAACTACAATACCGACTAGCAGGCTATTTCCTGTGCCTCCTTGCCAGACCATCATTCTAATCTTGAACAGGCCCTCTGTCCCTTTAAGAAAAGATAGAGCTCCCACATGTCTCCTTTCTCTGCAAGGGTGCCCTCGGTCCTAATGCTAGAACGGAATATACGCCCTCATGCCCCCTTTTTAAAGTGAGATAGTCATAATTGTGATAATTGGGAAATAAGCTCCCATGCCCCTTTTTTTAAAGTGAGATAGTCATCATTGTGATGCAGTGGGTCCCTTCAACCCCATGGCCCACTTTTGCTGAACCTGCTTAACTAATGTTAGCTGCTGCCTTGCAAAGAGTGCAGTCATCTCTGCCTTTTGTTAAAACATGGACTCCCATTTATCCACACCCTTTTCTTTGCAATCTATTTGAGGCCAAAGGTGTCTCCACTGCTTTAATTTTTTACCTCCCATAGGCCATTGCTCTGAGGCTCAAATTAACATTGGCAAGTGTGCAGTGGGCCCTAATGCAAACAAGGAAGTATAGTAAACAGCCATAATTAAAGTTTAGTTGGCTCCTCATACCGCTAGGCCCTGATGCTGCTGTACCTGCAGTACCAATGATTCTTTCTTCCTCTTTCTGTTAAAAAGGGTGACCATGGCTCTAATGCTAACAAGAAAAAAAGCCCCACTCCACTTCATGGTAAGACAGCCAAGATTGAGCAGCAGTGGCCACTTACACACCTGACAGCAGTACCTGCTACACTAATGGATGCCCCCTTGGGATATCTCTCTGAGGAAGCTGTCTCTGGCCATTTGTAAAAATAGAAATGAGCCCCCACACAGTGTCTACTCTTCTGGGCCATCTCTTTTCACAATATCTAGGAATCTCACTATTTTCCTCTTTCTCCTGGACCATTAGTCTGATGCCCCAGGGGTCAAGAGTGTCAGGGCTCTGCATCTGAATGCAACCCTGCTGGCCTTCTCCTCGCCACCCCCTAGACTCTACTTTTACAAAAACAACTGCCCCTGAATGGTTAATGCTGACTTTGAGGTGCCTCTGCCTGAAAGTGAGGGTGGGGTGGTAGTGCAGAGAGTTAAAGAAGAAACACGTCTTCTTACCAGCCATTAATTGATTGAGTCACTTTAAGCCAGGGCCACGGAAATTATGAATTTCTGAGGCAGCAGCGCATTCTGCATACTTATGGGGTTTCCACATTTGCTACATAATCCATCTGCTGCATAATCTACAGATTTAACAAACAAATGTTATACCAGCTCAACTGACCAAAAGTTACTTAAAACATGGCGATGTCTTCTGGAACAGTAGAAGCCCCTTAATTAAGGTTGACTGGTTAGCTTGCAGTAGCTTAGTGCTGTATTTGGTTGTTAAACTGGTAGTGATGGGGCATAATATTTCCTCTGTCAGTGTTACAATGAGTAATAATGACAAAATAATGAAGTAATGCTAACCACACAATTTGCTGCATTACGCCGCATACAGCGTTAATTTACCTCTTCTTGTTGCATCATTGAATCACCCCACTGCATAATTTGGTCCTCTCCTGCCACATAATTCTAGTGGCCTGGTTAAAGCTTCATGGTGACAAAGATGTATTCTATCTGAGAGGTAATGTTGTCGTGTAGTTCCTACAAATCTATATAGGATTTGCAAGTTAAGCCAACATAAAGTAAGGGATTGGTGTCCAGACTAATTCCAGACACCCCCAAAGGATATGTTAGTCTGTAGACCAGCTAGCTCACAGTGCCACTATAAACCCCTCAACCTTACCAAGGAGTGAATAGTTTCTGGGAACTATCGAACAGGACAACCCTGACCCCTCAAGGATCGTGGAAACAGCACAGTACTTTTTGCTCAGTCACTCGTGTTCACTTCGTCTCAGAGAGCTATACAGAATAAACGGTGGGGACGTTTTCAATAAGCATTTATTGAACCGGCGTCATTCTAGTATAAAATACGTGTGCCACAACAACCATTAGACAGAAACAGATATATACAGTTATAAGCACCAGCAGAGTAAATAAAAAGTAGAAATCTACTATGGTGCTAAAACAATGAATATATGCAGGCATATAGATATATGACAATAATTATGAGTACTCCTACAATGCAAAACCCTAACTAGATGTACCTAAATGTGCCTAGCATGTATGTAGGTGTATGGCCAAGAGTGCCACTAGATAAGGGCCAACCCCATTACCTGATGTGAGAGAACAAAGGACCCTGTCTTGGTCTCGAGCTGGACACCTTGCAAGGGATGTCAGACCACGGCATGCTGGAGTGTTTGCATGCAGGGACTTCAGCGTCTTGTGTCAGCATGGGAGTTTTTTCCTCTGGTTTACCCAGCGAAGATGTGGTACTTATATACCCAAAAGGTACTCTTAGGGGTTCCTAGATGTGTCATGGTACTGTGGGTCTGTCGTCCAAGGATGACGATAGTGGTGACTCTTGTACAGAATTATCATGCAGAAGATGGTAATCCTACAGTGATACTAAGAATCCTCATGCATAATGGATGAGGCTAGTTTTCAAAGAAAACCACACATTTATTCGGCATCTAACGAGGTAAAAGGTCAGCACCAGAACCGTTATGTAGAGTAAGGTAGGACAAATGTAGGTAAAAGGTTTTTCAACTAGCTAGGCCTATATTGGGGTACATTGGGGCTCATAACAATGTAGCAGTGTTATCAGCTGAGTTCCGGAATAATGGAGATGCTTGCATTAGCTACAGTCTGATTACTTATTACTAAAAACTATATTTTGTAGGAACTTGTCTCAAACACTGCATTATTTTGCAGCACCCAACCTTAGATTGTGTGTAATGCAAGTTTAAAATAATAACTTACATATTCACGGTGCTTTCTGTCTCAGGCTGGGACCACGCAGCACTATAAGTACAAAGGTCACTATTCTCCAATGTCCCAAATAGGGTTCAATTATGTCTTGCTCAGGTTTCACACACACAGACATTTGCAGTGGTAGTATTTGCCAACTGAGGTTTCACAACTGTAGTGTAGTTCCTATATCCCTGATAGGCTCTGCGCATTGGAATAACATACACTATAGATTTGACATAGGACTAAGGTCAGTATGTCTCTATCGAGTATATTAAACTTAATTACTTGTGTGTGCCAGCTAACTCAGAGGTCACTAGAAACTTCTCGAATATACAAGAAGGGATTAGTCTCTGACAACCGCTTAAACATGACAACTTTGTCGTCTACCGTTGTGGGTGAGAGTTGGAATACCTTGTGTAGAAGATCAACAGCACAGAGATACGAACTATCGCCTTCAGCATTGGAAGCATCAGCAATGTCCGGATTGGATGTTACCTGCGCGCATGGTGTTCCCTCTCATACCTCAGCAGTAGCATGTTGCGTCTGTGAGATCTCAATGAATGCCACCATCAGGATTGGTAGCCGCTGGGGACAACTCTCTGCCACCAAACACCCACAACTATTACATCTACTGAGCACACCAGGAACAACAAACTCACAATTAACAAACACCACAAGACTGATCTAGATCTTGACAGCTTAGACTCTAACCTCTGCCTGCCTGCGACCGAAATCCCCACAGGCACTCTCCGCTCGACCCCTGATAATCTGAACCCTCCCTCACAAACTACCTCTTCCTCCAACACAGACCCTTTTCCCCCGACCCTTACTTCCCCCATGTCCAACGTCATCTCCAATCCAGTGGTCACTCTCCCTCCTACTACCACTGCACACTCCCCCTCCGATGTCCCACATCCACAGACACAACCGGTCTCCACCGATTACCTCCCTGACAACCCCCATGACATCCCCATGGCCAACGTCGTCACCAATCCTAGAAACTCGTTCCCCACTATTATCACTACACAGTCCCCCTCCGCTGTCGCACACCCACATACACAACCTGCCTACACCGCTAATCTCATTGACATTCCCCGGAACTGTGACTTCTTACCTAGAATTTCTCTCCCTCCTCACTTGGACAGTGGACCCTCTACCCCTCCTTTGAACTCCTTGAATGGGAGCATTACTAATCCGGCTCCCCGCGTCCAACCTCTCCCCTCTCCTAACCCCACTGATTCCGTCCAATCCCCGACCCCTGTTCACTCTCCCTCCAAAGACCCAAGTCATTCTCGGCCCCTGCCTAAAACCTTAAACTTTTTCAGCTCAATAGCACAGCAACTGAACAGAATGGAGCTGAAAATTAACTCCCTTGCTGCTGATTTCCTATACTTACAACAAGATCTTCTCAACAGGACCAAGCCGCCATGCTCCCTCTCCCCGGGTAGATTTCCTCCCACCCCACTCAATACCGTTCCCTTGGCCCCACAGTGCACCCCTCGTCCCTCCAGTCCGTCATCCTGTCAGGCACTTCAACCCAACCGGGATCGCCAACCCTTTTCGATACCGAAACCTGATGAGATCAACAACTCTTACCTCGCTTTGAGCCAGAAGTCAGCCCCTTTCCCCATCCCTGTTATTATCGGCACAAACAGAATCCCTAAAAATGTCCACTCGCCTAGACCTCCTGCTCAATACTCCTCTATCCACCTTACTCCCCCCATCATCGAGGCTCCCCGTCCTCTCTCTTGCATGCTCCTCAACTGCAGATCAGCAGTACAACACGCCACAGACATTGCTGAAGCTCTACTCGCTGAAGAAATTGACATCGCTTTCCTCACTGAATCCTGGCTCAATGTCCACTCCACCCCCATTCTTGACATTCTCACCCCTCCAGGGTACACCATCATCAGACAAGACAGACCGATCAAAATGGGGGGAGGACTAGCCATCATCCACAAGGCAGGAATACAGATTACCAAACTTAAACCTGCATAATACCTATCGTTTGAATACCTGGGTGTCGAACTCACTGCCAAGGGCACCTTACCCATCAAATTCCACACCATCTACCATCCTCCTGGAGAGCGTACCCTTTTCCCCAAAGAACTAACAGACCTAATATCACGGTTCTACTTGACAGACACTAAAGACGTGTTCCTGGGTGACCTCAATGCCCACTAGAACGACCCAGAAGACTCCACTACCAAGAACCTATCCAACCTACTTGAAATATATAACCTCAAACAACTCTGCAATGAACCAACTCACATCAAAGGTGCAACACTGGATGCAATCATTACCAACAATGATCTGGTCTCTTTGAGAGCGATTTCTCCTATTGACTGGTCCGACCACCACCTCATTCTGTTCAAGATTGATGCACTTGTCTTCCACCAACCTATTCGTGATGACAAACCTAAACACTGGACCAGAAATATCAAAGCAATCCCTTTATCCGAACTTGAATCCAGGATTCATGCCCGTCTTCAACTCCAACCCTCCTCATCGACAGCCGATGACCTCACTACACACTTTAACTCAAAAATGACAGAGGTTCTAGACCAAGTAGCTCCTCTCAAACTCAAACAATTGAAGCGAACCAAATCTAAACCCTGGTTTAACGTGGATCTGAATGAGGAAAGGTGTCAACTGAGACAAACGGAAAGGTCTTGGAGACTAAACCCCTCGCCCTTACACCTAGCGCAACTTAGATCTGTTCGGCAAGCATACAAAAACACATTTTCAGTGAAAAGGCGTCTTTCTTCCGCAGCCAACTAGATCTGGCGAAAAACAGACCGAGAGAACTCTTCAACATTGTCAAAAGCCAAACTGACTGCACTCCCTCTCAAGAAATCAAAGCCACCAATGAGCGTTGTGAAGAAATTGCCACCTTCTTCACTAATAAAGTCTGGAAAATTGATCAATTCTTCATCCAAACCTCTAACCCTCCTTCCCCCTTAACCTGCCCCACTCTAACCACCCCTGATCATTCAGGAAGAGTTCTTACCAAGGACAATCAGGTCTGCCTCCACCTAAAAAACAATGCGCATTGGTCCGACTTTGAGCTAATGTCGGAAAATGAGGTATTCAGTATAATTTCTAACCTAAAACCTTCCTCCCACACTATGGACCCCATCCCATCCACAATCATAAAAGAACTTAACCACATAATTTTCCCTTTCTGGACAAAAATCATCAACGCCTCTCTCACCTCAGGCTGTGTCCCAGACTCCCTTCCACTTGGACAAATCACACCCATTCTCAAAAAACCAGGGGCTGACCCTAATGATCTCAACATCCTCAGACCTATCTCCAACCTCCCATTCCTTGCAAAAACATTGGAGAAATGCATTCTCCACCAACTCAACAAACACATTGAGGAGTTCAACCTCCTCGACACCTTTCAATCAGGATTCAGGAAAGGCTGTAGCACAGAAACAGGTATGCTCAACGTCTCTGACGATATTCACAAGGCTTTAGATGAAGGTGATTCCTGCCTACTCATCCTTATTGACCTATCTGCGGCATTCGACATAGTAAATCATCCAGAGCTTCTGGAGACCTTGTCGAAGTGCTCCGGCATCAATGGCACAGTACTAAAATGGTTCACCTCCTTCCTTCAACACCGCTCGCAACAAATTAAAATCAACTCCTGTCTCTCGAAGCCAACAAAAGTCACACTTAGGGTCCCGCAAGGCTCGATTCTTTCCCCGGCCCTCTTCCATCTTTTCATGGAGCCCCTCACAATCATCTTGAAAAAAGCTGGAGTGAATTACCACCTTTACGCTGATGGCACCCAAATCTATTTCAAAATTAAGTTTCCCAGCGACATCCAACACCTCAATGCCACTCTAACCGAGATCTAAACTTGGTTCAACGCTAACCACTTAAAGCTCAACCCAGATAAAACAGAACTAATCCTATTCTCTCCAAAAAGCAACCATCGTCCAATCCAAGAGTGGCTCAAGAATCTGGTCGCCCTAAACTGCCCCATCGTCCTATCCGACTCAGTTAAGTCTCTAGGCATCACCCTTGACAAGAACTTATCTTTGGAGGCCCACATGAAAAACTCTGCAAAAAGTGCTCCTTTCTCTCTAAAATACCTCAAGAAATTGAAACCTTTTCTTCCCCATGATGACCTCAAGACAGAAGTCCAATCCCTAGTTCTCTCTAAAATCGACTATGAGAATGCCATCCTAACAGGAACTCCAAAAGCTCACCTAGCCCCTCTAGGGGCAGTGTTGAACATGGCCGCTCGACTCGTATCTGGAATAAAAAGATTTGATAACATCACTCCAGCTCTCAACTCCCTCAACTGGCTTCCCATGGAAGGGAGGTGTATTTACAAACTGGCCTGCATCACACACAAAACCCTTCACTCTCCGGCCCTAACTACCTGAACAACATACTGGTAAGAGCAGGTCAATCCAGAACGCTGAGAAGCTCCAACTCCCTCCTTTTTATTCCTCCGAAACTGAAAAAGAAAACCACGCAATACCGATCGTTCTCTGGCAACGCTCCCAGGATGTGGAACGCTCTCCTTAGAGTCCTCAGATGCAACCCCTCCTTCTCCTGTTTCAAAAGAAACCTGAAAATCCATCTCCTTAACAAATACTTTCCTGACCAACGTCAACTAACCTAGACTTCAATATCCAAGTTTACTCCTCTCTCTTGACATTCAAGGGTAGTTGGTGAACGGACTGTATTAACCACCTTATCTTCCATGCTGTATGTTTTTTTTATCCCTGGCTTTGCTTCCTTACTGCTTGCCTACTATGTAATGCAATTTCCGTCTGTTTTTCTTTACAGTATGTATGTAAAGCGCTCTGATACCTACGGGTCAAGCTAGCGCTATATAAAACTTTTAAAATAAAATAAACACATAGCATGGACCATTATCGGCTCCAGCAGAGTATCGATATCCATAGGCATGACTGATGGGAGTGTCAGAAAAATGTCCAGCACGCATTCTTCACCGCATAGCAGGCAGCGTAGAACAGGTAAGATGCAATCTTGCCAGATTGGTCTGAATGACAGGAACCAAGTGGTGTTTAATTCTCGTAGACGAGGTAAACCCAGAATTTGGACGATGCGCTCACGACACCTCATCTCCAATAGAGTTCTTTCCATGGTGAAGTGGGTGTCGCTGGTGATTTGGCTTGCCATATCGGAGCAGTAGGAGCAAAAATAGTATCCCTACAATGAGTGCTAAAAGGAGCGGCAGTCTGTCAAACACAGAGTGCACGAAGTTTGGAAAAATTCCGAGGACTGCTTGAAAAGGTACTAACAGTCCTGCACACACGGTCTTAAATGCATGTACAATACCGCTCGTATCAGACATGTTTAAGATACGACCTAACATTTCTGAGAAATGCACAGGGCAGTTTGTATACAAAAGGGTATGTATCTCCGCTGAAGTCCTTGCGACTTGGTGGTCATAGGTTTCTTTGGCAGAGGTCAAATGCACAGTTTTTGTAAAAGAATGGGTTTCATTCTGCTTAGAGTATCAATTCGTATAGAAGAGATATTTAGTGAAGGCCATAAAGGCGACTCCCTGACTATGTCTATTTGTGGAAACAAGACTTGCATACAGCAAGTGACCCTGGATGTAACCGTTACTAGATATGGGATACCTGGCAGCATGCCACAGCAGCTGTGATCATTCAACATAATGTAACACTCATTCGAAAGTTGACCAAAGATTGGATTAATCACTGCTGCACGTGAACCGTGCAGGTGGCAGGATAAGTTTGTAGTGGAACCATCGCAGGCCCCGTGTAAATTAATACCCTGACAAAGGAGAGAACCGCTTAGTGCGTGTTCACAGTTTTCACCGCTAAGAAACACTTTACGTCCCCCACTCCAACATCTGTGTGTGTAAGGTAAATCCCAGGATGTCTTGATATATTCTTTACCCAACCTATCATATTTGCCTGCTGGTATATTTTTAGGCAATACTGAAAATGGAAAATCGTAACAGGCAGAGTAATCTTACCATTTATGATCCACTCAGTAGCTGGCTTTTCTGCCACTGTGTTTGGTAATTTCTCCAGTTTGTCAATGCTCAGCACCGTATAGTCTGCTCCCCTTTGTGCCATTTTGATGTGTCTATCAGTGAGATTGAATTCTGAAAACAGTGACGTAGTATTGATTAAACGCCAAGGCACATAGCCAGAACGCAGGTTTTGAACGTAGCTGAGACTGACCATGTTGCAACATGACCAAGTCTTGTTCCATGATGTCTATAACAGAGGATACAATGCTGTCCAAAGAATGTATCCTGAACGACAGAGTCGTTAACCCATTGTCTACTACAGAGAGAGATTTCTCTAAATTAATATGATCAATTTCTCATATTCGTTCTGCAGTCTCTGCTTGGGTAACCTTCCATGCTTCATTATAAGCAGCGTAGATACCGGCATATATGAAACGTTTTTGACGCGGTTTCTTGGTCCTAGCAAGAATTCCCTAAGGTCTGCGCCTTCTTGAAGTAAAGTTAAGTGTTCTTTTACATCCTCTAGTGTAGCTTTCTGTAGCCAATCAAGGCAAAGTTTCCCTACACTGTAAGTTGTTACTACCCCCGGATGCTGTCTTTGGACATAACGTGGGTCTGGCCTATGAAAGGTAAAACCTTGTGTTTTGTTCAGGAATCTATCTTGACAGTTGTTTGTGTCTAAGGGCCAGAGCAACCATTTTTTCCATTCAGGATCTGATCTGTTGTGATGCAAAATATTATGTACGTCGACCTCCCCCTGTGTAGTGCTTTCACTTGTAGGTGCAGGTATAGACAGAGTGTTCATGTCTTTTTTCTTGGCTATTCCAAGGCTTGAAGTTTGTTGGACAGTGTCGTTCAAAAACATAATTTGCTCAGGGATGATACAGGCTCTAAACAAAGCTTCTAATCCCTGTACTTGCCAATATTTAGTACCCCAGACAGTTTTTGTCTCAATGTTGTCTATCCAAAAGTCGTAACCCATTTGGGCACAAAGGCTGCAGAATAAATCTATTTAGTATTCATCAACATACTTTTCATTCCTGTCTTATTAACATTCTTAAAGTAAAATGTCTCTGCATTCGAGATATTAAACCTTGAAAATTATGGAACTTTCATTGCAAATGTTTTCGAGCTAACCTTTGGTGGCGTAGGACAATGTTCCCATTGGTTATACATAAATACATTTCTAGGTGTTGCAGATTTATGCAAGAAATGATGACCATAGTGGTTATAACAAAACAGTTGTTCATAGTCTGATGAACCTAGTAAATATTCATTATTAGTAAATGCAGTTGACATCTCTAGATCAGACATCATATTATTAACAGTCTCGAAGTCCCAATCATCAGAAAAGGTACTGGAGGTAATAAAGTCACTTAATGAAATGCTAATTAAATGTGGAATCTTCAACAGCTCCGACGGACCAAAAATGTCATATTCGGTTTTGTCCCAAACTATACTATCTGGTATAGGAATCGCTGTGATGTTCACTGCTGACAAGTCTCTTGCTTCATGATGGGATGATTTGTGTGGCTGGAAAAGTAAGTTCACTCTTTTACTTGCTGTGTCCATTTGAATATATCTTCCATTAATCAGCATACCCAGATTTATTAAAAGATTTAACCAAAGTAGATAGAAGAATATTCCCAAAACGATCCATAGTTCAATCCATGGTGAAACCAGATAAGTCTTTTTCAGTAGATGAAAAAAGTCTGTTGCTTGTTGTTTGAAAGTTCTTTGTACTGGCACCGTTTCAGGCTCGCTGGGATCAAAGTTCATGAAATAGCCAGAAGCAGTTCTGTCAGTGGTTGGAATTGCATCAGGATTTGTTGAATTCACTGGAAGCAGTTGATCACTTGTTACTTCGTTGTAAATAGGTGTATCTGGACGAATTGTTATTTGGGTCTCAAGAGGTACAAGGTCCATAGCATTGTTACTTAGTCCTCTATTTCTTACTGTCAAATCTTCAAAGGTGATGAGTCTCTCAGTTTGAACCTCTTGGATAGTAGCTAGAGGAGTGCGTCTGCTACATTGGCAGAGTCCACTTGACCTACTGTTCAGTATCAGCCAAATAGTGTGGTTTGATCAGGTCGATGGACACAAATCTTTTCTCCTTTTTACCAGCAAGGGGCGGCAAAAGTACTGTTCTTGATCCGTGGATTGATAGGTACTGTTTGTAAGAGGGGCCAAATTTCTTCTTGTCCGCGATCTTTTCTCTGACTAGATCCCCAAGCTTTGGGATCCAGACTGGCCTTGCTGGGATGGCTGGATTTCCTTCAGTGGTGGTTGGCTTCAGGATCACGTTGCTTTGTTGCTTTCTTAAATCATTTAAGTCCTGTAAAACAGCCAAACGATCTTTGATATCAAATTGGTTTTTTCCACCACTGTGCCTTTCATAGCTAAGTCACCATATGGAGTGACACCCCCTAGAGAACTTCATGGCAAATTGTTACGTGCACGTTGGACCCCACATAAATGTTTGACCCACCCATCACTCAAACCTAATACCCTAGCTGTTATAGACTGCTTTATGTCCCGGTTTTCTCTTTCCACAACAGAATTTCCCTCAGGATGCAAAGGAGAAGAATACCACAATGCTACGCCCAGACTGGCCATGGCTTCTTTGTAAGCCCTCGATCTAAACGCCGGACCCTGGTCAGAATGTAGTGTGCCTATTGCGTATGTGCCGATAAAGACTCGCAAAACAGTTCGAGCGTCAGCCGAGCGCTGAGGCCACATCCATAGAAACCTAGACTGCATTTGTCCAAGAGCACGCCTGCACGTAGATAGTCTAATGCTGTCTAATAATGATGTCTGAACTGGGCTGGCTATGTTATAGTCAGGTATCTGGTGGCGTTCTGTACTGCAATCTCTATTGCAGTCTATGCAGTTATTGAATCAGTGTATTCATTCCTGGCCACCAGTAGATCTCTTTTAGTTCTAAAATTGTCTTTGAGATCCCCTGATGTATCAGACCCTCTCCCAGATGTGCTTCGTAAATCAAAGTTGCTCGATGTTCCCTGTTTGGAATTACTCTATCCTCCACTCCAGGGATTCGAGCAAATTGGACGCCATTTGCATCAATTATATATGAGTTTTTGAGTGGAAACTTATTAGGTAATGCGGCACCGCTGCCTTTGCTTGATGCATTGACACCCAGCATTATTTCGCTGTTTATTTTCGTTTTTGAATGAGGGATTGCAGCTACGGAATCCGTTTGCACAGCCCCTTTCGCGGCTTCATCAGCCAATGAGTTCCCTTCAACGTGAACGCCATCACGTTGGTGACTCAGTGTGTGTATCACGTGAGTGTTTTGTAGTCCATTTTGCAACTGAACTACTTGTGCTTGATTGTGCCACCTTTTGCATCTTTGAAACCATTTTGAATCCAATTCTGTAAATATTCATTGTAAGATTGAACACAGTAAAAAGATTCGCACACTATGAGTGCGTGGAATTCGCGATCCGTATTTTCAAGTGCCATCTTGAATGCTTGTAGTTCAGCTCGCTGAGCTGTACAATCTCCTAGAGATTGGGTTTTTGTGACCATTGGTCTGAATTTACCATCTCGCATGCGACCTTTAACGATAGCACACACTGCACTGTAAGCTTGGTTACTCCCCGTAGAGGGCTGTGCAGATCCGTCAGTGTAAATTATAAATTAGTACTGGTCAAGAGGGAGAATTTCAGTAGGCAGAGGACATTCGTGTTCATATTGCAGGAATGCTTGTGTTTTTAAATATGGATCAAAAACGTATTCAACATCAGTTGCAGCAAGAGAATTAACCCATTGTATCCATCTTGGATGTAAAGCTTTTGCATTTGGAATGCTAGCCTTTGTAACTGCCTCTAGGGCTGGGTTAGGATTCACAACTATAATGCATTTCCCCTGTGCTAGGGCTGTTTCTTTTGCTACAGCGGTTTGAACAGCTGTCAGATTTTTTTCTGTAGAAGTGAATTTCATTTGTGGGATTTGTATGCAATTGGTACTTTTTCACCTTTGTTAAAAGTTAAGTAGGTGAATCCGCATTGACCCGGAATTATTCGGATCACTAAATTGCGTACGTTTAAGCGTGTTTGCAAGTGTTTCGTTGCTAACATGTCTGTTTGTAGTGAACACAAAATTTGTGTGTGTTTTTGTGTACAATGTGTGATTTTAAAATCAGTTTTGAATAATTCGTAGAGAGGTTTAACCCTTTCTGCGTAATTTAAAATGTAAGTTCTTCCAAAATTCAGGAAACCTAGAATCGACTGTAAATTTTTCAGTGTTTTTGGAGGTTGGAGCAGCGCACATTTTTCTAAAAAGTTGGCTTCCAGGCTTTTGCCTTCACTTGATAGTTCATATCCTAGGAAAAGGACGTTGAGGTGGGCAATTCTTGACTTCTTAAAGTTGAATTTGTAACCCTCTGAGGCGAAGCCCAATATTATGGTGCTCACCCTGTTCAAGTGCCTATCCAGGTCATAGTCTGTCAGATAAATATCATCGACATATGACTATGCCTCGTCATCATAAGTTTGTAGTAACTTTGTTACCCTTGCTGAGAATATCGCCGGGCTGTTTTTTAATCCCTGGGGCAGTCGACAAAATTGACGCTGGGTCCCCATTATTGTGAAAGCGGTCAAATATCTGCTTTCTGGTGCAATATTTTGACAAAAGAAACCATTTGAAATATTTAATGTGGTTTTATATTTTTTACGCACAATGTTAATAATTAATGCTATACTATGTGCATTTTGCACTGCAAATGTCTTACAACAAGAATTTAAGTGTCTGTAATCCAAAACTAGACGATATGTATTGTCTGGTTTGGAGACAGGAAACAAAGGATTGTTCATTGATGAGGTGCATGTTTCACTCACCCCCTGATATTCAAGTTGATCTAAGATCTCCCTGACCTGTTTTTTTATCTTCTTGCTTAACTGCGTACTGCCTTTGTGCAGTGGGTTGATTTTTTTAACTGGATTTTATGGTGAGGTGAGTCCTCATCCCATCCTACATGATTTTTATACAGTGCTGGGGCTTGGGCTACTGCCCATTTCCTGCCTAATGTATATTGTTAATGAACTGGAATATGGTTGGAGAAGGCAGGCATAATTATGGCCTCGCCATGAGGGCACTCCCTGACAAGCTCTGGTGGCCAGTCCTGTTCTACTAGAAGTATATCATAACCCTTTGAAAGATGCTCCCAAAAGAGTCCTTTCACTTTTCTTGGTATGTCTCCCTCCATCCGGAGTGTTATTTCATATAACCTATGTGGAGAACTAACCCTGGTGTCTACAGTCTCAACTTGTATGTCTTCATTCAAGTCCACTGTCTCCAGAAGTCCCTTCAGGTTCTGGCGAGCTATTGTAACTTCTACTGCATTGTCCTGCATGGTCTGGGCCCACTCTCCGTTCCTGAGTTGGGTTCTCATTATTCTCAGCATGTCTGATCTTTAGACCTGCTACCTTTTTCTTGGAGAATTGAGGTTTTGCTTTATTTTTCTGAACGTGCTGATTGTCTTTGGACTTCACGCTTTCTTACTTGTTTTCTGACCGTCCTCTTCTTTCGGATGTCTGTGACGATATCTGAAAGGTAGGAGAGGAACGTGTATCATTTTCTTGATACCTGTCAGGTTTTCTCAAATTATCTCTATTCCTGAGGTTGTACCTCCTTTCAGAGGGCTCCTTTTGTGGAGGAGACCTGCCCCGGGAATGAGAACGCTTCTCTTTGAAACTCTGTTTGCTATTTTCCCACTTCTTTTTAGAAGAGGTAGGAGTGTTTTTAGGAAAGATCTTATCAGGACTTTCAGACAGTTGTGGTTTAAGAGGTTTCCTTCCTGTCTCTGCCTAATTCTTCATAGGATTTTTCAATTATTTTGGCTAGTTCTTGAGGTTGTTCTGTTACATCAAATTCCCTTAGTTTTTGGCAGATCGCCACTGATGCTGCTTCTCCTTTAGATAATATTATTGTTGAGACCTGGTCGAAATTTTTAAGTAACTTCATACCTAAATTCAGAGCAGGCTCTGCCCCTTATTCGTTTTGAATCTGTTTCAGGATATCTGGTATTACCGCCATAGACGGAACACCATGTATTTTTGTGTAGATAGCCGCAAAGACTGTGTCCCAAGTGGTGCAGTCTTCCAGATGTGGTGTGATCCCCATTGGTAAACAGATTGTTAGAATTCTGTGTTTCTCATAAGGGCTAGTATTAGGAAATACTGCTTCGATTTGAGTAATTTTTTGAGCTATCCAGAATGGAATTTGTTCACGTTTTGTGGGCATTTTTCCAATGACTGCGTGTAAAGTCTGTGGGGTGACTTTCAGTGTATTCCCCTGATGAGGGGCTGGATTTTTAATGGTTAATGGTGGTTGGACTGTGAAAGTCCGCATGACATATTGAACCAGCTGTATATAAATTTTGATTAGCTCCTTGAGTTGAGCAAGTAGGTCCACATCTGACATTTCTTCAATGTCAGGATGAGGTGTGTAGTTGGCTAAAATCGACCATGTTGCTCCTGGTCTACCTAGTGGAACGAGCCTGGTAATGTGATTGTAATGTTTTAGGGTGCCTTTAAACCAGAACTCATGCTCCAGGTATGTGATTGGAATTTCAATATCCTCGAAAGGAATATATTCCTCTGGTGGTTCTTCTTCTTTGTAGAAGTGAAACAGTGTGTTACTGGATTTGATTATGGGAATACTATCCATGAATAGAATACCTATGTCTGGTGAGATTCATGTGCCTCTATCACAGCATCCTCGTTGGTTTCTTGAAAACCTGTACGATTAAAAGTTGCTGCGACTTGGTAAGCCGCAGCTCCACCAGTATCGGTGTTTGTGCCATTTTCAGACATGTTGAAATGAAAAATGCAGAGCAAGTTTCAAGGGAACAAAGATAAGGTGCACAAAATTTTGGAACACTGTATCCTTTCAACGTTGAACATAACCAAACAGCTAATACATAGGACCTACTCAGCTATGACGGATATTATATTAAATTAGTGCCTTACCAAACCGTTGGGCGCCATGTAGTGTAGTTCCTATATCCCTGATAGGCTCTGCACATTGGAATAACATACACTATAGATTTGACATAGGACTAAGGTCAGTATGCCTCTATCAAGTATATTAAACTTAATTACTTGTGTGTGCCAGCTAACTCAGAGGTCAAGAAACTTCTCGAATATACAAGAAGGGATTAATCTCTGACAACCGCATAAACATGACAATTTTGTTTCCCTTTAGAATCGGAGTAGTCTCAGAATCTTGAAAACAATAGGTAACAGTTTCACTCAGTCATTCATGCATGCTTCGTTTCTACAGAGTTGCACAGAAAAAGAGAGACGGGCGTTTCAATAAAAGGGTTTATTGAACAGTCTTATTTCTCATGCAAGAGATATGAATTGCTGCAAAGGTAAGACAGACTGCAATGTACAATATGTACGAGGTTAGCGGTAAGATAAAATAATACTGCAATAGCATGGTTTGTAGCTATGACATATATTAATCAAAATACATACATAAATAACATAATGCTAAAATGTGATACTCATCTGATGCTTCTAAATTGTTCTACCCCAGTGTACCTAACCCAAGTGCAGTACGAGGTTTGAAGTAGGTGCTGTTTCTACAGTATAGCTAGCTATATTTTAATTTAGCCAAGAGTTGCCAAACGTTTCTCTAAGTTCTAGTCAGCTGCATACCTGAGAATGAGAGAGGTTGGAATCTCTTTTCTGGACCCAATAGTCTAACCCCCCGCAAGGGAAGTCAGAGAGCACTCGAGCTGGATTCTCTGCGAGAAGGATGGCAGGGTCAGGTCAGTGCATCAGGCTGGACCTCGATCTCCTTCCAAACTTGCCGTGGCAAAACGCGTAGTCTGGGTTGGATCGAATCCTCCAGGAACCGCAATTTGCCAGGACAAATGCTGGTATATTTATACCTTAAAGGTGTCTAGGAATGCCAGTATTGACGTAAAAGTCGGGCAGAGGAACGTCATGAATAAACCCCTAAGGAATAGATGGTCATGCATACTTAAGGAGTTCTTGGAGAAATCAATATTGAAGCTGAGGGAAATTCCTAAAGGCTTAAGGGTCTGGTTTTCCAAGAATTTGTTGTGACGTGGATGGACGGATGTAGGTGGCCATGCCTGTATTTGGTTTGTACGGTCAATGTCTAAATAAGGGCCAAGTTTCTGTATCCAAATAAGGGCAATGTGAATTGTACCTATATAAGGGCATAAATCGGGAAACCTATATACGGAATCTAAATCTGCACACAACACAACCTAAAAGAGTACATTTACCATGGGTTAGTTTAACTTGCTTTTATTTTTCAATTAAGAAGGTGTATGTATTGTTTTATATTCAGTTAGATGATAGTGAACAAACACAATACTCAGACTATTTAGTTATTTTCTTTTTAGCCACTTTCTTGACACTCAGTGACCTCCCCTCAATCACTCTGAATCAAGTTTCTATTCTCTTTAATAAACTTTTCAAGGGCTACATGTAAATCAAGACAGCCTGGAAATGTGGCAAATGAACAAGGCCACAGTTCAAAGCCATCTTCATTTACATGTATTTGCAGAGGCATTTGTGCCCCCCCAGGGAAACAATTCACGGACTCCCAGGGGGGCACACCCCACAGTTTGAAGACCTCTGCTTTATACACTCTGTAGTGTTTGTGGCCGAACGTTGCACTGTTGCACGATGGTCCGAGGAAGGGTTTTTGGGGTATTGTTTGCGTTTCGGTACCTGTGAGTGTGGCTGCATGAGTTAGCCCAACCTCTTTGGTCGCTACACTTGATGTCGTCCCGAGGATAAAGGTTTATTCACTCATGGTATTGTAGGAATATAGCCTACTCACGTAGAACGTGAGAGGGATGGGATCCCATGTCAAGAGACAACAGATTTATGCTTACTTAAGTGAGGCGCTAAGTACACTCTGCTTGTTTCCAGGAGAAGCACCTCACTACACTGGAACTCATCAGATTGGGTAGGTGATGGAGGGGCATAGTATACTGCACAACATATTAGAGCTATGCAATAGGAGTGCTGATATGGTTTGCCCTGGGAGTGTAATTTACGGTGAGTCATTCTAAAATAAACCCAGAGGGCCGCTTCACAGTAGTGGGAGGAGTATTGATGGGTTGCTATTGACTCAGACTGCCTTCTTTACGACTCTGACACCCACCTTGTTGGCAGACCCAGTGGATTCCACACTTTGGTGTGGTGATTATAATGGGGTCCTAGATCTGACGGCAGACAGATCCACCCCCTTACTGGGGCACAATCCTGCACCATCTCGCAACACCTGAACACCTCAGGCATGCAGGTGGGCGAGCTCTGGCAACTTTTACATACAGTTGATAGGGAGTACTCCAACTACTCAGCGGTGCATGATCTGCACTAAGTCAGTCTATGTGTCAGAACTGTCTAAACTCAAGTGCGATTCCCTCGGGAACAGATGACCTTACCCCAAATCCCTCCAACCAATGCCTGCGACAGGTGATTAGCAACTGTCACTAACTTCAGTCAGGGGGAAAGGGGAAGTGGAAGACAAAACAAGAGAGAGACTGGCCTCTGGACACTAACTCCTCTTCTTCTTCTTCTGGAAGGAGATCCTGCAAGATAAACACAACAATTACCCTTCCTAATTGCTATTCTTTCTTTAATCTACCATCACTCAGCTCCACCCCTTTTACCTGTGTCTTATTAGTGGCTAGCTTCTCTCTAAAGTGTCGATGGGCCTGTGAGTGGGTGCATGAGTCTCTAAGTAAGTGTATGAGTTGGTGCATTAGTATCTGAGTGGGTGCATGAGTGTCTGAGTTGCTCTGTGAGTGGGTGTGAGTGTCCGAGTGAGTGGGTGCATGAGTGTCTCAGTGGGTCTGTGAATGGATGCACTAGTCTGTGAGTAGGTGCATAAGTGAGTGGGTGCATGAATGTCCGATTGGGTCAGTGAGTGGGTGAATGAATGTCTGAGGAGGTCTGTGAATGGGTGCATGAGTGAGTAGGTCTGGGAGTCTGTACATGAGGTTCAGAGTAGATGAGTGAGTGGATACATAAGTGTCTGAGAGTGGATGCATGACCATCGGAGTGGGTGAATGACTGGGTGCACGAGTGTCTGAGTGGGTGTGTGAGTGGGTGCCTGAGTCTCTGAGTGAGTGGGTACATGAGTATCTGAGTGGGTCTGTGAGTGGGTGTGTGAGTGGGTCTTTGAGTGGGGTCATAAGCTTCTGAGTGGGTGAGTGAGTGGGTGTATAAGTGCCTAAGTGGGTCTGTGAGTGTGTATATTATTGTATAAGTGAGTGTGTAAATATATATGCTTCAAAAATATGTCAGCATGGTTTGATTCTCTGCCAAGACATTACACAAAGGGCCGCGTTGAGCACTGCAATGGAGTCGCAACTCCCCACATGTGGAAAAAAAACGGTTTGCGACATTTCAATAATCCTAAATGGTCACTTACACACCCCTACAATGCATCCATGGGGTCAGAGTACCCCTACCCAGACTCTTTCTACACTATTTGGCATCAAACATCATCCCCCAGGACACGATCCCACTCTACAAAATGGCGGCCGCAACTTTCTATTCAGGTTGGGACCAGCCAATAACAGCATTGCTTCTGGTGCATGGATACGCGATGCTCTGTGTAGGGGGTCACAAAGGATCCGAGTCCTATATATACAAATTAGGATTTCTTTTAGTGATTTAAAAATTACTGAATGGATTTACACCAAATAATAACAAGCATTAGAAATGCAATAGGTCTTGCATTTTTTTTAGTTAGAGCTATTGGCATAGCTCAACAGCTACCGGACAGAAATTGCCACTTTGCAGGTGCCGAACAGAGCATTGATCCATGAAACAGCCTGAAAGCCTAAAACAATGTTGATAGCCTACAAAATAAAAAGGCATATCAGGATGACCAGGAGGAACCGGGACGCATTGTGATGGCCAACGCAAGCAAACAATGAGTAAAATCACCTGGGCGTGACTCAAGCACGCAAAGGGGGGAGAATAAGACCCAATGCACCAATAAAAATCCCGTATTTCTAAATGCCACAACACCAAACAACTGGCAATTCATGGGCATGCCAAAAGCTGATAGAGGAGACAACAACAGCTCTTGCAGACAGCACATGCGTGCTGCCTAGGCTCGTCCTAAAAAAAGGGTTCTTTCTAGACCAAGAACTACCTTTCTGCCAAATTGGGTGTAATTCCTTCCAGCGGTTCGGGCTGTAGTCTTATCTAAAATCTCTGGAAATTATTATTGAAAAACACTGTTTTGGACACCCCTTTTTCTCTGCCCCCGCTTCTCGGCCCAAAATACTCCATTTACAACAACACTCACCGGCACAATCTGTTTGGAAAATTTCATGAAGATTTGTCAAACGGTACCAAAGATATAGGCAAGTCAATAAACACTTTTTTCTAGGAACATGGTCCTAACTATAACTATCTACTAGCGACTGCCAGTAGGTGATATATATATATCTATAGATATATTTATATGTATTTATATATATCGTTCAACTCCGATCGCTCCTAAAATCCTGCACTCGTGGGCGGGTGCCGGGTCCTGCAGGATGCACTCGCAATAATACGTAGCTTCAGAAAATTACGATACGCAATCTCGGGAAAGTAAAATCCTTTTATTGGATTCCTCGTGAACTGCCACTCAGATGTGTTTCAGCATTGCGCCGTTTTCGATGATGGCAGCCGCCATATTTTTTCACTTTTTTATACCATTACATTTCATCATGCTGGCAACAGAGAAGACAGACAATTATTCCAATTCAAAGTCAGCGCCAACTTATAATATGCGTATTTACACAGGTTTTAAGTGTTTGATAACTCATAATGCATATAATTCATTCATTTGTCCATCATTAAAAATTGATATGATCAAATTTCTCAAAATTCATTTGTTTCCTTATAGGAATGTAACTCTATTTATTTAAACATCATGCTCTGTATGGGCTATTTACCTAATCCTCTCATCAAACTCCATACTCCATCTAACGGAAACAGATACGTTTTTATGCTTTTCTGTGTTCATAAATTTCATTATCTTTCTTGGTTCTTTCAAGCCTGGTATTGCATAGGTAAATACTCTGTTACTAAAAGGACAGGTTATACACTTGCCGCAAGGATAAACCCTTTTAGATGTTCTGATATCCCTTTAACTTGATCCTTTGGTAAATGACTTTCCACTAGGATATCTTTTATGGAATGTGATATCCTAAATGTCACTAGGGGATGTACTGGTAAATCTTGTCTAATTACGCCGTCCGATTTTAGGAACTTCTAATTTCTCTGTATAATTTTCTTGATACATCTGGCTGCATTCGAGAAATTTGTGATCATCCTAAAATTGGTCTGCATTCCCATGTCTTGGTCTTTAATCTCTTCCTTCAACAAGTCTTCTCTTTTTTTCTCAACTACTTTTTGCATTGCCCAAGCAAGTAATGTCTTGCAGTAACCCCTTCTCTCAAATCTTTTTACACTTTCTTTTGCTGCCTTAAGAAAGTCACTGTCTCTCGAGGAGTTGTGCTTAAAGCGCAAAAGCTCCCCATAGGGAATACTATCAATCAGTTATTTAGGTGACTACTCTTTGCATGTAATATTGAGTTCCCTGCAGTCGGTTTCCTATATAATGACATGCCGATCTTATTATTACTGACAAATACTTCAAGATCCAGAAAATGAACCCTCTCTTGGCTAATTTCACTAGTGAAGCTTAAGTTGACATTATTGTTTTTCAAGGAGGAAATATACTGCTTAGCTGAACTTTCTGTGCCCTTCCATATAATGAACAAATCATCGATATATCTTCTTCAACTGATGATTCTTTCTACCCAATTCTCTTGAGAATCCGACCATGACACCTGCTTCTCCCACCAGCCTACGAAAAGATTCACATAACTGGGGGCGAAGCAGTTGCCAATGGCGGTTCCTCGTATCTTCCTATATAGTTGTCCCTGAAATATAAAGATGTTATTGTTTAGGCAAAATTCCACGTATTCCAATAACTTCTCATTATGTTCTTTATATATCAGTGGATGCCCTTTAAAAAAGTATCTTATGGCCTCAGAACATCTGAAAAGGGTTTTATCCTTGCGGCAGGTGTAAAGCGTGTGCGTTTAGTAACAAGGTATTTACCTATGAAATACCAGGCTTGCAAGAACCAAGAACGATAATGAAATTTATGAATTGTCTCACCACTCACTCTATATATTGTCTAATCTGACCGTGTGGACTGAAATATGTAGGGAGTACAATCCACGCAACCAAGCAGCGTATTTTGGAACACATGAGGGCAATCAGTATTAGAGACATGACTTATCCGGTGGCCAGGCATTTTGAGCTATAACATCAGAGCAACAGAAATGTATTAAAATTATTTTGCCTTGACCACGTACCACAAGAAGTGAGAGGCGGTAATGTAGAGCTGAAGTTAAGAAGGTTAGAATCATGCTATATAATTGACTTGCAGACAAAAGCACCTATGGGTCTGAATAGCAGTGAAGAACTGGGGGTTCACCTATAGTGAATAATATTGCCACCAATATTGTCCATTGGAAGCCCATCCAGGGTGAGATATTGAACACAGGAAAGCATAAAAAGCATAAAAATGTATCTGTTTCCATTAGAGGGAGTATGGAGTTTGATGAGAGAATTAGATAATATAGCCCATACAGGGCAGGATGGTTAAATAAATAGAATTACACTCCTATAAGGAAACAAATGTATTTTTGAGAAATCTAATCATATAAAATTTTATTAATGGACAAATGAATGAATTATATGCAGTATGAATTATAAAACACTTAAAACTGGTGTAAATACGCATATTACAAGATGGCGCTGATTTTGAATTGTAATAGTTGTCTGTCTTCGCTGTTGTCAGCATGATGAAATGTAATGGTATAAAAAAAGTGAAAAATATGGCGGTCGCCATCATCGAAAAAGGCACAATGCCGAAATGCGTCTGAGTGGCAGTGCACGAAGAATCCAATAAAAGAATTTTACTTTCCCGAGAGTGCGGGTCTTTATATATATATATATATATATAATCTCAAAAGAAGAAAGTTGCCCTTGAAGGAACGCTGACACAGAAGGTAAGTAGCTCCTAGCTTTATTTTCAGGCTGCAGGCACATCAATTCTCCCCCCAAAACATCTCCAAATGCATTTCGGGCTCCCTGCCCTTGTTCACTGGCTTCTTCACAACAGTCCCGACAGCCATGTGGACTTTTGAACCTATAACCCCGCCCCTGTGGGTCTTCATATTCACAATGCCTTCTGGGTTAAGAAGTCCTTTAACTACTCCATTGTGGATGCTGTTCGGTATGCGTGACTTAAACTGCATGCCCCATGTGGGTTACTTGGGGGAGAAACACTGCGAGCACCTGCAAGTGTCCACATCTGAAAATGCTGGATTTACCTTCTCCTAACGGCAATCACGATACCAACTGCCGTGGGCCCGCTGTCTGTGCGGCGTTCCTGCGACGAGGCGCGCCGCAATTAAACATCAAAAGAAGAAGGTTACCCTTGAAAAAAAAAAACCGGCACAGAAGGTAAGTAGCTCCTAGCTTTATTTTCCGGCTGCTTGCAAATCAATTCTCCCCCAAAACATCGCCAAATGCATTTCGGGCTCCCTACCCTTGTTCACTGGCTTCTTCACAACAGTCCCGACAGCCATGTGGACTTTTGAACCTATAACCCCGCCCCTGTGGGTCTTCATATTCACAATGCCTTCTGGGTTAGGAAGTCCTGTAACTACGCCATTGTGGATGCTGTTCGGTATGTGTGAATTAAACTGTATGCCCCATGTGGGTTACTTGGGGGAGAAACGCTGCGAGGACCTGCAAGTGTCCACATCTGAAAATGCTGTTTTTACCTTCTCCTAACGGCAATCACAATACCAACTGCCGTGGGCCCGCTGTCTGTGTGGTGGGGCGTTGCTGCCACGAGGCGCGCCGCAATTAAACATCAAAAGAAGAAGGTTGCCCTTGAAGGAACGCCGACACAGAAGGTAAGTAGCTCCTAGCTTTATTTTCAGGCTGCAGGCACATCAATTCTCCCCCCAAAACATCGCCAAAGGCATTTCGGGCTCCCTTCCCTTGTTCACTGGCTTCTTCACAACAGTCCCGACAGCCATGTGGACTTTTGAACCTATAACCCCGCCCCTGTGGGTCTTCATATTCACAATGCCTTCTGGGTTAGGAAGTCCTGTAACTACTCCATTGTGGATGCTGTTCGGTATACATGAATTAAACTGCATGCCGCATGTGGGTTACTTGAGGGAGAAATGCTGCGAGCACCTGCAAGTGTCCACATCTGAAAATGCTGGATTTACCTTCTCCTAACGGCAATCACGATACCAACTGCCGTGGGCCCGCTGTCTGTGCAGTGGGGCGTATATACATATCACCTACTGGCGGTCGCCAGTAGATAGTTATAGTTACAACCTAGTTTCCAGTTTCCAGTTTTTGATTTGCTAATAACTTTGGTGTTGTTTGATGAATCTTTGCGAAATTCTCCCAAATAAAAGTCTATCCAGGTCAGCGCCTATCTTGAAAGTTTGGGGGTGATTCATCAAGCGGGGGCTGAGTAAAAAGGGGGGTCCCTAAACGCATTTTCCCCTTGTTAACTTCCATAGAAAATTTAGCAACGAGCTCCAGCCCGAACTGCTGAACGGAATTACCCCAAATTCAAAGAATAAGAGTAAAAAAAATAATTCCCCATTGGAAACTTTGTGCAAGGCTAGAGCCGAAACTACTGAACAGAATTACCCCAAATTTGGCAAAAAGGTAGTGCTTGGATAAGAAAGTGACCTATTGGTTAAATGGTGTAAATCCGTTCAGTAGTTGCTGAGAAATTAGAAAAATAAAAGTTTCGATATCTGGGCAGAGCCTAAGTCCCGAGCACGAGCTTCACTGTGATTGGCTGTCAACACTCCAAGCCAGGAAGTGTTGGCAGCCATCTTGTGACTCGTTAGAAGTGAGTCACCAGAAAACAGAGAAACAAAGGTATAAAACAAGAGAAGGGGGCATTTATTTTCCCGTGTTTTATTTTAATGAGACCCCGGGGTGGGCTAGGTCCTGGGGGCATTTCTTAAAAAAGAATAGCAGGGGCTCGCCGGGGTTGCGGGGGCCCGCTGGGGTCCCCGCAGACCCAGGGCTTCACTCATGTTGGGAGGGGGGTTGCGCGGCCCCTCTCCTGGAGTCCTCCATGTGCTTATCACTTTGGTGTCGTTTGACGAATCTTTACTGAATTTTCCAAAAAGTTTCTCTTTTTTGATCAGCTCCTATCTTGAAAGCTTAGGGGTGTATTGAGGACGTACTAGGTTGGTTGTTGATTGAAAGCAAGTTTATTGCGAGATATTTGCACCCACAACTGGAGCCATACAGCTGCGAGGACATATTACAGGGTGATTGGTCAAGGGGGGGGGCTGAGAAAAAAGGGGGGTCCGAAAAAGTGTTTTCTCAATGCATTTTCCATAGGAAACTTTAGACAAGACTACAGGTCAAACTGCTCAACGGAATTACGCCAAATTTGGCAGGGAGAAAGGTCTTGGTCCAGAAAGCGCGCCTTTGTTGAAATGGTGTAAATCTGTTCAGTAGTTTTTGAGATATTACAGGAAAACAAGATATATATATATATGTGGAGGGTGCCTAACTCCCGAGCACGAGCTTGCCTCTAATTGGCTGTTAACACTTCAAACCAGGAAATGTTCTCTGATTGTCTGATAACACTTCAAACCAGGAAGTGTTAGCAGCCATCTTGTGCCTCGCAGCGAGTGAAAATATAAAAGGAAGGTCCCGGGGGCAATTTAATATACCGGAGCTCTGTCTGTGCGAGATACCCCTATCATGCTGCGTCTCCCTACATCAGCAGGTAACGCACCCTTTTACCCCATTAACAGCATACGTCCAACAACATTCTTGGGCCCGCAAGTCTCCCTCTGCAAACCACTTGTCGACTCACAGCTCTTCAGGTGCGAGTTCTCTGGCCCGAAGTTGTTTCTGTGAAGCCAAGACTGGAAATATATTGCAGGTCTCTCTCTGCGAGATACGCTCTTCACGGTCCCTCTCCCCACATCACTGTTCCGCAGATATCCCTTTTGAAGCCGATGGCCCGCACCTTTCCCTATACCAGTTGGCCCGCAGGTGTTCCTCTGCGAGCTGGCTCACAGCTCTCCCTCTGCGAACTGACGGGCTGCGGTTATCCCTCTATGAGCCTGCCAGCTCCTTGTCTGCCATCCCCCCTCACCACCACCCCCCACAAACAAATGTGACAGTCACGTTAGGGAATGTGGAACGTAAAAAATTGGGTAATGTTGTAGAATTATTAATAAGAAGATGCTTGTGAGGTTGGACGAATAAGAATCTTAGTCATGTATGGATTTACATATGAAACATTTTATTAAAATAAAACAACAACAAATAAAACTATGTGCAGCCATGTTGTGTCATCGCTGGACCATTTGTGAATCACAGCCGGCAAGACAAAAAGAAAGATAAGATGGCACGTCATGCGTCCAGCAAAGGAGAAAAAGAAAGAGAGAAAGAGTGAGAGAGAGGGAAAGAGAGAGAAACAAAGAAAGAGTGAGAGAGAGAGAGGAAGACAAAGAAAGAGAGAAAGAGTGAGCGAGAGAAAGAGTGAGTTACAAGGAAGAGAGAAAGAGAGAAACAGTGTGAGAGAGAAGAAGAGAGAGAGAGAAAGAGTGAGAGAGAGGAAGAGAGACAGAAAGAGTGAGAGGAAGACAGAGAAAGAGTGAGAGAGAGAGGAAGACAGAGAAAGAGAGAAAGAGTGAGAGAAAGAAAGAGTAAGATACAAGGAAAAGAGAGAGAGAGAAACAGTGTGAGAGAGAGGAAGAGAGAGAGAAAGAGTGAGAGAAGAGAGAGAAAGAAAGAATGAGAGAGAGGAAGAGACAGAGAAAGAGAGAAAGTGTGTGAGAGAGAAAGGAAGAGATGGAGAGGGAGCGGAAGTGTTGACACTGGAGAAAATCTTCGCAGCTCACCTTTGTGCCACCGGTGTCTCCCCAACCACGTGCCGGGACATAGTGCACCCTCAAGTTTAGTCATCTGAAAGATAGTATAGAATTAGTAATTGCAGAGTACATACAACTGCACACGCCTAATTCTCTGTTTCACCAATGCGCACTCAGGCTGCTACAGCCCATCCACTCCCATTGCCCAGAGGTGTCTGCGCACTCTTGTGCGCCCAGGCTGCTGCACACTATGCACTCCCACCGCCCAGAGGTGACTGCCCGCTGCTGCGGAAAGAAGCCTCTCTGCTCCCCTTCCGCCACCGGCGTGTGTGTAAGACGGTCCACCATGTGCCGAAGCAACTTTCTCGTTGTCAGGATGGCCACGCATCATCGCAGGTTTTACACGCGTTCAGCTGTGGTGGTGTTGGGGGGATGTCGATTTGTAAATCACAGCCTGTTAGATAAAAAGCAAGGTAAGATTTTGCATCATGCATCCATCAAAGGAGAGAGAAAGAGAGAGAGAGCAAGAGAGAGAGAAAGAAAGAAAGAGTGAGAGGATGACAGAGAGAAAAAGAAAGAAAGAGTGAGAGGAAGACAGAGTGAAAGAGAGAAAGAGTGGGAGTGAGAGGAAGAGCGAGAGAAAGTGAAAGAAAGAGTGAGAGGAAGACAGAGAAAGAATGAGAGACTAAGAGAGAGAGTAAGAGCGAGAGAGAGGAAGAGAGAGAGAGAAGGAGTGAGAGAGAGGAAGAGAGAGAGAAAGAGTGAGAGAGAGTAAGTGAGAGAGAAAAGGGTGAGAGAAAGGAAGAGAGAGAGAGAAAGAGTGAGAGTGAGGGAGAGGTAGAGAGAGAGAAAGAGTGAGAGAGAAGAAGAAAAAGAGAGAAAGAGTGAGATACAAGGAAGCAAGAAAGAGAGAAACAGTGTAATAGAGGAAGAGAGAGAGAAACACTGTGAGAGAGAGGAAATGGGAGAAAGAGTGAGAGAGAAGAAGAGAGAGAAAGAAAGAATGAGAGCGAGAGGAAGAGACAGAGAAAGAGAGAAAGTGTGAGAGAGAGAAAGGAAGAGATGGAGAGGGAGAGGGGGTGTTGACACTGGAGAAAATCTTTGCAGCTCACCTTTCTGCCACTGGTGTGTCTCCAACCACGTACCGGGACATAGTGCACCCTCAAGTTTAGTCATCTAAAAGATAGTATAGAATTAGTAATTGCAGAGTACATACAACTGCCCAGCCTAATTCTCTGTTTCGCTGCTGCGCACTCAGGCTGCTGCACCCCATCCACTCCCACTGGTCGGAGGTGTCTGTGCACTCTTATGCGCACAGGCTGCTGCACACTATCCACTCCCACCACCCAGAGGTGGCCCACTGCTGCGGAAAAAGCCTCTCTGCTCACCTTCCACCACCGGCGTGTGTGTAAGAGGGTCCACCACATGCCAAAGCAACCTTCTCAGGTGCTGCGTACTCACGGTAAAGCAGAGTCAGAGACGTTTTAATGCATGGGCAAAGTGGGCTCTGGCCCAGGGCCCCATCCTTTCAGGGGGCCCCCTGACAGAGTCAGCTCTGTTCTCCAGAGTTTTGCCCCAATGATCTTGAATATTTCTTAAACAAATTGTTTTAAATACTATATTCCTTTAATTTATTTTTATGTACCTGATGTGTGAGAGTCTAGTACAGCCATTTTGCAGAGAAATGTTGGGTTTATGTTTCATGCAATATACATAAAATAATTTTCTTTAAGATCAAAACAAGGCCTAACATATAAAAAATAGGAGGGCGTCACAGATTATTTGCAGTAATATTGGTGAGCTGCTGCTGTGTTACAATATTGAAAACACACATAACTATCCCTGAGTATTAAATGTAAACACATTTAGGGCCTTATTTATGAGAAGTGATGCATCGCTGTGTGAAAACAGGGATGCGTCACTTCTTAGCACGCCCTCCTTGCGACATGATGGATGCGTCATATTTACTGTATGATGCATCATGTTGCAAGGAGTTACAGATACAGCAGTATTTGACGTATTTGTAGGCGCACAAGTTAAGCATTGCTGGGGTGTGTCTGGAAATAGACGCAGCTCCAGTTGTGTGTCCTTTCACATGGGGCAAGCCCCATGTGAAAGGCCCTGAATCAGTATTACACCAGCTGTGAGGCAGGTGTACGATATTGACACAATGGTGTCCTAGAAGTGCCGCACTGAGTTCTCATAGATTTCAATGCGCCACTTCTACGAGGCTTTTTGCTGGGCAACACCCACCCTGCATACATTATACCTGGCGCAGGTATAATGTGGTGCAGGGGTTTGCAAAGTGACGCATCTGCCTAGATGCGTCACTTTGTAAATAGGGCTCAACATGGCACATTTTTTTACGCTGCCAGTGTCACAAAACATGACGCACCAGCGGCATAAAAGGCCCTTAGAATTTGAACAAGTGTTCCTTTGCACTGTCAGGGACCTAATGAAATGAAATAGTGTACGAGCGCAGCTACTCAGACTAGAGTGTCCTGGCACGTGACATCGGGAGGAAAACATGTGTAAATGTTCTTCCTGAAAGAGAGTAGGTCTGTGGTTAGTATCAGAGAGGCTATTCCACAATTTTGCGCCTAGAAAGCAGAGAGATCTGCCTCAAGTGTGGGCAGGGCATATTTTAGGCACGATGGCTAGGTTGGCATTGGAAGATCTTAGGGGTCTAGATGTTGTGTAGTGATTAACTCGCTTATTTAGGTAGCCGGCTTCTAAGCCGTGGAAAGCTTTAAAGAAGATGGTCATCGCTTTGAAGTTGATCCGTTCTTTTATGCGGAGCCAGTGTTGAGACTTAAGAATAGGAATAGGTGTCATACTAGATCTGGGTTTAGGTCTCAGGATGGGTCTGGCCGCCGCGTTTTGTACTACTTGTAGGCGCTGGATAAGGGATTTGGGAAGACCTAAGTACAAGCTGTTGACATAGTCAAGCTTTGATGTCACTAGAGCCTGCACCGCGATCTTTCTGCTCTCAAGCGGTAATAGTGGCAGGAATTTTTTTAGCATCCAGAGTATGCCAAAGCACGCCTGTTAGGTTTTGGATTTGAAAGTGCATGGAGAGTGTCTTGTCTATGACAATTCGTAAGTTTTTGACTTTCTCCTTTTCCGCGGGCGAGGGCAGCAGATCTTTTGGCCACCAAGTGCTCCTGTCAGGTGTTTCTGGCTTACCAAAGAAAACAACCTTTAGTTTTGTCCGGATTGCACTTCAGCTGATAGATCTTAAGCCAGTTAAAAACCTTTGTGAGACAAGACCTAATCATTGCCCCGTCAAAGTCGGTTCCTTTTTCACACGTAAAAATCAGCTGAGTGTCATCAGCATAGGAAACAATTTTGGTACCCTCTTCCTCTACCAGAAATACAAGGGGGATAGATATATAATAAAAAGGGTAGGACTGAGAATGGAGCCCTGAGGGACACCTACATTCATGGCCGGAACTGGGGATGAGAAAGGGGGGAGCCAGATGTCCGGAGATCTATTTGCCAAGAAGGATGACATCCATGTTCAGGCAGTCTCCCCAGGCCGATGTTAGCAAGTCTCTCCAGGAGCCTCTCATGTGGGACTGTATCGAAGGCAGCCGACAGATCGAGCAGTATCAATATGTCCTTGCCTCCCTGGTCCAGCTTACCCTTGAGAAATTCAGTCACTTCCAGCAAAGCGGAACTGTAATTAGCCCTAAAACCGGATTGGGACTCATGAAGGGGCTTCCCATTTTCAATGTGTTTTTGGAGGGCCTTGTTTACATGCTTCTCTAATACTTTGGAGAGGGCAGGAAGAAGAGAGATTGGCCTGTAGTTGGCAGGGTCCTTCGGTTTGGCGTTCGCCTTTTTTATCAGTGGAAGAATCTTAGCATTCTTCCATAATTTCAGCATGTTGTCTGAGGAGAGGGAAGCATTAAAGAGCTGGTTTTCCGTGGGGTTTATGGTGGGAGCTAATAGGTTCAGGATATTCGCTGGACATGGGTCGGTAGGAGAGCCAGACTTAATGCTTTGGGGAAGGGTCAGTGACTCTTCAAGCTGAAACTCAGGGAAAGCTAGTAAAGATGGAGGATCCAAGAGGTGAAATTTGCTATTAGAACTAAGGTAGAAGGTCAGTTCTTCCTCTGAGATGTTAGTGAAGGCTTGTTGGATAACGGACATCTTTTTGTGGAAGATTTGAGCTATTTGCTTAACCCATTCTTCCTTGCATGGCCCTTCCTTTGTGCCGACTGTCAGGGCGGTAAAGGATTTGACTATGCTAAAGATTTCCTTACTCTTAATTTGGGCATTTTTTATCTTGGTTTGAAAGACGTTTTTCTTGGCTGCCTTCACGAGAATGTAATTAGCTTTAAGTTATCTTTATACACCTTCCTGTCCTCAAGTAGATGGGATTTACGCCATTTCCATTCCATTTTTCTACAATTTCTTTTTCTGGATCTGAGGGAATCGTTAAATCATGGAGCTGGTGGGGCCAAACTCTGAGGAGCGCGCAACAACCAGTACCGCTGCATCAATGTTGGTTCGGAGCCATGAATCTATTGAGGGCGCATCCGAGTCAGGGCAGCCAGACAGCTCCGGTGAGGAATGACCGAGTGCATCTGCGAACATCGGAATGGGTATTTTATGGAACGTCCTGTAATTAGGGACCCTCTGCCCTGCGTTAGCCCGAGGGGCTGTGGCAGAGTTGGGAATGACGAATTTTAATAGGAGGTGGTCAGAACAGATAATGGGAAGAGGTAGGCTTACTGATATGTCAAAGTTGTGAAAGATTTGATCTAGGGTATGGCCCTTCTCATGGGTGGCCGAAGAAATAGATGGAAACATGTTGCAGGCCTGCAGAGTCTCCAATAAGGAAATTATTTGAGGGTCTTTTCCATTGTCCATATGTATATTGAAATCTCCCAGAATAAGGCAGTTGTTGTATTTTAAGGCCAGGAAGGTGGTGGCTGTATTAAGCGTACTAATAAAATTTCCAATGGCACTGGGAGGTCTGTAAATCAGAAAACCAGCTAAGCTATGATGGGGGGGATAAGGTACAGCGGAAGCCTAAGGACTCTGCGCCCTCGATGTTTTCCATCAGGATGGGAGAGCAGTGTAGTTTTTTATTGTAAATTATGGTGACACTACCCCCTTCCTACTCGGCCGGTCCCTCCTAAGGATTTTATAACCCGTAGGGATGGCCGAGGTGATAGTAGGGTTGGAGGCTTCAGACAGCCAGGTCTCAGTGAGAAATAAAAAATCAGGCTGTTCGTCTAAAAGTAGGCAATAAATGTGTGGTTCATGCTTTTGCATAGAGCGACAATTTAAAGGGTGGCCTTTTTTCGTATTGTTTTTACACTTATTGTTGCGTGGGAGGATCCTGGGTGTGAGTTTCCTGGGCTGGAGGAGAGACAAGTTGCACCTATTGCATCAAAAGTCTACCTCCAAGCTCGGATCAGCCGCTGTACACTGACATAATGGTAGCCGCCTAAGGCTAAGCAGTTTTTCCCTATTGTAATATAGTGGAAGAAACTCACCGGAGGGGAACTGGGCAGCATGGCCGGCGCTGGACGCCTCCAGAATGCCTCTAAGCGCAGACGGGCTTGCCTTTGGTGCGCCTTCGGTGCGCCCGCTGCGCGTGTCTGTTTGCATCGGGAATATATAGGGCAATACCAATGATGCAAACTGGGTCGCTAACGCAGCTGAAGAAGTGGAAACTGAGTGGGCAGTAGTGTGGAGCCTGATAGTAGCCCCAGCCCTCCGCACAATCGGCGTATCAGCCGTGGCGGACCAGGACTGGAGGAAAAGCGAGATGTGAATCGAAGCAGCTAAGGAAGTGTAGGCAAGCAGAATCAAGTAAAGTGCAAGTGTGCGTAGGTAGGAGAAATTGTTAAAAAGCACAGAGTAAGTAAGCCACACATATACAATTTAAAAAGAATTAAAAACATAGTAGCATGGCAGGAAACACTAAATCCTACCACTGTCAGCTGCGAGCGTCTGTTTGCATCGGGAATATATAGGCTAATGCCTATGATGAAAACTGGATTACTAACACAGCTGAGGAAGCGGAAACTGCGTGGGAAACAGGGGCTCAAATTGGAACATAAATTCAAAGTTGATCTGAACAGGGGCCCCCAAAATATGTTTGGCCCAGGGCCCCCAAAATCCTTAAGATGTCCCTGAGCAGAGTTCACAATTCTCAGTAGGTGTTGATTGTCAGGATGGCCACGCATCATCGCAGGTTCCACACGAGTTCAGCTCTGGTGGCACTGAGCGGTGGGAGTTCCGTGTTGGGGGGGCCTCAATTCGTGAATCACAGCCTGTTAGATAAAAAGCAAGATAAGATTGTGTGTCATGCGTCCATCAAAGGAGATAGAAAGAGAGATAGAGAAAGAAAGAATGAGAGGAAGACAGAGAGAAAAAGAAAGAGTGAGAGGAAGACAGAGAGAAACAGTGAGAGTGAGAGGAAGAGAGAGAAAAAGAAAGAAAGAGTGAGAGGAAGACAGAGAGAAAGAGTCAGAGAGACGAAGAGAGAGAGAAACAGTGAGAGAGAGGAAGAGAGAGAGAGGGAAAGAGCATGAGAAAGAGGATGAGAGAGAGAAAGAAACAAACAGTGTGAGAGGAAGAGAGAGAGAAAGAGTGTGAAGGAGAGAAAGGAAGAGATGAAGCGGGACAGTGAGTGTCCATACTGTGGACAAAACCCTCACAGCTCACCTTTATGCCACCGCTGTGTCTCCAACTATGTGCCGGGACCTAGTGAAGCCCTCAAGCTCCCACATCTGAAACATAGTACAGAATTAGTAATGGCAGAGTATATACGACTGCGCATACCTAAATCGATGTTCCGCATTTGTGCATCCAGGCTGCTGCACATCATCCACTCCCTCCACCCAGAGGTGTCTGCCTGCCCCTGCGCACCCAGGCTTCACTGCTCACCTTTCCGCGGACAGGGCATCCTCCACATCATGCAGCCCCTCTCCGCAGGCCACCAGGTCTCACATTTGGTGCTGCGTCTTGATTTTACCATGGCAGAGGACATACCAGTGCAGGAGCCATCATCGCAGGTTGCACACCCGCTCAGCCTTTACGGTGCCTCTAACTCAGTAACCAGCCAGGCGACACCACGTGGCGGTAGGCCTGCGCTGTCTGATGGCTCAGGTCTAGCAGGGTACATAAAACCTGGGCTGTCCAGACTGCCAGGATGGGCCATCACCGCAGCCTGCACACCCGCTCAGCAGTTACGGTACCCGTACCTCAGTGGACCAAAAGTCACCGTCCCGTGCCGGTGTGCCTGTGCCGGCCGCAGTGCGTCTGGTGCGAGCAACTCAAAAATGGAGTAGAGCACGTGCGCCCGGTCTTTTTTATTGGCAGGGTCCAATGGCGCCTGAGCTGTATGGGTATGGTGTGGATGTATACTAGCCGTGAGGGAGTGGCTGTGGCATACTGACAACCAGGGTGTGACCAGCAGATCACTTCAATGAAAATCTGGGCCATGTAGCGTTGTTGTCCTTCCCTGTAAGTGTAAGTAGATTGGGCTGGCCTGGCGTATGCCAGTCCTGCATGAGGCTGTGAAGAATGACTCCGGAGTTATAGGCGTGGCTCCATCGTGAGAAATGGAGAAATCAACTGATGCGCCGCGGGTGTTCTTGTTGTAGTGCTGCCGTCACTCGGGTCGCAAGTGTCAATGCGCCACTCTGTGAGCCAAGCCCACAACATGGCCAACATGGAAGGTATGGGGAATCACTGACCCTACATTCATCCATAGTTCCACACAAGAAAGATGGTGGACATGACATATCTGTGTGGATGTGAATGTTTATTGAACATTCAGTGGAGTATTGCAGCTGTAGCAATACAGGGCCATGCAAAGCCCAAATTTCAGTTTTTGGGACGTGGAGGGCAGCCAATTAGAGACAAGCTTGTTGTCGGAGTTAGGCTGCGCCAACATATGTACTTATACAATCACTCCGCCAATCCAAACACACTTATAAATTACCTATACACTCTCCTTGCAGTACTCTAATCGTCCAATCTCTACGTACGTACTTGTACAATGACCGAGACAAAGTTACATAACCAAAGTTTTCTCCCACTGTCAAAGGTAAGTTGCTTGCATACACTGTCCAGAGCACAATGTAATGTGGTAGGGGCCAGGGACAGCATGTTGCATACATAATGAACACACGGACACAGATAGATAGTGGAACTGGCTACGGGCACATGTGCTCGACTCCTTTTTATTACCAGGGTCACATGTCCAGTGATGTCTGTGCTGGATGCGCGTGGTGTGAGTGTAAGCCAGCCCTCTGGGAATGGTTGGTGCTGGCAACAAGTACAACAGTAATCATTGGATCAGACACAGAGATTCAATCATAAAGGGTCAATGATTTGTGCTGCACTAAGGTAGGGGCACCAGATGTGAAATAATACACAAAAGATTTTATCGTAAAGGGTCCCTGACTTGTGGTACACTGAGGTAGGGGCACCAGATGTGAAATTATACACAAAATAGTGCATCATAAAGGGTCCATGAGTTGTGCTGCATTGAGATAGGGGCATTAGAAACATTCAGCGTGTGAGCAGCCAGCGATGATGCGTGGTCCGGGCAGGCCGCACTGGGAGCAATGTCTCTTGCCTACTGAACTGCGTAATCTACAATTGCGACTCGATCTGAATTGTGAGCCCTGCAGTCCGCTATGTAGATGGAAGGCAGTAGTCAGCACAGACATCGAGGAATGCTTTTTGTCACTTCCTCTTGACAAAATCTGAGGACATAGAGTACAATTCTGTCTGCAATTAATAAATTATGTCTCAATGTAAATTGTGATCTCTGCTGACCGCAGTGTAGGTAACAAAAGATGAAATATGTATGGAATACATTGTTGAAATGTGTAGGTTTCAGGGACATTATAGTTAATTGCCTACTGAACTCTGAAATTATTGAATCAAGACTGAATTTGAACAGTGAGCTCTGCTGGCCGCAATGTAGACTGCCATTCATTGTTCCTTTGGACTTGCAAGATGAATTTAGTCATTGTACTAAAGCTATAATTGATATCAAAAAAGTTCTTGAAGCAAGGATACTAAAAGGATATTGTGTAGGTTTCAGGGATGTTGTAGTTAGTTGCCTACTGGACTCTGTAATTAATGAATCAAGACTCAATTTTAATTGTGAACCGTGCTGACCGCAGTGTAGGCCAGAGGCAGCGGTCAGCAAGGGCCCATAGCCCTGTGGCGTTGAGTTGAGCTGCACAGTTAGTGGCATCAGAAGCATTCAGCGTGTGCGGAGCCTGCGATGGTGCGTGGTCCGGGTGGGCCGCACTGGTAGCAATGTCTTTTGTCTAATGAATTCTGCCTTAACAAGGCTACGTTGCGATGACTTGTGGTGCAGTGAGTTAGTGGCACCTGAAGCAACCAGCATGTGCGCACCCTGTGATGATGCGTGGTCCGGGCGGGCCACACTGGTAGCACTGTCTTTTGTCTAATGAATTCTGCCTCAGTAAGGCCACGTGGCAGTGACTTGTAGTGAACTGAGTTAGTGGCACCTGAAGCACTCAGCGTATGCGCACCCTGCGATGATGCGTGGTCCGGGCAGGCCGCACTGGTAAAAATGTCTTGTGTCTAATGATTTCTGCCTTAATAAGGGCATGTGGCATTGACTTGTGGTGCACTGAGTTAGTGGTACCTCTGGCGCTCACCGTGTACGCAGCCTGCGATGATGTGTGGTCTGGGCGGGCCGCACTGGGAGCAATGTGTCTTGCCTACTAGACTTCGTCATCTGCAATGGCGACTCCATCTGAATTGTGAGCCCTGCTGTCCGCAGTGTAGATCGAAGGCAGTAGTTTGTACAGACATAACTCTGCAGTGCTGTGCCGCTGTGTTCGCAGGGGGCCTGTGTTGAGGAGGCCCACGGTCATGGCGGCACCCACGTGGCAGGGTGAGGGCCGGTGCTCTGGCAGACGCGTTGGCCTGCACACTCGAGCCCCAGCCTATTTATTCACACTTCTACACTTCTACACTGGAGTGGCGTACGTTGGACCAGCCCACTGCGCTTCTGCTTACAGGGGACGACGACACATGTACATGACCGAGATATTCCCCACTGCCTGAGGTAACATGGTTGCGTCCACTGTCCACAACACCACAAGCACCAGCAGTATATGTACACATGGAGAGGTTTGTGCTCTGCATAGTGAGGCCTGTCCAGCACATGACCGCTACACTTGGTATTGTGTGCATTATTATTGGTGGGTGACTTGCGTCCTTCACACATGTTTGGTTGCCACATCTCGCAACATTCAGCTATTGTGTGGCTGAGGGGCCCTGCCGTTTTTGGAAGGTTCGCTGTCCTGGTGTGCGCTGCCTCAGTGGTAGTAGGAGGGGTCCGAGGGGAGGTCTTGAGGATGGTGGCAGTGGGTGTTGTGGCCTTCTTGGGTGTGGGAGGTGCATGATCAGTAGCTCTATGGCATGAGTTGGTCTTCAGATGTGATTCTGGGCTGGGCTCCCTTTCACACTGTAGGTAGTCGTCCTACTTTACAACAGTAAAAGGCAGATGTTACATTCCTACTGCTAACGCAGCTTATCGCCTGTTTTATTATTATTATTAGCATTAGTTGTTGCTTCCATTTGTGGCGATTTTTTTTGTGCGGAAGCTATTGCTGGAAAACTGGCGATATCGGCTGTTTTAACCAGGTTGAGAATGGAATGATAATTTAAAATGACTGAAAAAACCATAGGTTTAATGAACATTATAATTAGAAATTAGCATTTAAAAAACCTTTGAAATTCACTGAAAAAACCATAGGTTTCAGGGACGTTATAGTTACAAATTATCATTTTAAAAACCTTTGAAATTCACTGAAAAAACCATAGGTTTCAGGGATGTTATAGTTACAAATTAGCATTTAAAAAACCTTTGAAAGTCACTGAGAAAACCATAGGTTTCAGGGACGTTATAGTTAGTTGCACATTTCACTCGTACAAAACAATAGAAGTTTTGCCGTTATAGTTAGTTGAGCTAACTATAACTCACGCCCCCGCAATGCTCTGCTGATTCACATTTTACTTCATTCATGACATGGTCAGTGACATCACTGATGACTTCACTGATGACATCCCAAATGACATCACTGATGACATCACTAATGACATTATCCATGTGAAAATCTGATGCACCTCCTCATACCTTTTTTTTTTTTTCTTTTTTTTTTTGTCCTCATTGCTACCATGGTTTCAGTGCCATACCAGATTACCCTACAGTCAGCTGTCTCAGTTCAAAAGAACTGGCAGGGATATATGACCAAGGAAGTGAGTAGAAAATATCCCTCAGCAATTGCAGTTTCAATCTTGGAAGGCGAAGAACCAGGCATTTCCCTTCTTGTAAACCACCTTGGTGTAAGTGGCAACCAAGTCAGCCCGGGCTAGGACCAGGTATGGTACAAATGGCTAGAACACCATAATAGGGTAATCATCGGACCCGGGGAAAAAAAAAAAAAAAAAAAAAAAAACCCCGGGTATTTCAGTGTACCCATGGCAACAAATACCAAAAAGCTCTTTTGCTCTGATTACCAGCCCTAGCCAGGTCCATACGTGATGTATATATGACGGAGGCCTGCCATTCGCCGAAGGAAGGAGGGGACACGTCCTTCCATTTCTTGCAGATCTCCCTTCTTGCCAACAAAATCGTATAGAACACTAAATTTTTGGCTGCACCTTGAGCTCCTTCCAAAATCCCGAAGATCACAAGAGGTAAGTCAATGTTTACTTTAACACCCAATGAAGTAGTTAGAAAGTTACTGATAGCTGCCCAGTATGACACTAAACTGGGGCAGTCAAAAAACATATGGGTGTCTGGTGCCGCCAGAAACCCACATCTGGAACAAGCAATTGAGTTACCCTCGGAAAATTTAGATAGTCTAAGAGGAGAATAATATGCCCTATGCAGTGTTAGCAAGTGGTTCCTCCGTAACCAAGAAGGCTTAACTATGCTGCACAAAAGGCCGAATGAGTCTGTCCAAAGATTTTGTAAGTTTGGGCCAGAGATTGAAGGGCTCCAAAGTGAATCAGGCAGATCAAAGACTCCATCCGTTTCCTCCAACAAAAGATTATACCACTGTGAGGTCTCCTTTTTTCCCACGGGGTTGTTCATCAAGTTGTTTATGAGCAGGCTATATCCTCCAAGTGGAAACGTATTTCTTTCTAAGGCTTGAGATTTGTAGGCCTGAGTCCAACTATGTATTTGAAGGTATTTAAGTCTTGACAGATTAGGGCCGATCTTAGCCAGAAGATGTTCCCATGAAAGCAGCTCCCCGTCAAAAAAAAGGTCTCCCCAGACCTCTAAGCCTGCGTCTCTTATTGGAGCAGCTAGAATGTCTTCAAGCCAAACAGGGTTTTCAGGGAGACCCCATAGCGGCGTCCTTTCACAAAAGTAGCTTACTTTTATCGATCTTGTGACTTCGGCCCATAATTTTGCCAAGCCTTGTAGTACCTTCAGTTTGATCTTTTTGAAGTACTTGGGGTTGCCGAATTTAAATAGAAAGGCTGATTGACTAGCTTCTTCCCCTTCTAACATGGCTGAAAACATTAGACCCACCCCGTAGTCTGTAGGTATTTTTAACAACATGCGGGAATGAGTTAACTGGAAGGCCCAAGCATATAATTTCAAGTCCGGGGCTGCCAAGCCCCCTTTGTCCCTTCGCCTTCTAAGCTTTTTCCAAGAAATCCTTGCCTGTTTGTTGTTCCAGATAAAAGATGTTATGTCTGACTGCAATTTAACTAAACAAGAATAATCAAAGTGCAAGGGAATGGTACAAAACAAAAACGAAATTTTAGGAAGGATCGACATCTTGATTAAGTTGACCCTCCCAATTAAAGATAGTGGGATATGAGACCATGAGTGTAGTAACCTACGGCATTCTTTAGCTACCGATGTTAAATTAACTTGAGCTATTTTTTCTATGTCCTTCCCTATCTGTAGACCCAAATATCTCATCGAGGAGCCCGTTTGTAAGTCTATAGCTTGCCCTTCATGATTCCAAACAAGCATCTCGGTTTTAGTATCATTAATTTCGTAACCGGAGACTTGACCAAATGAACGAGCAATCCTTAAAATTATAGGGAGTGCAGAGCCAACATCTGAGGTAAGAATAAGCACGTCGTCAGCAATAGGGCTACTTTCCTCACCCACCCTTTATACGAGAATGGCTTAATAGAAGTCTCCTCCCTCAGTTGTTGCGCAAAGGGTTCGATATAAAAATCAAACAAAAGGGGGGAAAGTGGGCAGCCCTGCCGTGTCCCCCTAGTGATGGTAACAGGGTCAGACAGATCTCCATTGACCAAGAGGCGTGCTACAGGATTATGATATAACAAGCCAATTGCCCTACGTATCCCATCCCCCACGCCAAACTTAGCCAAGGCCCCCGACAGGTACACCCAGTTAACTCTATCGAAGGCCTTGGTCGCATCCAACGTGAGGGCGGCCAAAGGAAGGGTCCGAGCCGATGCTATATCTATGGCACCTATTAAATCATAGGTTAGCTCGAATAATTGTCGCCCCTTAACGAAACCCTTTTGGTCCGGATGGAGAACCAGAGGCGCAATCACAGCCAACCTAGATGCCAAGATTGTGGTAAAGATCTTGTAATCCACATTCAGGATTGAAATTGGCCTATAAGAACCACAAGCCGTCTTTGGTTTCCCTGGCTTCAGAATAAGGGTGATTGAGGCATTATCCCAGGAATCTGGCGGAAGCTGACCTTCCAGTAGGATTTGGTTAAAAAGAACGGTGAGGAATGGAACTAATTCTATTTCAAGGGCTCTATAGATTTCTGCCGGCAGACCGTCAGGTCCAGCCGCCTTCCCCTTCTTACTTCTTTTAATGGCAGATCTTACCTCATCCTCAGTGATAGCTTTATCTAAAGATTGAGATTGCTCGGCAGATAGTGAAGGTAAATTGATGTCCCTTAACCAACCCTCAACAGACTCTGGCGAGATCTGCTTATCCTCCTCATAGATTACTTGAAAGTAATCTCTGAAGGCTGCCCTGATGTCCTCATCTGAAGAGAAGATGATGTTATCTACCATTATTGCAGCGATGTTATTCCGCACCAGATCAGTTTTGGTTTTCCAGGCCAGTAATTTCCCGGCACCTTCAGTGTATTCAAAATGGGCCAACTTACTGGCTTCCCATCTTTGTTGAAGTCGAAGATTTAATAAAGAACTCAGACTACCCTTCAAAGTCACTAATTGATTATGGAGAGTGGGCAGATCTAAACCGGAATCCATACAGTTGGAATCTATATCTTGTTGTATTTGAGATATCTGATCTTCAATAGAAGTGACTTCCTCTCTATGCAACTTCCTACGGTATGAAACTTTCCCAATGATAACCCCTCTCAAGAAAGCTTTAAACGAGTCCCAGATTATCCTAGACGTAGCTGAGCCACTGTTGGAAATCAAAAAATTATGGGTTTCTGATTTAAGAAAAGTAATATCCTCTACTGATGAGAGAAGAGACCGGTCAAAAGACCAGGAGGTGGAACTCTTTTTAATCAAACTGGCAATCTCCATTACTACCGCTGCATGGTCCGACAGATGTGATGGGAGGTAGCTAATACTCTTTACGGAATCCACCAGCCTCAGACTTATTGAGATGAAATCTATTCTGGACTGGTGGTGATATTTATAGTTCCTGAAAGAGACCCCTTGTTGTTGCCCCGACCTCGCTCTCCAGATATCAACATACCCATATTGCTTCATGGCGCTTTGGAGCAGGGCCCTCGTCTTAGAAAAAACAGAGGATCGATTATTGGGTGATTTGTCCAACAGAGGATCCAGTACGATATTAAAATCGCCTGCCAAGATAATGGGTTCAGGGAAGGTAATCAAATGTGAGAATATAGATTCCAAAATGGAGGGATCGTCCTGATTCGGACCATAATATCCTAAGATTGTACTTTGTTTACCAGATATAACAACTGACACTATGGCCCATCTGCCACCTGGGTCAACTGCCTGTGATATCAGCCTAGCTTTAGCTCCTTTTTTAAATACAATTGAGACCCCTCTTGTATTAGATGTTTGGGTAGTCGAAACTGCAAAGTCTATCCAGTTGTTTTTCTTAATAAGGGTAAGCATTTCCGTGTGAGTTAGGTGTGTCTCCTGGAGCACCAAGACCTGCGCATCCAAATCCCGCAAATATTGCATGATTCTATTAGCTCTGGGCTTGGTGCGGAGGCCATTAACATTCCAGGAGATATATTTTACACTACCCATACTTAAAGGGAAAAAACTGTAAAAACAAAGCCAAGATTACCGTTTGTTGCATTGGTTCCTGAATCAATATATGCCTACTTCCATCTTTAATAGAACTGCTTCGAGCTATGAGGACCATTTTATATTTTTGCCACCCCCCAACCCCCCTCCTACCCCCGTGAAACATCTCCCAGCTACCCCACCCCCCTTGGAAAACCCTTGTGTTATCTAGCCGGAAAATGATCCGGTAGAAGCACCCCTTGACAAGGCTCCCGTCAAAGAGAACCCCCTCTCTTCCAGCGATGGAAAATAAGATATGAAAAATATACGTCGATGATGTAAGCCCCCACCCATGAGGCAGTAGAAAAAAAAAAAAAAGTAACCAAAACATAACTTTGGCCAATTTAGCTGCATGGAGATCGGAGGAGAAAAAGACATTTTTTGTGTTGTAAAAAAAAAAAAAAAAAAAAAAAATATGGCATAAAGTAAGGAGGCTAGACCTATACAGACCTATATGTTAAAGATGAACGCGGTCTATAAGGCTTATCAAGAGAGAGACACCAAGGTTATAACGATGCATATTTAGACTATTTATGCTCCTTGCCTAGAATCAACAAAAGCTCATCGGCTTCCTGCACTGACCTGATGTTATACATCCGATTATTATGCATAACTTTGATGGCTGCCGGAAACATGAGCTGAGCTGTTGCTCCTACTTTCCTAAAAGCGTCCAGTCTCCTCCCAAACTCCCATTGCTTCTCCAATGTAATTCTAGAGAGGTCAGACCTAACTAAGAAAGTAAACCCACTCCCCACAAGAGATTTTTGCTTTAATGCCAAATTTAGGATCTGCTCCTTCAGCACATACGTATGGAAGTTGACCAGAATCTTACGGGGCTTCGATCTCTGGGGATTCCGCCGAAAGGGATCTCTGTGGACTCGTTGTATGTCCATGGCCAACTCCTCTACTGAGTGCTCTAAGCCCAGGGACTCCTTTAACAAAACAGAAATAAAATGCTTTATATCAGAGCCCTCAGAACCTTCCGGAATATTGAGAATCCGTATATTCCCCCGCCTGGCATTATTTTCTAACGACTCCAATCTCTCGTTTAGACTTTGCTCCTCTCTAGTAAGCTTTTTTATATCATCCTTAACTTGCTTCATATTAGTAGAGAGTGCTGCAGAGGTCTCTTCCAAAGCTCCTGTTCTGACATTCAACCCCTCAATCTTATTGTCCAGAGCTTCACAGTGTTTCCTTATCTCTAACTGATTTGCAGAAGACTCAGAAAACCCCTTCCTAATCTCCATCGTGAGCGCAGAGAACATCCCCAACAACGAGGCGACAGAGATGGAAGATTCCGCCTCAAGGTTGGCAGTAATAACACCAGCAGAAGCATTCTGATGCAGAGCCTTGATGTTGACTTCATCCGGACACTCTCCACCAGCTGCCCCTTCCACCACAGATGTCGCTACCACCTGTACATCGGAATTGGATCTTGCCGACCTTGTCAGGTTTAGAGAGGGACTCAAGGGAGGACACTGTTCGATGATAGACAAACCCCCTGATGCCTGAGCTCCCAACACCACCTCTTGACCTGTCCCGGCTTCTTCTAGGCCTTTCACTTGTGGGGTACACTGTAGCGGTGTAGCCGATCCCTCTTCTGTGGCTTCGTCCCTAGCTGGTATGCGGGAGGATAATGATGACCCATTTTCAGATGGAGAGGGGAGAGTGTCTGGGACAATTAAAACCCCTGCCATATTATGATCTTCCACAAGATTGAGAATCTGGGGGACCGCTTTAAAATAAGATCTAAGTGATGGAGTGATCTTGGATCCTAAAGATAGTACTACCTTAGGACCCTTTACTTTGGATTTAGATTTATGTTTGCTCCCTCTAGCCTTGACTTCTGTATTTAGATAGGAAGAAGATTTCCCTCTGACTAGAAACTGAGAATGCTGAACAGTACCTAGAGCTTGTGAAACTACCTCACTTGACTCTTGAATAACCTGCTCCCCATCAGCGGTAAATAAACAGTCAACAAACTCCCCACGAGAAACCTCAGGCCCAGGCGGCAGTTCAGCCAGCGTATTAACACTCTTAGAACTCTCACCACAGAGAAAAAAACTTTTCGCCAACCTTCCTCCCTCGGCTTCTCCCCGAGGAGGCGATATCACAGACTTCTGCAACCCACCTGATGCGTCCTTAGTGGCTACCGCTTTGGATCTAGCCCCATTGGCAGTACCTCGACGTGACTGGACCAGGCTCCGCACCTTTCTCCCCCGCCTTAGCTCCAGCGCGGCTGACCACAGACGCAGCCTCGGCTTCCCCGGGGGCTCTTGCAGTGATGAAGAAAACGAATTTTGGCCGAAAATTAGCTCCTGGGGGGCGTTCTTCAAGGAACACTGAAGCACTCTCGCCACAGTCGAAAAAATGACACACACGGAGCCAGTATGGGGAGAAAAAACTCGGCAAGCACCATCCAGAGAGGAGCCACGCAGGCGAAAGCTGAAGGCGGAACACAGGCAGGCAACGTAACGCGGGGCATCTAATGGAGAAACACAGTATTGCATCTTCGGCGTTCGTTAAAGGGACAACCGCCTGGTGAAAACAAACCCGATCCGAAATGCGTGTTTCTTGATTCAAAATGGAATGTTGAAAACCCCGACAATCTCCATCGCAGACCCTACAACTCTGAACATCAAGTTTCGGTTATAACTTCATCGCATGACGAGGTGGGTTCAACTCCGACGGGAGCTCGCCTCGGGGCGCCGCAGCAGCCTAGTTAGCCGCCGCCATGTTTTCCACCCATAGGTTTCAGGGACATTATAGTTAGTTGCACATTTCACTCGTACAAAACAATAGAAGTTTTGCCGTTATAGTTAGTTGAGCTAACTATAACTCACGCCCCCGCAATGCTCTGCTGATTCACATTTTACTTCATTCATGACATGGTCAGTGACATCACTGATGACTTCACTGATGACATCCCAAATGACATCACTGATGACATCACTAATGACATTATCCATGTGAAAATCTGATGCACCTCCTCATACCTTAATAAAACCTTTGATACACCCACTCTAAAATACAGACTACCATTTTCTAAACAATAGAGACACCAATACCAGTTACTATGTACGCACGCACTGATTCCTAGGTCTACACACACGTCCACTCATTCACCCATACAGTCACTCATACATGCAGTGACTCATCAATACAACACTATTATAGGCACTCATACACCTATACCAACACTCACACACCGCAACTCATCCAGAGATACTCACACATCTAGTCAGTCATGCAAAGAATCAATCACACCTCTATTTACTCAGCTATATAGTTATACACACACAACCTCACTTATTCACAGTGATACTAACATATACTTACTCTCTTATACAATCACTGATACAAGTACACACTCATCCATACAGCACTCTCACAATCACTGACTCTCATGTAAAGTCATTTATATACTCCAACTCTCTCATGCACTGCATTTTACATATGTAGTTACTTGGACATGTAGCACTGAGATATCCAATTCACTCACCAACACACCCATACACACACTCATCCACCCATACAGCTGTTTCCACATGCAATCTTGAACCCATACACCCAGTGAATAAAGAACTCACACATCTATGCACAAAGTCACACACCTCCCACCCACCCACACACACACTCAGGCACCCACACAAATACACAGGCAACCAATCAATAACCCATACAGACACTCATGTAGCTACTCATCAACCAATGCAGCAGCTTACACAGCAATAGACAGACTGATACAGACATTCACACAGTTTAGTCACTAACCCATGAATTCAGACACATTTAATCACTCACTTATACAGTCAGTCACGTACCTACTAAATCCTCCATCCACACACTTATACTCCCACTCATTCTTCAATATACCTTGATCAATATATTTATAAAACATATTTAAACTTTACAGAAACACACAGTCACTGGATGATGTCATCAGTGATGTCATTTGAGATGTCATCAGTGATGTCATCAGTGATGTCACTGGCCATGTCATGAATGATGTAATATGTGACATCATCAGCAGTGCATTGCGGGGGCATGAGTTATAGTTAGCTCAACTAACTATAACGGCCAAATTTCTATGGTTTTGTATGAGTGAAATGTGCAACTAACTATAACGTCCCTGAAACCTATGTTTTTTTCAGTGTATATATATATATATATTGAACAATCCAATTCAAGCGGTACTGAAGAGTCGCTGACACCGTGGGAAATCCATCAAAAAAAGTATTTATTTATTCATACCAAAGCCAAACGCGTTTTGACGGACTTGCCGCCTTGGTCACTGAACACAGGTAAGACATATTTACAGTGCTTAAATACACCTTTGGCTTGTTAACCTATGGCGGTTATTCATGAACATAGAAAGAGTCACTTATTCTGTAACGAGTATTTTTTCAAACAAACAAGTGTATATACAAGTGATACTGATTGCATAAACGTTTAACCTTCCATTGTCAAACATAAACCATAAACATTTTAAACATGTGCTTAAATGTAGTTGAATTAACTCGCTGACCAAGCGATTAAACCCAAGTGGGTAGTGGCTACCTGTGACTCCGAAATAAAGCTTCATACCGCATAAAGGAAAAACAAGCTAGTATTCATTTTAGCTGTACCAGAGGTTTAAACCTGTGTTTTGGAAGAGTGAGCAAAAAACACAAAAAGAAGTCTTTCAAAATAAATGAATAAACACACAGTATAGTATTGCTTCAATGCTATATGTACTATGTTGCATATTGTTAAGCTCTATTCTTTCAGATGTACACTTAGGGCCTCATCCGCGTTAAGTCCATTCGGAATCTTGCTATTGAGTAGCAAAATGTATCTAGATTCGAGTTTGCGCAGAGATAGTAATCTGTTCCCTCCTCGAATATTTTTGGGGACACTGTCTATCACAAAATATGTGAGATCCTCACTTCTACCCCTGTGTATGGTGTTTATGTGACGTGCCACAGGGTAGGATGGATCATCACTATTTATTGCACGTAGATGTTGCAAAATTCGTACGTGTACCTGATGGATGGTACTGCCCACGTACAATTTATCGCAGGTACACTTGAGAACAAACACTGCAAACTCTGTTTTGCAAGTGAAATTGCTGCGGATTTCGAAAGGAGTGTGTTTAAAAGGCAAACTTAGGCTGCGGGTGTTGACCCCAAACTTGCACGCCTTGCATTTGGCACATTTGTAAAATCCATTCCTTGCTTTGAGCCAATCTGTTTTGGTGTCTAGTCTAGGTAATTGCATATGTATATATATATATATATATTCACTGAAAAAACCATAGGTTTCACACACGTTATAGTTAGGAATTAGCATTTAAAAAACCTTGCAAATTCACTTAAAAAACCATAGGTTTCACACATGTTATAGTTAGCTGGACATTTCACTCGTGAAAAACCATTGAAATTCCCCCGTTATAGTTAGTGCAGGCAACTATAACTCACGCGACCGCAATCCTCTGCTGATGACGTCAGATATTACATCACTGTATTTAGACACTTATTTACCCATGTCTTCTTCCATTAATCTTTAGCTATACATATATTACAAATATTTTTTTTTCAGAAAGACACATATGTCATCAGTGATGTAATATCTGATGTCATCAGCAGAGGATTGCCGTCGCGTGAGTTATTCGCGTACCGTACGCGCTGTGGGCGCACCGTGCGCCCACGTTACGCAGTTCGCGGAATTTTTCCGTTTCTACCGTACGCGCACGCCACGCGTACTCTGCGATTTTTCGCAAAAAAATTAAAGGAAATTTTGGCCCTTGGGGGTCCTTCTGGGACCCCCTGACAAAGGCTAGGGGGTCAGGAACTGTCCACTCTGCCCCCTTTTCACGTTCTCCACCTTTGTTTTTCACCCCCTCAGACTGCGAGAGACAAAATGGCGGCCGACACTTCCTGGTTTCAACCGATTCGAATGTTTACTAAGATCTAACAACCAATCAGAATCGTGCTCGCACACGGCAGCGTGCGCGTACGGTAAGTTATAGTTATCTGAACTAACTATAACGGGGGAATTTGATTGGTTTTTTACGAGTGAAATATCCACCTAACTATAACATGTGTGAAACCTATGGTTTTTTAAGTGAATTTGCAAGGTTTTTTAAATGCTAATTCCTAACTATAACGTGTGTGAAACCTATGGTTTTTTCAGTGAATTTGTACGGTTTTTTAAATGCTAATTTATTTATGTATTATTATTTTTTTTATATATTTATTTTACAATAAACTACAATAAACCGCGATTTTAAAAAAAAAAAAAAAAAAAAAAAATTTGAGTTTTTCAGGGTGCGCGCACCCCCGCGATTTAAAAAAATATTTTTTTGGGGCCTTCGGGGTCCTTCAGGGACCCCCTGACCAAGGCTAGGGGGTCAGGAACTCTCTACCCTGCCCCCTTTTCACGTTCGCCACCTTCCTTTTTCACTCTCGCACTGAAAACAAACAAAATGGCGGCCGACACTTCCTGATTTCGACCAATTCGAACGTTGACTAACATGTAACCACCAATCAGAATTACGCTCGCGCACGTTAGGGTGCTCGCACGGTGCTCGCACGGTGCGCGCACCCTGCGCGCGTACAGATATATATATTGATTTAAATGCTATTTTCTCTGGAAATACTGAACAGATTTACACCAAACCTGCAAAAGGCACTTCATGGACCTTATGGCTACCTCTCTGCCAAATTTCACATAATTCTGTTCAGCTGTTCGGGCTGTAGCTGCGACTAAAGTCCCTATGGAAAAATCCATGGGGAAAACGTGTTTTGGGACCCCCCCTTTTTCTCAGCCCCCGCTTGACGAATCACCCCGAGACTTTCAGGGTAGGAGCTGAATGGAGCGCCCCATTAGTTTTGAAACTTTCGCGAGGATTCGCCAATCGGCGCCAAAGTTATTCAAAATAGAATTTTGAGATTTCCTATGGAAACACGATCCTAACTATAACTATCTACTGGCGACCGCCAGTAGATAATATATTATATATATATATATATATATAGCAGTCAACCTTTCCTCAAACGATCCGCTCAATCCTGGATCAAGAAGGGGACGGACTCCGATAAGCTGTACCCAAATTATTTTATTTTTTTGTTTGTGCGCTCTGCCGCCATGACGCGTTTCGGGCTCAACAGCCCTTGATCACATGACGAACCCCTCGTGTGAATCCCTTTTAAAGTGACAGTGCTTAATTTTTTGCCGTTGACATAGAAGAAAGATTTTACCATGATGTAGTTGCTTTTAACATGATAGCTCTAGTCACTTATAATTGTAAAATACAATAATACATTTGTTGCTCATTGCTATATAATTTATACAGTAATGAAGTGAGCTGTAATCTAATGTGAGGCTTGAGCTGTTGACTCATATACCGCTCAGTCTATTCGTGAATGTATAAATACATAATTAAATAAATAAACTGCACATATAAATACATTGCAATACAAATGGTAAAAAAACATGTTAAAAGCAAAAGTTTGTTAAAAACAAATTTCATTTTGAGCAATTGCTAAGCAGCATGGTAATGTTCTAAATGTGCAAAATGGCAAGTAAAGTGCAAAGTTGTGCAAGATAGTGCAATGGAATCACCTGTGCATTTGTTCAATTGTTTTTGGAGACCTTTTTTTCCTTTCTGTAAAACGTGATTCATAGAGATAAAATGTAGGTCAAGGGAAAAGATAAAAACGGGGAAAAGAGGAGAAGAGAGAAAAGTGGCGGGAGGGAAATTACAAATATATTTAAATATATTAAAAAATATCTGTATTGTGTGTGGATAACATTATCTCTTCAGTGGAGAGCCCTGGACCTTGAAATCTAATAAGTTCAAGTTATTTTTATTGTTTCTCAATTAACTATAGATTTCTTACAACCACGTATAGAGATCTTCCGTGGTGTTGAGCCCATGTGGGCTTTTGCTGTCCAGTTCCAGTATGTATTTGGTCTCCAATTTTCTGAGGAGAGCCTCACGATCACCGCCTCTTCTAAGAGGTAGGACGCAGTCAATTGCAAAATATTTAAGGAATTGTATGTTGCTTGCGTGACAATCCCTGAAATGTCGGGCCACCGGATATGAGGTGTCTATATTGGTAATTGCACGTAAGTGCTGGAGAATTCTCTTGTGGACCTGCAGTTTTGTGGATCCCACATACTGCAGTCCACAAGAGCACTCCAGCACGTAAATGGCAAATTCCGTTTTGCAAGACATGTTTTGGTGATCATGTGTGGTTTTTCCTCAAAAGGAGTGATGAAAGATGTTTTGTTTGTTGCGTGTTTACAAGCTTTACAGGTTGGGCACTTGAAAAAACCCCTACGTTTAGTTAGCCAGTTTGTTATAGATTTAATTTCTGGACTGCTATTAACCAAGAAATCACTGGTCGATGGTGCCCTTCTGAAAGTGATGGTTGGGTTGGTAGGGATAATCTCGGTCAGTTGTGCATCTAGGTGTAGCAAATACCAGTTGTTTCTAATGATTTTGCTGAGGCTGTCTTTTTGTTTGTTGTACGTTAGGATTAGTCTTATCTCATCTGTTTTGTTCATGTCAGAATGACTGCTCATGGATTTAATTTTACTGTTGGAAGGTTTGAATAGTAAAACCTCCCTGCTCATGGACCTAGTCTTTTGTATAGCCTCCTCAATGGTTTTTTTGCTATATCCTCTTTGTATGAATCTGTTTTTGCTTTCGTGTTGAGCAATTGCTAGGTCATTTTCGGTGCTGCAGATTCTTCTAATCCTAAGCATCTCACCATATGGGATGCTATGAATAGTGTGTTTAGGGTGAAAGCTTGAGGAATGTAGCGTGGTGTTACCTGCAGTGGGTTTGCGGTACAGTTTTGTTTGAAGCTGGTTATTGGCTACATATACTTTCACATCTAAAAAACAAACCTCTGTACAGTCAATTGTACTAGTAAAATGCAAATTGAGATTATTATCATTGATGTCATCTATGAACTTCAGAGCTTCACTTTCACTCCCACCCCAAATTATAAAAAGATCATCAATGTAACGCATCCATTTTATCACATGATTAGTCATTGTTGCAGCATGTGTCGTTTTTAAAACAGTCTCTTCCCAATAGCCCATGTGGAGGCAAGCATAACTTGGTGAAAAGCTAGCCCCCATGGCTACTCCTCGTAGTTGCTGGTAGATTTGTTGATTAAACATGAAAAAGTTGTTGTTTAAACAAAAATGGATAAGACTGATCAACATTTTGTTGTGCTGATGGAATTGGATCAGTCTATTTGATAAAAAATATTCTACCGCTCTCAGTCCATCTTTATGGTTGATAGAAGTGTAGAGGTTAGCGACGTCCAGAGTTATTAAAAGATAATTGTCATTCCACTGGAAATTGTATATTTGCCTGAGGAAATCAGAGGTGTCTTGGACGTATGAAGGTAGTGCTTGGACTAGATCTTGTAGGAATGAGTCTATGTAGATGGATACGTTTTCTAGTAGACTTTGCTTGGCCGATATTATGGGCCGTCCTGGTGGATTTTGGATGTCTTTATGTATTTTTGGTATATATATATATCATAAAGAAGCAACAGCGTTTCCCCGTTTCCGGAGCCCCAGGCCCTTCAGGGAGGCCTCACCACATGAGCACGGAGCAGCCCACAAACACCACACTGGCAGGAAAGACAGAGTGAGGCCCAATACCTTGGAAGTTGCTTTATTGCAAGAGTCTTTAAAGAGCGTCTGTTTCCTTTTCGCCCAACGTTTCAGCTTTTTGCCTTGATCACGGACAGGAACACAAGCGCCCAGGTGCGCACAGGTGTTATTTAAAGGGTGTATCACGTGTCTACTTTAGTCAATACTACCGTTCCCAAAATGCATCGTGCACATCCTTCAAACTGTAACATGGCAATCCAGAAATGTCTCGTTTCTTCGGTGATATTAACTGGTGCACGAGCATTGATATTTACAAGGAATCGTTTTCAAGTAGACAGGTGAGTTTTAATCCTTGTCGCAAATGTCTTTAAAGTAATTGGCTCATGTAAATAAAAGCATCTTTCAGGCACGATTAAAGCAGGGAATCTTCCCTCTTTAAATCCCTTCCACGCGTCATTCCTTTCGCTAAAATAGACATCCCTTCGTGGGTTGGAATGCGCGAGTGAGCCAGGCTCCTCAGTAAATATCATAAAGAAGCAACAGCGTTCCCCCGTTTCCGGAGACCTTCGTGGGTTGGAATGCGCGAGTGAGCCAGGCTCCTCAGTAAATATCATAAAGAAGCAACAGCGTTCCCCCGTTTCCGGAGCCCCAGGCCCTTCAGGGAGGCCTCAACACATGAGCACGGAGCAGCCCACAAACACCACTCTGGCAGGAAAGACAGAGTGAGGCCCAATACCTTGGAAGTTGCTTTATTGCAAGAGTCTTTAAAGAGCGTCTGTTTCCTTTTCGCCCAACGTTTCAGCTTTTTGCCTTGATCACGGACAGGAACACAAGCGCCCAGGTGCGCACAGGTATTATTTAAAGGGTGTATCACGTGTCTACTTTAGTCAATACTACCGTTCCCAAAATGCATCGTGCACATCCTTCAAACTGTAACATGGCAATCCAGAAATGTCTCGTTTCTTCGGTGATATTAACTGGTGCACGAGCATTGATATTTACAAGGAATCGTTTTCAAGTAGACAGGTGAGTTTTAATCCTTGTCGCAAATGTCTTTAAAGTAATTGGCTCATGTAAATAAAAGCATCTTTCAGGCACGATTAAAGCAGGGAATCTTCCCTCTTTAAATCCCTTCCACGCGTCATTCCTTTCGCTAAAATAGACATCCCTTCGTGGGTTGGAATGCGCGAGTGAGCCAGGCTCCTCAGTAAATATCATAAAGAAGCAACAGCGTTCCCCCGTTTCTGGAGCCCCAGGCCCTTCAGGGAGGCCTCACCACATGAGCACGGAGCAGTCCACAAACACCACACTGGCAGGAAAGACAGAGTGAGGCCCAATACCTTGGAAGTTGCTTTATTGCAAGAGTCTTTAAAGAGCGTCTGTTTTCTTTTCGCCCAACGTTTCAGCTTTTTGCCTTGATCACGGACAGGAACACAAGTGCCCAGGTGCGCACAGGTGTTATTTAAAGGGTGTATCACGTGTCTACTTTAGTCAATACTACCGTTCCCAAAATGCATCGTGCACATCCTTCAAACTGTAACATGGCAATCCAGAAATGTCTCGTTTCTTCGGTGATATTAACTGGTGCACGAGCATTGATATTTACAAGGAATCGTTTTCAAGTAGACAGGTGAGTTTTAATCCTTGTCGCAAATGTCTTTAAAGTAATTGGCTCATGTAAATAAAAGCATCTTTCAGGCACGATTGAAGCAGAAATCTTCCCTCTTTAAATCCCTTCCACGCGTCATTCCTTTCGCTAAAATAGACATCCCTTCGTGGGTTGGAATGCGCGAGTGAGCCAGGCTCCTCAGTAAATATCATAAAGAAGCAACAGCGTTCCCCCGTTTCCGGAGCCCCAGGCCCTTCAGGGAGGCCTCACCACATGAGCACGGAGCAGCCCACAAACACCACACTGGCAGGAAAGACAGAGTGAGGCCCAATACCTTGGAAGTTGCTTTATTGCAAGAGTCTTTAAAGAGCGTCTGTTTTCTTTTCGCCCAACGTTTCAGCTTTTTGCCTTGATCACGGACAGGAACACAAGCGCCCAGGTGCGCACAGGTGTTATTTAAAGGGTGTATCACGTGTCTACTTTAGTCAATACTACCGTTCCCAAAATGCATCGTGCACATCCTTCAAACTGTAACATGGCAATCCAGAAATGTCTCGTTTCTTCGGTGATATTAACTGGTGCACGAGCATTGATATTTACAAGGAATCGTTTTCAAGTAGACAGGTGAGTTTTAATCCTTGTCGCAAATGTCTTTAAAGTAATTGGCTCATGTAAATAAAAGCATCTTTCAGGCACGATTAAAGCAGGGAATCTTCCCTCTTTAAATCCCTTCCACGCGTCATTCCTTTCGCTAAAATAGACATCCATTCGTGGGTTGGAATGCGCGAGTGAGCCAGGCTCCTCAGTAAATATCATAAAGAAGCAACAGCGTTCCCCCGTTTCCGGAGCCCCAGGCCCTTCAGGGAGGCCTCACCACATGAGCACGGAGCAGCCCACAAACACCACACTGGCAGGAAAGACAGAGTGAGGCCCAATACCTTGGAAGTTGCTTTATTGCAAGAGTCTTTAAAGAGCGTCTGTTTACTTTTCGCCCAACGTTTCAGCTTTTTGCCTTGATCACGGACAGGAACACAAGCGCCCAGGTGCGCACAGGTGTTATTTAAAGGGTGTATCACGTGTCTACTTTAGTCAATACTACCGTTCCCAAAATGCATCGTGCACATCCTTCAAACTGTAACATGGCAATCCAGAAATGTCTCGTTTCTTCGGTGATATTAACTGGTGCACGAGCATTGATATTTACAAGGAATCGTTTTCAAGTAGACAGGTGAGTTTTAATCCTTGTCGCAAATGTCTTTAAAGTAATTGGCTCATGTAAATAAAAGCATCTTTCAGGCACGATTAAAGCAGGGAATCTTCCCTCTTTAAATCCCTTCCACGCGTCATTCCTTTCGCTAAAATAGACATCCCTTCATGGGTTGGAATGCGCGAGTGAGCCAGGCTCCTCAGTAAATATCATAAAGAAGCAATAGCGTTCCCCCGTTTTCGGAGCCCCAGGCCCTTCAGGGAGGCCTCACCACATGAGCACGGAGCAGCCCACAAACACCACACTGGCAGGAAAGACAGAGTGAGGCCCAATACCTTGGAAGTTGCTTTATTGCAAGAGTCTTTAAAGAGCGTCTGTTTCCTTTTCGCCCGTTTCAGCTTTTTGCATTGATCACGGACAGGAACACAAGCGCCCAGGTGCGCACAGGTGTTATTTAAAGGGTGTATCACGTGTCTACTTTAGTCAATACTACCGTTCCCAAAATGCATCGTGCACATCCTTCTAACTGTAACATGGCAATCCAGAAATGTCTCGTTTCTTCGGTGATATTAACTGGTGCACGAGCATTGATATTTACAAGGAATCGTTTTCAAGTAGACAGGTGAGTTTTAATCCTTGTCGCAAATGTCTTTAAAGTAATTGGCTCATGTAAATAAAAGCATCTTTCAGGCACGATTAAAGCAGGGAATCTTCCCTCTTTAAATCCCTTCCACGCGTCATTCCTTTCGCTAAAATAGACATCCCTTCGTGGGTTGGAATGCGCGAGTGAGCCAGGCTCCTCAGTAAATATCATAAAGAAGCAACAGCGTTCCCCCGTTTCCGGAGCCCCAGGCCCTTCAGGGAGGCCTCACCACATGAGCACGGAGCAGCCCACAAACACCACACTGGCAGGAAAGAAAGAGTGAGGCCCAATACCTTGGAAGTTGCTTTATTGCAAGAGTCTTTAAAGAGCGTCTGTTTCCTTTTCGCCCAACGTTTCAGCTTTTTGCCTTGATCACGAACAGGAACACAAGCGCCCAGGTGCGCACAGGTGTTATTTAAAGGGTGTATCACGTGTCTACTTTAGTCAATACTACCGTTCCCAAAATGCATCGTGCACATCCTTCAAACTGTAACATGGCAATCCAGAAATGTCTCGTTTCTTCGGTGATATTAACTGGTGCACGAGCATTGATATTTACAAGGAATCGTTTTCAAGTAGACAGGTGAGTTTTAATCCTTGTCGCAAATGTCTTTAAAGTAATTGGCTCATGTAAATAAAAGCATCTTTCAGGCACGATTAAAGCAGGGAATCTTCCCTCTTTAAATCCCTTCCACGCGTCATTCCTTTAGCTAAAATAGACATCCCTTCGTGGGTTGGAATGCGCGAGTGAGCCAGGCTCCTCAGTAAATATCATAAAGAAGCAACAGCGTTCCCCCGTTTCCGGAGCCCCAGGCCCTTCAGGGAGGCCTCACCACATGAGCACGGAGCAGCCCACAAACACCACACTGGCAGGAAAGACAGAGTGAGGCCCAAGACCTTGGAAGTTGCTTTATTGCAAGAGTCTTTAAAGAGCATCTGTTTCCTTTTCGCCCAACGTTTCAGCTTTTTGCCTTGATCACGGACAGGAACACAAGCGCCCAGGTGCGCACAGGTGTTATTTAAAGGGTGTATCACGTGTCTACTTTAGTCAATACTACCGTTCCCAAAATGCATCGTGCACATCCTTCAAACTGTAACATGGCAATCCAGAAATGTCTCGTTTCTTCGGTGATATTAACTGGTGCACGAGCATTGATATTTACAAGGAATCGTTTTCAAGTAGACAGGTGAGTTTTAATCCTTGTCGCAAATGTCTTTAAAGTAATTGGCTCATGTAAATAAAAGCATCTTTCAGGCACGATTAAAGCAGGGAATCTTCCCTCTTTAAATCCCTTCCACGCGTCATTCCTTTCGCTAAAAGAGACATCCCTTCGTGGGTTGGAATGCGCGAGTGAGCCAGGCTCCTCAGTAAATATCATAAAGAAGCAACAGCGTTCCCCCGTTTCTGGAGCCCCAGGCCCTTCAGGGAGGCCTCACCATATGAGCACGGAGCAGCCCACAAACACCACACTGGCAGGAAAGACAGAGTGTGGCCCAATACCTTGGAAGTTGCTTTATTGCAAGAGTCTTTAAAGAGCGTCTGTTTCCTTTTCGCCCAACGTTTCAGCTTTTTGCCTTGATCACGAACAGGAACACAAGCGCCCAGGTGCGCACAGGTGTTATTTAAAGGGTGTATCACGTGTCTACTTTAGTCAATACTACCGTTCCCAAAATGCATTGTGCACATCCTTCAAACTGTAACATGGCAATCCAGAAATGTCTCGTTTCTTCGGTGATATTAACTGGTGCACGAGCATTGATATTTACAAGGAATCGTTTTCAAGTAGACAGGTGAGTTTTAATCCTTGTCGCAAATGTCTTTAAAGTAATTGGCTCATGTAAATAAAAGCATCTTTCAGGCACGATTAAAGCAGGGAATCTTCCCTCTTTAAATCCCTTCCACGCGTCATTCCTTTCGCTAAAATAGACATCCCTTCGTGGGTTGGAATGCGCGAGTGAGCCAGGCTCCTCAGTAAATATCATAAAGAAGCAACAGCGTTCCCCCGTTTCCGGAGCCCCAGGCCCTTCAGGGAGGCCTCACCACATGAGCACGGAGCAGCCCACAAACACCACAGTGTCGTAAAAAACCAATCAAATTCCCCCGTTATAGTTAGTTCAGATAACTATAACTTGCGCGCCCGCAATCCACTGCTCATGACGTCACATATTACATCACTCATGACATGGTCAGTGGCATCACTCATGACATCACTGATGACATCATCCTTGTGATAGAGTGGCGGTCGCGCGAGTTATAGTTATCTGAACTAACTATAACGGGGGAATTTGATTGGTTTTTTACGAGTGAAATATCCACCTAACTATAACATGTGTGAAACCTATGGTTTTTTAAGTGAATTTGCAAGGTTTTTTAAATGCTAATTCCTAACTATAACGTGTGTGAAACCTATGGTTTTTTCAGTGAATTTTTACGTTTTTTTAAATGCTAATTTATTTATGTATTATTATTTTTTTTATATATTTATAGTACAATAAACTACAATAAACAGCGATTTAGTTTTTCAGGGTGCACGCACCCCCACGATTTAAAAAAAAAAAATTTTGGGGAGCCTTCGGGGTCCTTCAGGGACCCCCTGACCAAGGCTAGGGGGTCAGGAACTCTCTACCCTGCCCCCTTTTCACGTTCGCCACCTTCCTTTTTCACTCTCGCACTGAAAACAAACAAAATGGCGGCCGACACTTCCTGATTTCGACCGATTCGAACGTTGACTAACATGTAACCACCAATCAGAATTATGCTCGCGCACGTTAGGGTGCTCGCACGGTGCTCGCACGGTGCGCGCACCCTGCGCGCGTACAGATATATATATTGATTTAAATGCTATTTTCTCTGGAAATACTGAACAGATTTACACCAAACCTGCAAAAGGCACTTCATGGACCTTATGGCTACCTCTCTGCCAAATTTCACATAATTCTGTTCAGCCGTTCGGGCTGTAGCTGCGACTAAAGTCCCTATGGAAAAATTCATGGGGAAAACGTGTTTTGGGACCCCCCTTATTCTCAGCCCCCGCTTGACGAATCACCCCGAGACTTTCAGGGTAGGAGCTGAACGGAGCACCCCATTAGTTTTGAAAATTTCGCGAGGATTCGCCAATCGGCGCCAAAGTTATTCAAAATAGAATTTTGAGATTTCCTATGGAAACACGATCCTAACTATAACTATCTACTGGCGACCGCCAGTAGATAATATATTATATATATATATATATATATATATATATATATATATATATATATATATATCCCAATGTAATTCGGCAAGCCGAAGAAAACAGGCACTCCAAGATTAAGTTTTCCTATGTTGTGTTATATTATGTTATGTTGTCATGTTATGTTACATCATGTTATGTTATATCAATTTCTATTACACACTACTCACCCGTGAGAGTTTTCAGGCACTTTGTCAGGTGTGTAGGTGTATGGGTCCCTTGGATTATTCAAAGAGCCACGTCTTCAGCTTCTTGCAGAATTCAAGAAGTGCGGAGGAGGCACCGATGTGTGGGAGTGTGTGCGAGTGAGAGTGAGGCAGAGTGTAGGTGTCTGGTGGGTTGATGAAAGTGTATGTGGTTGTTTAGGAGTTCTGGTCCTGTGTTGTGCAGGGTTTGTATGTGTGTGTGAGGAGTTTGAATTGGCCACGCCTGTGAATAGGTATTCAGTGAAACTTCTTGAGTTGCAGTGCGATGTGGGTGCAGCAAGAGAGGTTGAGTATGAGTTATGCTGGGCCGTTCTTGACAGTCTGAAATCTGTGTAGGAGTTGTTTGGAGATTGTAGTGTAGAGAGTGTTGCAGTAGTCTAACCTGCTGGTTATGAATGCTTGTGTAATGGTCCGTTTGGTGTTCCGTGGCAGCCATTTGAAGATCTTTCGCAACATGCGTAGGATGTGAAAGCAGGAGATGCTCACTGCATTGATTTGTGCAATCATGTTGAGCTTTTTGGCCAGGATGATTCCTATGTTTCTTGCGCGGTCTGTGGGTGTGGGAATTGATCCTAGTTCCCCTGGCCACCAGGTAAAGTCCTATGAGGAGGACTTGTTGCCAAAGCCCAGAATTTCAGGTTTTTGTCAAATTTAAGCTTTAGGCAGTTGCTTTGCATTCCGCCTGTTACCATAGTCATGAAGTTGTTGAATTTGGTTCTAATGTTGGTGTTTGTTCGTCAGAACGAGGTTAAGATGGGTGTCATCGGAGTAGAAGATGACTGTGATGTCCTATGAGAGGTTGTTGGCGAGTGGTGTTATGAATATGTTAAATAAGGTAGGGCTGAGGGAGGAGCCCTGTGGAACTCCGCATATCAGTTCTTGGTCTCTGAGGTGAAAGGTGGCAGCCTGACCCTTAGGGTTATGTTAAGACTGCTCAGACTGCCCAAAACCACTGTCCGCAATTGCACCTCACCAAGCATAATGGCATGCATTCACAGCACACAAAACTCCCCAGAGCAACTCACGCCCTTGGGCAGTACAGAAGTATGGACCCAGTGTGACACAGCAACAAATAAAAATACATGGGGAGTTCAGGAGATTAAGAGCCAGGTAGAAGACAGTAATAAATCAACATAAGTATAACAGCGCTTAGTTCTTGAAGGGAACGCACCTGTGTGTATGCTCGCTCATTGCCTAAAATCTTATTCCCTCTCTCGCGAGAATGGAACCTGCCACGACATTGGGAACTGCCACGGTGTGACCAGCTATAAAAGTGTCATGGTTCCAGGGCTCATGGTCTCTCTGATATTGGGCAATGAACAGAATGAATGGTGCATGTGTCCCAACAGCTGCCTTGCTGTCTTTCACAATTTCCTTTCAGTATCTTTTCTTTGTACATTGTAATTCTCACCTTTGATATTTTCCGCAGGGGCAAGATGGAGATCAGTAGCTAGATTCCAACTTTCCCCAGTCACCACAAAAGCCCAACAAAGTCAAAGCATATAATGGTGAGACGGGGAAGAAGGGAAAACAAGGGAACAAGAGACACACGTCCGAGATATTCAGGGTGGAATAGGAATCTTCTGAATCATTGAGAAGGCCTGCATAGAATACAACAAGGAATGTGTAACTACATAAACTTATATTATCAATTACAGTTATACTTCTACAAGACAGTGCTTTACGTTCTGCACATATCTACCTGTGAATTTCCCCTCTTCTGTTAATGTCTTTTGGTATGTAGAGGCAGAGTATGCACTTTCTTTCTTTGTATAAAAGAATATGAGAATTAAGATTTGTGGTAAGGACAAAGGACATAGACCAATAATGGAGGATAAGGTAACCAATGAACCAACCTTTAGAAGGAGTCAGCACACTTAGAATAGTCCTTAAAAAATATTAATCCTAATGGAAAAAAACAAAAAACATATTTTCCAATAGGATGGAGTGAATCAAGTGTAGTAAGGAGAACAAAAATGTATACCCAAAAATAGGCAGTGCTTATATAATACAAATAAGCATTCCTTACCTTCAGGATAGCTTGTAGTAATGTTCTTTACTTTCTCTTTGCAGCTAACAGCAGTGTACAAGGAAACAGAATCTCCAACAGCCGAGGAGATGGAAAACATCCTCATCAACGAGTTCCGGAGTCACGCAAGCCGATCAACGACTTCCAGGACCAACGCATGTGCGTGGCTCAGGCTAAGACGGTCTAGTGTTCGTGCAGGGCAGAGTTCAGAGGAGCGTCGGACAGGAACAGGTAAGAGGGGTTCGTGGGAGGGGGGGTTCAGGTTAGTTTTAAGGGGGTGGGGGTTTCGGGTTAGTTTTTAGGGGCTTGGACAGTTTGTGTTAGTTTTTAGGGGGTAGGAGGGGGTAGGAGGGGATTGAGTTAGTTTTTAGGGGGTAGGGGATTCAAGTTAGTTTTTAGGGGCTGGGAGGGTCTGTGTAAGTTTTAAGGGAGTGGGAGGGTTTGTGTAAGTTTTTGGGGGTGGGAGGGGTTTGAGTTAGTTTTTAGGGGGTGGGAGGCATTCAAGTTAGTTTTTAGGGGTGGGGTATGGGTTAGTATTTAGGCGGTGGGAGGGGTTCGAGTTAGTTTTTAGGGGGTGGTGGTTCAAGTTAGTTTTTAGGGGCTTGGACTGTTCATGTAAGTTTTATAGGGGTGGGAGGGTTTGTGTACATTTTTAGGGGTGGGAGGGGTTAGAGTTAGTTTTTAGGGGTGGGAGGGGTTCAGGTTAGTTTTTAGGGGTGGGGGTATGGGTTAGTATTTAGGGGGTGGGAGGGGTTAGAACTAGTTTTTAGGGGGTGGGGGTTTGGGGTAGTTTTTAGGGGGTGGGGGAATTTGGTGTAAGTTTAAGGGGTAGTATTAACGGGTAGTTTTTAGGGGGAGGGATGAGGTTGATTTGAATGTAGTGGTTGATCGTGGAGTTCGTGGTTCAATAAGTCATGGTAAAATAGTTGTTTGGCTTTGGTCGTTGTTTAGCCTTTGTGGTTCAGGCACTCGTGATTTTGTAGGTAGTTGTTTAGTCATACAACCGAGGCGATACCTCAGATAAGTATAGAATAAATATCGGAAATAGTTCCACAATACCACCAGAGATTAAATGTGAGGATTCTTTTAAGGTTTTGTCATTGTTCTTTCTTTAGCAGGATAACGAGTTCCAGAAGAGATAGCGAGCACAGCGGCATGGAAGAACCAGGAATTGTATTGTATTGTATTGTATATGCTCTTGTATAGCTCACAATCACCCTACGGGTATCCCGGCGCTTGACAAAACAATTGATGAAATTAAGCTGAGAGGAATAGGCAGCGACGTAGACAATCAGGCTACTGGAAAGAGCCAGGTCTTAAGACTCTTTCTGAATTCCATTAAGGAGTCTAGCTGCCTGATTCTCGAAGGAAGCTCGTTCCATATCCGAGCACCAGCCACGCTGAATGCCCTCCCCCCCAGCCTGACACGTTTAAATCTGGGTTGTGACAGCAAATTAGCGTTAGAGGAACGCAGCTGTCTCGGGGGGAGATAGCGTGAGAATCTCTCCTGCAGGGGAATTGGACCCATCCCATGTGCTGCTTTATGAATCAGACAGAGAGATTTAAAAAGGATCCTTTCTCTGACTGGCAGCCAGTGGAGCTCGCGCAGCGCCTGAGTGGAAGATGCGTCGCGTCTACGATTTAGCGCCAACTTTGCTGCAGCCGACTGTACTCTCTGTAATCCCAGCACAATATACTGGGGGGCGCCCAGATACAGAGAGTTACAGTAATCCATTCTGCTGAGTACTGTGCTCCTTACAATCAGTGCGCGCATATCCCCTGGCAAGAATGGAAGAATCCTACGAAGTACCCGTATTAGTCCGAAGCACACACTGGCAGTCTTGTTCGCCTGCGAGTTCAATTGCAGATCGTTATCGAACAAGACGCCTAGATTACGAATGGTATTTGATGGAACCAGTGGAGCCTCATCTGGAGCAAGCCTAAACTCCGACTGCAGATGATGGATCTGGTTTCGTGGTGAGTAAAACAACACCTCGGTCTTATCACCGTTAAACTGCAGGGAGTTACTTCGCAGCCAGTCTGTTGTCAGGCTCATGCAGTTTTGAAATTGCTCCAGAGATACCTCCTGTTTTCCCTCCATCGAAAATACCAATTGTGTGTCATATGCGTAGTTTACCAGCTCAACCCCAAACGCTTTAATAATTGCAAACAGTGGTTGCAGGTAAATATTAAAGAGAATGGGGCTGATGCTGGAACCCTGTGGCACTCCATAGGCCACGTGGGATTTCTCGGAAGTAAACGACCCCAGTGTCACCATCTGCTCCCTCCCTGTCAGATAAGAGCGGAGCCACTGCAGTGCTCGGCCCCCTACACCCAGATCCCTCAGTCTTGCCAGTAGGATAGTGTGACTCACTGTGTCGAATGCGGCTGACATATCCAGGAGCACTAAAACCGCAGTGCTCCCGGTGTCAGCCCGCATTCGTATGTTGTCCAGCATTGTGACCAGGGCCGACTCCGTCCCATGACCAGGGCGAAAACCAGACTGGTCCCTATCCAGTAGCTGATACTCTTCCAGAAATTCCGAAAGAGATCTACTCACAACCCTTTCCAAGATCTTAATTGGGAAGGGAAGGAGGGAGATGGGCCGAAAGTTAGCCGGGTTAGTTGGGTCTAACGAGGGCTTCTTAATGAGAGGGGCCACCACAGCCAGCTTCCAGCTATCCGGAACCAATCCTGTTTCCAATGATTGGTTGCAGATCTGGCGCAACCAGGGAAATGTGAGATGACCATAGGTCTTCCACACTTTCTGGGGAAGAGGGTCGAGGGGTGAACAGGAGGAGATGCCACTGACCAGGGAGTCGAAAATAGAGGCCGACATAACCGGAAAGGAAGCCAAGGAGTGTTGGTGGTCCATGGTCCCCTTAGATGTCTTGTTACCCGGGTTCTGGGTTGTCGCCTCGTTGTCCTTAAAGCGGACGACAATCTTGGCCACTTTGTCTTTAAAATAAGTGGCAATCTCGTCGCACAGATTTTGTGAGGCTTCGACTCTATTCTCCAGACAGGATGGGGCAGAGATGGTTCTAGCAATTCTGAAGAGCTCCATAATTCTATTTGGGGCTTGCAGGATGGATTGAGCATAGAAATTGGCCTTGCTTTCCAAGATGCACGACTTGTACCTCCTCAAGGTTAACTTAAAAGTTGCCCTATCCTTATCCAAATAGCTCTTTCTCCATGTTCTTTCTGCCTTCTTGCATTGAAGTCTGAGCTGCCTCAGATCTTCTGTGTACCAAGGCGCTGAAATTTTGCTTCTAATTTGGATTCTTTTTATAGGGAGCACTTCGTCTAATGCAGCTGTGACGTACTGCCGGTAGATGTTATAATTGTCCTCCACTGTACCTAAGCTCTGAAAAAGGCTCACCGAGGGCGTCGGCAGGAGAGCGCCTGTCCTTGTTAAATTGGACCATTTTCTCCCTTTCCGATACTGCACAGCGGTGTTGGATTGAGCGGTGGAAGTAGCTGACCGTACTGTGAAGAATATTAGATAGTGGTCCGTCCACATTTGGGGAGAAATATTTAGAAGTTCAACCCTTGAATCATTTGCGAATAAAAGGTCGAGGATATGTCCTCCCTGGTGAGTCGGGGAGGTAACTAGTTGTTGTAGACCGAGAGATTGGCAGGTATCTGTCAAATCTCTGAGTTGATTTTTTGAGCTCGCATTCTCCCACCAATTAAAATCTCCCAAGATGACCATATTGGAGTGAGAAAGGGATAGGTTAGTGATGGTATTTAAGAGGGGCTGTAGTGCAGTGTTACTCCCCGGAGGGCGATAACACAGCAAGCCTGAGAGGAGATGACCTCTAGCTTCCTGAAGCGCGAATCCCATCAGTTCGATTCCCTCTATTTTATCTACATGTAGCTGAGTAAAGTGGAGGTTTTCCCTAAAAATCAACCCCACCCCACCTCCTATGCCCTCCTCCCTAGGTAAGTGTATGATTTTAAAACCGTCTGGGCAGGCGAGACCTATCTCCACAGCTGAATCTGCTCTGATCCAGGTCTCGGTGAGAAATAATGCATCCAGCTTCATATCTTCAATTAGGAGCGCTATTTCAAAGTGATGTTTTACTAACGACCTACTATTTATTAACCCACAATTCAGGTATCCGCACATGTTAGGGCGCGGACTCATTGCTTTACACCCCGGGGCAATAGCATAGTCCCGGATGGTGTCAGCCTCAGTCCCGCTGTATGCCTTCCCACCAATCTGTAGCAGCTGTTTCCTAGAGTAGACCTGGCGTACCTTATTGGGGGCATAGTGTACAACCGTTGTCCGGTACTCGTCCGGGGCGCGGACGGGCGCAGACGGGCTTGCGGAGGCGCCATCGGCGCGCCCGCTGCGCGCGCGCGCTGCGCGCTTGCATTGGCCTGTTTTTATGCCCCCCCTCAGCGAGCATCAGCGCGCGCACCCCAAAATGGCGCCCACATCAACTGGATCCAGCCCAATCCAAGATGGCGCTGAAAGATGTGGTGAAGGATGAGGCCCCGCTCTAAGCAGCAGGTTGGTGAGCTTTGTTTTATAGTGGGGGTATGCGGAATGAAAGCAACAGTTTTAAAAAATAACCAACATTAAAAAGACCGCGATCCGGTCGATGATAGTAGCAGTAACAAAATTAGCAGCGAAATATAGCAGCAGTAATTGTTGACCAGCGACAGTTGTTTGCAATAGTTTTCAGCAAATTCAGCAAGTTACAGAGCCCAGCGGACCAGCAGAAGCCTCTGAGGCCGCCTACTCCTTAGCGCGTAGTGTTGAGTCAAGTGCGCGCTTGCATTGGCCTGTTTTTATGCCCCCCCTCAGCGAGCATCAGCGCGCGCACCCCAAAATGGCGCCCACATCAACTGGATCCAGCCCAATCCAAGATGGCGCTGAAAGATGTGGTGAAGGATGAGGCCCCGCTCTAAGCAGCAGGTTGGTGAGCTTTGTTTTATAGTGGGGGTATGCGGAATGAAAGCAACAGTTTTAAAAAATAACCAACATTAAAAAGACCGCGATCCGGTCGATGATAGTAGCAGTAACAAAATTAGCAGCGAAATATAGCAGCAGTAATTGTTGACCAGCGACAGTTGTTTGCAATAGTTTTCAGCAAATTCAGCAAGTTACAGAGCCCAGCGGACCAGCAGAAGCCTCTGAGGCCGCCTACTCCTTAGCGCGTAGTGTTGAGTCAAGTGCGCGCTTGCATTGGCCTGTTTTTATGCCCCCCCTCAGCGAGCATCAGCGCGCGCACCCCAAAATGGCGCCCACATCAACTGGATCCAGCCCAATCCAAGATGGCGCTGAAAGATGTGGTGAAGGATGAGGCCCCGCTCTAAGCAGCAGGTTGGAGAGCTTTGTTTTATAGTGGGGGTATGCGGAATGAAAGCAACAGTTTTAAAAAATAACCAACATTAAAAAGACCGCGATCCGGTCGATGATAGTAGCAGTAACAAAATTAGCAGCGAAATATAGCAGCAGTAATTGTTGACCAGCGACAGTTGTATGCAATAGTTTTCAGCAAATTCAGCAAGTTACAGAGCCCAGCGGACCAGCAGAAGCCTCTGAGGCCGCCTACTCCTTAGCGCGTAGTGTTGAGTCAAGTGCGCGCTTGCATTGGCCTGTTTTTATGCCCCCCCTCAGCGACCATCAGCGCGCGCACCCCAAAATGGCGCCCACATCAACTGGATCCAGCCCAATCCAAGATGGCGCTGAAAGATGTGGTGAAGGATGAGGCCCCGCTCTAAGCAGCAGGTTGGTGAGCTTTGTTTTATAGTGGGGGTATGCGGAATGAAAGCAACAGTTTTAAAAAATAACCAACATTAAAAAGACCGCGATCCGGTCGATGATAGTAGCAGTAACAAAATTAGCAGCGAAATATAGCAGCAGTAATTGTTGACCAGCGACAGTTGTTTGCAATAGTTTTCAGCAAATTCAGCAAGTTACAGAGCCCAGCGGACCAGCAGAAGCCTCTGAGGCCGCCTACTCCTTAGCGCGTAGTGTTGAGTCAAGTGCGGGCTTGCATTGGCCTGTTTTTATGCCCCCCCCTCAGCGAGCATCAGCGCGCGCACCCCAAAATGGCGCCCACATCAACTGGATCCAGCCCAATCCAAGATGGCGCTGAAAGATGTGGTGAAGGATGAGGCCCCGCTCTAAGCAGCAGGTTGGTGAGCTTTGTTTTATAGTGGGGGTATGCGGAATGAAAGCAACAGTTTTAAAAAAATAACCAACATTAAAAAGACCGCGATCCGGTCGATGATAGTAGCAGTAACAAAATTAGCAGCGAAATATAGCAGCAGTAATTGTTGACCAGCGACAGTTGTTTGCAATAGTTTTCAGCAAATTCAGCAAGTTACAGAGCCCAGCGGACCAGCAGAAGCCTCTGAGGCCGCCTACTCCTTAGCGCATAGCGCTGAGGAGAAGCCGGATGCCATCAAACGACTGCCGACAGGACCCGGAAGTAATCAGGTGAGTCAAATATCATGGAGGAGCGCACACATAGACTAGAACGTGAAGCGCTCTTCCCTTTATGTCTGCCCTCTTTATTCTGGGATTGCTCTGCCCTGCCGGCATATATGGGCCTTTACGGAGCAGACCCGACATACACAACCTGTTCTGTGGCCGCATGCACAAAGTACTCGCACCCATTAACTGCTATGGGGTTAGTGATGCAGTCACGACAGGATTACTTGAACTTCTGAGTTATGACACGCTGAATGCATATTTAACCCGCGTCTATGTGAGCCGACACTGCTTCATCTACAGACGCTGTCTCGTGAAGCTCTTTATTGATTTCCGGAAAAACAGAGTTTTCCCTCATCTTCGTTCCTCCCTGTAGCGCTTGCCTTCCTGGGGAGGACTTCTTGGTGGCTATTCTGAGCCGCATCCCTTTGCCTCCTGACCTGAATTTGGAGAATGCGCTACGAAGCGTGTGGCTTCTACAGCCTTCTCCTGCACTGTGAGTACACCGTGCATGGAGCGGAGATGAACTGGCATTTATTCGCATAACACACAAGCTTGGAGCGCAATCATAGCAACTGAGCTATGTTTGGTTAATCAAGCGCAAGGAGCGCACTTGGGGTTCTTTTGTTGTTGTGACATGCGCATGGAGTGCACTGTTGATTTTCTACATGCTGGATATGATACATGCATGAAGCACAATATTGCTTCATTTGTACAGTGGCAAAAACGCCTCAGCCTGCATCCAACCTCTGATCGATACACACATGCTCATTCTTCATATATTACAGGTAGCTATTAGGAACTAGGGGCGGGTCGGAGTATAAAAGGTAGCAATATATTTCCATGGTTACTTATCTCACTCTTCTCTATTTAGGGTGCAGCCTCGTACACCTAGAAAGAACACCACTTCTGACATATCTAGGACTTCCTCCTCCATGCCCCAGCCTTCTTCTTTGTACAGTTGATGCAAATACGCAATTTAGGGGAAGAGACAGTGGAGTTGATTCACATCATCTTTGCATGGCCATACTGCAGGCTCAAGGTAAGGTTGGTAGTGTTTTGACATAAAGCCCCCCCGCCAGTAACCAGTGCTTAGCTTACCTGCAGATGTGACTCTGTGTCAGCGTTTTTGCTGGTTCCTGCAATGCCGCTCCTCTCCAGATTCTGATCCTTCCGACGCTCACCATTGAGACCTGAATGACAAAGAAGAGAAACCCACAGTCAACTGTTCCTGCATTATGGTAACGCGTGAACCTGCTGCACAGTCCAAACCTAAACTTACCGTCCTTGGGAGGACTCTCCCATTGTAGATTCCGTGATGCGCATTCCATGCATGATCCTCATTAAGCCCTAAAAAAGAACAAGAGACAGTTACTCGAGCATTGTGCCTACTGCCCTGTGATTTCAGCAGCGTACCACGAACAAGTAAACATACTGTGAAACAACAGTATATTCAAGAATTCACAAATAACAAACTATGTGAAAGCTTTTCGCACTGTCGTTTAACAGGGCATACGTCAGAACATTACTAATGGTTTTGGAAACCTGAGCACAAAGCGTAGAAAACACACAGCGATTTCTCTGCCTAAGTATGAAAGCCTAGTGGTCTGTTCCCAACACATTTTCCAGCTTTTGCAGCACAAGGAGATAGATGGGGGGAGGAACCACTAGAGGAGGCAGGGTTCCCAGAGTATCAAGGTATAACTCTCACTTCCTTTTACTCTTAGAAACCTGTTCTTGTGCCACGTTAGACACTAAATAACTTGTGGGAAAGTTGGAATGGCGTGGTGAGAAGTCTACCCTACTATCAAGCAATATGTGCATTGAACAACCTAGTTTATAAAAAGCCATGTTTTTAATGCCTTCCTAAAGGCCATTAGGTTGGTCATGCATCTCAGGTGCATTTGGAGGGCATTCCAAGCCTTAGCTGCATTGGCAATGAAACTTCTGCCACCCCATTTGGCTTTTTTCACAAAGGGCACCACTACTAATCTCTCATAAGCTACAAAAAGTAGTTGAAGTTTACAGGGAGCGTAACTTTGAATGCCTAAAGTTGCAAATGATAACACAAGCACCCTCTTTCCTTTCCTTTCCAGCTCTGTTTCGGTTCCAGGTCCTGAAGAGAACCCCCCAAACGAATGCAGAGGTTCAAAACCCATAGACCTTGTTATTGACCAACAAGTGTATATGGAATTTGTATCAGTTTAACCATTGTTTGCATACTAGTGTCTCCAAATATGTGATAATTCATTGAACTATTTGGATTAAACTGAATACCACACTGCTTGGTCTTTACCTATACGTGGGTTGCATAAAGTTAAAAGTTTCAAAGAAATCTTGAAACACACTTTCCAACCCCATTGGTATTGGTTTTTCATGTATTTTTGTCTGATTACATTTGTGTTTGTCATTTTTATCATTCTTTCGATTGTGTGTGGAACCTTAACTCACAAATTGGTTTTGGATTTAATTTGAACAGTGTCGGAATCATATATGTGTACACAGTTCAGGTAAATGATAACGTATGTGTTACAATTCATTATGGTCTATGAAAACATGAAATAGAATCAAATGTTTTAACAATTAGTATCCCCCTAAAATTATGAAACAAACTCTTTTTCTTCTAAACGTTTCTAACAAAAGATGAAATAAATCAACTCTTGCCAATCACATTGAGTGTCACGTGTGGTTTGAGCAAGTAAATTCCAGATTTTTGAATCAGTATTGGCATGTATATTGTTGATAGCTTACAGGTATTTGGGAGCAGTTCACCTTTAGTGGCGTTGGGTAAAAGCTTCTGTGGAATCATCACGTCTCCACCAGATCACACAACGACAGGTTAGTGCTCAGAACCTGACAGGTTCTTCCTGTGAGGAAGGAGCAGACCTATTTGAGTGCAGATCCCTGTATGCTAATCTTGTGGATCCTTCTGATAAGGGTGTTGTGGGAGACAGTGTTGAAGACTGCCGAGAGGTTGAACCTGATGAGTGCAGCTGTATCTCCTTGGTCAAGTATGGTTCGGCTATCTTCAGTTCCTGCAATTAGTGCTTTTTCAGTGCTCTGGGTCTTTCTGAATCCTGACTGGGTGTTGTCTAGCAGCTGGTGAAGCTTGAATTGGGATGTTCGGTGCTTGTTGATGGCCTTCTTGATCACTTTGGCTGAGTAGGGCAAGATCTCCTTATTCTTCCATAAAATAAACTGTTCTATCTCATTCTTCCACTTCCCAGTAGAACAGAACAGTCCAACATATGTAGCACTTAGTTTGTAACCTTGTTCCTTTATTCATCCACCATGACTTAATGAACTGGTGTAAAGCCCTAGCCTTTTTTCTATACAACCGTCATATTCACTGTCCCTTCAGCTGTATATTCTCCCTTGTTTATCTATTTTTCTTTTGATCAGGTTACCCTATTTATGGAAACGACATCTACTGAACCACATTCCTGTGTGGAACTGTGCCTTAGGCATTTTCTTATAAAGTAGGTTGCAGTTTCGTCTGTAATCTATTCCTTTTTATGCACATTAACTAGGGTGTTGGAAATTGGATCTTTCCTAAATCACATTCTTTGTCTTTTTTGCACATCTTTATTAACACCCATACTATTTGTCTCTTAATTTTCTTTCTTCTATTTTTGCCAAAGCTCCTTGTTCATTTTGAAATCTACATATACATATCTAATTGAAATAAGATTAATGGTGTTTTCATTGTTTCCACAGACTGTTTCTAAAGTCCCTACTCATTGTTATAGAGAGCCCTTGTCTGCACCTCATATAAGAAAATCTATTTGGATGAGTCTGGATTAATACTGACCTTCCCTTGACTGATTAATGTGTCTGCGCCCTGACAAAGGAATCGTGGGTCTCTGATTCCACTCCGAAACGCGCGTTGGCGCTTTGGTCTTTCCCTTGTTTTTATTTGTATATACTTATGAAATGAATCATAATATGTTTTTATATGTGAAACCATGTTGTGTAGTATGATTGTAGGTGAGGTATGGATGATAGGCTGAATGTTTGTTTTTGTTATAATGCTCATTCGAGACATTCTCTCCATGTCTGTTTTTCTACTTTTTTGGGCTCGTTTTATATATTGTCTAGACTCTGTACCATATTTTGTAAAACCATAAGTACATATATAGATATCTAAAAAAAAGAAAACGAAAACGTTTTTTGATAAATAAAGTGATGAATTATTAACTCAATCTTGTGGGATAATGTTGTTGTTTTTGACTGTGGAGGTATTACCCAAATTATAATTGAATGTTAAGAAGAGGTTCTCTGTTGTTATTGTTCTAGTATTCCCTGCTCTCCTCTTCTTATACCATTCCTTCAGGGACCATCTTCTGTTTTTCTTTGTTCTAGATCCTGGGTTCATAGATAAAAAAAAGCCTGCTGCCTTGTAGTTTCTTTCTTAACACTTGTTTGTCTCCTTTCTGATGGTGTGCTGGCTGCTGGTGTTCTAGGAATCACTAAAGAAGGTGATTTTGTCAGTCAGATAGACTTGGGTGAAGGATGTAATGGCTTTGTAAATGATTCAGCTAGTTTTGATGATGGTGCTTGCCAGCAAGGGAAGCTGTGTAGTTCCATCAGGATGGGTGGCATGTGATCCTAATTCTACAGGGCATTGACAAGACGTGCTGCAGTGTGTTGGACTCCCTTATTATTACCAGTATGGTATTTAGCCGGCCATAAAACAGGGCATTTCAATTCTCAGATGCAAGAGTATGAGGGATGGTACAGAAGTTCTAAAGTCGCTTTCTAGGAGGCATGGTTTCACGGTTTCATATTCTTCAGTAGAGAGAGCTGATACAAGGCCAACTTTATTTTCTTGGCACTGGGTTCCTTGAGGTTGGTGTCCAGGGTGAATCCAAGTGATTTGGCATGAAGTGAAAGTTGGGGTTTGAAGCCATTACGCTTCATGTTATTGATCCAGGTGTGTACTATTTCTTGCCTGTTGGTTTTAGGAAATAGGTATTATGTTCCTTTGGGGTTGAGATTTAGGTAGTTGCGGGTAATCCAGGTCTGGATGAGGTGGGGGCAGTGTTTTGAGGTAATAGCTGGATTGGAGGAGACATTCAAGCAGAGTCGTGTGTTATCTGTATATTTGTAAAGTTTGATGGTATTAGTGAGTACAGCTGCAATGAGCTCCATGTAGAGGCTGAAGGCAACATTTGATTCATATGACGATTCTTAATGTATTTATTTATACAAGACGTCAATTAAAAACTGAGGATTACGGCAGGTTAATAAGCAGCAATTGGTTACGGGCACCAAAAACGACTATTGAAATGGCAAAAATGAAATGCATTTTAATAACTATCAGTAGTTAGAATAGAAATGTGATTGCAGGGTTGGACTAACACAAAGCGCAGTCTAGCAGTGCCAGAAGGGGTGGTCTGACAGGTAGTGTGTGGGCCAGTTTTTGACTGTTTTTGGGTCTGTTTTATAACCTGGTGGGCTGGATTTTTACTTTTGATTTCCCTGATATTAATATAAGCATTTCCTATGGCAAGCTCAAATCCATGCTGTCTTCCAAACCTTACAAAACACTTATACAAAATGTCTTTACAAGTTCAAAACAGACCTGATATGCAAATGTGGGGCACTTTTTTCTAGCTGTCTGATTAAATAATGCGGGCCCTATTTATTTTGCAGCCCAGGCCTGTTTTCTCTTTTAGTCGACCGTGTATGATTAGTAATTGCAAAGCACTGTACAGGTTTTGTCAGAAGTAAATTATTGCCATACTATTGCCCCTAAGTATTCTAAAATTCTTTCCTAACCAGAAGCTGCAAGCATCAACTCATCCTTCACTTCCAGATTGAGCTGAAGACTCACCTCTTCATGCACCAACTCATGCAACCTGCATCTCTATTATGCCTACTCCAAATAGGGCTCTGTTTCTTTGTAGCTAAGTAGTATGCTTTATAAACACCCTTCAATGCAAACACCTGATTGCCTACAGAGTATTGTATTTTATTTTTATTTTTGCAGTTTTATATAGCGCAAACTCGGCCTAAGGGCATTGGAGTGCTTTACACGAGCATCCGTTATACTGCACAAGCTTCATTTCTTTCTTTCAATCTTTAGGCAAGGAGATAAATTAGGTCATTTGCCCAGAATCACAGGTTGTTAAACCAATGCCAGGACTGGAGACTAGCTTCCAAAGTTCCAAAGTCAGCAGCTGTGGTTGTCACTCCACATCCTCTCCCCCTTCTAGTATGGTAAATATACATTAATGCTATATTTTCCATTGGCAGTGAAACATATTTAGGCTTTTCTGTTTTCAGTTTCTATTTTTGGTAAATTCTGGTGGGGGGTTTTCAGTGTTTTCCAGTGATTTTAATACCTTACAAAAACAGTGCTTATAAGTAGTTACACATTTTCATGCCAGTAAAAACAACAGAAATAGTGTTTTTTTCTGGTGTTTATGGAACATTTTTGCTTTTATTATTGCTTATTGTAGTATACCATAATATACTTCTTCAGTGAGTCTTTGGTCATGCGCATTCGCTCTTTCCTTCCCTTGCTAACTTTTATCTGTGAAAAGGCCCTCACAACATTGGCGCTTGAGACGGGCAACACCAAAACAGCCAGTACACAATTTGCTAACTCTTGCTACTGACAATTGACATAGCTTTCCATGCCAATGCTGGTGCACCTGAAGATTACAATTCTCTGGGACAGGTTCTGCAACGTATGTGTTCAACTGGGCACATAAGCCCTCAGAGATATTGAAGCGGTCAAAAATGAAGCAGTACTTTTCAAAGTCCGGACAAAATTCACCTTCATGGAAGGGATCTAGAACCTGTGCAGAGTACCACAGTGAGGCTTCATTGACTTCAAATGCCATGGTTGGTGAAGGATCATTTTTATGCCTCATTGCAAGCCATTTCTCATGCATTGTAAAATAACATTTCCTGATTTGCTTCTCAACATTTCTTTTCTTACCAAGTGCCAAACATTCTAACATGGAACATGTTGCAGTGCCAAAGTCACTAGACGTTTTGCCCAGCCTACTTTCAAGGAGATGTTCCACATCCACACCAATTACACTGAACACTTGGTAGACAAGGGTGTTTAAAGGCTCTAGTTTTTTTATAATGTCCACTACAGCAATCATATTTTCCTGTAATAGTAAAAGAATGCAGAAGACTGTACTGTTTTTCACATCACTATCAATATGTGACCAAAGAGCCCCTCACATTTCTTGTCTTTAGCATCATCACTAAGCAAACATTTTGTAAACGGTCGCCACATGGAAAATATAGCGTTCAAGCTCTCTAGGATTGAGAACCACCGGCTAAATGACACAGTTGGGTTGACTCTTTCTTTGATGAAACACAAAGCATAAAATGAGAAATATTTGCATTTTAGTTACCGTGCATAACGAAACAGTGCACCAGAATGGACTTTATTAACTCTGATAATTGTAAAGATGCTTTCAAGGTTTCAAGGTTTATTTCTTTATTTCGGCCGGTTTGGCCATAAAAGATGCAATGGTACAATATCAACATAAAACATCCACTACATATTAAAAACATTTCTAAAACCCATAAAATTAGTATACATGGCATTTCTAATCACAAGGGACAGTTGCAGTTCATTACAACAATAATCAATCTTTTAATAATTTGGACCTTATCCGCCACATAGCCGTTAAAAATTTGGCAATTGCAAAGACTATGTGGGAGCGGTACTCGTTTTCAATATTCTATACGAGTGCAGGTGGCTCCTTATACCCAAATTTCTGCAAAGTGGAGCTAACCAGTATTTCCTTGGTCTATTATAGGCTGGGCAAAAGAACAGAAGATGAATTTCTTCCTCATCATGGATGCAGCACCCTGGACAAATTTTATCATCCCTCTTTGTCCATTTATAGGTAAAGGTTTTGATGGGCAGGGTCCGTAAACTCCATTGAATGAACAATTTTGTTGATATAATGGGGAAGATAATGTCCATAAACCCTTCAAACTGATATGAATCCTTGGAAGCCAAAAATCGATCAGTCAGAATACCTTTGTTAAATGCAGAGACCAAGGAAGCAAGACTTTTCTCCTTATGTATCCCCACAAGACTTTTTCGTGAAACCCTATGGCAGCCTTGTTCAGGGAACTCCCATAATTCAGGGAGTCCCAACCGATACAGTTCTTTCTTTATAAAGGCCAACCACGGGATTTTGTCACACTGGTTCAAATTCATTACATGGGTGAGCTCCTGCCTGTAATGTACAAGCTCACCAGTGGACCAAAGCCTGTGCCAAAATCTTAATGGCATTAATTCCAGGTCGTCTCTTATAGAGGGTAAACCCATATCTAATCTTAGGGGGAAAAGGGGTGTACCACGAGGAAGGGCAAGAAGACGCCTAAGAAAATTATTTTCTACATTAACAATTTCTACCCCCGCTTTAGCTTGGGTTTTATACACTTCCACTGCCGGACTAATGGGTTTATAAGTGGAGGTGTTTACAACCTTCAAAATTCCCCCAGACAATTGGGACAGCTTTAAGCGACTTCTTGCAATTTGGGGTTCCCATGATAAGTTCTCATGGAGAGTTACCCCCAAGTACTGGAAAGTTTTTACCCTCTCCAGTCTTACTGAACTCAAAGATGGATTGGGTCTAGTTTTGGATGATGGATTGAATATCATGAACTTGGTCTTCTCTGTGTTGATCTCTAGACCATATTGACTACAGAAAAGACCAAATCCATCTAAGATCCGTTGGATCCCCATCTGGGATTTTGAAAGCAGGAGGGTATCGTCCGCAAACATAATGGCTGGTACCCTCCTGCCTGCCAAGGATGAAGCATCATTGTCCCCAATAGTGTCAAGATGGAATATGACATTATTGACATAGAGGCAAAACAGGGTTGGCGCCAAAACGCAACCCTGTCTTACCCCTCTAAGGACTGGGAATTTTGATGTCAATGCTCCTTCCCTCCCACACCTGACCTGAGCAAAGTTGTTCTCGTGGAGCCTAGTTATGGCATTTAATAGATGGATCGGAACGTCCAGCTCCTTTAGAACCTCCCATAGTTTCTTACGGGGAACCAGGTCAAAGGCTGACCTAGGTCCACGAACACCATGTACAGCCTCCCCCTCTTGATACTCACGTTTTCCAGTAGAGGAGAACGAGACGGAAGATCTGGTCCATGGTGGACGTGTTTTTCCTGAAGCCAGCCTGAAGGGGGCTAAGGATTTTATTTTCCTCCATGCAGTCTGAAAGGTGGTTGAGGAGGAGGCGAGAATAGATTTTTTGGGGAACATCTATGAGGCTGATCGGCCTGTAGTTGGCTGGGAGAAGAGGAGAGCCATTTTTAAAAATAGGCACTATCTCTGCCCCCAGCCAAGTACAGGGGATCTCCATTCCTCCCGCAATAGAATTGAAGAGGATGAGGAGATAAGGGCCCCATATCTCTGGATGGAGGCGAAAGAGATCACCAGGCAGTCTATCGAGACCTGGGGCCTTCCCCCTCGCCAAACCCTCTATTACACTGACCACCTCACCATGGGTAAATTCCAGTCCAGCTACAGGAATAGATAAAACAGTGGAGGCTGCATCATTGGCAAATCCAAATGTTTCTTGATACAATTGGCCAAAGTGGGCCTCCCAAACAGAAGCTGCAATGTTTGGCTCCACCGCAGCTTTTGGTTCTCCTGCACCGGTATTTACCAAGGACCAGAATTTTCTCGGGTCCCTCGCTTCTAATGCTAATGTGAGGTCCTGCCATCTATTCCAATCCCATTCCGATCGCGCTAGTGCCATAGCTTTCCTATAGTTCCGCCTGAGCTCAGTAACCTTGCCCTTATCAGAACCTGTTTTTATTGTATTTATTAGTTCTGACTTAATCTTTTTACAAGATGAATTGTACCAGGTTGGGGTTCGAGTCTTTTTTTTCCGCAGAGGTACCACTGGGTAAAAAACTTCACCTAAAGCTCCCACTAGGTCTTCATGAATTGAGGCTAACTTCTCATTGAATTCCAAGGGTCTTGGCTGAGTAATTAGTACATCCAGTTCTTTTAGCTTGGGGAGTGCTAGCTGATAAATTTTACTTATAGTCTCTTCTGAGCTTGCCAATTTCCCCCATTTGACCCTACGTCTATTGGAGCTGAGAACCAGGTTCCCAAGATCGTCACTAGACTCGACGGAGAGTGATCCACCAGCACATATGGGATGCACCATATCCAGTAGAAGTGCATTGTGGTCACTGTCCGTTCTTGTTATTACTCTGAAGTCCAGGACCTTAGACCAAAGGCCGGTATCTACAAAGATATAATCCAACCTAGATTCATGGTCCTTCCTGTTAAAGGTGCAAGATGGAGGGATATCAGAGGTGGTACGGCCGTTACAGGCCCTTAAGGAAAAATGTAATGTTAAGGACATAATTTGTACAGCGAGAGGGGACCAAGATTTAACATGGGGAGATTGACATGGCGGGACACCCCAGAAGTCATCTTCAGCCGTAAGGGCACCTTCCTTTAGACCTTCCAAGGGTTCAAAGTGGCAATTAAAATCACCACCCATCACTATCTTGTAGTCATTAGGGAGATGACCCAAAAAACACGAAAGATCGTCTAGTGTGGGGGATTCCATGGCCACACTAGCTGGGCGGGAATACACATTAATAATTGCTAAATTTAAAACATTAGGCCACTTGAGTAGGACACACTGTATGTCCTGCGAGAGCGTTGGTACACTCTCCGCGTTACACCCAATGTGACTGGCTACCCAAATCGCCAAACCACCAAATGGCCTCCCTTTGCCAGTCCAAATTGCTTTAATTTCAAACACTGCGTATCCTACTCTGCACAGCGGTTCCCTCGCCCAGGTCTCTTGAAAAAGGCAGATATCACTATTGCTTATTAGGGAGTCCCAATCACTTGTGCATAATTTATTGGCAATGCCCGCCACATTCCAAGAAAGAACCTTCAGGGTTTCAACTGGAGATTCTAATCCTAATCCCCCAGTTTTCTCCGGCGCAGTATCCGATGTTAGAGCCATGGGCACATGCAATGGTATTTCCAAAATAGGTGGAACAATAGGGGCAGCGATGGAAGCAGGCGGGACTATCAATGTTAAATTGTTATTATTATTACCCAGTAAACTCTGGGGTGAATTAGTTACTTGACCAGGGGAGCTAGTGGATGTTAAATTCTCCCGTCGGAGGGCATCAAATTCTCGGGTGGTGATATCTGTCTCACCTCTCACGAACCCCTGTCCCTTATCAAGTCAATCTACCTGGTCAAGACAACTATATCTATTAGGGTGTGTATAGTTGTCGTAGTTGGTAAGAACATTGCAAGTGGGCCTAAATCTAGACCCATCGTTAACAAAACCCACCCAGGTCCAACCGTCATCCCTACTCATAATCGAATCACATGTGTTGGGGTAGAAATGTGACAGATGGACCAATTCAATAGATGTAGCTCCTGTACTCCCAAGCCAGTTGCAGATGTAAGACACAACATTCGGGTTCTTAAAACTTACAATTATGCAGTCCCCCACGCTTTTCTTATCGGTATATCCAACCCATGGAACCCTTCTGACCATAAGGATTTCTCCTCTGAGATCAGGTGGTAAGGGCCTGTGGATGTTTAGCCAGCTAATAACCTTATTATGTAAAGAGTCATAGGGTTCCACCACATTACCGCGGAGCACAGGTACCCCCTTCAAGACCACACTATAAACTGCCGCCTCCGGGGGCAAATTTACTATTTTTCGCCAGTTGTGGGGGCTAGCTTGCCGGGCTGAGCAGTTTATTGCATCGTTTGCTGGTTTCTCCTGGCCGGATGTAAAGGCCGGGGCAACTAAATTCGACCTCCTAGCGGTTACTATCGGGGGTTGTTGCCTACATGGAGATACAGGAGCAGGTTTTGACAAGGGGACTGGAATAATGTTTTCTAAGGGAATAGCTGTTGGGAGTGCAGGGGACAGAGTAACTGGATTAGTAAGTGTGTGGGAAGTCCCAGCAGTAATCCCATGAGCTCCGTGCGCACTTACTCTTTGGCCTCCTACTAAATCTAAAAGTCCCTTTCGCAAGTCCAATAAACACATTTCTATGTTAGCCAAGCGGTCTTCCAGGGGAGTAAGCATTTCCCTCAGTAGGGTGCGAAAACCTGGGAGAGTGAGATCCTCCACCCCTGCAGGGATATGTTGACTAGGGAGAATTTTTGCCGAAGTCTGGTGGGACAAAGCCCTTGTTTTACGAGACAAATTTAGCCCTTTACTAACTGGATCCGGTTGATTTCCCTCACCCCTAGAATTAGGTTTGGAAGCCTTAGGTTTTCTACCCCCTGTCGTATAGGCCCTTTTTTTCCTTTTCGAAGTAGCTCCCTCCTTCTCTCCCTGTAGTAGCTGCATGGGCTCCCTGTCAATACTTATATTCATATTAGAGACACCTCCTTCAGCATTAGTTCGGGGTAATGAAACCTTACATGTTGGAAGGGGTAATATGCTAAGCTCTACAGTGGCAGAGTTATCACAATCAGTAGAGGGAGTAACAGAGCAGTTAGGGTCAGGTGAGGCTGATAAAACAGACATGCCATTTATCCCCCCTGCGACTACTGATGTACAATTCGGCGTCTGTACAGGAGTAATGGCATGAGCAAGGGGTCCCAAAGAAGATCTCCTAACCCAATCGATTTCTTGCGAGATGCGCCTTTCAAGGATAGAGATCTCATCAGTGAGAAGGGACCCAGCTTTGGCAAAGTACGTATCCAGAGTAGCTGTTGTCCTCCCGGTCGCCAAAGCGCTTTTGCTCCTCGTTTCTCTAGTCGTCATGGTCACACACACAGCTCCGGATAAGGTAGGGACTTTGGGCAAGGGATGGGGGCCCTAGCCCTAACTCGCCCTTGCTCGAACGGCCTCAAACGGCCCGCTCTTTGCCCGGTCTTCACCCCGAGCTGAGTCCCGCGCGCGTCCCGCTAGCGCGTAAGGGCTGGGCTATACTAATGAAAAAGAGGGCAAAAGGAGAAGGAGTCGGGAAGAGGAACCAGGTGCGTCAGGTGAGTTGTGCGCTAGGCACCCTGGTCCTCGCAGTCCCGGCTGCAAGAAGTTCCGATTGAAATCAGCGTTCCCCCTGAATGCGACGTGGCGTCCTCTGCTGCCGTGGAGCAAGACTGAGAAGGAAGCACAGCCGGTTGAACCCAAAGTCAAATCCTTCGAGCGGCACCCCTTTCAGGATACCTGTCATGACTGCCGGTCACACACATGCCCGGCGAACTACAAGGATGCCCGGTCCCTGCTAGCACAAACGCGCGGGAACCGGCAGGAGTGTTCAAATCTTCTCTGATCCCGGGCGGAGATGCTTCGCATTCCAGTTTCGGGATAGAGTGTTCCTCTTCCAGTTCTCCTACTGTCTCTTCCGGGTTGTCGTCTGTCCTGCGTCTGCCTCCTCCCTCCACAAGTTGGTGCCTCTGCGTCCGTATTTCCTTTCTTGTTCGTGCCTGGCAGCTCTCCTGAACCTAGTTACTCTGGCTGCATTCTTCATTCACCAGGGGGTATATTTCCCCGCAGCGAAGACAAAAGAGTGAAGGGAAAAAGCTGCATTACATGTTCACGGTAACAGCGCTTTTAGCACTGAATTGATGATTATATTTTGAATCTTATGTGTTACTTATCTAATGCAGGCTCCGTGTCTGTGGAGATCTGGTCTGCTCCAGCTGCTGATTAGCACATGAGTATTCCTGAAAGTTAAGAAATATTGTTAGGTCTGCCTGAAGTTAAGGTGGGTGTTATACAGTGTACCATAGAGTATCACAAGAATCTTATGATATTCAATTTGGAAGTTCTTTATTCAGTCATAACATGCTCATAGGTAGGTTTCAATACAGTCTGCCTTCTACGTTTTTCTGTTCATTACTCCCAACTCTGAACACTTTATTTCTCATTCTTTCTTTTCCCCTTTTTAGACATAAACACCCCTTCACCCACACCAGTTACCAGAATTCACGGAATAAGGGAATTATTCAGGTAGAATAACAAACATGCATAGAACAGTCTTGACCTTAGATTAGAATTTTCCTGCATACTTACCTTTTCTGTCCTTTTATTTAACAGAGGTCTTTCTTGGCTGACTGGTTCTTTCCCAGAGTGGGGTGCATTGTAGGACCTTTTGTTTTCCTCCTTGTTTTCCCTTTTTCCCCAGGTTACTGTTTGTACTTTGACTTAGTTGGGTATATTAGGTGACCAGGAGAGTTTGAGGACCTTTCATCTTTTGCATGACGTTCCTGCGGAAACATAAGTAGAATCTGACAATACCCTCTAGCAAGTGACAAGGATCCCTTACAGTGAAGCACTTCAGCTCAGGTATCGATTTTGACAGGTCATCACACAACTTTTTCATATGCGTAGCTGAATCATTGCAAATACAAACAATATCACTCCCATCTTTGTTGCACTTGTTAAGAACTTTTTGCAGCAGCATTCCAAGTGACACTGCGTTCTATGTTTTTCAAAAGTCTGGTGTCATGTTTTCACCACTATCACAGATGCTTGATGTCAGCACTTTTTTCAAATATACCTGTCACTATACCTTGCCTTGAATTTTTAAAACCTGGAGTGTTTGGCAATTCGCCTACTATCAATACTGACTCACTAGAAAAGGGGGCTGATGTAGCAAAGGGTTTCACCCATTCTCTGTCTGTGGGTAAATGTGATGGTACATACTGGGAAAGATTCTTATGAAACCAGCCATTTTATCTATCAGTGAAAGACTCAAACATAGCCAAAATGATATGATTTTGATATTTTCTGATTCTCTACAGTTTATAAAATAATTAAAAATGACCTAAAACATGCTTCTAAACCCTGCATCTTTAGACCAAAGACCACAAAACTGAAAAAAGCAAAAGGAAGAAGAAACAATATTTTAGTGACATCCCCAAACAACAAAACTCGAGCAGAATAATGTTAGCCCAGTCTTTCTTTCTGCTTCCTTGTATAACAAAGTTACATTTATTAGCCCCTTCAGGAAGAAATAAAAATGACTCTTTCACTTTCCTTTTCCTTTGTTTGAATGCCATTTAGTTTGTGGAAGTGTTTATCAGTGTTTATATGTTTACACTTGTGAGGGCTATTTCCCTTTCAGTGGGGTGTTATAATTTAATATAGGTTTAAACCTAAAACAGGATAGCCTAAACATATTTAAACAGGACCATAGCTTAGTCAATAAGATTCGAGCGGTGTTAACCTCAAATTTCCCAACCAAAAAAACTGTGGACTGCGGGGTGGAAGGATGAGACGACCAAGGTTTGTGATTGACTGTTTCCACAAGGCACGGGGTCAGTAATGATTTGCATTAGGTGAGCCTCTGTCTAGGGGGGAACTGTGGGCAAAAAACAATGGGTTGGAATGCTACCCCTAGTGATTGCCACTGGTTAAACTATTTTTAAGGATCCTTCCTATCACCTTTTCGTTGTTTGATTGGCAGTAGTATGCTAGGAAACCTGAGACTGGAGCAATTTTCCCAGCCTACTCCTGCCAATGTTTGTGAATTCCAAAATGCAGTAAATTTACACCCATTCGAAAAGTACTTATATGGGTGCAGATTTACAATTGTTTTGATATACTAGTCACTAAATATATATTTAGGTTTCCGCTCCAAAAAATTAACAAGTTAAAAGCTCTTTAACAAATGAAAATGACAAGAAAAACTGATACAGACATAGCAGACGTGAATCATGGCCCACAGACCAACCTATCAAGTGAAGAATGTATGGGGGGTCCCACTCTAAACACCCCCCCCCCCACTGTGAAGCTGATCTTCTGCCCTTCCCACCTGGGCCTGGTAAATCTTCTTAGGAACTCATGAATACAGTCTTATACAACACAGCGGTCTGGAGTCTATGCCCTGGGATCACTTATTTTAAATGTACTTTCACTTCATGCTGTCTTCATTGGCTCTTCTACTAGAAGTTTTGATGGTGGAGTAGTCAAATTGGTGCATGTTGTCAGCAGTCCATGTTTCCATTCTCTCCTTTTATAAATCATTTTACCAAGTGACCGATGTCATCATGTACTAAGCCTGAGTTGCAAATAGAGATGGGCGCACCATCAAATTAATAGTGCGAGCTGAGACAGATCTGAGCCTAGGGGTCGACTTGGCTTAAAGAGTCTATGCACAAGAAAGCAATGAAAAATATTTGGCATGTATATTGTGAAATAAACGTAGTGTAAGAATATGATACGGTCTCTGCAAAATTCATAAAAGTCCTTTTCTTTGACATGCTGAAGTGTTTCACCTTAGAACAACTTAACCTTAGTACATCAGATTATAACACTGCATAGATAAACATTTATTAAAAGTGCAAACTTTTTAAACATGAACTTAGAAACATTAATTGATTGCCTTCCAACACAATAATATTAGTGAACTAAGAAACAAGTTGGTAGTCATGTAAATTGTAAATGTGGACTAGATTCCATTGCATAAGGAGCAACCTCACAGTATATGGCGCACATCCTGAAATCAGATACTGTGGTAATGAAGAAAAAAAGGTTCTGTGAAACAAAATGCCTAGGATCACACAATTTAGACAAGCAGGGAAGATGGTATTGATTCCAGGTTATCTGGTTTCATATTTTGAAATTCAGCCACCAGATGTGTTTTTCTGTCTCTAGCTCTCTCCTGTTTTACATCAAGGTTTATTCTAGGCAGAAAAACGGACCCAGACATATCATACTGGACTTACGGTCCCCAGACCCAACTACCAAGTCAAGAATGCATTTATTCTGGAGGGTGTCACATCCCAAACACAACCCCTGAAGCTAGGTTCCTTTATTTAAATCATGCTAGAAAAATGGATTCAGAAATAATGTCAAGGAGACGTCTACCAACCACGACAGCTAGAAAAGGGTTTTACAATGTTTGTTTTGCCACTAGGTGGCAGACAATCCACGTGTTTCTCAGTTTATCAGGCGTAGCTCAAAAATGTGTAAAACTGGATGTACTGAGTAGTTGGAAAAATACAAGCACGCTTTCTCTTCTGGTGAGGGCACTGTGGTTAGAATTACTAAGGCTTAATGCGGACTCGAAAGCGACGCAAAGCAGCGTATGCTAATATCCAACGCAAAAGGTGTTTTACGCTGGAAAGGTGCACTTTTCACTGCTCGAAAAATTAGTAATTGTGCTCCTGTAATGACTGCTATCTAGCTAGAGCGTTTGACCTGCCACCTATCGTAACTTAGATGCACACGAACAGGACACTATATTCATTTTATTTAGCGCTGAACTAAAAAAGGGCCCGCACACACCGCTGTACCGTTTTTGCTGTTTACTCAGTTATTAATCAAATGGAAACAGACATGGCACAAATAAATCAAAGTAGTTCTACCTCAAATTTATATTTGTATTTTACATTATAAAAGTGGAACATCTCAATTTATACGCAGTTCCTTTTTAAGTAAACTAAGAAAAATAGAGCAAACTCGGATTGCTCTGGTAGTTTTGCCTATTAGTGCAAACATTGTTATGACGTTACTTGCCCATTTCCTGTTTGGTAAACCACAATAAAGTTGCAAAAGAGCATTTGCTCAATTTTTGCTGTAGTGCAACACTCACGTAATGTGAGCTCGGAACCCCGCTGCACCATCACTCACATAACTGCACAAATCACGTGAAACAAAAAATGACTATCGCTACAAAGGCCTTCTGTAAATAGTTTTAGAGCTCGAATGCACAACACACCTGCTGCTGCCTCACGATGAAGAGTATCAGTTCTGTCTGACGCAGGTCTGGCTCCAAGTGTACAGAAAACAACAACCCGTGGACTGGAATAATTTAAGCTCATCTGATTACACTTGCCCCAACTCTCAGCAAAGACAAGGAGCATTCGTAATTCAAGTGAAATGCTTTGTTTTATAAAGGCCGCTACTGCCTGTTACTGTATTTAAATCAAAGCCAAACATACCGAAGAAAGCTCCTTAACAAAACAATTAAAACCAGATACTGCAGATATGCTTACCAAAGTCAAAGCAAAAAACAAGAAAAACAATCTGAGCAATGTTAAATGTTTGTCCTATTCCACTCACTTGAACAGGCACCTTCTTCTAGTTCCCAGGAAAGATGTTTCCGAAGGAGGGGATCTGGAAGACCTTCCTGAAAAAAGATTTCTCTTGTGCTGCACTCAGTTGAGAGTTTCGTGTCTATTATAAGGGTGTTGTTTCAGTTGGCCCGCTTCCCTTGCTCGCTTTTTGAAACATGTAGCAAAACCTGGGATGTTTTTCTAAGCAGGGGTGCATACTTAAAAACAAAAGATGACCTCTGTGCATGGACGTCGATTCACCAAAATGCAATGGATAGTGGAAGTAACATGATATACCATTTGATCTTAATGATGTCATAGGAAGTGACATCATATGACCTTTGATCCTACATCGTAACAAGACTCAGGCACCAGATCAGGAGTTGTCGCGGATCTACCACGGCCTCAGTTGTATATCTGAGAAATCTTTAAATTTCTCAGCGACTACTGAACGGATTTATACCATTTAACAAAAAGAGTGCTTTATGGACTAAGAGCTACCTTTCTGTCTAATTTGGTACAATTCCGTTCAGCAGTTTAGGCTGTAGCCGTGTCTAAAGTTTCCTATGGAAATTAACTTGGAGAAAAAGAGTTTTGAGACCCCCCTTTTTCTTGGACCCCACTTGATGAATCACCCTGACATTTTCAGGGGACGCGCCTGAAGCGAAGGGGGACTGTTGGTTTTCGTTTTTTTCCTGCTGATATACCCTGGCGGGAGCCTAAGCCCAGAGTGCTAGGGTGCTACACCTTGCCTGCCAAAAACTTACCAGATAGCTCTCATTGGGACCGCCATCCACCCTGGTGGGACTACGAGTCCCAGGGTGCAACATGAGGCACACCGGCCCCACTCCCACTGCCACAGGTGAGGGTCCGTCCTTGCCCATCAGTGCCAGGAAGAGGCAGGGCAGGGCCACCTCTCTAACATCGTACTCAAAACTGGACATTAATAATAACAAGGTACTGTTATCTACATAATGGGCCACTCCCCTGTTAGCCTGTGTGGTTTCATTCATTACAATACCCATACCTGTGGATTTATGGTATCATAAGAGGATTTATTCGCCCCTACTACTATATGTAGTGCACAGCATAGCATTACCACACTAGTCTATCCTCTATTCTATATAATAAGACAAAGGGAGCACAACATTACTGTCTGTGTAGTATTCAACATTTTTCTCAACATGGGCAAAAGGAAAGCAGTGGATGCGCCGGGGGGGGGGGAGGGGGGAGTAGTGGGAAAGCGTAAGAAGCCTAAAAGGTCGACCAAACATCTATCAAGTAAAAGAAGTAATTGTGTCATGAGTCGCATAGATAATTTAATCAACGATTGCGAAGGGATTTTAACAGCCCCAACGAGCAATCACACAGGTACCACAGAAGCACTTCCCACTAAGTATCCTTTGTCCCCCCCGGATAGTTAAATCCATACCGGATATGTTTAAAAAACTGACTCTGAAAGATCTCCCACCAGTACATCCCGAAAAAGCATCACAAGCAGGGTCAACCTCACCCATCTACATTGCCCCAAGCAAAGAACCCCAAGATGTTTGTGCAATAGAGTGCTCAACAGATTTACCCCCTTGATGAACATAAACGAGGATAGTATGACCGTGCAGCAAGCAGTTAACTCAGGATCGACTCAGGATAGGCATCACACTGACCCCTTAGGGACAGTCAAGTGCATGTGTTCTGGTCAGCTCACTAACCGGGTAGCAGACCTGATGGCTCAGACAACCATATTTATGGAGATAGTGTGTTCTTTAAAAGGCCTGATCAACAAACTCACAGAAATAGTGATGCCCATAGTACAAAATATTACCTCAGACCTAACTAGACCACATGTGTCTATGTCATCGTCAAACATTGTGCCCTACCCTGGTGTATCCAGGATTCACCGAATGCACATACTGGTAGCTCTGAAACAAACCAAAAGAACCAGGCTAGAATGTACCCTTCTGTCCACACCAGCCAAGAAACACAGTCTGGTGACCAATATCAGACATTTAAACACACAGATCGAGTAAGAACATTCTATATCCCCCCAAGGAACTCAGGCCCTGTGCAGCAAGGTTTAAACAGAAGCAAACATAGGTTACCAGCTAGCTCTAGTAAGTGCCAAGTATTCTTAATTAACATTCCAAAACCCTCACCTAGCCTGATAAAAGAAGACGAACAGTCACTGATTAACAAGAGCATCCAATGGCTGCGGCATGTCAGGCATTGTAGATCAGTAATTAGAGAAGATATACTCCATGCCAAAAGGGTTGTAGCAACAGGCACCAGTTTAGATTGTGTGTGTCTTACACTCAAATCATTAGATATGGTTGATCAACTAGTGGCATTTGATCTAAGGACCTCGCACATGACCTCTTCTAGTATTAGGATCAAATATAATCCTCCTGCAGCTAATTCTAATAACAACCCTAGCAACACAACTCAGGGCAGCATCAAATATTCATCTTTAGAAAAGGTAGATTGAAGTTTATGGAACACCATTCTAAAACCATACGGAAAGGATACTATATTGTATGGGGACGAACTATCGATCCCAACAGGGGTTCTTCCTTATACTGGCTCTGAAGGTTTATGGTCTGAAACTGGGGTGGGCAATTCCTCAGAAAGTAGGAATGACGGTTCCGATAGTAACATCCTGGGCGAAACGACAATATTTCAAGTAAATAATGGGCAAGTTGCCATACACTTTATCATCCCCGAACCATCTAAGACCAGACTGGCCATTGCCTCCTGGAATATTGTGAGACTGCATACAAAAACTCCCTCAGCAGACTGGTCAGCATTTATAGATCACGATATTTGGGCCTTTCAAGAAACTTGGTCGTTGCACCATATCTATTGCCCTGGGTATTTAAACTTTTCAAAGCCAGCCATAGGCAGACCCTCGGGGAGGGCTCACTTTATGGGTAAGGCAGCATTTGGATTATGAAGTAGAGGAAGTACAAATAGACAGCCCAGATATACTAGCCATACTTATACGTCTGAATCATCCCCCTGACTTATTGGTGATTAATGTATATGCTAGAGGGGTGGTGGGTGGTAAACCATCCAACACGGTCAGTTTACTGGAAAGGTTTATTGACAACAATAGGGGCAGTAGTAATCTGGTAATTGCGGGCGATTTTAATTGCTCATTTGAGCCCATTGACCATGAAGATGGTATCCTTAGTGTAGAGGAGGATGCCCAATGGAACATCCCATCCCTGGATCTACCCCCAATAAAGAAATGGACAGAGGCCGCACTCCAGTTAAAAGGCCTCTGCCTGGAGAAGGGTATCAGGGCAGTTAATTGAAGGACTCCTTCTGATAGAATGGGTTCCCACACATACAGCAATGGATATAGAAGCAGTCGTATTGATTATCTTTTAATCAATTTGGAACTATGGCCCACCCCTCTGATATGGTGATCCTCGATAGAAGTGAAAGTGACCACAATCTACTGTTGATGACCTTGCACGTAAAGTGTTCCCCACAGGCTCAGTTGCCTGTAATAGAGTGTGAGGCCGCGGATGCCGTATTGTGCAATGAATAGAGAAGAGTAAAATGGGCCATGATGGTTGAAAATGAGAATTCGTTAGAGCAGATGAAGGAACTGTTGGAGTCCACATTAGTAGTTGTCCAAAACCTAGATTCCCAGGAGGAAATTAATACAAACATCATGCACATTCACGATAATATGTTCACGAAACTCAAATCCTTTTTTATTAAACCCCATAAACCTAAGAAAAAGCCGATTTTATTAGCAGCTAAATGGTATAACAAGGCCTGTAGAGAAGACTATAAGAGGCTCTCCCATGCTATAAAACAAAAACAAATGGATCAAATTAAAATCGCACGGAAGAGTTACAAAAGAACCCAGCTTATAGCCAAGAAGGAGTGGGATGAACAACATTGGCTTGACCTTCTCCATGCCAGTAAAGAAAAAAGCATGCAAAAATGTTGGCAGATAGTAAAATGGGGCAGTGGAGATTGTCGACAAACTCCTATTAACTACGTTACCCCATATCAGTGGATATCCTACTTTGTGGTTCAATTTGCTGCTACTGGCAATAACTTAGACATCATAGATCTACCAAAATTTGATACCACTGTTTCTTTTACTAGAGGAGAGGTTGAATCCGCCCTAAAAGCAATACCAAGAGGAAGGGCTCCGGGCCCTGATTGCATTCCAGTAGATTTATTTCTACATGATAAGGATAACTGGCTGACATATATACACATACTTGCCAATGCGATAGCTAGTGGTGCTCCCATCCCAGATTCTAGTTGAGGTGCCGAAATTCTCCCGATATATAAAAAGGGGGGATCGCTCTAGCCCCGGAAACTACAGGCTAATTAGCCTAATAGACTGCATACAAAAGATCATGGCTAGGCTCGTGTTGAGCAGAATCCATTCCTGGATTAAAAACAATGACATTCTGTCACCACTACAGGCTGGCTTCCGCCAACATGTAAGCACTATAGACCAAGTCTTTAGGTTTATATTGATTTATTAGCGTGTGGTGGTCATCAGGGGAGGTACAATCTATGCGGCATTTATAGACCTCAAATCCGTCTTTGATCTGGTCCCCCGTATCAAATTATGGGGGGTACTTAAAGATTCAGGGATGCCACTAGAATAGCTATCATTGGTAGTCAAGCTACATGAATCCAATTTTGCCCAGGTTCGCTGGGGTGCACAGGGCAACATCACAGATAGGTTTCCAGTGACTAAAGGGGTACGCCAAGGGTGCATCCTGGCGCCAACCTTATTTTCACTATTTATTAACAGGGTTGTTAATTATTTCACCTCTTATCCAACTGACGCCCCCACCCTTGCAGGCATGAAGGTACCTATACTCATGTTTGCCGATGATACTCTTATAATATCGAAAACGCAAAAAGGGTTGCAGAGTGCATTGCAAAGATTTGAGGACTTTTGTGGAGATCATGAGTTATTGGTTAATGTGGAGAAAACCAAATTCTTGGTTCTCCACAAACATAAAGTGATAAAAGAAAGGGTTTTTATGAATAAGGTCTAACTGGAACAGACAGACGTATTCACATATCTAGGGATAACACTGGGAAGGAAATTAAATTGGAGACCCCAGGTTGACATAATGTCTCTGAAGCACGCCCAACTAGCAGGAGCATTGTTGAAAGAGCAGAGGCTGTCCCACACCAAACCGGTAGGCCTCGGTTTTGTATGGTGCAGAGCTTTGGGGCCTAGATAATTTGACGCCCCTGTCCACTGCCCAGAATAAATTCTTGAGAGAACTTGTCAATCTTCCAAAATCTATCCCTCTCAAGCCCTTATATCTAGATTTGGGTTGCTGTCCTTTAGATGAAATAGCTCTATACAGACCTCTAGCGTATTGGAGAAGGCTCTGGTCCACCCCAGAATTTTCACTCTATGCAAATGCTCTATTAGATGTAAGAGGGGCGGCTTCATCACGTAAAATCCCCTGGTTACAAAAAATAAAGTGTACACTGGTTAACATGGAGATGAGCCATTTATGGGAAGATCCGGTAGGCAGTCTGTTTCCCTCCAAGGAAATCTTCAAGGAGACATACTGGAATATGGTAAAAATTAATTGTCTGAAATCTATCAATGATACCTCCCTGTCAGGCATTTTTTTGGGACACAAGCAAGATACCCTGTATGAGGAGTACTGGGATCTAATAACTAAACCTTGCGATAGAAAGCTATTCCATCAATTCAGGGTGGGTACACTTCCCATTAAATCGTTTACTCATAAATGGAATGGCTCATTGGACAACAAATGTGTTTCATGTCCTGAGCAGGTTGAGTCAATCCCTCGCATCTTATTTGTGTGTCCAGCATATAACCTACCGAGGGAGAAATGGTTAAAACTAATATGTTCCAAACTGGGTACCAGATCTAGTGTTACAGCCCTTCGTATTTTAAAGACCATCACGCAGGAGCCCATCGTGATAGCTATGGCCACATTTTTGAGCTAGATGTGGGGTATAAGAGCCAAAAACATGAACAAGTGAGAAGTACTGAATGGCATTTGTATCCAAAGAGAGATGTCTCTACATTTGCTGTATACGCCACTGCGCAATAGGGCTGCATATGTTAGTCATTTTGTCCACTCCTTGTATTTTTAGCAGTATTGGAAATGAAACATTTAGTACAAAGGATAGCAAGGTGGAGCCGATTGAGCAATGTATTTGGTAATTCACTAAAATACCGAAATTATTAATTCATTTTAAACCTTTTAATATCAGACGATTTTAACCAATTTTTGTATTTAGTGTATTTTTACAGATCTATGTCGGTTATCATCAAAAGTATTATTGCATATTAACAACTGTATGTATATATGTGTCTTTGTCTTATTTTATGTAACAGTGTTATTAATTGTGTCTTTTACGATCTAAACGATCGAAATAAAGACTGGTTTGACTTGACTTGACAACACAGGTAGTTTTGAAAATTTCACAAAGAGTCCTCAAACAACACCAAAGTTATTGGCAAATCAAAAAACACTCTTCCAATGGAAACTGCATCCTAACTATAAGTACCTACGGTATATACTATATATATTTATATCAGGCTTCTCCAATGAGTAGCTCATGAGCTACTGGTAGCTCTCCACCTATCTGTGAGTAGCTCATGTGTGCAGCCCAGCTTGATTGAATTAATATATGTATACCAAAATTAAGGGTATGTACTTGAGGTGAAAATGTGTGAATTTTCAGAATTCCACTGATGTTTTGAGAAAAAAGGCTACATTTTCAAAATATATATGGTGCTCATATTTGAGTGATATATTGTGGCCTTAGCAGGGGCATTGCAGCTATTGCTGTTGCGTAATACCCCAGTTGAGGCATTCAAAATGTATAAAGCCTTTTCTACAATACTGCTGGCAATCCTGCCTGATGTACTGAGGCAGTGATACCCAAAGTATGGCCCGGGGCCACATGTGACCCTCCTGACCTTTGCATGCGGCCCCCTGGTCAACAGCAGCACTGGGCTTCTCTTTACTCACCTACATTAAAAAGATGTTAAATAAACAGGTAAGCATGTATTTAAAGGTTAATTGAAGTTAAAGAAAGGAAATAACTCGGGAGTCCTGCACCACTCAGTTTTAGAAACACCTTGATTTTTAAAGTCATCATGCTGCAAAAGTGTAAAAATATCACGTCTGAACAAAATTCAAACAGTGTATTTTATTAACCCCCTCGGTATGTCGCACCAGTTCCCATGTGCGTCGAACGGTTCCCAGCCGTCCGAGGCACATGGCATTTGAAATCCCTCTAGTGCGGGTACTAGAAGGATTTCATTGAGCCCTAAACAGCCTCGGGAGCTGGGGATGGGCTTCGATAACTCCTGAGGCTGTTCTGCTGGTTTCAGGTAAATGACGATAAACGCGCGCATCGCGCTGAATTCATTTGTCTGAAACCGAACCTGAAATGAGCTAATAGGCTCCTTTCAGTTTCACTTTCTACGTACTCAGTGGGCTATTTTAGCCCCCCAAACACGTAGAAAGACTGGAGATGTATCATTGGAAGGGGGGGGAATCTCCCCTTTCCAATGGTACCCCTCCCTCGTGGATCCCTGCTTAGGGATTGCCTCAGAAGGGCGATCCCCAAGCAGGGATCCACCCACTGGATACCAGGGAGGGGGGAGCAGCCCCTTGGGCAAGGGCATTTGCTCCCCCCAATGGGTCTGGTTTGGCAGTAGCCCCCAATCTGAACCCCCGGGAGGGCAGAAAGCCCACCAGATGCCTGGGATTGTTTTTGTTATTGTACTTAGGGGAGGGGGCTGCCTGAGATGGACAAGCCAATGCCCCCCATGCAAAATTCCACAGTCTTTCTGCACCCCCGGGAGGTATATGGGGGCAATAGCCCCCGATCTGCCCCCCAGTGGGGAAGAACGCACACTAGGCACCAGGGATTTTTTTTATGTATGTAGGGGTGGGGGCTGCCCTAAATGGGCATGCCAATGCCTCCGTCCCCCCAAAAAAATTGGCAGAGTCCTTCTGCCTTTCTTGGGAGGCAGATGGGGGCAATAGCCCCTGATGGGGGCAGAAAGCCCACTAGGCACCAAGGTTTATACTGATTTTTTATACTTAGGGGTGGGGGCTGCTCAGAATGGGCATACCAATGCCCCCACCCCCAAAAGAATTTCTGAGCCCCGGGAGGCAAACCCCACTAGGCACCATGGACATTTCACATGTAGGAGTGGGGGCTGCCCAGAATGGGCATGCCAATGCCCCCACACCCCCAAAAAATTGCCACAGGCTTTCTCCCCCCGGAGCCAGATAGGGACAATAGCGCCTTATCTGCCCCTCCCGGGGTGCAGAAAGCCCACCAGGCACCTGGGATTATGTTTTTTATTATACATAGGGGTGGAGCCTACCCAGAATGGGCATGCCAATGCCCAACCACTGTAAAAATTAGCCACAGTCTTTCAGGCTCCCGCCAGTAGGCAGATGGGGCAATAGTCCCTAATCTGCCCTCTTGGGGGGGGCCGAAAGCCCACTAGGCACCAGGCATTTTTTTTTATATACGTAGCGAATGGGGCTGCAGAGAATGGGCATGCTAATGCCCCCATACCCCAAAAAGTCTTTCTGCCCCCCTGGAAGGCAGATCGGGACAATAGCCCCTTATCTGCCCCCCGGGGGGCAGAAAGCCCACTAGGCACCAGTGATATGTGTATGGACATGCCTGTGAGAAGCACCATAGGCAAGGGTCGCTCCCTTTTTTTAGGCACACATTTTGGCTGTTCCAGTTATATTTGTAGTCTCATCTGCACCCAAGCGGGGCAGAAAACCGCTAGGGAGAGTTTGTATGTGTGTAAACTGGAATTTTGCTGACGGTCTGTGTGTACTGACCTTTGGCGGTCATTTTGCTGGATGTGTGTGTGGACCTGCACTTGGCTATTGGTATGGGTGGACTCACGATTGATGACGGTGTATGTAGATTGGCGCTTGCCTGGTGGTGTGCATGGAGTGGCACTTGGCTGGCGGTGTACGTGGACTGGTGCTTGGATGGCTGTGTGCATGGATGGTGCTTGGCTGCAGGGCCGGACTGGCCATAGCGGGCACGGGGTGTTTCCCCGGTGGGCCAGAGGGGTGCAGACCGGTTTTTTGGCCGTGGGTGGCTGTTTTGTCACTGGGGGCCAGTTTTGCAGCAGTAAAAAAAGCGGGAGCAGTGCTTTTTACTTGCACGCGCTCCCCCCATCCCAGGGCTGGTCGAGCAGCATTCTGCCAGGGCTGGTTGGTGTTCTTAGTCTGGCCATGCGTGGTTGGCGGGGGACAGGGATGACGCTTGGCTGGCGGAGAGCATCAGTGGCTCTTGACTGGCGGTGTGCATTGATATTGCTTGACTGACTGTGTGCATGGGTCACATTTGGCTGACGGTGTATGTGGATGATGCTTGGCTGGCGGTGTGCATGGATAGCGCATGGCTGGTAGTGTGCGTGAATGGCACTTGGCTGGTGGTGTGTATGGATGTTTGGTGTGCGTGTACTGACTCTTAGCTGGAGGTGTGACTTATATGGATCCCCCAGCATTTTCTTACCCAGAATCCCCCGCAAACCTCAAATTTACTTACAAAGTCACATTTTCCTCACATTTCTCTGTGGGTAAGTTTTAGGATCACCGCGCAGGCACAAATTTCCTACTTCCCAGCTTTCCCCTTGGTCTCCCGAGAAAAATTATACCTCACTTGTGTGGGTGCCCAAAGTAACGTCAGCCTAAAAACGCATAAACAAACTGCCCTTTTGGACCCGCTTTGGTCCCCTCTCAATCTTTATACATGTGTGGCCCTTCCATGTCATGGACACTTGGCTCATCCACACTAGGTATCATTTTGATCAGGAGGGGAATGCTGAGTGGTAGGAAATTTGTGTTGTGGGGTGATCCCACAACTTTCCCACACACACCTGTTTTTTCAAGGGGTCACCAGCGTTTTTGGTCCTGGGCTCAGTGGCCATCTAGGGAAACCAACCAGGCCCAGACATTTCTGAAAACTAGACACTCAGGGGAGTCCACGGAGGTGTAGCTTGTGTGGATCATTTTTCTACCTATAAGCCCCTGCAAACCTCAAATTTAGCTAAATAAAATCACATTTTACTCACTTTTCTGTATGAGAAAATTGTGGGATCAGTGGGCCACAACACATTTTCTACCACCCAGCGTTCCCCCAGGTCTCCCGATAAAAATGGTACCTCACTTGTGTGGGTGGGCCAAGTACCTGCGACGGGTAAGTGCCCAAAACATATTGTGGAGACATCAAAATTACCTATCACAAAATGACCTTCTTTTGCATGGGGCGCTCCTGGGTTTTTGGCCCCGGGCTCGGCTGCCATCTAGGAAAACCTATCAAACCCCAATTTTTTTTAAAGTAGACACCCGGGGGAGTCCAGGGTGGTATGGCTTGCATGGATCCCCCAACGTTTTCCAACCCAGAATCCCCTGCAAACCTCAAATATAGCTGTAACAAATCACATTTTTCTCACGTTTCTGTTTGAGAAAGTAGTGGGATCACCGGGCTGACACATATTTCCCACCACCCAGTGTTCCCCTTGGTCTCCCCATAAAAATGGTACCTCACTCGTGTGGGTGGGCCAATTACCTGCGACAGGCAAAGTCCCAAAACGTATTGTGGAGACATCAAAATTACCTATCACAAAATGACCCGGTTGTGCAAGGGGGGCCATCTGGGTTTTTGGCCCTGGGCTCAGTGGCCATCTAGGGAATCCTACTAAACCCACACATTTCTGAAAACTAGACACCCAGGGGAGTCCAGGAAGGTATGGCTTGTATGAACCCCCAACATTTTCCTACCCAGAATCCCCTGCAAACCTCAAATTCAACTGAAAGAACCCACATTTTTCTCATATTTATGTGTGGGATCACTGTGTCAGCACAAATGTCCTACCACCTAGCGTTCCCTTAGTCTCCCGACTAAAATGATACCTAACTTGTGTAGGTGTCCAATGCAGAATAGGCTAAAAACCTATTTGTTTAAAAATGTAGCACTTAGAGTTCGCTATGCTATACCCTTAATCCCTATGTTTTTTTCCCTTCCCAGTCACAAGCCCTTGGCTCACCCATACAAGTGAGGTGTAATTTTACTAGGGAGACTGAGTGAAATGCTTTGTGGTAGGACATTTGTGCTAGCATGGTGATCGCACACATAAATGTGTGGAATATGCCGTTTTTTCAGCAAAATTTTAGGTTTACAGGGGATTCTGAGTAGGAAACCATTAGAGGGTCCACGCAAGCCATACCTCCCTGGACTTCCGCCGGGTGTCTAGTTTTCAGAAATGTGTGGGCTTGGTAGGTTTCTCTAGATGGCCACCGAGCCTGGGGCCAAATACCCAGGTGTCCCTCCTCGCAAAACCAGGTCGTATTGTGATAAGTAATTTTTTTATGTCTCCACAATACATTTGGGCCCTTGCCTTTAGTGGGTTCTTGGCCCACCCACACGACTGAGGTATCATTTTTATCGGGAGACTTTGGAGAAGGCAGGGTGGGTGGAAGTTTGTGGATCCATGCAGATTCCAGAACTTTCCATCACAGAAATGTGAGTAAAATGTGTTCTTTTAACCAAGTTTGAGATTTGTAAGGGATTCTAGGTAACAGAACCTGGTGAGACGCACACAATTCACCTCATCCTGGATTCTTCTGGGTGTCTAGTTTTAAAAAACGTATAGGTTTACTAGGTTTCCATAGGTGACAGCTGAGCTAGGGTTCAAATTACACAGCTAGGCAATTTGCAAAAAAAAAATCAGTTTTCACTGGAAAAATGTGATGTGTCCACGTTGTGTGGTGTGCTGTTTCCTGTCGCGGACACTAGGCCTACCCACACAAGTGTGGTAGAATTTTTATCGGGAGACTTAGGGGAACACAGAATAGTACAACAGGTGCTATTACCAATTGGTTATCTTTGCATTTCGGTCTTCCAAATGTAAGATAATTTGTAAAAAATAAGTCATTTTGAAAAATGACCTATAATTCACATGCCTGTATGGGTACCCACAGGTTTGAAGATGTGCAAAAAAAACACTGCTTATAAACTCTATATTTTGTTCCCATTTCAGAAATATATTGGTTTCCTTGGTACTGATTTTTCACTCTTTATATTATACCAAATGAATTGCTATATACCCGGTACGCAGTGAAAAAACATTGCAAGACGCAGCTCAGTAATTGGCTCTGGGTTCCTCAGGTCTCAGTGAATCCACAAGTCCTAGATATCCCCACAACCTGAAGGGTCCAGCAGATGTATTGGTATATTACTTTAAAACATCTCTCATACTTAGAAGAAGTTACAGGTGAAAGCATTGGCTCAAATGGCTGTTTTTTTCAACTCAATTTCAATATTTTCTATTTTCAACTGTTAGTTTCTATTTTAAAAAAAAAACCTTGAAGGATCTACACAAATGACCCCTTGCTGAATATACAATTTGTCTAGTTTTCAGAAATGTATAGCTTTCCGGGATCCATTATTGGTCTTACACCCATTTCTACCACTAACTGGAAGAAGGATGAAAGCACAAAAAATAGGAAAAATAGGCTGTGTCCCAGTAAAATGACAAAACTATGTAGAAAAGTTTGGCTTCCTGACAAAGGTCTGCTTGTGCCTGAACGCTGAGAAGATGGTAATTTCAGCACCATAAAACCTTTGTTGATGCCATTTGCAAGGAAATAAACAGATGCTTTCTTCTGCAGCATTTTTTTCCCATTTAAAAAAAAAATGAATTAGCTGTATTTTGGAGAATTTCTGGGTCCCCTCCAGGGGAATCCACAAACCCTGGGTACCTTTGAAATCCTCAGGGTGTTGGAAAAAAGGGCCCAAATTTGACGTGGATACCTTATGTCGATAAAAAGTTACAGGGGATTAAATGTGAACTACCTCAAATACCCAGAAAAATGCTTAGCACAGGGAGGAAAAGGCCTAGCAGTGTAAGAGTTAACATGTAGAACCCTACTACATCTGATTTTATTATTTCAGTGCATTCAGAAGTATGTTTTTAATAGTGTACTCAGAAACATTCCTTCTTCCCTCCACTCTCATAACAAAGCTAATAGTGAACAAAGGGGCAAGTCAGTTGTTATGTGCACTCTTGAGGTGGCTGGGGTTTCTATTATACATGAGCATTACAGTTTATTAATGCAAACACAGGAGAAGTTTTTGTACAACACACACCCTGAAGTCCTATATTTCTAGGTCCTCCTAGGAAGAAACAGGAAGGAAAGTAAAATAAAACAATTGCCTGGGATCACACTGTTTGGTTAAGTGGAGAAACCAAGATTAATCCCAAGGTTTTGGTTTCACATTGTGCAATTCGGACACTAAATGTTCATGGTTTGCTTATCATACATCCAACTCGCTCTCACCCACCCCCACCAACCTGCTTGCATCAATGCGGCCATCGGTTCCATCACAGACCAAACTTTGTGGCCCCAGGGAAAATAGTTGCTAGTACCCATGCTTTAAAGTGGCAGTTTTAAAAAATGGATGTAGAAACATTAATTTCTCCTCCTACCCTGAAAACAATGCCAATAGTGAACTAACAGGCAAGTACCATGTACATGTTTAGCTTCCCCTGCTCCCACCTTACACCCCTCCCAAAGCCCCACTCCCACCCTGCTGGCATCAATGCAGCCATCTGGCACACCACAGACCATACTTATAGCCCCTGTGGAAATGTTTACGAGTACCCATGTATTGAGGTGACCAACGCTAGTAATCTTGCATATGGTGAACAATAATGTAATCTTGCCTGGTTTGGTCACGCTTATAATATCAGTAGCTTGGGATGATTTTCATTGAACATAATTAACTCTTGTTACAGAAAAGGTTGGCGACCCCTGATGTATACATATATAGCCACTCTGTAGGTATAGTTTGGGTCACCAGAGAAAAGTATTTTTGTCCCTTAAAAACTTTTCACTAGTTTGACGAATGTCCGCAAAACTTTGCAGACCTATTGCACCCATTTCATTGTCGGAGGACTGAATGTTTCACTGTTTTATATCAAGGGGGTGCACAGAAAAAAGGGGGGTCCCAAAATGAGTTTGAAATCCAATGCATTTTTAATAGACTTTACTATTTCATGTAGTGTGAAAATGAGCGGTCAGATTTTTCTGAAATTTGGCAGCATTAGCTATTAGGGTGCACAGATGATTTTGTTGGTACTGCAGGTAAATAGAGTAAGTATTTTCTAAGTTATAAGGTTTTCCATATTAGTGATATCTTGTAGCACAATACTACTAAAAGTAGCAAGGAGGCCCAAAAAATAAACTAGACTGCATATGTAAAGTTTCAGATTTACTGTATGAACAACTGAAAGATGTTTGTGGTCACATGGTAAAGGAAACATATAAACAAATACATAAAGAATATAATACATCTTAATGTATATATGTTTTCTTTGCATGCTCTCTAGCATACAAAATAAAACTGGCCCAACAAGCAATACTTTCTTATGCACCCTTGTGTAACAAAATGAAAATTGACCCAGCAGTGAGCCACACAAACAACGTTTTGGAGGAAATTGTAATTGGCCACTAGGAAAAAAAAATAATCTCAATTTTAATAATAATAACAATGTTTGCCTTTCGTTCACTTTGGCCTTCATATGTAGCACAATACACTAAACGTAGCTAGGAAACCCAAAAGATAAACTAGACTGCATATGTAAAGCTTCTGACATGAACAACTGCAAACACATTTTTGTTCACATGCTCATAGAAACCTAAAACAAATATCTAACAAATAGGATACATCTTAATCTTCATAAATTGACATTGCATGCTCTCTGGGTCACAAAATAAAAGAGGCCCAACAAGCCAAACAAAAACCATCTGTCCTATGCATCTCTGTTTAACAAAATTTGCCCTAGCAGTGAGCCACAAAAACTATAGTTTGGAGGAGATGGTAATTGGCCACTAGGAAAAAATAATAATCTTAATTTTTATAACAATAATGATTGCCTTTTATTCACTTAGGGATTCATATGTAGAACAATGCTGCTAAAAGTGGCAAGGAAACCCAAAAAATAAATCAGACTATATAGGTAAAGTTTCTGAATTACTACATGAACAACTAATAGACACATTTATGGTCACATGATATACTGCCAAGTTATCACGGTATACCATGGCCCAAATTACAACAAAGGCCTAGCTGTATTATTGGATTGGGGTACCCTTGTGTCACTCATGGTGTGGCATGGCAATGCAATTCTTGAGTCAGATTTACAAAGGAACGCAAGTCTACCATTCGTGGCCCTGCGTTGATTGGTAAATCTGGAGAAACGCAAGGCAGAACAATTCACTGTTTTGAGTTACCCTGCTCACCATCGTCTACATTCCTTCTAAATTTCACATACATCCATGTGCCATGCCACTGTAGCCACTCCACTATATTTTATTCCACTCTACATCCCTCCAGCATACGAGACTCCACTCTACGCTATTACAATGTACGCAGCACCACTGTACGCCACTCCAGTCTACGTCACTCCACTATACTCCACTCCACTGGAGGCTACTCCACTATACTTTATTCCACTCTATGCTATTCTACTGTATGTCGCTCCACTCTATTCTATTCCACTGTATGTCACTGCACTCTACAACACTCTACTGTACGCTATTCCACTGTATGCCTTTCCACGTCCACTTTATGCTATTATACCGTTGCAACTCCACTCTATACCTCTTCAGTGTACACCACTTCACTGAATGCCACTCAGCTATAGGATACTCCAGTATATGGTATTCCACTCTATGCCATACCACAGTATGCCATTCCATTCTATGCTATTCCACTGTATGCCACTCCACTGTACGCTACTCCACTCTACGCCACTCCAGTATATGGCACTCCACTCTACACCACTTAATTCTACGCTATTCAATTGGACCCAACTCCAAAGTATGCCACACCACTGTATGCTATTACACTCTACCCCATACCACTGTACACCACTCCAGTCTACACCACTCCATTGTATGCCACTCCACTGTATGCTACTCCACTATACACTATACACTATTACACTCTACGACATTCAATTATAGAACACTCCACTCTATGCCACAGCACTTTATGCTATTATACTGTACACAACTACACTATACGCCTGTCTACTCTACACTATTACACTGAATGTAAATCCACTCTATACCTCTTACGTGTACGTCACTCCACTGTATGCTACTCAGCTATACGATACTCCAGTATATGGTATTCCACTCTATGCCATTCCACTCTATGCTATTCCACTCTATGCCACTCCACTGTATGCTCCTCCACTCTGCGCCACTGCAGTGTATGGCACTCCACTCTATACCACTTCACTCTACTCCATTCAATCAGACCCTACTCCAATGTACGCCACTCTTCTGTATGCTTTTGTACTTACTACACACTACTGGATGCCACTCCAGTCTACACCACTCCATTATATGCCACTCTACTGTATGCTACCCCACTATACACTATTACACTCTACGCCACTCCACTGTACAACACTTAACTCTATGCCAATCGATCCACTCTATGCCACTCCACTCTCCGCTATTTCATTGTACACAACTGCAGGCTATGCCAGTCCACTCTCCGCTATCACATTGTATGCAACTCCACTCTACATCACTCCAGTATGCTACTCCACCATACGCTATTCCAGTCTATGCCACTCTACTCTACACCACTCCACTCTATGCTACTCCACTGTATCCCACTCCACCATACGCTACTCTACACCACTCCAGTGTACATCTCTCCACTCTATGCCACTGCATTCTACGCTAGTCCATTTGACCCCACTCCACTTTGTTATTTCACCCTATCCTACCCCACCCCACCCCACTGTACACTTCTCCAGTCTACACCGCCGCACTGTATGTCACTCCACTCTACGCTATTCTACTGTAGGCTATTCCAATCTACGCTATTCTGCTCTATGCCACTCTACTCTATTCTACGGTTTGAAATGCCACTCCAATTTATAACAATTTCCTCGACTCTACACTACGCAACTTCAATGCAAGCCACCCCACTCTACGCTAATCCACTGTACCCTACTATACTGTACTGCACTGTACCTTTTTCCACTGTTCGCCACTCCACTTTACACCACTCCACTCTTCTCTATTTCACTCCATGCGACTCCACTCTTCTACAGTCTACTGTACAGTATTCCACTGTATGGTACTCTACTTTACAGTAATCCACTCTATGCCACTACAGTGTACGTCACTCCACTCTACGACGCATCATTGTATGACACTCTCCTCTGCTCTATATAGCTCAACTCTAAAAAAGTCTACCACTCTTCATGGCAAATTCCGACATTCTACTCCACTCTATCCCTGTACATTACACTGTCCAACTCTATACTCCACTCTATGCCCGGACACTCCAATGTTCAGCACTCTTTTCCACAATACGACAATTTTCTATATGACAAAGCACTCCACTGTACTGTACGAGACCCCACTCCAATTTGTAACAATTTGCTACCTATGCTAGGCTAGTACCCTCCATGCCACTCTACTCTACAACACACCAATATTCTCTATTGCAATATACTCCACATTACGTTACACCACTCCACTCGATTCTACTCAAATGTACGAGACTTTACCTCTCTCTACAATACTGTACAGCAATCCACTCTACACAGCTCCACTGCATCACACACTACTGTACTCTATGTAACTCCACTCTACAACACTCTTCTACACTGTATTCCACTCTCCAACACTTTACTGCTGTCTATACTCCTGCACTTCACTGTACAACACTGTACTCTACTGTATGACACTGTACAACACTCTACTCCACTCTACTCTATGATACACTAGACCACTATACAACACTTTCTGCAACTCTGTGTATGCCACTGCACCCCACTTTACTCCACTCTACTCTGACACAGTGCTCCACTCTACTACTCCTCTCAATACCATTGTACTCTATGACAATGTATGCCAATCCACTGTACCACATTGTACCTGTGATCTGCTGACCTCGCCGAAACCCCGCACATCCGCAGAGCCAGACCTTGTGGAAGAACCTTCTACTACATCGCAGCCAAGACCTGTAACAAGCTCCCGCTCAATGTCAGATGCACCCCCTCCCTGAACATCTTCAGGAAGATGCTTAAGACCTGGCTTTATAGGGACTGATAGGGAGCGGCTCACCCCCCCTCATCCCCCCAGCGCCTTGAGACCCTCTTGGGTGAGTAGCGCGCTTACAATTCCCCTGATTGATTGATTGATTCTACAACACTGTACTGCACTGTTTACCACTCCACTCTACAAACATCAACTAGACTGTATGCCAATCTACTCTACTATAATCTACATCACTTTCCAATGCTGTACGACACCCCACTATGCTCTGCAGTACAACATGGTACTCCAATTTATGACAATTTACTCAACCCGTATGCTAAGTCAATCCACTGTACTGAACTCCCTGCCACTATAATCCACTCCACTCTATGACACTTTACTCCACTCTACACTTTCTCACTCCAGTGAACTCCACTCCACTATACTCCAGTCTATTACACTATATTCCACTCCATGCCACTGTACTATACTCTGCTCTACGCCACTCCACTGTCAAACCCTCTACTCCACTGTATGCAACTCCACTCTCCAACACTGTACTACACTCTATGCCACTCTGACACTCCACTCTGCTCTATGCCCATCCACTCTATGCCACTGTACTACACTGTATGGCACTTGATGGCAAACCACTCAACTTCTCTCTATGATAGGCCATCAACTATATGATATGGCACTTCACTCTACGACACTCTCCTCCACTGTACAACACTCCACTTAATAATACTCCACTCTATGACACTCTACTTCACCCTAATAAACTCTGAAACACTCTACTTCACCCTATGACAGTCTACGACATCCTACTCTACTGTTCGACTTGCCAGTCCATTGTACAACCTGAAACTCCAGTCTACAATACTTGACTCCACTATATGATACACCATGCCACTACACTATATAACACTTTACTACACTGTACAATACTCTACTACACTCTACTCAATTCCAATCTACAATAGTCCAGTCTATGACAATACACTTTACAACACTCCTCCACTCTACTGTAGGACACTCCACGTAACAAATTTCCACTTGCAAAACTAGACTCTACGATTTGAAACACACTTTAAAAAAAAAGATTAAATGGATTGAAATTCAATGAAAAAAAACAATGGTTAAAGCTCAGTTATAGTTAGGAAAACTTATTCTTCCGATACAAACCAAGTTTAAACTACACAAACTTTAAAAATGTTAAAGTTATAGTTATAACTTTCATTTACAATTTATCCACCACCTTCAAATTATTTTAAGTAGCGGACCTCGTCCATATGTTAAGTTTCGGAAATGTTTAAACATACTATGTGCCAGTACTTCTGGTGAAATATTGCATCTCAAGTGAACACACCTCTAACTCCTGACCGCAATAGCAGATGTATAACTATGATCATTTACAACCGAATTGTCTCAGCATAAAGATGTAATTTGTACATGGAAGGGGAAATAACAAAACCAATTGCCAATTGTGTTAACTATGTCACGTTGCAATCCCATTTTGGTAATCAATAAAGTATGTTTAAAAAAAAAAAAGTAGCGGACCTCGTTTTACAGTCTTTTCAGCTTGCTAACCAGACAACACTAAATATAACTTGCCACATCATAACTTATAAAACGTGTATGTACACATAAAGCCGCATATTACTGTGACTTAAATAGATATTCAGCTAGAAAATGTTATGAAATACAAATGTAAATAACGTTGATGGTTTACAATACAATTATAACATTGATTAGTTTAGATATCGTGTCACCAGTACACAACAATGTATAGGGGTCACACATATGCAGCAAAATAGAACAGTGGAATTCCACAGCTCTGGACGTATATTTGTAATGTCCAGTAAGAGGCATTTCTTCTAAACATAAAAATCCTGATAAATCCCAACCAGTATCAAACATCAATGTCAACATACTCCATATAGCCCAAGTGGACAAATACATGGTTCACGATGGACTACAAAGGAGCAAATGTAACTGTTGCAAGAAGTCCAGTGATGCAAAATAGCATATAAGTGACTGTAAAGTGAAACAGTAGGCTGCCCAACCTTGCAAAAAAAGATGCAGTGAAGAAAACACAAATAAAAAATTGACAAAGCTGGAAGATATACTTATCTGTGTTGTGACGTGTTGACACCCACTTGTGAGTCAGAAGAAAGGGTAGGGGAACGCACTTAAGTGATCCATCATGATTCTTGAAGGCCCCCTTTCTTTTTTCCTGTAATAAAATCAAACATATAAGAGATTAAAACAAAATAGAAAACTGGGACCAATAAACACTTAACAGACCACCCCATTTCTCTCCCAAATGTACCCTGAGCTCCTCTTCTGAATTAAAACCTCTGAGGCTTTTGGTTTCAAGGTTGATAAGGTACTTTGACTCCTATTTCCTGAGTGATAGAGTTCTATTACCTACCTTGTGATTTCATGGTATCTGTTCAACTGCAACAATGTTAATTTGGATCTGTCCCAAAAGTGTACCTAATTGGAATGTCTGGCTACATGGTAGTGGGGGGTCATTGTGATTTCAGAGCCTCCCACACTATATTTAGATAAGCTAAGCCCTCATCAAGGTAGATAAATTGACAGGACGTTTGATGGAAGCCAACATGATGTAAGTACCCTGCAAAATTCCATGGTGCACAGGCAGGTGACCCCGATGACGTAAGATAGTCAAGGAAATGGAAGGGTGTTCTTAGATTACCATGAAATGAATCCGGGACCGAGGTTGAGGCTCTAACTTGGCAAAAAGAAATCAATTATCTATATTGGGAGTGGGTATGGAAAAAATGTGAACCCATTTATAGATGAATTCTCACATCCCAAACATCAATGAACCCCAGTGAGTTTCATATAAATCTCCACGGGACCAAAACACAGAGGTAAATGTATACATGTAACTCATGTGAATATTCATTCTTAAATGTAGGTATAAGTTAGGCCTGGGCTAAATCTCCGTTCCGCTCGCGAAAATTGCAATAAGTAGACATTTTCGCGTTCCGCGGAGAGCGCGAAAATGTCAAAATTTCCGCATTCCGCAGCCTAGCGATAATTTGTTTCTTGCTCGTGCTGTAAAATAATACATTCTCGCGCGTGCGCGATCGCCTTACCTGAATCCCCGCGTTCGCCGACAAGTTTTCCCGATCCGGTCGCGTTCTCCACGAGATGTTGGATTGTTGGTAGCCATTTGCGCTGTCTCGCGACAGTTCGCGCCCGCAGTAATGTCATTGGTCGCGCGATCACTTCTTTCTTCTCGCGATCATGCACCGCGAGAAGAGTGAAAACAAGATGGCCGCGCCTGCGAGCAACCGCATGGGTAAGTTGGCGAGCCGCGACCACGCAGAAAATACCGCGAGCGGGCGGGAAAAAAACTTCCGCATCTTTGCGATATTTTCACGTGTTTGCGGAGATTTTTAACATTTTCGCGATAATTTGCGAAAGTCACTTTCGCAAATTCCGCCCACCCCTAGTATAAGTCTCCACTTTTTTGATATTTACGATTTACTAGTGGAGATTTACACCTAGGTGCAGATTTACAAGTCTTATCTCCTTCCAGTGAGGGAGTGAAGATTCCAGTGTTTCTATTTACAACCGCAAAGCTATTTCAAGTATCTTTAAGACTATATTTTATGTTCCACTTATTTTGTGGACATGTTCACCACTGGGGAGAAGTCTTCTTATGAGAAACTAAAGGGAAACTGAATAAAGTAAAAAAAAGATTTTTAAATAAGTAAAAATATTTTAATTTATAATTTAAATGTAAATTAATCCAAAATAATAATTATTGACATTGAAATAGTAAACAACATTTTACAGTATATTAACTCCTCGCATGTGGATTAAATAATACCATAATTGAATTACATTTAATACATTTATTAATATAATTTTTTTTTTTAAATACTTACCCTTGCAACCATTATTATTTTTATTTAGACTTATGGGTTTACAGAGTGGAGCAATCGATACTCCCAGTCTTTCTGTAACCCCAGCCTTAATAAAGTGGCACTAGAGACTGAGGAAAACTGGGTAAGAGATGGACACAGGTAATCGGTATAGCACTCTGCATCATCTGGTAAGTGTAATGCAGGATAAAGGCAGACCAGTAACTTTAAACAAACAGGAATCAATAGCTTAGTGTTTGAGGAAACAAAGTAGTATACACCGAACTTTGAATAGGTAAGTATGATGAAATTACTTTGCAGCCTCACGGTGATGGTATGCTGTTACAAGCTTACAGGCCACCTGTATCCAGGCATGGTACCCAGGAAATCCTGGAGACTGGGTGATCTTTAACTGAGAACGCAAGTGGGAAAATACTAAAAGCAACAAAACAGCACTGACCTTGGAATTAACTAAGAATTCACAATTCAGGGGTCTGGGAATGGGAAAAAACAACAAAGGTTATTGGAAGCAAAGCTGGGTGATGACTGGGAAATATCAGGCAAAGGTGGAACTTCCTTTTTGTACTGACTCTTACTATTCTGCTTAGGAAGTGAAACTATCTGACGCAGAAGTCTCAACCTGTAAACTCTGATGGCCCAGCCACCAAAGAACGGTTCTTCACAACCTCCAGGCTTCTGATCTGTTAATCCTAAAGGTATTGCAAGTATAATGCACCATTAAGTGAATGGCATGTGGTGTGTATTGGATATTGTGGTATTTTAACTATTGTCGTAACTAATGGTGCTCCATTTTCCAATCCTTACCCGGAGCTCTAGACCTGACAGAGGGCACACTCAGTCAGTTCAGTCAAATCAAGGCCTTTCGTCACCTGCTGAGCTGATAGATGGGTTTGTCCAGGAAGTTCCTTTCCCTGCTCACTTACCCTCTGATTAGCTGGCTACTAGACCGACATTTATACACTTCTGTGGTCATATGCACACCTCCAGTAGAGATGCCTTAACAGAGTAGTCAGACCCACCTGTATCCAAGGTTGAACACATGCCAACATACCCAGATCTGGTAAAGGATCTTTGTTGCTGCCTACATCCAATGTTGATTTTGCTTCTCAGAATGTCAGAGTAGCCTCGCCCCTCCCTTTAGTACCAGGGCTCTGTGGATACTAAACAGGAGAAAAAAATCTAATACACTTCTAAGGTCAAGCTTGGTTTCTGCGAGCTGTCAACTTCAGCATTACTATCTCAATCAAATCAAAGCAATAGAGTTGGAGTACTCAGAGCCACCAAAAGCTTGTCCCCTGGCCACACTGGTAATTGTGCAGAGGGGCCAATGGTAGCACTGGTAGGTGATTGGATCAGCAATGTTTCTATAAAGCAGTAGCCATATAACATTTAACTGCCTCACCATGCTTGCATGTTGCATGGTCCACCAGATGATCTATATAGTGGGTGATGAATATCGTGAGATGGTAGGGGGGAAGTTACTGGTCTCCTGATTACATCAAGGAACCAGCTGTTCAGAGCTCATGTGACAGCACCGCTCCTGCCTCTGCTTTCTTTTCCATATGTTTATTTTTACAAATCCGCTCAGGACACCAAACTTACACTAGACACTACCTTCCACTGAAGAGTGGGGCAGATACTTCTGTTTAACCAATATCTAGGGAGTACCAGCGACCCTATACACCGGCTTTGCAAATGCTGGTACAATTGCCTTTGCCCACGCCTCTGATCCATTTCAATACATCGCAAGTGTCACTTATGACTGTAGATAAATTCACACATCTTGTTGATGACTGATATTATATTAACATTGCAAAAACCTGACTTTGTGAATTAGGATCCGGTAGGTAGGTATAGAGTTGTCACCTTTTTCCAAGTGCAAGTTGCATGTGTGTGAAAAAACATTTGTGTATTAGGCCATCAATATGTTTTTGTATTTTTGTTTCCTTATAAGGATTGCTCTTTGTATACTATTGCTATAGTTAGTGAGTAGCACCTTTGTGAGGTGAACAGAATTCCAAATCCTAGTGCGCTGTATTAACCTGTCCATCATCTTACCTTACTGTAAGTGAGTAAGTATAATCATTTGGTCTCCAGTCTTGCTGTTTTCTTTAGAGAGGGGCAGGATGAAATCCTGAGAATTTGTGGTTTCCTCTGTCTGATCTCAAACATCTATCATTGTCTAAGCAAACAACAAGATTTTTAAACTATGTTTACGGTGATGTGATATTAGGAGCCATATTCCAAAAGGTCCTAGAAAAATTTGTACTGTACTCATTGAGTTACACCTCTGCATGTTAGTAGGTTACGGCTTTTAGTATTTTCGCAAAACATTCTGCAGTATATTGACTGTGCATTCCTGCTTAATGCCTGAAGTAAAATACATATCGAAATGTATGATAATTAGGAATAAAGGTAATTTCATTAGCACTATATAACGTATGCATGTTTAGGGATAAACAATGCTAACATTTTATTTATATTTTTCTTTACATTTCTAATTTTCGCAAAAGTCTTTTATTTTGTTAGAATTCACAAAATCTTTGTTCACCCATTAGACAATCTTCTTTATCATGGTCACATACTCTAGGAACTCCCTGTACTCAGATTATACTTATGCATCAGTATGGCTTTTGAGGATGCCTGCTTTTGAAATTGCAGAGGAGCTCTCCTGCTAGGTTCCTACAAAAGTGCAGTTCCTGAATAGCGAAAGTAGTAAACTTACTCAAAAGTGTAAACTTCATCAAAAGACTAAGTTACCTTTGTAAATCAGGGGTATTATCTTTAACGTCCTCATTATGTCCCCAGTTGGCATTTGGTGTGTGCACCTCTCAGTCTATGGGCCGAATTCACAAAGGTAAACTTACACTTTTGTGTAAGTTTACAATTTTTTGGCTGTTCACAAACATTGGGCCTGATTTACAAAGGTAAACTTACACTTATGTGTAAGTTTATGATTGTTTGCTATTCACAAAGGTATTTTACTAGTAGTATCTTTACGACTGCATTGTCTCCGCACATAAACAGTTAGTACAGTCCTATCTTTTAATGAGTGGAGTTCTTTGCCCTGACTGTGGAGTCTGAGCAGTCATACAATTACTATTAGTACAATTAAACTTGTAGTTTGTGAATACCAAAAAAATAGAAATCTTACACAAAAGTGTGCGTTTACCTTTGTGAATGAGGCCTTCTCACTCTACTACCCACCTATTTCTAAGTAGATTTAGTACCTGCAACAGAAGGGCTCTGTGTCAAGCCAAAGGCCCCTAAAACAGCAAGCTAACATCTCCACCACTCTTAATTTGTGTCTGGTTTGGGGACAGATGCTCGCTGAGCCCTTGTCAGAGAGCTTTCATCTGTTTGTTATTTGTTCTATGTGTTTCTTTATTTCTGAGCTTGATGTAGGGTCTAGATCTTCATTGAGGATTATGCAGTTTAAGAGTCCTGTCTGGGTGAAAATTGCGGGCAGTTGTGGAGGTGGATGTCCAGGCTTGGGATGAGGGCTTTGCAGGGTTTGTCACAGCATGTAATTGGTGAAGTGCCAGAAGCAGTATTGGGCTTGGTGGTCAGTGCACATGTTTGAACTGGCAATTATACATGGAGGATCAGGATTGAGCCAGATGGAGCTCAGTTTAGGGTGACTCTGGAGAATGTCACAGAGTGACCTTGGCATGTTTTTTGTCTTTAAAGGCGACCTTCCTGCTACTGTAGAAAACCAATCAGAGTGGAAAATCTTGCAGTTTGGTAGGATGTCTACACTGAATCCTGAGGAATCACATTAGCTAAATCTGTGTAACAAATATGAGCTCTAGAACATGAAACAATATAAGGTTTTCCACTTTTCACTTTTGTAACGCTTGAAGTTTTTTTCACACTTGTGTCTCAGTACACAGCAGTTGTTATGAATAAGATACTTGATTTTGGGCGTTGGCTGGGTTGTAATAGTGATTTCTTGGCTGTTTTTAAAGCTTGGCTCAGACCTGGTCATAGGTATGAGGTCAGAGTTGGGTCCCTGTATCTGCGTATTCTGTTCGGTGATGAGGAGACTTATTTGGTCTTTTGTTTGCAGCTTTCTAGAGCTCAAACCCAACCGGAAGGTATTGGAGTGCTTCACATGAGCACCAGCTACATTACACAAGGTCACATTTTTTGTTGTTTGTTTTTTAGGCAGGGGTAGATTAAGTGATTTGCCCAGAATCAGAGCATCTTGAGCGACACCAAGACTCACCCCTGGCTCCTCAGGCCCAAAGTCGGCAGCTGTGGCCCTAACTCCACAGCCTCTCCTTGAAGCTCTTCTCCAACACCATATTTGCATACCTGTAGTCAGTTTAAGTTAGTATCCACCTACACCTACAGGGGGTAGCTTGGTCAGTAAGATTGAGAGGGTGTGAGCATCAGATTTCCTAACCATCACGCTGGCATACGATGTTAAAATACATTGTTACATTGTATCACAAGCAATGAGCGTGAGAGAGGCTTCAAAGGCAGTGGAAAGGAAAAGGAATATGGATTAATAGGAGCACTAAATGAGAGAAACACAATATTTTGTAAAACGAATATTTTTTAGAATCTTCAGAGCAGAGAGAGTGTGTGTGTTTTTGTCAATGTTTGTATGCAAAAATCCCAGGTGAAATCCGACAGACACCTCACCATACCCGACTGAAAGCCCCTGTATCCAATTATTCATTTGAAACCACATTTGGGGGGGGAGGCGTAAAACCCCAATTACCCCCCTTGAAGCTAAGCCCCTGCCTACAGAATCACTAGTAAACTCACATTATGTCCTTGGCAGCGGCTGAGTCTCATAGATATTTGTTGGCCTTGGGCTGGATGGGGGCCCCATTGAAGGGTTGGGGGCTCCCCTGCACTGCAGGGGCTGCAGGAGCCTAAGTTCCGCCCCTGGTTCTTGGATATTTTATTTGGCGAAGCATCAAGTTTAACAGTTGTTGAGTTTGTGCGTTTCATAGTCTGTGCTCTCGAGCTTCGAATCCTGTCAGCCCTGATATTAACAAGCGAGACAGTGCGGTGCTCCGCGTGGTTATTGCAGTTACTGCTAAAGACACAACGAGGGAGAACCTTTGATGTTTCCTTGCAGGCCATATGACTGCACAATACAAACGAATCTTTCACGTGTCACGGATGTCTCTGTCTGTCGTTCAATTAATTAGCGTGAAACATGACATCTCTGGGTTATTTGAGGAGACCGTAAATGGTGCAGTCAAAGTGAACGTCAGAGCCAATTTTCCACAGTTGAGAGAATTTGATGCGCACTTGGTGGGCGTGTAGATTGAGACTGGTTCGTGCGCTTTAAAGCCGTCGATCTTGAGTCGTTAATTAGACTGCAGCAGTCCCCCCCTTGGCCCTGCAAGTCCAGACTCCTCGGCAGAGGCGAGGAGTTCTTGAGGAGAAACGCCCAGTCAGGGTTCACTGTGGGAAAGAACAGGTCCATGAGCAGACAAGGCATGGCACTGCCAAACATGCTCTTACAGACACACACATCCTTGAGGCGAATCTCTTCCATTAAATACCTTTACCATCGCCGAGATGGTTCTCCGACTATGATTCTTGGCCAGATGTCAGAAAGCATCCGCACACCTGAGATCAGCATTGTATGGCATATGCAAGAAAAAAGCGTATTCCTACGAGATGTACGTCTTATATAGGCAGTAAGAGAGACTATTGCATTGATTAAGTGGAGTTGCCATGCCCCCAAGACCCAACATTTCCAGACTTCGCAATTCCCTTTTTAAAAATCATTGTTTTAACATACTAGTCTGCAGTTGCATTGGTTCAATTGTACTGAATCGGTACTACAGCTCCAAGAATGATGAAAGACCAGCACTTTCAAGGTGTGCTGGTGATAGGCAGTCATGTGCCAATCGTTAACACCTATTTTACCGATTAGTAGGCTGTGCCAGCAATTTTAACTCCACCCGCCTGAAAAATATACTCCGTCTAGACATCCCAACGTGCCGGTTTGATATGATGTGCTCGTTTGTCCTTTCTGAAGTTTTCTACTCCCCTTTCACCCCCGGAAGTGTCCAACTATCTGTTCTCCAGTTAGCAGTGACTCCGAGTGACTACGTGATTTTAGGCCAACTTGGAATCTCAGTAAAGCTACCAATTGCAACTCAAAAAACAGCTGGTACCCGTCGAGGGGCTCACACTGGCACTTTTACTGTTGTGCTTCATTCACATTTTTAAGAGAAAGAAAAGCAACCAGAAAACTGGAAAGACAGAAAGGCATTCCAAACTGCAGAGTAATATACACACTTTAAGAACCTGCTTTTTGACCTTGCTGTTAGGTCACTCACAGGTCACCAGATATTTATTGACCTTGCTGTTAGGTCACTTACAGGTCACCAGATATTTAAATGTTCCCTGGCTATGAACAGACATTTTGAATAGAGACCTTCTAATAGTTCTAAAGAGTGTGTATGGAATATGCACGGAGGTTAGTACTCATGCATGGGTGTGTTTGCAATGTAATGCTGTACATTTGCAGGTTCATGTAAGAGCTGAGACGGGTATTACACCCCGGGAGCTGCAGAGGTGCATTGTTTGTTCTTTGACAGAAGTAGAGATGAAGTCACCAGTTAAATCTTGTCTGAGTCTAGATGAGTGACAGTGCGTGGGTTTGAGTGCTTGAGTATGAAGAGAGAAGAGAGAGTGCACTAGAAGATTTCAGTTAGTCTTCAGCTTGGAGTGGGAGAGCCTGCAGATGTGCTGCCAGCGGGCCTGCCGTTTGGGTCATCGGCCTACCATACCCGGCATGCAAGAAGGAAGGCCTCATGGCGAAGGTCAAGTATAGACTGGGGAGAAAACTTAGAGACCCAAGCTGTGAGCAGTTTAGCACAAAGCTAGCTCCAATTTTCTGAGCACATCTTGGTTTCAAGGCCATTTTCACATGGTGGGCAGGTACAGGGGAAGGACAGGATTTAAAACGAATCCTAGAAATGTTCCCATTTACACTGTGAAGAAGGATACGTGGATCCTCCTGTACAAGTTAATACAACAATCGGCGTACTGACGAGGGAGGATGGGGCATCCCAGACAAGCAAAAAGACTTACACAGTGGAGCCAACAGTTGTGCTAGTCGGTGTGCTGAGAGCTAGGGCCCGATTCACAGAACTAACTTAAGACAAAATCCTAAACTTACTACCATTTTGGTATTCACAGAAGGCACTTACTCATTTTGGTATTCACAGAAGGCACTTACTCATTTCGGTATTCACAGAAGTTAGGAGTCCTAACTTTAGGACTCCTAAATGCCTTCTGTGAATACCGAAAGTCTTAAAATTAGGATTTTTCTCAGTTTAGTAGTAGTATAGTTAGGACTCCTTACTTTAGGACTCCTAAATGCCTTCTGTGAATACCGAAAGTCTTAAAATTAGGATTTTTCTCAATTTACTAGTCCTAAGTTTAGGACTCCTAACTTTAGGACTCCTAAATGCCTTCTGTGAATACCGAAAGTCTTCAAATTAGGATTTTTCTCAGTTTAGTAGTAGTATAGTTAGGACTCCTAACTTTAGGACTCCTAAATGCCTTCTGTAAATACCGAAAGTCTTAAAATTAGGATTTTTCTCAATTTAGTAGTCCTAAATTTAGGACTCCTAACTTTAGGACTCCTAAATGCCTTCTGTGAATACCGAAAGTCTTAAAATTAGGATTTTTCTCAGTTTAGTAGTAGTATAGTTAGGACTCCTAACTTTAGGACTCCTAAATGCCTTCTGTGAATACCGAAAGTCTTAAAATTAGGATTTTTCTCAATTTAGTAGTCCTAAGTTTAGGACTCCTAACTTTAGGACTCCTAAATGCCTTCTGTGAATACCGAAAGCCTTAAAATTAGGTTTTTTCTCAGTTTAGTAGTAGTATAGTTAGGAGTCCTAACCTTAGGACTCCTAAACTGAGAAAAATCTTAATTTTAAGACTTTCGGTATTCACAGAAGACATTTAGGAGTCTTAAAGTTAGGACTCCTAACTTCTGTGAATACCGAAGTGAGTAAGTGTCTTCTGTGAATACCAAAATGAGTAAGTGCCTTCTGTGAATACCAAAATGGTAGTAAGTTTAGGATTTTGTCTTAAGTTAGTTCTGTGAATTGGGCCCCTAGTGTTGAAGAACTGAGAAGACACTCAGACTGTGTTGAGAAACCTAGAGGTACTGAAATCAGTCAGTGTACAGAGAGGGATGTACGTCCGGAAGCCGGGTGTACAAGAAATGTACACATCTGCACATTCTTTTACTACAGTAATGCTTTTTCAATCTTAGCCACATTCCATGATTTTTGTTTGTGCAATAAGTGTTATCCCATAGGGTGTGGCTGCAATTTTCTATCTTCTCATAGATGCCATGGTCACCTTTGTCATTGGATTGGATAGAGTGTGCCCCTTTAGCCAATTGTGTCACTCTTTTTATCTGCCAAGTTAGAAGCCGAACGGTGTGGCAGCCTATGCACTTATAGCTAGTGTGTGTGTGTACAAATCAGCAACGAGATCAGCAGAGCTCAGGCCGATCAGCTGTGATATGTTTGCTGTTAACCGGAAGGAGTGGAGGAATGCACTTATAATAGTTGAAAAATGCTTTGAGTTTTCTGTACATTCCAGTAAGCAACTAACCCACACAACATCGTACTACAAGTATGTGCTGAAGGTTGCATCACAGAGGCCAGGATTGCTCCACAAATTTAGTATCCCCATTTTGAATGGTACTTCCTGGTCCCATATAGTCTGGATGGAGCCCCTGAGTGAAGGCTGGGGTTTGGGTGAAAAGCAACCAGCATGGTGGAACCATAGAGATGGAAAAACCAGCTGTCTCATGCTGACTATAACAGGAAACCTCACCTCAGGTACTCACATTTTTCAGAAGGAGAAAAACATCAGTTGTCTAATCAGGACGAAAAAACGGAAGGAACCTAGACCTGAACAATGAAAGGAAACCATACACAGTCTACAGAGAGGTCATCATGATCTTTTCCAGGGGGAGGAGCAGAGAAAGAGGAAACCCTGATGCCAACAAACATGAGAAAGCCACCAAAATGAAAGAAGAGTTCACCTGCTGAGGAGCCACATTATGAACGTCAATACTTCCCAATGCTGCCTATCGAGGACGTTGTGCTGATGCTGTGGAGGACCAAGGAGGAGGCCCTTGTGGACTGAGGAGCTAGGGAGAAGAGGATGATGCCTCAAAAGGATTAAAAAAAAACCTGAAAGAAGAAGATGAGTAAAAGAGCTCTACTAATAAACCAGTGAGACCCAGCATATGTGCACCATAATCACAGACTGTGGTTCAAGGATGGACAACGTGCCAGTCTATTAGCTGTACATTTTTTAAAAGATCAGCATGATAAACTCCTCATACAACTGACATTCTTGGTGTTAATATTCTTTTGAACGTGAGAAAAGTGCCAGCCTAATTTAAACCATCTCAGATTTCTTATAGTCTCCTCGAAAGTGATTTATGAGAGTCAAGAACATGTATGTAACTATAGAAAAGAAAGTATGGTGAAAGGTCTGCTTGTGAGAAGGCAAAGGAACTTTGAGAATTCATCGTTTTCAATAATACAGATGAACAAATTAGTTCTGTTAATGAATTGCAATAGTTCCTGAGTTCTACTCTAAGGAGAGAAAAAGATGGTATTGCTGGTTACCCAAATTTTAACTTACTTATCTGGCTTTCTCGAGGTATGGTGGCACTGCTGGGCCCAACGCTGCTGGTTATCTTGGGATTTTTGCTGTTCAGTGAACTTGAGGATTGCCAGGAGAAACATGTACAAAAAGAAAAAAAGGAAAAGCAAAAGGGTTAATATCTGATAACCAGATTGAGCAAACACCAAACTTTCTGAATTGTACTAAACATATTGGATGTAATATAAATAAACAGTTTCCAATAACCATCTCAGTCTACTGTGTACCTCTTTGACTACCGACAGTTGATGTCAGAAGTGGCATCTGTTATGTCTTGAATGCCATAATACAACAGTTGGCAGAGGGACAGAGACATTTTTGGATCGTGTTTTGGAAGACTTTGCTCACACCTCTCAATAGGAACGAAATCTATTCCAACAAGCTATTCAAGCACAAACAGATAGACAGACCCAGAATGCCATGGTTTAGGATTCTGCAGATACTGTAGCCAATACCAGGGTACATTTTTTAAGTCCCTGCATCTATATTACAGAAATATATCCCAGGGGAAGACCCTACTTATTTTGTTACAAACTTGGAAAAATTTACTCACAGGGCGGCATGGCCCATGGAGAGGAGAGCTCCTCTGTTGACTGAGGAATTACAAGCAGCCTAACAGACTGTTAGTCCTTCTAGCACCAGTCCATATGTGGGCTTAGAAATGCTGGATTGGAAAGGATTGAATTCCACAAGCTTTGTAATGTAGAATAAAATATCAAGAATATAAATTGTCCCATCCTGAAACTTCCACTAACAATGCTATAAAATGAGAACATTTACTTAGAACAATGTATTGAGTCATTACCATCAGGCAATACCGTGTACAGTGATGTGCTGCCTTTTGGTTAGGTTTGACCTATTTAAAGACCACAAATATACATACATACATACTCATAGATGGGTTTGACTGCATCATAATGTAGGATTGTAAGAAGCTGTTAGTATTGTTTGTGCCTTTCATCAAGTCCAAGAGTAGATTCCTGGCATCAATAGTAAAGCACATGGGTTTGGTGGTCTTCGCAAATCTGTCTCCAAGTCTACACAAATCAAGAAATTGAATTGCAATCAAAAATATTCAAAAGATTCTGGGGGAAATCTTTAAATACATGTACTCATCCTGTACATCAAGCCACAAAGCTTTGAGTGTGGGGAATAGAATACAAAAAAGGGCTGTTTATGAGCCTATGGAAATAGGTTTCCTAGGGGGACTGGTAATGTATACAGATGGAAAGAATACCTCATTAAACAAAATACAGCATAGCCATTGGACGGACAGTACAGGCTTCAATTGATACAGGGAGCAAATAAACAGTAATAAAAGAAGATTTGGTAGAAACTAACTAAGTGGGAGCCTTAATCACAAGAAACTTTACCTGGACGCCGCCACTTGCCGACTGGGTGAGCTGGGAGAACGCCGACTCGTCTTGTGGCCTCCCCGTGTCCCTGGAGGGATTGACCGCCATACCGCCAGTTAACAACTTGCAGCACCCGCTTCGCGGGTGCCGCTGCGCGGCATTTGGCGTGGGGTTGAGGCTGCAGGGGTGCCGGAGAGTGCCCGGAACGAGGACGGAATAACTGCGGGAGGTATCAGAGGGCGCGTGCTGCAGGGACTCTCTAGACCAGGAGTCCCTGCGCTGCACAGGTGTGCACGGCCGCGCCCCCAGCAAGACACGCCCCCGGCCGCAACGCCACCTTTAAGAACAGCGTTCCTCCGCATAGCGGGACGCGAGCGGGACGCCGAGCGAAGCCCGGGCAAAGGGCGGGCCCTCTGTGGCCCTCAGAGGCCAGAAGAGGCTGGACTGGGCCACAAACCCTAGTCGGTTATACTTGGCTCCCCTGTGCTTTTACTGATAGGATTATAGGCCATGAACTGTCGCGAAACCAGAAGTATGGCCGCTGTAGGAGCTAAAAAACTTACCGGAACCTTGGATGATTTTATCACCCGCACTCATGCGCTAATTGACGAGGGTATAACATTAATGGATAGGAGAGTGTCCCAAGACCTGGCCATGGCCAAACGATCCTCCTTGGGCCTTATTGCACAGGCACAGACACCCAACACTGATTCTTGGACAGATATACAGGCCCTAGTACATAGTACTGGAGAGACCGGGGATCTTGATGCCTCAAACACTTTACAGGACCTGGAGGCTTCTCCTAACCTTCATTTCCTATCAGAACGTGGAGTGCAACAAAGTGAGTCAAATACCTCTAACAATATATCCGTTACAAAAGAAAGGGGTCGGACAGAAGGGGCTATCCCTAAGCAAATTCGAAAAACTAATAAACCATCCATTCATAAAGGAAAGAAGGTTTGAATTCCCCCTAACCTCCCTAACATGGATACATTTCCAGTAGCTTTACCCAGTTCCACAGAGGGACCGCATGTTATCAAGAGTGGCTTACCCCTGAGCCTTCCAGACGATACTATTATCGACCAAAGCCTGGAGGAAATCCTGGAGTTGACTGGGGAAGTTGGTAATTCAGTAAAATCTCCATTACAGGAGGGCTATGGTTCAAGCATGAGTAACACCACTATTTTTAATATGTTAAAAGTATTGCTGGAACCCTTAGAGGCTAGACTACGCTGCCTGGAAACTGTCCTAAAAAACATACATAAGGATATAGGTGCCCCTAGTTTTACCTTGAATAACAAAATTGCCCAGGTTACTATTCCAGCTAAAAAGGCCAATAAGCCTGCGGTGGCTGTTAACAGATCGCTGGAGACTATAAAAGTGGCCCCCAAGAATTCCAGTAACGCTACAAACCAGGTTGGCACCACAATAAAGGCCCCCAGAACTGACCAAACTCAGAAAACAGATCAATCTCTGACAACAACTAAAATCAATTCAACCGCTCAGGCTACATTAAGTGATCGATTATAACAGCCTTTAAACTTTGATGCACCCGACAGAGCCAAGGGCATGGCCCGTAGAAACATTCACCTTCCCCCTGATGCCTGCCCCTACGTGATTATTCTCACTGGTGTCACTGAAATCTCTCCATCAGAAGTAGAATCGTATCAGGCCGTTAAAAATAAAGTATGTTACTGGCTATCCAAAAACTATCCCCTCCCGCCAAATATACCGTGCAATATCCTAATGATTGAGAGAGCTCCGTGGGTGGGAGGCAACAGAAAAAACCTTCAAGGGGACTGTGTAGTGGTCACTTTCGAGAATACTGAGGTTGTAGAGTTCATTTGTAGTAGTGGATCCCCTAGATTCCAGACGAGTACGGTGGCTGCTAGACCTCTGTCTTATTTTTATCTCCCACAAAATCAAGCTGACAATCGATGGAGTTGGTTAAAAGGACCCCATGACAGTAAATTTAGACAGAGACTCAATCCTCCCTGGGAGATACAACCCTTGGGTGGGAGGAGGGGTGGAATGCGGGATGGAACCAGGTAAGGAGCAGAAGAGGTAGACCGCGTCAAGGCGGCCCTCTTGTTGGTCCACATTACAGCCAACCCTATCATTACCAACAGTTTACAAATGGTCTAGATAATCCCTTGCACTTTCCAATAGCCAATCGTTTTGAATGCCTGTCAACCACAGATTGGGTTGACTGACAAACACAGAGCTCGGAATTTGGACGGAGCTTCCAGATTATCCCTACTCAACCAAGTTAGGTTGTTGCTACGGAGGACTCGACTAAATTAAACCTTTCTCATACGCCCGATAAAGACCCAGTGGAGGGTGATCGCCGGGGTGCGCTTACCCCTCTTAACGCAGATTCACCATATTGTAAATTTCTCACCTGGAACGTGGCGGGTTTAAATGTAAAGGCTCTAGACCCCATATGGCAAGGGTTTGTAAAACAATATGACGTCCTGGCAATCCAAGAAACATGGGATACCACTACAAGTTTCTCATTGGATGGTTTCTGTAGTTTTTCTACTCCAGCAGTCCCAGGAGCAAGAGGGAGAGCAAAGGGTGGCCTACTCACACTATGTTCTCTGGACTTAGTGGGGGTTTTTAAAAAATTAGATTCCGCACCCATGAACATGTTAGTTGTGGAGTGGACTTTATCTGATACTAAAATTTTCTTGCTCATTAATTTTTATAATTCCAAGGAGGTTTCTTATGCGAATGAGCATTTGACCTCTTTGTTAGACTTCCTGTCAGTCTATAGACAAGATTGCAGTTCCGCCCCAGAGATGGTAATCCTGGGTGATTTTAACATTCATCCTTGTGAGGGAGACTGTTTTAACGATAGATATGGGGGCTTACCGACCGAGGGCATTCCCCATTTTGAACATACAAATGAGGGTGAGTGCCTCGAGACTTTCCTTGCAAACTTAAATCTATTTGAAATTGAGCAGGGCAAAAATGAACCCAGAGCCCCAACTTTTATAGGGAGAGACGCCAACACCGTCATAGACTATATTTTTGTATCATCCGGGGTCCTGTCAAAGGCACGTGAGTATAGGGTTGTTACTGCTAGTTTCAGTGATCATCACCCCGTCCTCTTAATGCTGGACCTAGACTGTTTCCGGATTAGTAGATTGACAAGTGTGGCAGTGTGGAAATTTAGCTTGCAAACTGAACATTATCTGCGCCATCTTGCCTCTCCCCAGCGCCACGCACAGCGAATGCACGGCCGCCATTTTAGGCACCCCACTCTCTCCCCGCTCATTCTCGATCACCAGCGCTTTCCCCTGGCGCTGCGAGCATCCCCCGCGCGCAGGCCGCCCCCGCTCTCTCATACACGGGCCATAAACCCTCTCCTTCTGCGCGACCCTGCTACGGAACCACATCCGACCGACATCCCATACATGGTCATGCCTCTCCTTTGATAACCCCCTTCCTCTGCGCCCCATTGTCCGAACTGGTCCCAGGCCATCACCTAGCCCTGCGGATGCAGTTTATTGCCCCTACTGTAAGGGAAACACCCCACATCAAAGGGATTACAGTAGATCAAAGCCCCTACCCCCTGAGACCCGACCGGTCACACACACCCCCGTGAATTGGCGGAATACCCTGCTGCGCGATAGCCATCTCCTACTGCGGGTAAGGTGGGAACTTCTACTGTAGCTATGTGTGGGATCGGATCTGAGCCGGGGCTTCAGGGGATGTTCTCTCATGCATCAAGGGAATCTCAAGAATGTACTATGTGTAATAAAGCAATAAACCTGTGTATAAGAGACCAGGTCTCAGAGATGCAGTTAGAGCACCTCGTGACGATACCTTGCTGTCTGATCTGATGTGTTCTGCTCCGACGGAATAAAACTTTGTTTCCTGCCTTCCAGTCTCCGGCGCCTGCCTCTTTCATTGGTAAATTATCGAGTGGTATGAGAGGCGATTACCGCCGGGCAAATACTTGAAAGGTTATCGATTGAAACTGCCGCTACCATTTAACAATTGGCGTCCCAAACGTGGGGCCCATCAGCGACACGTGGATCCAGTGGGAGAGGTCCCGACGACAGAGTGAACGACTGCAACGATCGGGAGAGCTCCTGCCCAATAGACCCTCGTCTGGCAGCCGATCATCCGAACTTCACTGGTTCCGAGCAGACCTCTCTCGAGTGATCTACGGTCCTGACTGGGAACCATCAGGAGTGCCGCGGCAAATACGGAGAGTAGAGGACGATCGGGCGCTGGAGGCGGAAGACGAGAAACTGTCCACGCGGTCCGGGTAAGGTCGTGATGCACGACAAATTGCGAAATAATTGATTGATTGTTTGAAGCTTTGGAATACTAGTATTGCTCATTGATTGTGCTCATTGATTGTTCTCTTTGAGATATTCGCTGTCTACAAACGGGGAGGAGTAGAAATACTCTCTCTCTCTCCCTTTGCAGATAGTGAAGGGTAGGTAACGCAGACTTTTGTCCCCGTTGTAACCCGTCGTGCCTATCTTTAGCTCCCCACTGATTGATTGTCCGAACATTGATTGTTTTGAAGAATAGTGCTCTTTGAGATATTCTCTGTTTGCAAATAACGTAGAATAGAAATATTCTGTCTAGTCTTTGCAAATAGTGAAGGGTAGGTAATGCTGACTTTTGTCCCCGTTGAAACCCGTCATGCCTATCTTTATCTCCCCATTGATTGATTGATTGATTGTCCGAACACCAGTTGTTCGATATTGGTTCTTTGGAGGTATTCTCTGCTTACAAATAACGAAGAATAGAGATATTCTGTCTAGTCTTTGCAAGCAGTGAAAAGATAGGTAGTGCTGACTTTTGTCCCCGTTGAAACCCGTCATGCCTATCTTCTCCCCACTGATTGGTAGTTGGTTCTGCCCGGACCGCTTATTAGAGGTGAACCATCCGGCTCCACTGGAGGGCACCCCTAATAAGGACATGTTCACTAAATATGGACTAGTCGCCGTAGCTTATACCAAGCTATGGCATAAATATACAAAGAAGGACCCCGAGAGTCAGTGGCCACTGATGGGATCCTTCGACGACCATAAGATAGAAGTGCTAGAAATAGCTCTGCGTAGCAATAAGACGACGCCTACTATGCTTGACAGTATCGGCATGTGGCGCAAAGAAGCAACACAACGGAAAAAGAGGGAAGAAGTAAAAGCAGAAAAGGAATTACGAAAAGCAGCTCACCTTGCCGCTAGAAAGTTAGAAGAAGAAATAAAGGAGAGAAGGGAAACTAAACTAAGACAGGAGCCCGAAACATCAGGCCAGTACGCTGTTAGGACCCCTTCTTTGCTCTACCCTGAGTTATCCTCTAAACAGCGAACGAATGATGAATTACTATTAGGTCCCCCGATCATTTACATGCCCCCTCCATACGCACCCTCCCAATCAATAGTGCAACACCCACAACCCCCAAACACGAACGAAAGCAGTACAGGGGCCTCGGTCCTCACGGCCTCCGCGCCGGCCGAGGCTCCTGTACTGAACACAACGTCGGCAATAACGTTGGATGACCCTGAGATGAGAAAGAAAGATTCCACCAGAATGAATCGACTAACGAAGGATGAACGAGCAGGAATCGACAAAATAGTAAAGACTCTAGTGGAGCGTAAGGAAAGTGAGGAGTATATAACAGACGTATATAACTCGTATGCAGACAGCCGCAGACGACACTTTGTCGTACGACTTTGTTATCATGCCCTAAATGCATATGAGGATAGGTACCGCGATAAAGGTCCCGAAGGCTTAGCGACCCTATATAGGAAGGTAGACATTGGGGAGGAAGGAGAGGGTGATGTAACGAACCTCTTCACTCGTACACTCGAGGTCTATCGACACCTTAGAGAACACAGGCAGACCACCAAAGCAGAAACCCCCATAGCGACTAAGCCCCAAGAAGGAAGGGCTGATGCCATGATGCCCATCAAAGAAGCTGCCCCCTACTGGGTCCCCCCACGAGATCAGGGAACACATGACGACATCAACCACCAAGATGCGAAGGGAAGGGTTGTATATAACTGGGTCTACCAGCCGTGGGACCGGCAAGATATTTTGACCTTTAGAAAAACTCTACCCGACTTGAGAAAGAACCCGACTGCCTTCTACACTGAACTGGGTACAGCCTTAGGCTCAACGATAATGACTTTAGCAGATATCGACTTGTTCTTTGGGCTATGCCTGCCGGCTGATGTGTGGAAACAAATCCGGAAAGTTGACCACGCTGAGCCGTTCGGATATACCTGGGTACAACTCGATACCATAGATAAACAGCGAGAACCAGGACAGAAACCCCCGAAAGCCATATTAGAGCTCCCAGACAAGATTGTACTTAAGTTGAAGACTCTAATCCCGGAAAGAAAGGTAGATTGGTCAATAGTGACGGCTTGTCGCCAGAAACCCCAGGAGGATGTGTCTGAATATTTCTCTCGGTTCGAGACTGTGTTTTCCGATTATAGTGGCCAGGACATGACCACTGCAACCGGACATCACCTCTTTGTCCAGAATTATGTGAAGGGTCTGTCACAAGAAGTTTCCCAGAAGCTACAGACCAGCGAGAGTAGTTGGGCAGCCTCCAAACCCGCAGCAATTCTCCAGATGGCCCAATATTACGAAAACCAGAAGAACGAGAACGATAGGGCGTCAGAGAGGAAGAAAAAGGAACTGAAGGAGAGGGTAATGATAGCACAGTTGCAAGGGGTGACCATAGGAAGGGAACCCCCGAAAGGGAATTACCAACCAACCGCCCCTAGAAAGCTACCCCCTAGAGACCATACACCTGCACCCTACAACGGACGGAGAGACTTAGATGGGAACCAATGTGCGTTCTGTAGAGGGTTCGGACACTGGAAATCCCAGTGCCCGGTCCTTCTGGAACTGAACAAAAATAGGGATCCCAGAGACACAGCATATGACCCCAGAAATAGAGGACAGGGACGAGGGCACACGAACGACGCAATCAACGACAGGCCAGGCAGACCAAACACCTTTGATCGCCCCCGACAAAACCAGTGTCAGCAGTCCGACTACGAAAGCACCCATGACTTCGCATAGGACCGCCAGGGGCAAGGGAGGGATCCAGTCGAACTCCGTGTTGACCAGCAAGGTCCTTACGTCACTGCTAAGGTCTTGGGCACAAAATCTCCATTCCTGGTAGACACTGGGGCGACACGTAGTGCGTTATCCAAACGACTGATCCCTAGGGCACCCTTGTCTGGCTCACATGTAACCTCAATAGGCTTCGATGGAACGCCCTCCACTAACCCCTTATCAGCACCAATCTCCTTTGACTTAGAAGATAACACCACTGACACGACCTTTCTGCTCTCCTCCAACACCCCCGATGCTATTATGGGACTTGATTTGCTAAAACATTTTCGAGCTACCATCAGATGCTCCCCAGACGGAGTCCGAGTCATCCTACACGATAACCCAGATCTGTCCAGACCCTGTCACACACGGCGTATGCTCTCTATAACCGATGCTGACATGTCCCTACTTGACACATTACCTTCACATCTATGGGCTAAAACCGACTCAGATGTAGGGCGCATGGTGATCGACCCGGTACACATAACCGTCCGACCGGACGCAGTGCTCCCAAAGCTTCCACAGTATCGGATATCACCCGAAGGCGAGAAGGCATTGGTGGAAATCATCGAGTCCCTAGTCGAGGCAGGAGTGGTAGAAGAAGTAGTCAGTAATGTTTGTAACAGCCCTATCCTACCCATTGTAAAGAAGCAAGGCGAGGGAGATGAGAAAGCCTACCGTTTCATTGTTGATTTGCGAGAGGTTAACAAAGTAGTCATACCCCAGTACCCCGTGGTCTCAGACATCACCACCATCCTCACCCTGATTCCATCCACTGCCACCACCTTTACTGTTATTGATCTCAAAAACGCATTCTTTTCCATTCCCATCCACCCAGACAGCCGCTACCTGTTCGGCTTCACTTTAAAAGCCCGTTCGTACAGATTCTGCAGGGCACCCCAAGGCTACACTGAGAGTCCCAGTATTTATAGCCAAGCCCTCAAGAGGCAGCTAGATGCAGTCCAACTACCCGATGGAGTGGTGTTGATACAGTACGTCGATGACATTCTTTTGGCGGCCGACACCACTCCACTTGCCGTCACAGCCACCATTCACCTCCTCCGCTTCCTTGCGGAGAACGGTCACAAGGTCTCCAGAAAGAAATTGCAATTCTGCCAGCCCCAAGTAACGTATCTAGGCCACCTACTATCCAAAGACGGGAGGAAACTTACCCCTGACCAAATTCAGACCATCCTAGAAACCCCTGTTCCCAAAACTCAGAAGCAAGTGCGGTCCCTAGTAGGCCTCACCTCCTTTTGTCGACAATGGTTGCCAAACTTCAGTCTTATCGTAAAACCTCTGCTTTCCCTGCTGGCTAAAGATGTCCCCTTCCCCCTCCCTTGGACACCCGAATGTCAATCCTCCTTCAAAGAATTACGAGACGCCCTCTGCTCAGCCCCAGTCCTAGGAACCCCAGACTACACTAAACCTTTCTCCCTCTACACCCACGAAAGGGAGGGATGTGCGTTGTCTGTCCTAACCCAGTCCATAGGCCCTAAACAACGCCCTTGTGCCTACTTCTCTGCCACTCTTGACCCTGTAGCCAGAGCTTTGCCCGCATGCCTTCGAGCAGTAGCCGCCGCGGCTATCTCTATCCGGCAAAGCGAGGGGATCGTACTCTCAAACCCCCTCACAGTATTGGTACCCCATGCGGTTGACACCCTCCTGAACCAAACCAAGACTCAGCACCTGACTAGCGCACGACTGACCGGTTACGAACTGACTCTGCTTGCACCCCACATCACATTGAAACGATGCACCACTCTGAATCCAGCTACTCTACTACCTCTCCCTGACACTGACCCCAATGCGTCCCCTATACATGACTGCGTGACCCTCACCGACGAACAGACCAAGAGTAGGGTTGACCTCCGAGATACTGCCTTCCCGAACCCTGACGGAGAACTGTGGGTGGATGGCTCATGCATCAAGCTCCCCGATGGCACCACCTCAGCTGCCTATGCAGTCACCACAGCCCGAACAGTTGTTGAGACAGCCCGCATCACACAGCGATCCGCACAAGCGGCGGAACTAATTGCTCTCACACGAGCCTGCATCCTGGCAGCAGGGACAACCACAAACATCTACACAGACAGTCAGTACGCCTTTGGGGTAGTTCACCACTTTGGGCTCTTATGGAAAGAGAGGGGATTCTTGACTTCTCATGGCACACCCATCCTGCATGGAGATCTAGTCTCTGCCCTGACCGAAGCGGTCCTCCTCCCCACACGGCTGGCTGTGATCAAATGCCAAGCACACAAGAAGGTGACAGACATTATAGGACAGGGAAATGCACTAGCTGACATTACTGCCCGAACCACAGCCGAGAATAGGTCCACGACCCGTATGTACGTGACCAGGTCACAAGCTGAGAAATGGAAGGATGCTAGGGAAACGATTAGGGACATCCAATTAGCCAGTACACCACACGAGTTAACTGAATGGGCACGGGTGGGATTGAAGGACGATGATGGTTGCTGGCGGACTAAAGACTCGAACAAATGGTTGCTACCAGACTCATACTTGATCCCCATGCTGACCATGGCACACTCCCCCGCACACATAGGGTCTGCCCCCATGATCGAACTCGTCTCCAAAGTCTGGCACAACGACAAGATCCCAGACTCAGCCAAACGTCTGGTCCAACAATGCCTAGTATGCCTCCAACACAACCCTGGGAAAGGAACTGCTGTACCCCGGGGAGGGTTTGGGGTCCCCAATCACCCTTTTGAAGTCCTACAAATGGACTATGTCCAGTTAGAAAGGTGCCAGGGTTTGAAGTACGTACTTGTTGTTGTATGTGCCTTCAGCAAGTGGGTGGAAGCCTATCCAACCCACGACAACACCGCTATGACTACTGCAAAAGTACTACTGAAGGAATTCTTCCCCCGATACGGCCTTTGTCGAATTTTGTGGAGCGACAACGGCCCTCACTTCGTAGCCGAAGTTATCCAACTCATCTTAAAAGGGTTGGGTGTAAAACAGAAATTCCATGCGGTCTTCCATCCCCAATCTGCAGGCCTGGTTGAGCGACACAATGCCACATTGAAGCTTAAGATAGCAAAAATAGTCGCCACCACAGGACTAAGATGGCCAGACGCTCTCCCACTAGCATTGCTATCAATGCATTCCACCCCCACCAAACACCACTTAACCCCCTACGAGGTCGTCTTCGGGCGGCCCATGAACCTTTGGTCTGCACCAAAACCAACATCCATCCACGACGTCCCGGACGTCCTCATGTCTGATTATCTGTACAATCTAACTAAAACGTTGTCTGTTATCCATCAGCAGGTGCTGCACGCCATTCCCGATGTTTCCAGGGGCCCCGGACACGACATCCAACCCGGTGACTTCGTCTTAGTGCGTAACTTCCAGCGCACCAAGAGTCTGGAGCCCCGGTGGACGGGCCCCCTGCAAGTCCTGATCACCACCCGAACAGCTCTTCGAGTGGAGGGGAAACGCAATTGGCTGCATGCACACCACTGCAAGAAGGTATCACCGACCCTGACAACCACGGACAACATCACCGCCCAAGAAGAACTTCTGGACAAAGACCGACCATCCCTGAGCCGCTGCCCAGATACAGAGACACTCGAGTTAGTAAGATATCCTGATCCCACCGTGCCATCCAAGGAAGGGTATAACTTGCGACGAAAGGAGAGAACTTCGGCTAAGCAGACCACAGGCTAAGTGGAAATCTCAGAGCGGTAGCCTAGTCACCTCAAAGGCCACCAGGAGAGAAACTAAGCGAAGTCTGTGGTTCTGCCCGCTACCGAGTCTCTTGAAGGTGATGGAAGCGCCCGACATGAAGATGGTGGAAGCAACCGGACGTCCGAAGATCCACTACAAAAACCCAAAGACTGACCGAATGCACAGCTTAAAGACAATTTCACTTTTCATTACCCTTCTCTTTTGCCTTCTTCTCGTGGTCACCTTCTGGATCATGGAGGAGGGCACACCCGCTCATAAGATATTGCTGACCACCGTTCAACCCACCACCACGAAAGAACACCATCTGATCTCACTTTCACCCCAACTCCGAGAAAGGCGTAAGGAGTTCTGGAATAACTCTTTTGTGCAGTTGCTCCACCAACACAATCTTGCTGCCAACGCCACTAATTGCTGGATCTGTGGATTGCTACCACATGCCACTGGACACTCTATCCCTTTCATCCCTTCACCTTTTTCTGTCCATGGTTCCTGCCTCGCCTGGCTAATCCTCCTGCAAGAAAGCTACAAGGACAATGCCACTTCCGGCAGAACCATGTCACACTTCTACCATGGGTTCTGGCTGAACAAAACTGGAAGAACTTCTGCCCTCTTCTGCCCTCTGAGATCGAACACTTCCTTTCACATGGACATCCCTGCCAAAGAACGAGTTGAAATGCAAGTGTTCAACAACCCAGCCAGACCCACCTTCTCTTACCTCCGGAAACGGACAGCCGCCACCCTAACAGTGGCCCTGTCCGTCATCAACATCACTGGATTTGTGTGCCTCGAAGGCCTGGGGGCACAGCTGGTGGGCCACAGCTCCTGCCTCATCACCCGAACATTGGACTCAGTTGACCCACCCTCCTTTGTTGCCTCCCCGAATATGTACTTCGTCTGTGGTACTAAGGCCTACACCTGGCTTCCGAAAGGTTGGGGAGGCACCTGCTACATCGCCTTTGTCCTTCCTCCGACATATGTGGCTCCAGCAAACCATCACCGACAGAAGCGGGCCAAAGACATTGTGCAAGCCGACTCCGCCGGAGCACAGTTCATGGACGCAGTGAAAGGCCTTGTTCCACTCTGGGGTCCAATGGCAAACAGCCGTGCCATCCGCCACTTAACCCAGGCAGTCGAAACGGCGATGAACATTACGGCTGGCGCCCTCGCCAACAACACCGCCGAGCTCCAGGCCGTCCGCTTAGTGGCCCTTCAGAACCGCCTCGTTCTAGATGTGGTTCTGGCTGATCGTGGAGGAGCATGCCGCATCATTGGGTCCAGCTGTTGTACCTACGTACCGGATAACTCACCCTCAGACTACAAAGCAATTGAACACCTCCACAGACTGTCCACAGAGGTCCATCAAGAGCAAGAAGAATGGTCACTGGGGAGTTGGTTTTGGGACACTATTAAAAGTTGGGGATGGAGGCTGTTTTCATTTATCCTTATACCAATTGTGATACTATGTGGATGTTGCTTGGGGATTCAGTGTCTGCCACCTTTATGTTCGCTTTTTATGAACTACATCTGCCCTAAGACTTTGGACTTTGAAACAGAGCGAATGAAAGCTCTGTATGAGGTGGAAGTTCGGAGTATTATGGGGATAGATCCGAACTAGGCAAGCTGGCGAGATATGTTAAAAGGGAGGACTGTGGAAATTTAGCTTGCAAACTGAACATTATCTGCGCCATCTTGCCTCTCCCCAGCGCCACGCACAGCGAATGCACGGCCGCCATTTTAGGCACCCCACTCTCTCCCCGCTCATTCTCGATCGCCAGCGCTTTCCCCTGGCGCTGCGAGCATCCCCCGCGCGCCGGCCGCCCCCGCTCTCTCATACACGGGCCATAAACCCTCTCCTTCTGCGCGACCCTGCTACGGAACCACATCCGACCGACATCCCATACATGGTCATGCCTCTCCTTTGATAACCCCCTTCCTCTGCGCCCCATTGTCCGAACTGGTCCCAGGCCATCACCTAGCCCTGCGGATGCAGTTTATTGCCCCTACTGTAAGGGAAACACCCCACATCAAAGGGATTACAGTAGATCAAAGCCCCTACCCCCTGAGACCCGACCGGTCACACACACCCCCGGGAATTGGCGGAATACCCTGCTGCGCGATAGCCATCTCCTACTGCGGGTAAGGTGGGAACTTCTACTGTAGCTATGTGTGGGATCGGATCTGAGCCGGGGCTTCAGGGGATGTTCTCTCATGCATCAAGGGAATCTCAAGAATGTACTATGTGTAATAAAGCAATAAACCTGTGTATAAGAGACCAGGTCTCAGAGATGCAGTTAGAGCACCTCGTGACGATACCTTGCTGTCTGATCTGATGTGTTCTGCTCCGACGGAATAAAACTTTGTTTCCTGCCTTCCAGTCTCCGGTGCCTGCCTCTTTCATTGGTAAATTATCGAGTGGTATGAGAGGCGATTACCGCCGGGCAAATACTTGAAAGGTTATCGATTGAAACTGCCGCTACCATTTAACAGCAGCTCCAAATGTTTTGACAACTAAGGACCAGGGAAGGCGTCTTAAGTGGGGGATGATCGTCCCTGAGCAATTCTTCCAAACATTAGCCCAAGAGGCGGAGGCTAACTTGGTAATGTGCTTAGATCCAACTGCCCATGGCTCTGACGTTATGGCTGCGTATGAGGAAATATGTACAAGGATCTCTAAGAACTTGGAGCCAAGGCCAGGCGCACTAAGGAACAAGAAGATTTTTAAATGGTTTAACAAGGATTGTTCGCTAAAACACAGTGCCTTGTTGAAAGCATTAAAACATAAACCCAGAGACAGGCCCTTAGTGACTAACCTAAGGAAGGAATACAAAATTGCAGTCACCAATTGCAAAACCCAAATTAAGGAGGAAGCTTGGGATAGTTTACTATCCATTGATGTATTGAGAGATAGCAAAAAGTTTTGGGCCTTGGTGAACCAGCCTTTTTTCTCCGAGGATGGGAAAACTGATATGGACTGTGTGATCGAAGATGGAAGATGGCTAGGCCACTTTAAACAGATTTATGAATCCACAGCATTAACTTCACCAGTCAGTGCCCATGTTACACCTCACCTGAAGTTTAATACCACTGAGGTTGAGAGGGCGATTAAAGACACAAGTAAACACAAGGCCCCGGGTCCTGATGGGGTCCCCGCAGATCTCTACATCCAGTATCCGCAATTTTGGTCAAAAATATTAACCAATGTATTTAATGCGATACCTGCAGCTGGTTTTCCTTCCTCCTGGTCTACCTCTATTATTGTGCCCATTTTTAAGAAAGGGAATAGGGGGGACCCTGCCTGCTATAGACCAATCTTCCTGTTGGACTCTGCCGTTAAGATCTTGGGCAGAGTCATCTTGCAAAGAATGGGGGATTGGCTAGTGGAGAGCGGGACCCTCTCGGATCTACAGTACGGTTTCAGAGCACATAGAGGGACCATGGACCAATGTTTAAACCTTCACCTTATCATTAGCAAATACACTGTGGCGAAGGGGGGGCTTCTTTATTTGGGATTTATGGACTTATCTTCTGCTTTCGATTTGGTAAACCGTTCAAAACTTTGGATTATTTTGCGAGACTTGGGTTTGGACAGCACTTTGGTTAACTTTTTGCACGACCTTTACCAAAATTTGTCCGCCTCGGTTAGGGTAACAAGGGAAGGAAGATGCACGACAAAGTTTAGGTCAGGGAGAGGGGTCAGACAAGGCTGCATTCTGGCCCCTCTCCTCTTCACACTGTATATTAACTCCTTGGGGAAATCCCTGAATTCAGCTACCTTGGACATACCGCGTATGGGGGGGCTACCTATTCCGGTCCTCCTATACGCGGACGACGCCGTTCTTATAGCTCGGACTGGTACGGGCCTGCAAAGATTATTAGATCATTTTGGTGGTTTCATGGAAGACTTGGACCTAAAGATCAACACTGCTAAATCCCATGTTATGGTTACAGGCTCACGGAGGAAAAATATGAAGGTTAGGTCCTTCAGCTGTAACAATTCTCCAATCTCGAGGGTACCCTTTTTTTGTTACTTAGGAGTCACTTTTGATGAGAAAGGAACTTGGGGTGCCCAACTGAAGTTAAAGGAGAATGGCGTAAGCAGATCTTCCACAGCTCTTATGCATTTTGCTAAAAGATTGGGTTCGAGACCGATGGAAGCCATGACTCGTATTTATAGAGCCAAATGTGTGGCAATTGCATCCTATGGGGCAGATATTTGGGGCTACGTTTCAGCCCCAGGCATCCAAATCGTAGAAAACAACTTTATGCGAGCCTTGTTATCACTCCCGAAATCATCCCCCACATATTCAATTCATAACGAAATAGGCTTGGGTTATGTCACTGATCTCTTAAAAATGTCCCCACTGTTATGTTGGATTAAAACTTGGACAAACGAGGAGATTACATTGAACCACTGCATTCTCAAAGATTGTATGACTTTGGATAAAGCAGATAGCATACCGTGGCTAGCGTATGTTAGAGCGGCATGCGCTAGGCTAGGACGCCCGGATATGTACTCTTTTCCACAGAATCTTAAAAAAGAAGATGTAAGGTGGGTCAAGCAGCACTTTCGAAATATGTTGGAAGCTGAGAGGGAAACGGTTGAGCTTTGTAAACCAATGGTAAGATCATTTTACCAACTTTCGTCGTCTTTGGCCATGGAACCTTATTTAAAATATGTTACCAAACCATATCATCGTTTTCTACTCATAAGGTTCAGGTTCAACCTGATACATCTTGTGCTTGGCTCGTATACAAAGTGGGGCATCCCAGAAGATTCCCCACCCTGCACCTGCGATTTCTTCTCTACACAGGATACTCTGCACCTAGTTATGCTTTGTGAACATTATTTGGTGGCCCGTAAAAAATTTCTTTTCCCCATCCTGAAAGACTTAAACTTTGCTCAGGTACGGCCGGCTCTATTATATTTACAGATGTTGAACTCGGTACAGGTCACATATGGTGTAGCGTGTTTTTTGGTAGCAGCCGCTAGACAAAAGAAAACCAGTCTGGCCCCAAAGATCAACCACCAAACCTGACACTTGTAAATATGGTACTCCTTATATCTCTGATACGTTTCTTTTATTTAGGATTTGCAATCACTTTTTAATCTGTTTTATTGAATTTTAACCTTGTTTTATGTATTTTGTACTGCTTTTATGGTTTTTAGTAACCGAATAAAGTTCTTTGACTGACTGACTAACTAAGTTGAAAAAAACCAGGCATCTGGGTTATACGTGTACATGATGACAAGAAGCATTATCCGACAGCTACTGTTCTCCATCGTGGCTGGTCATCTGAGTATGCTTGCTGTTCAATGAACTGCAGGGCTACCAAAGAAGAAAAAGAAAACAGAAAGAGAAAAGGTTAATGCCAGATTACCAAGTTGAGTAAACACCAAACTGTCTGATAACACAAATGAACTCTTTCCAAAACATATCTTTGTCTGCTGTCACCCCTTCTGCCTATCTACACGCACCAACTTCCAGGAGGGGTTCTTGAGCCTGCACCAGCAGCATACACCCAAAACTTCCCACCATTGCCAGTGCATACAGCCACCTCTTGTGCTGGACCAACCACTGACTCAACAACAACGAAGTTGGTGGTTGGGCCCAGTGACTGACCTTAACCAAAGGAACCTGAGGAGAGGATGCAAAGGACTTGGCAAAGTCTAATGGCAAGGAATAAGAGCAGAAGTCTGTGCAGTCTGCCAATCAGCCCTCAGTCAAATTCTACCCATCAGAAGAAAAGCTGCCAGGCTGGACAGCTAATGAGCCACCCAAACTTATCCAGTTGGGCATACTCACAATTTCATACCACTGAAAGAATTTGTTTCCGGAACATTGCAGTGAACCCACAGACCACTGATACAGACTATTGTAAAAATAGAGTTTAAAAATGTAAATATATAAAATACTAACACAGATCTATATTACAGTTCCTCATCAACAGAAAAAAACAGGCGAGGACTTAAACAATCTAATTATAATAAAAGTGGAAAGTGAGTATGCCTGAAGTCTTAATCACTGATGAGTTAATCAATACAATCTTTGTGATATTCAAACATACAATCTTCATGATATTCAAACAACATAGCATTATCTTCAACCCACACCAATGGTAGAATAGGGCATGAGGTATCCCAATTAAATATTCCAATAGCCTATTAGTGTATGCTATTTTTATACAATTGATTAAAAAGGCTGAAAAAATACTTTCTTATGTCTGACTCGTTCACAGGCTATCCTATCTTTGTTCATGATGGCATGTACCAAATGTTCACAGTCAAAATCTAGCAATGCACTAAAGGTGTTCCATAACCGAACCAACATATCTCATGGTGCCAATTACATGATCGCAGAGACCAAAAGTATATCTTCTAGAAACTCACTAATGAATGATAACTTAATGCAATCAAAGCATCTTTGAATTTTTTTCTGTTGCATATGATTATTTCACATTCAATCATATCTTTATTCAAGTTACATTTGTCAAAAGTCCACTTTCAAAATAGATCAATACACTATAAATGTCCCAAAGTCCCGAAATGCATTGGGCTTTGTTTTGTATTTTTTGTTTATTCTTTGATGGAATGACATTGTTTTAGCATTGTTTGGCTATAATTTTCAAGAATTGAATTACATGTAATGTTTATTTCAAAATTACAAAAGATTTTTTATGATCTAAATTCAAAGAATTCTGATTAAATAATCTTGAGAGAAATGTATTGAAAGTTAGGTTTTCATGTGTTATGTGATGTATATAATTTTTGGTTGTGTGCACTTGTGACCAGCAGGCAGTTTGGTTGCAGGCTCTCTTTTTGTTTGAATAGGTGCGGGAGGTACGCACAGTCAGGTGCAGCACATAGATCAATAAAAATGTGTGATCCTAAGAATAAATTGTTAAAGGAAGGTGTGCATAGTCTACACAAGACTTCCAAAGTCGACCATGCCTTATCTTATAGTACCAACTGGGTAGTAAAAAACATGATCCAAGTTTATTACCCAAAGATTATTAAAATATCCGGTTTCTATTTAGAAAATAGTCACAAATGTGTCACATTGAACACTTATGACAGTAGAGATACAAGTGTTGAGTAAAGGATTGAGTTTCACTCTTTTGACACATATGGAAGAGTTGCAAGTCAAAGCATATTTATTAATATTCACAAGAAGATTGAATTGAAAAAATAGTTTGAGGAAATTCCCCAAAAAGACCCCAAATCACCATAAAGGAAGATACTAGTTTGAGGACTTAGAAGATGTCACAATGCTGGTGAGTTTGGAAGATGGCAGCATTTTAGACAGTGAGGATCTAGCAACTTGTTTGGGTATAACAAAAATAACACCCCCAATAAGTGGACTCAAACCAGTCTCCAAATTTGATTTATTTAAGAGAATGGAATCTTAATATAATTTAAATAAAGATGTATTACAAGCAATTAAAAGTCTGTGTAATGATACTTCAATCAGTATTAGACAGATAAAGTTGCTAATGTGGTTATCATGAATTTTTGAGGATTACGATAGGATATCGATTATACAGCTAAGTGTACTAGAAAATTATATACCTATGGAACACTATCAAAGTCTATATTATCTAACACATTAAAATGCTACTATGAAGCTAGCCTATTAACAGTTGACGAGATTGATATCTAAACGTAGAGCAATCCAGAACACCCAATATTCTTTTTCTCCCCAAAATTCACAAAGGAGAGAACATTTCCCCTGTGTGTCCAATTATTTTTGGAATTGGGTCACACACTGAAATGATCTCTGAATGTATGGATGTTTACTTGGCTCCTTTGGTTACATATTACCCTCTTATATTTGAGATACTAAGGACTTGTTAAACCAGGTTGCAAAGATTCTATGGGAAGAGGTATTTTATTTGGTTACCATGTATGTATCCATCTTACGCACAAACATTGACCATAGAAAGGGATTGGAAGTTGTGAGGTCCTTCATATATACTAAATCTGCCGTTCTTCACAACATTCTAAGATGCTTCTGGACCTTCCTAATTAGATCTGGAAAATAAGTTTTTCCTTTATAATGAGAAGTTATTTCATCAGAGGCGAAGAACAGCAATGGGATCCAGGTTTTCTTCCTCTTATGAGAACCTATTCATGGGGTGGTATGAGAGGGAGCATGCCTGCTCTGGTCCTTTGCATCTCCTTGAGAAGTTAGTGTAATGGGGGAGATACATCAATGATATTTGTATGATGTGGAAAGGGGCACATGAGGACCTTTTGATATATATCATAGGAACCTCAGTGAGAATGAATTTAATATGAGTCGGAGTATGGCGGCAGATTTGAAGTGAATTGTGTTCTTAGGCATTGAGTTGTATGTAGAGGATAATATGTTACTGACACATATAATTAGGAAGCCCACTGCTGAAAATAAGTTATTGCATGCTGAATCAGCACATGTACGAAAGCAAAAGAAGAAAATTCTCTATAGAGAATTTCTCTGTGCAAATAAAAGTTGCAGTGACAGAATACAGGCAGGAGAAAAATAGTATAGCTGCATGGTTTTTAGAAAGAGGGTACAGAAGAAACACAGTGGAATTGGCTAAGAAAAGGATTGCCTAAGTACCAAGATTTAATTTGTTACAGATAAAGATCGAATGAACAACAGAATATTGAAATCAGTTTTATCGCCCTGTACATTATGGATAATGAGTTTGTGTTTAAAAGTTTAGCTTAATATTGGTCCTTACTAACTTTAGATGATGACTTAAAAAACTATCAAACGGATAAACCATGTATTCATATTCCAGAGCCTCAAGTCACTTTTAAGCCCTAGTGACACATCTAAGTATGTGATTCAGAGTAAAGCGAGTCAGGAGGGTGATCACTGGCTCCCAACGCTGTCATAGAGTGTTACAAATGTGTCACTTTCTATTTGCTGTAAATTTGTTACTGATAAGCCAAAAACATTTACAGATTGTGACATTAAGAGGAGTTACCACATCGACTTTGCTAATAATTGTAATTCTAACTATTGTGTATATCTTATTATATGCAGCTGCAGGTTACAGTATGTGGATTATAAAACTAGAATACTCAAAACGAGATTGAGAGAACATTTAGGAGCAATAAAAATTGTAGACAAATGATACCTTATTGTAACTCACCTTAAGGAGAAACACACTATGCCAAATAATATACCTATTAAATTTCTAGGTATTGACCAACCTAAATGTAATAAAAGAGGTGGTGACTTAGAGCACATATTAAGGTCTAGGGAAACCTTTTGTATGGATAAGCTGAAAACTTTAGCAAAGTGTTTAAGTATAAATTGTGAACTGTATACACTTTTGTAAGTCTAAAAGTCTGCTGAAATATTTCCAGGTATTTAAAATTTAGCTTTTATGAAATTTGTCACGCAATTTTGAGGTGGTCGCCATGAGCCAACCATTTGAATTAGCAGTGCCATTATTCAAAAGGCTTGAATCAATTTGAGAATTTCAATATAACAAACGTTTACATAGAGAGGTGTGGTTTAGTAAATAGAATAGTGGCGTTTTGTAGTGGGTAATGGAAGTAGTTTGCTTTGCATGGATTAATAACACAGTATAATGGTATGATTTAGATACAGAACCGGCGAGGGATCAAATAAACCAAGAAAAGCATATGATATGGAAAGTATATTTTTAGAATTAGAAATGTAAGCAAAATGAGGATTTTTGTTGTTACATTTTCTCTTCTTTTCTACTAATCAGAATTTGATCTTTTAAAGTAAACATGTTCTTCTGTTATTAAAAAAAAGTGGTCACAATCCTAATTTGATTCATAAGATTACATGCCGGGTGACCATATGGTCTGGGGGTAGTCTTTCTTTCTCATTTGGTCTTTGGGACTCTTCCGGTTTCGGGTTTGACCATGTGGTATATTGGCGGGAGATAGAGTTAGTATACAAGGTCAGACAAAATGGAACTGTGTCTTTTGAGACAAATAAATCATAAAGAGTCAGAGAGGCTTCGGCTGTTAAGCGAACAATGACGCTTAGTGTAAACCTTGGTTGCAAAAAAAATTGATGCATTTGAGAATGAGTTAAGAAGAGTTTTCTTTTTATTATATTGTTTTCATTCTTTTATGTAAATTCCATTAATTTGGGGAGATCTTTAACACAACGGTTTTGGAAACATAGCACTGATTTGAAACATTTAAATATTTTAGGTGAGTTAAGTATGATGTAATGCAACTTTGGAGTATTTGCATGGATGTCCAAATGTAGAAAGGATGCTTTGCAATTGAAGTTTTAAGTGTTGCATATGGGGTGGATTGTTTTACTGTATGAGGTGCACTTTTTTTAAACAGAAACTGAAGATTTTAATATTCTTTCAGTAATGAACGTGGTTCATGTTTCTCACTACCCAGTTGATACTATAAGATATGTTTTGGTTGAATATGGAAATTGTTCAGTGTATTGCTGTATTTTGAAAGTAACTTGAACAAAGATATCATTGTAAGTGAAATAATTGTATACAAGAAAATATTTTTAAAAGTTTGAATTAATTGCATTAAGTTATCTTATGTTAATGAGTTTCTGGAAGACATACTTGTGATCTCTGTTATCATGTAATTGGCACACTGAGATATATTGGGTCGCTTATGGAATATCTTTAGTGCTTTGTTAGATCTTGACTGTGAACATTTGGTACATGCTATGTCACTTTACACCATGGCACTCTACTTTACTGCACTGTACGCCACTCTATTCTACTCCGCACCACTGTACTCTACCTCACTACTCTCTGCACCACTCTGCTCTGCACCACTCTATGCCACTGCACTCTATGCCATTGCACTCTATGACAGTGCACTCTACAACACTGCACTCTGATACTCTGCTCTACATGACTGCTCTATGCCACTGCACTCTAAGCCACTCTACTGCAATCTACACCACTCTACTGCACTCTAAGCCACTGCACTCTACACCACTCTTATGCACTCCACAACAATCCACTCTAAACCACTCCACTGTACACCACTCAACTCTACGCCACTCCAGTCTACACTATTCTACTGCACACATTACACTGTACCTCACGCCACTGTATGCCACTTCACTGTATGCTACTCTACTGTATCCCACTCCACTCTACACTATTCCCCTCTATGCCACTCCTCTCCACACCACTACACTCTGTCACTCTGCTCTACTGAGTGTACGCTATTCCACTGTACCCCACTCCACTGTACGCTATTCAACTGTATGCCACTACATTGTACATCACTCCACTCTACGCCACTCCACTCTAGCCAACTCCACTATATGTCACTCCACTCTACGCTATTCCACACTACGCCACTTCACTCTTCCACTCTATGCCACTGCACTGTACACCACTCCACTGTATGCTATTCCACTATATGCCGCTCCACTGTATGACACCGTAGCTTACGCCACTCCACTCTACGCCACTACACTGTACACTAATCCACTCTACACTATTCCACTGTATGCAATTCTACTGTACAACAGTCCACTCTATGCTATCGACTCTATGCCACTCCACTGTACGCCTCTCAAATACGCTACTCTACTAAACTCTATTTCATTGTATGCCACTTCATTGTACGCCACTCCACTTTACACCACTCTACTTTACCCCACTCCACTCTACGCCACTCCACTCTATGCCACTCCAGTCTACGGCACTTCACTCTATGTCACTCCAGTCTACACCACTCCACTGTGTGCTACTCCATTCTACAACAATCCACTCTACCCAACTTCCCTCCATGCCACTTCACTGCACTCCTCTCAACAACACTATACTCCACTCAACAACAGTCTGTGCCCCTGCACTGTACCATACTATGGGCTAGATATACGAACATTAGTAATAGCAATTACTAAATAGTGATATTTTGAGATTCGCTATTTGGTAATCGCTATTACTAATTTACTAAAGCGAAACCTGGCTCTGATTTCCAAATTAGCGATTCCTAGTGGGTTGCAACTAGACCTAACTCCCGAATATTAATGAGGTAGGTCACAATTTTTGACCCACCAGGATTTGTTGCCATCACAGGGACGGTAGCCTGCAGGGGTCGCAGACCACAATGTCTGTGATTGCTTTTAAATATAGCAATCTTTTTTTTTCAAACGCAGTCTGTTTTCCTTAATGTTTCAAAAGAAAAAGTTTCATTTTTATTTTTTAAGAGTAAGCGGTGGTCTCATGTACATTTTCAAAATGGATGATCTCCCAAGGGGACTCCTTTACATTTACGATTGGGTTACCACCAACTTTTAATTGGTGGTATAGTGTGAATGTTTTGCGACCGCACTCTACTGCACTCTACACCAATGCACTCTACGCCACTGCGCTCTACACCACTCTGCTGCACTCTATGCCACTGCACTCCATGCCACTGCACTCTACACCACTGTACCCTATGCAACTGCACTCTACGCCACTGCACCACTCCACTCTACACTCTACCACTCCACTCTATGCCTCAGTAACTCTACATCACTCTACTCTGCAACACTGCTCTTACTGCCACTAAAGTCTCCGCCACTACACTCTGCATCGCTCCACTCTACGCCACTACACTCTACTCTGAAACAATCTGCTCTATGCCACTGCAGTCAACGCCACTCTATTCCACTCTGCGCCACTACACTCTATGCCACTCCTCACTACTTCCCTCTAGTCTACACCACTGCATTCTGTGCCACTGCAATTTTCATCAATGTACTTGACATCACTTTACTCAAAACCAATACACTCTACGTAACTGCGCTCTATGGCAATCTACTCTGCACCACTGCACTGTATGCAACTATACTCTACACCACTACACTCTACGTCACTCTACACTATTGTACTCTGTCACTTTACTCTGCACCGGTCTACAGCACTAAACTCTATGCCACTCTACTCTACACCACTTCACTCTACGACACTCTGCCCTGCAGTACTGCACTCTCTGCCACTGTACTATATGCCACTCTACTCTGTGCTACTCTAATCTGCACCACTTTAATCTATGCCTCTACACTCTACTCCACTTCACTCTATGCCTCACTACTCTACTCTATGCCAGTGCACTCTACTCCACTCTACTATGCACCTCTGCACTCTTTACCACTGCACTCTGCCAGTCTATGACACACTACTACACTCTAAGCCACTCCACTCTACGACAGTCTACTCCGCTCTACACCACTCAACTCTACAACACTCTACTCCACTTTATGCAACGCTGTCTACCCCACTCCACTCAACTCTGACACTGTACTCCACTCTATGCCACTCAACTCTATGCCCTTCCACTCTATGACACTCCAAAACACTGCATTCTACTCCATGACACTCCACTCCTCTCCATGTCACTCAACTCTACTGCCCACCACTCCATGCCACTCTACACCACTTCATAACACTCCACTCTACTCCACTTTGCAACACTCCACTCCATGCAATTCTCCTTTACCACACTAACTTTTAGCCATGCTGAACAGCAGCCACTCTGGTGTCCAACATGGATAAAACATATTGGCAAAGCCAATAGCGCTTGCTAGGCGAGAGGCTAGGCTAAGCTTTGCCAATGCTTGTTTTAACTTTCTGCCATGTTTCCTGTGTACAATGGCAATTGCCAATTTTGTGTATTTTGTTGCCTTCTTGAAATTTTATGATTGATCTGGGTATGTTAGTTGATTTCTTTTATTTTGTTATCAAACTGGAGTTGTGGGTTTGGCTAATGACTGTTGTGGGTTCTTTCTGTATTTCCTGATAGTATATCTTTAATATTTTTGCTCTTCTGGTATGCAAACGATGGTGGTAATTCAAACATGTCTTTGAAGCCACATTCATTTGGGAGAATGGACCGATATTTCTACTGGATATTTCTTCTTTGTATAGCATGCCAAAAGGTAAGTTTTGCTCTGGCTGTTGTTGAGTAGGTCTTTCATGATTTTGTAGTTGCTAGTTATTTGGCTGTAAGCAATTCTTCTTCAGATACCCTCGTTCTTTAAGCTTAGCACACCTTTTCTCTTCTTCTTTCCTGGACTCTTAATAATTTGAGATAAATATTTTTACTTGTGGCAGTTGAGAGAGTATTGAAATAGCTTTTAGAGGATAGTTCTGGAAACTGTTATAGTGCAATATGTTGTCCCTGTCCGTTGATTTGGTATAGATGCTAGAGCTCTTTTCTGAGTACTATGTCCACATTCAAAAATGCAATGGTGTCCCTTTGTATGTTTCAAGTGAATTGATTCTCTTGTGCTTGTGATTCAGTTGCTTGATATGTTTATTGAGAGTTCAGCAAAAGACCGATGCATAGCATAATGTTACACTGACATTTTGATAGATAGAATAAAAATCACAACACTCGATATACCTCGACAGAACCCCTCCTCCAACCAATCAGCTCAGTTGACATTTGTTAGGGACACAGACAGCATACCCATCAGACCAGAAGAAGCATTCCATATCCCCCAGATGTTTGTCAACTTTCGGGGGCAACCCCATCCTTCATATACCATCCTCTCAGCCAGCATACACCAATCCATATCACGTTTCTAGTCCCCCAACTGGGCTGCTGCTCACAGTATTACATTTAGCATCCATTAGTCCCAAGTCCTACAATATTTGTTCCATGCGATTTGGGTCCATTGCGCTACAGATATTGAGTAGACACCATTTCTTAGAAGCGGTCATTGTGCCCAGTCACTTTACACATACATGCCACCACTGCTGCTGACCAAAAGCTTTGTATTGTGGGGCATTGAATGAATGAATGAATGATTACGGTCTTATATAGCGCATAGCTACCCGGAGGCATCCCAGCGCTTCAACTCGACTAGATCTCGGAAGAATCAGGCAAACAGGAGGGTTTTCAACCTCTTCCTAAACCTAAGGTGGTTAACTTCCATTCTGATAGGATCGGGAAGGTTGTTCCAAAGGGTGGCGGCTTGAAGGGAAAAACGCCTGCCTCCCATTCGCACTCTCCTGGTTTTAGGGATTGCAAGCAGCTTCTTGTTATCAGATCTTAGGGCACGTCCAGGATGATATAAGTGGAACATTGATTGAGTCAAGGATGGTCCTATTTTATTAATTGCTTTATGGACCGTAATCAAAGCTTTAAACTCTACTCTCTGCTGGACAGGCAGCCAGTGGAGTTGACGCAACGCTGGCTTAGCCGAAGTCCGGCGAGGGACATTCAGCAGCATTCGAGCAGCGCAATTCTGCACTGTCTGCAAGGTTTTAATAGTTGCTTGTGTGGTGCCTAAATACAACGCATTCGAATAGTCCAGGCGTGAAAGAATCAACGCCTGCACTAGTATTCTCCTGGCCTCAAACGGAAGAAGCTTAATTATCTTCCTAAGTAGTCTAATGATGGCATAGCAAGTTCCTGCCACCTTGCAAGCCTGAACACCAAAGTTTAGGGCTGGGTCCAACCAGACCCCTAAGCTCTTAATTTGTTCCTTAGGTAAAGGCGGAAGGCCAAGATTAGACGGCCACCAGCCCTCTACCGTATTAGATGGTTTATACCCCAGCAACATCACCTCAGTTTTTGCTCCATTCAGCTTTAAGAACGATCGATCCATCCATTCTTGTACTTTGTTGAGACATAAGGAAAGATTCTCAAATGGAGCATCCTGGGAGGCCAGGGAGATGATAAGCTGCGTATCGTCTGCGTACGTTACCAGCTGTACTCCCCAGGGCAGCACCACCTCAGCCAGGGGCCTCATATAAATGTTAAATAGGGTAGGGCTGAGGGATGAACCCTGGGGGAACACCGCACTGCAGACGCATTTGGGGGGAGCAGGCATCGTCCTCAAAGACCGCAAAGGTCCTATCGGACAGGAAAGAGCGCAGCCATTTTAGTGCGCCTCCCCCGACACCTACTTCCATCAGTCTGTGAATCAAGATGAAATGATTCACGGTGTCGAAGGCGGCACTAAGATCTAATAACAGAATGGCTGTGCTGTTTCCATTGTCCACAATCTTCCTAGCTTCCTCCACAACAGTAATTAGGCCTGTTTCCGTGCCCTGCTTAGCTCTAAATCCTGCCTGAGTGATATGGAGGGAATTTCTGTTTTCAAGGTAAGATCCCAGCAGCGAGTTGACGTGCTTCTCCGCGAGCTTACTGATAGTTGGCAGTAAGGAGATAGGGCGATAATTGGCCCAATCTTCCGGGTTTAGGTTTGGCTTCTTCAATAGTGCCTTCACTTTTGCCTGCTTCCAGGAAGGGGGAACCGTGCCTGATGCCAGTGAGGCATTAATCATCTCTTGAATAACCGGGGCCACAGTATCTGACACCAAGTTCAGAATGGTAGGGGGCGCGGGGTCCGCCGGAGAGCCTGATTTCAGATTTTTCAGGAGGGACATAGTTGTAGGACCATCTAGCCGGGAGAATTCCTCCAATCCGGGGATACCAGTGTCCATTGGAGGGGGCAGGATCGATTCACTGGGCATAAGTTTAAATGAAGAAAAGATGTTATCCACCTTATTGGAAAAGAATTGTGCTAATTCATTGCAGCGCAAGTTTGCCAACCCGGGGTCATTAATGGGAGCAGGGGGAGTAACCAGGGATTTAAAGATTTTGAAAATTTCCCTGGGGGCATTGGAGGCCAAATCAATTTTTTCCTGATAGTAGGTTGACTGGGCAGATTTAATTCCTTGTTTGTATTTCTTCAGGGCCAATTTATAGGTGTCCTTACTAACTTCTGAGTAGTTTTTCCGCCATTGTCTCTCCTGTTGCTTACATTGGCGTTTAAGGGCTTTCAATTCTAGAGAATACCATGGTTTTTTATTATTGCCACTTCTGTGAGAAAGTTCGCTTTTGGGGAGGGTGGCATCCAGAGAGGACGTTACCCATTGATTGAATTGTGTATCAGCTACCAAAGGGTCCTGGGTGAGTGTTGGTAGTGTGTCCATCAGTTTCTTCCTCCAGCTCTCAGTTGGAAGTTTAGACCAAACCCGTGTGGACCTCGTCATGTTGGAGGGTCCAGGCAATACCGATGGGGCAAAGGAAAGGAGCAGCAATTTATGATCGGTCCAGGGAGTATCAATTAATTTCTCAAAGCTAAGAGTATCCAGATTGGTATAACAATGGTCAAGGGTATGTCCAGCTCTATGGGTAGGGTCTACCACTAATTGCCTCAACTGGAGCACTTCCAATCCTGCATTCAGACTGATGCAAGCTGGTGAGTGTGCCTCGTCTGAGTGGATGTTAAAATCACCCAGTAACGTGAAATAAGCGGTGGTACTAGCGTAATTAATAGCGCTAAGAGGGAGGTCCTCGCAGAATTGGCCATAGGGACCTGGTGGCCTATAGAGCAGGAGGCCCGACAAGGTGCAAGTGGAGGAGAAGGAAATAGCAAATGTTAAGCTTTCCGCACCTTTTATTGCTGCTTTTTCAACCCTGCATCCCAGTGTGGATTTATAAATAATGGCAATCCCTCCCCCCTACCCTCTGGGCGGTCGTGTCTCAAGATAGAATAGTTGTGGGGTAATGCTCGAACGAGATCTAAGTCTGAGCTATCGCTCAGCCATGTTTCCGTCAAAAATAACACATCTAGATCTCGTTCCTCTAAGAGCAGGGAAATCTCGGTGGCATGCCTGGGTAATGAGCGACAGTTTAATAATGCAAGATGATATAAACACAGCCTGTCTCGAGTGCTGATGGAATTCTCAAGGGTGAAGTTGTAATTACATCCGGTACAGGGTGAAATATTCCTTAAATGTGTTCGCAATTTCCTACAGAGCAGGCTGTCCGTACCTCTGAGTCTAAGTAGTTCATCCCGGCTGTACATAATCAGAGGACGGAGGCGGTCTGTTCTGGCAGGAGCCCTGGCCCCTGGGCCCGTCCTGGCCCGGACGGGCCCAGACGGGCTTTCCTTAGGCGCTCCTTTGGCGCGAGGATGGCGCATCAGCTCTGCGCGTCCGCTGCGCGGAGGCATACCCGTATGCTTAAATACTAGCCCCTAGTGCCTTGCAGTGCCTCAACAACTAGTACTGCACCCAGCCTGGGAGATACCTCCCTAAGATGGCCGCCGCGTTCCTTCCCCTCGCCTCCTAAGATCGAGGCCGGACTGAGCCCTTAATCGTCTGAGTCTCGCGTGAGGGTGAGGTCAAGGTAATTTAAAAGTGCCAAAAGCAAAAATAAGCATTAACACAGGTTAAAACGAAAAATTTTAAAAATGGTGCTGAGAGCAAAATTTAGTCTAAATGCAATCACAATATCAAGTGTGTGTGTGTGCAACTCTCGGCATCCGCCTCAGGAGAAATAGCAAGGCATTCCCACACAATATGGTAAAACATGCTTATTTGCCCACAACCATGCTGACGACTCTCCGTCTTTCCCTATCTTAACCAGTGCAGTCTGGGCATAGTAGGATCGATGTAGTAAATTTAATTGAACCAATCAGAAACCCGCCCATATGGCCACCTCCCTCTGGGACGCCAGAGTTCATCAGCTTCTCAAGGTCTTGAACCCATTGCTCCCTCAAGTGCTGCAAGGCATCAGGTGTGTTGTTGAGCAACATTTTATATGTCAGGGATGTCGCCTCCTGTGGCAGACGAATGTCTAATAGACGATCTTCCAGTGGCAAAGCCCCTGGGAGGTCCGCTCCTTTTGCCAACGAAGCCCTAAGTACATTACGTGCCTGAAGTTAGCGGTAAACCTCGGTAGGGGGTAGTTGATATTAGTGCTGGAGGTCCATCCAAGGGAGGATATCTCCATGGCCCAGAGGTCCCCTACTTGGTAAAGGCAAATTAAGTCCCACTTATGAAATCGAGGCTGCACTCCGAGGGTGCCTAATTCCACAGAATCCCATAAGGGAGTAGCTTATGTGATTTTACCCCTCCATCCCAGGGTCTTCAAAGCAGTATGCCAGAGACTAACCACAGTTGCCATTGGGCCAGGCAGGGAAATATCCCGAGGTGTGACATAGATAACCCTAAGGTAACCCGACGGCTGCATAATGAGCTTGTCCATCCAGAATGCAGGTTCGTCTGGGTGGAGAAAAACCCAAGTATTGATGCTAGTAAGTTGCACTGCTCAGTAGTACTTCTGGATATTTGGCAGGGCTCTCCCCCATACCATCCCCTGGTGAGTTTATGGAACGCAATTCTGGCTGGGCCCTCATCCAATGTCCTAAGTTCCTTTTCTATTGCTTTAAAATAGGAGGTTTGTACTGGCTTAAGGTGTGTTTTGTAGAACATAAATAAAATGGGGTAAGGACATCATTTTAAAAAGAGCGGCTGTGTCAAGAAGAGACAAGGGTAGGGACCGCCAGTGGGTAATATCTCGCCTCAATATATGCAGCCGTGGTGAGAGATTTTTGTTGTAAAATAGTTTGTGATCTGTGGTGATATATATGCCCAGGTAATAAAACCCTTCTGTGACTATTGTTGCCTTGCAGTCCCGAGGCAGTCATGGCACTTGGCCTCACAGGAGATAAACTTGAGATTTTTTTCCAATTTATGGTGTATCCTGAGTAGCTGCCAAAGTTGGTAATGATCTGCATGAGCCTGCTTAGGGCCTCATTTACAAGCCCATTGAGCCACTGGTGCACCAATTTTTTCATGCACCGGAGGTGCAGTGTGCCTGTCCATATTTATAAGGCAACATAAAGTCACCGTGCATGACTTTTCATGGCCTTATAAATATGGGCCTAATTTGCGCATTACTCTGCATGAAAGAGACGTTCTATGGGTGTTGCTGTCGGTGTTTCCATGCAACATCCATGGAACCTGACACATTCCCAGATTTACAAAGTTTTGTAAAGCTGGTAATGCATCAGAATCCTACGCCTCCCCAGGGGAGGCGTAGGAGTTGTGCAACGAGGAGAAATACTTTTATTTCTCCTCGTTTTATCCTCTTTCTATGCGTTAGGTAAATGCCATCAATTATTGTTTTTGTGCAGGAAGGTGTCCCTTCCTGCACAAAAACAATCATCCCTGCAACACAGGCACCCTTGCAACATGACGAAAGGGGGCCTGCGTAGGCAGCCAATTGTGCGCCAATAGCGTGCCAGCGCAGAGGACAGCACATGGATGCATCATATTGTTGTTAATACGACGCATCCCTGTGCTTTTAAAATGATTCAGCTTGGAGCAGCAAAATGCCTTGGGTCATGCCCTGCATCAAATGATTCAGGTTGGTGCGGCAAAATGCCTTGGGGCGCGCCCTGCATCATTCTTTTGTAAATCAGGCCCTTAGTGTGTTGATGAGATCTGTAACATACAGCCGGATGCCGTCTGCCTGTGTGAACATCCCAGATGTTTTTTTTTTCAAATCAGAAATGGCTTGGGGCCTGATGTTGAGTTTGGTGGACAGGGCACTCTGTCACAAACATGATGGGGTGCCCTTTCCCCCAAAGTAGGGTCTGCATGTTAAATTAAGAGTTGGCTGGACATAGGTTTTCAGATGACCATGCCTCTGCTGGGCTGCCATTGGAAAACGTATTCTAGCATCCCGTCGTAGTAGGGGCATCAGACGGCTACTCCTATTTAGAATAGTAAAATGCTCTTTCTTTTTCCATAAGGTTGATATGAAAAGTAGGATCAAAATATGTTCCTTTTTATCAAATGCCTGTTTCTTCCTTGCTTAATTTCTAATTTGATATATTGATAATGGAGCGGAGCTTAGGTCTGACATCTGAGAACTTTTTTTGCGCTTTACTACTGTAGTTTGACCTATCAGGTACCTAAAAAAGTGTTTTTTTACTGGTTGAAGGTATTACTGTTTCTATTTGTTTATCTTGAGTTTTGGTCTTTACTTTGGGTGTAACTTTTATTCTTATACGTGTTCTAGATAAAGTAAGTTTATACTTATATTTTCAAATTATACTGTTTTCATAGGTCGTTTGACTAATTAGAGCCTCCTAATGAAGCGTATGGATTCTCACAAATGCTTTGAGGCATATGCACAGTAAAACAATTCAATGGCTTGGCCTCTCACAGAACGATGAAAGTGAGCTGAAGGTAGTTGGCAAATTATGCAAAAACAAAGTGTTGCAAAAATAAAAGTGCACAAGCCTTAACAAGTATGGACTATATGTTATTTTAGAAAGAGAATAACATTAAGCAAGCAAGAGTAAATAAACGCCCTTACCCTATACTGCAGAGCACAGGGTAGCACAATACAGTAACAGAATTAGAGGTGCAGCGAGCCTGTTCCCTAGGATCGCTTTCCAGTCCAGCCCTTTATTAAAGATTTCACCTTGGAATTAATGCAGAGGCGCACTACTCTTCCCATCTTTCTATCAAACAGCCTCTGCATCATGGTGCTTTTCGCTCTCATAAGCAACTTCATTTTCATTGGGAGTCTGACAGGGGTTCAGTCCTAAACACACTGCTTTTCACTATTCATTACATCTCTTGTACTATCAAGGAAATCAACCATGCATTTACTCCAGTTTTTTTGTGGTAAATTAAATTAATAGAAGTGACATGTGGTCGGTAATGGGGGGGTTTGGTGTGAATTCATGTAAATGGTTGGTGGGATGAATAGATAAGCTACAGGAGATTGGGTATTGTTAGGTTGAGGGAATGAATGGAATTTCAAAGAAGATGGTGTGACCTTTGAGAGAAGGTGTGGACAATTTGAAGAAATATAATAGAAATTAAGATAAATATATAGATGACTTGGAGTAGGCTATGCTCCGAAAGGGGAGGCATGCAGAGATTGGAATGTATGGAGAGGGTCGCTATATAGAAAAAATTAAAGGCACAGGAGAGGCTCCTGCACAGCATTCCAGGAGACTGCAACCACAGTATCAATATTTTTCAAGACATCAAAAATGAGTTCTATGTTATCATGACAATGGATTGTTGACGAGTGTTTCCACTATGCCAACAGCATCCATCAGGCCAAGTCCCGCATGGCAACTTGGTCTCACACGTGCACAGCGTAATGCATTTCGGGACTACTAGTCCCTTCCTCAGGGAAAAAACTTAAAATGACGAAAGAAAAGCAAGTGCAATTCCAAAGTAATAACATGACTACCGCTTTCTGTATCAGTGACCACCGGAGTGGTTAAAACCGGCAACAACTTCGATCTTCTATCCCACAGCCATCTTACTACTTCCAATCACGTCCTTCGTTGTACCAATTTTGACTCCTCTGGCCTCCATTGTTTTGGATGAAAACATAATTAAATATGTATGAAAATAAATACAGTTTTGAATTTAAAAACTGGGTAAAATTATGATTTAATTGATGTATTCACCCATTACGCTGTGCACGTGTGAGACCCAGTTGCCGTGTGGGACTTGGCTTAATTGACTATAGTACACATGTTAGGCAGACATCTGCCACACGTGGCACGCAAATCAGTTTGATCAAATAGAATTTTGGCATCAGTATATTGGAGTGCACAATCTACCACCACTGTTTAACAGCATCCATCAGGCACATCTGCAGGTTTTCGTCTCGCCGACAGTATAGCTCAGAGAATCCGTCTCTTCTTGCATTATATGACCACGTTGTATATCTAGATTTCTGGCTCCCGGGAAATATGGCTTCTTTGATTGCTTCTTGTAAAACCTTTGCTCAAATTATGTCTTTCTTGTGTAGCAGCATTTTAGAATTCCAAGCCAAACTGCCTTGGCCCCACAGAACTTGCATGGTAGAAGATTAGCATTGTCTTGTTATGCTCTCATGTTTTATCCACTGTAATTTTACATATATTTGTAATTTTTTGACTCTATACCTAATGGTTGCCTGTGGAAAGTGTATGCTCAATATAGTAGGCCTGTGTTTCTTATGCTAATAAGCCAATATTAAAGGTGATAAGTCTGATTTGCTCACTGAGAATAGTTATTTCTGGTGTCACAGGATTGCTTTATTTTTTATGAAAGTTATGACAAAGGCAATAGGTGTGGCTTAATACTCTGTAAAGCAATTGCTAAAACCAATAGGCCTTTAGGGGTTGATAGTGATTACATGGTATGCCTGTACACAGGTATTCTGGAATATGAAATCTTATATATTAAAAAAGTAGGGACATGTTTTGGTATTGGTTACCCCATCTGGCAAACAGTGGGGGAAGAACATTTTCAAAATTAAGCCCTCTTAGGAGGAGTTGTATATTGTTTTGCCATCTGCAGATGATAACCAAATCTTAATTTATTTTCTACTTTTACCTATCCAACACTGAATCGAGCTCCACTCTCTTATGTTGAACTTTTCTAAGGTGTAAAATATCTGTTTCCCTGATAAAACTGAATTAAAATCTCTCACACATTCTATAACAGTTTCCCTTCCATCAGGGCGAAACATTGGAATAATATTTAAATCTCCTTTGTGCCTGGAGTCCACTATAACAACTAAAGCTACTGATGCTAGTCATCAACTTTTGGAAATCCAAATTAAGCTGTCCCAACACCCCATCCCATACTGCTAAACCATTGATCCCTGTGCTAGCAGTAAGCAAGCTGGACTACCTCAACTGTTCATTAGTAGACCTCCCCAACATTCATTTGCCCCACTGGGTGATAGCATACATTTTGCTATAGGAGACACTATAACCTCACTAGCCATACCCCTATTTCATAGTATCATGACAAGATTGACTAGCTAGCTGCCAAATACAGGACCTTACATAAGCTACTTGGTCCATTTTTTTAAACTGTGAACAGAATAGTCCCAAACTACATATCTGACATCCTTGTTAGGTACTCACCCTCCTGCAATCTTTGCAATTTATAATCTTCTAGTCACATCCAAACATCTTTGTGTGGACTTAAGTTTTTTTTAACATGTTTGGATATTATCACTGGAATTCTTTCCCCACTGACCTGCACTCCATCTTCTCCTAGTTTATTTTCAGTTTCAGTTTATTTTATTATGATTTGGGACTCCGAACAGTTCCACATAAAATAGAAGATATACACATCCAAAGTCAGCACAACCCTCCCATAAAAGAAGAATATTCTTAATTTTTACAGTACAAAATTCATCATTTCATATAAAAACAGAGAAAAAGCATGTACACAAAAAACCTTTCCAGGGACCTTTCATGTGCCAAGAATACAGATCCATACCACCGTGGGATACTTAGAGAACTTTGGTTAAACTTTTACGGTAATTACAGAAATATATACCTACAATACTACAATAAGAGCTTTAAGGATTCAAAACGTATAGTAAACGCAGGGTTTTTAAAATTCAAGGTACAGTACACAATAGCCAGCAGCGTAACAAATGCATGGAAAATTAAAAATATCATAATAAAAGACAGGGTTTTACGATTCAAGGTAGAGTACACAATAGCCAGCAGCGTAATAAAAGTGCATGGATATTAAAAACGTAATAAAACATTATGTTTAAAATGCTCTTAAAACAGTTACAGTTGTCACTTGTGAAACAGCTATCATTGGCTACCCCAAGTGACATTCCCCTAAAAATAAGTTAACATCATCAAAATGCATATAAATTGGATTTCTTTGTTGACCCATCCAAATATATATTTTCCTTTGGCCGATGAAGCTATATTTAAAATAAATGATAGCACCTTTTTGAGTTTCTACTTCTACCTAGAAAACCACATAAGTGAGCATTTCTCCGGGGAAAGGTGCGCAAGCACAGAAATGCACATAGAGTGCTAAATTTGAGCCGGTTGTTGCAGGTGAGGCCTACTAGCACCCACTGTTGGGGACAACACATTTTTTTCCTCATCAGGCTTGGATCCAGAGCAAGAGCAAGAGAGAGAAAAATACGAAAAGGGAAGGAAGTGAAAGATGAAAAAACAGTGACAAAGGAAGAAAGCAGGTATGAAAAAAAATCAGAAAAAGTAACATAAAGAGGCAGAAAATGTTTGGTGGTGATCAGGTATTTGGCACCCCAACCTTCAATAGCACCGGCCACAGGCTTCTAAGCAAAGCTTTGGGCCCGCACTCATACTTTTACAGCTTAAGCTCTGCCCACAAGCCCCTATCTGTCCCTTCATATGGCTGAATCACAATAGCTCCAAGTATTCATGTGCTTAATTTGTAAAACAAAAATGAGTGCCGTTGTCCAAAGCTCTGCTCAGAAGCCCAGTGCTGGTGCAATTAAATGTTGGAACGCCCAATACCAAGGCTGCATATTTTTGGATCCACCTCATGCCTCTTCAGTCAACTATCAGATGCTCCCTGCCCCTTTATTTGACTCATGCAAGCACCTACTTTCTCAATTTATGATGTGTTTTTCCATCTTTTTCTCCCACCATCTTTCCACTTTGTTTGCTTTTCTCTGTCTCGCTCTCAGTAAATGTCTGATGCATAAAATAAGTGCCGGTGATCGATTTCATTGCACTCCCAAAGAGCTGGGCGATGAAGATGTGTGGGTTTCAGGTTTTGCCCTCTTTTTGAGCGATCACCACCCCCTGGCCTTCCGCCTCAGTGCAGGTTTGCCTGTAACAGAATATAAAATGTCCGGACAGATTAACTATACCAAAAACGGGGGTGTGCGGAGGAGGTGGCAGGATGTGGAGCCAAACATTCACTTCAGCCAGCTTCTGGAAACAAGGACTGAGCAGTTCACTATCTGCCCGAATTAGGAGTCTGACCCTGGAGGGTGTGGTCACGTGCCGTGGCAAGATGGCGGCTTTGACCTGAGCTCCGCTCGGACGCGGAACTCTTATCTATTCTTCAGCCTTCCTCACCGGCGTTGGAGTTATTTAGATGACTGCCTGAAGCTTCTGAAGGGTCGGAGCGGCACTTGGAGCCGTTCCAACTCTGATTGCAGTCAAGTGTGACCCAGCGGCAGCGGCGGTGATTCTCTTCATGTAATTGCGAGCGGCTGCCATTTTGCGTTTGCTGCTCGCTGCACCTGACCTCTTCTTAGGTAAAACCGGTATTTTGTCTTTTAAACGCACGGCAAAGTTTTTTTCCCCGTTTTTATCTATGCTCTATGTCTATTGTTGCTGTTGTTACTTTTCAATATGATCACTTGCACATGTAGTCCTGTTTATTTTATAAGGCACATTGTGTTTTTTTAGTCATCGCATCCTCCACTATTTAACTCATGAAAGTGCCTTACACTCCACTTTTTTTTCTCTTTATCTTTCTGCATTGACTCTTTTCTTGGATGTTGGCTGCGCACTTTTTTCTCAGAACATGGAAAGAGGATGAGATGTTTTTCTCTGGTTAACTGACATTTCTTTTGCACCCCTCTCTACCTTTGCAGTGTGCTTATTTTGCTTATGGGCAGATTGAGATCTCCATTAAAGGTTCTTCATCGTCCTTCCAGACATTTCACAATAGCTAGTGAAATTCCAATCTCTGTCAGAGCCTCATCTGCTGGTACTAAGCCCAAGCGGGTTGAAAATGATCCCCCCTCTCCCATCTTGTCATCTCAAAATCCTGTTCTTGATACCATTCTGGATGAGGTGAGGGGCTGAAATCTTTTATGTCTTCAACCAATGAGAAGCTCCAACAAATTGAAGACAGGTGGATCAGTATGGAAGCTAAGGTGTTCGACATGGAGCAATGCATCAGTGATTTACATGATGTTTCTACCAAGATTCCTATCCTAGAACAGGAAATCCAATGTCTCAAGCTTCATACTGAGGATCTTGAAAATTGTAATTGACGTAATAACCTTTGTCTTTATGGTCTACCAGAAAATCTTGAAGGTCCAGACCTCCTTCTTTTCCTAAAGAGATTCCTGTCAGAACTTTTGGATCTTCCTCTAGAACCTTCACTAAATATCCAACGTGCTCATCGTCTTGGACGTTTTCAACCAAATGCTTCGAGACCCAGAGGAATTATAATGTTGTTTCTAGAATTTACAGATCTCATGCACGTTCTTACAGCAGCAAAAGTGAAGTGTCGCCTCATATGGTCCAATCACACAGTTTATCTTTCTCAGGATCTCTCCAATGCCACTAATGCAAGAACAAAGGAATTCTTGGCTCTCCGCCCTCATATGAGACAATTGCATATTCGCTATGGCATTTTACACCCTTGCTTGTGTAAAATTACTCATGAGGGCTCAACACACTCATTTGATGATCCTGCTAAATTGAAGTCTTTTCTCCAAAGTCTCTCATTAAATTCTGCTGATGGCTCTGCCCAACGTATCTAATTTCCTTACTTTCTCCTTTATCTAATTCATTATGGCTGTACATTTTTCTTATCTCTTTTATCTTTCTCTCTGTCATTCCGTCTGTCTTTGGTTGCGCCCCATGCTCCATTCGTTTACTCGTCGTCTTAGATCTGGATATCAGCCATCAGTCAAAAAGATTTATTTTGACCGTATGGCCATAAAAGAACATAAGAAAAAGACAATACAATACATTTTCAATAAAAAGAAAAAACATTAAAATATGTCACCATAGGGTTTGTGTACATTAGCGCTATATAAAAAAATAGTACATATCTGATTTGTGCAAAATTTTCTAATTCATTCTTAAATGCGCTCCCTCACAACAGCACTCGGTACTAAACTTGGATACAAAACAATGATCAACAAGGGATATGTATACTGCCTTGAGTGCGGGAGGAGTTAAAGTATCACATATTAAGACAAATAGCTAATTCATAAGTATATATAAAACTCCTATCAGTTGTTAAAAAAACCTTTTGACTTTATCTAATAGATATATGTAACAGTGTTAAAAAGCTGTGTTAAAACAGGTATTATAATACATTTTAAAAAAAAGATCCCAGAGGGAGAAAAGTTGCGGTAACAATAATCATACAATGGATATGTGCAAACATGGCATAGCAGCGTGTATAAAGGGTACTGGGAACTAAGAGTTTCCTGCAATAGTTTTAAAAAAAATAGCTCTGCGTATGCACAACATCGAGTAAAGCAACCTAGAAATGGCGAACACAATAAGTGTATCAGATTCATACTTGAGGAGCCTGTACACCTCTATGTAGTGTTTGATCCCCATGTTTCTGCAGAGTTGTAACACCCACTTAGACCTTGGCCTTCCATAGGCGGGGCAAAAGAAAAGGACATGTAATTCGGTTTCTTCAACTTGGTCACACCCTGGGCAATCAAGTTTGTGGGCTCCCTGCCAATTGTTAGTAAATGCTCGAAGCGGGAGCACCCCGTGTCTGAATTGAAGGAAGAGTTTCTTCGCCAAAAGTGGTTGGATGTGATGAAGTGCCGATTCCAACCTATATTGCTGCTTGATATCCAGAAACCTGGAGGTCAAGCTGCTTAGTTTGGTCCCCTGACATAGTAAGGCCAGTTTATGTTCTCTGTGGGAGTGGAGTAGTGCCTTTCTGGAGATTGTGGGACAGGTCTCTTCTGGTGCAGTCCACATATTTGCCCTCCCTAGTGCCTGGCAATAATTCCTGATATAAGCTAGCCAGGGGAGTTTCCCTGCACCAAGAAGGGTCATGACATCCTTCAACTCCTCTTTGTAGTCAGCTAGTTCAGGTTTGCTCCACAGGCGACGCCAGTATAAGAGGGGTCTAGAGGAGACTACATCTGCCTTAGGGCCAATCCCTAAATCTATCCTGAGCGGTGTTAATGGGGTACTCATAGGGAGGCCCAGCAATTGCCTAAGAAATAGGTTCTCTGGCATGGATAGGGAAGTTGATGGACAATGGCCCCATAATTCTGCCCCGTACAGTGAAGTTCCCCTAGCCTGCGTTTTGTAGATTTCTGCTGCTGGACCTATCACTTTGTGGGTGCAATTTTTATACATTTTTAAAATGCCTCCCGTGGTCTGGGTTAATTTTAGACTGGCTTTCTTTATTTGTATCCCCCAGTCCATTTTTTCAGTGAGTGTGATCCTAGATAATCAAAAATGGACACCTTCTCTAGAGCCCTTCCATCCAGTTGGGGATGTGGGCAATTTGTGGTATTAGCATTAAAAACCATGTACTTGGTTTTTTGGAGGTTGATCTCCAGTCCCCTCTTCCTGCAGAAAGTGCTGAATACCTCAAGAACCCTCTGCATACCCATGGGTGATTTGGAGAGTAGCAGCGTATGGTCCTCAAACATGAGTGCTGGAATTTTGCGGTTCGCCAGCCTCGGGGCATCAATTTCTTTCCCCGCTAACAGAGTTTAATTAAGCTGTTTGAAAAAAGAGAGAAGAGTGTCGGGGCCAGGACACATCCTTGTCACACCCCTTTCTCTACAGGAAAGGGGCAGAAAGTTCACAATTTTTACCGTATCTAATTCTTGCATAGTTGTCTTGGTGCAGGCGGTTCAGCTGGTGGCAAAGGTATTCTGGTACTTCCAAGTCAAGAAGCATGCCCCATAGCTGATCCCGCTGCACAAAGTCAAACGCGGATTTAAGATCCTCAAATGTGAGATAGAGGCTGCCACCCTCTAAAACCACAATTTTCCAATGGATAAGTTGTAATCTGAAGATCTGGTCAATAGTGGAGGTCTTGGCCCTGAATCCTGCTTGTAAAGGTGTTAATACATTGTTTTCTTCTATCCAGGATTGATGGCGCCCCAGAAGGACTCGAGCAAAAAATGTTTGAGTGACATCTAGGAGGTTTATGGGGTGATAATTTGCTGGATTGAGTGGTGAGTCCTTTTTATAAATGGGGATAATGTCTGCTCCAGCCCAGATGGGGGGCAACGCCATACCTTGTAAAACGGCATTGAATAATGAGCATAGGTAGGGCGCCCAGACTGCGGGTTCGGATCGAAATAGGTCACCAGGTATCATATCCAGCCCAGGTGCTTTTGAGGGAAGTAGATTACACAATGCCACTGTGATCTCCTTCATTGTACAAGGGGAGCATCTAAATTTGGGGGGTTCGCATCTAAGGTGGCTGATTCTGCCCTGCCCTCTTCCTCTTCCTCTACGGGCCTTGAATATAAAGATTTAAAATGAGTTCTCCAGACTTCTTCCCCTAAGATTGGTCCTATAGCCGATTGGCCTTCGGATTTCCCTGTCTTAACTAAATTCCAGACGGCTCTCATATCATGGTTATCTAATGCTGTTTTTATTGCTTCCCATTTATCATTTTCCCAGGCTTCCTTGATTTGTGGTCTATCGTTGGGTCTGATAGAATTTAAAAGGGCTTGCTTAGCTACCTTACAAGGTTTATTATACCATGGATGCCTTGGTTTAAAATTCGGCCTAGGCCTGTTGCGATTATAAAAGAATTGTGCCAGTGCAGAGAACAGTCCTGGTGGTTTTTTGCCAGTATCGATTGGGACGCTATACTACAGCTAGTTACAGATATTCGAGACACAACTTCTAAGTAGGGGACGATTTGTTGGTAGAGAGAGGCCACTTTGTCCAGTGTTTGTGCAAGTTCTCCCCAGCGTACCCTCCTTCGGCCAATACTAGGTTTGGGTTGGGGTTTGTGGATGTGCTTGGGAGGTCTTTAGCAAAGGGGAGGGATATTTCTAGGACCAAAGAATTATGGTCACTCTCATGACAGGAAATGACCTTAAAGTCGATAACCCTATGCCAGAGGCTGACATCTACCAAGGTGTAGTCTAATATTGATGCCTGTCTATTAAAAGTAAAGTTCCCGGGGCTGTCGGATGGGAATCGGCCATTACAAGCCCTTAGTGAGTGGCTAAGTGTAACTGCATTAATTTGTAATGCAAGAAGAGTCCATGTCCGTATTGGTTGGATGTTAGGTTCTGGAATTAACCATACAGAGTCCTCCTCACTTGTAATGCTAGTGGATAGGCCATTCAGGGGCTCAAATTGGCAATTGAAATTCCCCCCTATAATTACCTGGCAGTTCTCCGGTATAGTGGGGAGAAATGAGGTGAGGCAATTGAGCGTGTGAGAGGATTGTCCATGGCTTACTGGCCGTGAGTAGACATTAATTACTGCAATCCTTATAGAGTTATGAAGAGAAAGAAGGATGCACAGAATGTCAGGGGATGGGGTCTCCAACTGTTTGACATTGCATCCCAAGTGCACTCCTACCCAGGTGCATAGGCCCCGAGGGTCTCCCCTTAGCCCTCTGAACTGCTGGAATACAGTATGTCACGTAGCCCACTCTAAATAAATCTGTCCTTGACCATGTTTCCTGGAACAGGCACAGCTCATGTTGGTCTACGAATGCCCCCCAATCTGGGAAGTCCAGTTTCGAGTTAAGGCCTGCTATGTACCAGGATAAGATCCGGGTACTTTGTGGTTCCACTGAGTTAGCTGAGGAGGCCTGGTGGGTGAGACTTTCCTCTAATGGGGCTTGATGTGTGTCTTTTTACCCTGCCCCTCCCCTTTGGCTACTTTCATTGGCCCGGTTTGAATTACTGAGTGGGGTGGAAATATGAGTTAAAGCACTACCCTCACAGGTCTTCTCCGAAACTTTTTTTTCTTCCCATAACCCTCCTTTTGTGGGAGGCCGTCCTGATGTATGTGACCCGATTTGGCCTCATTTTTGTTAGTGGACCATTTATTAGAGGGATCGGTTAGATTTAGTCAATCTACCAGATCCAGAGAGCTAAATCTGTTGTTAACAGGGATATTATACATCATTGTTGTTGGACGTTCGCAGCCTGTTTGTGGCCTGGTACCACTCTGGTCGCTCACCCCCCAACCCTTGGCCATGTTTACCTCTTTGTCTGGCATATACCTGGGGGGGTAGAAGTATCCCAGGGGCAGAGAGAGGATACACCCAATCTCCCTTCAGTGACCCCAATCTAAGATGTGTTGGACAGCCCGGACATCCCTAAAGTTGATCACAACACAATCTCCAGATATGTCCTTTCGCCTCCACCCCAGCCAGCTTACCCTGCGAGTGAGTAAAATTTCACTTTGCTCTTGATAGGGGAGAGGCCTATATTTATTTAGCCAAATAATACATTTGTTTTTAAGGCTAGAGTGTGTCTCCCCTAGGCCTCTTTCTAGCTCACGTACTCCGGCTAGTACAATGACATAGGGAGTGGAGGCTGGGGGCAAGTCAATGCGTGGTAGTGCAGGTTTGGTTTCCCTTGATGTAGTGTGTGCAGGGGTCCTGTTATAAGTATCTTGGTTATTTCCAACTTGTTGTTGGTCAGCTGGGCCTGATGTAAATGGTATGGGCCTGTTTACAGGTTCGGAGGGGGGACTGTGAAGAGGCCTCTGTTGGGGGTTAACTAGGTCCCGGCTCTGTGGGGCAGACAATCTAGGAGTGGAAGCTGCATCCTTTTGCACAATTATGTTACACCCTGCGGGGAGTGGTTGGAGTTACCTTATTTTGGTGCAAGACCGACTCTTGAGTAGGGGATTTGGTAGGCTCAATTGTGTTAAAAATAGCTTCAGCTTTGCCCACCCAATGGCCCACCAATAACGATAGATTATCAATACGTGTTGTTAAAGCATTGAGTTCAACTTTTATAGTCGAGGTAAAATGAGCTTTAAGTTCCAATACCAAATTAGACACCCATAGTGGGTGCTCTGGAGTCGTCTGCAATCGCTCGTCTGTTCCTTGTCCCCCCGGGGATTGGCTTGATGGCATGTCGGGAGCTTGTTTATTCCGCCTTGCTCCTATGTGTGTGACAGGTTTCCGTTTCCCTCCTTTCTTCTTTCCGCCGCCTCCCAGGGAGGTCTTAGGGGCACGGCCAGGACCTGTCTTTGCTCGTGCGCATGGGGGCTCTGGGTCCAAGATCACATTTAGGGTTAGAGATAGAGATAGAGTCCCCGGCTCAGCTGGAGTTGGACTAGGGTCAAGAATCTGTGTTAGAGAGAGGCGTCTCTCAGTGCGCTCGATTTCTTTGGACACTGCTCCGATTGCCTGCTGTATCATTTTATCAATTGCGGTCGGTTGAGCAGTTATAAGTGCCGATGGGGCTTTCTGCCTGGTAACAGGCTCCTTCGCGCGGGGGGTACGTTTACCCATGGCTACTTGTGAACCAATCCATGACAGTGCATTACATTCTTAGTGGCTTTCAAGAATAAAGCAAGCAATGTGCGATTGTGGGTGCACTAACTTTGAAATTGCCTGCTGAGTTCTCACTTTCCCACAGTCAATCGTCCATATGTGGAGCCAAGGGGGATGGCCCAGCCCAGCCTTGTATGGTCTAGGACGGGCGCAGAAGGGCCCGCCCTTGGCCCGGGCTTTGCCCGCACGCCGCCCGCGCGCATCCCACGCTGCGGGATGGCAGCAACGCTTATATTGGTGCGCCGGTCCGGGGCTGCTGGGTAATGTAGTTTCCTCGAAGGTGCCGTTCCCCTCACGGCGGTGAAACTGCCCAGGAAGCCGTTCCCCTCATGGCGGTGTAGGAAGCTGCGAAGCTGTTCCCTTCACGGCAGGTAAAGAGCGCGTCTGGATATCTTTCCTTGATCTTTCTCTTCTTTTTCCTATTTCTTTTTCTATCTTTCATTATTTGTCCTTCTCTTGTATTTTGTATGATGCATGTGCTTAGTTGCGTTACTTGTTATTGTGTATATTGTGTATTTTCTACTAAATGGTGTTTTTTGGTTTTCAGCATTCCTCCTGAAGTGTATCATCTCCATCTAATTACCTCCTACCCCTCCTCTCTTTATGTGTAACGTTGTCACTTGGAATGTTCGTGGTCTGGGACATCCCGTTAAAAGACAGAAGGTACTGTCTCATTTGTCTAGATTGAATTCTCATATCTCGTTCCTACAAGAAACGCATTGTAACGATGTAGAATCTCTCAAATTGAAAAGGCAATGGGTAGGACAAGTTGTGTTCTCTCCAGCATCTAATTGTAAGGGGGGTGTCGCTATTCTTTTTCACAAGTCATTGCATGTACAAATTGTTTCCACACAATGTGATACTGAAGGACGCTGGGTAATGGCTAAGGTGGTTATTCATAATAAAGAGCTTGTTTTACTTAATATTTACGGCCCAGTTAAGCCAGATGCTGACTTTTGGAATTGCTTTAAGATATTACTCTCCTCCATTGATAATCGTAACATTATTGTTGCTGGTGATTTTAATCAGTGGTTAGACCCATTTTCTGATCAACAGTCTAAATGCAAATTTAATCCAGACAAATCCCATAGATCTTTTGAGTCCGCCATTACCTCGCATCCATTATTTGATGTTTGGAGGACCTGTAACCCTGATTCTTTTGAATTTACATTTTTTTTCTAATGTTCACCAGACTCGTTCTAGAATTGATTATCTTTTGGTCAGTAAATCCTTACTCCCCTCCATCCAGTCTTCTGAGATTGAATCTATTTTTATTTCTGATCATGCTCCTGTCCTTTCTGCCCTTGATTTATCCCTGAATACTCCAAAATGTGGTTGTTGGAAACTTTTTGTTGTCCGATAGTGACTTCATTTCTGAGGCCACTAGCTTTATCAATGAGTTTTTTAATATTAATAACCCTTCGGACATGACTATTCCTAATACTTGGGATGCTTTTAAGGCCTCTTTTCGTGCATTCACGATTGCATACTCCGCAAGAAAGAAGAAAACTGCCAAGGCCAAGTATACATCTTTGCTACAACAACTCAAGTCTTTGAAATATATTTTCTTTACTTCTAAATCCCCTCCAACCCTTCATGAACTAATCAAGGTTAAATCTGCTCTTAACAACTTGCTACAGTTGATGCTTGCAATGTCCTGCTTAAAATTAAGTCCAAATATCATGGGGGTAAAAATAAAGGTGGCAAAATGCTGGCCAATTTCCTAAAGATTAAATCTGAACGTAGAAATATTGGTCCTATACTTAATTAATCTACCAATAAATTGATGTCCTGTGATGAAGATATTTCTTCTACGTTTCAAGATTATTACCAGTCTCTCTATTCTGATGACACGAACCCCTCCACTCAAAATATGCACACTTTTTTTGATTGCCTCCCCAAACCCCCTTCCTTATCAGACAAATTTGATTTATTGGAAGCTGATATTACCCTCCAAGAAATTACAGATGCTATTAAATCCTTATCAGACAAATTTGATTTATTGGAAGCTGATAATACCCTCCAAGAAATTACTGATGCTATTAAATCCATAAAAAAATCTATAGCACCTGGTCCTGATGGCCTCTCAGCTGAATTTTTCTCCACTTTTCCTTCTATTTTTGCCCCTAAACTTCTCTCCCTTTTTAATTCCTTTCTTCTCGATTCTAAGGCAGCTGGGGCCATATGTATCAAAGGGTTTTACCCATTATGTGTCTATGGGAAAATGTGTTCATACATATGGCCCCTGGTTCCTTCATGGCAGCTTTGATTGTCCTTATTCCCAAACCTGATAAAGAACATACCCTTTGTAAAAATTACCTACCCATTTCATTAATTAATTATGATTGTAAGATTTTTGCTAAAATCCTCGCCTCTCGTCTGGAGAATATTATCCCATTGCTGGTTAAAACTGATCAATATGGCTTTGTTAAGGGTAGAATGGCTGCTGATAAAGCTTGAATGTTTTCCAATGTCATCTTCTATGGTAAGAAGTACCAATCTCCCCTTGCAGCATTATCCCTGGACGCTGAGAAGGCTTTTGACCATATTAATTGGCAATTCATGGTATGGCTTTGGACCGAATTTTATCTCATATGTTAAACTGTTATATTCAGCCCCTCGTGCTAGTATTTTCGTCAACAGTCATTTCTCTTGTTACTTCCCTTTGGATAGTGGAACTCGTCAGGGCTGTCCTCTTTCTCCTCTGTTATTTGTTTTGTGTCTAGAACCCTTTCTTGAGCGTATACGTGTCAATTCTCTGATTTCAGGTTTTATACATAATTCCACGGAAACTAAATTGTCGGCATATGCTGTTGACATTTTGGTTTATATGTCAAATCCTATTTCTTCCCTACCTCCCTTTTTATATGAAGCTCAACTGTATTCCAGCATTTCCGGATATAAGTTGAACTTTTTCTAAAACAGAGGTACTACCCTTAAATCCTCTTTGTTATCAATATATGTTTACCAATACTAACTTTACCTGGTGTCCCACAAAAATTAAATATTTTGGTTTTGGTTCTCCTCTGCTCTTTCTAACACTATCAGTTTCTCGTTTAATGAATTAATTACCAAAATACAGAAATTACTTCTCTCTTGGTCCCCTCTCCATCTATCAATTTGGGGTTAGAATAGATACTATTAAAATGATGATTGTGCCTCATGTCCTTTACACATTATCCATGTTACCTATTCAGATTCCCGTTTCATATTTTTCTCAAATTAATTCTATTTGTATCAAATTTTTATGGAACAATAAACATCCCCGTATTGGCCTTGCAAAACTTAATCGTCCCAAAACTGAAGGTGATGTCCATTTTCCTGATTTTAAATTATATCATTCTGCATTTTTAATTAGACAGTATTTTGCCTTAATCCATGAGTTCGCTGATGACCCTGTGCCCCGCTGGATCACATTTGAACGCTCCCTATTAAAGGACTTTTCTTTCCAAAACATAATATAAATGCACTTTCATTTCTCACAATCCTATTTTGAAATACTCCCAACACTTATTATATAATACTTTGTCTGCTGGTCTTGACCCATACCAATGTTTTTTATCCTCTTCTATTTGGTATAATAAATGTATTAAATTCAGGCGCAAATCGTTCTATTACAAACAGGAAAAGGGAATTCTGTTTGCCTATCAGTTGGTGGCTCATAACTCTGTTATTCCCTTCTCCCAACTGCAGTCTCAGTATAATTTGCCCAACTCCTTTCGTCATGAATACCTCTTTATTTCTTCTGCTTTAAAGTCCTATTTAACTACTAACAGTTTTCCTTTAACTTAATCTACACTTTTTCCTACTACTCCTATATATAATATCCCTCAGGATCTCAGACCCCAAGCTGCGTCTATTTATAAGATGTTGTTGTCTCCTGTCTCTGTACGTCCTAAATCACACACTGAATTACTTGTGGGAAGCAGATTTATCCCTATCTCTTTCTAGTACTTCTTTGGACAAATTCTGGCTTAAGTTATTTAAAACCTCTGGTGCTGCACGCATTACTCAGCCTTTATACTTCATCTATAGTAGAGCTCTCATTACTCCTTTATGTATTTCCAAGTTTTCCCCTTCCTCCTCCCTACGTTGTTGGCCTTGTTCTATGTCCACTGGGACCTTAATTCACCAATTATATGAATGTTCTAATGTATTGAAGTTTTGGCAATCTATTTGGTCTATATGCATGAGGATATTCCAAGTAATCTTCCATTAACAATGCAGAAGTTTTTTTGGGTACTGCCTCACCGGCTTTTGATGTTTCTTCTCCTCCTTCTACTGCTTGACCTTTTTATTGCTCTTGCATTTAAAGTCATTTGTCCTGCTGGAAAGACAACTCTAAATTATCTTCATCAACATGGTGGAACTATATTTGTGATGAACACAAAATTGCTAATGTTTCTTCTCTTTCCTTACCTCAGAAGATTAAATCTGATCTATTGTGGTTACCTTTCACCTCATATCTCGCTACATATCCACCTACATCTTAATCTCTAGCTTAATTTTTATTTTGTTTTCACTTTATATATATTCTTTGTATATTTTACTTTCCTCTTTTATTTTTTTATTTTTTTTCTCTTTCTTTCTTTTTCTTTTCCTTCTTTCTCTTTTCTCCTTCTTCTTTCCTTTCTTTTCTCTGTTCTCCTAACTAATCACACATGTTTATTCCTATATATCAATTGTTATATTATACTTGCCATGTGTTCTTGTGTAATGTTGTTTTATTTCTTTAACAACTCAAAAATTATTCAACAAAAAAAAAAAGGAGTCTGACCCTGGTTCAATTTTGGGAGCATTCGCTGGAATCTGTAAGCAGGTATCTGTTTAGTTAATGGCTCCCAGGCACCTGAAAAATCCAAAATTAAATAAGTGGTTTGATAAATCCTGCACACAAGCCCATAGCAGTCTCATCAAAGCAATAAAAACTTCCCTGAGGGACCAGGGTGAAATCTGAAGGCGAAGGAAACTTTATAAAAAGGGGATAAAGGAAAGAAAAAATTTGATTAGGAATGAGGCCTGGGAGCCGTTGATTGTTGCATTTGCTTGCAATAACTCTGCTCTTTTCTGAAGGACAGTCAAGGCACCTTTTTCTCCACTAGTCCATTTTCGAGTACTGATACACACATCCCCAACTATGTCTGGGTTAGTCATTTTGCCAAGCTATATGACCTTCATGACTCGACCCCTTCTGAGAGTGTTAGTGAGGTTGCAATAACCAGTCTGGGCAACATAGAGGATTTAACTTTTACTGTCAAGGATGTCACTTTGGCGATAAGCAGGTGTCCGTGTAACAAGGTACCTAGGCCAGGCAGTGTTCCAGTCAATTTGTTCAAGGGCAATCTGATATTCTGGACCCCCTTACTGATGAGATTATTTACAAGAGTGTCCCTGGCTGGCCTCCTAAATCCTGGTCCAGGCCGATTTCTAAGAAGGGTGATAGGAGCATTCCTTATTGCTACCAGCCCATATCTTTAATAGATGCCACAACTAAGATTTTTGGCATTGTATTGTTGAGTAAATTAGAATGTTGGGCTCTTGAGAAGAACATCTTAACTCCAGTTCAATACGGCTTCAGGCCTGGACTAGGTACTGCCAACCAGTGCCTGAACCTCCACTTAATTATGACCAACTATGTGCTCATTAAAGAAGTTTGTGTTTACCTGGCTTTCATGGACCTTAGCGCTGCATTCGACAATGTAGTCAGGACAAAGTTGTGGAATACGTTACTATCCAAGGGCGCTAACCCACAAATAATCCACCTTCTTACTCAGTAGCATAATATTTGGCCCTAGTGGGTAATGCACCTCTTTAATAAAGACCAGAAAAGGTATTAGGCAGGGCTGTGTGTTGGCACCTTTTTATTTAGCTTATATAATAATGATATATATGAGAAACTTATTGCCACCACAGCTGATCCCTCAACGGCTGGGAGTCATCCGCTACCGGTTTCTGATGTATGTGGATGACTGTGTCCTCATGGCTAAGACAGGCAGGGGCCTTCAGAAACTGTGAGAGAAGTTTCTATCGTCTATGTCTGACTTAGGCCTCCGTACAAATATAACCAAGTCTTTCACTACGGCTCGCCCCAGAGTAGAATTACTTCATTTCACACTGATTTCATGGTCCTTAGATGAGTCCCTACTTTGACCTACCTGGGGTTCCCGTTCGACAGGAGGTCCACTTGAAAGCACCTGAGGGCAGTTAGAACAACCCAATATGAAGCAGCCATGGCCTCTGGTGGAATGGTGCACCCATAAACAAATAGAACAATGAGTCTTCAAGTCCATTAGAAAAATTCTTGCTTTATTCAAATCCAATTTTTGAAACTATGAGATCAAAAGATTAAAAACATCTAGCCAACACATTAAGTTCAAGTTCTATTGAACTTCCTCAGGGCTGTAAGTAATGTGCAAAAACCAGAAATAGATATACATATATATATATATATATATATATATATATATATATATATATATATATATATATATTACCTACTGGCGGTCGCCAGTAGGTAGTTATAGTTAGGACCACGTTTCCATAGGAAATCCGCAACATTCTATTTTGAATAACTTTGGCGCCGGTTGACGAATCCTCACGAATTTCTCAAAATAGGTGGGGCGCTACGCTCCGCTCCTACCCTGAAAGTCTCGGGGGGATTCGTCAAGCGCGGGCTGAGATAAAAGGGGGGTCCCAAAACGCGTTTTTCCCATGCATTTTTCCATAGGACCTTTAGAACGAGCTACAGCCCGAACGGCTGAACAGAATTACTTGAAATTTGGCAGAGAGGTAGTCCTCAGGTCAAGGAAGTGCCTTTTGTAGGTTTGGTGTAAATCTGTTCAGTAGATCCTGAGAAAATAGCATTTAAAAGCATATATATATGTGGGCGGAGCCTAACCTTACATCTCATCCTGAGATCTGATTGGCTGTCAGCACTTCATCCAAGAAGTGTTGGCAGCCATCTTGGGACCAATATACATGATAGCACCTCATTAAAAAGCATTGCAGTTAATAGAAGGTTTTAAGACTTTAGTTACATTATAAATCATTTGTTGATGGTACCATACTCATTTTAGGAATTGTGGTATGTTCTAAGGTGATTTCACCATGTGAAAAAGCCTTCTGCTGGGATATCATGATTGAGAGAAAAATATTTTCTCATGCTTTTACCACAGAGGTTTGGAAGGTGATCTATAGGCTAAACTGAGAGCTTATTTTCTGTAAATTCACATTATCTTTCTCAGTCATGTGAGAATGAAGTCTGACATTCTCAGTAAAACATGTACATCCAACAAGGGCAGAGACTGTCAGTTGATTCCTTTGTGTTCTACTGCAGCTTCCCAGTGTTCCAAAGAACTACTAGAGCGCTAACAGTCCTACTTATGATAAACGTATGGCACACCTGAAGCCATCTTGCTTGGATTAAAGTGGTAACTCTTAAAACATTTAATTTAAAAAGGAACAAAATGAGGGGGTTCATTTTTCCATAAAAAGTATGATTAGTGCTGCAGAAAGAAAAATTAGGGCACATTTTGAGTGACTTCTCAAATCCTCTTCTATTTCATTAAAAAATTCTGACATGCAGACTGAAACATGCACTTTCAATACCAGCAGCAGTTTTCCCTGGTGAGCAGTAGCTTTACTACAGTGATCTAATGAGCAAAAAGAGTGCTAACATTCTGAATTTATGGCAAATGTGTGACACATCTGAATGCCTTCTTGATGGAATCAAAGTAAAAAACTGAAAGTATTTCCTACTGAGGAGACTGCAGTAAATGAGGAAATTAGGAAACTTCATAACAAATAAGTCTCCCAAGATGGCCACCAGAGACAAAAGAGCCCAAATGTAGCCCAAATATCACCCAGATGTAGCCCAAGTATAGCCCAATGACAGAATGTCCCATAATGTTCTTAAAAACAACTAGAGCGCTTACTGTCTTCATTATGACAAAAGTATGGCACACCTGAAGCCATCTTGATTGGAATAAACTGGTAACACTTAAAACATTTAATTTAAAAAGGAACAAAATGAGGAGGTTCATTTTGCCATAGAAATTATGATTAATGCTGAAGAAAGAAAATGAGGGCACATTTTGAGTGACTTCTCAAATCCTCTTCTATTTCATTAAAAAAATTCTGACATGCAGACTGAAACATGCACTTTTAATACCAGGAGCAGACTTCCATGGTGCAGTAGTTTTACTACAATGATCTAATGAGCAACTAGAGTGCTAACATTCAGAATTTATGGCAAATGTGTGACACATCTGAATGCCTTCATGATGGAATCAAAGTAAAAAACTGAAAGCATTTCCTACTGAGGAGACTGCAGTACATGAGGAAATTAGGAAACTTCATAACAAATAAATCTCCCAAGATGGCCACCGGAGACAAAAGAGCCCAAATGTAGCCCAAAATCACCCAGATGTAGCCCAAATATAGCCCAATGACAGAAGTGTGCAAAACACTTATTATTTTGTGTTTTTGCAGTGTTATATAGTGCAGACTTGTCAGGTATTGGAGTGCTTTACATGAGCATTGGTTACATCACACAAGAACACATTCATTTTGGTTGTAGACATGGGGAGACTAAGTGATTTGACCAGAATCACAGAATGTCGAGCTGAAGCAGAAACTTCAACCTGGTTCCCCAGTTGCAAAGTCTGCAGTTCTGGAAGTAACACCACATCATCTCCCCTAAGTGCAACATTTAATCAAGTGGTCAACTGGATAAAAACACATAAAGATAACAAATAATTTAAAAGTGCTTTGTCGCTATTTGAAAACTCAGAAAATATGTCCTTATTTTAGCCTTTTAGAGCACTAACCATAATTTTGATGCCAATAAGACCCTCTCGTATATGTAATTTCTAAAGGAAATGCTCTAGGTATTACAGTTTTGATTACATCAAGATGACGTCAGGCATTCCACACTTTTGTAATAAATATAGAATGTTAGCAATCTAGTTGTTCATTAGGATACTGTTGAGAGGCAGAGGCCAGGGGCACGGACTCTGAAAATTGAAGGCAGGTAGGAGGGTGCAAAGGCAACAATTTAACCACACTGAGCAGGCAGGAAGGGCCGTGGAAGCACAACAGACTATGGAGGGCAGTGGAAAGGGGGGCAGGGGCAACAAACCAACAATACAGGACTTGCAAGAGAGGCTGTTGGAGGCAAGATCTATTACGGGTCAAGGAAGCTAGGGGCGGTCCCCAGATCCCCGGGAGCCACCACAGAACTGAGCAGGAGAGTGAGTCAGGGACAAAAGGGGCACCTTAATTTGAGCCGGGGTGCCTAGGAACGCTTGCTCCAAAAATGAAGAAAACGGACATATGAGACATGGAATTTGAGGCAGAATACAATGGCAGTTTAATGAGAAGATGCAACTTCAAAGAAACCGCAGAATAGAGACATAAAGTACAAAATACAGAATCCAGATAATCATACAGCTGTCATGATATTCTCTGTATCTCAATTAATGTACTGACAGAGAGAGAGAGAAAACACATCTATAAATGCATCATGAGAAACAAGTTACACCAAGGAAAATGTTACCTAGGAACACTCACGTTTACTCTTAGAGCAAGCATTCCTGCAATTACAATACAAAATCTTTTAAATGCAAAAGTAAAGAGAACAATGGTTAAACATAACATGACATTTCATATAGGTAAAATAGAATAAGATACTTCAAGCAAAGCAGAGCAAGACATTTTAAGCAAAGGAAGACAAGAGCTCCCAGCTCTTGGGGAAAACCTGCACTGCCTGTTAACCTACATACAGACGGCGAGGTAGTCCGTCGATATCTGTGGGTGCTCCCTTTTTATATCATTTTGTGGGCTCCTTTGCACGCTACATCTACCTACGTATGCTACCCAAAAGCTTCGTCTGCAGATTTTACCAGACATTTCGTCATTTACCCACTTAATGCTGACAATGGACTGGGTGAAAAGGTCAGTCTCTCAGGCCAATCGCTTATCGTAAGTTCCATAGAGCAAGCAGAAAATAATGGGTATTGTACGGGAATTCAATATATTCATGTATAAAATCTCCTCAGTTCTCCTAACTTGACGCTCTGCGGTTGCCACTTCCTTAAAAGCGGGAAACCTGCCCAGGAAGCAAGTACCAGTCCAGGATGCAGCCTACTGTATGTCGACAGCTTCAGGGGGATGTTGAACTTTGATACCGAGCACGGAGCACTCGGGTAGGGTGGGGGCTACTGGTTTGGAGCAGAAGGCCTCGCAGACCTGCCTTCAGACTGCTATACACTAAAATTGCAGAGCTATGGTCAATTTAACAAAGAGGCCTACATATTGAACAGAAGGGCCTACACAGGGGTTTTATACTGGCTGAGTGGTAAGGATGTCTCAGGATAATTATATAGCAACACAGGACCCGCTGGTCAATTTAATACGGCCTACAAATGCAGCTGGCAGGGCAAGGACAAGGGTCTCATACTTCAGGTGTGGACAGAACGGGCCAGGGGCCCCCTGTGATACAAAATCTACCCTCCTTCAAGCCTGTGGCAATGTAATAGACCATTGTGGGCAGAAGGAAGAGGCAATGGTAGTACAACCATACATGCCAACAGACCCGATTCAGCCAGGAAACGTCCAATGTTTTTAAGCTCAAATGGGCTTTATTTGATCTGTCTCCTGTCTACAATATCCTCTTTTTCAATGTAACTCAAAGGGGAAAATCAATACCCCAGTTTTTTTTCAAAATCTCCCTCTTACCAAGTTCAAAATGTTCGCAAGTATGGTACATTGGATCATGGAAGGAAATGGGATAGGGACATGGACTTGGATAACAGAGGACAGGAGGGACATGGAGAGGTGCACCAAACTGACCCTGCAGGGCAGGCATCAGGGTTTGCAGCAGCACAATACACCACACGGGAGTGCAGCACAACAATCCATAGAAAGCAAGAGGGAGGGGACAGGATCATGCACATGGACAACAGAGAACAGAGGGGCAAGAGGCAATGGTAGCTAGCTGACCATAATGGACAGACAGGAGAGAAAGCTGCAGCATAACAGACCATAAAGGGCAGGAGGGACGGATCAGGGGCATTACAATGGAACAGACAAGCCAGGAGGGAGGGAGTAGGGCTGGGGGCAAGGGGGCAGGGCAGGAGCAGCAAGATAGCCATGGAGGTCAGGCAGGATGGGCACTAGAAGCAAGACACACCATGAAGAGCAACAGTGAGACTGTGATGGCATACACACAGACCATGGAGGGAAGGTGGGAGGGGGTCAGGGGCAGCTAACTGACCACACAGGGAAGGTGGGAGGGGCCATGGCAGCACAGAAGACCATGCATGGCAAGTGGGAGGGTTAGTGGCAGCACAATGGCTATGATGGGCAAGAAGGAGGGTGGAGGGGCATGCACAAAGGACGATGGAGGATAGAAGGGAGGGTCAGGACCTGTGCACAGACAAAGTTCAGGGGAAGGGACCTCACAACAGACCACACGGGGCAGGCAGGAGGAGCAGCTGCAGCACAACAGACCAGGGAGGGCAGAAGGGTGTGGCAGTACAATGGACCATGTAGGACAGGAGGAAGAGGATAGGGGCATGGCATGTGGACAGGCAGGGTGGAGGTGACAGGGACAGGTTACAGTCATCTGACAATGCTAGGCAGGTGGGAGGGGAGTGGCAGCTCAACAGAACACTCAGAGTAGATAGGAGTGGCAGGTCCATGGGACATGGTGGGCAAAAAGGATGGAGCAGGGGCATGCACAAAGACATCGGAGGGCAGGGGGAAGGAGAATAGGGGCAGCAAGCTAAGCACAGAGTTTAAGCAGGAGGTCAATGATGGGGCATAGAATTGGGCAATGGAGGGCAGGAGGAGTGGACTGGTACATCATACTAAATTGAGGGCAGTGGCAGCACATCAGACCATGCATGGCAGGAGGGAGGAGGCTAGTCCATGGATTCACACAACAGAGGATAGGGAGGAAGGGGATGGGGCAGCAAGCTAACTGTTCAGAGAAGGCGGGTATTAGGAACTTTATTGTTTTTAAAACATTGTGTCTGTGCGAACTACTTAAAATATGAACAAGTATGCAGCATAATCTCACTTTTATTCAGGAAGAAGAGGACGTTTGTGACTCTGACTCCGGGCTCACTTGGCAGAAACACCCCCTGACCCTCCACCCCCTATCGCAAAATGTAATGCCCGTGAAAAGGGTAGGTGAACACAGTGTTATATAGAACATAGTCCTGAGAGCACGATTGAAAATGAAAACTAGATATAGTGTATGGTATAAACTATGCACCAAAAAGTGTGATATAAGATGAACCGGGCGTGAAATATAATATGCAATACATTGTGCGCAATGACAGATTCATTGGAGAGCGCGAGATAGCACAGGCACTAGCGCGTGCTATGCGATATGCGCCTTGGAGTGTAATATGCACAGGGCAGTGTTGTGTAACCTAACTAGTCTCTAAAGTTGTAATATAAAATATGTGCTGGGGAGTGTAAGGTTGCATATGCACTGTGACAAAGATATGGATCCCAGATTGTAATATGTATGGCATAGCACTGTGCGTTATAACATAGGCATCGAGAAAGGCACGTTAGATGGGGCAATATAACCCGTGCGAAGACAAGTGTGGCATGACATATTCACGGGGTGGTGTTACAGTGCACATGGGCTAGAGAGTGTCATAGCATATGCACTAGCTAGTGGAATACAACACAGAGGTGTGTGGCACACGGCAGGCAATGGTGGGTGTAACACAGCATTGGGCTCTGTCAGGAGCGCGCTGTGACTCTCAAGTGATGTTCGTCCCCTTTCCAGAGAGTAAAATAAAAAGTATTACACATCCGGCAGTGGATGTGTGTTTTATTAACCGTGAGGGGGGTTTCTTGCATAGTTTTGGTCGAATTTTTGTCGAATCCCCTTTGAATGGCTTGGTGTGCATGTGTATTAAATGTGCCCGTCAATAGCTACCCAAGTTTGTATAAATAAACGACAAGGGTGTCTACCGGGATTAGGCACGGTAGGGCATCAGACATGTCAGAGCTTCACTAGTGGTGTAAATACATTCCACGTGGATTCATTGCATGCATAGTCGCCTTTTAATGAATATCACGCAAATCGTCATGGTGATAGGTACGTACGGTTTGTCCAGCATGTCCTAGGTGTGTCTATAAATATATATTTTTTAAAAATAATAAAAAACAGTGGCCGGCCCTGGGGATTGGGGTCAAAAAAATATAATTAGGAGACTGGCCCTGGGGGATGGGGTCATCAGGGCCAATAAATTAGAATAAGAAGGGGAACCAAACAGCCCCCCTTCTTAAAAAACTAAAATAAATAAAAGACTGGCATCGTGCAGGAGGCCATGCCCCCTCCGTGCAGCACTCTGCAAACGCGCCCCCAACAGGTATCTCCAGTATGCGCCAGGGAGCTGCGCTGCAGCCAGGTGTTCTGAGGCCAAGCCCCTTTTTACACCTCTCTGCAACGCAGCTCTGTGGCGCTTACTGGAGGTACCTAGTGGTCTAGTTTGACCCTAGGGACCCTTAGGATTCAAGGGGACTTAATCTCTCAACTTAGAACAGCCACAGGGCGCGTTTACACAGTGGTGAAGGGAGGGGACGGGGCCTGAGGTGACGTGTGCAAACACGCACTATGGCACGTTTTAAATTGGGGATATAATTTCCCTTCAATACTGAGGGCCCCTGGGGGCTAACTAGCCCACCAAGTGCTTCCAGTAAGCGCCACTGAGCTGCATTGCAGAGAGGTGGTCCAGGCCGTGCCACTTTTTACACCTCTCTGCAACGCAGCTCTGTGGCACTTACTGGAGGTACCTAGTGGGCTAGTTGGACCCCAGGGACCCTCAGGATTCAAATGAACTTAATCTCCCAACTAAAAATGGACACAGGGCGTGTTTACACAGTGGTGAAGGGAGGGGACGGGGCCTGAGTTAACGTGTGCAAAAACGCCCTGTGGCCTGTTTTAAGAGGTAGTTTTAATCCCCATGCCCTCTTATATACTAGGGGCTTACAGAGGAGGTCATGCTAATCACAGGGGGACCCCAACGCATAATGTTCCCTAGTGTATGTAGGTGTTTTCACTGTATTCTAAGTGTCTTTTAACATAGCACTGGCTCTAGGACTGGTTAGTCAGGCTCAGTTACCACCAGTATCCGTCTGAAAAAGCTGAGGGTACAGGATGATTTTGCAACAAGGCTTCTTTCTGCTCTTCTTTTTGTTCTTTCTGCACGTTATCCTTCTTCCTGCACTTATCTTCGTATTTGAGGACTTCTGTTGCTTCTTTCTGCACTTCTTTTGTTTCTTTCTGTGCATTTTTTCTTCTTTCTTCACATGTCCTATCTCTGTAGGCATAGTTGGAAATTAGCATTTAAAAAACCTTTGAAATTCACAGAAAAAACCATAGGTTTCAGGCACGTTATAGTTAGGAATTAGCATTTAAAAAACCTCAGAAATTCACTGAAAAAACCATAGGTTTCAGGGGTGTTATAGTTAGCTGGACTTTTCACTTGTACAAAACCATTGAAATTCCCCCGTTATAGTTAGTTCAGCTAACTATAACTCGGGCGCCCGCAATGCACTGCTGATGACGTCACATATTACATCACTCATGACATGGTCAGTGACATCACTCATGACATCACTGATGACATCATCCTTGTGATAGAGTGGCAGACCTCCTCTCACCCTAATATAACCTTTGATACACACATTCAAAAATAGAGACTAAAATTTTCAAAACAATGGACATACCAATACCAGTTACAACAACCTCTTCAGTAATTCTAAGATCCACATACACATCCACTCATTCACCAACAGTCCTATACAGTCACTCATACATGTACTCACTCATCATATGTACTCATACACCTATATATCCTGTTACACAATGCCACTCATCCATAGAGTTACTCACACACATAGTCACTCATGCTAATAAAGAATCAAACATACATTTACTTGCATATACAGTTATACACACACCACCATACTTACTTCTACGGAAACTTACACATACTTAGTCTTTTAAACAATCACTTATAGAAACACATACTTATTCATACAGGAACTCTTTCAATCTCTCACTCTCACATATACTCACATATATACACCAATAGTCACATATACTAGTTTAAAACATATGTAGTTACTCATAAAGACACTACTGAGACAGTCATTCACTCACTAACACACCCATACACACACTCATCCACCCATACAGTCCTGCACACATGCTGTGTTCAACACATACAAACAGTGAGTCACTCATTCATGCACCTATGCACTACGTAATACCCCCACCGAACCATGCAGACACTCAGACTGATACTCAAAAAACCAACTAATAACCTATATAGACACCCATGTAGCTACTCACCAACCCATGCAGCCACTTATACACAAAGTGAGAGACTGATACAGATATTTACATATTTAAACATTACTCACTAAGCCATGTATTCACTATGATACACTTAATCAGTCAGTTACACAATCAATTTTTCAAAAACAAATCATCCATTTAGACACTTATATACCCATTTATTCTTCCATCGACCTTGAGATATACATATATAAAACATATTTAATTTTCAGAAAAACACACATTCACTGGATGATGTCATCAGTGATGTCATCAGTGATGTCATTTGAGATGTCATCAGTGATGTCATGAGTGATGTCACTGACCATGTCATGAGTGATGTAATATGTGACGTCATCAGCAGTGCATTGCGGGCGCCCGAGTTATAGTTAGCTGAACTAACTATAACGGGGGAATTTCAATGGTTTTGTACAAGTGAAAAGTCCAGCTAACTATAACACCCCTGAAACCTATGGTTTTTTCAGTGAATTTCTGAGGTTTTTTAAATGCTAATTCCTAACTATAACGTGCCTGAAACCTATGGTTTTTTCTGTGAATTTCAAAGGTTTTTTAAATATATATATATATATATATTCACTGAAAAAACCATAGGTTTCACACATGTTATAGTTAGCGGAAATTTTACTGATAAAAAACCAGTGAAATTGCCCCGTTATAGTTAGTGCTGGCAACTATAACTCACGCGACCGCAATCCTCTGCTGATGCTAATACTGTATTTAGACACTTATTTGCCCATGTCTTCTTCCATACATTTTTAGCTATACATATATTACAAATATTTTTTTTTCATAAAGACACATATGTCATCAGCAGAAGATTGCGGTCGCGTGAGTTATAGTTGCCAGCACTAACTATAACGGGGCAATTTCACTGGTTTTTTATCAGTAAAATTTCCGCTAACTATAACATGTGTGAAACCTATGGTTTTTTCAGTGAATTTGCAAGGTTTTTTAAATGCTAATTCCTAACTATAACGTGTGTGAAACCTATGGTTTTTTCAGTGAATTTGTACGGTTTTTTAAATGCTAAGTTACTTTACGCCATTCGAGGCGTGCGCGCCCACTAAACGCAGTTCGTTCCGTGCACGGTTTTTATCAACTTTAATAAGCCCTGTACATTTGGTGGCCTTCGGCCACCAAAAGCACAGGGGGTGGGGTCAATGTGGATAGTGTTTTTTTTATTTCGATTTTATAATTTCATGTTGCCAAAATTTAGTTTTTTTTACCTATTAATAAGCCCTGTACATTTGGTGGCCTATGGCCACCAAAAGCACAGGGGGTGGGGTAAGTGTGGATAGTGTTTTTTTTTTTTTTTTTTTTTTACCGTACGCTTACGGTAAGCGTACGGTAAGCGTACTCGGCGAAATTGCCGAAAAAAAAATAAAACCGTTTTTGCTCTTGGGGGATGTTTGGGGACTCCCTCAACATGACTATGTGGGAGGGAGTTGTCATAACAGCCCAGTAACATGTTTTTGGCCATCATGTTTGATAAACAACACTCAGTGCGAGAGACAAAATGGCGGACGCCGCTTCCTGGTTTCGGCCGATTCGAATGTTTACTAAGATCTAAGAGCCAATCAGAATCGCGCTCGCGCACGCCACCGTACGCTTACGGTAAGCGTACGGTAAGCGTACCGTAAGCGGGCTCAGATATATATATTGATTTAAAGGCTATTTTCTCAGAATCTACTGAACAGATTTACACCAAACCTACAAAAGGCACTTCCTTGACCTAGGGACTACCTCTCTGCCAAATTTCTAGTAATTCTGTTCAGCCGTTCGGGCTGTAGCTCGTTCTAAAGGTCCTATGGAAAAATGCATGGGAAAAACGCGTTTTGGGACCCCCCTTTTATCTCAGCCCCCGCTTGACGAATCCCCCCGAGACTTTCAGGGTAGGAGCGGAGCGTAGCGCCCCACCTATTTTGAGAAATTCGCGAGGATTCATCGACCGGCGCCAAAGTTATTCAAAATAGAATGTTGAGGTTTTCCTATGGAAAAGGGGTCCTAACTATAACTACCTACTGGCGACCGCCAGTAGGTAATATATATATATTTTATATATATATATATATTGTCCAAAACTTCTCCAAGTTAAAGAAAAGCAATCAACGCCGTGTCTGTGCTGAAAGTTATTTATTGCCAGCCGAAAAAGCTAGACGCGTTTCGCCTGTCCTGCAGGCTTGTTCACTAGCAGTTTGGTAAAGTTTTCAAAGGCAATTTAAAACAGTGAGTGACGATCAAGGCACGTGATGGACTACAAGTATAGAAATAAACAGTAGACTCGTAGTTGACCAAACTGCAATAGATAAACAGTACAGGCAAGTGCCACAAAGTGTAAGACCAATTCATTACGGTCAGTAGAACATAATATGAACTCATAAGATTTGGAGTATTTGGTAACATTCATCAATTATAACACAATTATTAACCAAGTGGTCCTGTCATGAAACATTAAAAACCAAGTCAATATTTAACTGGCAAGGTTAATGCATTACACGGGTGATTAGATCAAGTGATCAGACGCTCTGAATATAATTTCAGCCATTGTGTCAAAACATGATTAATCAGATCAGAGTGGGAATGACAGTAAATACGAGGTACCTGTGAAGTTACTGTCCAAGTGGGCTACTGCGAACATCAACAGAGAGTCAGTAACAGTTAATAGTAGCTGTTTTTAGTCCAAAACAGTGACGAGATCGCACAATAAACAAAATACAGATAAAACCAAGTAGAAAAAGGACGGGAGGATTCTATAAATGCGTGTGTAAGTCTTCTTCCATATTAAGACCATGTGGTGTTTTGGTATTGAGTCTAATAATATAGCAGGACTCTAGTTTGCGCAGTTTCTTTTCCCGGTTTCCACCTCGGCTGCCAGATGGAACTGCATCAATTACATAATAGAGAAGACCTTCAGGGTCTTTGTTGTGACATCTGTCAAAATGCCGGGCCACGGGATAGCTTTTATCCCCATTTTTAATGGCCCGTAGATGTTGTAACACCCTTTTATGCACAGGCAAAATCGTGGAGCCCACATATTTAAGGCCACAAGGGCACTGTAATATGTAGACCGCATAGTCAGTCTTACATGTGTAATGTCCCTTGATTTGTTGGATGGCTTTATGGGAAAAACCTGCTGGGAAACAAGTGGTGTTTTTTCCGTACATACAGGCCTTACATTTATGGCATTTAATAAAACCATCCTTTCTTTGAAGCCAAGAGCCTGCTGATTTCGTTTGATTGCTAGGTAACACATTGCTGACTAATGCTTGGTGCAAGGATCTGGCCTTTCTGAATGTAAATTGTGGTCTTCTTTGAACAATTTTGCCCAACACTGGATCACTCCGAATAATGTGCCAATGCTTGTTAAAAATTGTTCTCAGTTTGTCCTGTTGCTTGTTGTAAGTAGTGATGAACCTACACTGGTTAGTGTCTTTTGCTGAATTTTTTGCTGACTTTGTGTCTTTATTGAAAAGAATTTGTTCTCTCTTAGTTTTTCCAATTTTAGTAACAGCTTGATTAAGACAGATTTCCGAATAACCTCTAGCTTGAAAACGAGATTTCCAACATGCAAGTTCTTTATTAAAATCATGTTGGTTGCTACAGTTACGCCTGGCTCTAAGACATTCCCCGTAGGGGATGCTGTTGACTAGTTTAGCCGGATGGAAACTTGATGCATGTAATAATGTATTACCATCTGTTGGCTTGCGGAACAATTTAGTGTGCAATTTGCCCTCATTCACGTACAGTGTTAAATCTAAAAAGTTAATTTCAGAATCACTGATAGTGCTAGTGAGTTTCAGGTTTAAGTTATTGCATTGCAGCTCTCTGACAAAGTCTTGCGCACTTTTCATGGTACCTTTCCAAATAATAAAAAGGTCGTCGATGTAACGACTCCAGTGCATTACATTATTGTGCCATTCCGCATGCCAGCGCGTCTGGACCACCTGCTCCTCCCACCAGCCCATATGCAAATTAGCATAGCTGGGGCGAAGCAGGTGCCCATCGCCGTTCCGCAAATTTGTTGGTACAGTTCTCCATTAAACAGAAAAAAATTGCTTTCTAGACAGATGGTAATCATTTGGAGTAGCATTTGAGTGTGGTGCCAATATTTTGCTGGACGGGTACCCAGAAAATGTTTACATGCATTAATGCCATCCTTATGGCGAATACTGGTGTATAGTGTGGTGGCATCTATGGTAAGTATAGGAAATCAGATTCCCACGGGATGTCATACACTTTGCGTAGGAAATCACTAGTATTATTACGGTTAGCAATTGAGATTGAAAAACTTTCTGATATACTGAAAACCAAATGCACTACTAATGATTTTGAAACAGAAATGGGAAAATTAAAAAAAGGCTTGGAAAAGGCGGAAGATGAAATTAAATTAAAGAAACAGCGTAAATTTCACCGAGATGAAATGGATTATAAATTGGGACAAATTCTTACGTTTGGCAAGAAATTTGATCACCTAAGAGAAAAAATAACACCAAACATGGAACAAAGACCAGAAACTATCAACATCGAGGCAATAACCAATGAAATCCCAACAGAAGCTCCAACGACATCACGACCACAAGAAACAGAATCCTTGGAAAAAGAGAAAAGCAAAACGCCAGAAGGAGTAAAATCCAGCATTTTAAAGGAGTACGACACAATTGCCAAGGGGAGACAGGAATCAGCAAGTCCCCATATAGCAAGAGGTCGAGGTCGAGGTCGAGGCGCCAGAGGAGGCAAGCGGGGCGCAAAGCAACAAGGAAATATACAAAGCCTGATGGGAATGGTGACAAGAGGCAAAACGGCATTACCATGAAGAACACTCTTACGGTATTGAACCTTTCTAATTTCCCACTAACTAAAGAACAACATGATGTACTTTCATTGGGACTCACTTTCTGTCCTACTAGAGGTTTTAATTACACTGACAGCAGGATTGACTTATTCTTTTTTACACGCAAATTAAAGTTGAGAAAGTGGTATGACAATAAGGTTAAGCCTCCAATACATACAGCCTATGCGAAGGAAACCACGTTATCTATTGGAGATATAGAAACCTTACACACATTAAGAGAATTGGTTGATGACAATTGGGTTGATGATCCGTTGAATACCTTAGCACAGGAGGAATTGTTGATTGATGACTCAAGTAAAAGTGGGTTTAAACCAAAATCCGTGTTTTTACCACAGATTCATAACGAGTCTATAGAAGTGTTTGAAAAAGGTGTTCTTAAAGAATTTAAGAAACTGGCGAAACAAAAACCCAAGTTCTTTAATAATCTTACCAAAAAACAACAGGTAGCCATTATGGAACTACAGAATCACAAACAGATAGTTATCAAAAAGGCAGATAAAGGTGGAAACGTGGTGGTTTGGCCTTTAGATATGTATCTGGAAGAAGGAAAACGTCAATTAAATGATGAAATGAGTTACATCAAAAGTGATGGTCCTGAATTTAATATTAGACTGGGAAGAGGATAATGGGGTTTTATCTACATTTCAAGTTGGATTCCGTAGATCTATTAGTACAGTGGACCAGGTTTTTCGTTTCATCCAATTACACTGGAAGACTGTGACTCTGGGGAAAGGCAGTCTCTTTGTGGCTTTTGTTGATCTAAGAGCTGCCTTTGACCTAGTTCCACGTTCAAGGTTGTGGCTTGTTTTAGCAAAGCTGGGGCTTCCTCTGGAAGTTCTGACTCTGGTTATGAGATTACACGAGTCCAATTTTGCTAAAGTCCAATGGGGATGTTATGATGATGTCACTCCTGAGTTCCCAGTCGAGCGTGGTGTACGCCAAGGTTGTACTATGGCCCGACGCTCTTTTCCTTGTATATTAATGGGATTGTAGATCGTATGCTCAGTGTTTCCACAGATGCTCCTAAGTTGGCGGGGATAGTCACCCCAATACTGATGTTTGCGGACGACACTCTCATTGTGTCAAAAACACCAAGTGGTTTGCAAAAAGCTTTGTCTGTTTTTGATGATTTTTGTCTAGCCCATGGATTGGAAGTAAATGTCTCTAAGACCAAACTTATGGTTTTCAACCCACCTCCTAGTTACAGAGTAAGGAAGTTCTTTATGAATGCCCAGCCACTAGAGGAGGTTAACAGCTTTATATATCTTGGTATGCACATATCTAATGACAATAAGTGGAACAAGCATGTCATGATGACCTCCTTGAAGTTACAGCAGACTACTGGGGTTTTACTCAAGGAGTTTAAAACCTCCTTTACTAAGCCAATTAAACCTGTCCTTCAAGTTTATGAGGCAAAGGCTTTAAGCTCTGTCTTGTACGGGGCAGAGCTATGGGGTTTCGACTCGTTGAGATCCCTAACGGTAGTCGAAAATAAATTTTTACGTAGTATTACAGGCCTACCGCAGAGTACTCCATTGGTCCCCTTAAGATACGATTTAGGTAGGAGAGCTATCCTGGAACTAGCCAACCTCCGTCCTGTCTTATACTGGCGGAGGTTGTGGTCTACTCCGGAGCTCTCCTCCTACGCCAGGGGACTCTTGGATGTTATTAAGTCTGATACTTCTCATAAGATTGGCTGGCTTAGGAAGATACGTGCTGCCCTGGTTGACTTGGGCTTGGTGGGGCTGTGGAGTGATCCAATGACAACGACATTCCCTTCTAAGAGCTCCTTGAAAATGTTGCATTGGGAACATATTGATTTTAAGATCTGGAGCCAAGTTATTAGCTCCTGGATGACTAATTGGTTCCTAGTGACAAAAATTACTCCAGCCCTAGAAACTTATTGGGACCTGATTACTAAACCTAGTGACAGGAAATTATATTTTCAGCTACGAATAGGTTCCTTGCCACTCAGGTCTCTGACTAGTAGTTGGTCAAGTGCTGGTAATGATACATGCCCTGTATGTGGCATGCAGTCTGAATCGATTGGACATTTTTTGTTTGTATGCCCCGCTTATATTGTCCCAAGACGCATTTGGTTGTCTCCATTGTGTAGGGCTTTGGGCACTAGGAGTAGTATTGTGGCCCTAAGGATCTTACGCATTAATACCCTACCAATTATTTCCATTGGTCTTGCCAAATATTTGGGCTGGGCATGGTACCTAAGGAACAAATTGATACGCTCACTCTGTTATTCTTAATTGAGCTTTGTATACTAGAGCTATGGAATATTCTTGCTGTTTTAACTCCCCTTATTTTATATGACATTCTATCATCTAGTCATCTGCTTTATTGTTTAATCTTTTTTTAATATCCATTTTAATATTTATTATATGATGTATTTTATGATTCTTTTGCATCTATTTTTGTGTTTTTAACGAATTGTAATTTTGTGATACTTGTGTCTTTTATGAATTTGAACTTTCGAATAAAGCCTATGATGATGATAGTAATTGTTATGAAAGAAGTAATGAAATATTTGTCAATGATCTGGGTAAATGGAAGAATGAAAATTTGATTTCCGAAGACGAATATAAATTTCTATGTTGTAAATTCCCGAAATTACCAGCTATGTACCTATTACCCAAAGTACATAAGAACAAAGATGTCCCACCAGGACGTCCGATTGTTGCCTCGATAGGAAGTATGTTAGAAAACACTTCTAAATACATTGATCATTTCTTAAGGCCATATGTAGAAACCCTACCCTCATATATCAAGGATACGGGTCATTTTTTAAGAATGATCAAGGATGTAATTTGGGAACCTGATTATCTGTTACTATCATTAGATGTCAACAGTCTTTATACCTGCATACCTCATGATTTGGGGTTAGAAGCATGCAGGTATTACCTCAAAGATCGACCTATTTGCTATCTGATGCACACAGAGATGCTATTGAACATGATGACTACTTGTTTAAAAAACAATTTTTTCATTTTTGATCATATCATTTATCGTCAAGCCCAGGGAACAGCGATGGGAACTTGCTTCGCCCCCAGTTACGCGGGTTTGTACTTGGGCTGGTGGGAGGAGCAAGTGGCGAAAAACATCAGTGCCTTCAACCATCATGTTGTCCTCTGGGCAAGATACATCGACGATATATTTTGCATTTGGAAAGGTGATGAGACAGAGGCAGTTGAATTTGTAAATACCCTGAATGAAAATGATCTCAATCTTACGTTCACTTACACAATGAACAAAAACACAATTGAGTTTCTGGATGTAGAAGTAACATTCTGTGAAAATCGTTTGGAGAGCAAACTGTTTCGTAAAAGTACGGCAGGTAACAGCATGCTGCACGCAGCAAGCTGCCACCCAACTAATCTTATTAATAGTATCCCCTACGGGGAACTATTAAGAGCCAGAAGGAATTGTAGCTCTGACATCACATTCACTCAAGAGATGAATAAAATGAAAGACAGATTTGAAGAAAGAGGTTACTCCAAAAAAGTGATTAGAAAGGCCTGCGAGAAAGTAGCTAAAATAAAAAGAGATGTAATGTTTGAGACTAATTTAAACACAAAAGATGAGGACACAACAGTAAGATTTATTACCACTTACAGTAGTCAAGCCAAGGGGGTTAGAAAGTGTTTAAATAAATTTTGGAAGGTGTTAAGAATTGATGAAACCTTCGTAAACTGTACTGATAGTTTCCCTAACATAACTTTTCGCAGATGTCCAGCTTTGAAGGATTTACTCTGTAAAAATAATCTTCCAGGGATTGAAGGGAGATCGACCATTCAGGGATTTTTTACATGTACCTCTTGTAAAGCTTGCAGAAACAGCTTCAATTGTAAGGAGATTGCTTTATCCAAAACCATGAAACCATTCACCATAAGAAAACACCTGAATTGCAAATCCGATTTTTGTGTCTATGCACTAATATGTCCCTGCCAGTTAGTTTATATTGGCAGCACCATTAACCAGGTGAAACTGCGCATTTTAGAACATATGCGTGCAATAACCAACGAAGATAGGCAATATCCCATTGCTCGACATTTTAAGGAATGTCACAACAAAGATAGCAGGTTATTGAGATTCTGTGCCCTGGACAGGATTGTGAAATCTGAAAGAGGGGGAAACAGAACGCAGGAATTGCGCAGATTAGAATCTCGACTGATAATTAAATATGAGACTATGACCCCTGGGGGTATAAATAAAGATGAAGAATTAGCAGTCCACCTTGGTTAAAATATACTCATAATATACTTGAAGTATATATAATCTTGATCACCACATGTCCATCCTATGGTTTTAATATTTTTTTTAAATATCTTTTGATAATATGAAGCGGAAAGTATTGCCTTGTTGTAAGATGTTTGTGTAGTAATTTTAATAGTTCTAAAAATTCATTTTAATGATAGGTGCATTTGGTTTATATTTTTTCAGGAGACGGAGTGTTCAACTGAGTGGAAAGAATGGCAGTAATATTACGCCTTGTATGGTATCACTTCTTACATCACACACTTGTAGTGATTAGCCCACTTGGGCAGGACAATTCACTTGCATACTTATATTGTTACCTTTGTTTGTTTCAAGTACTTTTGATCATGCATTCACGACCCACTAGGGTAGAGAAATATTTGACGATGAAAGTCTTATGTCAGAGAAACACTCGTTCATCAATTGGATGTATATATTGATACAGTGAAATTAATTTTGTTTATGCATTCATGACCCACTTGGGTAAAATAACATATTATTTGATGATGAAACATTTCTTTATTTGTATGTCAAAGAACACTTGTTTTTCAACTCTATGTTTCGTATAAGGTGATATAGTGAAACCATTCCAATATGGCGGTGATACATTGCTTTAAGAAAGTTGTATCCGTAGTCCTTTATTTGTATTGTTTATTTTTTGCACTATATCATGTGATGCACGTTAACGTCTCTTGACCCGTGACCAAGGAACTACGGTTCCGAAACGCGTCGGGACAGTGTTTGTCTTTGCTTGAATTAAAGCACGCTTTTGAAAAAGAATTGGGGCTCGGCGCAGTCTTTGCACTATGAAGGATTGATTGTTTCTCGGATATATATACATATATATATATATATATATATATACACTGAAAAAACCATGGGTTTCACACACGTTATAGTTAGGAATTAGCATTTAAAAAACCTTGCAAATTCAATGAAAAAACCAAAGGTTTCACACATGTTATAGTTAGCTGGACATTTCACTCGTAAAAAACCAATGAAATTCCCCCGTTATAGTTAGTTCAGCTAACTATAACTCGCGCGCCCGCAATGCACTACTGATGACGTCACATATTACATCACTCATTACATGGTCACTGACATCACTCATGACATCACTGATGACATCTCAAATGACATCACTGATGACATCACTGATGACATCATCCAGTGAATGTGTGTATTTCTGAAAATTAAATATGTTTAATATATGTATATCTCAAGGTCAATGAAAGAATAAATGGGTATATAAGTGTCTAAATGGATGCTTTGTTTTTGAAAAATTTATTGTGTATCTGACTGATTAAGTGTATCATACTGAATACATGGCTTACTGAGTAATGTTTAAATATGAAAATATCTGTATCAGTCTCTCACTTTGTGTATAAGTGGCTGCATGGGTTGGTGAGTAGCTTCTTGGGTGTCTATATAGGTTATTAGTTGTTTTTTTGAGTATCAGTCTGAGTGTCTGTATGGTTCGGTGGGGGGTATTATGTAGTGCATAGGTGCATGAATGAGTGATTCACTCTTTGTATGTGTTGAAGACAGCATGTGTGCAGGACTGTATGGGTGGATGAGTGTGTGTATGGGTGTGTTAGTGAGTGAATGACTGTCTCAATAGTGTCTTTATGAGTAACTACATATCTATTAAACTAGTATATGTGACTATTGGTGTATATAAGTGAGTATATGTGAGAGTGAGAGATTGAAAGAGTTCCTGTATGAATAAGTATGTGTTTCTATAAGTGATTGTTTATAAGACTAAGTATGTGTAATTTTCCGTAGAAGTAAGTGTGGTGGTGTGTGTATAACTGTATAAGCTAATAAATGTATGTTTGTTTCTTTATTAGCATGAGTGAGTATGTGTGAGTAACTCTATGGATGAGTGGCATTGTGTAACAGGATGTATAGGTGTATGAGTACATATGATGAGTGAGTGCATGTTTGAGTGACTGTATAGGACTGTTGGTGAATGAGTGGATGTGTATGTGGTTCTTAGAATTACTTAAGAGGTTCTTGTAACTGGTATTGGTATGTCCATTGTTTTAAAAATTTTAGTCTCTATTTTTGAATGTGTGTATCAAAGGATATATTAGGGGAAGAGGAGGTCTGCCACTCTATCACAAGGATGATGTCATCAGTGATGTCATCAGTGATGTCATTTGAGATGTCATCAGTGATGTCATGAGTGATGTCAGTGACCATGTCATGAGTGATGTAATATGTGACGTCATCAGTAGTGCATTGCGGGCGCGCGAGTTATAGTTAGCTGAACTAACTATAACGGGGGAATTTCATTGGTTTTTTACGAGTGAAATGTCCAGCTAACTATAACATGTGTGAAACCTTTGGTTTTTTCATTGAATTTGCAAGGTTTTTTAAATGCTAATTCCTAACTATAACGTGTGTGAAACCCATGGTTTTTTCAGTGAATTTGCAAGGTTTTTTAAATGCTAATTCCTAACTATAACGTGTGTGACACCCATGGTTTTTTCAGTGAATTTGCAAGGTTTTTTAAATGCTAATTCTTTTTTTTTTTTTTTTTTCTTCAATTTTTTGAACATATTTTTATTTTAATTTTCTATCCTTTTTAAAGACTATGGTTAAATTTTAAAAATTCTACAATATATTTTTTTTTTACCATTTTTTTAAACTAAACAGGTAAGATTTATTAGTATAACATAGTGTTTTTTTTCCCCTTTTTTTTTTTTTTATTATTTTTTTAACGTGCGCGTACGGTAAGCGCACGTTTTGCTTTCATTACGTTAGATTTCTACGCTGTTTGCGTTCATTTACGCAATTTGCGTAGACGTACGTCACGCGCGCGCAGCGCGTAACGCGTACGCTGCACGCGCATGTTACGCGGAAGTGAAGGGGCGTGCCTGTTTTGCGCATGCGCGCGTGCGCGTGTCTTTTTTACGCGCATGCGTACGTTTACCGTAAGCGCTCCGTAAGCATAACGTACGCGCACGGTGGGTCATGTGATCATGAAACCCAACTTTTGATTGGTTGAAACTACTTTCAGTTCTAGAACTCTCCTACACCACACCCATTCCCCTCATTTCTGCTTGTGATCCCTTAGGAGAAGGAGCTGAGTTGTCTTTGTGATACGATTGCAGAACAGCAGAACTCTTCTGAGAGTGAGGCTAGCAGCACTACCTTGAGGCAGAGAAGGAGGAATCAAAAGAGCTCTTTCATATGGGAGTATTTTTCTTTTCCAAAGGACAAGAAAAAGGTAAATGCACCCTTAGTGACTTGTAAGCTTTGTGGCCGTGTACTTTCAAGAGGGAATACCAACAAGAAGTATTCCTTCGGGAATCACACCATGTTGAGACACCTTCAAGATGTACACGGTAGGACACATGCTCGACATACTGAAGGTAACCCTTCAGTAAGTCAACCAAGCACATCCACAGCAGCTCAGCCTGGTCCATCATCTGCAGGGCCGAGTCCATCTTCGGTAGGTCAGCTGAGCCCTTCATCTGTGGGGGGAGCATCTCCTTTTTCTCGTCCTCTGGAAACCAACCATCGGTTTGCGAGGGTTTTAATTCGGTGCGCCACTTGTCATGATCTAATTTGTCATAGGGAGACCAGTGTTGCCCTAGTGAACAATTTAATAGATCAGCACATTTGTCGTACCGACTAATATTCCCATTCTTTCTTTCCTCTGTCCCTGCATGAACACAACGGCTCTTTTAAGAGCCAACCTTACCTTTTAACTTTTTTTAATATTTTTTTTAAAACTTTTTTAAATTTTTTTTTTACCGTACGCGTACGGTACGCGTAATTTATTTATTTTTTTTTAAAAAAACTAAAAATCAATTATCACATTACAAGGTCCTTGAGAGACTACAATGAAAAACTGAAAATGTGATTGTGGAGAAGTGGAAAAAAGGGACCATGAAATTTTTGACTTACCATACCCACTCAAAAAATTATTTTTTAATTTAAATTTAATTTTAATTGCTTTAAAAATGGTTCAAGTTTTTGAAAATTTTCTATCTCAATCTGAAAAAAAGAAAAAAGTATTAATATTTAATAAAACATTTTATAATACAGTACACATATTTACATATTTACATATTGGAAACTTTTAGGACAAACGGAGCGAGTTGCACTACAGAGTGCAGCGCGCTCACAGGAGCTCACACAAGGAATTTTTAAAAATTAAAATTAAAATCGCTGATTATTAGTGTATTTGTTGTGTATTGTTGCCGCTTTTAGGCTTTTAACTAAGAATCCACTTACTTGCACCACATTTGTAAATTCACCGTGTTTGGAGCGGGTCCTTCTCCCGACAGACAGCACTGCGGCGGACATTTTGGCTTGGGGGGGCGGCCTAGAGAAGCTGCGCACGGTCTAGTCGTCGCAAGGACGCTAGACCGGTATTTAAACGGGGCAAACTAGGTGGCCTGTGATTGGAAACTTTTAGGACAAACGGAGCGAGTTGCACTACAGAGTGCAGCGCGCTCACAGGAGCTCACACAAGGAATTTTTAAAATCGCTGATTATTAGTGTATTTGTTGTGTATTGTTGCCGCTTTTAGGCTTTTAACTAAGAATCCACTTACTTGCACCACATTTGTAAATTCACCGTGTTTGGAGCGGGTCCTTCTCCCGACAGACAGCACTGCGGCGGACATTTTGGCTTGGGGGGGCGGCCTAGAGAAGCTGCGCACGGTCTAGTCGTCGCAAGGACGCTAGACCGTTATTTAAAACGGGCCATGCTGACGCGCAGCGGGCATGCGCTGCGGGCACGCCGGAGCATCGCCGGAGTCACGCCAGAGTCCAGCCCGTCTGCGCCCGTCCGCGCACAGGCGGGCGCAGGGGCTGGGACGGCTGGCCATCATCGCACTTACTCCTCAGAAATGCTTAAATCTGTGAATAGAGGCGAGCCCATGTTGGACAAAGCAGTCCTGCTGTTGCTTAAAAAGTACAGTATCTCTCGGAATGTTGGGGTCACACCTACCTTGAATAAATGTTCCACGTTAAAAATAGCGAGCCTTAATACCCGCTCGTTGCACTGCCATCATCTGGAGGTATATAATATGCTTCAGGATAGTGACATCGATGTCCTGACTCTTTCAGAGACCTGGACAGATGAGAACTCGTTACCGGATATCATCGCCGCTGTACCAAGCGGATATGATATAATGTGGCATAACCGCCCAGGGGGCTCACGGGGGGGTGGAGTAGCTATTTTGTATAGGAAGACCATGACGGTTGAAAAAATACTAACTGAGACGATTGACTTAGCCGATCTTCTTGGGGTAAAGGTCACAGTAAACAATGTGTGTTGGGTGATCTTGTCTGTTTATCGTCCGCCGAAGGCAACCCCTACCTTCTTTGACTTATTCTGTCCTATTATATCTGACCTTAGGTCAAGATATATAAAAATCTTGGTTACAGGGGATTTTAATCTACATTGGGATAAGCCCACCTGGGATTCACCTATGCGCCAGTTAGACACATTAATGTCCGCATTGGACTTCACACAGATTGTGGATACCCCAACCCATGAAAAAGGGCACATTCTTGACCTTATGTGGACCACCGATGCCACTCTAACATTTAGTGAGGCAGCGCCCTGTGTCTGGTCGGATCACTGTTTGGTCTCGTGTGAGGTCCCCCTCAGCAATGGGGCTGTTCATAACTCACATAGCTTCAGGAAAACCCGGAAATGGATTGAAGTCAATCTGAGAGCCCTGACTGAGGCACATCTGGAACCCCCCCAGGTTTTAGAGCCAGATTGTAATTTGGACCGAGACCACTCTAATCTAACAAGATGTTTGATTCGGGCCATCGATCAGATGGCGCCAGTGAAAACACAGCAAATCAAGGGCTCTGGGAAAGCTCCCTGGTTTACTCCGCTCTTAAGGGAAACCAAAACCAAGCTAAGGAGATTAGAAAGGCTGTGGAGGAAATCCAAGCAGGATACTGATAGGGATACCTATAAGACCTTTCTCCACCAATATAAAAAACTTATGATTCAAGCTAAAGCGGACTATCTTGAGTCGCGCCTAAGCAAGGCCACTAATATCCAGAAAGAAACCTTTAAAATCTTGGCTGAGCTGAGTAAGAAGCCGGATAATGTTAAGCCCCCTTTTGATTGTAATACCTTCCAGACCTATTTCCTGGAGAAGGTGAAGATCATTGTCCAGGAGATAGAGAATATGGCGGCAACAGGGACTGCAATTGCCTTAACATCTAATAAGGCGAGCGACTGTTCTCTTACAATGTTCCCACAGATGGATACATTAATCTTGGAACAACTGATGTGTAAAATTAAATCTGGCTCTCCAGCTGATCCTTGTCCACCTGAGATCTTTCGCATTGCGCGTCCCTTATTGGAGGAATACATCATCTCTCTCCTTAATAGATCGCTAGACATGGGATACCTGCCGAGTGAACTTAAGGAGGCGCGGGTAAGACCCTTATTGAAAAAGCTGGGGTCAGATCCCGCTGTGTTGAAGAACTACAGACCCATCTCCCAGCTGCCCTTTCTCTCAAAAATCCTTGAGCAACATGTTCTTCAGTCCCTGTCCTGCTATCTGGAATCTCACCATCTACTCCACGATAGACAGGCAGGTTTTCGAGCACATCACAGCACCGAGTTGGTGATGCTCTCGGTGCTGGACGAACTAAGAGGTAGGGCTGACTGTAAGAAAGCGAGCGCCCTGATTTTATTAGATCTATCAGCGGCGTTCGATACTGTCAGCCACACCCTGCTCTTGGACAGATTGAAGAGCTTTGGGATTAAGGGCTCGGTGCTGCAGTGGTTGGAATCCTTCCTTACAGGCAGGACTCAAAGGATACAACTGGGGGATGAAACATCTGAGGTCGGGGTTTTAGAGTGTGGAGTACCGCAGGGGTCGGCCCTGTCCCCTCTTCTATTCAACCTATACCTGCAACCCCTGATCGCTGCGCTGGCTGCGATGGACTGTAAAGTCTTCAACTATGCGGACGATACGCAGTTGCTGCTAAGTATAAATGACACCTCGGCCGCACAACTCCAATCCCAGAACATCCTGAGGTTCACGGTACGATGGATGACAGATAATCTTTTAAAAGTCAATCCTGACAAAACTGAGATCTTGGTTATACCATCCACCCTCTCACCTTGGAGTGACCTCTACTGGCCCATGGAGTTGGGCTCGGCCCCAAAACCAAGCCTGGCTGTAAAAAGCTTGGGGATTCGGTTGGACGCTGACCTATCGATGGCGCCTCAGATCGCGTCGGTGGTAGGCAGCTGTACTAATATCATCCGGCAACTGCGGAAGTTATCCCCTATCCTTTCAGAGCCCATGATGCGCTCAATAGTAACTGCCACTATCATTTCCAGAATTGACTATGGGAATGCCCTCTATCTTGGCCTACCGAAAACCCTTACTAATAGGCTTCAGATTCTAATGAATGATGCTGCCCGACTGATTTTTAGACTCCCTAGGAGGTCTAGAGCCACTCCTCTACTACAAAACCTACATTGGCTTCCAATAAAAGAGAGAGTGGAATTCAAGAGTCTGTGTATAGCCCATAAGGTCATCTACGGTAAGGCTCCGGCCTATATCAAGGAGCGGCTACAACTGTACTGCCCGACGAGATCACTTCGGTCCTCGGACCTGCAGTTGCTGACTTGCTCTCGGTACAGGCTAGTGACGAAGGGAGGCAGAGCCTTCTCGGTATTGGTTCCCCAGCTGTGGAACAACTTGCCTGGAGGGCTACGTGAGGAAGGAAACCTCTTAAAATTTCGAAAGAGCCTGAAAACGCTACTGTTCAGGAGAAGCCTGAGCATGGCTTAATCCAATGCGATCTTTTGTTCTGACCTGTTGTGTTATTGTCCTATTCCATCTTTCCGGGCGCTTAGAGGCCTGCAGGTGATTAGGCGCGGTATAAAATTAAAATAACAATAACAATAACAATAACAATATTTTCCCCAAAAAAAATTTGCCTTTTTTTTGCTGTTTTCAGAATATATTGCATTTCACTATAAATTGTGAAAGCAATTGCATTCATCATTTAACAGCGGGCAAAAAAAAAATAACAATCTCAAAGATTGTTTTAAAAAAGCCCAGAATCTCTTTTAACTTAAACATAACATTATAGAAATGCATAATATTCTTAAAAAATATCATCTAATATCAATACTTATTTCTTTAAAATACCGTCTGACATTTTTGTTTCAGAAGTATAATCCCAAAAATATTATATCTCAAATAACTCCACAATACATGTGGTTCAATTTCCTTTAGGCCAAATAGTAATTTTAAAATTCTTTTTTGATTAAATTTCCAATGTTAATCCAATAAAATTCCAAAGTTTAAATTGTACAGATCTCACCGATTCTCTGAAACATTTTGGTTTCCGAAAGATTAATTAATAATTAAATAAGTCCACAATACAATTGTTTACCTTTCCTCATGGCCAAATAGTAATTTTAAAAATCTTTTTTGAATAAATTTCCAATGGCAATCCAATAACATTCCAAAATTTAAATTGTGCAGATGTTACCGATTTTGTCTAAATTTTTGGTTTTCCAAAGTTTCATTAAAAATTTAAAAAGTCCACATTGCAATTGGTTACCTTTCCATTAGGCCAAATGGTAATTTGTAAAATCATTTTTTTTGAAAATTCCAATGGTAATCCAATAAAATGGTAACATTGTTTTGTACAGATCTTGCCAAGTCTCTCTAAAATTTTGGTTTCAGGAAGATTAGATAGGAATTTGCTAAATCAAAAGGCAAACGTTGCTTGAAAATCAATTTTGAATCATTACACAGTGTCCAGCCTTTTTCACATTTAAGATAAACTGTGTAATGTCCAGAAGTAACAGTAGGTCCTTCATGGAAAATTATTGCAACTGTTACAAAAGTTTTTCCTGAAATTGATAATTGCTGTCCTGTAAACTTCTTTATTAAAGTATCTAATTTTGACCCATCATTAACGTTGAAAACATTTCAGATTTACACTCACTGCATTCCATGCTATGATTAGCATCTTTAACTAATTTAGCAAAAGTGACTGTTTTACTTTCTGGCAATGTTAAATAAATAAACCTTTCAGAATCAACATTAGAGCCACATATATTATAACAGTTTTCCCAACTATGTTCCCATTTATAAGAGAGACCAAACAAATTTTCAATGGGAACCCCTTCTTCTTCCAGTACCTGAAGAAAAAACATCAAGAATTCCTGTGCGTCTTGCTGTACATTTTGAGAAAACAGTGTTCGTCCTGTACATACATCTAAAAGTTTTCTAATTTCAGTAGCACTTTCTATTTGAGTTTTATCATTACTCAGCTTTTGAAAAAGGAGACTCAACTCAGAACAGAATCTTTTTCCCTGATTTACTATTATCTGCTCTTGCACACTTTCCAGATAAAATGCAACATTCAGCACTACATTAGCGTAGCAGTTGACACCAGAGCTATTTTCAAAATGACATCCTACAACCTCTTCTTCATTTTCCTTTTTCTTTTTGCTTGCAATTACATCACTTCTCTTTTTTTTCCTCCTCTCTACATCTTCATTACAGATATTCTCATTTCTCCTTTTACGAGAAACTACACGTTTCTCCAACACAGGATACTGACCTAAATGAGGAGCATAGGTTCTTCTTAATCTATTATACTCCTTTACACAATTTTATATCAGCACTAACTTTTGAGTCATCAAAGTCTATCATAAATAAACCAGATAATGTTTTCACTCGTGACAAAGCAACATAAGCCATACCTTCTTTGAACACAGTTGAACCAATGTTTACAAATGCACAATCTACAGTCAATCCTTGAGACTTGTGAATAGTTACAGCATATGCTAGAGAAAACGGAAACTGCTTCCTACGTACATATAAGTCTTTCACAAGCATGAAACGAACTGAACAACGACAAATATCTTTAACTTCTTCTATCTGATCAAATTTTATTTTTAAACATTCAATTCCATCTTTTTTCTGATAATTAATAAAACCCACAACTCTTCCCATAGCTCCATTAACTAAACCTTTTTCAACATCCAAATTTCTCCTTAAAAATACTCTACAGTTCATGCAAACATATAGATTTTTTTCTAATCCAGCTGTTTTGGAAATGTTCTTCTCTAGTGAATCCAATTTATTTTTCAGTGTGCCTGTTAATGTGATAGTAATTCTTCCATCCTCAATTTTGTCCACTGCTTCCAATTTCCTGATATCTTCCTTTTCCAATTTTAAAAGCTCCTCATTGAATATTGAGCATTCACGTAGAGTTGGCATTAAGCAGATGACACTTTTCTTTTCTGCAATGTTCTTGTATATCTTCTCTGCAACTATTTCTTCCTTTGAAAATAAATTATGTAGCAGCCGACTCTGTAATGCTTTTTTGCCAACTTCTGTGAGTAGTCCAATCCTGATATCTTTCAGAATACTTCCATATTCTTCATCGTTTGCTTGCCTCATATTAGTAGTAAGTTCCTTGTACTCAAAGAAGGACCAAATATTTGCATTACCGATGCTTCCCAATGACTTCTTTGTGTCTTCATGTGTCACAGTATTAAACACTGGTTGTCCTTTAACTGGAGTAAGCTGTAGAAGATCCCCAAAAACTATGACATGTTTTCCACCAAATAACACGTCATAGTCTGTCCTTAGAATTTGCTGCATTCTTAAATGCACAAAGGCAAGCATTAAGTTTGATACCATGCTCACCTCATCAATAATGAGAACTTGCATCTTCTTCAATACTCTTGAAACTTCCAAGCATGCTTCTCCAGTTAGCTTGTTGTATTGTATTTTGTTCTCATGCTCCACTGGTAACATTAGCAAACGATGTAAGGTAATTCCTTTTATGTTATATGCTGCTAACCCAGTTGGAGCAGTAACCACACAAGACAAAGTAGAATCCGTTTTTTGCTGTAGGTAGCTTCTGATGACTTTTATTAGGAAACTTTTTCCAGTTCCAGCTTGTCCGCTTACATACATCCTGATTGGATGAAATGATGTGCATGAGCACTCTTTTTTTCATGTAGAAATCCGTGATCAATTTTGTTTCTGATCTCTTCATAAATTTGTTGCTGCTCTTCGTTCAGTTGTCTTTCCAAATTTTGTAAGTCTATAAATTCTTCTTGAGCTTGATTCATAGCCGTTTCCACTTCATTCATGGCTATTGATGCTTCATTTTCAACGATTGGTTGTCCTAGGGGATCTTGACTGAGTGTTCCTGAACTTTGGCTGTCCTGAGAACTGTCTCTAGCTACTTCTGCTGCAATTGTAGTTTCCTGTTCAATTTCTTCATTTAACATTTGCAGATAAGTTGTGAATGTATTGCATTGTATGCTGTCTTTGCAAGCATTAAATGAATCTTCATAGCTTTGAAATTCTCCCAGTAGTTCATCCTCTGAACGCCATGGTTTAAACAGCTGTAAAAGAGCCAAGTAGTAAAATTCCTTTTTGTCAGTAGTGTCGCAACTCAGCTTCCGGTGATTTATCAAACTTCCTTTTGTTTGCTTCACCAAACATCCTTCCTCACCAATGACTTTATATTTTCCATTTTTGATGTCTTCTGCGGCTTTCCGTGAATAAATGTAGTTCTGCAGCACTTCATAGAGACACATGTTCTCCAGATGTTGACTTCTCTTGGGATAATATGTGTCCAACATGTTTGATTTCAAAATATCTGTACTTTCTGGGTCATTCTCGGCCAAATATTCAATTTCTCCAACAGATTTCAGTACCCGATTTCTCATTGCTGCAAGGCCTAAACTTGCCCAAATTATTCTTCTTGATTTCGAGTAGAGACTTGCAGATGATAACCTATCTGAACATTCGTAGGATCCAATTTCTCGATGCGATAACATCTTTAAACTGAAACTGTACAGCTTCTTACTGACAGTCTTCTCGTGAGAAATCTCTTCCCACATTTCTTTCAATTCAGTTTTTTCAGATTTAGTAATGTAAGACGTTACATATCGAGCAACAGCAATGGAATTGTCAGCTACATACTGTATATCCATGTTAGCATTCCACATGGATAAAATGACTGGGTTGTAGTCATTTATATTTTTTGATTCTTCTTTTCTTTTTAGGTTGTAGGTATTCTTAGGTGATTTTCTTGTGATAGTATGTCTCACAGATGACATAAAACTGTTTACTCTTCCATTTGAAAGAACAGGTCTAGGAAATCCAAATCGACATTTAGTGTAGTATTTATCTTTGCTCTTGTATTTCCGTCGACAGTATTTTCCACACCGATGACTTTGGAAACGTAAAACTTGCTCCTTTAACTTTTTCTCTTCTGTGCTTTTTGGTATAGCACATATTGCATATTCTTCAATGTAAGATAACACTGCTTCATCAGTATCTGTTCCAAACTTTGGGGCATCCTTGATCCACAACAGCATATGAATATGAGGAGCACCTCTTGCCTGGTACTCTTTTCTCCAAAAGAAATCCACTACTTCTCCTAGAGGTGGATTTTTTTTATTGCAGATGAAGGACATCATAGCCTCAAATCTATGATTGAAATATCTGCAAACATTAACCGGATTCAATGAGCACAGTTCTCCTGCTGTCTTGTATTCGATGTTTTTAATGTTTGAATTTGCCTCTCGTAGAAAATCCAGTAAATCATCCCAAGCGTACTCAGCACAGCTTAGGGTAAGGAACCATGTTGGTGTTCCTAAATTTCGTAACATGCATTTTAATTCACCATGGCGTCGGTACCAATATTCATTTGTCCCACGCTGACAAGCCATCAGATTGATCAGTTGTGTTTCCAAATGATCATCTCGGTGCTGCACTTTCTCCATAAAATCCTTAGCAGACACATTTTGTAAATGTACTCCACTTTTTAAAATGTGATTTACTGCATAAGATAGTGCAGACAAGTCGCTTTCAAATAAAAGATGGAACAAATAAGGAATACTTTGTCGAAATCTGGGATCTTCAGCATATAGTCTTGTAGTCCGATACTCAGAAGCTGGAATCTGTTCTGGACGTTCATCGTATCGTCCTCCTTTTCCTTTAGGAAACAGCTGGGGAAAACATCGAGCTTCCAAGCTCTCCTCCCATACACTCACGGGAGTTCCTTTTGATTTCTTCATCTGAAACAGATCAATATTGTCTCCCATAACTTCTTTTGAATGAAGAGGATGTATGCTAAAATGTTCATAAATTTCTTCTTCCTTTGACTTGACCACTTTTTCAATTTGTCCAGTTGGTGTTTCTGTGTCTTCTTGTAAATCTTCTTCTTCTTCTTCTATATAAATTGATTCATACCATTTGTTATTCCTTTTCAAATACAAATTTGCTCTTTGTACTTTCCGTACATCTACCAGCTCCTGCCAAATCTTCTTATTCTTTGTAGGTACACCATTAACCAGAATAACTAATGGTTCAGTTTCCAAAGTATCCGCATCAATAGTTTCCATATTTTTTTTCAAATCCAAGGGCAAATACACCACTCTACCTTTTAAACCTCTCAGTAAATCTGAAGGAGGTAATTTACCAGTTTTGGGCTCCATACGTACTATGGTCTGGAACGGATGAACACATCTGGTCGGCATTCTATTTTCCTCTAACTTGTTGTAACAGTATTTACAAATACGCTGATCTTCACCCAATTCAAAACAATTTTCTAGAAATATATATGTGGCAAAATCTTTCCACTTATAATTATCTTCATTTTCACTCTTTCTGTAGAGATCAACATTCCTAGTTTGTTTTCTATAATGAGTTCTGCGGCAACAAATACAAGTAATATTTGGTCTTTCATTAGAGATTTTTTAAAATTTTGTTATGTGATCATTAAATGTCTTACTTACAGAGGGTTCTACATTCTCTTCCACTTCTTCCTCATTTACTGTGCCCTTTTCTGCACTGTTTTGTTCAGGACCAAAGTAACAAAACTGAATTTCATCAACAACCTTCTCTACATCTGATACCGATCCACGGAACAGAGCCCTATTCAATTCATCTAACTTTATTGCTGGACTTTTAGCAAAATACAACCGTCTCACAAACTTTCTCATTTCAGTATGATGAACAGCCAGCATCCTAAAATGATGGAAAACACTATTACACACTTTTCTAGATAGACAAGCCAGAGAATGACCCTGCAAACCAGTATTCTCTCTCACTCTGCATGGATCTAGACTTTGAAGCACCTTAATCTTCTGTTTTACACTTTTTTTTACTATATTCTCTTAGAAACTCACGAAATTTATCAATAGATTCCTGACGCACAGTGCAAATACTACTACAATTCCAAGTGTACACTGGGGCTTTAGGACGTCTCCCCATAGCCTCATCCGCCATCACTTGTACCTCATCTCTTGGAACCATTATCTCCTTCTCCATTATGCAACCATTTTTCACTTCATAAGCACGACCTCTGGTGTCAACTGCATGCAGCAAACTATTACTTTGAAAATAACTCTCTTCATTAAAAAAAGGTTCACTACTTGAACTATGCATCCATTTTCCTAAAAACACTTTACAAAAGTTTGTTCTGTTCACTACTCTTTTCCTTTTGCTTTGTGATTTCAGTACATTAACCATTTTATCTAATGTACGCATCCTATTCAAAATTAAAATGAATAGTTTCCTTTTTAATTCTAATGCCTTTGCTGCAATGGCTTCAATTTCTTTTTTTCTCTTGTAATATTTTGCCTTTTGCTTATATTTCTTCACATCCATTATCAAATTGGACATAACTCTTCTCTGAAACATTTTCCTACGTATCTCTTTAAACGCTGTTTTTCTGTTTAAGTTAATCTTTATTGTTGCAGAAGGTATATTTGCATTAACTAAATTCTCAATTTTTTCCTGTTTTTTTCTATTGAAAACATTCTTTCCAGTACAGACATTTTGTACATTTTTCCTTTTTTTGAAGATGTTCTTTAAAAAATCTTTTGTCTGCTTACCAGAAGATTTGTTCTTTTTCCCAACATGAGCATCTCCAACTAACTTAGGTCCTCCAGTTGTCTTCAAATATAGGTTTTTTTTGTGGTCTTTCTTTAGTCTGGATTTTGTAGGCATCTTAAATTTTGTTCACTGCTCTTCAGCAATACCTGAAAAAAACTAAAAAAAAATTCCTTTATTTTATTTAAATATATTACTACATTTTTTATGATCTTTTGAAATCTTAAAATACTATAAACCCCTTTCCTATAAATGAAAATCACAATAACACCTTCACAAATTAAATATCTAAAAACAATTCCTGTATGCACACAGAGTCGTGCTTTGAAATTAGGCAGAAAACGAAATTTCTTTGCCAAGTGCAAAGCATACTTTCTACTACTTTTTTGGCAAGTGATAAGTACTTTTACAGTCTGACACATTTTGAATCCACTTTTCAGATTCTGAAAACAGCACATGTCCAAACAGCTTTTTCAGACCAGCAACATGTGTAATCTGGGTGACTGACTACACTCCAGCAAGGGCAACCAGCCTTAGTGATGCTGAATGTATTTGCATTACTGATTAAAACCTCAAACCCCACTCGGTTGTGAATACTGTGCTTGATTCCACAGGATAAGCAGCTGGTTGTGTGCTAAGAGTCTGCTTCTGCATAAAAAAATAACAACCCCTTTCCATCTAATGCAAATGTAAAATCACCAGAGCAATACCAAACAGCTTTCTCTGACCAGCAACATGTGTAACCTGGGTGACTGACTACACTCCAGCAAGGGCAACCAGCGTTAGTGATGCTGAATATATTTGCATTACTAAGTGCAACCTCAAACCCCACTCGGATGTGAATACTGTGCATGATTCCACAGGATAAGCAGCTGGGTGTGTGCTAAGAGTCTGCTTCTGCATAAAAAAATAGCTCCCCCTTTCCATCTATTGCAAATGTAAAATCACCAGAGCAATACCAAACACCTTTCTGAGACCAGCAACATGTGTAACCTGGGTGACTGACTACACTCCAGCAAGGGCAACCAGCCTTACTGATGCTGAATGTATTTGCATTACTGACTGAAACCTCAAACCCCACTCGGTTGTCATTACTATGCATGATTCCACAGGATAAGCAGCTGGCTGTGTGCTAAGAGTCTGCTTCTGCACAAAAAATGGCTCCCCCTTTACATCTAATGCAAATGTAAATTCACCAAAGCAATACGCAATAAATCTATGCCTGTAATTCCTCTTTGCACACAGAGTCATGGTTAGATATTAGGCAGAAAACGAAATTTCTTTGACAATTTGAAAGCACACTTACTACTCTTTTTTTTGGCAAGTGATAAACACTTTTACAGACTGACACATTATGAATCCACTTTTCAGATTCTGATAAAAGCACATGTCCAAACTGCTTTTTCAGACCAGCACCATGTGTAACCTGGGTGACTGACTACACTCCAGCAAGGGCAACCAGCCTTAGTGATGCTGAATGTATTTGCATTACTGACTGAAACCTCAAACCCCACTCGGTTGTGAATACTATGCATGATTCCACAGGATAAGCAGCTGGCTGTGTACTAAGAGTCTGCTTCTGCATAAAAAAATACCTCCCCCTTTCCATCTAATACAAATGTAAAATCACCAGAGCAATACGCAATAAATCTCTGCCTGTAATTCCTATTTACACACAGAGTCATGTTTTCACAATAGTCACAAAACGAAATTTCTTTGCCAATTTGAAAGCACACTTACTACTCTTTTTTTTGGCAAGTGATAAGTACTTTTACAGACTGACACATTATGAATCCACTTTTCAGATTCTGATAAAAGCTCATGTCCAAACTGCTTTTTAAGACCAGCACCATGTGTAACCTGGGTGACTGACTACACTCCAGCAAGGGCAACCAGCCTTAGTGATGCTGAATGTATTTGCATTACTGACTGAAACCTCAAACCCCACTCGGTTGTGAATACTATGCATGATTCCACAGGATAAGCAGCTGGCTGTGTGCTAAGAGTCTGCTTCTGCATACAAAAAAATGGCTCCCCCTTTACATCTAATGCAAATGTAAAATCACCAGAGCAATACGCAATAAATCTCTGCCTGTAATTCCTATTTGAACACAGAGTCATGTTTTCATATTAGTCACAAAACGAAATTTCTTTGCCAATTTGAAAGCACACTTACTACTCTTTTTTTTGGCAAGTGATAAACACTTTTACAGACTGACACATTTTGAATCCACTTTTCAGATTCTGAAAACAGCACATGTCCAAACTGCTTTTTGAAACCAGCACCATGTGTAACCTGGGTGACTGACTACACTCCAGCAAGGGCAACCAGCCTTAGTGATGCTGAATGTATTTGCATTACTAACTGAAACCTCAAACCCCACTCGGTTGTGAATACTATCCATGATTCCACAGGATAACCAGCTGGCTGTGTGCTAAGAGTCTGCTTCTGCATAAAAAAATACCTCCCCCTTTCCATCTAATGCAAATGTAAAATCACCAGAGCAATACCAAACAGCTTTCTGAGACCAGCAACATGTGTAACCTGGGTGACTCACTACACTTCAGCAAGGGCAACCAGCCTCACTGATGCTGAATGTATTTGCATTACTGAGTGCAACCTCAAACCCTTAAAGTATTCCTTATTTTTACCAGTACACCTTAATTTTTCGTGAAAACATAGTCCATATTATTTTACATGTTCCTCACATTTAAATTTCTCCCAAAACAGAAAATAATAAACACAACTTCAACAAAAGGAATTCCAATTCTATTATTCATTTCTTAATTTACCATATACATCCCCTCTCAAACTCTAAACTCACCTTTAAAATTAGTTAATTGTAAAAGAAATGTGGCACTCAAACAGCAGATTATCAGAGCCAGGATCTCTGTTCTGTACACCTCTCTCCTCTCAGCAGAACCAGATAATGGCAAACTTTCCCTCTCTTTTTCCACACATATACATGTTAATTTCAAATCTCAGTGCTTCCCCCTTTTTTTCAAATGTAATCACACATTTCTATTGGTTGAAAACCAACCCTTTTCCAAAAGTACCCTTCCCCCAACTTGACTTCTGCCTAGTACCCTTCCCCCAACTTGACTTCTGCCTGCTACCATAGCAACAGCTCATGGAACACTGCTGTGTGGAGTTAGGTCAGAAGTTCGCCACACAATGTTTCATTTCCAAAGAGCAGGAGTGCTTGACTTTTCAAACCTAACAGCAAATCCATAGTACTGTTCTTTGGTAACACATTTTTCTGTACCAATACAAAACATGCTTCTATAAATTTACACATACAGCCTAGTTTTTATTCTAGAATGGTATGAAACAGCCAATCAGTTCTTTTTTTTATAAAAAAAATATGTATGCCTCCATTTCCAAACTGTCTTTCATTTATTTTTACCATTCTACTGAATTACACCTCCTGAGTGCATCCAGTTCTCCTTTGAAGATGTTCACAGTGTGGATTGTAGGGCACAGCTATGTCTTCTGGAGTGAAAAGTATGCAGAGAAAACAGATATGGTGAGAGACCTTGCTTTGCCAAATGTAGACATTAAATGGATTGGTCAGAGAGGATTAAAGTGGCACCAATTGATGCCATTGGTGAAATCCTTCATGCAAATCCAACACCCTGACCTCATAATAGTGCACTGTGGTGGCAATGACCTAGGCACTTTGACTGGGGTAGGTCTGGAAATGCTTATGAAGGAGACCTTTGCACAACTGTTTTCACTTTTCCCTAAAACTGCCTTTGTGTTTTCTAACATATGCCAAAGGCAAAAATGGAACTGGTCCAATCATTTTTGTCCACAGATTGACAAAGCAAGAAAGCACGCCAACAAATCTGTTTCTGCTTTCCTCCGTGACTATGGTATGGGTTCCATTTACCACAACAACTTGCGTTACGACATGCAAGACATTTATAGAGGAGATGGTGTACACTTCACTGATGAAGGGAACAGAGTCTTCCTCTTGAACCTTAGACTCTGCATCGGTACTTACTTGTAGGTACCAATAAAAGCCCCCTAATATCTAAACACTTAAATCTGCATTTCATTTCTTTTTTTTTTTTTTTACCGTACGCGTACGGTGTACTTTTCTGTCCTTCTTTGACCCCCCTTACAAATGTTAGGGGGTCTGTAACTCTCTTCCTTGCCCCCTTTTCAAGTTATTACCCTTTTTTTTCTGAGTGAAATACACAAAATGGCGGCCGCCGCTTCCTGGTTTCGACCGATTCGAATGTTTACTAAGATCTAAGAACCAATCAGAATCGCGCTCGCGCACGTCACCGAACGCGTACGGTAAGCGCACCGTAAGCGCACCGTAAGCTGGCTCAGATATATATATTGATTTAAAGGCTATTTTCTCAGAATCTACTGAACAGATTTACACCAAACCTACAAAAGGCACTTCCTTGACCTGAGGACTACCTCTCTGCCAAATTTCAAGTAATTCTGTTCAGCCGTTCGGGCTGTAGCTGTGTCTAAAGGTCCTATGGAAAAATGCATGGGAAAAACGCGTTTTGGGACCCCCCTTTTATCTCAGCCCCCGCTTGACGAATCCCCCCGAGACTTTCAGGGTAGGAGCGGAGCGTGGCGCCCCAGCTATTTTGAAAATTTCGCGAGGATTCGTCGACCGGCGCCAAAGTTATTCCAAATAGAATGTTGCGGATTTCCTATGGAAACAGGGTCCTAACTATAACTACCTACTGGCGACCGCCATACATACATACATACATATATACATATATATATATATATATATATATTATCTACTGGCGGTCGCCAGTAGATAGTTATAGTTAGGACCGTGTTTCCATAGAAAATCTCAAAATTCTATTTTGAATAACTTTGGCACCGGTTGACGAATCCTCGTGAAATTTTCAAAACTAATGGAGCACTCCGCTCAGCTCCTACCCTGAAAGTCTCGGGGGGATTCGTCAAGCGGGGGCCGAGAAAAAAGGGGGGTCCCAAAATGCGTTTTCCCCATGTATTTTCCCATAGGACCTTTAGTCGAAGGTACAGCCTGAACGGCTGAACAGAATTACTTGAAATTTGGCAAAGAGGTAGTCCTCAGGTCAGGGATGTGCCTTTTGCATATATGGGGTCAATCTGTTCAGTAGTTCCTGAGAAAATTGCAGTTAAAGTACATAAATATCTACAGCACCCTGACGTGCGCGAGTGTAATTCTGATTGGTGGTTACATGTCAGTCAACTTTCGAATCAGTCGAAATCAGGAAGTGTCGGCCGCCATTTTGTTTGTTTTGAGTGCGAGAGTGAAAAAGGAAGGTGGTGAACGTGAAAAGGGGGCAGGGTAGAGAGTTCCTGACCCCCTAGCCTTTGTCAGGGGGTCCCTGAAGGACCCCGAAGGCAGAAAAAAACATTTTAAATTTTTTTTTAATCGCGGGGTGCGCACACGGTGAAAAACCATTAAAAAAAAGAAAAATTAAAACGTACTTTATTGTAAAATAAATATATAAAAAATATAATAATAAATACATAACTTAGCATTTAAAAAACCGTACAAATTCACTGAAAAAACCATAGGTTTCACACACGTTATAGTTAGGAATTAGCATTTAAAAAACCTTGCAAATTCATTTAAAAAACCATAGGTTTCACACATGTTATAGTTAGCTGGACATTTCACTCGTAAAAAACCAATGAAATTCCCCCGTTATAGTTAGTTCAGATAACTATAACTCGTGTGACCGCCACTCTATCAAAAGGATGATGTCATCAGCGATGTCATGAGTGATGCCACTGACCATGTCATGAGTGATGTAATATGTGACGTCATGAGCAGTGGATTGCGGGCGCGCGAGTTATAGTTACATAACGTACAAAGACTCACACATATAAGACTATGGAAACATTTCTCCCTTAAAAAGACCAACAATACATGACAGACTAATATCATACATTACTGACAAACATATAGGCCTGTTTTATCCTCTGTGGGGTCTGCGGGTTCAAATTACAAGCACATAAGTTGGCAGAGCCTAGAACGTCAATACTCATATATCATCTTTAATATTACCAACTGATTCGGATAAATCATAATTGTCACATCATTAACAGCATATCTGCCATGGCCTCTCTGTATACATCTTCCTCCAAGTTAGGGTCTATGCCTGTGGATGCTGCTGTGACAATTTACAAATCGAAACCTGTCCCAGTTGTTTCATATGGCGCAGGAATGTGGGGCTATTTTGACCACTCACAACTATAGCGAAAATAGATTCCTTCGCAGACTGTTGTCACTTCCCACTAGTGTCCCTGCTATCATTGCACATGAAGAACTAGGCCTGCAATTTTGGGGGGACCAATTGAGGATGTCGCACACAATATTATGGTTATCCATCTGGTCCAGGCCTGAGGCATCCTTAACACATACTGTGATTACCGACTGTATCAACTTGGCAGGGGCCCACAAAATTAGATGGCTTTCGCACATTAGACTGGATCTGCAAGCAATTAGTAGGATGGACCTGTATGATTCTCTGATGTCCATTTCCTGTATAGATAAACCAGCAGTGAAAGGAGAATTACTAAAACCCTTAGTGGTCTGGTCCAGTGTGCCGCTCTCCTGCCTCTTCAGTCACCAGCCTTGGCAGTCTTGTTTCCTGCACTTCTCCTGAGCCATAGGACGCCGGTTTGGTCCCAGGGACCGCTCTTTGCTGTCTTGTTTGCTTGACACCCTCCGACATCCCACGGGCCCTTTCTACCTGTGCCCTTATTTTGTGCCCTTATTTGTCTTATTGATTTTACTAGTGATCCAGTTAATTTTGTGTCCTTATTTATTTTACAAGTGCCCTAGTCTATTTGATTTAATGCCTTTTTGGGAATTTTCCCGGGGTGATTCGCTTGCAGTCACTGCCCCTTCCCTCTGTTTTTTTCCTGCTCCTGTTTTTTGCGATCCCCTTTCCTCCCACCTCCCCACTAGTCCCTTCCAAATCCCAGGACTACAAATGGAGGCCGCTGAGCGGACATGCCACCAGTGCACCAAAGGTAAGCCCGTCTGTGTGTTTCTGCACGTGGACCACGGCCAGCACCAGAAACCCTAGCCCTCCCACGCATCGATATACCGCTAAGGAACATCTGGAGCTGGACCCTGGACACCGAAGCAACAGCTGCTTCACCTCTGCACCACGATCAACCAAAGGATCAATCACGTACCGACATTGCCACTTCTCCTGCAGTAAAACCCACAAAGGGTCCCACGCCACTCCCGCCCAGAAGACCATGAACATCCCGGAACTGCTCCAATGCATCCTGCTCAACGTCTGTTCCCTCTGCAAGCACGTCATGGAAATCTGGAACACCATCACCACCCTCTCCATTGACGGTACCGTCATCACAAAAACGTGGCTCAACCCCTCCTTTAACCCCAACATTGCTTGGCCACTCCCGACGGCTACAAGACGATACACTGAGACCTCAGCAACAAACAAGGGGAAGGCATTGCCATCATCTTCAAAGAAACCATCAGATGTACTATAACCATTGACGACCCCACGCCCCTCATGGAACACATCAACTTCCTACTACAGATAGATGCAAAGACCACAATAGGAGGTACCCTCACCTACAGACCCCTGGGATCTCGACCAACTTTCTGTGATGTCATCTCCAACCTCTTCGCCCCCTGGCCATCGACTCCCACCACTACCTTCTACTCACCGACCTCAGCTTCCACTTCGACAACCCCAACGACGCCAACTGCATCACCCTCCTGGAGAACCTGAACAACATTGGTTTCCCCCAACTGATCACCGAACCCACGCACAAGGCTGGACACACACTCAACCCCATTTTACTTCCAGAAACTTGTGTTAACAAAGGAGAATAAAGTTTCAAGTATGATATAAAGCGCCAAAACATATCACAAAGTTAAAATTGTAATGTAACCATCAGTGCGATCGTGCCCAATGAGCATAGTCTTGCACACAAATACAAAGTGCTGGTGATCCCCACCGGCCACCACCGGCTCAAATTAAGCACTGCATGTGACTAATGGACATTTTTGTTGAATATATATTTTGACAGCTATATCTAGATTTAAAGCAGTACTGTCTCACTTTCTCCTTCAAGCTACTGAAGCAGAAAAGAGAGTTTACTTGATAAACGTGTATGTAAGGGGTGCTGTGTAAATGAATATGTTTGATTGTCTTCTGCATTTTCGAATGGGCATATTTTAAAACTTCTTGGCATCCAAGGCTTATCTTAAGACATTATGAAAGGGGCTAGTAGATCCTCCCAGATTTGTTCATTGCCAGCCTGGCCCCCACCCATGGATATTTCGGAAAAGGCAGGGCCACAATTGTCTATTTTCATTGTTCCGTAGCTCACAAAACTGTTTGCTCTTGAACCCCAAATCCGCTCTTACAACAACCAATCATTATCTGGCAGATAAACACCTTTCATATATCTTCTTTAAATCTAAACATTTCCTATTCTTCTACACTTCTAGCCACTAATGATGAATTTTGTTGTCAGTGAGGCAACCTTTGTTCCCATTTCCAGTTGGATGCTGAATGTCTCATTTGTCAGATAAGCAGCATCTTTTTCCTGTGCTTAATGGACACTGCCTGTTCCTTGTGATGCTAGTATTTCTTGTCACTTGTACACTACCCGGGGCAGCTCGTCCGATGGGTGACATGCATTCTCCAGGGAGATAATACTGGTAATCATTACTATACCTGAGGCTTTGAAGTAGGTAGGCAGAATAATTATGTTCTTGGTGTCCATAAATATGGAATTGTTTCTTTATTATTTCATTTTATTGATTTATTTTCAGTATTTTTAAAGCACACACATGCCAGTGAAGGTGTTCCTGCACTAGATGCCTGGGACCTAAAAGGGCACTAGTGTTTGATAAAATTGGAGCTAGCCATGTCTTCAACTTAGAGAACAAATAATCATTGGCAGCCCAAAGATCCCCAGACAGAAAGATAGACACTTGATGGGAGAAAGTATGCCAACCTTGCCCTAATCTTTTAATCCTTGGAACTGCCAAAAGGTGATCCGAGGAAGAATGAAGGTGTGGATTAGGCATGTATCGACTGTAAAGCTGATGTATGAAAGATGGACCTTTACTATGTAGCACTTTGAAACAAATACAAGGTTGTTGAAGATAGCATGTTTAGGAACAGGTAGCCGGTGCAACTTTCTCAGGTTACCAGAAATAAAGTAAAGTTGAGCAAAAGATGGGCGGTTGCGTTTTGTACCACTTGTAGATGGTGTTTTGTAGAACAAGGAAGCCCTAGATAGAGGGCATTAGAATAGTCCAGATGAGAGCTTAGAATGGCTTGAAAAATGCTGGTGTGAGAGCTCCCTGACAGACATATTTTCGAAGTCTTTGAAATGGAAAAAGCAAGATGATGAAACCTTGGAGACCTGTGTTTGGAACAACAGTTCATCGTCAAGGTCTTTGGATATTCTCTGTCTTACTCAGCTCGCCTGCACTTGTAGCAGTTGGTTCTTGAGGCAGCATTCCTTGAAAAAGATAAAATATAGAGTACTTTAAGGTTTTGTGTCAGCATCACTGTTCTCTTTGTGCTGGCAGTGGTCTTTCCAGTAGGAAAAGTCAATCTCTACACCAGCAGAGTTTCACAGGGCCTCCACACTTCTTTCCAGCTAAGAGGTAAATGGTATCACTCATCTTAACATTCTGGAATGACCTCAGAAGAGTCCACGTGGGTGTGTGTGTCAATGAAGGAATTCAAAATCCTGGAATTGATTGTCAGCTCATATGTGCAAGTCTTCACAATTGGGCAGCTGCCTAGGTCTGTTCTCCCCTTCCAGAGGAGATTCAAGGAAGGGCACCCTTTGCACTGCTTCCAGAAGCCACTAGGGTGGGCGCACTTGTGTACCAGAATGCTCTGGGGTGGTTTGTCTTCTACAACTTGTACAACTTTTAGTGACCTGTACAGGCAGGAATCCTTGTGTATTCCCCTCAGACAAGACCTGCACATGTAGAAACAGTAAAGGAAGAAAACGGGAATGAGCTGATCTTGTTCTTTTTTGGGCAGTAATCATCCCCTCTCCTGCAGCCACCATTCATACACAATCCTCTACAGGTAACACAGAGACAACTGCACTGTCAGTAATCACAAATAATTTTTGGTGCCCATACATCCTGATGTTGGTGATTATATTTGAAAACGGATGTACACAATATTCCCAAACATTCCCACTCATAAATATTACATATTAATGACCACCCACCTATACAAGGGCAGTGGACTTATTTAAAAGAGAAGGCCCATAAGCATTGCCCTTGAATAAATTTTATGTACTCTAAACTCTAAAGTACTGCCACCTGTACAGAGGACGTTGAGGGGGAGAGAGCCAATGGAAGATCCCCCTGATCTCAGGGCACACCAAGAGTGCTAGTTTGCAAACTTATATTTGTGTGTCCTCTTCCTAGTTTGACAACTAATTAATTTCTGCATCCAACTTAAGGTATGTTGCATAAACTATACCTTTAATACAGTGTATGGCTACAATTATCAAATCATCTCACTTTCTATTATAAAGCTTCCCAGAAAAGCTCTGAAAATGCGATGGAAGACAAACCAATGGGTCCCTGCACCAAACTGTGCTAGAGTAAAAGAACTCTTAGAGATTGTGAATGCATGGGTTGCTTTAAAAAACACAATGGGGCTGATTTGGAGTTTGGCGTGCAATCTAAGTCTTTTGGTAGGGCGGAGTACTTTACTCCTACCATAACTAGAGTCCTATGTGCCCCAAATTTAGAGCTTTCCACGAACCCAACGGACAGCTCTAAACATTGGCAGGAAGTGCCGTTGCCCCGGTTCCTGTTAATGTTGTAAACGTTTGACAGATGGCTCCGTCATACATTAGGGTCGCCGATTGAACTTCTTCAGTGTTTCACTTTTTACAAAAACAATCTAAAAGCAGAAGTTTGTTTTTGAAAAAAGTAAAACTAATGGCCCCACACCATGGGAGTTGTCTCCCATTGTGTGGGGGTTATGATTTTGTTAACCATCCCACACCCCCAGGTTTTACCTAGCGGTGACAAACAGCAAAAAAAACTCAACACATAACACTGTCTGCTCAAAATTGGGTGGACATTTGCTACATATGAACCTCTGAAGGTCCATACTCCGTCTGGCTGTCGAAGGAGTATGTCAGTGGCGGAGGCAGGGTAGGTTCAGTTGCTGACATACTTAAGGTCCTCCCACCTGTAACCAGGCAGGCGGACCTTCAGTTTGGCAGAGAGAGTCTCCGTCGCCATTGTGACAGAGTACCCTCTCCTCCACACTCTATTTCAGAACCAATGTTTGCTCTCTTCCTGCGAGCTTAACTTGTACATATACAGGGCATTGAAAGGCCCAGATACAGGATTGTAATAGAAACCATTCTGTGGGTCAAGAAGATTAGTTTCAGAAAGACTATTCCGTAAGACTTTCGCTGGCATGCGGCACATACGTTTTCAGGAAGAAGCAATGGAAGGTCGTACTGCAGGGCCCTGAGTGACCTTACTTAATGATCAACTGCACCGAGTACGCTAAGACTAGAGTTAGAATAGCAGAACCACCTATGGTACAATATTCATAAATATTCTGGGACGGGATCATATCTGGCTCCAGTCTCAGCATCTTAACTAAAGGTGCACAGTCATCTGGTGGATAGCTTGCATGTCAATCCTGGCGCCCTGCTTGAATGTATGGCACTGTAAAAAGCACAAATATTATTACTTTATCATTTTTCGTATTGCTTGCCAACTGTACTGCAGCAAGCTACGTCTCAACTACCAGGAAGTCATTAAGTTTCATAATGCCGACCAGGTTCTGCTTCCAGATTATGACCTGCACTTAAATTTTCCACCGTAAAACAGACATTTGTTTCAGCATCTAAAATGATAGATTATTAACTATAATTTTGCAAATGTTTACAGAAAAAAGATTGCTCATGAATCGTTTTGACAGGAAAAATACCATAGCATTAAAATATTAGCAGAATATGTCTCAGTTGCACCCCAGGGTATACAGTTTTTATTCAGTCATTCTGAATGCAATTATTCATTGAAGCATACATTTTCATAAATGTTCATACAAGCAAATTTCTCAAGTAGACAGGGGTCAAGCTAGGCAGGATCCATGTCGGATTGACAGGAATACCAATATTCGTTTAAATTGCTTTCATTTAGTTTTGTTATGTCCGTGACTACAAGGCCCCCAAACAAGATACAAAGGCACCAGCCTATTTTTAGTAATACCTGTTTCTTATGGAGAGCTTCCAGAAAAGCCCTAAGGGCTTCTTCACCTCTTTGTGGCCCCTTCGTTAGCGTTATCACAGTACTCCGCACCAGATTGGGTCCCAGCTATTGATTGAAAGAATTTTTTCAAGAGATTTGAAAGAAAGAAGTTTGTGGTTGTTTTTGGACATGACAAGAATTCCCTTTGTTTACACTTCTGTTATAGGTGCTTATAGGTGCCCCTGATCTCTTCATGAAGTGCTGTAGTTTCTCAGTGCAGGAAGATGGATGAAGAAGTCCAAAGCAGCCTCACCAAAATCAGCATCGAGCACTGACATCTAGCTTTGGTGGAATAGATCTCTGATACCCTGCTTCCGGCATGGAATGGGGTCTACTTTGTCCCACAAGGTTCCTGGTTTAGAAAGGAGCAGCTCACAACATGTTGTCACTGGTCCTCGCCACTGAAAACGATTCTTCACGTATCCCCGCCACTCTCCATGGGGCTTGGGAGAAATACAGTTCTGGGCCATTGCCATCTTGAATTCCCCAGTGGGAGACGTTGGAGTCTTTGTTCCAATGGAACTCTTTCTGGACAGACACCACCTCAGCTAACAAGAATGGGGTCAAATTACATGTGCCTTTTTCCCATCTACATAATGAAAATCAGCCTGTAATCTTTTCTTGGTGTAGGTCGGTCACAAGCCGCGGCCCATGCAGGTAAGAGCGGTGGGCAAATAATTTATTTACAATCTAGTAAATCTGTCGAATCCCCCCCAACCCGGCCCCACCGCACTACCGCTCTTACCTGCACTGGCAGCGGCTGTCGGTCATGTGATATATGTAAGAGCTGCACTGCTCTTCAAGGTTTGCTTTATGATGTCATCAACCTCACAGGTTTAGGATGAAACCATGTTGACCATCATTTTGTGTCACAGCTTGGGTCGCACCTTGAGAGTGCAGGGGAATTTTCCTATCAGTACCCATGAGAAGTGGGTATTCTCTTTAGATATATCCTCAGCAAAGACTATAAGGTCTGGGTTAAAACACCTCAGCTCTTCTGTGCCTGGCGGCTATATCAGACTGGTCTCAAGGAGTGACTGCTTTGAATATATGAAATATAAATATGAGGACAGAAAATATCGGACTCCCACAATGGGGTCGAATTACAATTGAAGTTTTATGTATAAGGATCATGTATAAACTGTACTTAAATACAACCACGTATATTGAGGTTGCTTCCCAATGTGACTGGAGAAAGCAGTTTCATAGAATCATTGACCTGACCTTATTGTTCTTCAAAAGCAGAATATTTATGGGATGGAAAAGTATAATATGGGATGGCTATTGTCTGATTTATGTATTAGGGTAGCGACTGAGTGGCCACTCCTGGAGGGAGTGAGAACCATGATAGACAACCAAAGTGAACGCATTATATGGAGCAAACTCCTGGGAGAATTCTTAAAATATATGGATAAAATACCTCAATGTATTCTTCACCCATCTCTCACTAATTCACTGACTTGTACTTTTCTAAACTGAGAAATAATGCATGTTTTGCTTAGAACATGACTAATACATTTGAGTGTGTGTGTATTTATGCTATGGCTGTGCAATTAAATATGACCCAATAACCCTTCTTATTAAATATATTAATAAACACACACCCACATGTTTAGTACCACAGTAAAAGGTCAAATGTGCGATTATTACCAATGTACACAAAAATGGACATGAGAAAAACACTTTTTACTGTCTCACAGATTACACGTAGCTATTAATTTACACAGGGAAACAACTTTCCAAATAGGGATTCACTTCATTGTGACCTTACCACACACACTTAACCCCTTCCATCCAAATTTTGGTTAAATATATTTTATTAAAACATACACATGAATAATGTCATGGCATAAACCATGTATGCAGATGTGCTAAGTTTAATATTACCTATAATTGAGAGAGGGGATGGTCATCATGACTCATTCAATGGTGTGTAGATGTAATTAGGTCAGAGTCTCCATAGGAAATGTGTTTTTTTTTTTATACGTTTCAAGCCATTTGACAAATCTGCACAAAAACTTTGGAAAAAAGTTAATTCACATTGACTTATTCATGGAATGGTTTTTGCCGCTCCGGGAAGCGTGGCCCAGTTAAATGGGGTTCCAAAAGTGCTGAATGGAATTAGACTGTGTTGTAATCTGATGTTGTGGAACCCTGCCCATGTCATGGAATGCACTGATGCATGGCATGTCATGAATCTCTCAGTCTGTGGCTGGGGGTCCTGCTGTACGGTCGGTGCTGACGTTCTTGGAATAAACTCTGCCTCACCCAACAGTGTCAAGAAGGTTTTAACTGGTGGAGCACAACTTAACACTGGCGACTAAGATGGCAGAGGCCCCCTTCGAAGCGTTGAGAGGAAGGAAAGCTTCTTCTAAATTAAACCCATCATGGTTGCCTGCATGTAGTAATGTGGGTACCCCTCACAAGACGTTCCAGAATTGCTGACTATCAGCATAAATACAAGTTGAGTTATGACTCTAGGATGCATGTGAGAAGTAAAAAATGGTGTCTTGGAGATCAAGTTCTGGTGAGGAATCCCAGCCATACCTGTAAAGGGAATTCAAGCTTCATGGGTCCCTACACCATCATTTCCATCAGGAAAAACGTTGTGAAAGTTGACACTGGTTGCATGTGGAGCATGTCCAGGCTGTTCAGATATACCTACAAATCTCTAAATGCTCATGCACCCATCTTCTCTGATGGTTACTACCCTTGGAGTAATAATACTCAGGGCAGAGTGGCTGGCAGTTGTTCTGGAAGGTGCAGGAATCTGCCTACAAAGGTAAAAGATTATGTCTTATACTAACGCTGTGTCTTCCTTCCACAGGTTATTAGAACGATTACCTTGTTTTTCGTTTTCTAGCTAATTTAATATTTCATCTTCATCCTTTGTTCTCTTTTAATCAGTTTTGCTCTTCTCCTTTATTGTGAGGGGGATGAGTTGTAATCTGATGTTGTGGAACCTTGCCCATGTCATGGAATACAGTGATGCATGGCATGTCATGAATCTCTCATTCTGTGGCCGGGCGTCCACATTTGGCAAAAAGATAGAACTTCAGTCAGAAAATGTACTTTTTGTCATGTGGTTTAAATTCATTCATCAGTTTTCAAGAAATGTGCCTCTAAAAAGGTGCTTGTGGTGGGCATGAAGAGGTTAACGTTGGTAAAAAGGTAGAGATATCTAGATTGTCTATTTCCAAATATGCTCTGATTGGCCCATTCAAAGTGGATGGGTGGATACTGTTTGGCTAGCTACAACATTGAGAATATGTTGTGGCAGTCATTACAGGACTTTGGCCGCGTAAAGGACAAAGTGGGCACATCCGGGCCTAAATCATATTTTGTACTGTCTTTCACATGCACATTTCATTTGCTGCATTCCTATGCACAATGATGTGTGGCCCGACTAAGGAAATCAGCCTGCCGTGAGTGGTGACAGGTTTGGAGTAGTCTTTAAAGTGACCTGTCCCTGTGACAGAGCCCATTTTTCCAGCTTCATGGGGACATGGGCTATAGGTGCAAGGGACAACAGATAAGGGACCTCTACCATGTGTGGGGGAAGGGCTCAGAGATTGAGGGCAAAATGCATTGGTTCTAATCTGCATGCCCCTTGTGTAAGGGCACTTGACCATTAGATCACACTGAACTGTGGTGCAATTTGGCTCCAATCAGTCTTTATCCTTAGGCCAAACAACAGCTGAAAAACAGTAAATCACTGAAAAACAGTGTATTGACAACCTATGGATCCAGGGTTTAAACATCACATTAGTGTTGCCTGATTGCACCTGGGATGAATGTCATTCCTGCTAGTCGATCCTTTTCCTTGGGTTTCCTTCATCTTTAGGGAATCTCCTGAAAATATCTTTCCAGCTTTTAAATGAGCAGGCTTAATGGGAGCTATCAGGGCCTGATTCAGCCAGTGCAGCAGTCACAGGCATGGGGCTGGAACATCTTCTGATGGGTTTGGGCAGCGGCAAGAGGAACATTTGGCAGCACACTTCTTCAGGAGAGAGCTTCCAACTGCATCCCGGATACTTGCAGTTGGAAAGGTGCATGCTCAAGGAAGGTCTGTGCCTGAGAAGGAACACAAGAAAACAGCTGACTCCTGTGATCTCCCTCCCAGAGTATTCTGGGCTGTGTCAGGGGACTTCTCTGCTCTACAGATGATGTCTGATAAGGAGGTCAACTTCCCAGCTGAGACAAAAGTTGTCTCTGACCAACAGATTCATGGTTCACTAAGATAACTTCTCCCTCTTCCTTGGCAAGCCACAGACCTCTCACTCAAGTGCCTACTGCTAGTCATCAATCCACATTTTCCCTCTAAAGTGCTGCATGCTAAGGTTAATTTTGCAAACTTTCCTAGTGACGACATAGAAAGAGTAGCATGTTTTTCAAACGCTTCACAGAAAGTGCGTTGCATGCCTACCATCTCAGAAGCTCATTTATGTCTTTCTTTTTGGGTCCATTTTTCAAGCACTCAGTTGCAGCTTTTTGTCAAGCTCTGGGGCCTCATCTGGAGTATTGTGTCGAACACTGTTAGCTTGAAATCAAGCTTTGTATCTTGTTCTTGAGCTTTCTCTGGTTCATGTGAAAGATTGTGTACTGGTGTAGTGGCTTCATGGATGTATAGGGTCTAGTTTGTCTAATTCTGGTAACCTCACATGAAGCCTCCAACTCTAAAGGCCTCCTGAAATGTATTTTCCTTTGTACTGAGTTTTAAACCTTGTCTGGCCAGAGTATCGTGACCAGAATATTGACTATTCTAACATTATAAAGGTAAGTATATAGAGGTAAGTGTAGATTTACTATCTATAACTTCACCTATTAGTGTGTTGTCAGTATTTATCTTCCATGTACCTGCATCTGGAGTTAAGAAAAGTAGATCTATACTTACTCATACATATTCATACCTTCACAATATTATCATAGTCTATGTTTAGATAATGATATTCTGACAGGATGACATTCATCACTCGATATTGTGGCATACACCCTTTTATGTAGTACTGTCCCATTTATGGAAACCCTACTGTCCTTTTCTGGAGGCCTAACCTGGATTATTATTATGTCTAGGTCTGGACGCCTCAGTTATAGCTTTGTACAGTTCTGATGCTCTCATCTGGAATGATGTGCACAATTCTAGAAGCCTTATTTTAAGCAATGTGTCTATTTCTGGTGCCTCGTCTTAAGCTTTGTTTTAAGTTCTAGAAGTCTTATCTAGAGCATTTACTCCAGTTCAGGTAATTCATCCATGGTAATATGTCGTAATCTGAAGACATTACATTGCACTTTTATGTGGGCATTATGTTCAGGTCTGAGGTGCCAATGTACAGAGTTCTTGAGACCTGACCAGGAGAGTGTGTGTCCACTTCAGGAAGACCACAATTGCCATTGTTGACCTGCACCACAGGGCATAGTAGAAACATACCAAATGCATTAATAAGCAGCAGCATGTCATATCTAATCATCAACCGATGGTGCTGTTTGAGTGCCTTCCAGGTATATATCGGGATCACAATGGCACATGACGACAAGTTCCCGGCATGTACCAGTAGTAATCTCACAGGAGTTTAATTTCTGCTATGGGTATTCCGGGGAACTGTTTACTGACACATTAACTGTGAGGGCAATTTATTTCCAGGCATAGTATTTGAAGCTGTGTTGTTTAATGTGGCATTGCATTTACAACAGGCATTATTTTCTGCTGTTACCCAATGTATCAAACACAGTTGCTCCAGCAGCATAAGCAATTGTCTTTTACACTTGTAGGGGCTTATTTACAGGCCTCTTGTGCCTCCGGTGCCTCTCTTTTAATATGGGAAAAAGTGACTTACCGGCGGCGCAAGGGGCTTGTAAATAAGCCCCCTGGTCTATTGTTGGTTTTTTTCGCTAGGAGTAAGACATGTTTATTCGAGAAAAAACTACTTTGTGACTCAAGTCAGCGAGTTAAGCATATCTACTACTTCTGGGAAATTTTGAATAAGTCACATCTAAACCTAGGGTATAACATAAGTACTCACAAAGAAAGCTTTGTGATTCAGACCTGGAAATTCAGAACAATTCTCACACAACAGGATTAAGATGCATCTACTCACAAGGAAGCTTTGTAAATTGGCCTAGTTAGTACAGATGCACATATAGACTGGTATAGCCAGGCGCAGCCTGTCTGAAAAAATAACCAGAGCAGTTGGTGCGCTAAAGTACCAACAATACAAGACCAGATCTATTGAATACACTCTTGCTCCTTCTCTGCTCTAGAAAGAACCCAGGCTTTCAGCTGGAAACCCACAGCAAGCACAGAGGGCCTGATCCACAAAGGTAAACTTACACTTTTGTGCAACTTAACTATTTCTTTTGGTATTCACAAACTATGAGTTTACTTATTTTTTTATCCTCATTCACCTCTGACCACAATAACCACTCCAGAAGCCGGTACCCATCCAATCCCGGGGAGCAGGTGTGGGGAAAGCTTCTCCCCCTGCGGGTGTGTCTACGTGTTGGAAGGTACTGTCCCAAACGAGAAAAGGTCACTCTCAATTTTAGTCTGGTATAAACCGGCAACTGCTGAGATGGTCTGGGGTGAGACAGAAGGGCCAGTCGCAGTCTAGAGAGATCCAGAGAGGTATAATCATAGGGCAAAGATTTATCATTGTAGGGGAAGAAGGCATACTTAGTTTACTCCATCCTCTATATCAAGCCATCTCAAAATGAGGTTCTATAGGGCTTTCTTCCTCTTATAAATATGATTCCAACTCAGACCAGGCTTGGACGTTGAGATTACTGATTCTAACCAGTCCGAGGGCAGCAGAGAGACCTGATGAATAAACCAGTATATCATCAGCGTATAGGGCTACTTTTCTCTCCCACCCTTCATACCTAAAAGGTGAAATGTTGACCTCATCTCTGAGCAAATGGCTTGATGTAGGGATTAAAAAGAAGGGGGGGATAAAGGACAACCATGTCTGGTGCCCCGGGTTATTTTTAAAGGTTTAGTTAGATTTCCATTGACCAAAATTTTTGCTGAAGGATCCTGATAGATCAGCTGGACAGCTCTGCAGAAGTTCTTACCAATGTTGCATTTTTCTAACACAACCGCCAGGTATACCCAGTTGAGTCTATCAAAAGCCTTTGTGGCGTCCAGAGTCATAACTCCCAGAGGGAACGAATACGTTGAGGCTAGATCTATTGCCCCAATAAGACTATATGTGAGTTCATACAGATTTCTGCCTCAACAAAATCCTTCTGGTCAGAGTTTAACATGTCCCCTGCTACTGTACACAGCCTATCAGCTAGGACTATAGTGAAGATTTTATAATCAGCATTAAGCAGTGATGTGGGACTGTATGACTCACAATTGACCGGATTTTTCCCTGGCTTTAGTATTAAGGGGATTGTTGCCTCGCCTCAGGAGTCAGGTATTTTTAACCCCTCACTTAAGATCTCATTGAAGAACAAGGTCATAGCTGGAATTAAAACATCACCAAGACTTGTATGTACCTCAGTTGGCAAACCATCTGGTCCTGCCACCTTTCCTCCCTTACTTGAAAGTAGGGTTCTCTTGACCTCGTACTGGGAAATTTCCTGCTCTAGGATGTGATGTTGCGATATATCTAGAGTTTTAAGTATATTCGAGCTCAACCATTCCTCAACTTCATGTTTGTTGACATCACTCTCTTCCATATATAATTTCTGGAAGAAATCATAAAAAAGCTCCCTCTATTTCCGTGTCAGCAGTTAGTTTGGTCTTACCATCCTCTACTTCTCTGATCGAGTTACGTATTCTATCTGTTTTTGATTTCCAGGCCAACAATCTCCCTGCCCCCTTCCCGTACTCAAAGTGAGCCAACTTGCTTGCCTCCCAACGCTTTGCTACCCTCGTTTGTAGGATAGTATCAAGTTGTTCCTTCAGTTTCTTCAGTTTATCCCTCTCTTCCTGCCTCCTCTCTTCATTCACAGTATGCCATGTCTCTGCCTCTACGGTCTTCATTTCTGTTTCTATTTGGGCAACCTCCTCTCTGTACCTCCTGTTTCTAAAGCATAATCTGCAAGCGATTTCCCCCCTGAAATAAGCCTTCAAGGTATCCCAAACTATTGGGGTGGAGGCCTTCCCTACATTAAGTCTTAAAAATTCTTTAATCTCAAACACAAATAATTACTTTCTTCTGAGTCCTAGAGGAGTGTCCGCTCCAGAGTCCAAACTCTCTTGACCTTTCTGCTTTTTAAGTCTAGATCCAGATACACCCCTGAGTGGTCTGACAAGTGGGCCGTCAGATACCCAATACCCTGGATTTTCTCCCTTAGACTAAGACTAGCCAATACATAATCTATTCTAGATTTATGGCCATATTTCCTATTGTAAAAGGAGACACCCAACTAAAGGCCAGATCTATCGCTCCAGACGTCGCTTAACCCCGTCTGCTTCATCATTAAATGCAAAAATGTGAGCAAACTAGATGCTACCACTGCTCTGCTGTTTGGAGATGTATCTAACTCGTGATCTAATACAATGTTAAAATCACCAGCCATAATTACAGGATCTGGGTAGTCTAGCAAATTTGCAAAAAATGTCTTTAAGGGTGCCAGAACGTCGCAGTTCGGTCCATGGTATCCTACCAGGGGAATTAAATTGACCAGAAGTGACATTTTAAGAATAACCCATCTACCACAGGTATCAACTATCGAGTCAATTATATGTGCCTTGACTTGTTTCTTTATTATTATCGCCACTCCTCCTATATTGGCACTATGGTCAGTACAAATCATGTGCCCTACCCAATTTTAGTTCTTAAAGATTGCAATGCATTCTTTTTTAATCAGGTGGGTCTCTTGGAAGATAATTACTTGTGCTTGGGAGTCCCTAAGATATTGTAAAATCTTAGCCCTTCTTCATTTAACCCGGAGTCCGTTAACGTTCCAGGATAAGAACTGGACCCTTCTCTAAATAGGTCATTTTTGAGGCATAAAGACCGGACCACTGAGTTTTTCTCTGAAAAAGTTCTAACTGAGGTGAATGAGGATTTTTTTTATTTTCTTCCCTGTATGCTCCCAACCCAGTGCACCCAACCCAACCCCCCACCCCCGTGCCCCACCATGGAGAACCCAACCCACCCTTTCCTGGACTTGATGTAAGTCCTAATTCCTACGCCTGGAGACAACCCGCCACCATGACCCTCTTACGTTTAGTGACTGTAGCCGCATCAGTTTCAATAGATAACTATCATGTATGTTTAGTTTTGCCCCCTTCCTACCTACCAGCCTGCCATAACCAAGAGGAGTTGAAATATCTTTTCTCCTAACACAAAGTGGATCACAGAGGGAAAAAGGAAAAAGAGAGAACTAAAAAGGATTCCAAGTATTAGCTATCACCTTTTTAAATACTCTCTAGAAGCTCGTCAGCCTCTTGCTTAGACTTTACATATTGTGCATTCTATTTTTGTACATAACATTCAAAGAGGCAGGGAATTTAAGTTGGACCACAGCCCCTAATTTGTTTAACTCATCAAGTTCTCAGGTCACATTGCCTGTCTAAGGTAGCTCGGACAAGATCTGATCTAATTTCGAAAGAAAAATCTTTCCCCCTCAATGATTTTGCTGTCAAAGCCACGTTCAGAATTTTCTCTTTTAAGGAATAGGTATGAAAATTCAGTAGGATCTTTCTGGGCTTTGTTTTATTGGGGTTCCTTCTAAACTGGTCCCTGTGCTCCCTTGGAATGTCTTCACTCACATTTTCATTAGTGTTCCTCGATCTGTACCGTTTCCTTAATTAATTTAATGATGAAAGCTCTATGGTCACCTCCTTCCTTTTCCTCTGAGATGTTCAGAATAAGAAAAATCCTCCTCCTAGAGTTATTTTCCAGTTGTTCCAGCTTGTCTCTGACCTCTTGCTCTTCTTTTTTAAGAGCCAGTATGTTGGCTTTTGTAGTGCTCAACTCAGCCTTCAGTTCCCCCATTGAGTTCTCAAGAGTCTCAGTCATTGTGTTTAAGAGGTCTATTTTCTTTTTCAAAGATGCACAGAAATTCCTGCTCTCTCCCTGATTTGATTTCGAAACTGCAAACCCCTTTTTGATTTCTTCTGAGAGGGTGTGAACCATGGCTTCCATGGGCACAGATCAAATCCCTGTGGAATTGCCCAAAGCTAGCCCATCTGTATCCAGCTTGATCCCACCGCTTTGAGAATGTGTGTTTGGACCCTCTGGTACTACTTTTTTGCCCTTCGCATCTGTGGAAGCCTGCCCCTGACTGCTTGCAAGGTTTGATAGGGGAGAACCCCCTTTGGCAGCCATTTATAATAGGCTGCTCCACTGACCCCTTTCTAATCACCTCTGCCTGTCTTTTGATATCCATAACAAAAGGTTGGACCTTGAAGTAGAACCTTAGGAGGAGGGTGAGTTTTAAATTATGATCTTCCAATTTTTTCCTCCTCCCTGGTCAAAAAGGAAGATCATCCTGGAGCCATTCTGAAGTCATTCGATGACTTCAGCCAGGCTATTCCTGCAATTATCTGGGGACGTCATCCCAAACCATCCTGAAGTATGCCTATAGGGGGAAATATTTAAATGAGATGACTCTTACTGTAATCACAAAAACTACTCTAGGATGGTGTTCTGATGACTTCCACTGGCAGGGAGTGATTACCTTTTACAACTCCACGAATACTAATTGCCAACTTTGGGATGAGTGTGAATTACTCCAGGATGGGCTCCAGACAATTTAAGGATGATTGTGGATTATTCCTGGATGATCCTATCACCACTTTAGGATGGAAGTTGATTACTCTGGAATGATACCATGATAGTTTCAGGATGAGTGTGGATTACTCCAGGATGATTTAATGATAACTCCAAAATTAGCATAGATTATTTAGGACAACTACAGAATGAGCGTGGATTACTAGACAATGACATAAGGTCTTTAAGATGGTTATGAGATACTCTTGCAGGATTTTATGCCAATGGCAGACAAGTGTAGATAGCTCCCAGGTGATTTAATGAATAAATCAGTGGCTGTGGATCTCTAATAAATCATTACGGGCTGAATTACACCTTAAAATTTCCATGTTACAAGCACATTAGCTGATTGCCAGTATTCCCTTGCAGGGTCCCACTATTAGTTTAGGAAAATGGATGTGCTGTTAGGTAAATATTTAGAGGATCACCTCCTCAATGAACCTTCCTGTCAAAAACAAGCCTCTTGAATGCAATATGCCTTCTTTATACAATACCATGAATTATTTGCAATTCCATGAGTTCTAAAGTAAGACCTAGATTTATAAAAGTGTCACTTAACGCAGCTCAACACCCAAATTTGCTGCGTTGCATCACAGGGTGAGAGCAGGAAAGTGCCATGTCTACCCCTCTCCCTTGCAACACTGCACCATTAGGCAGTCGAGCACCATGCACACACATTTGCACTATGGTGCAAAGGTGTCTGCGAGAGTCTAGCTTTGGTTTTGTCCTGCTATGCCTAGAAAAACCTACAAGTGTTTCCCATTGTGGATGAGTGTTGTAACAAATACCAATTTGCTCTGGTTTATAAATCCTGAAAAGATTTTGCATCAAGTCCGCATTATAAAACTTAAGCAAACCAAAAACAAAACTTCCATAAATCTGGTCCCAATAATAAGATCAATATTCTCCTACTCTGGAAAGATTACTTTTTAAACTCTACGGTGAGATGCGGGCACTGTACAAAATAAATCTCAGAAACATTCCTTTTGGCTAGCTTTGTGCTGTAGAAATACCATATGCATACAAAAGTAGTGGCTTCAACAATGTTATACTTTGCATTCAGATAAGATTAACAACTTGTGCAGCTACTCTCATACTTCTGACTCACTGGGACTTGCCTTACTTTGAGGTACAGAGCATTATCTGAAGCTGTTTAATGTGGTGACCAGTGACAAAAGACTGAAAAATAGTGATAGTTAAATGAAAAAGCACCAAAGGGGATGCGTTAACATGTAATTTTATTGATCTAAAACACACCTTTGGCCCCATAGGAGCCAGGATACTGAACAAGAGAACATAAAGAAAGTCCAGGACACTCTTCAAGAGGGGAAAAAAATGTCAGAATACTACAAAAATAACAAAAGGCTTAATGAAAGCCAGCAACTTCAATGTTTGTTTTTAGATTCAGAGTTGTCTTTAGTCCTCTTCCAGTATTGCAAATCTTTATAGCCAGCTTCCTTCTCATAGTTCTGTTGTCCAGTGATGGCCAGCCTTCATCCCTGCACATATACTTCATAGAGTCTGGAGGAAAAAGAAATTAACATACATCAGTATCATGTTGACACCACTATTTTAGGTTTTTAATAGGACTGGGATGCCTTTAAAATGGTCCAATCCTTTTATTTCATATAGTGTGCCCGATGAGATATGGTTACAAGGGATCATAAGTTTAACATTAAGGTTACTTGGTCAAAGAGGTAATGGTGAGAGCAAGGGATTGATGAAGAGGTGGGCAGGAGGTTAAGAAAGAAGACTCACCTGTCCAAGTGAAGAAACCGCCGCTGTTCACCAGACGCTGTCACGCTTCCTCTGCAAACAGAAAGCAATCAATACCAGATTTCATTTACAAAACCACAATGGAGGCAGCCATGTTGAGCCTGAACTCTACCTACAGTATACATATTTGGAAACCAGTCTAAAAAATTACCATACTGACCAGGGTTCAAACATTTTTGTAATTCTGAATCTCAATGCACAGCCATGGTTTCAGTGGCTTTCACATGGCCAATTGATGGCGCAGGTCAGAAACAGACGTCTAAGACATCCTGAGACAGGACAGAGATATCCTGTGTGTTCTTTTCCAGCTTGGGGAAGTGACAAGTTCGGCATTTAACAGTTGAATGATTCAATGTTGTCCTTCTACAGTTGCATGACTGTGGCACCAAGCCCCTTAACCACTCATTCAAACAAATATGCCTCGGGAAATACTATCAGGGCAGAGAGATAGCTTTCCAGGATACCAGTGATCTATATGTTCCATAAATATCAAAGCATTTCAAATTTGTTGAACCAGGATCCATTCTACATCCTCCTTTCAGCATCTAAAACAGGTAAAACTGAAGATGGCCATAATCTATGACACAAAAGCTGGTTCACAAAAAACAAGGCCCTAAACACCCAGCATTAGACAGAAGAAGGCTCAAGGAGAGCAAGGTGGGGGCATTGTCAGTCACTCCCGCTCCTATTGCAGACAGGGAGCTGGATGGAGTCAAGTGCGGATAAATTGGTCAGTCACAGATCTGACTAGCATTTCCTGCACTCCCTTGGTGTTGTCGACTTACCTGCTCGGGTCCTGTTGTCCTGCAGTCGGGAATTCGTGGTACCTTGATTGGACGTCTCTGACATGTTACGGCTCCGACACGCGGGTCTTCCACTTACAGGTCGTTGATCTCTTCTTCCGGGTACCTGTCCGCATCCATGTTCCCTCGCCGGAGGTACCTGCTTGTGTAGCTCTGTTTCTTCACGCCGGAGTTTCTTCAGCCTCTCGTCCTGTACAGAATACAATTAGAGAAGAAAGATATATTTAACCAAAGCATCCTCGTCTATCAGGTATATGGTAGGATGATGATGTTATATATGGTTAGAAGGACATCGTTACTTATCTGATCCACGGAGAGTAGAAAAACTGTTATTCTTTTGTTTCCCTTATTTAACACGGGCTGGATATAAAGAGAAAATAGATGTAAGTTAGTTTGCTGATTTCTTAAGTAGACGCTATATTCTTATCTGACCCAGCAACTTGTGTAGCGTTTAGGGGGACAGTTGTAGAGTGAAGTGGTATATAGTAGAGTGGCGTACAATACATTGGCATGGAGTCCAGGGGCCTAGAGTGGGGAGTTGAGGGGTGTTGAGAGCAGTAGTAGCAGAGTGGTGGTGTCATGGATCAGTGGTGTCCAGTGGTAACACAGAGTAGTGGTGTTGAGTAGAGTGGTGAAGTGTAGAGTGAAGAGGACTGGCATAGAGTTGTAGTGCAAACTTAATCTACCCTCCTTCTGAGACTGGTAAATGGAGAAATATGAAAGAGTAATAGTACCAACTGTAACTGTAGAGAGGGGATACAGTGGATATTTAGGATGGAGAACACATTCAGAGGGTGGAACGAGAGTGACAATGAATGTACAATGGAAAGAATACATGAAGGTAAAGGAAAACGCAAGTGCAAGTTGTAGAGTGTTTAGAGTGCACGTACAGGACAAATAGAGGATGTACACGGCAGAGAGCAAACGTGAACTTGAGGAGGGAGCTGAGCGGATACGCAGGTTGGCATGCAGATATCGGAGGGAAGAGTACAGAATGTGGTGGGCAGGGAGCAAGTACTGGGTGAGGAGCACATTTGGAGGGCAAATGGAGAGGGTGGAGACCAGAAGGGGCAGCAAGAAAGTATATATGGACAGGAGAGCCAATGTAATAAGCAAATGTAGAGGGTGGAGAGTTAATGTCAAGCATGAGGATAGGAAAGAATGGATGTAGAGAGCAGATGTACATGGTGGAGAGTGGAAGTGGGAGTTGGGGAGTGGATACAGAGGGCTTTGAATGGATGTAAAGGGTGGAGAACAGATATAGAGAGCGGATTTAAAGAGTGGAAAATGGATGTATTATTGAAAGTGCATGTGAAGATCACATATGGAGGGTGAAGAGAAAGTTTAGAAAGCGGATATTCAGCCTAGAGAGCACAGGTAGCGTACAAGGTAAAGCAGATAACGGGGGTAAAAGCAGCTATACAGCACGAGGAGAGGGTTAGGAGAGTGGATGTGCAGTATAGAGAGAGGATGTGAACCACTGAGTGCGGATGTACAGGGTAGAGCCTGCACTGCATTTATTGTATGGGGTGTGGAGAACACTGAGTGGAGAGTGAAAATACAGAGTGGAGAGTGGATAAGCAGGGTGTGCATGGATAGCCTAGAGTGCATATTGCGGATGGAGAGCAGACAAAGGGTGTAAAATCCAAGTGAAAGTCAAGGAATGTATGTCCATTTTGGAGAGTGTATGTACAGGACATATGTACAGGGTGGAGATTGGATGCACACAGTGGACAGTGTAGTGCATATGTATTGCATATGTGAAGGATTAAGAGCAAATTACTGTATGGACTGTGCTCTTGGAGTGTAACTATGTTGGGTGGTGCACACATGGAGTGTAAAATTAGACTTGGTGGGTGGTGAATGTATATGGACGATAGAGAGCCTTTTCAGGAGGCAGATATAGAAGGGGATAGAGAAGGTAGAGGGCAAAGTGGATGCAGCATATAGACCGCAGGAGGCAGTGTTCAGAGAGAAGAGAGTAACTGCAGAGAGTGGATGTGGAAAGGAGAAGTATATGATATACAGTGCAGGTGGGACTTGGAGATGAGAACAATGGATGTACACTGGAAGGAGCATATGAATGGTGCACACAGATGGCAGAGATCACACATGGAAGTACAGGGTAAAGTGGATCATCAAAGCTGAAAGCAAGTACCCAGGGTGGTGACAGGAGAGTGGATAAGCAATGGAGACAGAGAATACGGGCAGGAGAGTGTTGGTACACAGGAATGAGAGAGGAGCTACAACTTGCACAGTTGATATAGTGAAGTCAATTGGAAAACTGATATCGATAGTGGGTGAGGACCGTGGACATATAGGGTCTTTTACTGCTGCGGCCCTTTACCTCGCACTCCAGAAATGTGCATGAGTCAGAACCTACCTCAGAATCTTGTACAGACCCTTGTGAAGGGAAATGGAGACCCTTCCTCCTACTACTACTGGCAGCCTTCCCCCTCGTGAATTCCTGCTTTCTCCCCGTAGCTGAGGGTTTGGGCAGTTTCAGTAAACCCCCTTACCCCCTTTACCGTTCTCTGCCGATACCAGGCTCTGGGGGTCCTCAGGAGCCTGTTGGGATGTTTTCAGGAGCTGTCTTTGGGCTTCCTGGGGCGCCTCCGTCTTGCTGTCTTGACTACTCTGACCCCCTTCCTCCTGGGCAGAGCAGACAGAATGTGTGCTGCTGCTGCTCACCCAGCCCCGGAAAAGACCGCGCGCTGCTGCTCATCGGCTCCTCCTCAGCGCCAGGGCGGCCGCTTCCCAGCTGGAGTTCACTGATAAAACAGCCAAAACCGCCGAGGCATTCGAGACAACTTGGCTCTTACCCGAAAGAAGGTACAACTTATTTGCAGGTGGGGGGCACTCAAGTTTATGGTCCATTCATTTTTGATAAATAAGAAAAAAAGCGGCTATTTTCATGTAAATATAGGCACGGGTGCCTCCGGCGTGCAAGCGACCGGCCCAGGCAACGGCCGCAATGTTCTCCCCTAACGCCCAATCGCCCAAAAATGATGAGTTTAATTGTATTAATAGTATTTTACGACTGCAAAGACTGCTCACTCAGGGGAGACCCACACATAAATAGGTAGGCCTGTTCTATCTTTTTATGTGCAGAGTTCCACAGAGTACCCGCAGTAAAATTACTATTAGTAAAATTAAACTTGTGGTTTGTGAATACCCCAAAAAATAGTAAACGTACACAAAATATTTCAGCTGATATAACATCCTCAAACAGGAGCGTATCAGCAACGGCATGTAAAATGGCTGCCACAAGTGCCCAAAGTGAGGATCACTCTGCGTCGCCTCCGAGAAAGAAGGGATTTTTACTGAGAGCTGCTGAAGGGGGCACAACAGATTGGGACTGTATTTGAGTATATATCTTATTAAGTGTACTCCCACACTGCCTTTACTAGTTGCACCCAAAGATCAAGAGTAGGATGTGCTGAATGACTGTAGTGTGAAAACGTGATGTGCGTTATATTACATCATTGAATATTTGTATATCACAGTGTCCTAAATTACTTCTTGGCGCTTGAAGGATATCTTGTTATGTTCCCATCAGATCACATCTACTCGCCAAAAAAAGCGCTTTGAGGCCTCGTCAGGGGTAGTAAGCGCTATATAAATGCAATTACAATACAATACAATACAATACATCACATCCAGGTTTTCCCATACTATCCAGCTGAAACAGAATCACACCATTTCAATCAAAGTGATCAAAAACTAATGTCTACTTATGTTATTATTTCTTGTTAATGTTCCAAGTATTTGCGTGTACGTTTTTTTTATTTAATATCATGCAGTTCCACGTGCTCATGTTGGGAGGCTTTTCCTCAACTCCACTTACCCACACAGGAAACCAAACCAGATACCCTTAGTAAAGCATTGCAAATGTGATAACAAACTTAAAGTATGTGAGAAAGCCTTGTGGTATTCTTTACAGTGAAGCTGAAATGGTGCTAAATCAGAGCCAGATGGATCCCAAGAGCTATTTTAGGGATTTGCAGTATTTCAGTAATTCTTTTTGTAACCAAAGATTGTGCTTCCATATATGTTCGGAGTCAAGACCAAGAATGCGTATTTTTAACATTTTGCAGCTTAATACCCAATGTGGCAGAAAAATCACAAAAATCTACATAGTTAAGAATGATAACACATCAGCCCTAGTGCCAGGTGCTTCGGAAGGCAGAATCAATGGGTGCATGCCAAAAACAGCCCAGAATTTGTACTTTCAGGCAATGATCCATTTATTACCATTATGATTGAAAAGGAGGAAATGTTCAATAATGAGCACAGCTAAATTGTTTCAATACATGCGTTTATTCTTTAAAGTGCACTTGAATTGGTGTTGTCTTTATATCTAAGCTGCATGGTGACTGCCTTTAAAGCTCATCCAGGAGTCGTACAGGTGGGCAGGCGTTGATGCTTCCTGTTTACCAAAATATCTTGTTTTCACCATTTTGGACCTTTTTTTTTAACCTTTGGCTTATCCCATTATAATTGGTGCTGGAATATAGTGGAAATTAGTCAGATTTTAGTTTGAGGGGGTCCGATGCATTCAGTGTGTACATCCGAGCACCAGTCTGCATGGCGGAGTTTATGGGGAACCTTTTTTAGTTCGAGCCTGGGCAGCGCATGCACTGCTGCATGCTGTATTGGAGTAAAGAATTGAAGCCCCGCCCACCCTCCGTCCATATTTGTCATTGGCATGTGTCATTGCCCTTCATAAATGCTGGCTTCTGATTCTTTAATAGGTTTGTTAGTCCCTCCTTAGTACCGCCTTGTCTTCATATGTAACCTCCAATGAGGACTCGCCCTCTTACTTCGGTTATTACACGGTATGTCTTTTTTAGTCTGTAAGCGTTACAACAAACAAATGATGGACGGAATGCTGACAATGCAGACATTCTCCCCCAGTCAAGAGATCTGGGTTGAATCCATCGTTCTTTTGCCCACTACGCCACCCCAGTTTAGACATGGCCATATACAAATCAGTCTTGACCCTGTGCCTCATGGGAACAGTCCAGCCCGAACTGCCAAGCCATGTCTTCCCTGGACCGGAATCAAGCATCCTAGGACCAGTTTCTGGCTATCAGCCGTCATCAGCCAGGATAGCTTGACTCCAGTGGCGCAGTGAGCACGGGTCCCACGTCTGGGAATACCCATCCCACTTAGGGCGAAAAGCGTTACAACAAACAAATGATGGACGGAATGCTGACAATGCAGACATTCTCCCCCAGTCAAGAGATCTGGGTTAAATCCATCGTTCTTTTGCCCACTACGCCACCCCAGTTTAGACATGGCCATATGCAAATCAGTCTTGACCCTGTGCCTCATGAGAACAGTCCAGCCCGAACTGCCAAGCCATGTCTTCCCTGGACCGGAATCAAGCATCCTAGGACCGGTTTCTGGCTATCAGCTGTCATCAGCCAGGATAGCTTGACTCCAGTGGCGCAGTGAGCACAGGTCCCACGTCTGGGAATACCCATCCCACTTAGGGCGAAAAGCGTTACAACAAACAAATGATGGACGGAATGCTGACAATGCAGACATTCTCCCCCAGTCAAGAGTTCTGGGTTAAATCCATCGTTCTTTTGCCCACTACGCCACCCCAGTTTAGACATGGTCATATGCAAATCAGTCTTGACCCTGTGCCTTATGGCAACAGTCCAGCCCGAACTGCCAAGCCATGTCTTCCCTGGACCGGAATCAAGCATCCTAGGACCGGTTTCTGGCTATCAGCCGTCATCAGCCAGGATAGCTTGACTCCAGTGGCGCAGTGAGCACGGGTCCCACGTCTGGGAATACCCATCCGACTTAGGGCGAAAAGCGTTACAACAAACAAATGATGGACGGAATGCTGACAATGCAGACATTCTCCCCCAGTCAAGAGATCTGGGTTAAATCCATCGTTCTTTTGCCCACTACGCCACCCCAGTTTAGACATGGCCATAGGCAAATCAGTCTTGACCCTGTGCCTCATGGGAACAGTCCAGCCCGAACTGCCAAGCCATGTCTTCCCTGGACCGGAATCAAGCATCCTAGGACCGGTTTCTGGCTATCAGCCGTCATCAGCCAGGATAGCTTGACTCCAGTGGCGCAGTGAGCACGGGTCCCACGTCTGGGAATACCCATCCCACTTAGGGCGAAAAGCGTTACAACAAACAAATGATGGACGGAATGCTGACAATGCAGACATTCTCCCCCAGTCAAGAGATCTGGGTTAAATCCATCGTTCTTTTGCCCACTACGCCACCCCAGTTCAGACATGGCCATATGCAAATCAGTCTTGACCCTGTGCCTCATGGGAACAGTCCAGCCCGAACTGCCAAGCCATGTCTTCCCTGGACCGGAATCAAGCATCCTAGGACCGGTTTCTGGCTATCAGCCGTCCTCAGCCAGGATAGCTTGACTCCAGTGGTGCAGTGAGCACGGGTCCCACATCTGGGAATACCCATCCCACTTAGGGCGAAAAGCGTTACAACAAACAAATGATGGACGGAATGCTGACAATGCAGACATTCTCCCCCAGTCAAGAGATCTGGGTTAAATCCATTGTTCTTTTGCCCACTACACCACCCCAGTTTAGACATGGCCATATGCAAATAAGACTTGACCCTGTGCCTCATGGGAACAGTCCAGCCCGAACTGCCAAGCCATGTCTTCCCTGGACCGGAATCAAGCATCCTAGGACCGGTTTCTGGCTATCAGCCGTCATCAGCCAGGATAGCTTGACTCCAGTGAGGCAGTGAGCACGGGTCCCACGTCTGGGAATACCCATCCCACTTAGGGAGAAAAGCGTTACAACAAACAAATGATGGACGTAATGCTGACAATGCAGACATTCTTCCCCAGTCAAGAGATCTGGGTTAAATCCATTGTTCTTTTGCCCACTACGCCACCCCAGTTTAGACATGGCCATATGCAAATCAGTCTTGACCCTGTGCCTCATGGGAACAGTCCAGCCCGAGCTGCCAAGCCATGTCTTCCCTGGACCGGAATCAAGCATCCTAGGACCGGTTTCTGGCTATCAGCCGTCATCAGCCAGGATAGCTTGACTCCAGTAGCGCAGTGAGCACGGGTCCTACGTCTGGGAATACCCATCCCACTTAGAGCGAAAAGCGTTACAACAAACAAATGATGGATGGAATGCTGACAATGCAGACATTCTGCCCCAGTCAAGAGATCTGGGTAAAATCCATCGTTCTTTTGCCCACTACGCCACCCCAGTTTAGACATGGCCATATGCAAATCAGTCTTGACCCTGTGCCTCATGGGAACAGTCCAGCCCGAACTGCCAAGCCATGTCTTCCCTGGACCGGAATCAAGCATCCTAGGACCGGTTTCTGGCTATCAGCCGTCATCAGCCAGTATAGCTTGACTCCAGTGGCGCAGTGAGCACGGGTCCCACGTCTGGGAATACCCATCCCACTTAGGGCGAAAAGCGTTACAACAAACAATTGATGGATGGAATGCTGACAATGCAGACATTCTCCCCCAGTCACGAGATCTGGGTTAAATCCATCGTTCATTTGCCCACTACGCCATCCCAGTTTAGACATGGCCATATGCAAATCAGTCTTGACCCTGTGCCTCATGGGAACAGTCCAGCCCGAACTGCCAAGCCATGTCTTCCCTGGACCGGAATCAAGCATCCTAGGACCGGTTTCTGGCTATCAGCCGTCATCAGCCAGGATAGCTTGACTCCAGTGGCGCAGTGAGCACGGGTCCCACGTCTGGGAATACCCATCCCACTTAGGGCGAAAAGCGTTACAACAAACAAATGATGGACGGAATGCTGACAATGCAGACATTCTCCCCCAGTCAAAGAACGATGGATTTAACCCAGATCTCTTGACTGGGGGAGAATGTATGCATTGTCAGCATTCCGTCCATCATTTGTTTGTTGTAACGCTTTTCGCCCTAAGTGGGATGGGTATTCCCAGACGTGGGACCCGTGCTCACTACGCCACTGGAGTCAAGCTATCCTGGCTGATGACGGCTGATAGCCAGAAACCGGTCCTAGGATGCTTTATTCCGGTCCAGGGAAGACATGGCTTGGCAGTTCGGACTGGACTGTACCCTTGAGGCACAGGGTCAAGACTGATTTGCATATGGCCATGTCTGAACTGGGGTGGTGTAGTGGGCAAAAGAACGATGGATTTAACCCAGATCTCTTGACTGGGGGAGAATGTATGCATTGTCAGCATTCCGTCCATCATTTGGTTGTTGTAACGCTTTTCGCCCTAAGTGGGATGGGTATTCCCAGACGTGGGACCCGTGCTCACTACGCCACTGGAGTCAAGCTATCCTGGCTGATGACGGCTGATAGCCAGAAACCGGTCCTAGGATGCTTGATTCCGGTCCAGGGAAGACATGGCTTGGCAGTTCGGGCTGGACTGTTCCCATGAGGCACAGGGTCAAGACTGATTTGCATATGGCCATGTCTGAACTGGGGTGGTGTAGCGGGCAAAAGAACGATGGATTTAACCCAGATCTCTTGACTGGGGGAGAATGTATGCATTGTCAGCATTCCGTCCATCATTTGTTTGTTGTAACGCTTTTCGCCCTAAGTGGGATGGGTATTCCCAGACGTGGGACCCGTGCTCACTATGCCACTGGAGTCAAGCTATCCTGGCTGATGACGGCTGATAGCCAGAAACCGGTCCTAGGATGCTTGATTCCGGTCCAGGGAAGACATGGCTTGGCAGTTCGGGCTGGACTGTTCCCATGAGGCACAGGGTCAAGACTGATTTGCATATGGCCATGTCTGAACTGGGGTGGTGTAGTGGGCAAAAGAACGATGGATTTAACCCAGATCTCTTGACTGGGGGAGAATGTATGCATTGTCAGCATTCCGTCCAGCATTTGGTTGTTGTAACGCTTTTCGCCCTAAGTGGGATGGGTATTCCCAGACGTGGGACCCATGCTCACTACGCCACTGAAGTCAAGCTATCCTGGCTGATGACGGCTGATAGCCAGAAACCGGTCCTAGGATGCTTGATTTCGGTCCAGGGAAGACATGGCTTGGCAGTTCGGGCTGGACTGTTCCCATGAGGCACAGGGTCAAGACTGATTTGCATATGGCCATGTCTGAACTGGGGTGGTGTAGTGGGCAAAAGAACGATGGATTTAACCCAGATCTCTTGACTGGGGGAGAATGTATGCATTGTCAGCATTCCGTCCATCATTTGTTTGTTGTAACGCTTTTTTAGTCTGTAAGCACTATTTTCTTTAAATAGTTTCTCCTACTGCAGGCACGACATGCTTTCCTGCAACATTCAGCCCATCATGCGTACGTTTACTTTTCGAGCAGCCCAGGATTATGGAGGCTGCTTTTTTGAATAGGTCTCACATTTACAGGAGTTTGAGCTATTGGCATTGTAAATTACAATGCCTTTTATTTATTTGTTAATTATCAAAACAGATAAATAAAAGGCATTGTCATTTACAATGACAGTAGCTTAAACTCTCGCAAATGCGAGACCTATTGCACTGCAAACGCTTGCTTGCATTTTAGAAGCAGGTGTTTAGGGACGAAGCACCTTGCCACCAGACTTATCACCCCATCAGGGGAAATGTAGAGACCGTCAACAACTCCGGGCTGGCATTTGCACCAAAATTGGCTATAGGAGGAGCATGATCAGAACCTCAACCCAGAAAAGGTATGGACTCCACTTTTCCTGAAGAATTCCAATGAGAATGAAATACGTGGGAGAGCAAGATGGCACTCGTGTAACTTTCAGCCACACTGCCACCCACACGCTGTAAGGGAAATCGGCCCTTGACTATACTGCCTGGACCACGCCTGTAGTCTCATATGGCTATGAAATCAGCTGTAGGACGCCGCTACCATTTCTCTGAGACTTCTGCTATCCGCAATTTCAGGTGCTGGCCGCGGACCTGTTTTTCTACACGGAGAGCCTGTGCCTCATTTGGACTGCTGGCTGTGCCCGTTTTTTTCATGAGCTATTCACTGCTGGCTGCAAGCACAGTTGTTCCGGGTTTTGCTGCAGCTCGACTCCGCCACAACCTGAAGATGGCCTCTCGCAGAGCCGAGGAGCTAAGCCAAAGACTGCTGCAGGCAACATCAACGCTCCTCTCATCGCTGGACACAGAGGCGCAGAGGGACCAGCACAGGAGCCGGCCCCGAAAGGTAAAAGGGAGACGGGCACGCCTAAAAAAAATACGGGGAGACTAGGAGGAAGCGGTGACCCCAAGGAGAGTTTAAACCCACAGCCCTCAATTGGCAAAATGTTTGCTACTATCAAAACCCCGGCCCCCAAAAGTCAAACCATGCTTACAACATCGGTAGGGGAAACATGCGGTGTTATAGCTGGTGGCACTCTAATACAACCAGAAGTGCAAGCTGTACAAGCTATTCAAGGGACTCAAGGGATTACCCCTAGTGGGAACTGAGGGATTAGGGTTTGCTATTGACTCCCGGAACTCCGAAGTTCCCTCTCAAGCTCTCACAGGGGATAATAATGATGAATCAATGTCCACCATGTCTAAAACAACAGGAGACTTGGCCTTCGAAAACTCAGAGGGGGGGCTACCGGCCTGATAAATGTTGTCCTAGATGTCAATAGCTTTCCGGTGACGCTATGCCCCCATTCTGCTGACTCTATTGGGGAACCCTTTTTCTCGGTTTCAGATGGCTCTGATTTAGCGGATGAAGAATGCTCTTCCAGTTCAGCTGATGGGGCACTTTTGGACTTTAATGGTAAAAGCCTTACCAATGAAACTGGGACTGTGCAGCGCTTGAAGGGCGGGCGTAGTAACGCGAAACGGCACAGCCAGTTGAAATGGGACTATTCTGACTCTCATGTTGCTCTGTCCTTCGGGGAAGAGCCCGCTATAAATCCTGAGCAATCAGGAGTTCCTGGATGCCCTTCTGGTGGTACTACCGAAAAACTCTCGCTGATGGCCATACTAGCCTCAATCAAACAATTTCAAGAGGAGGTTAGATCCGATAGTCGGCTTGCTAAGGGGGCTACCAAGAAGCTACAGGGGGGCATGAGGAAGTTGAATAAAGTTTGCTCGGATGCAGGGGATCGGGTCACCCAGGCCAAAAACCACATGGAAAGCGTGGAAACAGAGGTTGCTGCCCTAAAGGAATTTGGCTCATCTCAAAGTACCCTTATGACGGACGTGATGTGGAAGCCGGAAGTTCAGGAGAACCGTCAGCGCCGGAACAATCTCCGCCTCCTAGGGATTCCCAGAGGGGTAGAAGATGACGATCCGCGGCACTATATAGTGAAGCTACTCCGGGGGGCTTTTCCGGATCATCCTGAATGGAATTGGGACCATGAAGTACAGCGTGCTCATCGCTTCCCTCTTAACTTGAAAAAACTATACGAGGGCAGTAATAACAGTGGAGAAATGCCCAGGGCCTTCCTCGTGTTTTTTGGAAACTTTCTATTAAGACAGTTAGTCTATGATCAGGCCCGACCTAACTTTCTTAAGTGCTTTGAAGGGGTGTCTTTTTTTGCAAAGCCTGATTTTCGCCACTCCACGGTGGAGCGGAGGTGGCGTCTCCATCAGCTCTTTGTACCCTTTCAAGAGCAGGGAGCTCAAGTTTTTTTAATGAACCCGGCTACATTGAAAATGATTGTAAATGGGTCAACTCGCACTTTCACCTCTGAAATCAAAGCCCAAGAGTACCTTGATGAGATAAAATCTAGTAAATGATAATAATAATAAATTAAAGGTATCATAAATAGGGTGCACATAATCCTAGGGACTTGCAAAAGGCCTTGTTAGAAATGGCTTTCTTAAGACAACCCCTATAAGGGTATGGAGGGCATTGGTTTTTTAGGGCTGGTAATTGCATTTGGTCATAGTTTAGATCTCAGGTTCTTCTATTTCTTTGGGCTGTCTGCCTGCTCTTTGGGCCAAAATACCTGCTTTTTTTTGGTATGTGTAAACAAGGCGGGGCTGGGTGGCAGGGATTTACCACGAGCAGCCATCACTCAGGTTATCCCTGATTGCTCTAAAATAGGGTGGGAGGAGGGCAGGTAGGTGCTGTGTCGAGGGGGGGGACCTTTACATTAATTTAGCCACTTATATTTCTTGTGTTTTACCTGGGTATTCGTGCCAGGAAAAAAAAAGAAAAGGAAAAAAGCAAATAATGAGTATGGAAATTTGAAAAAAGAAACAAGAAAGCATATTTCTAGTTGAATGTTTTAATGTAGACAATGCCAAAGATAGTCAAGAGTTGTGGACAATCAATGCAGCTTTACGTAGAAAAATTTAGATATGTTGAGGAATCAGAAGTTTCTGCTGTTTCTGCTGTTTTTCATTTACGCGTAAAACTTCTTCTTGACCATGGCATCTAATTTCAGATGCATCAGTGTTAATATCTGCAGCTTAAGTGATGCCCGGAATAGGCAGAAGGTGACCCAGGGGCTGCATCTACTGGTGGCCGACGTAGTCTGCCTCCAGGAAATGCATATTGAGGGCTCACAGTTACATCTTTAAGATACACTTGGAATCAAATTAGTTGGGGGGACATCCCAAGGGGCACGGGTAAGAGGGGTGGGGGTTTTAGCACAGAGCAGATCCTCACTACAGCCCATTCATACCAAGGCTGATCCCCGTGGAAGATGGGTTTTGGCTGAATGCCAGCTATCCTCAGGCTTTTCACTCACCATATGCTTTGTTTATGGGTGCACTGTGGATGATACTGAAGTATTCAACTGGCTTAATAACGAACTAGCTCACTGGCCCCTTCCTGTGATCCTTAATGGGGATTTTAATATCAACCTATCCAGTGACTGGGGGGGGGGAGTAACCAGTGGAGATACACAGGTCGAAAACCTAAGGTATTTCAAGCTATTAGGAATTTAATGGATACACATGAGCTCATTGTTGTTTGGGCCTATCTGAAACCGAACCAGCCTGGTTATACTTACTACTCTGTCCCCATCTTTCTTTAGCAAGGCTGGATTATTTCTTTGTTTCATCTTCTCTGATAGGCAAATGTGATATTGATATTGCTCCTTGCTTTTTGTCGGATCACAACCCACTTATTTTAAACATAACAGGGTTAGCCTCTCGCAAAGAAGTCTCGTCTTGGAGCTTTGAAAGAGCGCTTCTTTATGATATTGGGTACCAGATTTACATGAGCACATGGATCGAGAAATTTCTGGCTGAAAATACTGGGTCTGCCCCCATAATGGTTGTCTGGGACACACTGAAAGCATGTGTCAGAGGGGAAACCCTACAATTCTCTGTAAGGAAAAATAAACAGCAAAAAAAACAAATCTTGGAGCTCCAGGGAGAGCTCGCAAATGCTGAAAAGAAGTTAACTGAAGCATTCCAAAAGGTTGCTGATATAGAACCTGCACAGTTAGATGCTTCGGGCATAAGGGCTAAAATTGGTATGATTTTGACCGAGAAAGCCGCTGCTAAATGGGCTGCCTCAAGAAAAAAAGATGTATGAATGTAGCAAGCTTATCGGCCATCAGTTAGCCGTTAGAACAGGCAACAAGTAACCCTTAATGAAATACAGACAATACAGACGTCCTCAGGGGAAACTACAAGCGACCCCAATAAGGTTCGACTAACCGTTCACGAATTCTATCAGAAATTATATTCTGAAGAAGTAGTTAGACCACAAGAACCGATGGGGAAAACGATGGATAATTACCTACAAACACTTTCTTTAACACAACTTAGTCCTGCAGATCATGACTTATTAGAAGATCCAACTTCTCCAGAAGAAGTTACCACGGCTTTATTTAAGCTGCCTGATGGCAAAGCGGCCGGGCCTGATTGTATTCCTGTGGAATTTTATAAGATCTTTTTTCCACAATTAAAAGATTTATTTATGACTCTAATCGAGTTAATCTTCAATGGAGCTTCTCCACCTGCATCTTGGGCAATAGCGAAAGTTGTTATTTTTCCCAAGAAAGATAAATCACCCTAACAAATGGGCTCTTATCGCCCAATCACTCTCATTAATGGGGATTCCAAAATGTATGCTAAGATCTTATTTACCAGATTATCCTCTATCATCGAACACCTGGTCTCTAAATGGCAGCATGGGTTCATCCCTGAGAGAGGAACAATCAATCATATTTGTCGAACCATTACTTAGTTCAACGCTGCTCAAACTACAGGAGACCCGATCGCGTTAATACTGCTTGATGCTGAAAAAGCATTCGATCGGGTCTCCTGGCAGTTTTTGTAGAGGGTCATGGGAAAGATGCACTTTGGGCCTAAAGCCATTCAAACAATAAAAGCCCTTTACTGCAGCCCTACAGCTAGTCTATTGATGGGCAATCCACCGAGCAGATTGTGATTTCATGAGGGACACGGCAGGGTTGTCCCTGCTCCCCCTTGCTTTTTGCCTTACATATTGATCCCTTAATAAATAGACTTCAAAAGAACCCAGATATCAGGGCTATCAATAGATTCATCCTAGAAACAAAAATGATGGCGTATGCCGATGATCTGGCCCTGGTGACTTCTGATCTGGAAAAAGCCATAATAGCTATCGAATTAGAAGCTCAAGAATTTGGAAAGATATCTGGTTATGCCCTAAACAGAGACAAAACCCAAATATTATTAACGAGAAAATGAAATGGACTGACAAGAGAGTCCTCGCCAGGGCAAAATATTTGGGTGTAAGCATAGCTGCAGACACCAATTCAATTGTCTCAGAAAACTTGATCCCCTTGGCCGCAGAAACAAAAAAAGCATTGACTAGGTTGAACAACTTGCATCTGACTATAGTGGGATGTTGCAACGTGTTAAAAATGATATTCTTTCCAAAGTTGCTCTATTTTTTTTAGAGCTATTACCTTGGAGTTCTCAAATGTACTATTGCAGAAATTTGAACGTCTCTATTCTCAATTTATCTAGGCATAGTCCCAACCCAGAAGAGCGCTTAGGTTTTTATCCCTTCCTCGAGACGGGGTGGGTTGGGCACTCCCTAACATAAGATTATATTATTGGGCTACAGTTTTGCAAAACTGTTCTATACTGCTACAAGAACAACCTTTGACCACAACAATGCCACTCCCGTTTCCGTTTGAATTATTGCTTGGACCAGAGGCCTGGGGATGCTTGTGGCATCAGGTGGAATATGGCTATTATAAAAAGGTCAGATTTAAGTCTTTGATGGGTACATTTAAGGTTTTTACCTCTGTCCAGAAACTTTTAGGCCTAGGTAGGCTGATTTGTTATACCCCCATCAACCACAACCCTAATCTGCCCACTATTTTCGGGAGATCTTATTTTCAAAACTGGCTTAATTCAGGCATCCTTAAGCTAGGGGCCTTTTTTTCAACCGAAGGTATTTTGACCTTCGATGCTCTTACAACCCAATACAACTTGAGCCATAATGAGGCCTTTAAATATCTTGCAATTAAGGATTTTCTGACTCGTAAGATCGGCAGGCCCTCGGGCTTGCTTCAAATGACTTAATTAACAAACTATGTGGATCCCCCATGCCTCGCATCGGACATATTTATTCAACCTTGAAAAACCTTATGCCTGATGATCTGGCCAGAGTCTCTTGTAAATGGCAACAAAGATTAGACACTGCTGACAATGTTTTTAGCCTTGCATTACGTGCTGCTCAGAGCGACCTCCTTTCAGCCAAGCTTCAGGCTCAGTATTTTAAAACAGTTTTTTTCCGTTATCTTACACCAAGCAAAATCGCAAAGTGGGGGACTGGCCAGGGAACGCTATGCCCCAGATGTGCGGAATCTGAAGCAGACTCTTTACATATGTTTGCCTCTTGGGCACAATTGGGGCACCTGATCAACCAAATTCAGAATTTTTTATAAAAGATTCTAAGACAAGATATTCTGCTATCACCCACAACCATCTTGCTGGGTATTCAGGATACTGTAGATAGAAAGAATGGGGGGGCTTTGATATTTGTCGCTATGAGAATGTATAGGTTAAGTATCACATCAGCATGGATTAACCCAAACCATCCATCATTTTCTCAATGGCTAGCCCGTCTTATTGCCACTTGTAATCTTGAGAAAGCCATCTACTCCAAAAAAGGCATACGGGCCAAAAAGAAGGGTTTAACAATATGGGAGCCCCTATCTAGGTGGCTCAATCAGATCAGTGATTAAGGAATTTTTCTGTTGAATGGGCACTATTTATAAATATCACTCTGACACTTAATTTAACCCTTCATAGCACATAGGTTTGAGGCCCCACTGAGCTAATGCTCAATTTCCGTTTATCTGAACTAATGATGATTCTCCCTGCTTGGACAAAGCTAATTCCAATTGGTCATCTAGACTGGTCATTTTTACTTACTTTGTACATATTTGTTTTTTTGAGAGTAGGATATCACAACATGGATAAAGAACTTTGAGATGAGGATGGTTTAGCCTTTCTTCCTCGTAAAATTGAAGCTCTGGGGTATTGAAGAATGATGAGTTATGTTTTTTTTCGATCTGCATTGTCTACTACCTGGCCACAACTGGCTAAAGTCTTTTTAGTCTAATGATAATTTGGGATGGTTGGGTTGTCTGATCTATCTTGCACAATTTTACACAGTGAGCACAGTTCACTTTAACTGCTACTTTGCACATGTTCTGCGCATTACGACTATGGTCTCACAATTGAAGCACTTGCACTTTTTGCATTCTCTTATTCTAGGAATGAGTTTTATTTGCATGTTGCAAATTGGGGAATATGCGATGATCTAAAAATTATTATATATATGAATTATTGTTTTCCTTTTTTTCCTTTTTAAGTGGCTAATATATTTATTGTTTGAACTATTAGAGGGGTGGGGGGAGGGGGCGCTGAGGTGTTTGGTACCATTATGGTTTTCTTTTTTTGCTGTTTGCACTGCTTAAAACAAATAAATAAAAAAGAGAATAAAATATGCATAGAGATAGAGACCTTGTGACTGTGTGAGAGAGAGCTTGAACAGTATTGACCTGTGGAATATTGATAAGAAGACTACAGAAACCAGAATACTTCAGTAGACTAACAGGTGTTTCTAGGAAAGGCCAGTGCTAGAGGGGAAGCGGCGTTTACTTCCCATGCGTTTCTTCGCATGCCGTTAGTACGCGGTCGTTAGTACGACCGCGTTGCTAGTTAGCATACCGTTTGTACGCAATTCGGAAATACGAATTGCAGTAAGGGGGAGAAGGTGTTGGATTTAAAATCCAACACCTTCCCTAGTGTCCGCATAGACTGGAGTTGGAATAGTAAATTATACTATTCCAACATCCAGCACCCCCTTACTGCAATTCGTAGTTCCGAATTGCGTACAAACGGTTTGCTAACTAACAACGCGGTCGTACTAACGACCGCGTAGCAACGGCATGCGAAGTAAACGCATGCGAAAAAAAGGTATATATTCGTGCTAGAGTGCTGATGGATTGTGGTGCCAAAAATATGTTAAGGATACCACAGTCAACCAATTCTAAAATAAGTCAAAGCTGGAGTGGAGTCCCGCAGAGGAGTTGGAGTGGAGCAAACCAAAACTGAATGACTGCTTGAGTCTGACAATTTAGAGTCTACAGAGGCTTCCAACAACTGGAGAATAGTGGGCAAACATGCTAGAGTTCAGAGGAATATCAGAGTATTGAAATTTGGAATAAGTAGTAAAGTAATCACAGAGGACTGGAGAACCTGTGTGCATGGGTTATTCCATATTTTTGTTTATTTTTCTTTTATGCTCCGTCCGGACTATTTGCTCCATGTCTATGTCCTGCTGATACTCCAGACTTTAGGAGATTCGTTAGGTTTTGGATTTGATCCTAATATTGACTCACTTAATTCTTTTCTTTCTTCTACTTTTTCTTCCTTTTTACGTCTCACCTACATAGCACGTGCACTGCGATGCAAGACTTATTATTTGCAATTCAGTGGGCTTACAACACTCCCATAGCATACCATTAGTTGTTATCATTGTCCCTCTCATTTGCAATCTTTCCATGCTACGCCCCTGTTGGCTTACCTTCCTTTCTTGTGTTAGTTCACCATGGAGCATGGACCAAGTACATGTGTTCTTCCTCGTATTTTTGTAATACACTGAATTTTATTAATTTAAAAGAGTTTAATTATCATTCTTGAACGTTCTTCTTCCTTACTTTTAACTTCTTATTTATGGTTTTTTCACCCTATCTATTCAAGCTTTAGTTCTTTACACCCACAACTGTACTACTCCACGCTACTCTGCTCTATCCTACTCCACTTTATGCCACTTCGCTTAACTCTATGCGACTTTACACCACTCCATGCTACGCCACTCTACTATATGCCCCTCCACTCTATGCCACTCTACTCTACTCCACTCTATACCACTCCACTTTACTCTATGCCACTCAACTCTACTTTGTGATATTCAACTCTATACTACTCTACTCCACATGATGCCACTCTATGGCAATCTACACCACTCCAGATGACTCTACGCCACTCCATTCAACACCATTCTACTCTATGCCATTCTACTCTACGCCACTCTACTCTACTTCACGGCACTCTACTCCATGCCACTCAACTCTACGCATCTCTAAGCTACGCTACTCCATTACACTCTACTCTATGCCACTATAAGCCACTCCACTCCGCTGCACGCCACTCTACTCCATGCCATTCTACTCTATGCTGCTCCACTCTACATCAATCCAAGCTATGCCACTATACTCTACACCACTGCAGTTTACCTCACTCTACGCCACCCCGCTCCATGCCACTCCACTCCACTATACCCTAGACCAGTATTCAAGGCATTTATCAAGCAATACTGGGGCGTACGTCTGATAGAATTTCACTGGAGAGCATCCAGTCCAGGAGTCTTCCCTTGCTTCATATTGTCCAGGGAGGCCACCAACTCCTCTTTATGTAGTGGGGCATATAGTGTCTATTTCTTCTCTGCTGTTAAGAATGCCAGGGGCCTTATTACCTATGCTGCACATTTTCCTTCATTGCGCTGGGCGAACATTTTAAAAGGTGCGCCTGGCACAATGAAGGAAAATGCGCCGTAGTATGATGACTGCACTACAATCTCGTGGTGCCCTGGGGGCAGTGCATTCCTCTGAAAAACAGAGCAGCTGCTTTGAAGCAGCACCGTGTTTTCACAGTGCAGGCAGCAACCTGCTTGCACTTCTGAAAGGGATTTCTGGGGGGTTCATGGGACTCCCAATCCCCCTGCCAAAGTGCGGCTCTCAGGAGGTGGGACAGTGCACCACCTTATAGGTGGCACACTGTCAGTGCGCCTCCTGAGAGTTTCTTTGCCTCTGCGCCCCTGTCTGTAATACTGCGCAGGTGCAGAGGCAAATGGATTCCCTCAATTGCGTGGGGTACGCCACTATGCGAATGAAGGAACCCCCTGAATGGTACCAAGGACGCAGTTTGTAGTGGAAAAATGCAGGGTAAAATCAGAGGGTAGGTTTGTGGCTGTGGAGGGACAGTTGGCTGGGGATCTCTTAACCCTGATAGAGATATATGTACCAAACACTGATCATTCATGTTTTTCGGACTGCCTGTCACCAGTATTGATGCACAACCAAAAGGTGTTGTGAATATGTGGGTGGAGTTTAAGTAAACTTGGTTAGACCTCACCTACTGATTGCTGGTTGCAGCAAAGTGTCTCAGCACTTTCCACGCTGATTACGATCTCGTACGGAAAGCATACCGACCAACTTGGTTCTGGAATGTTTTCCGTACGACTCGGATCTGGGGAGTCCGACTGAACGAGTACGATGCATCAGTATGCATCCGGATCCGATTCGGTCGGACTCCCATTGACTTCAATGGGAGCCTGTGTTCCGAATGTGAACACAGGCTCCCATTGAGGATAGGGGTGGTTGCGGAAAACCTTCCACCCTGTGGCAGGCACCCCATGGTGCCTGCCACACTGTGCAGCCACACTGTGCATGGTTGGAAAGGGGGGGACCCATGGATAGTCCCATGGGCCCGATTCAGGGGGCCTGGTACGGGCCTTGAAAGACCGATTCCGTCTGCTGTTTCGTTCCGGGCAAAACGAATCTGAAAGGCTGTCCGAATCGGTCATCATACTCACTCGTTGGGAAACCAAGTCCATAGAGCTGTAAGAAGCGGCTCCAGAAAGGCTTGTCCTGTCCGAATGCCTTCCAGAACTGATTTGGTCAGCGCTAACAGTTTCCAGGCATCGTACTTGATCGTTCGGAACTGGGAACGAGTCGGTCGAAAACAAGGACTAGAATGGCATTTGACCCTCTTAAATAGATTGTTTTCGGCAAACCTGAATCCAATTCAAAACCCTTCTGAACGAGATGGTAATCGGCCCTTAATGTCTAATAGGCTGGCGTACGATATGTTTATACAGCTGTACCCCACACAGGGGGAGTACTCATCTTATTCCCTGGTGCATCACCTCTGCACAGGAATAGAGCTCTTCCTCTGCAGTGCGATGTTATGCATACAGTTAATAAACACAGAATACAAGGCTCATACAGTATCAAATAACTGTCCACTGAAATGACAATCAAAAGGAGTAAATCCAGTGTGACAAGACCAACTTGGGGCTTCGCCTAGAGGCCCTATACAACACACCTTTCCATGAATCCATAGGATCACAAATATCACATTATTTCACTGAGAATGAAAACTCAACTGACACCGGGGCAATGGGAGGAATTTAAAGTGATAGTAAGAGGCCACTGTGTTAACTCATCTTCAGGAACAACACGATTACTGGTTAGAGAGATTTCAGACCTGGAGAGGGACATGCGATGAGTCGAAATGACTAAGCCGATCCAACCTGAAACCTTTTTGCAACTCGCTACGCTGTGGCTGAACCACTCGGAGATGAGTGATAAAATGGGTAGGATCTATTGAATATGTGGCCAGGCAGTAGTAGGAGAGCGACAGAGCAGGTAGAATTCTAGCATGGCTTCTCAACCACGACTCAACACATAAACATATAAGATCAATCTCAACTCTCTCTGGTGAGATGGTTAACACTAAAGCATGAATATGACCTTTGACAATTATAATAGAATTCGGGACATGGCACACCCAACAGCAGATAGTGACCAAATACAAACCTATGTCCTAGGGATACCTATATCACAGATAAACCTGTAGCAATGCAGCGACTTAGAACTGCCACTACAAGTGGACGACATACACAGAGCTATTGCACAAATAGCTACACAAAACACCTGGTGCATAGACAGGCATAGACAGCCTCCCAATTTAATTCTATCTCACATACAGTGAATACACAACCCCTAAAGTGTTACAGATTTATTAGGATGAAGGAGGTACTGATGGTGGTGCTCCCCAAATGGAGATGTAATCCCTTGGATGTTTGCTCCTACTGCTTAACCGGGACTGCAAAATCTTAGGAAATGTATTAGCAAATTAACTACTACCTATACAGGGGTATTGGGTCCACTCGGACCAAAATGGATCAATAACAGAAATGAACACCTTACTTAATATTAGGCAGTATATGAGCCTTATGGGAGCTCACAGGGCTTGAGATGTGAGCTGTCTGCCGGTCTCCCGAGATATTGAAAAGACATTTGATGATAACCTCAGCTGACCATACCTTCTGGCAGTACCCAGGGAGATGGGTATGTGCCCAGTGTGTCTCAGCTGAGTATGTATGCTGTACTGGTGCCCCATGGTCAGGGTTAAAACAGAACAGACTATATCTGACCACTTGACATATGTAGAGGAACCCAGCAGAGATGCCCCCTCCCCCATAATCTTTGAGATGGCCATAGAACCACTGGCCTGCTTGTTATGGACAAAAGCACATGACTTGGGGAGTAAATGCATCCAGCAGGTTGCACATGATACCCATTTATGCTGATGATGCCTTGATTTACCTCTGAGATGCCTGTGAGTCACTCCAAGGACTCAAGAAGCTGTTAGAGAAATAAGGAGATGAAGTGGGACTCAAAATGAACTGTACCAAGTTGTGTCTGTTCCCATTAAACCCAGTACCAGACAATCACAAAAATGCTGCTTCTCAGACCAGGCTAGAATGGCATTTGACCCTCTTAAATAGTTAGTGGTGCAAATATACCACACAACCACAGACATTATTGACTGCAATTTTAGCAATGTCCTTGCATCGATCTGCGAATCCATGCTATTCTGGACCTCCCCTCTCACTTGCCCCACTGGGCCGTGTAGTGATAGCTAAAATGTGGATTTGATTAACATTACAATACTTATTTACACAATTACCGGTACTCCTTCCTCGGTCCTTCTTTAAGACCCTCCATGGTCTACTGTCGAACCTCATATGGGACATTGGTAGGAAGAGAGTTGCAATCCACATACTTCAGCAACCACTGTTGGAGGGTGGTGGGCCCCAAATTATGAACTGTACTATGCGGCAATGCAATTACATTGGCCAATGCTCTGGCTGGGCGACAGATTCAGCAACGATCTGAATTTAAAAGGGTCCCTGGAAGGGTATATATACTTCCCTGTAACCTAAACCACTCCAGATTTCAATGAGATGAAACTGAACTGATGACAGTGGCACAGATATGTCCATAGGAGCGGTCAACCCTCACCGGGGGTGCAAGCTCGGGAAAATGGTCCTTTTGAGTTTTGTTGGGGTAGTAAAATATGCCATCATCAGGGTTCAATGGGCCCCTCAGGGCTCTGGGCCCTGGTGCACTGCACCTATTAAACCAATGGTAGCTATGCCCCTGACGATATACAGGCCTGGAGAGATGCAGGGGTGGCATTGATGGGAGACTTATACACTGATGGAAAACTACATACCTTGCAAGCCATAAGGCACACACGTGGTGTGGCGTTTGGACACTTTTGCTCACACAATGTCACACAACACACTGTGTGTAGGAGATCAGATAGGGGACACGATGAACCTAACACATTGTTAATCCTACAGGGACTACTCACACACAACACTGGTAGCAAAGCAGTCAATACACTCTATACATCATGCAATGCGCAGCAGAATGTCGCTGAACTCAATATTTGGGACAAATGGGAAGCTGACATAAGCAGCAAACTAACCAAAGCACAGTGGATGAAAATTGGTTAAGAAGGCATCACGTAATCTGAGATTTCAATTCACGCAATTCAATTATTTGCGCCAGACCTACTTTGCCCCGAAATGCATACAGCGTGTGTTCCCAGGATCGCCCTGGAACTGCTCTAGTTGTTACTATCCTGACACAGGCTTCTATCACATGGTACGGGACTGTCAGATGATACACCAGGCATGGACGACAATAGTAGCAATAACCGGGGACATAGTGGACAAACCCCTGCCTTGTACACCACAGGTATGGCTTGTAGGTCTAACCCCAAGACCTAAAAAGGAAAAACTCCTAAACAAGTTTGTAGACCTGGTCCTCGTGCTATTCAAATGTTGTATCCCAATGTAATGGAAAGCCAGTAGGGCACCTGAAGTTGCACTTTGACTGCATGATCTACAAAAATGGCCTAGGGCTGAATCAGCTGTCACAGATTAGATCCGCCAACGGCGGTGCAGAGGCAAAGTTGCATTGTTATGGGATGTGTACACGGTGAAGGTACACCCGAAGAACCACAACAGAAAACCTTAGATTATAACAAAGGTATTTATCAGCATTGAGCGCGACACCAGAACAGAAGTCAACTTGGCAAAGTGTGAGGTGGACTTAGAGGACTTATAAGCACAGGCACAGGCGGGTTATGACTTTGTTGTGATGTGTTAGCCTTAAATGATGATGGGTCCTAGGCGTCTCAGCCTGTCTGTCCCCCCTGAGTTGGTGAGTGAAAACATCACGAACATATTACCTCCCTCCAACCCACCACGTAGATGACGCTTTGCACCAGACCTGCCTGCTGCCCTGATATCTTACCTGCCGTGAGGGGAACGGCCAGTTCAGTGGGGATACTCCTCTGCTTCCTCTGTTTTGCCTTTGCCCTGCTCGCGGACGCCTCCGCCATCGCCGTGGGGGGAACGGCACACCGGAACTCCATTTCCCGGCATCCCTGGCGAGCGGCGCTTGCGGTGACGACACCTGGCAGCGCCGGACTACTACTTAGGCCGCCAGGTGTCACCGCAGCGCGGGACGCTTTGCACCAGACCTGCCTGCTGCCCTGATATCTTACCTGCCATGAGGGGAACGGCCAGTTCAGTGGGGATACTCCTCTGCTTCCTCTGTTTTGCCTTTGCCCTGCTCGCGGACGCCTCCGCCATCGCCGTGAGGGGAACGGCACACCGGAACTCCATTTCCCGGCATCCCTGGCGAGCGGCGCTTGCGATGACGACACCTGGCAGCGCCGGACTACTACTTAGGCCGCCAGGAGTCACCGCAGCGCGGGACGCTTTGCACCAGACCTGCCTGCTGCCCTGATATCTTACCTGCCGTGAGGGGAACGGCCAGTTCAGTGGGGATACTCCTCTGCTTCCTCTGTTTTGCCTTTGCCCTGCTCGCGGACGCCTCCGCCATCGCCGTGAGGGGAACGGCACACCGGAACTCCATTTCCCGGCATCCCTGGCGAGCGGCGCTTGCAGTGACGACACCTGGCAGCGCCGGACTACTACTTAGGCCGCCAGGTGTCACCGCAGCGCGGGACGCGCACGGGCAGCGCCCGGGCGAAGCCCGGGCCAAGGGCGGGCCCGTCCTTGCCCGTCAAAGGCCGGAGAAGGCCGGGCTGGGCATACCCTCTAACATTGACTGCCGGACATTGTTATGTGAGTACGGTTGTGCTAAAAGCTGGTGGCATACATGTACTAGAAATTGGCTGTCTGGGGTCCCATGTCTAGAGTAGCTCATTAATACTGTAAACCGCAAAAACTACCACTCTGAAAACACATGCCATTTGTAGAGTTAGAGTAAATTGAGTGCATTGAGTGGCTTTAAAAGTACGGGGGCAGAACCCCAAAGAGGGGTAGTTATCTATTAAAGTCCAATACGCTCAGTTAAATTATAATTTTGTACACATTGGAAGTTATTGGTCTATATTGTATGCGATGAATACCAGGCTTAGCACAAACAGGAAATCATTGGCGGGAGGATCTGTCAGGGGCACCTGTACTGCTCGATTTTTCCGGCCTTATTGGGTTGAAGGGTGATTAATATGACTTCAGTCTCTTTCCCTTCAAGTCTAAGGGTTAGAGTAGTGTATAGAGCCTATTCATTAGGCACTTCGACATGATCCTGTGTTCTTCCCCATAGATCAGGGTTTGCATACATATCCTAGGGGATAGATTCGTTAGCATTAGGGGTAATCTGTTCTGTGAGGGTATTTCATGGAGCCGTGCTGAATTCAGGCCTGGTAGGCCTTAAACGGGAGAGACTCCATCTTTCCTCCTGCTCTGGCAGCTTGGGATGCTTCTAGGTCAAAGGCAGTGTTTTAGTTATGAGGTGTTATTCACTTGGAGAGAACCGGTTCAGGCCGGCCCTTATCGAAGGATTGTATTTTTCTTCATGCCGAAGACACTACATCAGGCCGGCCGGCTGGGAACGTGTCCTTGGCACGGGGAGGTACAAGAATTTGGTGGGCGGCAGGTTACGGGCTGGAATTTTCCATGAGAGAATGCACCTCTATATTAGTGAAAGTCTGAGGCAGATACTGGCACTTGCTTTTTAGTCCGTAGGCGGCCCCTGGCCGTTAGCAGTAAAGCTACTACTTATTTCAGGGAAGACAGATGACAAACTTGAAGGTGGAGAAAAACCGAGAAATAGATCCAAAGAGAAGAGAGTAGCCGATGAGGAAGAGGTCCCAGTGACTCGGAGAGGGAGACGGGAGTAGATTCGTGACTGCGGAGGTTTGACTTCCAGGCGAAGCCGAGGCACAGACGAGAAGGGAACCTAGATGACCATTGAGTGCAGGCTACATACGACCAAGGTGATGTCAACCCCTTTTTATTAGAGTGTACAACTTAATCTTTTCACTTTTCTTTGCAGGTTATGATATGTATTATGTTCTGTGAGTGTGTATGTAGTAACTAAATAAAGTATCCAGTTTATAGTAAATCAACATGAGCTGCGTGTTCTTGTATAAGAGGGTAGCCTATTCTTCTAGTCAGCTGTGACTTGATATGAACAGATGTTAACCCTGATCAGGTAAGTGGTAACTGAATAAGGGAGAAAGGAGCCCCTCGAACTGGAGAACAGGTTGTGCTCAACTAGCAGTCTTTGTGTGGTCTGATACATATTAACACTGATTCCCCTGTTGTATGTCGTGGTAATCATAGGATGAACTCGTGCTGAGGCTGCCGTCTGGGCAGGAAGTCCTGGGTCCGTTTGGGACCGCGAGGCCGCCACTAGTCTGAGGCTGCAGTCTGGGCAGGAAGTCCTGGGTCCGTTTGGGACCGCGAGGCCGCCGCTTGTCTGAGGCTGCCGTCTGGGCAGGAAGTCCTGGGTCCGTTTGGGACCGCGAGGCCGCCACTTGTCTGAGGCTGCCGTCTGGGCAGGAAGTCCTGGGTCCGTTTGGGACCGCGAGGCCGCCACTTGTCTGAGGCTGCCGTCTGGGCAGGAAGTCCTGGGTCCGTTTGGGACCGCGAGGCCGCCACTTGTCTGAGGCTGCCGTCTGGGCAGGAAGTCCTGGGTCCGTTTGGGACCGCGAGGCCGCCACTTGTCTGAGGCTGCCGTCTGGGCAGGAAGTCCTGGGTCCGTTTGGGACCGCGAGGCCGCCACTTGTCTGAGGCTGCCGTCTGGGCAGGAAGTCCTGGGTCCGTTTGGGACCGCGAGGCCGCCACTTGTCTGAGGCTGCCGTCTGGGCAGGAAGTCCTGGGTCCGTTTGGGACCGCGAGGCCGCCACTTGTCTGAGGCTGCCGTCTGGGCAGGAAGTCCTGGGTCCGTTTGGGACCGCGAGGCTGCCACTTGTCTGAGGCTGCCGTCTGGGCAGGAAGTCCTGGGTCCGTTTGGGACCGCGAGGCCGCCACTAGTCTGAGGCTGCCGTCTGGGCAGGAAGTCCTGGGTCCGTTTGGGACCGCGAGGCCGCCGCTTGTCTGAGGCTGCCGTCTGGGCAGGAAGTCCTGGGTCCGTTTGGGACCGCGAGGCCACCACTTGTCTGAGGCTGCCGTCTGGGCAGGAAGTCCTGGGTCCGTTTGGAACCGCGAGGCCGCCACTTGTAGGTATATATACATGTATGTAATAGGAATTCCCTGTCCTTAGGTGGTACATATATATGTGGTTTCTTAGGTGTGAATAGGCCCTAGGGAGAGGGTAACGTTCTGGTTTGGGTTAGAGAGGCTCTGTTGAGCGGGTTCTATCTGATCCGAAAACCCAAGCAGAACATTTGGCGTCACGAACCGTTTACGAAACCTGTGTGCGTTGTGGTTGTCTTGTGTTTGCTTTCGGCGCGTGCGCGGTTTTGTTTGCATTTTATTTTTGTATACTTGTGTGTATAGTTTTTATTTTTCTTCTTTCTCTTCTTTTTCTTCTTTTTCTTTTTCACGATGTTTTCTAGAAGATCCAAATCTACTTTTAAGTTGCCCGTTGATATTCCCGGTTGGGATTCAACGCCTTATGGAGCGTTAGCCCGTGAGTGGGCTGACTCTACTGGTTTGAGTGAGAATTGGAATTCTTCTTTAGAGCTGGCGGAGCCGGCTAATGTGATTGCTTGTTTGCAGAAGGCACCTGTATCGAAGGGTGAGGAGATTCCCGTTTTGGGGCGCAGAGGTTGGATTGTTCTGTCTGCGTATCGGATTCTACATGAGAGATTGTTGAAATTACAGGTCTCTCTTCGAGATGTGGAAGCGCACTTTGTTGAGATTCAGAATTCTCATACTTTGTTGCGGTGTCAAAATAAGTTGCTTGCTGATAAACTGGAGACTTACCAAACGATTGCCGAAAGGGCGGCTGTGCGAATTGCTCGTTATAAATACAAGAACAGGCGCGGTCGTGTTTCGACGCGAAAGGTGCGTCTAGTCGTGGCGAAAGCCGGACTGGATTGGGATCCTGATGAATGGGATGGTAATATCTGGAACTCGACTGACTCTTGTTCCTCGGGTGAGGAGTCTGCCAAACGCGAGTCTTCTCGTTCCCGTCATGAGTGTAAGTCTACTTCTCGCGTCTCTGATGGTGCACCCTGTGATTACGCTCGTTCTTCGGGTGGGATCGATGCCTCTTACACTGATTGCCCCTCTACGAGTACTGATCGGGCTCCTTGTGCTGCTCGTCCCGCGGTCTCTGCCCATCCAGTTTTTCGTCGGAAGTTGCAGCAGTCTCCCAATGCTCCGCAGGGTGTTTCTTTGGACTGTTTGGAAGACTTTACGCAACAGGAAATTAGTGATATTTTGCAGCGATTTAGGCAGCGGACTGGTGAGGCCTTACTCACATAGATGGTGCGCCTTTATGAACTGGGCGCTGCTGGTATTATGCTGGATACTGGCGATTGTTTGAAGTTCTGTTCCTTGAGTTTGGATTCTACTGTGCAGGATCATTTTCGTAACTATAATGGTGGCGGTCAAATTTCTTTACTCCAATTGGCGACTGAGGGTTGTAATTTGAAATATCCTACTGAATCTGACTGGCCTGTCAATGACAAGCCGTGGTATACTCTGCGTGACGCTGCGCAACGTCTCAAAGAGGAGGTGATGAAGACGGCGATTTTTCTGGGTACTGCTGACAGGTTGCTTGATGGGATGTTTACATCTTCTGTGCGGAATCGTATTATTCGTTCTTCTCCTGTTGCCTACAAGCAGGTTATGATGACTTTATTGAATAATCAGACTGGTAATGTGTTATCTACGGTGTTGGAATCAGTGCGCCAACTCGGTGAGTTGGGTGAGTGGTTTAAACCTGAACGTCAGTCCCGGCCTGACACTCGTACTCCTGGTGAGAATAAACTTACTAGACGTGATATCTTTTTTGGTCTTGTGGCCGATGGTGTACGTAGGGAAGACATTGACGGTGAGACCACTACTCGTTTGTGGGAGTTGTTTCGCAAACGTGGTTTGGATCGGAAGGAGGGTGCCCGGCGTGTTCGGACGACTGAGTGTGATCGTGGTTGTTCCGACGGTAGCGGTGATGATGACCGCCGTGGGCGCTCTGATCGTCGTGATGATCGGCGTTCTGTACGTGATGTGTCCCCCCGTCGAGAGAGAGACAGGGAGAGAGAGGGGGAAAGAGAGAGGGGGAGAAATGATTATGCTTACAGCAGACGTAGAGATGATAGGGATCAATCCCCTGAGTTGAGGAGGAGAGGGGATCGCCACAGTTTGGTCGATCGTAACCCGCGGTACAATACTGAAGACTCGAATCCGTTCCGTACGGGGAATGGATATGAACAGGAGGTACCGATACCTAAGAAACGTGAGAGTCTTTATCCTGATTTGTCTTGGTACACAGAATGCAGTAAGAATGACTAGGAAATAGGTCAAGCTCCGGTACACAGATGGGCTCACAGAGATAATAGACCCTATGTAGATATTGATATTTATTGGAGACATCGTAATATCCAAAGGGCCCGAGCATTGGTAGATACAGGAGCGGAGGCCACTCTTATTCATGGAAAATCAAAGAAGTTTACAGGTCAGCCTTTTACTATTACCGGATTAGGTGGAAAAGAAACCCCTGCAGTTCAAACTTTGCTTGAAATGAGAATAGGTAGAATCCCTAGAAAGGAATATTCTGTATTAGTGGTGCCACTCTTAGAATTCATAATTGGAATTGATATTTTGAAAGGAATGACGTTGCATCTAGATGATGGGTGTTACCAATTTGGAACGACACATTATATATCGTCCAGGCCTATACGGGTTGGTCGTTTAAGAATGCCCCCCATACAAGTTCCCCAGGCGACAAAAGTGGTTTGTCAGAAGCAGTATCGTATTCCAGGTGGCCATGAGGAGATTAGTACCACTATTCAGGAGTTGGTGGATGCAGGAGTTATAACTCCAGTTACTTCTGCTTGGAATAATCCTGTTTGGCCGGTGCGTAAGAGTGATAATTCTTGGCGCATGACTGTTGATTATCGAGAATTGAACAAACACACGCCCTCTTTGACTGTTGCAGTACCGGATGTTATTACCCTAATTGAAAGAATACAAAAACATCCAGGTACATGGTATGCGTCCATTGATATTGCTAATGCTTTCTTTTCTATCCCAATTGCCCCTGAGTGTCAGGAACAGTTCAGTTTTACGTGGAACGGGCGTCAGATGACGTTTAGAAATCTTCCCCAGGGCTATGTGCATAGTCCTACGATATGTCACCGGCTGGTGGCAGAGCATTTGGCTGAGGTACCGGTTCATCCCCAAATTCAGATATGTCATTATATTGATGATGTTTTGATCCAAGGCGAAACACAAGAGGAAGTTCAGACACAATTGGATGGAGTCATTGAGTGTCTGCGTGAGAAAGGTTGGGAAATCAATCCGGATAAATTGCAAGGTCCGTCCCAGGCTGTAAAATTTTTGGGTATTAATTGGCATGAAGGGCACCGTGAAGTGATCCCTCAGGTTAAACAGAGGATTCTTGATTTTGCAGTTCCGAGGAATAGGAAAGAAGCCCAGAGCTTCATTGGTTTGTTTGGTTTTTGGCGCCAGCATATTACTCATTTGAGTCAAATATTGGCCCCTTTGTACCGGGTTACGCGTAAAAAGAATGCATTTGAATGGGGTAAACCACAGCAAGATGCGTTTAGTCTGGCAAAAGAGGCAATTCAACATGCTCTGGATTTATGGCCTGTACGTGATGGTGATGTGGATTTGAATGTGTCTGTACAGGGCCCTTATGCAAATTGGAGTTTGTGGCAGAAACAAGGCAGGAGTAGAGTACCGTTAGGTTTTTGGACCAAAAAATTACCTGATGCTGGTGAGCGTTACACACCCTTTGAGAAACAGTTACTTGCTTGTTATTGGGCTCTGGTGGATACCGAGCAATTGACTTTGGGACATGATATAGTTTTGCGTCCTGAAATTCCTATCATGCAGTGGGTTCTGAGTTCACCGAGAACTCACCGAATTGGACATGCTCAAGAGGCGAGTGTGATTAAATGGAAATGGTACATACAAGACAGGGCACGTGTGGGCCCGAAAGGAGTTGCTTCTTTACATGAGCAGGTGGCGCGAGCACCGTCGACTGAGACTGAGAGTGAGTGTTCCGTACCTTTAGCGCAGGAGTCTCCTGTTAAATGGGGTAAGCCTTTTGATGATTTGTCCGCAGCGGAAAGAAACCATGTTTGGTTCACAGATGGTTCAGCGAGGTTTATAGGGACGACACGGCACTGGAAGGCGGTGTCCTATAATCCGGTCACACAGAAACTGCTGAGCACAACTGGTGAAGGTAAAAGCAGCCAATTTGCCGAGCTTTACGCTGTTTACCAAGTTTTGAAACAAGAGTTACCTGGTACATGTCATATTTTCACCGATTCTTGGTCTACTGCCAATGGACTGGCTATTTGGTTGCCGACTTGGCATTCTCATAATTGGAAGCTACATTCCAAAGAACTGTGGGGAAAAGAGTTATGGCAAGAGATTTGGGAGATGCTCCCACAGAGTACTGTTACAATCTTCCATGTGGATGCTCACACCCCGATAGATTCCCTTGACAAATTTTTTCATAACATTGCAGATGAGAAATCTAAAATTGCTGAGGCAGTGGTGGACAGGCAAGATTCTGATATTGCGGGATTGGCGAAATGGGCACACCAGAAGGCAGGACATTTTGGAGAGAAGGCCACTAGCAGGTGGGCTGCTGATCGAGGAATTTATATTCCCCTAGATTTAATTAAAAATGTTATTTCACACTGTCCAGTTTGCCAGCATATTAGACAGCGTAAGGTGCCCCAAATTGTCAAAGGTCATTTACATCGCGGAAAACTGCCCGCTCAAATTTGGCAGATTGATTACATCGGTCCACTTCCTATGAGTAGGAATTGTCAATATGTTTGCACAATTGTCGATACATACAGTGGCTTGCTGGTAGCCCTTCCATGTAAGCAAGCTACTCAATTGAATACCATTAAAACATTAGAATTGATTATGATGTATTATGGTGTGCCATTCCAAATTCAATCTGATAATGCATCCCACTTTCGTGGAAGATTGGTACAGGAATTCTGTGCGGAAAATAATATTAAATGGATATTCCATATACCCTACTACCCACAGGCCTCGGGCCTGGTGGAGAGATTGAATGGCCTGTTAAAGGACCAGTTGCGTAAGTTAACAGATGACAAGTATAAAAATTGGCGAGACTTTCTACCCCAAGCACTATTGATTTTGAATAATCGTCCTTTTTTAAATGCTGAATCTCCACTTATGCGTTTGTTTCCCCCGAATGTTGAGACTATGCCTAATGAAATCAGAGAAACTGTGATGTATTGGGAAATTACTCCCGGAGCTTTGGCTCCATGCAGAGCGACCCCTGGGTCGGCAGGTTTAGACTTGCATGCTATGGATGACACCGTTATCAAAAGCAAGGACCGGGTCATCATTACTACTGGTGTTGGTGTTCATATACCACCTGGGAATTTCGGATTGATCGCCCCTAGATCGGGGCTGGCTGTAAAAGGCATTCAGGTGCTTGGAGGAATAATTGACAGTGACTATCAGGGAGAGATTAAGGTGCTCCTGCTGAATAGCAGTGAGGTTGATTTACTGATACATCGCACTGACCGAGTGGCTCAATTACTCATAATGCCTGTTTTCAGTGGTGAGATTACGAAAGGCACTGCCCCAACTTTGCTAACTATACGAGGCCAGAAAGGTTTTGGCTCTACGGATAACCCTGGGGCTAGGGTTTGGGTGCAGTCGCCTAAGAATCCCCCTGAACCAGCAGAGATCATTGCCACCGGTCAGGACAATACCATTTTGGTTATGAGACCAGGGAAAGATAGCTGGGAAGCGGTCCCAGCTGACAAATGTTATTTACGAGAATGATTAATGCCTGTATTTGGTTCTCTTTCAGATCATTCTTTGGACTGTTGCTGCAGGATGTGTCGGCGCTGGACTCCTTTTGGGATGGTTCGACGAGAGAGAAGGGATCCCGTCAACCCGGGATGAACTGAGAACCCGAGTGTTGCGTTCCTTCGATGCGTGGGATTCATCATCGAACTTTTGGACACTGTTGGCCAAGAGGGTGACTGATGCCCCTCACTTCTGTTTGACACCGATGAGATCTGTACATGACATTCTGGCGACCTGTCTGGTTGCTGTCCCCGCCTCGTTGGAAACTTTAATTCATATTTTTAATGTTTCAAAGGCTCGTCCCAATATTCTCCTGGGTGATTTTGCTACCCATGTATATTGCCCCTTATGTATTGAACTGCCGAACGAGCAACCCCCCATTCAGTCCCAAATACTTACTTATAATATCACACAAGGTGACTTATGTTTCTTTCTTACATGTTATCCTAGTGCAATCTCTGAATGTCTACGCCTAAAACTAAAAGGCGCCACTTCATTTACGACTCATGAACGGACTTTGTGCTTTCAAAGGACACCGACCACATGTGTTTCAGTTCAGAACAATATGACTTGCAATAGTTTGGTAGTTACCCCCAGTCACTATCGCACGATGTTACTACCTGCCGGATGGCTTTTCTCATGTGGTAATACTTCCTGGCCATATGTCCCTGCAAACATTTCCGGAGGCCCTTGTGCCATTACGAGACTCAGTTTGTTGATGTTTTCATCACATCCGAATGCCAACTCTCGTGTGCTTCGAGATACTGTGATGTTACAGGAGGATTGTGACTCATCTTTGCATTTATATTCCAAGTCTGAATACCTTAGCTTAGCTGTTTCAATTATTGGTGTTCCTGCTTTGGCGGTTTATAATGCCAAATCCATTGGGAAAATGGCCTGCTGGATGGTGAAATCTATTAATCATACTTCTACAGTCTTGTCTGACATGCTATTAGACGCCCAGGGTGAACGTAGGGCCATTTTGCAAAATAGAGCAGCCATTGATTATCTTTTGCTTAAACATGGACATGACTGCTCTGACTTCGAAGGTCTCTGCTGTTTTAACTTATCTGATCATACACAATCCATTCGTGCACATATTGACAAGTTGCATGACTTAACGGAAGAAGTTAGAAAACACGTTGACCAGGGCTGGTTTGACTGGCTCTTTAATTGGTTACCCGATATACACATGCTACGCCAAACATTAGGTGGTATTTTGATTGCTGTTGCTGTTTTGATTTCTATCTGTTGCTTTATTCAGTGTATTCCTTCACTACTTCAATTCTGCACACTTGGTACTAGACATAGATCAGTTAGCTTTGTTTCATATTATTCTTCCACAGATGTTAGCTCCATTTAATGAATGTATAATAGACTGAAGTCAAGGGTGAAATGTACTGCTCGATTTTTCCGGCCTTATTGGGTTGAAGGGTGATTAATATGACTTCAGTCTCTTTCCATTCAAGTCTAAGGGTTAGAGTAGTGTATAGAGCCTATTCATTAGGCACTTCGACATGATCCTGTGTTCTTCCCCATAGATCAGGGTTTGCATACATATCCTAGGGGATAGATTCGTTAGCATTAGGGGTAATCTGTTCTGTAGTGAGGGTATTTCATGGAGCCGTGCTGAATTCAGGCCTGGTAGGCCTTAAACGGGAGAGACTCCATCTTTCCTCCTGCTCTGGCAGCTTGGGATGCTTCTAGGTCAAAGGCAGTGTTTTAGTTATGAGGTGTTATTCGCTTGGAGAGAACCGGTTCAGGCCGGCCCTTATCGAAGGATTGTATTTTTCTTCATGCCGAAGACACTACATCAGGCCGGCCGGCTGGGAACGTGTCCTTGGCACGGGGAGGTACAAGAATTTGGTGGGCGGCAGGTTACGGGCTGGAATTTTCCATGAGAGAATGCACCTCTATATTAGTGAAAGTCTGAGGCAGATACTGGCACTTGCTTTTTAGTCCGTAGGCGGCCCCTGGCCGTTAGCAGTAAAGCTACTACTTATTTCAGGGAAGACAGATGACAAACTTGAAGGTGGAGAAAAACCGAGAAATAGATCCAAAGAGAAGAGAGTAGCCGATGAGGAAGAGGTCCCAGTGACTCGGAGAGGGAGACGGGAGTAGATCCGTGACTGCGGAGGTGTGACTTCCAGGCGAAGCCGAGGCACAGACGAGAAGGGAACCTAGATGACCATTGAGTGCAGGCTACATACGACCAAGGTGATGTCAACCCCTTTTTATTAGAGTGTACAACTTAATCTTTTCACTTTTCTTTGCAGGTTATGATATGTATTATGTTCTGTGAGTGTGTATGTAGTAACTAAATAAAGTATCCAGTTTATAGTAAATCAACATGAGCTGCGTGTTCTTGTATAAGAGGGTAGCCTATTCTTCTAGTCAGCTGTGACTTGATATGAACAGATGTTAACCCTGATCAGGTAAGTGGTAACTGAATAAGGGAGAAAGGAGCCCCTCGAACTGGAGAACAGGTTGTGCTCAACTAGCAGTCTTTGTGTGGTCTGATACATATTAACACTGATTCCCCTGTTGTATGTCGTGGTAATCATAGGATGAACTCGTGCTGAGGCTGCCGTCTGGGCAGCAAGTCCTGGGTCCGTTTGGGACCGCGAGGCCGCCACTAGTCTGAGGCTGCCGTCTGGGCAGGAAGTCCTGGGTCCGTTTGGGACCGCGAGGCCGCCGCTTGTCTGAGGCTGCCGTCTGGGCAGGAAGTCCTGGGTCCGTTTGGGACCGCGAGGCCGCCACTTGTCTGAGGCTGCCGTCTGGGCAGGAAGTCCTGGGTCCGTTTGGGACCGCGAGGCCGCCACTTGTCTGAGGCTGCCGTCTGGGCAGGAAGTCCTGGGTCCGTTTGGGACCGCGAGGCCGCCACTTGTCTGAGGCTGCCGTCTGGGCAGGAAGTCCTGGGTCCGTTTGGGACCGCGAGGCCGCCACTTGTCTGAGGCTGCCGTCTGGGCAGGAAGTCCTGGGTCCGTTTGGGACCGCGAGGCTGCCACTTGTCTGAGGCTGCCGTCTGGGCAGGAAGTCCTGGGTCCGTTTGGGACCGCGAGGCCGCCACTAGTCTGAGGCTGCCGTCTGGGCAGGAAGTCCTGGGTCCGTTTGGGACCGCGAGGCCGCCGCTTGTCTGAGGCTGCCGTCTGGGCAGGAAGTCCTGGGTCCGTTTGGGACCGCGAGGCCGCCACTTGTCTGAGGCTGCCGTCTGGGCAGGAAGTCCTGGGTCCGTTTGGAACCGCGAGGCCGCCACTTGTAGGTATATATACATGTATGTAATAGGAATTCCCTGTCCTTAGGTGGTACATATATATGTGGTTTCTTAGGTGTGAATAGGCCCTAGGGAGGGGGTAACGTTCTGGTTTGGGTTAGAGAGGCTCTGTTGAGCGGGTTCTATCTGATCCGAAAACCCAAGCAGAACAGCACCCTAGACCAATTTATCACAACTGCAACCTCAATATTGGAACGTGAAATTGTGCACACAGAAAGACATATATCAACTGAATTACAGAGGAAACGTTCCTCATTGGGGGCCATTCAGTTAGCTACCACGCCATCTTATAACACCAGCTGTATCACACATTCTGAACAAACAAATGATATAGAGGTTATCCCACAGCTTCATATACAGGCAGACACCCAATTGGGCACGAAAGATCCTGTCATTATAGATAACAGTGTAGAGACAGATTTAGAAGATCTTATTGAGGACCAGCCCCAGCTAAAAAAGACCTCCACACAGACAAATGGTACAAGTAAAAAAAATTAACCCAATAAATAATTGTGCAAAACGGAAAAAACCACGTGGTACCTGCAAGGGAAAAAAAGATGGGGCTAAATCTTTAAATAATCCTATGTGCACCACAAGTATTATAGATTCTGGTGAGTTTAAGATTAGTTCAGAAAGCCTGGCAGCACATTCCTATCAGGAGCTAATGAGTGACATAGAAAAATTAATTAAATCTCTGTTGTCACCTTTGGCAGAAAGGGTAAAAAGAATGACCGAACAGCTAGTGTCAATACAGGAAAATGGCGTGACCAATACTAAAGCACTGGGAGAAATAACTGCGAGAAAGTGTACCTTGAATACGTCAGGTCTGGTACCCGAGCCACTGATGAACTCAGTTAATCCCGTAAACAGTGCTAAGACAACCCCCCCACATAGGGAGACTAGTCCGACCATGCAGCATATGAATTCGGACTCCATGAAGGCAAGAGGGAGTGGAGTCACAAATAAGAAGAACATTGAGTGTAGTAAGTTGGGTGGGAGAGCACATATAGATAGGAATTCTGAGGGCTCATCTCAGTGTATAGATCTTCCCCCAGAGGCAGAACCCTATGTCATCGTATTAACAAAGGTCTTAGAGCTAGCAAATGAGAATCATGAAAGTCATCAGACCCTCAAGAATAAGGTAACGCACTGGCTTAGTGTGAACAGGCCATTACCCGCCAATTTAGACGGGGAAATTATCCATGTCAGAAGGCTAGGGTGGGTGGGTCGCGGACCAAAAACTGAAAAGGGTGATGCAATCATTGTTAACTTTAGGGATCACAGGGTGGTAAATCATATCAGAGATTGGTATCCAGGGGGTCACGAGGGAGGGATAGTTACCCATGATCTAAGTTATTTCTATCCCAAGACCCTGGTGGGCAGAGATGAGTGCTTAACACGCTCAAACACTGAGCCATCGATAGGCTCAACGTTTAATGTTACAACCTCAAATCAGTTTGCAACACTTTCTGGACTGGAGGAGGTTGACTGACTACCCATTCCCATGAATAATAACTCAACTACTAAGGAGAAGTTGCCGACTGAGGATTTAGGATTAGTTTCCTGGGACATAGCGGGCCTAGCCTCAAAATTTGATAACCCCGAATGGAGGGAATACATAGCAAGGTTTCATGTGATTTGTCTCCAGGAAACATGGGTGGTTGATTATGATCCCTTTCAGTTAGAAGGATATGGGTGTTTTGTGGTTCCGGCACAAAAACTAACTATGGGAAGGGCTAGTGGAGGACTGGCCATCTATGTGGATCTAAATCTGGAAGGTGTGTGGACCAATTTGAACTGGAGTTCCCATTACTTCCAAGGCTTGAGACTTAAAATAAATAAAATGTGCATTATTTTAGTAAATTTTTATAATGCCACAGCCTCTAGCAAGCAAGGTTCAATACTATCTGACTTAAACAGTCATTTGACCAGTGCTATGGAGCAGGGTAACTCTATAGTGGTCCCTAGCATCATCTTAGTGGGTGATTTAAATTGTCACCTATGCTCAAATATAAAATTTCGCAGGGGAATGTGGTCCGGGTGTACCACATCAGAAGGTCTGCACTTTGAACATACCAAGGAGGGGAGGGAGTTAGAAAAAGTTGTGAAAACGCACTCACTAAAATACACGCTCGACCTGGTCTCAGTGGAAGAAGGAAATGGTGCCCCAACAACTTTTAAAGGGAGGGGGTGTAACTCCACGATAGACTTTATATTAGTCTCAAACACATTCCTGCAGTGGGTAAAGGAGCGGACCACTGACTGGAGTATATTTAGTGATCATAACCCACTCACTCTTTGGATTAAAAATCAGCTAGCCTTCAAAGATAGAAGAGGCCAACAGATAGATAGTCGTGAGAAAGTAACCGATCAAGGGAGACATCTAAGATGGGCCCGTATTGATGGAGACGCTCTTTATGAAACCCTCACTAGGGTGGGGAGAAAAGAGTTCGAAACCTGTAGCGACCCCCTAGCGGGAGGTCTGGATGTGATTAACTCATTTGAGTTAATGGCTAACCATATAGACAAACTTTTGAAATCCACTCGCTCATGGAAACACAGTAATGTGCCCAAATGGTTTAACAAAGAATGTTCACAAGCACAGAAGGACCTAAAAAAAAGTCTGATACAGAGACCTAGAGACAAATCGCAAATAGCCCGATGTAGGGCTGTTTATAAAAAAGCCACAAAACAAAGAAGATGTGCCTTACAACAATCAACATGGGAATCTCTAAGGGAAGCGGCGGAAAAGAGAGATTTAGGCACTTTCTGGAAAATTATAAATAACCCTTGCTTCCAGGAGTCCACAGCTCCTGTGATTGGCACGACTATTCCCCCAGATCAGTGGGTCACTCATTTTAAAAGTTTATATAACTTCTCAACTGTGAATTCAATGGTGGAAGTGGATATGTGTCCATGGAGGGCAGGGATTGAATTCACTGTTATAGAAGTTAAAGCTGGAATACTGGGGCTCACAAAAAACAAGGCACCTGGCCCAGATGGCATACCACCTGATTTGTTTTTATAGAAGGTAGAATTCTGGGCACCAATCCTCACACGTGTAATTAATGAGGCCATTGCAGTGGGTATGCCACGCTCGTGGTCTACAGCCACCATAGTACCTATTTTTAAAAAAGGTAAAAAAAATGATCCGCAGTGTTACCGTCCTCTATCATTGATCGACGTAACAGCTAAGGTTTTAGGTAGAATGATTTTAAATCGCTTATTGGATTGGGCCGAGGAATATCACATAATCTCAGATTTCCAATATGGTTTCAGGACAGGCAGATCAACTACGGATCAATGCCTGAACCTTTACCTATTGGTGGCAAAATATACCATAGCCAGCGACCAATCGATATATCTGGGGTTTATGGATCTCTCGGCGGCATTCGATCGTGTAAATAGAGAAAAGTTATGGGCACTCATGACAAGATTGGGAGTTGACCCTGAACTTATAAACATTTTGAGAGCTTTACACTGGAAAACCTCCGCAAAGGTACGGTATAATCCGGCCGGGGACACTACAGGATCTTTTAGTTGTACAAGTGGAGTAAGACAGGGCTGCATACTGGCCCCTTTCTTGTTCTCCTTGTACATTAATGAATTAGAAAAATCATTGTGCACTTTGAATGCAGACACCCCAATGGTGGGTCATCGTCCCATACCAGTGTTACTGTATGCGGACGACGCGGTCCTCTTGGCACGCACACCGAAAAGCCTGCAGACCTTAATAGACGGTTTTGTAGACTTTATGGGCACTTTAGATCTGTCAGCTAACCTAACCAAGTCTTATGTATTGTTAGCAGGAGCAAAACCGTGCAAAAAATGTACCTACCATATAGGGTCACACATTCTAGAACAAGTTAAAACTTTTTCTTACCTGGGTCTTTTATTTGACGGGCTTTTAAATTTTAAACTTTTAATTGAAGATCGGAGTATTAAATTGATTAAGTCAACAGGAGCAATCATGAGTCACGGAAGAAGGCTGGGCCGTTGGTCACCTGAGCAGGTTATGTACCTCTATGGTTCAGTCTGCTGTGCTAAAATAATGTATGGAGCAGAAGTATGGGGGTTTGCTGGGACGCAGCAAATACAGATCGAGGAAAACAATTTTTTACGTAAGATACTTAAAATTCCTCAAAGTTCATCGGCATACATCACCCATGCTGAACTAGGGAGATCATATATTGAGGATTTAATTAAGATTAGACCTGCTATGGCCTGGATTAGGATCTGGACCAATATTGACGCAGAACTAGGACGGCAAATTATAGCAGACTGTTTGACTAGGGACAGGGGGATGCGTATCCCGTGGCTCAGTTATGTAAAAACATCATTGGATGGAATAGATTGTATAGACTTTTTTACTAACCCAAGTATTATAATATCCCAAGATAAGAATAGGATTAAGGATTTGCTCTTGAAAAAAGCTGCAGAAAACAGAGTCAACACAGAAGGCAGAAAGCCTTTAGCTAGTACCCATAGTATGACCAAGACTGCAGTCGCTATGGAACCATATCTTGGTCTAATATATGAAGGGCAGACCAGGTTCCAATTCACTCGTTTTAGGCTCAACCTAATTCATCATGTATTAGCGGATCCATCAGGATACACTGCTACTGTTGAGCAGAAAGGTGCTTGCGGCTGCGATAACAAATCTCCGCAGGATACCCTTAATTTTGTATTGTTATGCCCTTTTTATTCATTCCCTAGACGTCGCTACTTAGTAAGATTACTAAAAAATGGGAAATTTAGGCAAGCAAAGGCCGCCCTATTATACTTGCAAAGGGCTGAAGAACCATTGACCCTGGCAAGTATAACAAGTTTTTTAAAAGTTGCATTCAAAATAAGAAGTACAAGGGGACATTTAGGGTCAAATTAGGATTAGGTTAAGAAATGCTGTTTCTAGACTAAAAATTATTTTATTGTATTTAGAAATTATTGTCTAATTTTTGTTGTTTATGGTACTCACCAACTCATAGCACTAGCACTTTAAGAATTGTTGTCTTACTCTTATGCACCCAAATTGAATATGTAGGTTGGAAAGTAGTTGCCTATATGTAAATAGACAATGTTTTGTGGGCCTTTGAATTATGAACTGAGTTTTACTTTAGTGAAGACCTTATATATGTTTTTTTCTTTTTTTAAATGTCAGATCGAACTAATGAACGTATTGTATGTATATTTATGTTGCTTTTATGGTGATTTGAATAGCACCGAATAAAGCTGATTTGATTTGATTTGATTTGACAAACAAAAGGTCTAACAATTAATGGCAATCTGATATTAATGGATCGGTAAACCACACATTTATTGTTCTGTTGCGAGCACCTGCCACAAAGGTGTACTTTTTGTTATAACCAAACAAACACATTTAACAAAAACAAGATGTAAAGAGCAATATTGCCCAAATAACTAATTAGTACAGTCGTACCCAAGGTAATATGTGAGGTCGTAAACAGTGCATGATGATGGAGCAAGTTATAGTTAATTGACTAAACTATATCTGCCGTATTTCAGTGGTTTTGGTTATTTTTTTAATGCTAGGTCTTGTCTCATTTCAACACCTAACTAAACGTAATTTAACCTTTTTTTCAGTGAATTATATATTTAATATATAATTCACTGAAAAAAACACACACATATACATTTGTTTTTACATGTATATATGTATATATACACACACACACACATAAATGTATATATAAATATATATATATATATATATATATATATATATATACATACAAGATGTATTTGAAACATATTATAATTTTACTCTTGAAAGTATAAACAAATTTCTCGAAGCCGAGTATCTTATAATATCATCAGAGCATATGAATTATTTTTAGACAAAAATATCTTCAGACTATTTCCCTTGAAAACGAATAGACCAGTGTCCGGCCAGCATTTGACTTCGACCCCCTTCAGTTATTGGTGGACCAGTGCCAAGCCTTCCTGTTCACCTCGCTTCAGCAGAGACCCCCAAAGCTAACACTCATTGGCTGGCTGTCATCAGACAGTAGGGTCTCTGTAAGTGTGGTCTCCTGTGAGCAGCTGTATGTTTTCCCAGTGAAGGAGACTTGTCATTAAAAGAACCGAGAAGATGAGTGGGTGGTACGTCAGCTGTTTTTCTTTCGCTTGGGCCTGGGTTTGCTTTGCATCTTAAGAGGGAGTGCAGGGCCGTTTGCTGGCGGTGCCCACTGTTCACTTGTAATGATGAAGCCCGCCTGACAGCTGCATAAATCACCGCGAGATACCCCTGATAGACTGCAGCATTAGACTTTGTTAAAGACCACCCAGGTTCAGTTCAGAGGCGGCCTGCAGAGGCAATGTACACCACCACAGTACTGAATGCTGAACCCCTTTTTACCCAGGTTTTTTTTACAGGTCGGAATCGACTTTACACTGAAATTCAAAACACTGCGGTTTGACCATAAGCCTTGAACAAGTGCTTAGCAGGCGTGTTAAATGAACGAACAAAGACAATGCCATTTTTCATTTACTTTAGAAAGAATCATTTTAAGCGGAACCTTTGCCTTTGTTTATCCCCTCAGATTGTGGAGGGTTCGCAAGAAAGGTTTTTCGTTTTCGGGAGGGAAGCTAAACAATAGAAACGTATGTCCAAACGCGAACTTGTGTCAGTTTGTTTGTAAATGCATTTCAGGACACTGTGGAGAAACTGGATATGAGCCGGCCGCTCCTATTTTAGGAGAGTGGATGTTTTACTTCAGTTTTCCTTGTGTGTGGAGCAGAGTGCTAAATTCCCTTGCTCTGTACATAAAGATGATGTCATGCCTCTAAATTTACGTACTGCACACTGCAAACATATCTGTTCACTAGTGGTTAATCATGTAGCACTTCAAAAAAGTCTGAGTTGTTTCCTCACATTGCCACTGCACTTCAAAAAAGTCTGAGTTGTTTCCTCACATTGCCCCTGCACTTCAAAAAAGTCTGAGTTGCATTGCCACTGCACTTCAAAAAAGTCTGCGTTGTTTCCTCACAATGCCACTGCACTTCAAAAAAGTCTGAGTTGTTTCCTCACATTGCCACTGCACTTCAAAAAAGTCTGAGTTGTTTCCTCACATTGCCACTGCACTTCAAAAAAGTCTGCGTTGTTTCCTCACAATGCCACTGCACTTCAAAAAAGTCTGAGTTGCATTGCCACTGCACTTCAAAAAAGTCTGAGTTGTTTCCTCACATTGCCACTGCACTTCAAAAAAGTCTGAGTTTTTTTTTTTTTTTTTGCATATTTATATAGTGTGAACTCGACCCGAAGGTATTGGAGCGCTTTACATAGCACCGTATTTACATTACACATCCAGGCACGGGGAGATTAAGTGATTTGCCCAGAATCACAGGATGTGGACGCGACCACATTGCCACTGCACTTCAAAAAAGTCTGAGTTGTCTCCTCACATTGCCATAGACCCTTATTGGCATGGCACTACTCCTAAAGCAGAAGTGTCAGGAGCCAAATAATCAAATACAGTGACGTCACAGGACGTAACATCACAGAATGTGATGCCTTCCCTTTGACTTAATGACAGGGGGCCTATAACAATCTAATAGTCGGTGTTTTCTTTTTCGCTAGGCAGCATTTTGTTTAGTCACCTAAGGATCACTTGGTTCATCATTACGAGCTGCCCGGATTTAAGAGGGTGAAAAACAGGGACCAGAATTACCAAGAGTTATCACCCCCTAATTAGGCACATTCCGAGTTCTAGTCTCCCGAATGGGGAATAACCTGCAGAACCCTATATTTCAGGGCCATTTTATGCGTGCTTTCCTGGATTCCGAGACTGGTCTGCTCACATTTACCACCTACTGTGAGACAAGATGGAGGGTGTGAGGGGCAGATCAAGGCGCAACTCTGCTTGGAGGAGCCTTAACTGTTCCAGCCTTCATTGTTCGGCTGTTGCTATTAAAGGGGATCACCCAGGGGGCTGGGATGTGGCTCACTATGCACTCTGCCTCTGGCTCAAGGGCCTAGAGATTTTAGCAGATGTGTTTCTACACTTGGTAAATTGTGCTAATCTACCCACACCTGGCAATTTCATGTTCTAGAAAAACATCCCAGCCAGAATGGGCTTCACCCATTGATCCCACCCTGGTTCACTATAAAGGAGAACCTAAATTGCACAATAAAACATTTGAGTGCATACTTTCCCAATGCTGGTTCACAGCATAAGAAGCTGTGGAATTTCAAACTTGCACAGGGCATTTGCGAAAGTGGAAATCGAACCAATAAAATGGCAAAGTAGGAGTGGGCTCGTGGACGTTGCTGTGCGAACCTACCTACTAAATAGGTAAACACCCACAAATGCATAACATCGTGGGTACTGGAATACGCCTTGCAGGCAGTTTTCTACAAGGAGAGGCACACAAACGCGGATTTTCGTAACTATGATGAGGGAAATTATTTACTTCTCTTAAAGCCATGGTGGTGTTTCTTATCCTTGTGAAGATTAAACCTTCCTCCCCGACCTTTGAGCAAGGCTAGATCAGTTTGTAAAAAGGGGCATGATATACACATCACTCCTATGCACTTCGAAATGTTGGTGACATTATTTTTCACACTACAGCCCAGTGGCTAGGCAAGCGTGTGTTTGCCTCAAACCTGATCCTGGCCAAGTAGTGGGTCTGGTTGTCGGCCCTTTTCTTAATTGATGTATCCCCAAACTGTCTGAAAGGCCCATTTATGCTTGGTGCAGCATTGGCTCTTCCACTGTGGTACTTCTTTTTTAAAAAAATCTCTTTTATCTCCTAATGTTTGCAGACATTTATTTTTTCTCTACAAACAGGTGGTTTCAACCTCATGCTACAACATGCGATGGAGATTTTTTCATAATTAATTGTTTTGCATTAATATCAATATTAACATGCAACACGCAAATGTATTGAGTATGTATTTTTCCTGTTTACATTGACTGTAGCTAATGAAGGCTATATTTTAAAATGGTTAACGTCTGGTTGCCACTTTGTTTCACTCTGTATGTTTCTTTATTTCAGGACAAATTCAAACATCAGTCTCAAACAATGTATCTTTTGTTTTATGTTCCAATGTGAAATGTTTCCATTATGCAACTTTTATAAAATGTGCAAACGAGCACCTGCTGAGAACTCCTTGAACCACAGGCATCTCATTATATTGCAGATAACTGTTAGTGGAAGTACATTTAGAGTGAGTTCGATGTGCAGTAGCTTGAGAAAATAATTGCATTTAGTTGTCAGTTTGTGCCTTAGCCTGATTGGGCCCTCGTCTGAGAGTCATACGTAATTCTAGCAAATTCTTAGGATTGTGTGAATTAAACTAATGCAGTGTAGAAAATCCTCCAGAAGCTTCTTTGCCTGACCCATAGGCAGATGCATTTAGAGCAGAAGCCTTTTCACCTGACGTTGTGGCAGGGTCCTTCTTTAATGATTTATTAGCCAACTTTCCTTGACTTAGCAGAGTAGGGTGCTCTTTTTATGGGAGACTCGATCTTGCTTGCTTTTGAGATCATTTTCTAATAGTTTGTCTTTGTTTTATGATTTTGAATTTAAATTAATTATACATTGATTTTAGGATTAATGTATTGATTATCAATATATGACTAATTTGATGATTTGAATTTATAACTTTAGTAATCCTTTAATAAACCTTCAGGGTTTTGAAACTCACCCACTGTCTGTCTTCCTTGTGGAGCCTAATGTTTATCATGTTATGGAAGTGTTTAGAATTTTAGAATTTTAGAATTTTGAGGTTAGCCTCAATTGGAACTAAATATTCATTCCAGAGAGCTTTAGGGACCTGAATTTGCAGCAGAATATGCAACACTCACAGCGCTTCATCACATGCTACATCATGGCACAATTTTCCCAAGATTTGCTATGTGTTTTTGGTATAATTAACTCGTTTGGGTTTGTTGCAAATGGATCCCGCCCATTTAATACACCAGGATTTATTGCTTTTTGATCACTCAGTCTTTAGACCTTTACCGTGAGTGGGTCTCACTTCCTGAACCCCACTCAAAGACGTTTCATGGTCATTAGACTGCATGTGTTTACCTCCAGTGTCTGCCTTTTATGATAAGGCCGCTGCGATGCAGCTACTGTAAGGGGCACTGGGCTGGTTACATGTAAACATGTATACACATGTGTGTGTGCATGGGTGCAGGCTGCACGTGAGAAACTACAGTCCTGCACAGCCTGGTAGCTGCACACAGGTAATCTGTAACTTACCTGTGGCAGTTTTAAACTGCTTATTCGGCCTACCAAAATAACCCCTTTAAACAGGCATAGACCTTCTTTTTAAATATTAATCAGTCACCCGTTTCAGGCCCTTTTGCCCATAAAGGCAGGGTGCATGATACTTAAAAATAGGACATGTAGAACTTAATGTTAAATATTCCCTTACAGTGAAATATCACCAAAAATAACTTTCACTGTACCAAGGCTAGCTGCTGCCATAGGGAATCTTGTGCTACATATTTACATTTATTAAATGCTAAATTACGATTAGTAGCATCTAGAGAAATACTTCTTTAGTGGTAAGGTCGTATTTTAAATTTAATCTTTTGGATAAGCCACTTTTAGAGAGTGGCCAACTGCCTGGGCTGGTGATGGCTTCCATACTGGCAAATGTGTATTGGAGCCAGGCAGTTAACCAAAAGTGCCTGGGTGTAGAGGAAGTGGGTCTTCCTGACAGGTTAGCTGGAGGGGAATTGTGCCCTGCCCTCATTACCCTTCAAAGGAACCTGCTTACAGCACACACAAAGTAACCTGACACCAGGCGTGCCTTTTCCTTTATTTCACAGCCAGGTTGGAGCCAAACACAGGGGAAAGGAAGTGTTCCTCTCCCACAGGCTCACACTAGCCATAAAAGTAGCATCCCCAGAACCTGAAGGAAAGTAGGATCCTGGACCTAGATGGCGATGGTGGCAACACCATGGATAGATAGAAGCACAAGCGCCCTGAGGGACTAAGGACTCTGTCTGCAAGTGATCCTCTGTACTAGAAGGGCCTCTTCAGGCCCTGTGACTCTGGCCCCCTTGCACCTATGAATGACCAGTTGGGTGAAGACCTGGACTCCACTGCTACCCTGGGAGCCTTGCAAGAGGGCCAGGAGGCCATTGGTTCTAGGGAGGGCAAGCAGAGGAGGCTGGCGCAGGGAGCCAGGAAAAGCTGCTCCAAGAAAGGTGTGCCACTTTAGAGACCAGGAGGCCCGTTGAAAATGCTCCCGGTGGCTAGAACTTGCACATCAAGAGTAAAATGAGTCCAAGATTGTTGGGACCTGAGTAATGCTCATTTAAAGATTTTGACTGTTGATCCCTGCTCAAAAACAGATTGCATGGGGCTATGCCACCCTTTCTGAAAATACCCCTGGGGTGTGCAAGTGCTCGGGAGTAGGTGCCAAATTAATTTAATTATCCTCCTCCTTAGACTCATTCACGGTCCGGGGATACCAGCTGTTGTGAATGGGTCCCAGGACCATATCCCCGGGACTCAGGAGGCAGAGATTAAAGGACTGGCATGGCTAAATGCCATCCCGCTACATTGTTTCAAAGCCGCTTGCGAGCTGGGGGCAGAAGGACCCTTGTGCTCTCCCCACCCCCAGGAGACCAGTGTGGGCAGGGGAACAGAAACCCAGTTGCTGGCTCCCATGCTGCATAGGAACAGTGCTCAAGGAGTCGACGGGAGTGCGTGTGTCTTGGGGCTACTGTTTTTCCCCGTGCATAAATATGGCCATCGAGATGTCCCACGTGGGACCAGGGTACCCCTGGAAAAAACAAGAGAAAAATGAAATGCACGGCACAAGGCGGTGCCCATAATCCAAACTGCCAGGGACTCCAATTAAATATGCATTTTCTCTGGCTTGGAGCACTCCATAATGTGAGGTTACTTTACATATTTTGCTTGACCTGTTGTACCTCAATCTGGGCAAGGGCATCACCAACAGCATTTTGGGGATTTTGGAGAGAGCTGCAGGAGGCACAGCAGCCACTCCCAGACTTGATTTCTAAAGTAACCCTATGTCTCCAGGGTCAGAGGAAGCTTGACCTGGGGATCCTTTTTCCAGCTTTTTAAGCACTCAAGATTGGAATTTTTGTTCTACCTCCACGGAGCTCAGGGAGTGCACTCTGGTTGATTCTATGAATGTATTATAGGCGATGTAACTATGTAAAAGAAAGACTCAGACACATGTTGTACTCATTTTTAATGCTTTATTCAAATTATAATGCTGACAGTGGTTTAAGATGAACATATCAATGCCTTATTCACAACAATGATTGCATTCAAACATGGTTATTAATTTCAGCAATATGATGGTGATTTTTAACTTATGGATATTGTTTCTATAATGTGGTGACTTTGCCTTATACTGCAAAGTGGTTATTATTTGACAAAGCCAATAGGTTTGCCTAACATATTGATTTGGTGATCCCTTTACAAAACCAATAGGCCTGCTTTATTTAAAATAAGGCTCCCTCATATTGTGATGTTCTTTCTGGTATAATGGGGTGTACTGTGATTTTGAGGGTCGAGATCCATTAGGGGTCAAAAGTGATTTCAGAATGTCACCAAAGGCATTTCCACCTGCCTGATGTATATATGTGTAAATGAATGCATAGTATTTAGTAGTGTGTGTGTCATAAATGTACTCTTTCTTTTTCAAGATAACGCACTGACTAGGCAATCATTTTTTGGGTGTTTTACTGCGTGCCTCCGACTGGCGATTACTAGCCCACACCACCTCCCCTGAGAAGACCTTGACCTACTCTGCTTCTCTATCCTGAGAGATTCAAGTGCTACAATAGGGTGCTTGGTTCCCATTACGGAGATAAATGTGGACCGTTTACTTGTGCAGGCCTCACATCCTGCACCACTAATAACCCAATTCATTGTTTTCCATCTTTTGAAATGTTGGCATGCTAATGTTTGCAGGCAGATAGAAGGGAATCGATATGGCTGCCTCTGAAAGAGCTTCAGATGAATTACAGCCGATCTCATTCTGTGAGGCTGGTGAAGTCTGGGAAAACTCACCCATCAGCATGCTTCATTTATTTTCTGATTTCTTTTAACTGTAGACACCCACGATAATCCGCTTATCATGTACACTGGCCGTATACCTTAATTCTAATCACTCTTATCTGGCTCCACTTAAAGGCCAGAAGCCAGTTCTCATTAGCTTGTATTATACACAAGACTATGCATGGAGGAGCACCAAACTATTTGGCCCTCAGACTTGTTATCTCCTGTAAACCCTGCGGATTTCGAAATGGGAACTCTCTACAAGAAACTCTGCTCTTCAAACAAATATCTTAAACACTGAACCAGTCCATCTCAGGGAGTTTCCTCAGAACATGTAACACCATCCTTCCAGCTTCATTTGCCAAAACCTCACACTCCGTCTTCAAGAAAGAGGTTACAGTCCTCCTTTTTCATCACTACAGCTAGAGGTGATCTGTCGCTTATCTGTTTATGTCGAAGTATTAATGCAGGTATTCCATAAATTGTGATGTAAATGCGATACTTATTCTGGTCCTTCTTTTTTCTGATGTCAACCAGAAACATAAGTATTTATAATGAAGTGTTTGTTCTGTTTAATACAAAACACCTGATCCCCACCAATGGCTCTTTCCTTTAAGCTATAGATAGACATGTGAATCTCTTCCATCGTGTGCATTATTTATATTCTTTGTATTACCAGTAACTAATGTATGTAAAGTACTCTGCTGTTCTGGAGAGCCTGCTGTGCTATATTGAATAGAGCATATAAATGAATAAACAGCAAACTTAATAAATAAATAAATATAAAGTTGTTGAGCAGCAAGATAACGTCAGATCACTGTTGGAACTAGAAGAGACTCTTGAGGCAAAAGCTAAAGTCGCGAAGGTTGATCAAGAAGAAACAACTTGCTCTTGCATTCCCAGAACAGATGGAGGGCCTCTTGAGAGATCTGTTCCTAGAAGAATGGACCTTAAAACATTACAGCCCAAAGGTCTAGCTACATTTTTTCAATCGAATAAGCACATTGGATCTAGAGGGAATTCAGATAATAATTTTGCCTGCCATCACAAACTCTGTTGAACAAACTGCATGCGACATCACAACTACGATGAAATAGACGGATAGGTCTTGCTAAATAAGTTGTGATACAACATGTAACCTAAAATGTGAGGTGCTAAAGATAAGATAGCTAGAATATCATACTTAAGAATATTTGCATAGGGATGGTAAGAGTCTGTAGAGTTCGATTACATGTAAGTTTTTTTGGCCCACCTTACTAGGGAAGGCAATACAGTAAGAAGGTACATTGAATAATGTAGGAAGTTGGACACACAGCCAGCGTGTTTTTTTTTCGTCTGTGGCCATGGTGAGATTTATCTCACAATGTCCAGGCTATGCTCTGAGATGCTGCAGCAAAAATCCTCTGCATGCCATTAAATGACTGTTTGGGAGATGATGTGCTGTTTTGATATAAGCCAAGAATCATAACATGTTGCTGGGGAAAGGAATTGGTGCATTACTGGGTGGATACTAAAACGACTTTGGGCTTCCTGCCAATGGTTACAGTTATGGGACATTGACCATGGAGGGATAAATAGGGACTTGGGTAAGATGGACAAAGTGGATGAATACTAAAGAAGGATGGAGATGAAAGGAAAGGCAAGTCAATCAATACACAGAATGGTCCCATATGATGGGGATACAACCAAATACTACAGTGTGGAGGGGGGCACTAGAAGCAGGATAAAGAATACAAGACAGAATGGCAGGGCAAATTAAATTAACTACATGGAATGCCAAGGGCCTTATTAGTTACCCCAAGAGTTACAGAGTAATCACATATTTAAAAAGACATTTAATTAAAGTGGCACTCTTAATAGAGACATTTATCTATAAAGAGGGCTGACTCTGTAAAGCATGACATGGGCAAACACACAGCTACCTATTCCATGTCTACTGGGGGATGCTAGACCGGGTAGCTCCTGGGACCCTCTTTCAACAATAACAAACAAAGTTAGTCCAGAAAGGTGTTATGTCGTGGTATATGGACTACTAGACCAGGAAAAGATATGCTCCATCAATGTGTGGGAACTATTTCCATAAGGTCTGAATTTTTTTTAAACACTTTTTATTGATTTCATGTATATGCAGTTACAAAAAGATAGACGAGAGTGGGCTGCATATAGCTCATAACATTTCAGAAGCTTGTATAAAGTAAATATCTCCACAGGTCAGGACTTCAGATACCCCACCCATAATAGCAAAGGAATACAATTCCCAACTTTATTAAACCAGTCAACAGAGACTAGGCAAGGTGCAAGGCCTTGTAAATAGAGCATTACAGTGAATCGATAGATAAGTTGTTCAAATTATAAGAGGTGCAATAAAAACCACTTACATATTCAGCGAAACCAGTAACATTGGTACAACAATTTTCTATGGTCCAAGCACAGGGGTAGCTAAGGCTGCCATTATTAGTGACAATTAACTTTTTGTAGACATGATCATGCTGTGGTCTACTCGAGGCCTGAGTGGCTGACTAAGTAGGTTCAAACCTGAATATCAGCTCAATCATGTCTCCAAGGGACACTCCAGACATATAGAACTACTTCACAGGTTACACACCTGCACCTCATAAGAAGATGATGGAATCATACATACAATACTCATGGTGGCATGATACAATCCTTCCTATGGTCTTTATAGGCCGGCAGGATTTAGTCCCAGTCCGAGGATATCGGATGTGTGTGCAGGCCTCTCTTATTTTCCACCAGAGGGCCGTCATGGGCTTCAATTCACAAAAATGCAAGGGTTAGCAGAAGTGATATTACATAACCACCCATGACCCAATGACATTGCAGGATGTGACACCATATGATCTTGGACACTAAATCCTCTGAGAAAGTGATACAATTAGATACATTTCTGACACCGAAAAATGTAGATTTAATATGTAGCCTACATTTTGAATAGTTTGAAGAAATTATTTGGGATCTTGCGATCTGAGAATCCTTATATTGCCTATTGTGGTTTTATAATTTTTTGGTAGTTGTGTAAAATAACCCAATTAAGGTCACAACCCTGATTCCTCAGAAGTGGTGAGAGTAAAATACTGCAACTGTGGGGAAATTTACATCATCATATTATGAAAAAATAGTGGAGACAATCTCTATACCACTTTAGATATTCGACTGGTCATGCAATTCCTTTTCCAAATTGGTTATTCGCAGAAATATAATTACAGTAGGCTTGAATTACTGAAATACCAGTGGTAATACGTTATTCCTTTTATTAGGTCTCGACCTTGCGATCAAGCGAGACTATTGTAAGGGGGTTTGAAAAGTGCTCTCAAAAAGCGGATTGCATGGCTAGCACGCGCACAATCACGCGCATCGTGCCGCCATGCAATCCTCCTTTTGAGAGCACTTCAAAGGGTCCGCTCCCCCGCCCCCAAGCGTGCGCGCGCCACGCTCCGCCGGGCTTGTTTTATTTTCAGAGTTCCATGTGCGCTTTTACTTTCATTTTGTAAGCCCCGAGACTGCTACAGACAGGGACAGTAGGTATGGGGGTCTCCCACGCAGAGCCCTCCTTCAATCATCCAGCTGACAGCTCTGGTACACAACACTCATGGGCACGTCTTGTTTTTAAAAAAAAATTTCAGCACGCCAGTTGTGTTTTTACTTTTATTTTATAAGCGCTGAGACTGCCTCAGACATGGGCAGTGGGCTGAGGGTCTCCCATGCATGGCCCTCCTTCGATCATCTGGCTGACAACTATTGGCCACACATGCCGCAGGTCAGAGAGGATGTCCCAGGTAGTGCAGAAGCACTTTCTCGTTTGTCAGCAGCCTCAGGTGACCGGACAGAACGGGACTCAAGTGAGCCAACCCTCACACTTTGTGTACTGTCAACCGATGACCATATCAGGACATGGTTTCCCCTTCACCCTCGTACTCAGACAGAGTACGTGCACAACAGGACCCGCCACCCTCACCAGGGGTCTGCCCAGCAGGCACACTCTAATGTCCTCCGCTCCCCCGCCCCCAAGCGCGCACGCGCCACGCTCCGCCGGGCTTGTTTTATTTTCAGAGTTCCATGTGCGCTTTTACTTTCATTTTGTAAGCCCCGAGACTGCTGCAGACAGGGACAGTAGGTATGGGGGTCTCCCACGCAGAGCCCTCCTTCAATCATCCAGCTGACAGCTCTGGTACACACCACTCATGGGCACGTCTTGTTTTTTAAAAAAAATTTCAGCCCGCCAGTTGTGTTTTTACTTTTATTTTATAAGCGCTGAGACTGCCTCAGACATGGGCAGTGGGCTGAGGGTCTCCCATGCATGGCCCTCCTTCGATCATCTGGCTGACAACTATTGGCCACACGTGCCGCAGGTCGGAGAGGATGTCCCAGGTAGTGCAGAAGCACTTTCTCGTTTGTCAGCAGCCTCAGGTGACCGGACAGACCGGGACTCAAGTGAGCCAACCCTCACACTTTGTGTACTGTCAACCGATGACCATATCAGGACATGGTTTCCCCTCTCACCCTCGTATTTAGACGGAGTACGTGCACAACAGGACCCGCCACCCTCACCAGGGGTCTGCCCAGCAGGCACACTCTAATGTCCTCAGGTCTGCGGCTGCCAGTCTTCCCATGGGCCAGGTCAATCACTCACCAGGGTGCACGCAGGCCAGTGATTCCGCTGTCCAGGGATCCGGTCACAGTGTTCAAAGAACCAACATCTCCAAACCTGCCGCACTCGAGGTCCTTGTTAAGCACATAGCTTCAGCGCTTTGATTTTTGTGAGACAGCGAGGCAGTGGGAGGCTCAGAGGCAAGAGTTTGTTTGGCACAAGCGGATTCGGGCAAAAACAAAGGCGGGTAAATACTTTCTCTTATTCTCCTTTATATTGTAACCAATCAATCACTCTCTCACTCTATAATCAATCAATCACTCTCTCACTCTATCTGTTTCTCCCTCTCTTTTTTTCAGACTATTTACTCTTTTACATCAGCTTACGGAGATATATTTATTTTATTTTATTCATTCTGACTAAGTGCATCACCCTCTTGCAAGCGATGCAATTATCAAATCATGACGCTCACACTGAAACCATCGCACGATGAAGTGTGCATCTTCGAGTGTCCTGAGTTGTTCACGTGGGAAGAATGAGACCAGCAGTGCAAACTGTAGGCGTTAAACACAGGTGACTAATGCTTAAGTGTGCCTCCAATCATTGGAAAGAAGTGTGCTGGTTAATATTGAGATTGTGCTAAAAAAAGGAACACAATCGCACAATACACAGATCTAAGCTGCTAAACATGTTTAACATTCTCACTGCTGCCAGCGAACGCGGCATCAATGATCTACCACTTTGAGGGACTTGAAAAAGACATTAAGGGCCATATTGTCAAGGAACGGCGATAACATTATCGCCGCTTTAGCAGCAGGAAACTGCCGCTAAAGCGGCGATGATGGGCATGATAATATGACCATGTGAATTCCCATAGAAGGCCATGTTCTGGTGTGAACATGGGCTTCTATGGGAATTCTCAAGGGCATATCATCAAGCCCATTAGCGCCACTTTAGCAGCAGTTTCCTGCCGCTAAAGCAGTGATAATGTTAACGCTGATCTTGATAATATGGCCCTTAGTTCTTTCAAAAAAACTGAAAATAATCTAAATAAATGTGTCAGCTGCTGTCCCAAAACAACAGGCAACAGGTCAGGAAAGTGAAAGAGTGAGGCAGTGAGTTGCAGGGTTCTCTTAACACATCCCTAAGTCTTTTTTGAGCAATAAGCGCGGGTACAGCAATTGCTTAAAAAATAAATAAATAGAAGAAAAACACTTGCAATGCAATAGCTCTCGCATTACTGTAAGTGTGAGCTATTGCCGTTGCACTATTATTAGCAAAGCCAATAGGTCAAACTTTCAGTAATGCGAGACCTATTGCATTGCAAATGCTTGTTTTTAAGTAGTAACCAAAGTTGTTCATAAGCCAAAGAACAACCAACAAGTGTTTCACTCTGTGGTGACGTGCAGGCCTGTGGCTTTTTCAAAGATGTAAAATAGAATGAGTAATGCAACATCAGAGAAATTCAAAGTCACAAATTCGTTGGTTAAGAGGTGAAAAGAAATATCCTAAAACCTTTTACTAAAGGTTATGCACGTGTGAGTCACTGCACACTGGTGATAAATTACATTTGCAGGGGCGGCTCCTCCATTAGGGCGGAGGAGCGTCGCCCCACTACTTTCTCACAGTGCGAGAAGCAGAAACATAAAATGGTAAAACTACCAGGGTTTGGGTAGGGGTGGGCGGATCTGCTCGAAAGCAGGGGAGGAGTGGCTTGCCCAATGCTGTGGACGCTGACTGTTGTGTCGGCCCTCTGGGGCCGACCAAACCAGTCATGTGCACTCTCCCTTTTCTCCATGCAGGCTGCATGCAGCCTACATGGAGAAAATGGCCTCCCCATACCACACTCAACATGGTACATTACAGCATGTCACATAACCAACAGACTCCAAAGACGATGAAAACTACCCACAACCCTGAACTGGACTACCATTTTGCCATCTAGTGTCCTACCAACAAATCAAGGTCAACCCAAAAGAGAAAACTAGCCAATCATATCCTTCCATGACCTCTTCATAAAAAACATCCTGCTTGAACTCATCTATCACCCATTCAATTCCATATCCGATACCAACACCCTTCTAACCAACTTCAACATTTTTCTGGAAAACTATGTGAACACCTATACCTCAGTCAAACATGCCAGTGTAAGCCAAATCCTTCAGCTCCCTGGTACTGGATTTCTGTTTTTATTCAATTTTCTGTCCTGCATGTGAATGAATCATTTATTGTCAGTAAAGGTCTTTAAATGATTCATTCACATGCAGGACAGAAAATTGAATAAAAACAGAAATCCAGGTGACGTCATGGTACTAAAATCTGCCTGTGTAACATGTAGACAGCTCATCACATCAGCTAAAGCAAAGTACTATACCAGCGCCAGCACATCAATTAAGCCACCAACAGAAGACCATCAAACAAAGCATCAACCCGCTGCCACAACCACCTACTCCTCATTCCAGAGAAAAGTGCAATACCATCAACCTCTTCTATAATTAAAAAAAATAGAGAGGTTACAACAGGACATTGACAACATCATTTCTTACACCCACCTCTTCCTCCTGCAGAAACCTGCAATGGTTATCCTTCAAAGCCCTATGTCTTATATATCTCCCATACATACTCAACACCTTCACCCCACTCACCATTGTCAATACCTCTCTCACCCAAGGCATCTTCCCACAAGCTCTCAAGGCAAGCTAGAACCTTCCATCCCTATAAAGACCTACACTAGACCCTCATGACTTGCCAACTACTGGCCAATAAGTCACACTTCATCAGCAGGATCAACAGGATCAGTCTATGTTTGACTTGAAAACCACATTATTGCTAACCACCTCCTGCACGAATGCCAGTCTGACTTTAGATCACACTGCAGCATGGAGACTGCTATGATACACATTGTAGACAATGCTCTTTTGACCACAGATGAAGATTACTCCTTACATCTGCTGCTGCTGGACCTCTGAGCTGTCTTTGATATTTGATATTCGATTTTTATTGATTTATAAAGTGCCTGAATCACCTCGCCAGGGGTATCATCGCTCTATAGAGTTACTACAGCCCACCACAGAAAAGGAGCAAATTAGAACAGTGAGGTTTTTAGAAGTCTTCTGAACTGTAAATGATCTGGACATTGTCACACATGGATCGGAAGTTGGTTCCAATAAGAAGGGGCCAGCTGGGAAAAAGCTTTACCACCTAGACAAGCTTTTGTATAATGTGGAGTCCGAAGTAAAGATTTTGACCCTGATTGAAGGGATCTAGGTGGCAAATATTTGGTGAATTTGTCTGCTAGGTAGCTAGGACCTTGGCCATTCAAAGATTTGTCAACCATACAGCAGATCTTAAATCTGATCCGCTTCCGCACCGGAAGCCAATGCAGTTGCTGCAGAAGGAGGAGAGAGGGCGTTCAGGGGGAGCATTGGAGACCAGATGAGCCGCGGTGTTCTGGACTACTTGCAATCTATTTGAAATCAGGAAAGCATTGCAGTAGTCTAGGTGGCTTAGTACCAGTGCCTGGATAAGAATTGTTCGAGTGGTTAAAGGTAAGAAGGGGAATACTTTTCGGAGAAGACTTAGCACATGGAAGCATGCGCCGACGGTAGATATGGCATGCTCCTTCATTGTCAATTTCTGATCCAGGTGGACTCCCAGGTTATTTACCACCAATTTGGGAGTCGGAGCAGTGCCCAGTTCCTCTGGCCACCTCACCAAAGCAAATCTAAACAACATGATCTCATTTTTCCCCACATTAAGTTGGAGAAAATTATCCCTCATCCAGCCAGCAATGGCCATCATGCCCTTCAAAAAAGCACACTGGGCATTATGATTGTTTTTATCAAAGGAAAATAGGAGCGGAGTATCGTCCGCATAGGATATTGGAACAAATCCTAAATTCCCCAATGACCCTGCTAAGGGAGTAACATATATGTTGAATAAGGTGGGGCGGAGACGAGAGCCCTAAAGTACTCCCTTAGTCAGTCTTGTAGTCTTAGAGCGGAAAGGGCCTAGGTTAATGGCCTGAGTTCTTTCAGACAGAAAGCTCGAAATCCAGTGTGAAGCATTCCCTTGGAGGCCAATTTACCTGAGTCTCCTGAGCAAAGTCTGATGGGAGATCGTATCGAAGGCGGCTGGTAAATCAAGCAGCACAAGAAGCCCTGCTTATCTGTTGTCCAGAGACATTCTGATATTGTCGGTGACCGCAACCAAAGCCGGCTCCGTGCTGTGTCTGGGTCGAAAGCCCGAATGAGATGGATAAAGGCAGCATGAAGCTTTGACAAAGTCAGACAGCTGTTTATATGTTTTTCTTATATCTTGCTCAGGAGAGGTAGCAATAAAATACGGCGATAATGGGATAAATCCTCCATGGGGGCCTTAAGATTTTACGGATCGGAATTATTTGTGCTGACTTCCATTCGTGGGGGAGATGACCCTCTTTCATAGAGCAGTTGAGGATTGAACAAATAGCAAATAGGAGCAGCAAGTTGTTTGCAAAGCAGTGAGGCGGTCTTATCCAGAATGATGTCCTGCGGGGAGCCTGATTTTACTATGTTTAGTAGCGTTTCTACATCCTCAGGCTTAATTGCAGGAAAGTTATCTAGCGTCAGTTCATTAGATATGGACGTTGAGTAATCTGTCATGGTGTCTGTCTGGGTGCTAGCAGCTGAGGTGATTTTATTGTTGATCAGATCAATTTTCTGAGTAAAATGAGTTGCTAGCTTGTCACACAGGGCTTGAGATGGATCTTCTTCATTGTCACATGCCTTAGGATTAGTGAAAGATTTTAATATCTGGTAGAGAGTTCTGGGGGCATTCCCTGCCTGTTGGAGTTGCAGCGCTATGTGGGTTTTACGTGCATTTTTTATGTTTTTAGGATATTGAACCAAGGCCAGTTTAAATCTTTCTTTATCCTGTATGTCATGTGAGAGGCGCCAGTTTTGTTCCACTTTTTTTGCAGTGACTCTTTTCTGTCCGGAGATTTGGGGAAAACCAGGCTGTCTGAGGGCATCTGGTTGAACTCAGGCATTGTTTTAGGGGAGCTATAGAGTTAAAACAGGCCAAGCACTCCTCGACACTATCTGAGTCAGGTCTCTGGGAAGTGGGAAATAAATCTTGGAAGTGGTCGGACGTAAGTTTACGCTACTGTCTATGCACCTAAGAGAGTTTTTGTGGGGGACATCATGTATCCCAGGGCCCCTGATTTGAAACTCTATTAAAGAATGTTCTGTCCAAGTCAAAGGGGAAGTAGCTCCACAGCGGATATTGAGAGTTTGACACAGTCAACCATCCCACACTCACCGGCAGTGTCTTTTACTGATTCTCTTTCTACCTTTCCAACCAATACCAGTTTCTTCACAGAGATTCCTCCGGATCCCAAAAGATCACTAACACCTGCACGGTCCCCCAGGGTTCTGTACTGTTCCCTGTCACCTTTAACCTGTACAGGGAGTCATCTGGTGCTATTTATCACTCATAACAGCATGAAGATTCACCAGTGTACTGATGATACACAATGCTACCTAAACGTTTACAATGGTTTAGACACCCAGGGCCTTGACCACTGCCTATACATCATCCAGACCTGGATATTCAGTGCCTGCCTGAAGCTCAACACAATCAAGACAGAATTCCTGTTATTTGCCAAAAACAACAAACAAAACACAGTACAAACCTGGCTCAATTAAAAGGACCTTGATGGCTTTGAACCTCAACTTTCACTGAATGCCAAGTCACTTGGATTCACCCTGGGAACCAACCTCCCCTCAAAGAACACATTATCAAAAAAACAGCTCACTCTTCCAAAGAAATTGAAACCGCTTCTTCCAGAAAGCAACCACTGAATTGCTGTTCAAGCGCTTGATGGTGGTAACTTCCTACTGTATGGCCTCCAAAACTCCTCCCTGGCACCAGCTAAGGGCATCCCAAATGCCACAGCACTTCTCATTCAGGGCCTGAATAAATATGATCACATTGCCCGCACCGTGACGAAACTGACTCACACCATATTCAAAACCAGTGGCTTCATTTACAAAGCAGCTGACTAAGAAGTGTAAACAAAAACTCAATGCAGTAGGCCTTTTCCATGTTTCACCCAGGAGCAGGAACAACATCTCTGTATCCATCAGGATTGCCCAACACTGATCCAATTAAGGAAAGAGTTGAAGATGCACCTCTATAAAGAATACTACATCAAAAGGCATTGACAGTTTGCAAACTAACATTCTCTCTTATAACTGCTTGACTTTATGCTGAACTTGGAGCTTGTACGGTGCTATGCTGCCTTTTAGCTAAGTACTTACTATAGGAATACCACATACATGAATACATCCTTACATACAGGAGGTGTCTTATGAATTGCCTCAGCAAACTTACTTTTATGCATTCACTTGATTTCACCAAATGTTAGTAGAAATCCAGATAATATTTGCAGCCCAGTCACTAGGCTGACAATTGAGAATCAACAAGAACCCTCATAGTCTGACTTTCTCAACTTGACCACGTTGTGTAATCTTTTGGGCAATCACTTCATCTCACTGTGCCTCAGTTCCTTTGTTTGACACTATTGTGAGCATATACCAAGAGCTAAAAAATGACTGGTTTCAGTTTGCAACTGGATGAACTTTGTAAAGCCCCATCATTTAAAATATGGATTTGAAGCTATTTATGTATGAAAATGTGTCTTACAAAGTTACAAAGTTAAAGATGAAAAAGTTTGTGTGAGCAAATCGACTCACAGGCTGCAAGTAGGTCTGAAGTAGCAGCCCCACAACTAGAATGTCTGCGAGTTACTGCACACCCACACACCTAGATTTATGGATATTCATCAACTCCTCTCTAACCACTTTCTACCTTCAAAAAGGTCAGAAATGTACTCCTAGTAATGGCATAAGTAAAAGCTTTTCCAGGGTCTCTTACATGACCTCAAAACCTCCCAAAAACTGGGGGTGCAGGAAAGGGAGTTTTTTCCAGGGCCAACTATTTCCCCCTGTAGAAGAAAGGGAAAAACGTTCTAACACATTAATTTGCTTTTGCGGGTAGATTTTTGTTTGTGTGAATATACATAGGTATCTCAAATACCAGGTCCCACAGGGTTCCTCTTTAGGATGCAGCGACCTTCACCCACCTAGGTGACATGCATCATTATCAGGTCATGCTCCAAGTTGGGTGGGGTGTGCACTAGCCAAGGAGTTCCATGGTGGAGCTCTTTCCGAGCTCTTTTTTAGGATCAAAGGTCCCCAAGGTTGGGGCACATTTGTACTTAAGATAGGACTTATGAAAGTGGCTATAAAGTACCTGTGGTTAGATTTTGAGGAGATTATTATTGTTTAATTTGCACTATCCATGGTAAGTTTGGGCACACTTTTGTAAACTCTTGTGAATTTACGAAATTCATAAATCTGTACCCAGGGAAGACCTGAGATCTGCAGTTGTACTTTGAAACTTTCTTTAAGAACTTAGCTCTCAATATTTCTCATGTGACCAATAATGGTTTTGCACTGATTCTCCATTTAAAACAATCACAAACTTACTTCCATTGTTCTACGTGTTTTTGAATACTCTCAAGGAGCCATACATTTTTAACTTTTCAAACATCTATACGTTTCTACACACTTGTTTTTATTATTGTGATCAATACCAGTAATGCAAGTTGAGTTTGCAGTTCACTGTATTTCATTAGAGCACGTTCCTTAAGAGGTAAGGTTTTGCGTTTAATTAAACTTATATGCCATGTTGAACACCTTTTACACACAAATGTTTATTTTGCCTTAACAACAGACAATCTTCTTTTCTGCAACCATACTGTCAGGGCCGGACAGGGACCCAAAACCGGCCCAGGCAAAGTGCTCGGCTGGCCCCTCCCCCCCCAGGGGGTTAGGGGTGCCGCCGAGCTCTTTGCCAGGGCCGGTTTTCAGCCGATTTTGTTACAGGGCCGATTTTGCAGCTATGCTGCAAAAACGGCCCTGTAACAAAAACGGCCCCAGGGGCCCAAAACCGGACCCGCCCGTGCGGCCCACAGGGGGATTGCCCAGTGCCCGCTTCGGCCAGTCCGTACCTGCATACTGTGATACTGTAAAGAACCTGCCAAGGGATTTGAGTTCCAGGGGGTTGGGTCACCTTGTCCAATGGACAAAATAAACATGAAAGCTTGTCCTTGACTCCAAATAATATGTTTTCAATCTGGGGCTATAGGAAATCCACACCCGTGTAGATGGACTTGGCAGACCAAGGCATGCCAAATAGTTACATTTTCTGCACTCAAATCAACCATCTGTGTGACACTACACTGCACAGTGGTGCACATTTTCCTAAGGATTCAAGGACTGATCCATGAAGAAGTGAACACATATTGAGTCTGGATTTTCCCCTCCATGGTGATCTAGCATGTTCCTGACGTGGTAAATCTGGTATCCTGACTCTTTTTTGGATACCTCTTACTTAGCATGGCTCAAGATGGAGGATAAAAACAGCTTCCCCAGGCAGTGGAAGTGTATTGTATGTCTTCTTGTGGCTGGAGGGTGGAGATCCAGGCACTGAAGGGAGGAGGACGGAGACAGGTCAGGCTTTAAAAATTCCTTGAAGACTTTGTTATCAAGAGGGTGCTGATTAGTTCTTCCTAAGTGTTGCTTTAGCAACAGACTTTCTGCTGACTTTTAATACTTGATTGCAGGAGTTCTTTTGAAAAGGATACAAGAGGTGTTCCTGGAAGCACAAAATTAAAAGACAATCTCACCCTTCATGTGAAAGGCAATCACAACTCTGTTCCATAATGCTGACAAAGAACCCCTAAAGGTTTGGAACAATACACCTTTATACCCCATAGATTCACCAACCAAAACCTAACATGACTTACACAAGTTATGCACCAATATAGAAATTATGGAACAACATTTTTCACTTGCAGTGTTAGACATCGAAAAGGCGTTCAGCACTTTTAGATTGAATTATAAGATGTAAGTGTTGGAATGCATGGGATTTAAGCATAATTTTTTTTAATCTGGACTGAATTGTTCTACACAGAACCAATGTAATGATTTAGAAGGGAATTATAGTGTTGAGGAGTTGGAGGACAGAAAGAGCGATGAGACAAGGTTGCCTCTTTGTGGCAGTACTGTGTGCTGAATCGTGGAACCACTGGGGTGCAGGCTGAGCTTAAATCTGAGGGACTGGCTGGATCATGGTGGATGGCATTATTTCTGTGTACACAGATATGAAAGGGCCGGGCTCATAAGATTCTGGATCTATTCTAGAGGCACAATCTGATGGTTATTTTTAGCAGCATGAAAGCGTAAAGGGGAGAAAGTTGTTATTATCGCCAATCAATTCAGCAGAAATTTCTTTGGACACATAGTAACCACAGACAACTATGTAAGGTTAGTTAATTTATTACAAACCCAAAAACAACTGGACATAAAGACACCTCAAGATGAGTGTATTGAGATACATCGAATCAGCATAAAGCCAAACCTAAGCATCCAGTTAAACGGTGCGGCATAAACAAAACAATTAATTCAAGAAGCAGGATATAGAGGATCAGAACCCATGAGTCCAAATCCCCTGCATCGAGGGTTGGTGAGTAAAAAGCATCAATCTATTCCTACTCTATTGCTAAGTGAGATCCCTACTTAAGTATCTTCAGGGTAAAAAATAAAAGGTGCCAACATGTGGAGTCTACCTAAAAAGTCTCTCAACCATAGATGGGTCGGATAGCATAAAGCTATTGAGACAGAGCTTGTTCTAAGGAGAAGTGGGTGCTTTCCCTACTCCCAACATCATAATATTGAACAAAACTTTCCCAAGATCCTTTGCATGTCACGCCATCTGCTCTGGGTACCAATCTAAAGGTAGTTTCCCATGGGACAGCGGTGTTCTTCTCACCACATTTGCCCTTGGTTCCCAAGCCTTCTCCTGTGCGAAGGACATCGGCCTTCCTTTATCGATTCAGACTGTACAAAGTAACTTTTTCTCTCCTTGCCTGACTAATAAAAAAAATACATTATTCCAGCTAACAAGAACACTTCTTTCACATGCAGCACAAAATGCGAAAAATAACAAATTTTACAGCACACATGAAATTGCAACTGTTAATTCTAAAGCGAAAGCTTCCAGGGAAAATGCTTTTCACGCCTACAAGATTTGGCATACATAAGAAAATGTCATGTAACCTTTATGAAATTGCATAGGAAAATAAGGCACATTTGATTAATGCATTTGCCTACTATAAAATGACATGATTAATAAACATATTTAATAAATTAATGAGTGTCAGTTTCACATCACAAACTCTTCACGTTAATGCTTTCCACGCACTCTCAAGCTTTCGATTTCAATGTGTGAGGCCCTGCAATCTGTTGCCTCATCTCCACCACGTGCGACATGCTACAGACTTCAAAACGTGCACCTTCTCATTTCTTCAGCATCCTTGCTGCTACATACTGCATATTTCAAGCTGAGGATTACATAAAATACTGAGTGCTACACTTCTCCTTCTCTGAGAACTGATTATCTTTGCATCATATCGCACATTTCATCTTGTGCTGGAAGATTACATTCTGCCATATTCAGAGCTTATTAATGGACATAACTTGTCAAGACATTGCCAGTCTTCCTGATGCCAAATACATTTTGTTACTAATTGTGCTTTAGCTCTTCCCCATTTTCAGCAATGGTGTCCTACTTGCATTATGTTTAACTATATTTTTGCTCCTCAGGTGGATCTCGGGTACATTGCCATTTACTCATTTACTCTCGTTTTCCTCCTTTTCTTTTCTAGGTTTTTTTCTTTGTCTCTTTCCTGCTTTTCCTTTACTCTTTCATATTGCTTTATTTAGCTTTTCTTCTTATTCTTTCTTTTTTTTCTTCTCCCATTGCTGTGCATCATACACAATATTTCACAACCTTCTATTTTTCTATCATCTCCAGGTGATGCCACTCTTCCATGGCAAAAATGGAAGAACGTTTTTATAAATCATCCAAACATTTGTGGCCCAAATTTGTCCCTGGATAAGAAAACCTCCATGTTAATTGATTGTTTAGGTGAGGCAGGCCATGAGATATTTGAAAATCTTCCAGAACTTGAAGTCAATGAAAAAGATAAAGATTCTTCTCAATCCTTCAATGTTTTTAATGCCACATTTAAAACATTATATGAAAACTACCTACCGAAAGTTTCAATAATCTGCAACGCTACTATTTTGGAAAAAGGAAACAAGATGACAATGAATTGGTAGGAGATTTTGTTACTGCTTTGCTCAAGTTAGCCTTCACATGCAACTTTGGAGAGAATACGGAAGAAAGAATTAGGAATCAACTTATGCTAAAATGCAAGTGTGATAAGATTAGAGAAGAACTGTGGGTGAAAAGTGATCCCAAACTAATCGAAGTCTTAGCCATTGCAAAAAGAGTGGAACATTACATGCTATGCATACAGGAATTGCATAAAGAAAAAGATTAATTTCAAGTACATTCTATGTCTTTCAAACAATCCCAGTTTTGCAGAAATAGAAACTTCTGTGTGTCGAGGATGTTAGTTCCAACCACTTAGCAAACTCTAAAGATTGTCTTGCATCTAAAGCTGTTTGCAAAGCCTGTGGGGAAAAAGGGTCATTTTTCTAAAGGTTGCAACTCTACCAACCCAAAAGATAAAGTTTTTGAGGTGGAAGTCAATGATACTGACATTGTTTTGTAAGTTGTAAATCATGTGAGTTGTGTCTTGAGTCCTGATTGTGAACACCCATCTGATAATGTAAGCTTAAGTGGCATAGAGTTGTCCATGATGATGGACTCTGTGGCAAAGCTAACCCATGTCTGCAATAGCGATTACACTAAACTTTTCAAGGAGAAAGTATAACTACACAATCCAGATTTCACGCCAGTTAGCTATAGGGGTAAACCTATAGAACTGGTAGGATACTTTGATGCTCAAATTGAATTTCAATTGAACTTTATATTTGCTAAAATGTATGTCCTGCTAATAGGTGACGCACTGCTGAGCTGGCCCCACCAGAAACTGCCAGGCATTATTCTTGACCCCAACACTTTGCCACAGGTACAGATATGGAAAGTAGACACTATGCCTGAGTAACTTCTACGTGAACTTCCTGATGTATTTTCTGATAAAGTGAGGTGTGTAAAGGGTTATATGCATGGTATTGAGTTGAAAGACAGTGCAGTACCTGTTTCCTTTAAAGTGAGGTACGTACCATTCAGTTTGCAGCAGTCAGTGAAGGCAAAATTGGATTGTCTGCTCAACGAAGATATAATTGAGAATGTTGAGGTTTTAGAGTAGTGGCATCTGTAGTAGTAGTCACTACAGCCTCATGAAGAATAAGATTGTGTGTAGATCTTAGGAACCTCAATAAGGAAATATTTGTGGACTGGTGTCTCCTTCTAAACATTACTGAAATGATAAGCTTGCTAGGTGATGCCAAAGTTTTCTCCACACTTGATTTGGCCTCAGACTACCATCAAGTTAGATTGGCTGAGGAATCCAAGGATCTTACATTTTTTATTACACCATTTGGTGTTTTTGTTTTACCAGAATGCAATTTAGCTCATGTTTGGCTGCTTCTGTTTTTCAAAGGCTCATGTCGGAGTTCTTAAGTGGGATCTCTGGTGTAAAGTTCTTTCAGGATGATGTCTTGATTTTTACCAACACTTTAGAATCACACCTGGAGAAGACCAGGGAAGTATTAAGACTCCTAAGTCAGAAAGGCTTGACTTTGAAACTTAAAGTACACATGTTCTGTCAAACTGAGATTACTTATTTGGGCCACACTATCACAGCCTATGGATTTAAATCCAAGGAGGATCTAGTGGATGCTGTGGTTAAGGTATGACATCCGACTTGTAAAGAAGATGTGCAGTCATTTTTAGGAATGGCTGAATGTTATAGTAAGTGTGTCTCAAATTTCGCTGCACAAACTTGTTCTATACACAATCTACTCAAAAAAGGTGCGCAGTTCGCATGGGGTGCTAGTTACCAACAGAAGTCTGAAGGGATCAAATCCTGTCTCAGATCAGCCTAGTTCTTAACATGTTTTACAGCTGGATTACCCTGTTATGTTGTCACTGATGCGAGTGATAAGGGGCTCGGAGCAGTGCTAAAACAGAAGCAGGAGGAAGGGGAGGTGACTATTGCATTTGCTTCCAGCTCGTTGAAGGGTGCTGAAACGTGATTCTCCACCATAGAGAAAGAGTCCCTCACTGTGTTCTAGGCTATTTGCAAGTTTGAACAATTCCTCTGGGGTGTGACGTTTGTTGTCCACATGGATCACAAACCACTTCAGGAAGTATTTGGTAGAAAAGGGCTAGATTGTGTTTCAGGAAGAATTTACAAGTAGATTGTTGCATTGCAAGATTATAATTTGGTGGTTTCATATGTTCCAGGAGTTGACAATAAGGCGGTCGACTGTTTGTCTAGGCTGGTTACTGACAGTGGATCTGCAAAAGAAGAAGATGATACATGATGGACTGAAGATGTGATTAACGAGTTTGCTATTTCTGATGGTTGTGTTTCAGAGGATGACTGGTTGCATGAAATTGAGGAAGATGCCATTCTCAGCATGTGGGGGATTCCATTGTTGCGGTTGTGAAAGAACTGAGTACTGATCCAAATCTTGAGGGGTTCTGAAGAGTTTAGGAAGAGTTATCAGTCAGCAAGAAATTGGTCATGAGAGGTGAGAAACTGATTCGACCAGGAGGAGTAAGAAGCCGCCTGGTTGATTTTGCTCATGAAGGCTACATGGGCATATTCAAATCAAAAGAAAGATTTAGAAGGACATACTGGTGGCCTGGGATGGATTTACATATTGAGAGAAAAGTGAGGAAGTGTTATCGGTGCAAGTTAAGTAACAAGTCTCTAAAGATCAGAACATCACCCTTGACATGTGATGAAGTGCCAAGCAAAGTGTGGCAGGAGGTAAATTTTGATGTTGTTTGGGCGTTGAATGTTAATGGAGCTCCCAAGTATCTTTTTGTTCTTATGGACATCCTTTCAAGATGCCCTGAGGTTGGGATAGTTCAAGAAGTCACTACTGCTACAGTCGTGAAATTTCTATCCGAGGTATTTTCCATAAAAGGGTGTCCCAAAAGTATCCTTACGGATAATGGGGTGCAGTTGACTTCCAGGGAATTTGAGAAATTTGTGAGTGAGCGGGGCATTCAATACAGGAAATGCTCTTTATATCATCCTGAATCTAATAGGATTATAGAAAGGTTTAACTGCACCCTGAAAGAGGTGATACAAATTGCTTGTGCTGGAAATGTGGATTGGAGTGGGGTTGTGAAGAAGATGGTAGAGGAGTACAGATTTACACCCCACAGTACAACAGGAAGTTGTCAATTTAAGTGTTTAAAAAATCCTAAACCATATAACATCATGGGCCTGATTACGATGCAGCACCGCCAAAGCCATGGTCAGACCGCCCACCAGAATCGGAGTTTCCTTCTGTCTGGTGGGATTTTTCTTGAGGTTTCCAAGGTGATGCCCTGAAAATGGGTACCGCAATGAGAATTCCAAAAACAGTTCCTGCACGGCATGGACTGAAAAGTCCATTCCATGCAGGAACTGGTGTGCATGCACCCAGGGGGGCACATGTTGTGCCCCCCTGTGTTAATCCACATGCGGAGGAGGCACAAGGGCCCTGCAGGGCCCCCTTTGTTTCCTTTCCGCCACTGTGTTCATAGAGGAGGAACCGCCATGACACCGGCGGCAGAAGGAAACTCGTAATATGCTTGGCGTGACCATGGTAGTCCCACCAAGCATTTTGCGCTCTCCTGACCCCCGCAACACAGCCAGAAAATGGAGGTTCCGTGGTGGCTGCATCGGACTGTGATGGTCTGACCGCCTTAGTCGTAATAGGGCAGTCGGGAGACTGCCACCGTCTCACTCCCATGAGTTTAGTGGTCTGTGAACCGCCATACTCTTATTTGGAATGTGGAGAATGTTGGTCCTGTCATGTACAGAATTAATTCTTGGTTTACTGAATACTAACCAATCAAAGACAATACTCAAACCTTTCAGTAATAATCAATGAAAAGGAAAGAGGAGGAAAAGACAAATACCATGAATCAAAAAACACACCAAAATTAAATCAATACAAATCTGTATTTAAGGATAAATCCATATCTTCTTTTACATTATATGGTGTTGAGATGACATTAGAAGGCTGTTAACTTAACTGTAAGTGTATGGATGGGGCAGTGGATCAGCCATTGGCTAACGTGCTGTCAGTGATGGCATCCTGTCCTTTCACAAGGAAAACGCCTAACACAAAGTTTTCTTCAGTGCCAGGGACTAACAAGTCAGGTCGCTCCCCTCCTGCCGCACAGCTCCACCGGTTGTGCCTGTGCCTCGCCGCTGCTGACGCGAGGTCTACCGTGCTGTGCCCCCGAGCGTAATGTTTGACTGACTGTTTTTCTGTACTGTTATTTTGCTGCCTGGTTCTCTATACCGTTTCCATTGTTGCCTTTGTCTCCCAGTGCTGTGTGCTTATTTGTATTTTTATTTTTCATAAAGTTCTTTGCCTTGCGCCTTGCCCGTTTTCCCCCACCTCCCCCTTCTCTTCTTTACCCTCACCCGGTGCTGCTGCTCCCCTGTGGCCCGCCCCCTCGCCGCCCCGCTCCCACCTCCCAGCTGATCCTCCCCGCCTCAAATGGCGGGCGCTGTGCGGCCGCGCCGCTGGCGCGCCACTGGCGTGCCAGAGGCAAGCCCGTCTGCACCTGTACCGCGCCTGTACCGCGCCCAGCGCCAGAACCCCTGGACCTCGTAATCGCCACGATGCCAGATTCCGATACGATGCCAACACCCTCCACAACACAGGCCGAGACCACCAGTGCTTCCAGGCTGCCCCGAAACACACCCACGGACCCTTCCCCTGCCACACCTGCAACTTCACCTGCGACAGAACCACCAAACCTCCAAGGACCGGACCCAACCACCTTCGCTGCATACTCCTCAACGTCCACTCCACACACAAACACGCCGTCGAGCTCTGGGACCTGCTCGACACCTCCGCCCCAGACGTTGCCTTCCTGACCGAGACCTGGTGGAACGACTCCTCAGCGCCCGACATCGCCATAGCCATCCCGGACAGCTACAAGATCACCCGCAGGGATCGCGCCAACGAAATTGGAGGAGGCTTAGCTATCATCCACAAGTCCACCCTCCAGGTCTACACCCACGCAGATTACACCCTCAACACCGCCGAACACGTGCACTTATGGATCCACATCAACCCCACACCACCCTCAGAGGAACACTCGTCTACAGACCCCTTGGACCCCGGGCTCTGTTCAGCGACTCCATCGCCGACCTCACCAGCACCCACGCATTCGCCTCCACGGACTACATCCTCCTCGGGGACCTGAACTTCCACCTCGAGAAATACAACGACGCCAACTCCGCCACCCTGATCGACAACCTTGCCAACCTCGGCCTCAGACAACCCATCACCGAACCCACCCACGCCGCCAGCCACACGCTTGACCCCCTCTTCTCCACAAGCACCCACGTCGCCTTCAACCACACCAACGAACTCCACTGGACCGACCACCGCTGCATCCATTTCACCTTCAAGAAACCAACCACGCACCACCACACCCAACAACTGCCTCGCCGCTGCTGGAGTAAAGTCACCGAAGACCAGCTGACCTCCACCCTCGCCCAGAACCCACCCACCGACCCCACCGACCCAGACGCCGCCACCCGCAACCTCAGACAGTGGATCGACGACTACCCCAACACCCTTGCCCCGCTCAAGAAACCCTCCAACAGCCACACCAGCAAGAAAGCCACCTGGTTCACCAAAGAGCTCCAGACCTCCAAACGTACATGCCAGAAACTGGAGAAGAAATGGCTCCACGGTCATACACCGGACAGCCACGCAGCCCACAAGGACACCACCCGCAGGCATCACCAACTCAGCAGAACAGCCAAGAGACCTTCCTCCAAATCCCGCCTGGACAACAACGCACACGACAGCAAAGAGCTATTCAGCATAGTGAAGGAACTCTCCAACCCCAGCGCCAACACCAATGACATCCCGCCCTCGCAAGACCTGTGCGACTCACTGGCCACCTACTTTCATCGCAAGATAGCTGACATCCACGACAGCTTCAACACCTCGACAGCCCCGACTACCATAGACCCCATCCCCCCCGTGAACACCACCTGCACCAACCACCTGACCTCTTGGTCCTACGTCAACGACGATGAGACACCCAAAGTCATGAACTCCATCCACTCAGGATTACCATCAGACCCCTGCTTACACCACATACTCAACAAAGCAGACGCAGACATCGCACCCCAACTACAGAAGGTCATCAACATCTCCTTCGAGACAGCGACATTCCCGGAGAGCTGGAAGCATGCCGAAATCAACGCCCTCCTCAAGAAGCCCAAGGCGGACCCCAAGGACCTCAAGAACTTCCGGCCCATCTCCCTGCTCCCTTTCCCGGCGAAGGTCATCGAGAAAATCGCCAACATGCAACTGTCCCGCCACCTCGAGGACAACAACATCTTAGACCCGTCCCAATCCGGATTCAGACGAAACCACAGCACCGAGACAGCCCTCCTCTCCGCCACAGACGACATCAGGCGCCAACTAGACAATGGCAAAACTTCAGCCCTCATCCTCCTGGACCTGTCAGCCGCCTTCGACAAAGTCTGCCACCGCACACTAAGGACACGCCTCCAAGAAGCCGGAATCCAGGAGAAGGCCCTGGACTGGACCACGTCCTTCCTCTCCGGCAGAACCCAGAGAGTCCGCCTCCCACCCTTCCGATCCAAAGCCACCGACATCATCTGCGGCATACCCCAGGGCTCATCCCTCAGCCCGACCCTGTTCAACGTCTACATGGCCCCCCTCGCACAAGTGGCCTGCCAGCTCGACCTGAACATCATCTCCTATGCCGACGACACCCAGCTCATCCTCTCCCTCACCAAGGACCCACACACCACCAAAACCAACCTCCACGAGGGAATGAAGGCCGTCGCCGAGTGGATGAGGAGCGGCCGTCTGAAATTGAACTCGGACAAGACAGGGGTCCTCATCCTCGGCCCCACCCCCTCTGCCTGGGACGATTCCTGGTGGCCGACCACACTGGGAACAGCACCGATGCCCACGGACCACGCACGCAACCTAGGATTCATCCCCGACTCCTCCCTCTCCATGTCGAAGCAGGTCAACGTCATCTCCTCCTCCTGCTACAACACCCTCCGCATGCTCCGCAGAATCTACAAGTGGATCCCGACCGAAACCAGAAGAACGGTGTCCCAAGCCCTCGTCAGCAGCAGGCTGGACTACGGAAACGCACTCTATGCAGGAATCCCGGCCAAACACCTACAACGACTGCAACGCATCCAAAACGCCTCCGCCCGCCTGATCCTCAACATCCCCTGCCGCAGCCACATCACCCCCCACCTAAGAGACCTGCACTGGCTCCCTGTCAACAAGAGGATCACCTTCATGCTCCTCACCCACGCACACAGAGCACTCCACAACACCGGACCAGCCTACCTGAACAGCAGACTCAGCTTCTACACCGCCACCCACCAGCTCCGCTCCGCCAGCCTCGCCCTCGCCGCCGTCACACGCATCCAACGAATGACCTCCGATGGCAGATCCTTCTCCTTCCTCGCCGCCAAGACCTGGAACATCTCCCCGACCCATCTACGGCAGACCCAAGACCTGCTCACCTTCAGAAGACTCCTCAAGACCTGGCTCTTCGAGCAGTAGCAGCACCCCCTCCCCTCAGCGCCTTGAGACCCTCACGGGTAAGTAGTGCGCTTTAGAAGTAACTGATTGATTGATTGATTGATTGATTGAAAGTTTTCTTCAGTGCCAGGAACTAAGATGATAATGGGTACTTTTTCGAATTCAAAAAATGTTTTTTCTTTTAGCCAATATGTTTTTAATACAGATATTAATGAGGGCCTCCCAACTCCCTCCATGTAAAAATAAAATAACAATTGACAAAGCCAACACCAGATCTATTGGATTTGCCAATGCTTGTGTATCAATGGCATCCCAATTACCCATTGAGGAGGGGTGGTAGTGTGTTGTATCTCAGGGGAGTACTGATGACTGAGCAGACTGAGTTGTAAGGGAAGTTATAATAGTGATCTCTAGTAAAGCAAGTCTGACATACATCAAGGTCATGTGGGGTGAAATCCATGGTAGTGGCTAGGAGAATGCTTTGCTCAATTGTTTTGCCTTGACTTTTTAGCCAACATCTCCCTGCATAGTGGCATTTGTATGTTCATATCTTTTAAATGCAAAAGTTATGCCAATAGTCCCAGAATGCAAAGTGCTTGTGCCTAGAAAATCAGGATTGATTGATCTTGTCAAACAATAGTTTGGGCCACTTCACATTCATATATATTAAGGCCCAGCTTTAGGAAGTCTTTGCTTTGTCCTTGTGTCACGCACAACTCAAAGGCTTCAGTAATATTTTCAAAGCCACACAAGGGTCGATTTGCGCCACCTTGCGTGGCTTTTTAAAGAAGTGTAGCGCCAGGGGCGGCTCTAGGCTCATGGTGGCCTTGTGCAGGGAGCGCAGGTAGGGGGCCCCGGAAGAGGGGGTCCGGGCGGGGCAGAGCTCAGGAAGGTGTTTTAATAAAACGTCCAGAAAAGGCGTTAGATGACCAGTAACATGGTAACAGAAAAACAACGTTTACTTTTTGAGTGCTCATCACTTGGATACTTTGTTTTAGAATCTGGGTCTCTGGAGGGACCCCTTTCAACAAGAAAAACACGTTGCGCGTCCGTAAGAGAGTTCGTGCAACAAAGTAGGATTCCTCCAATCACATAAATCATATTCAGAACACGGGTCTGTAACATGGTCTTGCTCTTTGGCTTCCTTTTCAATACCAGCATCATCCGTCTGTAAACTCTGAACCTCCTTCAGAATGCCAGATGTTGATGGACCGATGAATGATGTTTCAGTTTCTCTGTCTGAGGGTCTTTTGTAATAATCCTCATCCTGAGTTGGTAATTGCTGCATGTTTGTATCAATTTCAGAGTCACCTTGTTCATTTTCATTGGTCTGCTCATGAGTATCATTCTGCTCATGGATATCATCATTTTTTTGTTCTTCTTTATGGTCGTCAGCGCCTGTTTTACAGTGAGTGCTAAGGCTATGAAAAGGCACTAGAGGTTCACTGAAGCAAAATTAATGTGTAAGGAACATCCAGTCAGGAGACAACTTTCAAGCAGACGTACGAATCACTAGCACAGCGTACCAACGACCCCATGGGCCGTGGCATAAGCAAGGAAAATGGCCCTTTTGGCTGCTGCTCAGGAAGTAAAATATAGCAATTATCAGGGTTCAATAGGCCCTTGAGGGTTTTGGGTCTCAGTACCACTGTACTTGCTGAACCAATGGTAACTATGCCCCTAGTATGGACAGAGAAGGCTGCTTCACCAATTGCAAACTGAGGACTAGTTAAACTAGTTTTCTCTGCTAGTCACATGACAAGCACTGGAATGTAATTAAAGAAATGATGAAGAAGCCAGTCTCCTACCAAGGTCTCTGCAAAAGGGCATTAGATTGAGTTAACATGGGTAGGCACTGCCATCCTATTCCAGGCGTCCATCCATAGGTGCTTGCATTTCATGTCTGCCTCAACACCATATAAACAGACATAACCAAATGCCAAGTACATTCGAACACTCGATGTTTTAAAAGATTTGTGCAGGCAGATCCACTCATTAGATCACAAGTATCAGCTTCATACTCTGTTTTCATGATTGTTGATAAGTAATTGTAATCATTTTAATGAATCCTTAACATTACGTCTAACACCTCGTACCCTGCTCTCCTCTTCCCCCCAATACGACCGTGCCTCCCAAGTTACACCTCCAAAAGTCACCATGCCTCCCCTCAGCCACAAGTAAACACCGCCCCTGCACTCCTGACTCACTCTTCCCTCAACATACAGCGCCGATCTGTACCACTCCCTACCCCTGGCGCACGGTGACCACCTCTCCGACCCGCTCCCTCTCAGAGATGAATCGTGAGAGAGAGGCTCTCTCTCACGATTCATCATGCCCTCCCTTCCCATGACCACCAGAATACCTCCAGCTCGCCACCTCACATGGCTTACCTCCACCCAGACCCAAAGCACACACCGTCTACAATAACATCCTCACCCAACCTTCCCCACGCCCCCGGCTCCTCACCCCCACGAGCTGGGATACATTCCTACGCCTGATCTGCCCTCCTCCCCAGGGCTACCCACACCCTCGTCCAATGGCTCACCTTCCCTCGGGTTCACTCTGCAGTGGCACACGCTGACTCCCTCCCCCTCCCCATGCCCTAACCCTCGGGCTGCTCACCTCGCAGCTGGCACCAAAGGTTGCACACTGGCATGCTATCCTCTGCAAGGCGGCCTTTCTTGCCCAGGGTCTCTAGGCGCGCCGGTGCATGGCCTCGGCCGGTCTCGGTGCTGCTCACTGCACGCCAGGCACGGGTGCTGCCACCCCTCCTGGCGCCAGTGATGCGTGGTGCTTCTGTAACCCCTTCGCTGCAGGACTCGCGGGCACTGCGCATGCGCGTGCATGCGAGCATCCGGAGGTGCCAGATCTGGACTATTAAAACAAGCTCGATTCTCCTGGAAAAAAAGTTCTAAACAAGCACAAGACCTACCAGAAGAGCCAGAAACAAGGCCGACCCCACACAAAGACGAGACTGGGTTAGAAAGGAAAAGAGTATAAGAACAACCATTCAGCGTACATCACATTGGATTTAGCACGCCTCAGTCGTTCATGCGCCAAATCCCTGCCAGGGGCCGCCACGAATATGTATTGTATCCGATTCCTCGTGGTGGCCCCTGGGGTTTGGTGGCCCTGTGCAGGTGCACAGCTTGCACATGCCTAAGGCCGCCCCTGGTAGCGCAACACAGCTGCGTGCGCTGCATTACGTTACATTTCAACCTGGGAAACATTCCATGGGTGGAGTATGGGCGTTCCCATGCATCCACCCATGAACTGTGGCACATTCCCGGATTTACTAAAGCTAGTATACCTGGGAATTCTTCAAAATGCTGCGCCTTCCCCAGCGAGGCATAACAAAGGAGAAATAGCTTTATTTCTCCATGTTATTTCCTCTTTCCACGTGTGCTGCGTGCTGCAGCACACTCTGGAAGAGGAAAATGCCTCTAAGGATTGTTTTTGTTCTAGCAGATGTCCCTTCCTGCACAAAAACAATCCTGCCTGTAACGCAGGCACCCCTGCACTATGGTGAAAATGTGCCTGCATTGGCACTACGCTGCGCAGCACAAGGAGACAGCGGAAATACTCCATATCTTTGTAAATATGGAGCATTTCTGCTATCTCTTCCTTTCACGCACACAGCACATCAACTTTGCTTGCTGCCCTGCGTCTCGTGACAGATTCTTGGATTTGTCCCGAAGTGCAGACAGCACCTTCTATGCAAGTACTTTTGTGCATTTTGTCTCTTGTTTTTCTCTGGTAGAGCTAAAAAGCGCAGTGCAATTGTTCAGTGCATACGTGAGTTGTTATCTACCTATGTATTCCTGAGTCTCAGAATGCCAGTGCACCACAGGCCTCTCACGTGCATGCAGTTTCTAACTTTATTGTGCTTTCATATGTTTCCTGTGGGAATAGGAAAGACAAGGTTTCATATGAAAATGAAAAACAGATGTGCTTATTTAATTACTTAGAGGAAAAGTGTGGCTATTTATGTTATTGCATCTTTAAACGGCCGTTGGTGAGTGGTAGATGCCCCGCGTTATGAGGAGGCAACCTCTGTCTTGAATGCAGACTTCCGCATTTGCTTAGTTTTAGCAAGAGCACATATAACTAGCTTTGGAGAGGCCAGAAATCCCTACAACGGTCAAAGGTCACTTGGCCCATATTTCTTGCTCCACAGCTAATGAGTTCCTCACTTTCAGTTACTGTACCGGGCTGCCTCCTGCAGCGCTTCATCCACTCTCTGTCAGAAGCAGTGTGACGTGGGCCCTGAGCTATACCCCAGGGTTCCCGCTGCAAGAGCTCTTGGAGCTAATGTGTTCCATACGCTGAATATTGTAACGCAGCCCGAAGGGGGGCATATTCTCAGAGCAAAATTAATGTTTCTGTTTGTTATTTGCGCCCGATATTTGGTATAGTTAGCCACGAGGGTGATTTGGGAGGTAGGCACCCTAATATACGCTCCCCCCAGAAACCATGACCTATAAACCTCAAGGTCAACACATGATATGTTCCAGTCCAAATAGCCAGACAGCAGTGCAGAAGGCAGACCTTAAGGATTTTGAATAGCAGTGAAGGCTGGATCAGTGTTATTGCTTTGGATTACATGCAGTGTTACAGTGATAAGTATCACTTTGACCATATTTCCGATATTTCTTTATGTGGCAAGATGTTATTTTGGAAGAATCAAAGGATACTATTAAAACCTCTCTGATTGTCTTTAATTTAATCTAAGTCTCCATCAGTGGTTGAACGCAGTGTCCTCTGAATTTATCAGTGAAGTAACCAGGAAGCGAAATACAGCGGCAACAATGGAACTTCCTTTAAGCAGCTACTCCTAGTCCTACCTGTTGTTAGGTCTCGCCTGCGAATGCAGCGCATGCAATGCTTCGCCTCGGCGAGATCTATTGTTGTTGATTCTGTGTCCGGGGCCTGTGGAAGCGGGGTTGGTGTCCGCCCTGTCGGCATTAGGCCCCGCCCACCCTGCCTGCATATCGGTTTTCACTGTGGCACATGCTGGGGTTTCCCTCGCTTTCTCCGCGAATGGCACACGACGTGCTTGTTCTTTCATCCTCACGAGAACATTGAGAAAATATTGAGAAGAGGCTGTGGCCTGTGCAGGGCCATGTATTTCGCTTCAACACCGGTGGTTTACCGACAGAAAAATAAAGTTTGACTATGTCTTGTTCTCCGTATGTGGCGAGTGGAAGATTGAGAAATGTACAAGACGTTTGTGACATCATCTTTATGCTGTGTACGTCACAGCACGAGGGAGATCGTTGTCCACTAGTTAGCGGATGCTCGCGTGCCTTGTCGGGTGGAAACCATCGCCAGAAGGCACTACAGCCTTCTTCCTCCTCTTTTTGTGAGTGGGGCGCGCGAAGTGCGCCTCTTCTTTCAGGAGGACGGGGTTTTCATCTGGCACCAAGGGTTGGAAGCGTTGATTCTTGGGATGGGAGTGAGGCCTTGTCAGTCGCTTCTCTCCACTGCCATTCATGTTGGGAAAAGGAAGGGGAGGATGGCTGCAGCCAGGGGGCCCCCCTGCTCACAAATACACAGTCGTGCAAGAAAGAACCGCTATCCCCGCTAAAAGCCACATGAATGACATTTGTCTAATCGTGGCATAGACGTTCAGTCAAATACGCCCGCTGGTGTCTTCTAAAGCTTTATACAGGGCTTTAAGTGGGATGAAAATCTGGGGGAAGGGGTGTTTCTCAAAGGGGCGTGGCTCAAACGTAAGTTAAACAAGCTTTTGCAATGCAATAGGTCTCGCATTTGCGAGAGTTTAAGCTATTGGCATTGCATGACAATGCCTTTTATTTATCTGTTTTCAAAACCAATGCATAGCTAAAAGATATGTCATTTACAATGCCAACAGCTCAAATTTTCAAAACCAACACATAGATAAAAGGTTTGTCATTTACAATTCCAATAGCTCAAACGTTTGCAAATGCGAGACCTATTCCATTGCAAATGCTTGTTGGAGAATGGGAAGACAGTGAAGAATTGAATAATTACTACACTCTAATGCATCAGAACTAATGAACTGGGCAGAAGGAACCGGTGTTGTTTCATCTACACACGCTGGTTTCCACAAGGGGATCTCTGTCTTCCACAATATCAGGGCATAGGCAGTAATTGCAAGTTAATCCCTTGTTTTTTGAACCCTCACTCTATTACACATTTACAGGTTTCACTTGTGCCCTTGATGGCATTGGTTTAACTCTCAATTGAATTAAAATGACACAAATTGGAGCTCCTTCAAGCCTAGTAGCAAATGATTACCATATTCCATACTGACCCTGAGTGACATTTAGCCCCTGGTGTAGAAGCCACAACAAATCTGAGGTCAAGTAAAAATGTATTCTTGTCCACAAAAGGCCTGCTGCATGCTGCTTTTGCTTGCTTCCATAGATAGAGATGCACATACCAGGACCCCTGGTTGCTCTACATTGTCCTTACTACTTGTATGTGTGATAGACACAAAATATACTCTTCGGTCATAGTCCGCTGTCAAAGTGCATATATTTCCACTAAGTAATAATCTTTACTGTGTTCACTACTGCTATCTCGAAATGGGTTGTTGTTTAGCTCCTATTCTGTTTGAATTATCTTTTTAACATTCCTATAAACATATTGTCACAAAGTGAGTAACTTCAGAAGCGGGCCACCAACTTAATAAACCACCAGCTTGTTAGGTTCCAACTTCACTGAGAAAAATCTGCTCAATCCCTGGTAGCTATAGAAATGCAGCAGGCTATTCGCCAGATGTCTATATGATAGGTTCAAGCAGTACCAAATAACATTAAACAACATGAAAGTAAGAAACAAAATGCAATTCCCAAACCAATTTAGAAAAATCAAGAAAAATATAATAAGCATAACGGCAAAAAGTGTTTAAAGACGGATAACAAGGGACTTAATTTCCTTTCCATGTGTAACACAATTCACAACTATTTGGCGAATGGCAATCAGCTGCCACCTGAGGGGCTGCTAAAATGATGGCAATAGAAATGAAAGCGCAAATAGAGGAGTTTGGTTTAATTGGTATATGGTGACCAAGACACCTTGGAGAAAAAGTCCATACAATGTACTCTCAATTGATCATATATATTCTAGAATTGACATGATACTTCTATTGAGCTATGCAACAAGTACAAGGCACTGAGAGAGGTACAGATAGAAGCCATATCTTTATCAAATTATGTACCCGATGTAAGTCACACTGAATGATTTAGCAAAACCTATAGGGAAAGGATTTGCATGCTGAGTAAATCCAGGTTGTAGCAAAGCGAGCCAAGCTAATTGAAGCCATAGACAACTATATGATGAATACCTATATAGAAAATATAACCATGGCAATGTATTGGGATGCTTTTAAACATGTCACTAGTGGGTGCCTAGTGAGCATGTGATATCAATAGCGGCAGCTCCTAAACAAGAGAGTGTACAAGCACTACTCTAGGGACAAATTAAGCGAGCACAGCAGAAACATAAATGTTCAGGTGCTAAGGCTGACTTGAGAGTGGTCACTACAATTAGGGGTCAACAAGGAGTTAACAGCGTAGAGAGCACTCTCAGCACTAAAAAGAAAGGGATATGAAACAGCAGAAAAGACACACAGACCCTTAGCTCATAAACTAAAGACACAAATCAGTTTATAAGGGATATACTGCCTGAAGAAATCCTAATTATGAATTAACATATGCAAATGAGACAAAGTCCAACATGTTCAGCTCCTTCTGTGCCAAACTCTATGCTAAAGAGCAAGATGTGGAGAGCTCTAACCAAGCCTACATTTTTCAGTATTTCGGAGGATAAAACTGCAGCTGGGCGCCACACTGGGGGAACAACAGATAAGAACTGCCATATAATCTCGCAAACCATGGGAAAGCTCCAGGCCAGCAGGGTTTAATAGGGAATTTTCTAAGAATGTTTCTGCCAAAATGTCCTTGAACCTTAAGAACGTGTTTAACTCTGTTATATTCTAGTCTCTGTAAACCTGTTACCCTTAACCTATATTCTCTCCCTACATTACATTTGTCACGGTTTACAGGGACTGACCTTTTACCAAGGTATTACACTGCATTCAGAACGTGGGTTTTCCCTAGACCAAAATCTCATACATTATGCATGAGGGTTCTTGGCAGCACAGCAGGACTGCCATCTCCTGTATAAAATCTATGTACAAAGTTCACGTCCACCGTCATCCTTAGGCTGACACAGTAATACAGCAAGGTAGGACACCTGGGGCGACCTATGGGTATATATACATCACGTCTTGCTAAGATAGAGGAGACCGAGACTTGCAGGCTGACACACTGACCAGAGACGCTGAGGTTCCTGCATGCAGACACTCCAGCTAGCAGTGGTCTGAAAACATCCCTTGGAGGGTGTCCAACTCGAGACTAGGACGGGGTCCCACAGTCTCGCTAAAGGTAATGGGGTTGACAAGATCCTAGAGGAATTCTTGGCTTAACACCTACACCCATGTTAGGTACATTTAGGTACATCTAGATATGGAGGCATTGTATGAGTAACCACTTTTTATTATCATGTGTTTTATATACTTGAATGTATATATGATTTTATTAAGATGGTAGAACTATACCATCCTTTTATTTTCATAGTACTGTTAATCATTTATATCCTATACTGTCTAACAGTTGTTGCAGCACATCTATTCTACACCAGAATAACAACTGTTCATTAAATGATTATTGAAAACGCCCAGTTTGTTTTATTCGTTGTATCTCTCTGAGAGAAACTAAGTCAGCACGAGTGACTGAGCGAAAGGTAGTACATTGTTTCCACAGTCCTGAGGGATCAGGGTTGTCATGTTTGATGGTTGCCAAGAACTATTCTCTCCTTGGTAAGAGGAGATTCTAGTGGCACTGTGAGCTAGTTGGTACAAGAAGGCCAGCATACCCGGTGGGGGTGATCAGAGTTCACCTGACACCAGACCTACAGTGTATGTTGTCTAAATACACAGATCCTGTATATTTCTATTGGAACTACACGACAACTCCATCCAAGAAGGGTGGAGTTAAAGGTCATCATGGAGGATGGGAAACAACCTTTACAACGCAGTCATTACATCGCACTACCTTTACAATGCAGTCATTACAATGCAACATCCTTTACATCGCATGCCATTACAACGCAGCCATTACATCGCATGTCACTACAACGCATGTCATTACAACTCATGTCAGTACAACGTATGCCGTTACAACGCAATATAAGGTAAGTAATGGGGAATAGTAATTTTATACCCCTACACTATCCAACACTTACCCTACTGTTGCACTCACTGGAGTGGGAATAGTAATTTTACCCCTACACTATCCAACATTTACCCCACTCACCCAGTGTGTCCTGTTCCCTTGGGTCTCTGTACTTTTTTCCTTGTCTTGCTATTCCAGAACATGCAGATTTGCTAAAATGCTCAGAGGATTTCTTTAGCGTAGCTATTGACAATTCCTTAAATTTTGGGTACATGCTTTTCTCATGAGGTGACTCATATCTGTTAGTACATTACCTCTTCCAAGGATAAACTAATTACAATAATTAAGTATTACACATGTATTCATTTTAATTAAATGTAGTTAAATGAAATTATGCGTATTTTTAAAATAATTTCATAAAATGTATTTAACAATATGAAGAAATTGAAAAATTAACATTACCCAGTGATAAGGTAGAGGTCCCAGTGTTTCTAAATAGTCTAGCATACGTTAAAGTAATTTCAAATTAATTAAATAAGTTAAAATATTAAAATTATTTGGGCTAATGGTTAGGGTTTGAGTTAGGGTTAAGCTTATTATTACAGTAAGAAAAAGTGTTCCTTGTTTATAAAATCAATTTAATTTAATTTTATTCAATTAATCAAAGTAAATTATAACCATTGTTTGGTGTTAGGGTTATGGTTAGGGCAAAGGTACAAACTTTTATTTAAAAACGTACATTTTTAAAGTTAGAAATACATATTTATCCTTAGCTAGTGTGAGCGCTAACATCACCACCATGGTTTAGATAAGGGTTACTTAGCAATAATGATATATTTTCTACATGTAAGGGATACTGGTTAGGAATGAGACACTGCAGTAGTGCAAGAAATAATATCAGGATTGGCAACAGTATGAATCCGCCCACGATCCACAAAATGTGTCCCTAATTGTCTAGGAGGAGCTACTGTCCATCTACAATGCCAACGGTGAGGCAGCTAAGTTCCTACTTGATACTTTTGCCTTGTTTACCTCAAACAGATTGACAAGGTACCACAAGAAAGGTCTTACATGGTTGGTGGGATACTAGACTGGATCAGTTTCTAGATTTAGCTTTATGAATGCTGTTTCACTGCTCTTCTGTGCCCAAGCTTAATGCAGTAATATGTGCTACATTACAAGAATTGCAGACTTTGCAATTCATTGAGCTGCCAGTGTCACGCTTCAGGAGTGAAGTTTGGCTTGTTTACCATATTTTCTCAACATTTATTGTTTTCATTGGTTAGGCACTAGTAGAAAATAAATCCGGTCTTTGAACATACCTTTTGAGCAGTGGCGGCTCGCAGAGGGAATGCGGTGGGGTGGGGGAGGGGCAGGGTCGGGGGCAGTGGAGTCGGACGTACGACGGGCAGGAGTAAAGTAAGTAAATAAATTAATAAAACTATTAACCTTGCGCTTGCTGCATCGCCAACTTACATTACCGAGGAATTACGCAACAAGCACTAACACCGTGAACCTCACTTCAATGCTGTGTTCTGTGTGCTTTGTACCAAGGTTGTCAATGACTTTGTGTCTCTCAGCTGCTAATCTAAGAAACATTGGTGAGGGTTTTGAAGTTTTAAGTGTTTAGATTTACTATTCCCACTCCACCCTGAGCAACAATATGGAAAGCATTGCACTATGTTGGGGAGATGTGGGCCAGATGTACTATTCCCACTCCAACCTCAACAATAGTAAGAAACATTTTGAAAAACATATTGAAAAAATCATAACATTTAAGTTTTTTTAAAAATAATAATTTCTATTAACAAGCAATACCTTTACTATATTAATTAAAAATTAAACATTATTTACCAATTAAGAAACACTAACAAAATTGCAAATAAAAACTCTTCCAACCCCATTCCCCTACAACCAACCCACAAAAATTTGAAATGATACTAAATCAAATTAAATAAATCCCAACTAAAAATAATTTACAAAAAATAGTTACTCTATAATAAAATCTATAACTCATTAAAAAAATAAGTAAATTAATTTGATCAATCACATGCTTCAAATAATTAATAATGTAATTTTCCAATTAAAAGAAAACGATTTGACAGCTAAAAGCATTCACTAATTAATTAAAAAAACATAACTAATATAATTAACCAATTCAAAAAATTAAATAACAATTTTTAGTAATATAAATTAATTTATGTAACAAATAAGTTACATAACTATGAATCTAATTAACTAATTTCATTTTGCAAATTGTAGAAAATATGTAGGAAATGTGTAAATAAATTAAAATAAATATTTAAATATCATCCCACCTTACTCCCTTGCAAACCTAACAATTCAGCAATAAATTAAAAAAATTAAATAAATTCCAAAACAGCACCTTAAAATGATTACCAAAAACAATAAAAGAACTACTAAAAATACAAACAACTACACATAGCAAATTAATAACTTAAGACACAAAATAAATCTTAAAATATTACAAAATAATGCAAAAACTGTAATATATACAACTGTAATAAAAAACATTAAACATTTATCATTATCTGCAATATTCTGTACTACGATATTCTTGTAACCACAATATGTTTTGATACAGCCAGATTTATCAAGGTTTTGCAACATCCTTGTCCACGCAAGGGGGTACAAGCGCGACGCAAAACCTAAGTGAAATTTATCAAGCTACTCACGACTACCTTGCATGGCTTGATAAATCTAGCATAACGCAAGGCAGCCCAAATTGCTGTCTTGAGTAACTGTGCGATACCAAAGGGGATGATGGACGGAGCGTTTGAGCAAATGAAACACTCACCCCCAGTCATCTGATCTGGGTTTAATCCCTCACCATTCTTTAGCTCACTCCAACACCCCAGTTCAGACATGGCCATATGCAAATCAGTCTGACCCAGTGCCTCACGGGAACAGTCCAGCCCGAACTGCCAAGCCATGTCTTCCCTGGACCGGAAACAAGCATCCCTGGGACCGGTTTCGGATTCATAACCCTCATCAGCGAAGCTATCTTGAATCCAGTGGCAAAGTGAGCAAGGGACCCACGTCTGAGCATACCCTGCCAACTTAGGGCGAACAAAGCAATACCAAAGGGGATGGCAGTTCAGGCTGGACTGTTCCCATGAGGCACAGGGTCAAGACTGATTTGCATATGGCTGGGTTCAAACTGGAACGGCATGGTGAGCAAAAAAACGATGGATTTAGGCCCAGATCTCTGTACTGGGGTGAATGTATGACATTGTTCTGCATTCTGTCCATCAACTGTTGTTTTGCATTTGTCACCCCGAGTGGGAAGGGTATGCCCAGACGTGGGTCCCGTGCTCCCCATGCCACTGGAATCAAGCTATCCTGGCTGAAGAGGGGTGAAACCCCGAAACCGGTCCTAGGATGCTTGTTTCCAGTCCAGAAGGACCTGGCTTGGCAGTTCGGGCTGGACTGTTCCCATGAGGCACAGGGTCAAGACTGATTTGCATATGGCTGGGTTCAAACTGGAACGGCATGGTGAGCAAAAAAACTATGGATTTAGGCCCAGATCTCTGTACTGGGGTGAATGTATGACATTGTTCTGCATTCTGTCCATCAACTGTTGTTTTGCATTTGTCACCCCGAGTGGGAAGGGTATGCCCAGATGTGGGTCCTGTGCTCTCCATGCCACTGGAATCAAGCTATCCTGGCTGAAGAGGGGTGAAACCCCAAAACCGGTCCTAGGATGCTTGTTTCCAGTCCAGGGAGGACCTGGCTTGGCAGTTCAGGCTGGACTGTTCCCATGAGGCACAGGGTCAAGATTGATTTGCATATGGCTGGGTTCAAACTGGAACGGCATGGTGAGCAAAAAAACTATGGATTTAGGCTCAGATCTCTGTACTGGGGTGAATGTATGACATTGTTCTGCATTCTGTCCATCAACTGTTGTTTTGCATTTGAGTTACTCTGCAGCAGGGAGGCGTTCCATGGGTGGAGCGTGGGAGTTACCATTAGTAGTAGATCTGGAAATGCATCAAAATGCTACGCCTCCCCAAGTGAGGTGTAACAAGGGGAAATATCTCCTTGTTTTTTCCTCCTTCTACATTCTGCAGCACACATAGAAAGAGGAAAATTCCTCTCAGGATTGGTTCGTGCAGGAAGGTGTCCTTTCCTGCATAAATACAATTTGACCCACAATGCAGGCACCCTTGCATCATGACACAAGGGTGCTTGTGTTGGTGCTAGGCAGCCAATAGTGCGCCAGTGCTAGGGAAGGACAGGAATGTGCTGTATAGTGGTAAATATGGCACATTCCTGCCCTTTCCCTTTCACACAGTGCAAGACACTAAGGTAGCTTGCTGTGTTGCGCTGTGTGAAAGAATGATGATTCTAGCCCTCAATGTATTGCACAAATATCAGTCACCACACCCACCACCATCAAAGAATCAACCAACCATCATGCGCTTGGTCCTTCCCACCACACCAAGGAATCTAATAGACAATGAATGGCCCAGTTGCTCCTAGACACACCCCTGCAGCCGAGGTCACATGACCTGTTGGTCGGTAAGCTGCCAATAAAGTTTTCCTAAATTCTGCATTTCATAGGAAGATGTCTTTAAGAGAAAGAACATGACCACTGGTACAGATGTGATTTAGAGACACAATTTGGCTGAAATCATATGTACAGAACCAAGCCTTTGAATCCTGCACCTCACACATCACAGGTCTATGCACATCAAGGCAATCTCTGGCACAAGTGAATACCACAACCTATGAACATACAAACCCCGACACACTGGCGGCTTGAACATCACCATCTGCATTCTAGACATCACTAACCAAAGCAAAATCATTGAGCAAAGTCATGAAATGAAGCTCATTAACAATATTTAGCGGTCTTAAATAACTAACCTCAATATGATTCAGAAACTCAATTTAATCTTTAATACAAAAACCTGGCTCACTCTAACAAATACTACCCTTGGCCTTCGGCCCACTACTGAAAATGCACAGCAAATTACACTGCCAATTGACACAAAGAAATGATTGTGACCTTGTCTGACAATCTGTAACAAAGATGATCAACCACCCTTCACTGCATGTCAAGTGGACCGATCATGCCACCATCTGCCTTGACCTTCACTAAACCTCCAAAAACACTGAGGCCAAGGCAAATTATAAATATAACGAACAGCTCCTTCATAGACTTCTCTTATCCCTTTTGCTGCCATAATTATGTATAGGTATGTTGTAGTGATGCATGGGTACGCAATGTAAGGGTGTCATTAGGATGCCTATATGATATACATATACATCAGCTAAAATCTTGGAACCTCAAGTCCATCACATATTTGTATCTCCAATGGGGGAGAATCTTCTTTTGGGGGTTGGAATACTAACAAATTCCTGAATGAACCAATACACACTCCTGTGATACCTCATTGATATATGTGTAACATCACAATTATGTCACACACATATCAGAAGAATCGGAGAGAATTTCTTTAGATCCTCCCATGCCCTTCCTATTATAACACCTCCTGTCACCAAAACAGTACATACTGGAGAATCCATATCTAAACCCCGCTCTATGCCCGCAAGCCTCTGCATGTCCAGTGTTGGGAGTCTGCACAGGTTGTTATTTTCACAAAATTCTTAAGGTTGCTAAACTTTTTTGTTGTAGACAAATGGCTAAAACTAGCACTGCATTTCACAGAGACCATACAAGCAACAAAAGTCTGGTGCATGAAATCATGGCCATCTAAGTGTATGACTTTGTAAGGTGCATTGGAAACCAGGTTGCGAGGATAAACGTTCAGAAGATTTCGCTTTGAGCCTTCATATGCTGGAACATCATTAAGTCCTTTTAGAAATGTGCAATGGATTTGGAAGACGTTGCTTCGCTGCAACGTGGAGTAAGTACATATAAGGAGCAGCTAAATGGTGACCTGACCACTCTCAAACCCCTCTATGCTACCTACAGAAGGATTTGCACAGAGGCTAAAGTTTCTTTATTGATGATCATCCTTCAACAAACTGCGGATGCACTTGAAGGTTATAAATCAGGGTATAAGATCCAAAATGAACACCTGAGTCCTCTTCTTCAGTGAGACAGGATCAACTATCAGCACCTTTTTCAAGGACATGACAGGCAAGATCTGTCAACAGCACACCACTCCACTGTGGAACAACAACAATGCATCACTTCTGCAAGGCATCTTCACAGATGCTCTCAAACTCAGACAGATGTTGATTTTAAGCAACAAGTTAAATTTGGTTCCTGATACCCTCACAAACTACAATCCAGTTTCTTACCTGGCTTTTCTGAGGGAGATCATCAGCTAGGCTGGGACAAACAAGGTCCATGAAAAGATCAGACGCCAGTCCCTTTTATAGGACAATGAGTGTGACTCAGGTCACATTGCAGCACCTAGACAGCGATCATGCAAGTGGTTGCTGTCACTCTCAAGATCAGAGGCATGGGTTAACCAGGCCTTCTTGCCTTCCGCCACAGTCCTCAAGAGCATCTTCCATCAACCCTGATTGACACCCTCACACTTTGAATGGGCTTCAATGACATTGGCACCTGTCTTTAAAGTTGCACTGGGTCTTCCTAATGACAGACAAATATATCATCATTCACCAATGTGCAGATGACACCTATATCTGCCTGTGGGAACCATGACTGTTAACACTAAGCTGAATGTGGCCACATCTTCCTTTAGAATAGGACAGTTCCTTCCCGTTCAGCATCTAGTGCAGGGGCACACTGCTTTTAGTGCTGTCAACAGCATCCTATACATTATGCTGCAACCAGCACTGCATGCATCATCCCTCCCATTTTCTGCAGGGAACCTGTCCTTAGACAAGCCCTTGTCCCTGAGCTAACTCCCAGAACAGGGGCCTTCACCCTGGCACTCCATCTGCCCTATGGACACTGTGCAGTAATCCACAAACTGGGAATGTGCCCGGTTCCCAGCACCATATGCAGAGAGCCCTACTCAAAGAATGCATCTACCCATAAGTGCCGTAGCACTCTGTGAATGGTGTCTTAACCTTGGACAAAACTTGCCATCTCTACACCACCTCTATAGGGCACTCCACACAGAGACTGTAGGATGCCACGTCAGATGTAACTGATCAATGTCTGTAATTTTCTTTCTGTTACGTACAGCCCTGCATTTGAAATGTGACAGGTAATGTACAATTATTAGAAATCAAAGATAAAATAAGGACTTGCTAAGCTGCTCTCTGGGAAGGTTTGCATTGCACCCCCAGAGCCTTATGCACAGATATGCCCCCCACAAGCTGCCAATACATTATTATCAACCTCCGAGCACCAGAAATGACCCAGTCCTGTTGTCTTTCTGCCCTCTGTTATGCCAATGTGTCCCGTATTCTTTCCAACTCCTCTTGAAAATAGTATAATTTCCTTTTCCTCGCACCCCCATTTTCTAGTACCTGAAAACCATGTGACTGTGCCTCATTTCCCATCTGCTTACTCCACGTAACACTCTGTAATCTCTGCCAGTCTGAGCCTCACCTGTTTCAAAATGTCCATGTCCTCCAGCGGATCCCTTATTCGCTCTAATTTCTGCTACAACAGGTGTCTCCAACCAGCCAATATTGGAGCATGAGAACAAAATGATGTTTCTGATTGCTTTTCAGTGGGAGAAAATAAAAATGAAAAGTTACCTTAATGATTAACTCTTCATATTAATTTTATCCCATTGTGTCGCATTTACAAGCAGCAAGCCTTTTGCTCCCAGTGGGCAGAAGACACTGTGTCATATGTATAACTGAAAATTTTAAATTTTTTTCAAATGCGAGAAACTTATGGTGAAGAAAAGTTTTTCTATGAAAAATTAAGTATCAACATCTTTCTCCACTTTCAAATAAGCCAAATATCTCTTAATGTTTTATGAAGCATGCTTATTCACTTAAAATTGCTCCCATTTAAACAAACGTCTTTTCTGTTACAAAATATGGCACCATGTCTACAAGGCACTGGGAGCATGATGCTTTGTGTTTGAAAATGTGACATGTAGAAATGGGAGAAAATGTAAATGATGAGTTTCATGGAATCCACCTAAACAAAGTTTGTTCAGTTTAATTTTGTCGATACTGTACCATATTTATAAGTGAGAAATACAGCCATTATTTTAAGTGGGAGAAATTTAAATTGCAGAAACATTTTCTATACTCTGAACATTTTTGCAGAACATTTTTCTGCACTTTAATGTCTCTCATTTGTGTTATACATGTTACGGTGTCACATATGGCAAAGGGTCTCTCGGCGCCACAAGCACATGTGACGCGGTTTCTCAATCACCTGTACACACATATCCTATTCATATGTACACATGTTCCTACATCCCTAAAGCAAAAGACACACAATTGATGGACTGAATGCAGACCAAATCAAAACATTCACCCCCAGGCAAGAGATCTGGGTTAAATCCATCATTCTTTTGCTTACCATGCCACCCCAGTTTAGACCTGGCCATATGCAAATCAGTCTTGACCCTGTGCCTCATGGGAACAGTCCAGCCCGAACTGCCAAGCCATGTCCTTCCTCGACCAGAATCAAGCATCCTAGGACCGGTTTCGAGATTTCACCTCTCATCAACCAGGATAGCTTGAATCCAGTGTCACAGTGATCCCTGGACCCACGTCTGGCCATACCTGGTGCACTTAGGGCAAGAAAGCAAAAGACACACTATTGATGGTGGAATGCAGAACAAAACAAAACATCCATCCCCAGTCAAGAGATCTGGGTTAAATCCATCATTCTTTTGCTCACCATGCCACCCCAGTTTAGACCTGACCACATGCAAATCAGTCTTGACCCTGTGCCTTATGGGAACAGTCCAGCCCGAACTGGCAAGCCATGTCCTCAATGGACCGGAAACAAGCATCCTAGGACCAGTTTCGGGTTTTCACCCCTCATCAGCCATGATAGCTTGAATCCAGTGGCACAGTGAGTCCGGGACCCACGTCTGGGCATACCAGGTGCACTTAGTGCGGGAAAGCAAAAGACACACAATTGATGGACGGAATGCAGAACAAATCAAAGCATTCACCCCCAGTCAGATTTACATCCCTAAAGACCACACTCTCACTGGAGAAACAACAGTGACTATCGTTAGGAAACGGGTTTTGCAAAGACCGGCGAAAGTGTCTGAGCAAATGTATATCCAGACCAAGGTTTACAAACTAAGAAGGACTGGACGGTCTTTTCTCTTGTTGAAAGAATTGACAATTCCACTTCATCAGGCCCCTGAGGAAGGGTCCATTGTCCCGAAATGCAAAGGGGGATGCAAGAACAAAGTAGAATCTACAGATGAAGAATCATTATATATCATATAATTTTGTTATGACCCAATCTGTTATTGATGTGAATATTGTTTTTTTAATATGCACCAAACATTTGAGAATTTCATATCAGAAGAATGAAAAATTATTTTTAAAAAACTTTACAAGTTGTATGTGTATATATTGTCAGAAATGGAATGTTAAATACATCTTGCAGTGTGCACAGAGATTCAGGTACACACTTACTTGAAACATATTTTGAGATGACACAAACGGGAGACAGGCAGCTCGCTGGCCAGGTGCAGCAAGCAGCAATTGAGAATCGTTTTTTAAACACAGGATATATCAATGTTAAACAAGGAGTGCGCTACTCTCATAATTTCTTTTATACATGTAACAGTGCCACATATGGTCAAAGGTATGTCCTGTGCCACAAGTATATATGACATGGTCTCTCAGTCACCTGTTCACATATATACCATTCATATCCACACATGTTCATACATCCCCAAAGACCAAGCTCTCACTGACACACGTGGCAGCCCTGTAATAGTGCCCCTAGTCAAAGTATTTTGTTCAAACCATAGCATCAAGCTCTAATGGCATTAGGCTTAAAGGCAATTAAGCTGGGTGTGGGGGAGTCTGGTAACAATGTGCGAGTTGCTTAGCCTTCAGTATCTCACAACGATTTTCACTGATCAGAAGTAGCTCTCACTACAGAAAAGGTTGGAGACCCCTGTGCTACAATAACATTATAACAGCAGTACACATTGTCAGTTGGTTCTATAGGCGGTGCACTAGCATGCCAAACATTGTGCACAGGGTGGACACAATGGCGCTGTATAGCAACACTGCAGAACAACAAGCTGGATGTGACATATAACGCCTCTGGACATGCATCATGTCCACACACAGCACAAATTGCTGCTGTCTGTTGGTACAGCAATAGCATTGCAGTCAGTGCAAAATCTCCTCTAACCCCAAATCGCTACCCTGCCTATATGGAGGTAGCATGCCTTTGCCACTTGCCCCCTTTCTCCCGGAGTAGGAGCAGAGCATAACAATACCACTGCCTCAAATGAAAGATACTCTGTAGGAGATCCCACAGGTCATTTTATGTGCACTCTAGCATAGCGGGAAAGATGCTGCCTCAGCAGCGTCGTAGTATCAGCCCATGCTGTGGAGTTGCTTAGAAGTGCTCCTGTGAGGAGGAGCCTAGCGCGCAACCAAGATGGCCGCGTAGGTGCGAGGCTCCCGAGGACCTCCGTGACCTCCTACATAAATCCTGACAATATCCTGTCCTAGATGAGGGGACTGTGTTGGTGAGCCCGAGCTGAGGTGTCACCCGTTTTCCGCTTCCAAATTGGACCTCGGACACCGGCGGGAGCACCGGGTGAGGTTTGCGGCCTTCTCCACGCCGGCCCCCCGGATTGGAGTTGTGGGGCGATCCGGAGACAAAGTGATCAACAGCGGCGGGCAGGGCCGGGCGACTCGCGTACCCCGCACTTTCACTTTCGCTTTTGCACCCTCCTTGCTGCGTAGGCGAGGTTGGGTTGCGGGGCGGTGTGCGGTGGTGTGGCCTCGTTGGGGTGCCCTGCCGGCCCGCCGGCTGTGATCCGTCCTGCGGACCTGTGGTTGCCCCCCCCCGGAGCCCGTGAACTGGTTTGTCGGCCTTTTCCGAGGTGATTGGCACGATTTGGGGACTGAAACCATGTCCACAAAGCAAGATGGCGACCGGGCAAAGGTGAAATCGACCCGCCGTGGCGCAGCCCATCAGTCCAACAACATGGACCGCTACACCCTCCAGAAGGGATCTCCTGAGGTGCCGCGTAGGTCCCCTGAGGGCCCGACTGATGCTCCTGCTCTGCCCGCGGATCTGACCCTGCGAGATGTCATGGGCGCTATCGCCGAGATGAAGGCCTCGGTGGACCAGCGCTTTGACACACTGGCGCAGAAGATTGACTCGGTCCACGTGGATGTTGGCCTGGTGAGGGCCGATTTATCCAAGACCAATGACCGGGTCGATTCTTTGGCCCACACCACCTCGGGCCTCACAACGGATGTAGCGGCCCTCCAAAAGGAGGTGCGCCGGCTTGGCCAGGCGAGCGCCCTGATGGATCGTCGACTGGAAGATTCCGAGAGTCGGGCCCGGAGGAACAATGTCCGCATTGTCGGGGTGCCGGAGGGACGTGAGGAGGCGGCGGCGGACCTGTTTGTGGAGGACCTGATTCTCACCCATCTCCAGCCCCGGGGGCTGAGTAAATTCTTTGCGGTGGAACGTGCCCACAGGGTTCCCGGAGGAAGACCTAAGGCCGGAGCCCCTCCGAGGCCTCTCATTGCCCGGATTTTCAACTTTCGGGACAGAGACGCTATCCTGCAGACTTCTCGGCTACAAGGACCGGTCAGACTCGACAATATGGACGTAAACTTCTATCCTGATTTCACCCCAGCGGTCCAGAAGCAGAGACTGAGCTTTCTCGGAGTTAAATGTCGTCTACGGGACCTGAACCTCAAGTATGCGATGCTTTTTCCAGCTAAGTTGCGGGTGGAGGTGGATGGCCGCACGCACTTTTTTGATCGTCCCGAAGCGGCCGGGGACTGGTTGGACTCTTTGCCCGGGGATCGGGCCGGGGGGGTGGGGGGGCGCGGTTGGAGGGGAGGGCTCGCCGGATCAGGACTGAGGGACTAATAGTAGGCCTCGCTCTGGACAACATTATCGTCACTTTTGACTGCTTCGTGTAAGTTCCCCTCCTGTGGAGGTAGTACGGGGTCTCCTGGGGGCTCTCCCTCCTCCTCTGGGGGACTAGTTAGTTTAATCATTTATGGGGCGACAGGCACACTGCACTTTGGGGGGGCTGTTTGGGCTCATGCAGGGGTGCAGGGAGGGGGGAGTTTTGTTGGGATGGGTGGGTTGGGGTGGGGTGTTGTTTGTTTTTACCACAAGGCAAACCCTTTATTGTATTGGTGTTTTTAAGGTGCTCTCAGGGGGACGAATGATGGCTTCTGTACGTGATGGGGGGTAGGGACCTGACTTTATTGTCTTGGAACGTTAATGGACTGGGGGATAGGATCAAGCGAGGTGTGGTCCTGCAGTATCTGAAACGAACTTCTTATTGGTAATTCCTTTTGTGCCATGAATCGGCGTGGCTATCGTTTGGTGGCCCACTCGGGCTTCACGTCGGGCTCACGGGGGGTGGGCATCATGGTGAAGAACTCGCTCCCGTTGGAAATAGACGAGGTGCGCCATGATGAGAGGGGACGCTACACTGTCTTAGTGGGGAGAATGGAGGGCAAAGTAGTTGTCTTTGTATCAGTGTACGTCCCACCGGGGTTACAGTCTACCACTTTTGCAGACCTGGGGCGCCTCCTTCTTGACCTTCCGGGGGGGCTTCTGGTGGTTGGGGGGGACTTCAATGCGGTGGTTTCTGGGACCGTGGATCGCCACCCCCCTAGGGACCTCCCCCGGGCGCAGGCGTGGCTGTCCGGCTTTCTAGATACACTGGGATTGGTGGACTGCTGGCGCTTAAAACATCCCACGCAGCTGCAGTACACTTTCCACTCGGGTGCCCATGGTAGCCTCTCTCGGCTTGATTATGTCCTTGTCCCTGCGGCCTATGTGGGGAGGGTAGGAGAGGTACGCCATTTGGCGCGGGGTATTTCAGATCACTCCCCGCTCCTGTTGAACTTTGATGTCTTCCCGAAGGGGGAGGGCAGGGTAGCTCCAATCAACGCCTGGTACCTGCGCGACCCCACCATTCGCGCTGATTTGATTAAATCCTTGCAGCGGTATTTTGATGAGAATGTGGGGTCCGTCCCTTCGGCTATCTCCCTGTGGGAAGCCTTCAAGACAGTTCTTAGAGGGGAGGCCCTCTCCTTTATCTCCCATGCCCGGAGGCGCGAGCAGGAGGAGGTGACCCGGGTGGAGGCCGAAATTGCTGAATTGGAGGGTGATCTAGAGGGTGGGGTGACGGATGCTGCACTACATGTCCTACAACTTAAGCAGGCGGCCTACAGGGCCCTCGTCACGGAGGCGGCCAGGGGCCTCAGTAGAGAGCAACAGGGGCGGCTGTATGATGTGGGTGATAAGGCTGGTAAACTGCTTGCGTGGTTGGATAAGAAGGAGAGAGCGAGTCGTGTGGTCCCGCTGATTGAGAGGATGGATGGTGTGCGTGTCACCGAGCCAGAAGACATTGTCTCTTGTTTCGCGGATTATTTCCGCGATGTGTATTCCCCGGTTTCTCCCTGCTCGGAGGAGGATTCCCATGCCCTGCTTAGGGATATCGCGCTGCCTTCCCTTTCGGTGGAGGACAGGGTGTCGTTAGATGCCGCTCCCACCTCCGACGAAATTGCCCTCGCCATACGCTCGGTCGCATCCGGCAAGGCCATGGGCCCGAACGGCATCCCTATCGAGTTGTATAAGCTGCGACCGGATGTACTGGCACCCCATCTCCGCGCGATGTTCCTGGCGGCCCACTCGCTGGGCTCCCTCCCGCCGGACCAGCGTCTGGCTACAATCGTGGTGATCCACAAGGAAGGGAGACCCCGGGACCGGGTTACATCCTATCGGCCCATCTCGCTCTTGAATGCGGAACCCAAAATCCTCGCCAAGGTGCTAGCCAACCGGCTGGTCGGCGTGGTGGGCGATCTGGTCCACCAAGACCAGTCCGGCTTTATTCCCCATCGCAACACGGCCCTCAATCTGCGGCGCTTGCACGGGGTGCTCGCGCGTGTCCCGTTTGTGCGGGAGCCGGCCGTATTGGCGTCCTTAGACGCCACCATGGCGTTTGACACGCTCGAGTGGCCATACATTTGGGCGATGCTGGCGAAGTTTGGATTTGGCCCGGGGTTCATCAGCTGGGTCAAATTGTTGTATTCGGGCCCTTTGGCGCAGGTGGTGGTGAATGGAAGAGTATCGGTCCCATTCGAGCTGGGACGGGGCACGCGACAGGGCTGCCCCTTGTCGCCGCTCCTGTTCGCGCTGGCCTTGGAACCCCTGGCGGAGTGGCTGCGGTGGCACCCTTCCATCCGTGGTCTCCGTTGGACCCCCGAGTATGAGGACCGCGTGTCCCTATACGCTGACGATATCCTTTTGTACCTAGCCTCCCCGCGTAAATCACTGATTGTCCTGGTTGATGTTTTGCGCTCATTCGGCCGCAACTCAGGCCTTGTCATCAACTGGGCTAAATCATGTGTGTATGTGCTTTCCGGGGAGGCTCCCGTCCTCCCGCGGGGCTGTCCGATCCAGATTGCCTCTCAGGGGTTTCGGTACCTGGGTGTTTATATTACTCTGGACCCGGAGGCCCGCTACGAGCGGAATTTGCTTCCCCCCCTCCAGCGCTTGAAGGAGGACGTCGCGCGTTGGCGGCGCTTGCCGCTTTCGCCGCTCGGCCGGGCGGCATTGTTTAAGATGATGTCGTTGCCACGCTTCCTGTACGCTCTCCAGAACACTATGGATTTAGTCCCAGCGCGCTACTTTCGTGAGGTGGAGAGTCTACAGCGCCGCCTGTTCTGGGACGGGAGGCCGCGCATTGCCCTGGCGAAGTTGACGCTCCCATGGTACGACGGGGGGATTGCCCTCCCGGATATTAAACGGTATTACTGGGCCTCCCAGCTAGCTGCAATTAACCATGGCCTTTACGGGCCCGCCTTAAACCCGGCATTTGAAATGGACAAGATGCTCCTGCCTGGTGGCGACTATAATCGAGCGCTCTACTCTGGCGCGCCCGGCCCCCGCCTAACGGGACCTACGCGTGTCATGGTGCGAGTATGGCACGCGGCTAACGCAGCTATGGGGTGGAAGGACCGTTTGACCCGGGGATCACCGTTGTACGCGTCTGAGAGATTGGGCTCCCTGTGGACCTCGAAGGGCTTCGAGAGGTGGGACACGATAGGCATCAGTAAAGTGGGGGATCTCTGGACGAGGGGGGGATTTAAAACATTCGAGACGCTGCAGACGGAGTTTCAGCTGCAGGGCAGTGAATACTTTCGGTACTTGCAGGTCCGTCATGCACTGGGCTCCGTCTTCCCAGACGTCGCCTCCATCCCGGAGTCTTCCCCCCTGGAGGATAGGGTGCTGGACGGCCACGTTCCGGACAGCACGATCTCCCTTATTTACAAAAAATTGATTAATGACCGATCGGGCTTGCTGACTGGCCTCCGCGAGGCTTGGGTTGCCGATGGGCTGGAGTTGGACGACGAGGACTGGATTTCCGCGGTGGCCTCTCCGAAGGAGGTGGCCATACCGGCTCGCCTTCGCTTCGTCCAGCTTAAGATACTCCACCGGGTTTACATGACGGGGCCAAGGCTTCTGCGTATGGGCTATGCTGAGGATGGGTTGTGTAAGCGTGGGTGTGGTGCTTTGGCTACTTTTTTGCATATTTTGTGGAAATGCCCGAAGGTGGAGCGATTCTGGCGTGGTGTGCATGAGGTCCTGCGAGTGGTTATGCATGTCGCGCTGCTGCCTGAAGCGAGGAGATGCCTGCTGAATGTGTGGGAACCAACTGACTACTCGGTTCCGCAGACGCGATGGGTGACTCTGGGATATATGATTGCTAAGCGTGACATTGCTCAACTGTGGGGATCCCAGAGGCCCCCGGCGGTGTCGGCCTGGAAAGAACACATGGATTGGTGCATGTTCCGAGAAAAGGTGGTGTATGTGGCGAGGGGTAAGCCTGGGGCATGGGTGAAAGTATGGGGCCCCTGGAACGCCTACCGCAGGGGTATCTGCGCGCCACCACTGCTGCCTGCTGCCTCACCAACCCCGTCCCCTTAGTTGACTCCTTTCCCCAGCCCCGGGCACAGAGTTCCCCCAGTCCTCGATCTGTTCCCCTTCCCCTCTTTAGACTCCTGTGGATGGCTGGGGTCCCCCATTCGGGGAGCACGTGCTGTTACTTTCGATTGCGGGTTGCCTTGCGGGTGTGATTTTTCGTGTTGTTTGTATAAAATGAAACCGTATTGTGGGGTCAGAGTGATGTGGCCCACGACGTTGATACCTCCTGATTCTGCTTCTCTGCAAGGCCAAGTGTTTTTGAACGTATGTCATATGCTCCTGTCATTCTAGCGGCCGGCCGGAAGGTTGTAGGCCCATACTTGTATATTCTTGAGATTGCAATAAACGGTTTCAAAAAAAAAAAAAAAAAGAAGTGCTCCTGTGCCCACAGTCCTCTGTGACAGTGCCCGGCTGCCCAACTAGTCCATCTGGAACTGGCTGTCAGCTTCCTTTATTCAACTGACTTGTGGAAGTTTCAGGAACTGTGAAATTTAGGAGTTTCATCTATTTACCCTAGTCTTATGAAGAAACAGAACTCAGATACACATTGAATTCAGATTTAAGAATTACGTTTTTTTAATATATAATCCAAATTAAATCATCAACCAATGCAAAGGTCTGTGCGCATCAGTTTCATAATCTGAGTAATATTTAGAGGTTTAAAAGTGAAAGAGGTTTAGAATTTAAGAGGCTTACAGTTTTAAGATATTACTCGAGTTAAGGCAAGATTTAAATCCACTTAGCGATGCCAAAAAAACACTCGTTTCCACGTGCACAATGTAAACCATTTATGAACAGCAAAAAATGAACTTCCGCCCGAGTACACATTTGCCTTTGCTAAAACCCATTTGTGAATTTGACCAACACTAAAAAACAAGGATTTTACAATACAACATGGATGAACCATGCTCAGAATACATAAGAGAGGGAGCGATTGTAATATTTGTACCGTAAAGGACTGCATGTTGCTTCAAATGCAGAGAAGGGAGGTGGGGGGGGGGGGGGGGCGGTGTATTGGTTAAATTGCTGACCTTGACATCTGGGTTCCCCCTAAAAATCTTGGTATCGGCGAAAAATCATGTGATTGTGTGACTCAGTCTGAGACTATACTCAATGTAAAAAAAAAAAAAAGTGCACTGTCCGATGTGCCTGTGCCTTACTCTATCAAGCCACACAATCATATCTTAGTTTCTGTAATCTGGTCTCGCTGATTTCAATTCAGCACCCCCCAGCTCACGTCCCAGATGAACCTTCTACATTCCAGAAAAATGTTGTCTAAAGCACTTCATGTCTCCTGGGAAAGTAGGTCTGCGCAATATACCAAAAACTAAAAAAGAAGCAAGGTACTGGAAAAATAATACTATACAAGCTTGGACAGAAATGACATAGTAATATTCATTTCCAAAATACACACAAATAAAATCGCCTGACTCCGACAAGCCCTGCTGGTTCTTCCAGTAGCTTTTTGAGCCCCTGCCACTTTATATTTTCTTTCATTTTGTGATATTTTATGTTTGTGCATTTTCACGGTCTAATATTTTTCATTTTTCTTCCAATTTTAATTCTGCACGTGCCTATGGTTCCCAGTGCCAATTTTTATTTGTTTGAGTTGTTGGCAGATTGGACCCTTGAGAACTGAGGTGCATGCTATTGCTCTCTCGTGTCTTCCCTTGGACCTATCCACTTAACTTCCTCAGTCTAGTTATTACCTTTAGCACACTGACATCAAACACATAAACCCTCAAATCATCGGACACAATTAACATCACCCTTATCTGGGCTGCCACTGTCTTTTGTGTAGCTGACACATGCAATAGAATGCGCACCACCAGCAATGCCATGATTGGCTGCCCGCAACCTGAGTAGAAAGTTCCGGTTGTCATTTTAGATATCGGGGAACAGTCCCTGGTTGGAAAAATTGTGATGTAATGAAGTACAAGGGGTCAGGGTAGAGGTACCCTGACCCATGGGTGCAATATTGGGGTCTCTCAGGGACCCCCTGATGAGTTAGAACACGCCGACCAGCACGGACTGCAGGAGTATTCTCCGAGCACCCAAGAATTATGGCTTAAGGGTAATATTATCATTTTAAATTAATTCTGGACGTACTTCAGAAGAGTTGAAGACACGCTTACTTTTTCATACGACTGGGGATGAGAATCGGTTCTGTATGAGACTGCCTACTACAATATAATTTACTGTGAGAAGTTTACGAACAGCCCTGATGAAGTCGATTTGGTTTAATAACCAATGAGGAAACACATGTTGGCTGCAGAATTGGCTACAGGATTGACTAGGATGTATACTGTATTCCATGGATGATTAATACCTCTTGTGGAGAAGGAAGAATAAAGAAATAAAGACACTCAACGAAGGAACGAGAACTGCTTTTGTACTGACTCTTTGATTGGAGGTTTCAATATTATAATCAACAGTAAGTATTCAACAGAGTTTACATCCCTTCTCTGCACAGAAGACTATGCATAATTGCAGAACCATCTTGTTTGCAATTGATATAAGCTGTCCATTATGGCCAAGTGGCCCATTGAGGCTATAACACAATAATCGCACTATAGATTCAGCAAAATCAGAGTTGTACATTGGAGGTAACATATGTGATTAATGATGTAAACAAATTGTTCAACTGTTTCTGATTACCTTCTCTAGACTATATGCTCATAAAGTGCCTACCAGCCCTCAATAAGAGCAATTGTGTGTGTAGTGAAAACAAAAGAAACAGGAAAAATAAAAATAAAGCAGCACAATAACAGTTGATACAATTTGAGCTCAGTGGAGGCAGGGTGTGATGCCTAGTGTTCACTGAAGTCAGCATGACAGCAGGACTTCATCTATCCCAGTGTTTGTTTTTTAAGGGGGTTCTGGATGGGGACAGAAAGGGCGGGAAAAAGGGTTTTGGTGAGTCAAAGTGTCGCAGCCAAGCAAAACAGAAATACATATAGTACACAATGATGTGTACAGCATCCCAGCAGGATGAAGGTGTTGGGGGGAGAGAGGGGAAGAACAAAAAAGAAGAAGAAGAATAGCAGAGAAAATGGAGATAGCAGAGCGAAATAGCATTATAGTACAATAGCACAGGAAGAAGTAGGCGATCCTAGGTAAAGGACAAAAACAGAAAGAGGGGGGCAAAGTGAAAGAGAACTTCAGTAAAGTACCACATCAGCCGACGTGTATATGAAGCTCCTCACTCTCGTTCAGTCCTCCAGAGAACTTGCTGCCAAGCAGAATGATATATTCAGATTCTCTCTGCAGCAATTGTCTCTTTCTGTTGCCACCTCTGACATTTCTCTCGATCCTGTCAATAGCAGAAAATACAAGAAGGTCAGTGTTTTTTTAGTGCATTCTGGCCCAATGTCTTGCTACAGGATATGTGACATCCATATTTTTTATAGCCCTATAAAGCTCTAAAACTCTCTTTTTTACCAGTCCAGTTGTGCTGCCAACACATCTTAGATCACACGTGCATGTAAGGACATAAATATAGAAATCACTCCCAAAGGTAATACATTTGTTGATTTGTCTCCGTTTGCCTGTTTCATATGTCTTGTAGTTAAAATTTTTTTTACAGGCCTTGCATCTCCCGCATTTGTAAAAGCCCTTCTAGTCATGTAGCCATCCCTCTCTTTTATTCTGAGTACCTGTGTAGCTATGTACCAAGATGTCATGTAAAGATGTGGGTTTGCGGTATGTTATTTGAGGGAATCTGCTGATCTTCTTGCCTATCACAGGATCATTCTTAACTAGATGCCACTGTCGGGTGATTATCTTTCTCACAGTTTGGCTCTCACTGTTGTATGTCATGATGAGCCTTATTGAATCTTCACATTCATCTTTCCTCTTTCTTTTAGTGAGTAGAGCATCCCGTGTAACCTGGGATGCCATCATAGCTGCTCTTAGTACCTTAACGGGGTAACCTCTAGTTCAGAACCTATGAAACATTCTGCTCTTTTCTTCTTCATACATCAGATCTGTGCTTCAATTGCGTCTTGCTTGTAGCAATTCCCCATAGGGGATACTCCATTTAAGGTTTTATGGATGGTAATTTTCAGCATGAAAAATACTGTTACCCGCCGTTTCTTTATGAAACAGGCTTGTGTGTAAATGGCTGATGGAGCATGGTTTCGCAAAATGGGACCTGCTTGAATGAATGCTCCCATAATACGTACTAACAGTAAGTAATTGTAGTAATGCTAACGTACACCCAATATAAACACAAGGAAATCGCTGTGCGCATGCCTGAACTAACACATAAATAATTAATATTGTAATAAATTTTGTGTTTTGAAAGAAACAAAGAAGTTGCATGAATAGGCCGCATGTGCATCAGTATTTCTGCATGTTACATCCTGCTTTAACGTAATAATTAATGCCGCTTTTGCACTAAACCTATGCTAGGTAACATTAATGGGGAATACTACAAGGTGGGTGGTAAACAGTGAAGGTTTCATTATCATATAATTAATAAATGTTCATTTTCTTTTACTTTAGTGTGGTGAACGAACCTGTCATCTTCTTAACTTGTCTAATGTGGGAGAGGTAAAGCTTCAAGGAGTGAGGCCTTTGTCATGAGGCAAGGAAAAAAACGCTCTGTGCACTGCAGATGACATGAAAAGGGTGAAGGCCAGAGTGTCAGATGACTGCCAAATGCTGTACCCAGGTGTGGGACCAGAGATGCACACTGCAGACAAAGTTAATTTATGAAAGAGAATTGTTAACATTTTGTATCTTATGCGGAGAACGTGAGAACAGACTAATATTCAGACCCTGGGAACTAATTTAACAATAAAGTCATTGAAGTAAAATTGAAATCATGGTGGTGTCACAACGCCACCTCCCAAGCCCACCAATCCCTGTACGGGTTCGGAGATAGTTTGCAACATTTGTAAGATGGACATGTCAATTCTAGAGTATAACTGGGGTGCCTTTAGGGGTGTGGGAGAAGCTTAGGCTGACAGGTGAGAAGAGGGGAGATGCGTCGCTGTCCGTCGCTTTACAGAGAGGCCTAGCTGTTCCTGACCTGTCCTGTTCCTGTCCTTATACCCTTTGTTCCCTGATTCTGTTCCAGGGAACCCTCACCATTCCCTAGGCCGTGGGGTTGGTTTTCTTACAGACCAATAGGTTTGTATTTAAACTAAGTTGTTCTCGGAATCTAAATGTTAATGTATTTTTACTCTGAAACTTTTGTCTCTCTACCTATCCACTCCGTCAATGATTTTTTGATATGTATTATTTAGATGAAACTATTGACTCTTCATCTATAACCTCCGTTAGGTATATTATGTTAGGCATAAATATTTGCTGAAACTTTTGTCTCTTACTCAATCCTCTCCTTCATTGCATCAAGTCATTGTTCAATTTGGATGAGTTTCAAATTATATATGTAATTGCTTCTTTCGTGAGATTCAGTGTTTGTAATCTGTGACCAAATGCAACTGAGCATTAACCCTTGATATTTTAGATAAAACTTCATTATTAATTTTAACGAGAGTCTGTGATCATTTTATTGACTAAATGGTTGATAAGTTAGTAGTCATCATTGCCATCAACTAGTTAACTAATTGGTCCATCGACCAAATAGAAGGAAAGTTGATATTAAAGATTAGTTATTAAAAGATGTCTCATTTAAATCTATAAAAGGAAAGAAATGTTGGAACGTATAAATTCACCCCAGTGCATCAGGGATTCTGGGTGAATGTGTATGGGCCATTGTGTTATTGATTATTGATCCCTGATCAATTTTTGGTATCGGCGCTGGATCAGTTTCTTGGTAGCAGAGGACGGTTTAATTATTGATTCGTTTGGTAAGGATTATTGACTATTGACTATTGATTGTATGTTCTTAACACGAAAAGTTAGTGTCATGATCTATGTTGCCTAGAAGTACAGGTACGGAGATACCTGAGGAATCCTGGGAAATGGAATTTAGCCTGAAGTAGGCGGAAGAAGAGTGTGGTAGAGAAGCCATACTGCAGAAGTACTTTGTCTGTTGTGTTAATAGCTAAAAGCTACGGAGGGCTGTAGGTGTTATAGAAGGGAGTTTTCGTATGTGAGTAAAGTGCCTGAATAGAGAAGGGTCCACTTCCGAAACTCTAGCCTTATTCCCAGGAGAATAGCAAGACTCCTTTTCACACCAAAAAGTCCTCTTGTAAAATCTTGGCTTTATCCCTAGAGGAGTAATAGGTCCACCTGGAGCTTGTCTGAATGGTAAAATAACGCTGGTCGTTAATAGGACTCGTAACGAGAAAAATCTCTTTAAGAGTGAAGACTATCTCTTTATTTAGTGGAACAGACAATGTAGTATTGTTTTATGTTGTTACTAACAGAATTTTGATTAAGAAAAACACCGAAAAATATTATTGTTAAGTTTTGTAAAGGGAGGGTCAGTAGAAGGAGTAATACTGACGTCAGAAAAAGGCTGTGCTGACATTGGTCAGGCAGCAGGCGTGTAGTGAGTTGTGATTGGTTGGTTGTTTGTGAGCCCAAAGATGAATATCCAAGAGACGCTAAAACAGGTGCTCTATCAGAAGAGGTGATGAAAAAGTACAATCAGGTAATCAAGTTTCTGAAAGGGAAAGTTCCCCAAAGGAAACAGATTGGGTTAAGAATGAGAGAACTACCCAGGAACCAAAGGAGTCAGTACATGCCTACTATGAACGGTTGTTGCAGGTATTTAAGCAGTATAGTGGATTTGAAAACATTGGAGATAAAGATATGGGACATTTCGTGTATCGTTTTGTGGTTGGATTTAGACCAGAAATTAGTACTATGATTCAACAGCATTTGATATGTTGGCAAAGCAAAATGATAGATGAAATTCTGAGGTATGCAAAATATTGTAGTGATGAAATTGAATCTAGACATAAAAAGTTAAAGGAGAAAATGATGTGGGCACAGGTGAATGTAGCAGAACAGCAAGAAGCAAATAATAGCCCTCAAACTAATAATCAGGCAAGTGCTCAGAGTCAAAATGGACAGAATTACAGTGGAGGTAAAGGAAAGGGAAAATGAGTAAAGAGGAAGCTATTTCCTTGTCATGCGTGCGGAAAGCTTGGACATTGGAGGAATGAGTGTAGATCTAATAAACAGATTAATGGGGGAAATCAAAATTTAATTCCACAGATGCAGAATGAGGTGGGTGTAAATCATCATCATCAGCAGCAGATAGTAACTCAACAGTTACAGGTGCCACAAGCTCCCATGCAAAATAATGTGAATGCTCTAGTGCAGAGGTACAGTGTGCACTGGATATTTCAGAGGTGACCAGCTGGGTAAGAATCAAGGTGTGATTCCGCAGTATTGGGTGCGATGCAATGAGAGTGATTCAGACTCATGTCAATGACGGTGCCTGAGGGGGGAGGAAGAGTGCGTACTAGGCGCATCCTTGGCGGTGGATCAGTCAGGTACATTTGTTGATGGAAAGGTGAAGGTTACATTCTTTGTGGACACTGGTGCTACCTGTTCTACTGTGAGAGCAGCAGAAATTCTGAACCTACCCCTCTCAGGAAAAACTATCCAAGTTGCAGGAGTCTCGAATAAGCACATTAGAACACTAGTCACAACCCCAATAGAAGTTCATATTGGAAACTTCAAAGATGTGCATTGATTTGTGGTGTGTGGCTCAAGCCCAGTGAATCTCTAGGGAAGGGATGAACTGCACCATCTATTGTACACCAGATGGTATTGCATTTCAGACACCAAATGAGGATGTTGAATTTAAAATGATGCTAGCGAAGCAAGGGACAGAAGTGGATGAGTTATTTTCACTTCTCACAGAAAAGAATCTGCCTGAAGAATTAAAAAGTGCAGTGAATCCAGATGTGTGGGATTTTACAGGGAAAGAATTGGCCTGATGATAAATTTAGATTCGATTCAGGTAATAGTGAAAGATGGTGCTGTGTATCCGAACACACCTCAGTACAAAATTAGTACAGATGTGATTGCAGGGGTTGCTCCAGTAATTGAACAAATGATTGAACAAGGAATTATAAAAGAAATAATGAGGAGTCCTTGTAATTCACCTATCATAGGTATTAAAAAGCCCAGTGGGAAGTACTGTATAGTGCAAGATTTACATAAAATCAATAAAATTGGAGTCCTATGTTGTCCAGTAGTAACAAATCCAGCAGTGATTCTTTATCAAATTCCATGTGATGCTGAATGGTACACAGTGATTGATTTGTGCCAAGCATTCTTTTCGATTGCTTTGCATCCGGAAGGCAATATTTATTTGCTTTCCGGTTCAGAGACCGTGTTTTGCCATGGTGCCAAGTTCCTCAAGGGTACACAGAGAGCCCCTCAATCTTTAATCAAATCTTGAAAAAGTGTCTGGAGACCCTAGTCATGCCAGGTCATTTGGTTTTGATTCAATATATTGGAGGCATCAAAGACACAAGAGGCCTGTGTGACAGACACAGCTGCCCTATTGAAGCATTTAGCAGAAGGGGGACACAAAGTGTCCCCAGCAAAATTACAATTTTGTAATCAGGAAGTACAGTATCTTGTACACAAAATAGAAAAAGTATTCTGAAAAATAACTCCAGAGAGAATCAGTGTGATCAAACAGATGAGTCCACCCAAAACTCAAAAGGAAGTACAAATGTTTTTGGGAATAGTTGGATACTGTCTTCAGTGGATATGTGGTTTCTCACTGATTGCAAAACCTCTACAGAGGTTGATACGAAATGATGTGAAAGATCCGATTGCTTTGGATGATGAAGGTATGGATGCTTTTATAAAATTGAGAAGCAGTCTTTGTCGAGCACCTGCATTGGGAATGCCAGATAATACAAAGGAATTTGTGTTGTACTGTTGTGAGAGAGATGGTTGTGCACTTTCAGTCCTAACTCAGAAACATGTAATGGCACAACATCCAGTAGCATATTTTTTTGCTACTCTGGATTCAGTGGCTGCAGCATTGCCAGGATGTTTGAAAGCAGTAGCAGCTACTTGCATGAGTCTGGAACTGAGTGAACCGATTGTGCTGGGTCATCCAGTCAAAGTATATGTGCCCCATTCTGTTGAGATTCTTTTTACTCGAACCAGGACACAATATCTTACTTCTAGTCGGCTGACTAAGTACGAGAGAGTGATTCTGGGTGCTGAAAAAGTGACTGTGGTCAGGTGCACTACTGTGAATCCGGCCACTTTATTGCCGAATTCTTGCTTTGAGGAAGTGAGAGAGGAAGCGGATCATGATTGTCTGGATGCGACAGAATTATACACCAAACCTAGGCCAGAGATTGAAGATAGTCCGTTGGAAGAATCAGATTTGAGATGTTTGTTGATGGGTCATGTTTGAGAAATGAAAGAGGTGAATTATGCACTGCCTATGCTGTTTGCACCATAGGAGGAGTTCTTGAAACATCCTGTCTAAAAGGAGTAAACTCTGCCCAGATAGCTGAGCTGATAGCTCTAATTAGAGCATGCAAAATTGCCAAAAGCCTGAAAGTACCAATATTCACAGACAGCCAATACGGATTTGGAATTGTACATGGTTTCGGCCAGCTATGGATGCAAAAGGGATTTCTGACTTCCTCAGGTTACCCTATTAGAAATGGTAAAACTGTAAAAGAACTATTGGATGCTTTGCAATTGCCCAAAAGAATTGCAGTAGTCTAATGTGCCACATATAAATCAGGAGATGATTATGTGACGAAGGACAACAGATATTTCTACCAAATTGCACGTTATTGTGCACGAAATACAATGGCTTTAAACAGATCAATTGAAAGAGGAAATGCCGAATGCCATCTTATGTACACAACAACATTTGAAACTTGGGATGAAGTTAGGCAGATGCAAGAAGAGGCAAGTGATTGGGAAAAAGAAATTTGGAAAATTATAGGCTGTAGAAAGAGAGCAGATAATGAATTATGGGTTTATCAAGATGAAAGACCAGTTTTACCAGATTCTTTACTTTCCCACATGGCCAGGGTTTACCAGAGAAATGCACATTTTGAAAGAGATGCAATGATCAGACTCTTCAAGAAGGATGGTATAATCCGAAGTTCAGGGTCATTGCAGAGAGCCTTTGCCAGAGGTGCATTATACGTCAGCAGCAGAATCCAGGCAGAAAGACAGTTATCAGTTGGGGACGAATCGGGAGAGCAAGAGGTCCATTTACCCGGCTCCGGCTTGACTTTATCGAGCTTCCCCCTTGCAACAGGCTTAAAAATGTGCTAGAAATTGTTTGCTTGTTCTCTTGCTGGGTGGAAGCCTATCCCACGAGAAGGAGTGATAGCCTTACAGTAGCAAAACTACTTTTGAGAGAACTGGTCCCTAGATTTGGAATTCCAGTCATTTTGGAGACAGATAGAGGAACACATTTTAATAATGAGATAATTCGGCTGATTTGTGCAGCATTTAAGATTGAATAGAAGCTGCATTGTGCCTATCAACCTGAAGCATCTGGAGTAGTTGAACAAATCAATGGCTCTATAAAATCTAGGTTAGGGAAAGTGTGTGCATCCACATCACTGAAATGGCCTGATGCTTTACCCCTTGTGCTAATGAGTCTGAGAAGCATTCCTGAAAAAAGACTGGATTGAGCCCCCATGAAATTCTCAGGGGATGAGCAATGAGACAAGCATATATACCAGTGAACAAACTGATGAGTATATCTGATGATCTGGTGCTTGACTATTGCAGAGGATTGGTTGAACTGGTACATTCTGTGTCTCACCAGGTTGGAGAAGATGCCACAACAATACATCGGAATCAAGCTCATGATCTGAGTCCTGGTGAATGGGTTTACATCAAGAAGCACTTAAAAAAATCTTGTTTAGAACCCAGGTGGCACAGACCTTATCAAATCAAACTGGTGACGACAAAGGCAGTGAAGTCTGCTGGCTTGCCAAATTGGATCCTTGCGAGCCACACCAAATGAACCCTAGATCCACCTGAAATACCAAAGGAGCCACAACTGGTGAATCAAAATTAAAGACCAGTGGCTGAAGTGTGTGAAGCTGATGAATCTAGAGTGACAGATTCTGATGAACAAACAGATAGTGAACAGCCGAGCACAAGTCAAGTAGAGTGGGCGCAAGATTCTAGGATTCAGGAGACTATCGTTGAGCCAGAAAGAAGGGAGTTCACTGATGATCCAGAAGAAAGTGAACTTCCAGCTGAACCTTAAACAGGTGAAACTGTATTTGAACTAGAAGGAAGTGAGCTCACAGTTGAAAGAGAAGTTATTGTTGAAACAGAAGAACCAGAAGAAACTGAAAATCAAGAAGAAAAACAGTCAGAACAAAGGGCAAGCAAAAGAACATGTGAATCAGATGTAGAAGGTGAAAAAGTGGTCAAAGCAAAGAAACCAAGAAAAGGTGATAATTGGCCCAGTGGAATGAAAAGACTAAAGTACACTCTTGTGAGGAGAAGCTTAAGAAAAAGACCAGAACAAAGTAATGAGGTTTCAAGTCAAACATATCAAGAAGAGTCAGGAAAAGAATAAGTATGAAAGAGTCAGAATTCCGAGTAGAAAATACAGAGCACCTGAATGGACTTACGTAATTTTGGAAGAAATTGAAAGCTCAGATCCAAGTGAAGAAAAAGACAATTCTGACACTGAGCAAGTTGATGAAAGCAAACCAAGATCCCTTAAAAGAACATTAACAAAATAAGTTGCAACCTTGCTGATTGAAAAAAAATGAAATAAAGACTCAAAGCAGACTGCAGAAAAAGAATAAAAGGAAGGGGTAAAGAAGAAAGCCTTGAAGTGAAGGATTACACTACTATTTTTACTATTTTTTGTTTTTATATATAAGTTTAGAATTTAGAGGTATAGATAGATTTTTATTTTTTATGTAGAAACAAAATGGCTGAAGCAGAAGTGACTGGACTTCCAAAACCTAGTCTAAAACATAGGTGTAATAAAGCTTGCTTATGTCGTGTCTTCCTATTAATTATTATGTGGTTATTATTAACTGTCCTTGTACCTATTCTAATGATGACTGATAAAAGAAACAATACTAAAAATGTAATAGATGAAAGAATGAGTGATGTCAATAATGAAACCCCAAATACTAACTTAGTACCATTGGATGGAAGCATCCTCCATCATGATAAATCAATTAATGATTTCTCGTTAAATGTCTTTACTAAATTACTCTATGAATACATAGAGACTACGAATGTGAGCGATTGTTACGTGGGTATGCAATTACCTTCGTCTGTCTCACCACCTTCCTTTAACCTATGCTGTGTCTTGAAGCATACTTACAGGTCTGTTTTCTGTAACGGGGAAACTCAAATACCACTTCTCTAATATAGATTTCGTATTTTCAGAAATTCCTGTTATTAAAGAACATAACAAAGTATTAAGTGGTAAGAATGCACGATATATGGGAGAATTTTCCCATATTACTGAAACCTGAGACATAGAGTGTGCTTATAAGAATAATTTAACTTGCAGTTTTTGGATCGAGGAGAATATTTTTATAGAGATGGTAGAAGATAGAAGAGAGAGGTTCCAAAAGAAAGCTTCTGAACAGAAATCACGGGTACCACCATGGGATTTTGGAGAAGGAAATTATGAGAAGGGCGAGAAATGCACTGCAATGTCCCTGGACTGGTCACAGAAAGGAAGGATTTGCTTGCTTAGAACAAAAACCAACTATAATAATTACTTTACTAGTTCTAGCGAATGTGAGCAAACCTCCCAAATTACTGGAGGTTGGGGATTGAAAGGTGGAACTGATCCTGTCTTTCCAGGAGTCTATTATGTTTGTGGTAAGAAAGCCTACATTAGGTTGCCTGCACATTGGTATGGAAGTTGTTATTTTGCTATTGTTTTCCCAAAAGGTGTGCGCATGCCTGAACTAACAAGTAAATAATTAATATTGTAATAACTTTTGTGTTTTGAAAGAAACGAAGAAGATGCATGAAGAGGCCGCATGTGCATCAGTATTTCTGCATGTTGCATCCTGCTTTAAAGTAATAATTAATGCCGCTTTTGCACTAAACTTATACTAGGTAACATTAATGGGGAATAGTACAAGGTGGGTGGAAAAAGTGAAAGTTTAATTATCATATAATTATTAATGTTAATTTTCATTTACTTTAGCGTGGTGAACGAAACCTCCATCTTCTTAACTTGTCTAATGTGGGAGGGGGGAAGCTTCAAGGAGTGAGGCCTCTGATATGAGGCAAGGAAAAAAACGCGCTTTCACCGCAGATGACATGAAAAGGGTGAAGGCCAGAGTGTCAGATGACTGCCAAACGCTGTACCCAGGCGTGGGACCGGAGTTGCACATTGCAGACAATGTTAATTTATGAAAGAGAATTGTTAAAATTTTGCATCTTATGTGGAGAACGTGAGAACGGACTAATATTCAGACCCTGGGAACTAATATAATAATAAAGTTGTTGAAGTAAAGGTGAAATCATGGTGGTGTGATAACGCCACCTCCCAAGCCCACCAATCCATGTACGAGTTCGAAGATTGTTTGCAACATTTGTGGGATGGAAATGTCAATTTTAGGGTATAACTGGGGTGCCTTTAGGGGTGTGGGAGAAGCCTAGGATGACAGGAGAGAAGAGGGGAGATGCGTCGCTGTATGTCGGTTTGCAGAGAGGCCTAGCTGTTCCTGACCTGTCCTGTTCCTGTCCTTATACCCTTTGTTTCCTGATTCTGTTCAGGGGAACCCTCGCCATTCCCTAGGCCGTGGGGGTGGTTTTATTACAGACCAATAGATTTGTATTTAACCTAAGTCGTTCTCAGATTCTAAATATTAATGTATTTTGTCTCTGAAACCTTTGTCTCTCTACCTATCCACTCCGTCAATGATTTATTGATATGTATTATTTAGATGAAACTATTGACTCTTCATCTATACTCTCCGTTAGGTATATTATGTTTGGCATAAATATTTGCTGAAACTTTTGTCTCTTACTCTATCCACTCCTTCATTGCATAAAGTCATTGTTCAATTTGGATGAGTTTGACATTATATATGTAATTGCTTCTTTCGTGAGATTCAGTGTTTGTAATCTGTGACCAAATGCAACTGAGCATTAACCCTTGATATTTGAGATAATACTTCATTATTAATTTTAATGAGTGTCTGTGATCATTTTATTGACTAAATGTCTCATTTGAATCTATAAAAGGAAAGAAATGTTGGAAAGTATAAATTGACCCCAGTGCATCAGGGATTCTGGGTGAATGTGTATGGGCCATTGTGTTATTGATTATTGATCCCTGATAAATGTTTGGTATCGGCGCTGGATCATGGCCTTCCCGGATCTTAACAGTTACATCTAGAAAATCTATTCTAGTGGGAGGTATGTGATGTGTAAAGGTCAAATTGCGAATATGGTGTGACATTTTTGGTAGGAACTCCTCCAATTCAAGTCTGGGAGCCTTCCAAATAACGAAGTGGTCATCAATGTACCAAGTTCACAGTGTAATGTATCTTGTCCATTTTTCGTTCTCCTCCACCCATACATAGTTGGCCTCCTACCACCCTATGAAAATACAGGCCTAACTAGGCGCAAAGCAACTGCCCATCGCAGTACCGACCAACTGATAAAACCACAAATCATTGAACACAAAAAAGGTATTGTTAAGACAAAATTTCAACTTTTCAAGTAGCATGGCAGTGGGGTCATTTTATCACTGAAAAAATATTTTCCTTCTTCTATACCCAAAGTATGATCAATGCAGGTGTACAATGCCGCCTCATCCATGGTGACAAGTAAAAAATGTGGCTGCCAAGGAATTTCTTGTACCTTTGTAATAAAATCAGTGCTTTCCCTGCAATAAGGTAGAAGTGTCAGAACACAGAGTAGAAGGAAAAAGTCTAAATACATGGAAGCATGTTCAAGGAAACTATCATTCGCTGACACAATAGGTCTGCCTGGTGAATTATTTCCTGTCCTTATGTATTTTGGGAAGCATATAAAAGAAAGGGGCTACTGGGTGTTTTACAAGAAGGAACTGGAATTATTCTGTGGTGAGTAACCCCTTGTCCTTCCATTTGGTGAGTAATGAAGAATAGGTGCCTATAGAATGATTATAGGCCTGAATAGTAGTTCTTTCATAATCTCCACTGTGATTCAACTGTCTAAATGGTTCCTGATTGTATTTATTGACGTCCCAAAGGACCACATTCCCTCCCTTGTCCGAGGGTTTTATGATGATACTGTGATCCTCTCGTAAGGTCTATAAAGCATCCCTCTGTTTCCTGCTTATGTTGGAAGTGAAATTATTACTGGTATTCTGCCATATTTTTATAAGATCGCTAGTGACTACCTAATGGAAAGTGTCAATTATGTCATGTGGCGTGTCAGCATCTTTTGTGGTTTGATTCTTCATACATATTCACTTAAAAAACCATAGGTTTCACACATGTTATAGTTAGGTGGACATTTCACTCGTAAAAAACCAATGAAATGCCCCCGTTATAGTTAGTTCAGATAACTATAAATCGCGCGACCGCAATCCACTGCTGATGACGTCACATATTACATCACTCATGACATGGTCAGTGGCATCACTCATGACATCACTGATGACATCATCCTTTTGATAGAGTGGCGGTCGCGCGAGTTATAGTTATCTGAACTAACTATAACGGGGGAATTTCATTGGTTTTTTACGAGTGAAATGTCCACCTAACTATAACATGTGTGGAACCTATGGTTTTTTAAGTGAATTTGCAAGGTTTCTTAAATGCTAATTCCTAACTATAACGTGTGTGAAACCTATGATTTTTTCAGTGAATTTGTACGGTTTTTTAAATGCTAAGTTATGTATTTATTATTATATTTTTTATATATTTATTTTACAATAAACTACGTATTAAAAAATTTTTTTGGGGGGTTTTTCACCGTGCGCGCACGGTGCGCGCACCATGCGCACACCCCGCGATTTAAAAAAAAATTTTTTTAATGTTTTTTTCTGCCTTCGGGGTCCTTCAGGAACCCCCTGACAAAGGCTAGGGGGTCAGGAACTCTCTACCCTGCCCCCTTTTCACGTTCGCCACCTTCCTTTTTCACTCTCGCACTCAAAACAAACAAAATGGCGGCCGACACTTCCTGATTTCGACCGATTCGAACGTTGACTGACATGTAACCACCAATCAGAATTACGCTTGCGCACGTTAGGGTGCGCGAACGGTGCGCGCACGGTGCGCGCACGGTGCGCGCACGCTGCACGGCTATAGATATTTATGTACTTTAACTGCAATTTTCTCAGGAACTACTCAACAGATTGACTCCATATATGCAAAAGGCACATCCCTGACCTGAGGACTACCTCTTTGCCAAATTTCAAGTCATTCTGTTCAGCCGTTCGGGCTGTACCTTCGACTAAAGGTCCTATGGGAAAATGCATGGGGAAAACGCGTTTTGGGACACCCCTTTTTTCTCGGCCCCCGCTTGACGAATCCCCCCGAGACTTTCAGGGTAGGAGCTGAGCGGAGCGCCCCATTAGTTTTGAAAATTTCGCGAGCATTCGTCAACCGGCGCCAAAGTTATTCAAAATAGAATTTTGAGATTTCCTATGGAAACACGGTCCTAACTATAACTATCTACTGGCGACCGCCAGTAGATAATATATATATATATGTGTGTGTGTATATAAATATATATGTGTATATATATATATATATATATATATATATATATATATATATTTAAAAACGCTTTAGAATTACCTACATTTTTGGTGTAATGGCATGCATAGTAAAGGCATTTTCGTGGTAATGAACGTGTTGTAAAGGAATGCATGGTATTGGCATGCGTGGTTCCATCATACAACCATTTCTTACAGCCTTGAGAAAGTTACAGGAGTCAAGGAATATGTGTTGGCTGTACTATTATTCAAAGAACTGCACAATGATTAATCAACTGAGCTGTTCATATTAATTTAATGAAACTATTATCAAATTGATCTTTTGTATATTGTGAAAGAAATAAACCTTTTTGAATAAATGTATGTATTTTGGACTCAAAAGCAATTGTATTTTGAAATTTGTTTTTGAGGAGCGGCCTACATTTAGATTGAATTTTTAACTATGAGGTCACTTTAGCCTTTGGTTTTTCAGTGAATTTCTATTAATCTTTTAACATAAACTAAGATATTATTACCATACTTACCTGTAATGTCACTTTAATCTTTGGACAGTGCATAGTGTTTTTATCAATAATGTAATTTCGGAAGTTGCAGTGATGTTATCAATGAAGTCACAGACATGTCATGAGTGATGTAATTTGAGATGTAATAAGCAGTGCATGACGAGGACATGAGTTTTAGTGAATTTAGGGCATGAGTTATAGTTACTTTAGGGCACAAGTTATAGTTACATTAGATAACTATAACTTGTGAATTTCAGTCCTTTTGTTTAAGTGACATTTTCACCTAACTTTAGCGTCCCTTTAAACTTTGTTTTTATCAATTAATATCTAAGATTTTTTTTTTACTGAAATTAAAATATAATACAAATTTCTAACTATAACGTCACTTTAACCTCTGTTTTTTTTCAGTGAATTACTATGTTTTATTTAACATAAAGGAAGATGTCCTTTGACACGCACGGTCTTAAGGTGGGTGCAGGGCCTTGTCTGTGGCCAGGCCTTGCAACCAACCCCTAGAGATGCTTTGCTGCACAAGGCCTTTGTCTGTGCACAACAGTGGCCTGCGGCCAGGCCTTGTCCACAACTGTGCAGTAGCATCCAAGCTCCTGCTGCACTCAGTCTACAGCGGTGCATGGCATGGGGTTGGGTACAGGGCTTGGCATGCGCCTGACCCTGCACTTGTGCCCAACCTACACGGTCTTTGGCCATGTGCAGTCTGGGATTGGGCACATGACCTGTGCCTTTTCAACTAGAGAGAGGCCGCGGTATCCCCCACCCGCAGCTGACAGTGCCTTCAGGGACCCCATCCCTCGGGGCATCCACTCCCGGGACACTGTGGTTCCTTTCCCAGGACGGTGTGATCATACCCTGCTAGCATTCTGCCAAGCAGGGAAGAGAGGTTTACTCCCGCTCAGCGGGAGCAATTAAAACGCTTTTCCTGACCGGGCGGTTGCAAAAGAATGGTGCCAGCTCTCACCAGCACCCATTATGGTTCTGGCCAGGGAGCTGGTTGGTGCCACAGGAGCCTTGGCACTCCCCATGCAGCCCTCATCAAAGACAGTAAGAAATGAAAAAGAGGCCGGCTCCCACAAGGGAAGCTGGCAGAGGTCGCAGAAGCCCCAAACATAAAAATTAAAAAAGGATTGCCAGCTCCAGCGTGTCCTATGGGGTTGCTTGCAGGGAGCCGGGGGTGCATGCGGGCTCTAGGGTTCCCCCCGTGGCCTCCAATAACTTCTGAACGTGTGAGTGTCCTTGGTGGGCATTTATTATTCACTTCTCATTCAAGGAGCGCCCCATAATGCTCTGCAAGGGCTTTTAAAATATTGTTTGGGAGACAGGGGCACCATCAAGCCTTTTTTATGTAGTGTGGGTCTGCAGGAAGACCCCCAGCAACATTAATAAAAAATGGTGTCTTATCATAAGGGTCATTAAATCCACGGAGAGCTTACCATATTTTTAAAGCACTCCTAGGTACAGATCTATGCTCTTCAGCTGGAGTGCAGAGCTTCTTTGTGGTTGGTTCTATGGCTACACTTTGGCTGCATATTGCAGCTTGAAAACTGTCTACCTAGCCCTAAAATCAGCCCACCAGGGTTTAGTCTATCAAGGGTTTCCCTGTGTTCCCCAGGTCAGCTCAGTCCTAGAAATCTCCAATATGGCATACCTTTCACCACCTTATGACAATTCTAATCCTGAAATTTCATTTATCCTGATTCTATGCATCAGGATGAGGAATTTACAATTAAATCACTTTTTTGCTCACCTAAATATATTTGCTTAGGTACAGTGGACCCTCAAAAACCTTTGTAAATCAGGCTCTTAATTCTACTGTTGAACAAAGAAAGAGCACTAAGATTTTCTGCTGCAGTGTCTCATGGGGTGTAGCCCTTTATGAATCTTTATTAGAATTAGGATTTTCTTAAGCAATAGCACGGAAATGTTATTGAGTGCAAAACTTACATTTTGGCCCGGAACTCCATAATATTCTTTCAGCATTTGCCACTTGTAATCACTCATTAGATAATCAGAGACCTGCATTGACAGATTCTCACAGAACTTCCTAAGTTTGAGACTTCACTAGGACGTTTGCTCAGGCCCACCATTAGGCGGAAGAGAATCAATCATCTACTGAAGTTTCAACCCATTGCTCCCAGCAGTCACATGGCATACATGTACATGCAACAATTCTGACTGTATCTTTCTTTTTCTTTCTTTCTTTCTTTCTTTCTTTCTTTCTTTCTTTCTTTCTTTCTTTCTTTCTTTCTTTCTTTCTTTCTTTCTTCCTTTCTTTCATTTGCCAAGCAGGAGCCCATACCAAAAAGCGCCAGAGCGCTTTTTATCGATAGTTAAGGGGACACAGAGATAGGCGAAGAAAAGGTAAACATTGTCATGCAATGCATCTTATCATATTCAAGAGTTAAAGTATAATTATGTTAATTAGGCTATACAGGTGATACTGCTCAGTGACTCATTGTGATACATTATAGAACATTTTGCTATGTTCATAAACATTATTTCCAATGGACACTTCATTGCGTGTGGGGGTTGTGTTTTTTTCTCTACAACAATATTTTTTTCTGTTAGTAGAACTACAGTTTAAATGTTGCTTGCATTGATACCTCCTAACATGTTAGTATTTTCCCTCTGGGGAGTTGCTAACAGAAATAATAGCTACTCTTGTGCAAGTTTGTGCTTTCAAAACTGTCATGGCAAAATGTTGCAATCTGCTTGCCTTAACCTGTGTGAGAATGTGTTTTACTTCAGTGGGAGACACCCTGAAGGAATATTTCAACTCATAATGTAAGGATTACAGGAATTATTATCTGTCCCTCCCAGTTTAATTATATATTTCTGTGACCCCCTGGAGAATGATTTCTGCATTTTTTCTTTTATATTCCCATCGACTCTCAAAACACACTAAACCAGAGCTGAAGCACACTGAGATGGCCATCCAGCGACCAGTTCTACAACTGCGCACTGTTGAGATGTACGTATGCACTCTATGCAGCAAACTCTGGAGTGCTTTGATGAGGGAACTGTCCAGGGCATGGTGAAACACTGAACAAATGCTATTTCTCTTGTAATTGCGTTAGGGCTTCAACACCTTCTCCTTCCTTTAAGTGACTTAGGGAGTATATTTACAAACCTCATTTAAAGAAGACGGTCTTCTGATGTATTCTTAGCAAGTATGATTAGTGCACTTCTCACAGTTGACTTAAGTAACCAAAGTCAAATGCTTTTTTGAGTGGCTGCACATTGTCTATTCAAGAACTGATGATGTTTGAACCTCTTTCCAGCAGACTCTAGGATCATGCAGATTGAAACCTGTTCTTCAGAATGAAGTGAGATGTACCAATGAAATACAAGGTTTTATTACACCTACTTGCATGCATGTATATTTACATTAGATGTTGAGGGTGCTTGATGTGGTAAATCTAATCATTCTAATTTCCAGGACTGGACTGGCCATCCTGCCACTCTGGCATTTACCCCGTTTTCGGCAGGCTAGAGGGCTGTTTTCAGATCAGGGTGGGCTGCCATGACTCAACCATTCCTAGATAGGGCTACATGTAATGTTGGTTTGGTTTGACTACTTTGGCCTGTTCTTGTTTTATCCAATTGCAGTCCATTTGGGCATTGATGTTCTCAGAAGGTGCAGATAGATATCTAGGTGACACACTCTCTTATGGCCACTACTGCTTGGTTCCCAATTGCTTTCTCACGAGAAAATAATCTGGTTTTGTGTACCATTTAAGGCTATTGCCTTTAAGGAAGTCTGTGTGCTTTCTTTTATTTAGCAGTGGCACATGGGAGGTCACTGCAAGTTCCCTTTGCATTAGGGGAATCTCCTTGAGAGCTCTGGTAGAGGGCAAACCAATATGAAACCCCCTTGCAGCGTGGATACCCGTCTAGCATAAACATTAACTGCCCCTTTACATGTTACTCCCTGCATCTGCATCTGCTGCCATCTGCTTGACTGACCCTCTGCTACTCCCCTACGGTGCCCTCAGACCTATAAGTAGGTTTCCATTGCTCTTCTCATCACTGCATGCTCTCTCGTGCTGCTCCGCTCTTTCTTGCTCCCACTGACTACTGCTCTTTCCACCTACACTGCCTCGCCACTTCTGTTATTAGCTTTTTTGGTCACAACCAAGTTTCCTGTGTTCCTTGTTGCATCTCATGTGACCCAGTCCTTGTGCCATTGTCAAGCTGTGTCAGGAGTGAGGAAGAAGAGACGGTAGAGAGTGAGGAAGATGGTCAGTTGTGGTTGAAAGGGCTACATTAGAGGAGATTAGCTTGTACCAGCCAAATGGAGGGTCCAATGGGAAGTTGGGCGCAGCCTTTTCATCCCATTGGCTCTTTTTAGTGTTCAGGAACAACAGGAATGATGTGGCAGGGCTAGATAGGTTAGATAGTGGGCAGGGGAAGGGTTAGGCAGGTTTACCTATCGGACGCCACAGAGAGGGTCAGCCTCTCTCTGGCTCAGGCCCCTTGCGAACAGGCTTTCCGTTTTGCATGTGTGGTCAGAGGATGATCTATTCGTGCCTAGTGAGTGCGGTGTCTCCTCGCTCTATCATTTTGGACGAAGCTGAAGCAGGGCAGGCTGTGGTAAGGACCCTCTGGCCGCTGGCAGAGCTGATGTGCTGTGGTCCGAGGTGTATTCTGAGGATTGTGTCGTGATGTTGCACGTTGGGCAGCTTCACTGGGCCTGGTGGTGGTGGTAGTGGCCTGCGCATCGCCACACGGCAAAATCAAGAGGAAGAGTGTGGCTGGGCGGGAACGCAGAGCGTCCCCGCTGGTACCCAAGTGCAAGCTCCCCTGGAGGCAGAGCAGCTTTCCAGCTGCCCTGTGGCCCACAAGTGAGTGCGGTCCGACTGGGCCTTTATCAAAAGAGAGGGAAGAGAGGGGGGACAGAGTGTCTGCCACACCCCTTGAGGTAGGGAGAGCATGGGGACAAGTGCAGTTGGGCCCCCAAGGGGGCTCCCTGTAGTATCAGGAGGAGAAGGCCTTGAGCAGGATGGATCCTTAGATTTGTCCAGTCCGCAGGTGAGGGTGGTGCTCCATAAGGATAAATGACATAAGGGGAAGGCCGCGAAGAGGGTCTCAATGGAACCCCCCAGATAAGCAGACACAGTTGGCGGCCGGGGTGTGGGACAGGCAGAGGCCTAAGGGAGAAAGCAGTTGCCACACCCCCGTTGCCACACCCCCGCTTCAAATGTGGGGGCACATGATTTCTCAGTTCTTGGAAGCATTGTTAATGCTCCTGCCAGCAAATGGCAAGGAATAGATTTGGAGGAGAGAATCGGGGAACAGCGCAGGCTGGTCCAAGAAACTGAGGAGAGGTGGGCCAGGCTATGTAGGGAGCAGACAGTACAGGCAAAAAAGTGTCAGGGGTGCCCCGGGGGGGGGGGGGGGGTGTTGTTGTTGGGGACCCCCACTGGGGTGTGTGTAGCTGGATTTGGGTACCTAGTGGTGGTGAGGATGAACTGGAGTCAGGCGGGGCTCTTGCGGCCTGTGGGGCCAGCTGCATAGGGGGACTGCAGGGTTGAAGCAGCTCTGCTCTGTGGGGGACAGAGGGGCAGGGCCAACACCAGATGTTGACAGGATGTTAGAGACCCCAGCGGGGTGCAAATCGGCATCAGGATGCTGGGCCGAAGCAATAGGGGGTCGTTGGTGGCCCTCCCTACAGCACGGGAGCATTTATCTCATGCTGGGATGCCTCCCACTTCCAACGGAGAGGCGAGGTCAGAGTGGACAGGTAGGCAGCCTGTGGTGAGAGGTGCGGAAGGGATGTGTGCACAAGAGGACGTGTTCTATCTAGATTATGAGGAAGGTATCGATGAATGGGAAGAAGGTGAAGTGTGTGATGATGAGGAAGGGGGACAATATGTGGTTCAGGTTGGGGGAAGCAATGGGGCAACAACCTTGGTGTTTTGCAGAAGCCAGTGCGGATGAAGAGGTCAGTGACAGATGGCCATTGGTGGTCCAGGACAGAGGTGTCCCAGGACGTTAAGGATCCACTCACTTACCCAGAGGTGCGGGTGACTGGTGGGTAGTTTGGAAGCCCCAGGCGATGGGCTCCACAGTTAAACAGTGTTGGTCTGTGGGGGCTGGTAATAGAAATATAGACAAGACAGATGCTCAGTTTATGGGGTGGGCTGTTGGGGACAAGTGTGAGATGACTGCCAAAGACGGCTTTGCATTTGGTGGGCTGGAGGTGCCCAAGGCTGGCGATGCGGAGGCGGCGGGGGGAAAAAATCAGACGATGAGGAGGGATGCCTTTGGGGTCGCATGTCTCAAAGAAAAACCAAAAACACATATGGCCTCATGAATATGTCAATGTGTTTAAAATATTACACTGGGATATACAGGGGAAGGAGTGGTCCAAACAAGAGGAGTGGGAATTGGCAAGGCGGCCGAGGGTGCCCATTACAATGGATATGCTGACAGGGCCATTGCCTCGTTCAAGTATATGGACAGGATTCGTAAAGCACAGCTGCATTTTGGAGGTTTTGCGTTGCTCAGCTACGATGAGGAGTTTTGGGCTTGGGTTGGCCTTAACCCAGACAAGCCGTGGGTGATGTCGACTCGGGGCTTTTTTTTTTTTGGGAACAAATTTTATTAGTCAATTGTACAATCAGCGGAGCTCTGTACCCCAGAGACATCCGTAGCATCAATGTACCACATCTTGATTTTGACCATTTTACCATAGAATAACAAAAGTGGAATACATAAGGGCCCTGCATATAAAATACAACCCCATTGAACAAGCCCCCCCCAAACCCCCTCCACCACCCCAAACCCCATCGCACACCCAGTCCAACACCATCCGCAGGTATGATCCAAACCACAGCTATACTCTCGCCATGAGACATGCCCCACCTACACCCTTTCACCAACACTCGTGTGTTACATGCCACCCCCAGACAAACGGGGAAGATACAGCAAGACACATGGATTCTATTCTGGAGGGGTTCCAAATCCAATCCCCTGTAATCCGCCCAGCGCTTCCAGATTTTATAGTGCTTGCGTGGGCAACTTCGTGCTAGAAAGATGGGGGCCTCTAGACCCATGCAGAAATCCAATCCTGCTTTCCACACCGAAACGGAGGGTGCGGCTGTCGCCTTCCAAGCCCTTGCAATGTCACGCTTTGTAATGGTAAAACCCAGGAGCATCAAATGGCGCTTGTAAACATTGCCCCCTATGTCCTCCATGACATGCAGGAGTACTAATTTAGAAGACCGAGGGAGATCCCATCCCAGGACCTCCGAGAGGCATGTCAGCACACCCCGCCAGAACCTAGACAACGCAGTACATTCCCATATGGTATGTAGTAAAGTCCCCTCCTCGCGCAGACAGCGAAGGCAATTCGGGGACGCCACCAGACCCGCCCTCTACAGTTTGACCCTAGTAAAGTACACTCTATGCAGATATTTATACTGAATTAGGCGAAGGCTTACCGCAATGGCCGCTCCACGTGGGGAAGCCAAAGCCTCCACCCAATCCTCCTCCTCAAGCATACCCACGTCCTCCTCCCATGTCGCGCGGAGACGCTGCAATGATGGGGAGCAGTGCGTTACTAGAGACTGGTAGATCCTCTACACCTTATGGTCCTGCAGATCCCCCATGAAGACTTTCGCCTCCACCGGACTAAAGTCAGCCAAATCCTCCAGACCCACCAAACTAGGAGAGAGAGCATGCCGGAACTGCAGATATTTAAAAAATTGTGTACGCGGCATATGAAACTCCTTTTGCAGGTCCTGAAACGACTTCAGGATATGTCCCCGCATGACATCGCCCAGGGTAGAGATCCCAATCGCATCCCAGTCCTGAAAGCCCGGCAAAGCCGCTAATTGCGGCAGACGCCCATTTTGCCAAAGCGGAGTCTCACCCGTCAGGCGATTCCACCAGCCCATCCTCCGCAACGCCTGTCTCCAGACCTGAAACACTAACTGTGTCACATTCGGCAAGGAACGCCGCAGAGGCGCAGAATAGAGAAGCGTGTGTAGTGAGTGGTCTCCCATCAACCGGCGCTCCAAGGCATATGCTGGGTCCGATCTGTCGCCATACCACCATTCGTTAAGAACTAACAAATGGGAGGCCATATAGTACGGGAGAATGTCTGAGGTCACAAGCCCCCCACAGTACGTGGATTTAAAGCAGGTGCGGAGAGCCACCCGAACAACACCCCCGCCCCAAAGAAACCCGCCCAGGGCCGCGTCGACCTGGCGGATCCAACCCGAGGGGATGGGATACGGATGATTTTGCAGCTGATATAGCAAGCGGGGAAGAGAGACCATTTTGAATATGGCCGATCTGCCATATATGGATAGGGGCATGTGGGGCCAAACCTGAAGATCCTCACGCACCCTGTTCCACACCGGCACCAGGTTCCTCTCCCAAGAGACCAGCCTCGCGTCCAATAAAAACACACCCAAGTACTTCAGCCCTCTACGCGTCACCCACACAGCGGAAGCCCAAGCCCCCTGGTCGGCCCCTCCCCCCAGGACCCACAACGTAGATTTGCGCTCATTCATATATAACCCCGTGGTCTCCCCAAACACCTGCATAATGCGCAGCAACCGCGGGCCGGTCCTATCCAGTTGAGTAAGAAAGAATAGTACATCGTCCGCGTAGAGGGCAATGCGATCCGACAATCCGTTTGCCCACTCCAGGCCGGACACCTGCGCATCAATACGAACCCATGCAGCTAGGGGCTCCATTGCTAAAGCGAACAGATAAGGCGACAGGGGGCACCCCTGCCTGGTGCACCGACCAATGGAAAAAACCGAGGCGACCGAGCCCGCCACACGTACTGACGCTGTTATGTCCGTATATAGTAGCAGCAAGTAGGAGAGAAAATGGGGCCCCAGATTCAGCCGGCGTAGGAGGGCGAATAAGTACTCCCAGCTCAATGAATCGAAAGCCCGATCCATGTCAGCAAGCAATAGAGCCGCTCGCACCCCCAAACTCTCAGCTGCCGCTATCGCGGCATGGGCTCTGCGAATATTGTGACGGATCGCCCGCTGAGGCATAAACCCCGCCTGATCCGGATGGACAATAGTCGAAATGTGGGGACGGAGACGGTTAGCCAGCGCCTTGGCCAGAATTTTAGCCTCTACGTTGAGAAGAGAAATGGGACGGTAAGAGGCATGATGCTCCGGGGGCCTGCCAGGCTTGTGAAAGACCACCACCTCCGCATGTCTCCAATCTCTGGGCAAGCGGCCGGCCTCCCTCGCCTCCTCCACCACCCTGCAATAATGGGGACCCAGCTGCCGGAAATATCGTTTGAAGAATTCATTTGGGAAGCCATTAGGACCCGGCGCTTTGCCGGGCAGAAGCTCCTGAAGAGCCGAATTTAACTCATCTGCCAAGAATGGGCGATCCAGATCAACGCGTACCTCATCCGCCAGAGCCCTGGGCGGGAGATCGTCCAGAAATCAGGCAATAGCCTCCGCAGATAGACACTCTTGGGGAGCGTAGAGACCCGCATAGTAGACCGCAAAGCTTTCTGCAATAACCGACGGATCTGACATCGGCCGACCGTCAGGACCGACCACCCCCGGGAGGACCAGGGAGCCCGTCGCCCCCTGACACAATCTGTGCAGAAGCTTACTCGACTTGTCTCCCCACTGGTATATCCTGCTACGGGTCGTCAGCCATGCCTGTCTGGCCTCTTCGAGCAACAGGGACGAATATTCCTGTTGCGCCATCACTAACTGGCAGCGGACCAACCTCCCTCCTCCCTCGTCTCCGCTGCGTGCTTCTAGGTCCACTACCTTTGCTTCTGCCCGAACAAGAGATTCCCTGTGGGCCCTACGAGCCGCCACACAATAGGAGATGTCAACCCCCCGCAGTGTGGGCTTCATCGCTTCCCACAAGGTAACTGCCGCCGAAACCGTACCTATATTTTGCGACAGGTAATGATCTATGGCTTCGCCCATGTGCTCCCTGTATTCTGCCCTTTGAATATTCCATGTAGAAAGGCGCCACCGGAAAGGTCCCAGCGCAAGACCAGCACGTAGTGTAATAGCTACAGGCGAGTGATCAGACAACCCTCGGGGAAGAATATCAGCCTCCGCCACCCTGCTAGCTACCTCCTGAGACACGAAAATGTAATCGATACGAGAAAAGGAGTCGTGAACCGCCGAGAGGTAAGTGAACCCCGGAGTTGAGCCATGCAGCTGATGCCACGGATCATCCCAATTCTGCCCTAGCATGAGGGAAGACAGCCTTGCGGGGCCGCGCACCAACGAGGCCCTGTCAGGCCTCCACCTGTCCACAGCAACATCCATCACATCATTCCAGTCCCCACCAATCACAGCTTGGCCCTCCGGGACATCCGTCAACACGGTCACTAGTTTCTCCACAAAGCCCCAGGACAATGGCGGCGGGGCATAGACGCTACCCAAAATCATGGATTCGCCCCTCAACGTACCCTGCAGGAAAAGATATCTGCCCTGCGCATCACTCCACGTTTTTATGTGGATATAGGGGACTCGTCTGTGAATCAAGAGCGCTACCCCCACTTGAACCTCGCACAAAGCCCACATGAAATACCTGGGTAAAGCCGAAGCGCTGAAAACAGAGAGCCTTAGTCCCCATAAGATGTGTCTCTTGGAGCATCAGGATATCAGCTTGGCACGTTTAGCCTGCTTAAGGATAGCGCCACGCTTAATCTTGTCTAACGCTCCCCTGACATTCCAGGCAATCCATGGATGTACCCCCTTTGGCAGCCATACCAGGACATCCCAGCCGTGTAGGGCCTATTGGCCCAGGACATGACACACAGCGCGATCCCTACCTGCAAGTGGACAGTGCGATGGAAAACAACAACAACAGTTCCCCTTAACAACCCAACCAACCCCCCCCCTGTACCTCGAAAACAGTGAAGTACCTGTCGTAGCAGGCAGAGCAGGCATGCCCCAACAGGGGGAACCACCCCTCACCCGCCAATGGATCCCCAAACTACAGTCCATTGTCCCTCAGTCCTATCCCCGTCTGAGATGCCTGACAGGAATACTGGCCCCTACAAGCAGTTCTCCAGAATGCGTACACACACATAAAAACATTGATCAGTCAGCTGTCGCCACTTGTTCTACAGCCGTTTCTTTCAGCGATGTGAGGAAATATGAATTTTTATGGTCAATTGTGTCCCCTATCTAGACCCCAACGGCTCCATGTACATGCTACAAGTACATGTATGTTCCCTCCACTTCAAGCTATGAAGACGCAAATACAATTGTGTCCAACGTTGATATGTCCTCTTTCAGATCTGCCATGAATAGGTCAGATATTCCGTTCCTAAGTATGCCTTGCCACCGTCTTTATATGGTATACTTTTCACGTTTTCCAGCTCTGGCAAGGTAGGCCCTGAATTCTGCCATCGAGCTTTTCTGCTTCTGCCTCTGAATGCTCCAAGCCTGGACCTGCATCTGTATCCATGAACTTTGTCTTACTTCCTGCGCGGCCAACGATGCCTAGCCCGGCCTGTTGCCTGCCAAAACTGTATTCAGCCTTCAAGTTATCTGCTCCGCTCCTCAAGAAATGCATTCCTGTCTAGTAGTTTAGGTAAACATCCCTCCAGCTGCAGAGCAAAGGGCTCGGCCTTACTGTCTCCGTGCAAGTAATTCATGACTTTCGTTACCATGGTAGGCCCATGCCCCCTCGCATCTCATGTAGACACTTAGACGCTTGTACACGCACTAGCAGTCAGTATAGAATAGACTCTGTCCGAAAAGACCTTTCCTTCCAGATAATATAGTTCCTTAAACACAAGATATTAGATACGATTTGGGACTAGGTTGTCCTGACACCCCAGACTTCTGTCTCCTCATGTAGGGCTAAATGTCAAGTTCCCTTCACCCTCTAGTTGCACGTCAATCACACGTCATGCGGCTGCGCGCGCATCTCTGCCATGTATTTTTGCTGACTTTGCAGGATTCTCTTATGGATCCACCCACTTGTGTCATCATCATAATGACGTTTCTAGTATACGCCTCTATGCACGCCTATTGTAACGCCTTTTTCATTACGTATGTGTATTCTTATCAGCTGTTACGCCTCCTGCATCTGTCTTTACTGTAATGCATTTACTATATATACTATAACCTGTCAATAATGTATTGCTGATCCCTTCCTGAACCTTCGTGGTGACGGAACTCGATTGCCTGGTTCGAACCATCATCATCATTCCTTTGTAAGGAATAAATTCCCTATTATAACCTCAAATACCACGGATTCTGCCTCTTATTTTTACTGAGTTATTCGTATTGTATTTTACCGCATAAATTAAGTCTAGGTAATTTAAATTTACCACATAATTGGCGCCCGAACAGGGACACCTCTCACACCCCACGCGCCGGAGGTGCGTTGCAGACCCGGTCTCCTGCCACAGCCGGACGGACAATTACGCGTACCCGCAGGATTTCCTGTATCTCCCTCAGGCCAACGGGGGCGACTGAGGCTGCGATCAACACCCAGACGAGGCGGTGAGGAGTGCGGAGAATCCCGACCAGAGCCTAGCTGAGAGAGCAACATCTGAGGTATACAGAGGCCCACCAGATTCCGAAGTTCCGAAGTATCTAAGTCACAAGTCGAGTCCAGTCCAGTTTGGTCTAGTCCAGTCCAGACTTCCGAGGCCTTCCGTTCCGTGCTTCCCGGTGAGTACCGTTGCTGGGGACGCATCTAGACGTGCACATTAGTTTGTGCCGGTCAAGACGGGTTTGGGTACACAGACCTGGTCTGCACTGTTTTAGCAGTGTATCTGTACTGTTTAGCAGTACATACAGTATATTTAGTATTATGCAGTTAACTAGTTTTATTCTAATTATTATTGTCCGTTCTAAAATGTTGTGGTATGTTTTAAATGTCGTGGTATGAGTGATTGTTCGATCTTCATTATTGTGTTTGTTGTAATTATTGTGTTCAAGTCCGAGTAAGAATTAAGTAGCAAGGTTCAAGATGCCGTTATTTTCAAAATTAAAACAGATAAAAAACTAGAAAAGGGATACTCGAGGAAGCTGTTCCCATTCCACCTCGGGACACTCCAGGGTACTTTATGTACCATAAACATGGCCTAGATGCCGTATTATATCTTGATCTATGGGTGGACTACACCAAGGATTTAGCAGAGAGTCAGAGATGGCCCGCTACTGGAACATGGGATGCAGATTGCATCATGAGAGTAGAAGAAGTACTATGGAAAAAGAAAGCCAGACAGTCACAGAAAGATGCCATTGAACTATGGCGTAAAGAATCGCATAGACGCACAGAGAAAGCGCTCAGAAAGGAAGAGAAAAGTAGGGAAGATTCAGAAAGAGCCCGAGAAAACATATTAATTGACGAAGGTATCCGAGTAAAAACAGAACAAGTAGACAGACAACGAAACACTCTTATGAATGGTATGTATCCTCTTCTGGCCGAGGGTTTGCCTAAGGCCACCTTGGAGGTACCAAAAGATCTGCCACCTCCATTACTCCCGATTAAAGTACATCCCAAGACCGCAAAGGACATTTTCCTTTCTTCCTATTTAGATGACGCAGCCCCCGAATATGCTAATGGTGCGCAGCCACGCACACCACCTGTTAACGACGCTCAACCCCAAGATCAGCTGCACCCACCTCCGCAGCAACAAACTCCTCACGTTCTAAACATTCCATCTGTTTCTACAGTCCTTCCTGCTCCCACACTCTCTACCCTACACCAAACGAATCCTTTTGGAATCGGCACCTCAGGAGGTGCGACAGGAGGTTTTTCCACGCCACCGCCAGCAACTAGATTGACTTATAGGGATTTAGCACACCAACGTACACCCCAAAGAGCTAATGACAATATATTAAATGAGCCTCTTACAGATTGTAGATATGATCCAGTGCCAGGTAAACACGACAGGATGTTGCTATCTTCAGTACGTTTACGACGAGCTGCAAACTATTTAATGACATTACCAGGAATGGTTGAACATCTAGACAGAATATATCGCTTTGTTCAAACAGGGCAAGGTCCTGAAAGTATTGGCGAGGCCATGGAATACCAGAAAGTAGACATGCAGAAATTATTGTTACGCTTTTTCATAAACTGCTTGATCAGAAACAGAGATAGGCCTGAGGTAGATTCAGAGGAAATGCAAGTACTTACCAGATGGGGTCAGAATATAACAGACGGGAAACATGATAAACAGAAATGTATAGAAGTCATGTGCCGAAGGATAAGAAAAGAAGTAGAACGAATACATGAAAGAAGAGTAGAAGCAGATAAAACTGAATCAGAGGAAGAGGAGGAGGAACAGTCAGAAATGAACACAGGACAATTAGAATTACCAGCTAGACAAACGATAGCTTATGTAGGAAAAGGAAGATCTTTTAATAATCCAATACGACCGATACGTCCAGAATGTAACAGAATTTTTCAAGCAGCTATATCAAATCCAAGGACCCCTGAACACTTATTCCAGGCTACTGATAAATTACTTCGAGAACGAAAGGGGTACCATGTGCTCGATTCTATGGATGAACAAGAATTAGCCAGGTCAGCAGTACAATGGGCTGACAGTCCTGAAAAATACAGTGATGATGCGCTAGCACACACGTTTCTGAATCTCACCCCAGATGAACAGCGTTTAGCTAGTATATACATGATACAACATCTCCTTATATTATATAAAGGCCAACACTCAGATCCTGGTCCCCTACCTGATATATTGATAGAACTACTCCTGAACAAATGGAGAGGTCTAGGTACCGATCTAATTAAAGTAATTCTAGAATACCGACATAGATATAGTGCCTTTTTGTGTCCAGAACATGATCCAGCTCCTTCCATGGAGAGAAAAACGTAGTACATAGACAGACAGAATCCCTTACGCGAAGTACACCCAGTTAGAAATGATGATAATACGTTTAGACGCGTGTTTGTGTACACGCCCATAACTAAAATAGAACTATTGGAAATGAAAAAATTAGTGCCCAGCCATGACAAAGATCCAGCAGGTTTTCACCGTGAACTAAAGGACATGTTACTCATGGGTGATTATACCTATCCTGACATTATGAAAATATTGAAAGTATTATTGCCTGCCGGTATTTACGAGAAACTCAAAGAAAAAGAGTGGGAAGTGGGAGACCAAAAGATTGATTGGACAGTATTAGAAAACGAAGAAAATGCCCGAACTGCAGGCGTAGGGCTTGGGGACAGAACAAAAGCATTGCCAGGATTACTGGTACAAGTATTGCCACGTTTATTAACTACGAAAAAGGAAGACTGGGGAGCAATCTCAGCTTGTAAACAGAAACCCGATGAAGACACTAGTGATTTTTATTCCCGATTTGAAAAATGTTTTGGTATTAATAGCGGCCTGAAAGCAAGTAGCGAGTCATATCCACATCTTTTTGTAACAAAACTAGTCGAGAATTCCCTGCCACAAGTTAAAAACAGAGTATTGAAAGTAGAGAGCACTTGGCAAGCTAACACTCCTTCACAGATGTTACAAATGTTACAGTATGACCAAAATAGAATTAGAGAAGAACAAGAACATGAACAAAGACGTATGAAAGACACGAAAATGAAAATGCTCGTCGCTCAGTCAGTTCCAGCTGACGGTCATAAAAAGGGTGCGACACAGTCCAGTAATTCAGCGGTTCCCGTTAAAGGGACATGCAATTATTGTAAACAGCCAGGTCATTATATCAACGATTGTGCAGTTCTGAAACATAATATCTCTACGGGTAAGACCAAGGAGAGACCACGTCCGCCTAGACAGGATCAGATCCAACAACAAGCACCTCAACATGTACAGCCTATGCCGGTTCCACAACAGACCATAGTGGTACCACAATCACAGCCACAGCCTATTGCCGCAACACAAAACACGACACAACAGATGTACCAGTATGCACAAAATGACTATCCAGATTATCAGCGATACACATGAAATAGCCTAGAGAGGGAAGTTGGCTTACCCCTTATTGAGGTTCCTGTGGATCAAGAGGGTCCTTATGTACAGAGTCAAGTATTAGGGAAAGACAGAAAGTTTCTACTTGATACAGGGGCAAGCAGAACAACTATAAGTCACGACGAAGTCCCAGGGGCACCCCTCTCAGGCTCACAAAATATTTCCCTTGGTTTTTCAGGAAAGCCTACTATTAACGAAGTATCGCAACCGCTTGCATTTACAGTTGGTCCATTGACACGGACTACAGATCTATTGCTTACAAAATCATGCCCAGAAAACTTGTTAGGTATTAAAACATTGAAAGCTTTAGGAGCTATAATATGTTGTTCTCCGGACGGAGTACGACTATTTTTGCGTGACTTTAAAGGTCACTATGTGTCAAGAGACATGGATCACCGGTTACAGAATCTACCTGCACATTTATGGGCTCAAGGCCCCACTGATGTAGGTTGTATGCACATTACACCATATCGAGTCACACTCAAAGCAGGAGTGGTATTACCACGAATGCGACAATACAAGTTACCTCCAGATGCTGTAGTGGCTTTACTACAAATCATTGACGAGCTCATTGCACAAGGAGTGGTTGTAGAAACCGACTCCAATGTATGTAATTCTCCGATCATTCCGATTCTTAAACGAACTGATCTAAAAGCACCCCCAGTATATCGATTAGTTATTGATCTGCGCGAATTGAATAAATGCATTGTACCACAATATCCCGTGGTCCCAGATATCTCTTCATTATTGACAGCTATTGACTCAGAAGCAACGTTCTTTACTGTAATTGACCTCAAGAACGCCTTCTTTAGCGTCCCAATCGATCCGGAAAGCCAATATTTGTTCGGATTTAGTTTAAATGGACGAAGTTTTAAATTCGCACGCGTGCCTCAAGGATTTACAGAAAGTCCTAGCATCTACAGCCAAGCACTGAAAAGACAACTTGACAGTATTCACATGCCAGTTAACACTGCACTGCTTCAGTATGTCGATGATCTGCTGATCACCGCCCGAAGCGAACCTGAATGTGAAAAAGCCTCACTGACGGTTTTACATTTTCTGGCCGACAAGGGGCACAAGGTGTCCCCTTCAAAACTGCAATTCTGTGCCCAGCAAGTCGTGTACCTAGGGCACTTGCTGTCCAAATGGGGGAGACAGCTCACACCTGACCGCATCCAGTTAATTGTAAACATGCCACCACCCAAGACACAAAAGGAGGTGCGGGCCTTTATAGGCCTCACTTCGTACTGTAGGCAGTGGATTCCCCAATATGCATTTTTAGCAAAACCACTCATTCAGTTGACAACCCAGGAGGCAGCGACATCGACGGTCCTCCCTTGGACTCCAGAACATACACAAGCTTTTGAAGACTTAAAGAAAGCTTTATGCCAAGCACCTGTTTTAGCGACACCATGTTACAGTAAGCCTTTTACACTCTTTGTTACAGAACGTGAAGGTACTGCTTTGTCAGTACTCACTCAGGAACAAGCAGGATCACACAAACCATGTGCTTACTTTTCTAGCACATTAGATCCCGTAGCTCAAGCTCTTCCTGCGTGCCTGAAATCAGTTGCAGCAACAGCTCTAGCGATCAGACAAAGCGATTCCATAGTATTAGGACATCAATTGACGGTACAAGTTCCACATGCAGTAGAGGTTCTCTTGAACCGGACACAAACACAACACTTGACTATAGCACGACTGACAGGTTACGAATTAACATTATTTCAGCCACACATAGAAATCAGACGTTGTAGTACATTAAATCCTGCCACACTTTTGCCATTAAGTGGAACAGACCCACTGGCACATGATTGTATTGAAGTCATTACTATTACGACGAAACCCAGACAAGACTTGACAGATGTCCCATTACCAGACCCAGACCTGACACTTTATGTGGATGGTTCATGTATGAGAACAAGTACAGGAGAGTTAGTGGCCGCTTATGCAGTCACGACAGACACCGGAGTCATAGAAACAAATTGTATTGACACATTATCAGCTCAAGCAGCAGAGCTTATTGCTCTGACACAAGCATGTATTCAAGCCAAAAATAGAAAAGTTAACATATACACAGATTCACGTTATGCATTCGGAGTTGTACACGACTTCGGAGTCCTTTGGCGAGAGAGAGGTTATTTGACTTCTCACGGTGCCAACATTCAACACGGTTCCCTCATTCAAGCTCTGTTAGATGCAATACATCTACCTACTTCAATATCTATCATGAAGTGTAAAGCCCATACAAAAGTCACCGATATCATTTCCCAGGGTAACGACCTAGCAGACCGAACAGCTAAGCAAACAGCACAGAATAGGACTCATGTAACTGACTTGACAAAGACAATAGTTCCGACGCCGACACACTGCATGACAGTTAGGGATCCCGCCCTTGATGTAATTGACATACAGACACATGCTACACCAGAGGAAATAAAGAAATGGACTGAATTAGGAGGGATCCAAACAGATCAGGGATGGATGACGAAGGGAAAATCTATATGGTTTCTCCCCGACTCAATGGTTCAAGTTATCATTAACACAATACATAGTCCAGCACATCTAGGAGAGAAAGCTATGTTAGACAGTATTCAACACATTTGGTTCAACAAACACTTACGAGCTGCAGCCAAACAGAAAGTCCGAACTTGTATGATTTGTTGTCAGTTTAATCCAGGTAAAAGCGTACCTGTAGAGCAGGGTGGATTTCAACCTCCCGATCATCCTTTTGAAGTCCTCCAGATGGATTATATCCAGATGGAACGATGTCGAGGATTCAAATATGTCCTCGTAGTTGTATGCGCTCTTTCCCGTTGGACAGAGGCATATCCCGTCTCAGATTACACTGCCCCGACTACTGCCAAACAATTAGTTCGTGAATTCTTCCCACGGTATGGTTTGCCCCGTATCGTGTACTCAGATAATGGCCAGCCATTCTCATCCGAGCTAATGAAACACATTTCACTCTTGTTAGGCTATCAATGGAAATTCCACTGTGTCCGACATCCCGAGGCAGCAGGTCTCGTGGAACGTCATAATCAGACACTGAAAATACGACTTTCTAAAATCTGTAGAGAGAAAGGCGTCGACTGGATAGTAGCCTTACCAGTTGCACTATTTTACATGAGAATGGTAGCACATTCTCGCACAGGGCTATCCCCGTACGAGGTGGTCTTCGGTAGGCCACCAAATATGTGGGAGACGCCTATACCTCGTAAAATCACTGATGTTGATTGTAATATGCTGACAGATTACCTTGCTTCCTTGATGTCTGCACTACAATCTTGCCGTTCACAGGTAGCTGCAGCCTTTCCCGACAACACCGAGGTAAAGCCCCATGAAGTGGTTCCTGGAGACCTTGTTTTTATCAGAAACTTCGACAGGAGGAGCCCGTTGGAGCCTCGCTGGCAACAACCAAAACTGGTACTTCTAACGACGAGGACAGCAGTAAAGGTCGAGGGTCGCAAGGGTTGGTTACACTCGAGCCATATCAAGAAATTTCATGGACTACCATCAGATTTGAACTCTCAGCCCTGCCCCCTTCCAGAGACTGATTCAAAACTCCCCCTGGTTGAAAGGACCGAATCTCAAGACTATAAACTGAAACTAAGGTCTAGCAAGTCAGACAATTCGATTGTTTAAGTCCTCTCCAAGGTGAATCGGTTGAATTAAGTCTTTGACATGTATCCTCTAGACCGAATTAGAGAGAGAAATAGACAGAAACAGCTCAAGAAACATGCATACTGTAAATCACTTCATAGTCACTGTATAGTGACATTGTTGATTATGTTTTTTCTAAGCCTTTTTATTATTACTGCAAGTATACTGTTGCACATATACTATCCTATTTTCAAGCGTGCTTATTCTGCTTACAATGTTACAGCCGAACATTCTTTTAGTGAACTACCTCCACATGAGTTGTCCTATAGATTTGCGCTGCGCAACAACACATTCATTAGTATGTTACATCATTCCCATCAGACCAGCAATGCTACAAATTGTTGGATATGTGGCCGACTCCCTCCCTATCAGAAATACAAAGGAGTTCTGCCTCTCTTTCCGTACCCGTTCACACACAATGGTTCCTGTGGAGCATGGTTTAGTTTGATTAACTCTTTAGATTCCAACACTGTAGTTTACCAGAGCAACTGGGTATGGGGAAACCTGAACTTAGTTTTGCTTAAAGCTTGTTATCCTAACAAGGAGGGACTTCCCAAAAGGACAGGAACTGATCTAGAAAATGAAGTATATGGATTAGGTAATTTTACACTTAACCTCTTGATTCTGAATGTTGAATCTGAAGCTGCACTAGTCTTGCCTGCTATGTCCGTATTACCAGTCAAAGGTGAATTATGTGTAAGAAAGAATGGTTCAGTACACCTGGGTCATAGTAAATGTACTACTGTGATCGAATTCGGTGATAAAGGCAAGTCTACATTTAGAGCTTCCCGTCATTCCTACTTCATATGTGGTCATACCGCATATATACGCCTACCTCTAGATTGGGATGGTACCTGTTACATTGCATTCCTTCTGCCACCTGTTTTTCTAGCCCCTCCTGATTATCATAGAAATACCAATCTAGTACACCATAGACCCCAGAGAGATATCCCGATTGTCGACTACACTGAAACAGCATGGGAACAATATACAGACTTCAATAAAGGTCTCTTTCCTTACATAGGTGTTGTCTCAAATAGTAAACTGATACGTAGATTAACCAGAACCCTTGAAGCAGTAGTGAATGAAACTACCTCTGCCCTAGGCAACTTAACAGAGGAGCAGTCTGCGATGCGGATTGTTGTTCTCCAAAATCGTCTTGTCCTTGACGTCATCCTAGCCGATAGGGGCGGAGCCTGTAGGGTCATCGGATCAAGTTGCTGTGTTTTCATCCCAGAAAACGCGCCATCCGTATATAAAGCCATAACTCGTCTTCACAAGATTGCAAACCAGATACATCAGAATCCAGGCACCTGGACATGGTCCGGTTGGTTCTGGAGCGTGTTGTCAGCCTGGGGATGGAAAGTCCTATCCTTCCTAGGTATTGGCCTTCTCATGGTATTCAGTTGCTGCCTGTGCCTACAATGCGGGCCAGCGATTTGCGGCCTGTGTGCCACATCGTGTATTCCACGTTCAAGCCTCCATTCAAAATCCCGGAAGAAGAAAGAAGAGCAAATGATGTTACATGAACAGATTGATGGATTCCTGAAGATCGATATTTCATGATGGGTCCGTAGGGGACAAGGAGGGAATGAGGAAATATGAATTTTTATGGTCAATTGTGTCCCCTATCTAGACCCCAACGGCTCCATGTACATGCTACAAGTACATGTATGTTCCCTCCACTTCAAGCTATGAAGACGCAAATACAATTGTGTCCAACGTTGATATGTCCTCTTTCAGATCTGCCATGAATAGGTCAGATATTCCGTTCCTAAGTATGCCTTGCCACCGTCTTTATATGGTATACTTTTCACGTTTTCCAGCTCTGGCAAGGTAGGCCCTGAATTCTGCCATCGAGCTTTTCTGCTTCTGCCTCTGAATGCTCCAAGCCTGGACCTGCATCTGTATCCATGAACTTTGTCTTACTTCCTGCGCGGCCAACGATGCCTAGCCCGGCCTGTTGCCTGCCAAAACTGTATTCAGCCTTCAAGTTATCTGCTCCGCTCCTCAAGAAATGCATTCCTGTCTAGTAGTTTAGGTAAACATCCCTCCAGCTGCAGAGCAAAGGGCTCGGCCTTACTGTCTCCGTGCAAGTAATTCATGACTTTCGTTACCATGGTAGGCCCATGCCCCCTCGCATCTCATGTAGACACTTAGACGCTTGTACACGCACTAGCAGTCAGTATAGAATAGACTCTGTCCGAAAAGACCTTTCCTTCCAGATAATATAGTTCCTTAAACACAAGATATTAGATACGATTTGGGACTAGGTTGTCCTGACACCCCAGACTTCTGTCTCCTCATGTAGGGCTAAATGTCAAGTTCCCTTCACCCTCTAGTTGAACGTCAATCACACGTCATGCGGCTGCGCGCGCATCTCTGCCATGTATTTTTGCTGACTTTGCAGGATTCTCTTATGGTTCCACCCACTTGTGTCATCATCATAATGACGTTTCTAGTATACGCCTCTATGCACGCCTATTGTAACGCCTTTTTCATTACGTATGTGTATTCTTATCAGCTGTTACGCCTCCTGCATCTGTCTTTACTGTAATGCATTTACTATGTATACTATAACCTGTCAATAATGTATTGCTGATCCCTTCCTGAACCTTCGTGGTGACGGAACTCGATTGCCTGGTTCGAACCATCATCATCATTCCTTTGTAAGGAATAAATTCCCTATTATAACCTCAAATACCACGGATTCTGCCTCTTATTTTTACTGAGTTATTCGTATTGTATTTTACCGCATAAATTAAGTCTAGGTAATTTAAATTTACCACAGATGGCGCATTTCCAGATCTGGACCGCCTTCTGGACCTGGAGCGACGAGACCCCCTCCCCCGGCCACCAGGCACCCTCCAGACCACATCACCCGAGGAGGAGTCCGAGTTTTTCCCTGGCAGGGAGTGGGGGTGCAGCCGCACCTCCTCTTCCGTCCAACGGAAGACCTCCTCCGGGGAATCAAAAAAGCACGTGCGTGAGCGATAAACCACCCCCAGCCGGGCCGGGAAGAGCAGCGCATTGGGAAGTTTAAGTTCCCGCAGGCGGGCCTTAGCCGCAACAAACGACTGCCGCAGTTGCTGGGTCCGCTTAGTATAGTCCGGGAATATCAGGATGCACGCATTATTGTATCGCAAAGAGTCCTGGGCCCTAGCCAGTTTCAGAATCACGTCCCGGTCATGATAGTTGAGCAGTTTCACGATCACTGGCCGCGGCCGAGCCCCTGGGGGAGGTTCCTGCATCAGGGCTCTGTGCGCTCGTTCCACAACAAAACATTTAGAGAGGGAGTTGGGGGGAAGCCATCCCTCCAGCCACTGGGCGATGAATCTCTCCATACTTCCAGACTCGCACCCCTCCAGAAAACCAACAAAGCGAAGGTTGTTGCGGCGAGCCCTACCGTCCGCATCCTCCACCCTAGACTCCAAGCCCCGCTGAGCAGTCTCTAAAGATGTAACCCGCTGCTGCAGGGTTGTCACCATATCCTCCATGCCGGAGATACGCGATTCAGTCTCGGTGATGTGTGCCACCTCGTTCCGCAGGTCTTGGCGTATCAACATGACATCAGATCCAACCGCACCTATCTTGGCATCGAGGGCATCTCTAGACTGTGTTGTCGCCGCCATGAGGGCAGCATTATCTGGGACAGCGCCCTGTGATCCACTAGCCACCACCGCCGGGCCTCCGGGACCAGCGAACTTGTCCAGCGTGCTTTGCTTGGAGGGCCCCCCACCATGTTTGTCCCTCGTCATGTTGGACCAGGTATATTGCGGTGATCTGACTTCCAGCTGGCAGGCTCTATCTCTGCGCACTCCGGAGTAGCCCCGTAGGCGATACCCGGGCGACCGCCCCGGCCAACGACGGTCCGCGCAGCATGATCCCACTGCCGAAGCAGCCGTCCAGGCACCCCCGCCGCGGGTCCCCAGGCTACTACGCGCCCCGTGGCACCGCTCCACGCAATCCAGCAGGTGACAGTCAGCGCTCCACCACTAGCCCTCATGTGATGCGTGCTCCACCAAGGCGTCGTATCGGGCCCCACCGATTCCCAGTAGCGCAGGGTCTCACAGGTCTGGACCCTCGATGGCACCCCCACCGAGCCCAGGGGACGAGCAGGATACACCTCTAGGCCTTCTGATAGACCCCGAAGGCCCAACCGATCCCAGTCGCCACGCCGTACCCCCACGCGGTCCGACAGTACCGCCGAACCCCACACAGAGCTGGAGACGATGAGGGGGGGGGGCAAGGATTCCGGCACTATCGACTTCACTTGGGGGACGCCACCACTCACCCCACGGCGTTCGGATCCTCCCCGCAGCCCGAGTTGGCTGCCGATATTAGGGAATGCTCCTCCGTAAAGACCTGAAGCCACCGGGGGCCTCACGCGGAGGAACGGAGGTCCACTCACCGGCCATGATGTGCGCGTCTGCCTCCTCGACCTAGGAGCCACGCGCCAGGCCCGCCTCAAGTGTGTCCAAGGCGGCTAGGCCCCCAGCCGGGTGAGCTGCCACCAGCTGCCGACACCGCCAAGCCAGATCCGGGTCCCAGGAACTCCTCCTCCAAGGCGATCGGGATGGTGCCACCACAGCAAAACGTCGCTCTGGGCCCCGCCTCCCGGCCCCGCAGTCCGATCAACCGCCGATCTGGGGGGGGGGGATAGGCCGCCCCGCCGATGCGGCCGCCAACCAGGCGTCCCACATCGTAACACCAGCGGGAGCCGCCCTCTCCGCAATTGCTCAGCCGCGCCGGAGTCCGTCAGTGGAGCAGCACATGAGGCCGCGGCTTCAGCGCCGACCACAGGCCTCAGAGACGATCCAGCTCCGCCGCGGCCGCAGGATATCGCCACAGCCTCCAGCTCACCATTGGCGCGTGTCGCCACTTCACGCCACCTCCAGGTACCACTAGCGAGGGTTTTGAGGGGCAAAGGAGCAGGATAAGTGCAGGATTAATGCAGGGCTAGACGGAGCCTATCTAAAAGACGTCCGCCATGCTGGCTCGCTAAGCCACGCCCCCCGACTCGGGGCTTTTGATGCAATGGATGTCTTCAGTCTTTGGCATCGACCCATATGGCAAGTGGTCTCCCCATTACTTACAAGCCCTTTCAACCTCGTCCCACCCAGCAAGGTTGGGTCCAGCCCACAAGAGTACAGGCACTAATGCTGGGGCCTGTTGGAACTTCAACAAGGGGTCCTGCTCTCGTTACCCGTGCAAATTCAAACATGAATGTTCAAAATGAGAGGTAGACACCCTATTGCACAATGTTTTATTTTGGCAAGCAGTGGAGAGCGTCCAGGAGCAAAGGACCTCAGGGCCCTCCAGGACCAAAGGGCTCCTATGCCAAATAGGTTGGGTGCACTTCTTCCTTGGCTTGCATTGTATCCTGACAGGGAAGCGGTGTGGAAACTGGAGTGGGGGTTTCGAAAAGTTTTCAGGGTGGGGTTTCAGGGACCCAGGGTCAGACTGTAGGCCAACAATTTGCGGTCAGCCACTAGTGCTCCTAGCATCGTCCTCGACAAAGTGAAGAACAAAGTGGCAGAGTGCCGAATAGTGGGACTTTTTTCAGACTGGCCACTGTCCGATCTCATCATATACCCATTGGAAGTAGTTCCCAAAAAACAAGCAAGTGAATTTCGCTTGATCCATCACTTGTCATGGCCTGAGGGTTCTTCGATGAATGACTTTATTGCCACTGAGGATTCCAGAGTGGAATATGCGTCTGTTGATGATGCGATCCTTCTTATCCAGGTTTGTGGCAGTGGGTCGAAATTGGTGAAGTGCGACATCAAGTCGTCTTTCCTGCTTCTGATCCGTTCACATACACTCTTCCTTGACTGCAGGCTGATAGGGACATTTACGTGGACATGGTGTTACCCATTAGTTGTGTGATCTCCTGTGCTCTCTTTGAAGCCTTCAGTACCTTCCTTCAGTGGGCCTTTGTGAGGGATAGAGGACACCGCCAGGTGTCTCACTATCTGGACGACTACCTTTTTGTGGGCAAGGCAGAGTTATGGTAGTGCCTCAGGGCTCTTAGGCATTTTAAGGTCATGGCAGCATCTTTTGGAGTTTACTACGGAGGTTCATGTTGTTTTGTAAGCATCTGAATATAGTTTTCATGGCAAGACACGTCCCTCGTATCAAAAAGTTTGTCGCTGATTCCTTGTCTCATTCACAGTGGCAGCATTTTCACAGTCTGGTCCCTGGAGTGGAGGCATGCAAGACATCAGTCATGAGAGCATTTAGGCTGACAGAGAATTCTTTAGCTGTGTCCACCAGAAGGAGTTATCGTCTGGCCTGGAGTGATTTTGTGTCGTTTGAGGGTCATCCCAAGAATTGATCATCCACGGACCGGGTGGAACAGGAAAGGAGGGTGATGGGTTTTGTTTTGTCTCTTATTAACAGAGGGTTGCTACCTGCCACAATAGCTGGTAAACTGGCTGGTTTGTCCTTCTATGGGAAGCTGATTTGGGGGTTTGACCCTGCACAGGCTGACATTCTCGGAAAAGTTCTCAAAGGTTAGGGCAGGGAGAGGTCTGGGCTAAGTAGGCAGTTGAGAGAGGTGATCATTTCTGAATTGTTACCTGACCTGCAGCAAGTTTTGCCTGTTTGTTGTATTGAATGAATGAATGATTGAATGATTACGCTCTTATATAGCGCATAGCTACCCGAAGGCATCCCAGCGCTTCAACTCGACTAGATCTTGGAAGAATCAGGCAAACAGGAAGGTTTTCAACCTCTTCCTAAACCTAAGATGGTTAGCTTCCATTCTGATAGGATCGGGAAGATTGTTCCAAAGGGTGGCGGCTTGAAGGGAAAAACGCCTGCCTCCCATTCGCACTCTCCTGGTTCTAGGGATTGCAAGCAGCTTTTTATTATCAGACCTTAAAGAACGTCCTGGAAGATATAGGTGGAACATAGATTGAATCAGGGAAGGTCCTGTTTTATTAATTGCTTTATGGACAGTGGTCAGCGCTTTAAACTGTATCCTTTGCTGGACAGGCAGCCAGTGAAGTTGACGCAATGCTGGCTTAGCTGAGGTCCGGCGAGGGATATTTAGCAGCATTCGAGCAGCACAGTTCTGTACTGTCTGCAAGGTTTTAATGGTTCCTTGTGAGGTGCCTAAATACAACGCATTTGGATAGTCCAGGCGTGAAAGAATCAACACCTGCACTAGTATTCTCCTGGCCTCGAACGGAATAAGCTTAATTATCTTCCTAAGTAGTCTGATGATGGCATAACAAGTTCCTGCCACCTTGCGAGCCTGAACACCAAAGTTTAGGGCTGGATCCAACCAGACCCCTAAGCTCTTAATTTGTTCTTTAGGTGGCGGTGGGAGGCCCAGATTAGACGGCCACCATCTCTCTACCGTATTAGATGGTTTATACCCCAGCAACATCACCTCCGTTTTTGATCCATTCAGCTTCAAGAAGGATTGGTCCATCCATTCCTGTACTTTGTTGAGGCATAGGGAAAGGTTCTCAAATGGAGCATCCTGGGAGGCCAGGGAGATGATAAGCTGCGTATCGTCTGCATACATTACCAGCTGTACTCCCCAGGGCAGCACCACCTCAGCCAAGGGTCTCATATAAATGTTAAATAGGGTGGGGCTGAGGGATGAACCCTGGGGGACACCGCATTGCAGACGCATTTGGGAGGAGCAGACATCATCCTCAAAGACCGCAAAGGTCCTATCGGATAGGAAAGAGCTCAGCCACTTTAGTGCACCTCCTCCGACGCCTACTTCCATCAGTCTGTGAATCAAGATGGAATGATTCACGGTATCGAAGGTGGCGCTGAGATCTAATAACAAAATGGCTGCGCTATCTCCATTGTCCACAATTTTCCTGGCCTCCTCCACAACAGTGATAAGGGCTGTTTCCGTGCCCTGCTTCGCTCTAAATCCTGTCTGAGTGATATGGAGGGAATTGCTTTTTTCAAGATAGGATCCCAGCAGCGAGTTGACATGTTTCTTCGCAAGCTTACTGGTGGTTGGCAGTAAGGAGATAGGGCGATAATTGGCCCACTCTTCCGGGTTTAGGTTTGGTTTCTTCAATAATGCCTTCACTTTTGCCTGTTTCCAGGAAGAAGGGACCGTGCCTGATGCAAGTGAGGCATTAATCACCTCTTGAATAACCGGGGTCACAGTATCTGACACCAGATTTAGAATGGTAGGAGGGGCGGGGTCCGCTGGAGGCCTGATTTCAGATTGTTCAAGAGGGACACCGCTGTAGAATAATCTAGTCGAGAAAAATCATCCAATCCGGATTTGCCGGGGTCCATTGAAGGGGGCCAGGTCCATTCAATGGGCATAGGCTTAAATGAGGAAAAAATATTATCCACCTTATTGGAAAAATATTGTGCTAGTTCATTACATCGTGAATTTGCCAGTCCAGGGTCATTAATGGGAGCAGGGGGGGTAACCAAGGATTTCAAGATTTTGAAAATTTCCCTGGGGGCATTAGAGGCCGAGTCAATTTTTTCCTGATAATAAATTGATTGGGCAGATTTAATTCCATGTTTGTATTTCTTCAGGGCCAGTTTATAGGTGTCCTTACTCTCTTCTGAATAGTTTTTCCGCCAATGTCTCTCCTGCTGCTTACATTGGCGTTTTAGGGCTTTAAGTTCTAAAGAGTACCATGGTTTTTTATTATTGCCACTTCTATGGGAGAGTTCGCTTTTGGGGAGGGTAGCATCCAGAGATGACGTTACCCATTGGTTAAATTGTATATCAGCTACCAAAGGGTCCTGGGAGAGTGTTGGTAATGTTTCCATCAATTTCTTCCTCCACCTCTCAGTTGAAAGTTTGGACCAGACCCGTATGGACCTATTTATCGTATTAAAGGGTTCCGGTAATGTCAATGGGGCATAGGAGAGGAGCAGCAATTTATGATCGGTCCAGGGAATATCAATTAATTTCTCAAGGCTAAGATTATCCAAATTGGTATAGCAATGGTCAAGGGTGTGTCCAGCTTTATGGGTTGGGCCTATCACTAATTGCCTCAGCTGGAGCACTTCCAATCCTGCATTCAGACTAATGCAGGCAGGTGAATGTGCCTCACCAGAGTGTATGTTAAAGTCATCCAGTAACGTAAAATTAGTGGTGGTACTAGCATAGTTAGTAGCACTAATGGGGAGGTCCTCGCAGAATTGACCATAGGGACCTGGTGGCCTATAGAGCAGAAGGCCCGACAAGGTGCAAGTTGGGGAGAAGGAAATAGCAAATGTTAAACTTTCCGCACCTTTTATTGCTGCTTTTTCAACCCTGCAACCCAATGTGGATTTATAAATGATGGCAATCCCTCCCCCCTGCCTTCTGGGCGGTCATGTCTCAAGATGGAATAATTGTGTGGTAGTGCTCGAACGAGATCTGAGTCTGAGCTATCGCTCAGCCATGTTTCCGTTAAAAATAACACATCTAGATCTTGTTCCTCTAAGAGCAGGGAAATTTCAATGGCATGTCTTGGTAATGAGCGACAGTTTAATAATGCGAGGTAATACCGACAGAGCCTGTCTCTAGTGCTAATGGGAGTTTCAAAAGTGAAGCTGTAATTACATCTAGCACAAGGTGTAATATTCCTAACATGTGTTCGCAGTTTGCTACAGAGCGGGCTGTGCATGCCTCTGAGTCTAAGTAGCTCATCCCGACTGTACCTCATCAGGGGACAGAGGCGATCTGTACTTACAGCATCCGCGGCCCCTGGGCCCGACCTGGCCCGGACGGGCCCAGACGGGCTTTCCTTAGGCGCTCCTTTGGCGCGAGGATGGCGCATCCGCTCTGCGCGTCCGCTGCGCGGAGGCATACCCGTATGCTTAAGTACTAGCCCCGAGTGCCTTGCAGTCCCTGAACAACTAGAACTGCACCCAGCCTGGGAGAAACCTCCCTAAGATAGCCGCCGCGTTCCTTCCCCTCGCCTCCTCGGATCGAGGCCGAACTGAGCCCTTAATCAGCTATGTCACGTTAGAAGGAGAGGTCAGGTAATTTAAAAAGCCACAAAGCCAAATTAAACAATAACACAAGTTACAAATGGATGATTTAAAAAAGGTAGTAAGAACAGATTTTTGCTTTACTGCAGTCCTAATAGCAAGTATATAATTGTGCAGCTCCCGGCTTCCGCCTCAGGAGAACTAGCGAGTCTCGCGAGCCAGTTAAGCTCCTACTTAAGTACTAGCCCCGAGTGCCTTGCAGTGCCTGAACAACTAGAACTGCACCCAGCCTGGGAGAAACCTCCCTAAGATGGCCGCCGCGTTCCTTCCCCTCGCCTCCTCGGATCGAGGCCGGACTGAGCCCTTAATCGGCTATGTCACGTTAGAAGGAGAGGTCAGGTAATTTAAAAAGCCACAAAGCCAAATTAAACAATAACACAAGTTACAAATGGATGATTTAAAAAAGGTAGTAAGAACAGATTTTTGCTTTACTGCAGTCATAATAGCAAGTATATAATTGTGCAGCTCCCGGCTTCCGCCTCAGGAGAACTAGCGAGTCTCGCGAGCCAGTTAAGCTCCTGCTTAAGTACTAGCCCCGAGTGCCTTGCAGTGCCTGAACAACTAGAACTGCACGCAGCCTGGGAGAAACCTCCCTAAGATGGCCGCCGCGTTCCTTCCCCTCGCCTCCTCGGATCGAGGCCGGACTGAGCCCTTAATCGGCTATGTCACGTTAGAAGGAGAGGTCAGGTAATTTAAAAAGCCACAAAGCCAAATTAAACAATAACACAAGTTACAAATGGATGATTTAAAAAAGGTAGTAAGAACAGATTTTTGCTTTACTGCAGTCCTAATAGCAAGTATATAATTGTGCAGCTCCCGGCTTCCGCCTCAGGAGAACTAGCGTTTTGAAGTTCTACTGTTTTGTCCTTGCATTATATAGATGTTTTTTTGGCACCTTTAGGGTGTCGGAACTTTTGGGTTTGAAACATGAAAGGGGGCGTTTTGAGTTCTGCAGTGCATCTGGAGGGGGGCAGGTTAGGTAGTTGGCTCCACAAATCTAAACCGGATCAGTTGGAGAGGTGTAAGTGGGTTTGGTTGCAAAAAGGGGGTTTTGCAGCAGTTTGTCCGATTCAGGAGTGGAATGATTTTGTTGTTTGGCCTGGACTCCGGCAGACTGAGGTTTTTGTCATGAGAATGGGGCTAAGCTTACCTCATACCACCTATTGAGCATGCTTCGAGGTGCACTGGGGAGGCTGTGGAAGGATCCAACACTCTATGGGACTCACTCCTTCCGGATTGGGGTGGCCATTGTGGCTGCAAGATTAGATTGGAGTTGTTCTCGGATTCACCAGATAGGCAGGGGGAGATTGAAGTGCTGCAAAAGATATGGGCGCAAATGAGTGGGCAGTTGGGGGGGTGGGGTGTTTGGAAAGGGCAGTTGGGAGTCCTTGTTAATGTTCTTTCTTTTTTTGCAGGGTGAATACGCGACCGGATGAGACAAAGTGTTTACAGGGTTGGTAGGACACTCGTTTATACACTGGGTGGAGAAATATGCTGCACGTCAGATCTACGGACGTAGCCTAGGATTACCCAGCAGCTGGTGTTAAGTGTTCTGGTGGGGCAAGAGTCGTATAAGTTGGGTCAACTTTCTCCCCCTTTTAGCAACAGTCGTGCCGAAATGGGGGTGTCCGGATATGCGGCTGCTTCTTTTGGGTGAAAATTACTTGGTGCGGCTTTCTGGCTCACCCTAATGCGGCACATGCAAAGAGACTTGGTGTTGATACAGCAAAATCTGGCAAGGGTTTGCATCGTATGGACCGAATTTGTCCCCAGAAGGAAGTGGGGGGAGGATTTCAAACATGTGGCAATGGACAAGGCAAGATGAAAACTGAATCAGGTGAGGAGGGTATTCTGCAAAGCAAATAACATCTCAGTATTGTCACATGCTGGGATTCTGGAGAGTGAGGTAACCTTGTACCGAGCAGATGGTGTTCATCTGCCTGAAATGCGCAATGCATATTACTTGATGGAGTTGAGTGATTTGCCTTCTGCATTATGGGTTCAATGAATTTGGTGCCGTTGAATGTGTCCTTTGCTGGTTGCAGTGGGTTCGCAAGTGGGGCTGCAGAATGCCTTTCCAGGGTTCTGCCAGGTGGCAGGAGAGTGAGGGGGAGTCAGATGCGGGCCTACCCACCCCTTGGGGGGGAGGGAGAGCAAGTTTATGCAGTAGAACAATGACGTTGTGCGACAGGCCCTGGGATGGGCAAGTAAGTTATCATTGGGAGGATGCTTGGGGAGAAGAAGGGAGAATGAGTCATGGACAGAAGGAGCTCATGGGTGTAGTAGATGATGAGGAGTGATGCAACTGGATGGGGTAAAATTTGGGGAAAGTATGAATGAGGCGAGGGAGCTAAATAGACATTGATTAAGATGTTTATACTGTTTTGAACTGTGTTGAGTTATCAGCAACCCTGTTCTAAATAAATGGCCTTTTTCACTTCCACAGAGTGTTAAGAGGTTATTTCCTCACGATGGAGGGTCCCATGGGAACAAGTGAACTTCTGGTGAACTGTCACCAGTATACAGCTGTCCGGTCTAGAATGGACTATTTGTAAAAACTCTTGAACAAGATACTAAAATAACATTAACATCAACAGTTGTTAAGCAGAAAATATCAAGCAGAATAATCCAAACGTTATAGCAAAAAGAACTTTTTTTATGATTCAATAATAGCGAGAAAAAAAAAATTTCATGACATGAATTTTTTAAATTTAATTCATCGATTTGTTGTACCAATAAGTTCCAAAAACTTATTGGTACAACAAATCGATGAATTAAATTAAAAAAATTCACGTATCCAGTTCACACACAAAATCAGTGCTGAAAACCTCCAGTTCCTTGATGTACTCATCACCAAGAATCACAATACTTTGTCTACGTCAGTCTATTCTAAACCTAATGACAGAAATAATCACTTATTGTTTTCCAGGTTCATTCCCCATCTCTTATTCAAAATTTACCATATTCACAATTGATCAGGATTAAGAGGATTGTATCAGACAGCCAACATTTAGAGTCAGCACTGCAAACACAATGTGCTAAATTCAAAGAGCGAGGCTACCCCTGTTCTTGAGTCTGCCATGTCCAGGACACGCACCAAAACACGCACAGAGTTGCTATCTCCATCAGCTAAAAATGACCAAATGCGTCATGTTTTTGTATCTACATTTTCCACTAATTCAGCCAGAATTCGTAAAATTATCAAAAACAGATGGGAAATACTGAAGTATGAACCGGACTTCAATGGTCTATTTGCCACAGACCCACTATTTGCGTACACACGCAGCAAAAATATCAAAGACATGCTGTCATCTGCCACCAATGTCAACAAAGATCAGTTCAAAGGCATGCAGAAATGCCACAATTGTGTCAATTGCCACAATGCCATCATTGGCAATATTATTCATCATCCCCATTCAGGTAAAACTATAATGTTGAGATACACTGGTAAGTGTGACAGCATCAATGTCATTTATACCATTAAATGTCCCTGTGGTCTATTGTACGTCGGCAAAACATCACGCAAAGTTAAAGTCAGGATCTCCGAACATAAAAGTTCGATTCGCACTAAGAGCCTCAAATCTCATTTAGTTACGCATTGGTTAGAACACCAACACACCATTGCACAGGTCAGATTTACCATTCTCGAAATTATACCACTGAACTTGTCTACCAACAATGACAGGTCACTAGCACAGAGAGAAGTTTGGTGGACTAAGTTTTTGCAGACCCTTCTTCTTCGCGGGTTAAATGACAAACTGGAAATGCAATGTTTTCTGTAATCCCTCCTAGAATGTGAGTTTGTTTTCAGCCTCAGCAATTTTACATTTATTATTTATTTGATTTCTATATATTTAATATCTATTTTTCATTTATTCAGCTATTTGATTTCTATGTAATCCTTTTTGATTGTTGTCTTCTTTTTCAGTTTTTGACTTTGTATTGTCTTGTCAGCACATTTTGCATGAATTTCTCCATCTCCATCTCTTTCTATGTATTTTGTATTTTACAGTGTACTGAGTTCGTGTTTTCACTGCTCCCAAGAGTATTACTCTCAGTTTACCGTTTTTCACTTCTTTTATTTAGTCTGTATCTGTGGTTCTTCACCTACTCAGCCTGTCCCTGTTTTTCCAGTCTCTAAACTGTTTCTATTTCTCCGCATGTTTTCTAGCTGTTTTAGTATCGAGTCCACACTTCACACTAGTCCCAGTATTTCTTTCGTTTTTTCGTACTTTTGCAATGGCGCTTTCTTTCGTTGTTCTCAGTCCGTTGTCACTTTCCTTGCTCACCCCTGATGCTCACGTGATCTTGCTCTCGCTGCCTTATCAATTAGTTCACACGCTGTTCTGATTCTCACTTTGCCTCGGTCTGCATTCGCTACGGTCTCTCTGGTTTCCACTACGGTTCTCGAGTAAGTGCACTTTGCAGTATTTGCATTCCTCTCTTTTATCTTGTAGCTTAACGAACACGCAGGTAATTCGTTTTTTTCTCTGTTTTTTTCATCATTGTTGTAGATCCTCCCAATACGTTTGAATCACACGCTTTTCGTGGTTCACGTCTTCAGGTATTTATTTTTGCCGTTTTGTCTTGGGTGACACGCTCAATTTCTCTTTTGGCTATCACATTGACACATTTTTTCTATCATTGTTGCAGATCCTCCCTTCACGTTTGAACCACACGCTTTCCGTGTTTTACGCCTTCAGGTATTCATTCTGCCTTCTCGGCTTGGGTGATACGCTCACTTTCCTCTTGTACTCACACTTATACGTTTTTCATTCATTTTTTCAGTTTTGTGGCACATCACGTTATGACTGTCTAAAACCTACTGCATCATCTTACGAACATTGGGACAGATTCAGTAAGTTCTTTTGCATAGCCAACATCTACTTTCTTCAGTCTCTCTTCACACTTTCTTTCAGCAAACAGTCTTTACATTTCGTTATAGACTTCGTGCCTGTAGCTTCTGCAAATCCCTACAGAACAAGTGGCTTTCAGCCCTAAGGAGTTTCTTTCCTCAGTCTCTTCATTCTCAGTAAGCGTTTTTCAGTTTTTTTCGATAGTTCTGGAAGTTTCACACAGCTTTGCATGCATCATTTCTCTTTCTTTCATCGTTTTTACCTCACACTTATGGTGGTTGTCTTTCATTCTTCACCAGTCCTTTTTCTTTTCTTTTGTCTTGTATCACATGGTACATGAATTTGGTTTCCCTTCACAAGCTTTTTATTCTTTTTGTTTAATTGCTAAGGTTTTTAAACTGACAAGCTGGCATTCCTTCGCCACATTTTTGACCCTGCATCTTGTATCTGGTTTCTTAATTGCCTATGTATTATGACAATGTCGCACTTCTCATCATTTGGTTCTAAAGTCCATTCTTTTATTTACAGCGGCCCCTGAAGAAGGGATGTTGTCTAATACCGAAATGCATTGGGCGCTTCGTTATGAATTGACGCAAATTCATGCTGTTAGCTTCAATTTCACATTCATTGATCTACTTTGATTTCAATGTCATTTATTCATTGATGTCATGAAAAGTTTTTTTTTTCGCTATTATTGAATCATAAAAGAAGTTCTTTTTGCTATAACTTTTGGATTATTCTGCTTGAAATTTTCTGCTTAACAACTGGTGATGTTAATGTTATTTTAGTATCTTGTTCAAGAGTTTTTACAAATAGTCCATTCTAGACCGGACAGCTGTGCACTCAGTATACTGGTGACAGTTCACCAGAAGTTCACTTGTTCTTACACGAGGTTGGCCTCCTCGTCTCTGAGTTGCACGCTTCAATTTACCTAACATTGTCGAAATTGTAATATTATTTTCAGTTCTACCAGTTGGTGTGCGCTAACTTCCACTTAATTTTATATTCATGAGGGTCCCATGGGAAGCCAGGTGCTGCCTAGTCTTTCCATGGGATCTTTCATGGGGATGAACAACAGGAATGATGTAGCAGGTTTAGATAAGTTAGATAGTGGGCGGGGAAGGGGTTAGACAGTTTTACATATAGGACACCGGCTAGAGGATCAGCCACTTTCTGGCTCAGGCTCCTTGAGCACAGGCTGACCGTATGCCACCCACTCGTCCGGTAGTTGTGGAGCGTTTTTTTCCTGGGGGAAGCGTAGGGGGTCAGGGATTTTGTTCCCTTTGATGCCATCTTCAGGACAGATTGCAAGGGTACGTTGGGGCAGGAGAGTGGGGGGGGGTGGGAAGTGAGATGCAGGACTACCCACCCTGAGGGGGAGGGTGTGTGTGCAGGAGAACAATGACAGTGTGCAAGAAGCCCTGGGATAGGGCAAGCACGTTTTCATTGAGAGGATGCTTGGGGAGAAGAAGAGAGAATGAGTCGGGATGGAAGGAGCTCATGGTTGTAGTAGATGATGAGGAGTCATGCAACTGGATGAGGGAACGTTGGGGGGAAGTGTGAATGGGGTGAGGGAGATAAATTGACGTTGATTAAGATGTTCATACTGTTTTCAACTGTTTTGAGTTATCAGCAATCCTGTCCTAAATAAATGCCCTTTTTCACTTCCACAGATTGTTAAGTTGTAATTGCCTCATGAAGACTGCACGGCCTACAGTGATGTTTCCCACCATCATCTGTAACCCGAATCAGCACTCACTTTGCCTTTAGCCTGGTGCTGCTGGCGGATTTTAGTGCTTGAAGGAGATGCACGTCATGCCAGGGGAAGAGAAGGAAAACAAGGGACGACATAATAACCCCACATTTGTAAAGCGCGAACAATCACCCGTAAGGGTCTCTAGGCGCTGGGGGCCGTCGGTAAGATTAAGCAAGCTATTGCCCAGAGTCACATAGTGCTGGGCTAATCTGCCATGAGCTCACCTGTGTGCCTGGTATGTTAGCGAGCAATAAAACACAATCTGCAAATATAGGCGCGCAAGAGTCTACAGCAGCCGTATGTCTTTGAATCTCAGACTTGATGATGACTGTTTTGCAATGATCAATGTCTGTCAAGTTTTACCGTTTATATATGTTTTTTATAATGTATCACTGACCCTTACTCTGTGTCTTACTGCAATAACAATGCGGTACATAAGAACAACAAACTTGTATTGTAGTCTCAACGTCAGTATTTTCATGTGACTGAAAGCAGAAAGAAGACACCTCAACCACGCATACTGCTGTGCTTTACAAAAACAGAATAATACACTTTGATCTTCCTTATCCTTGACTCGTACATCGATTTTGACTGGTTTACCCTTTGCAAAACAAATGCTATCTCTCTGAACCCTATCACTTCATATGTCTTTTTCAGAAGTGTCTAGTTGGAAAGATAACTATCATCATAAATATTTGAAAATATGCATATTTAAGTCTATTTTCAAGCAATATTTGAAGTAATTTGGCCCTGATAAGCATAATTATGAGTAAGAAGAACTACATTATTCTAATCGATTATTGTACAAGGCTTTAAATTTAGGGTGGCTCACACACCTGGAAAGACATCTTCACTTAGAACAACTACACATGTTTCATCAGTTTTAATAACAACCTAAATATGTGTTACCATAGCGCAATAAACCGTGGTCCATGTTTAAAACATAAGTTTTTTGCCTCCCATGCCCTTTCATCAAAATTCCACAGCTGGTGCAAGTGAGATCACACAGCCTTTGACCCTCCTGATGACAGACAAGAGGTGGAAACTACAGAAAGCAGTCGTAGAACCCTTTTTCGTTTTTCCTTTCCAGCTGCTGCCTTCATGACGCTAGAGAATAAAGGTAACAAGTGCAGTGCCAAGGTACCTAGCGGAATGAAAGGCAGGGGGGGCACAACCCCTGGATAACTCTTAATGTATGTTCCTGTTTGGCCGTGGTTTGGAAAAAAAACTTTTAGTCGACAGACAATGTGACAGTGGGGAGAAGATAAAGGGCATAACTAGAAAAGGCAGCAGTATTCTGATGATTAATTCATACTGTATGCTGAATGAAGACAGCCAGCCAAAATCTGCCTTTTAGTTATTTATTTTATAAAGCACTAAAATATCCAGCAGCAGCAGCATCTTTCTTTCTTTCTTTCTTTCTTTCTTTCTTTCTTTCTTTCTTTCTTTCTTTCTTTCTTTCTTTCTTTCTTTATTTCTTTCTTTCTTTCTTTCTCCCAGACTGAAAAGTGCAAGAGCGCGATTTATCAATAGGTAAGGGGACACAGAAAGATACTGAAGGTATGGGGCCATAATCAGAGAGAAGGTAAACACTGGCTAGGCAATGCATTTGACTGTATTCCAGAGTTCAAGTATAATTACATGAGATAGGCGATTATTAGGTTACTTTATGTGGTACATAAGGGGTGCTCCCTTTTACGTGTGTACCACTTATGCACCAACAGGGAGCACCCCTTATGTACCAACAGTGAATTAATTATTCTGAGAAAAGCAACATTGTCATGAAATATGAAGTTGTAATTTTGGTGGTGTTGGAATGGAGGTGAGAGCGTTCTACACCTGTGTGGCCTGAACTCAGGCAGCCCTAAAACACTTGATTTCTTGAGTTGCTAACTTTTTACACAAGGTACTCGAGAAGTTCATGGTCAGAAACGAATAAAAACTCGCTATCAAACAAGACACCTAGATTTCTGACCGATTTAGACGGCAGAATACAATTGTGGAAATAATGTGGCAAGAACTCATGCAACCATCGAAATATATCTCCCATCACAAACAATTGTTGGGTCTTTTTTCTAATGACTTGAAGAAGAGACTTTGCAGCCACGAGTATATAATCTTTAAATAGACTTCATGATGGGAGACACCATGGTGTTAAATGCATTGATTCGCAGACAAACCTGGATGTCCATAAAACTGATTGTGTTCCCTTTAGTCTTACAATTACAACGTTGTTCTCTCACTGTTTGCCAAAGGAAATACCTGTCCGTACTGGTTCCTGAACCCTGCGAGGTATCTTTTAGCTTGCCGAACAAACTGGGGCCTAACTTGTCTGCTTGCTTACAGCATGTAAGTTATATATGTGCTTTTTAGCCAAAGGGAAATGTTTAGTTTCTCTACTAATTATGAAAGGGTGTTCTTAACAAGGCCTCAATTCTCCATTGGCTTCTAAAGCAAACAGTTCTCATTAGCACAGATGGGGAATTCTCTTATGTCTTATTGAAGCGAGAGATGCTTTTTCACAGTGTGGGTTTCTGGTGAGGATATTTGTAGTTTCTAACCCAACACTTCCACAGTACTGACGTTCCCTGCTTATTTAAGGGTTCACTTAGGCTTCATTCATCCACTCAACCGGTCATTATACCTGCTGCGAGTCACCAATGAGCAATGGAGGCTTCGTGCAACAATGACCCCTACCTTTTTCTTATAACTAACCTAGAATCCTACGTTTCTAGGGTTTACCTCTCGCCTCACTGTTCTCAGGGATAGCCCTATGGGTTTCGTCATGATCTGAGCAGCCTGGGACCCATAGCATGCTAGTCTTAAGAAACGTCCTGATGGCTTTTAAGGCAAAAACTTAGCACAGAATTCTCATATGTGTGTGAGGGCTTGAGGGTTCTATTATTGTTAACATGCAGTGGTAGATGGTTGGGGGCCAGTCTGGAACTGAACTATTGCCACTTGGCCACCTGTACTTTAGCTCTTCATTAAACCATATTCATCCCTTTAATTGTTGTCAAGTGGCGCTCGCACAGGTAAAAGCAGTGAGGCGGGGTGGGGTGGGGGTTGTGAAAGTCAATGCGGTGATGTGGCAAGTGCAATGTGAGTGGTTTTATTTATTTAATATTACTTATTCCGTTGTCTGTTGACTTCCACCCTCCCCCACCCCATCCCGCCTCACCACTCTTACCTGTGTGAGCCGTTACTGTTGTTGCCCACTCATCATTACAGTGGCAAAGAACGGGTGAAAGAGAGCTGAATCCACGCACTCTATTCAACCAGATCAACGTTACCTACTACATGAACTTATCCAGAAGTCAGCAGACACTTCAGAAAAAAGTTTCATCTTATATTGCAAAAGGAGACACTTTCAAGTAATCGTTCACAATAGCCACCGTAAACTATATCCATTAACAGTTAAGCTACGTTAATCGGTTTTATAAAGTGCATAGCTGCCCCAAGGGGTGTCTTAACACTAGCACATGACTGGGACGTACTGAACAGAGTTTAAAATAATCACATTTTCAATTGCTTATAGAGCCTCTCAAATGAGGTACCAAGCCTCATAGAGGGAGGAAGAGAGCTCCAAAGTTTAGGATCCAAATATGCAAAAGAATGCCCTCCTTGTCTGGCCAAGGAGACTCGAGTTATCACTGCTAGGTTCTGACCACTTGAGCGTAGAGAGAGGTTGGGGTAAGAGCAACGAACAAGCAGCCTTAAAAACTTAAGTCCTGGCTTTATACATGTAGTATAGCAATTTGAACTTAGTATGCTTAGTAAACCAGTTAAGATTGCGAAATTGAGTGGAAATAGAGACATGCTTGGGGATGTGACATAGAAGACGTGCCACAGCATTCTGAATAATCAGAAGCCTTTTCACAGATGATTTATCATCCCCCATTTAAAGTACATTACCATAATCCAGGTGAGAGATGATCAAAGACTGAACAACCCTTCTTTCGGTAGGAATATGCCGGAGCCATAGGATTTTTCAAAGGCATCTAAGAAGGCCAAAGCAACTACCAGACACCTTATTTACCCGATAGCTTTCTATTCAGCCAAAATCTGAGATCCTTAACAACATAATTAGGAATATGGAGAGGCCCAAATTCATCTGGCCACCATTGAGGGCCTAGAAAATGAAGCCTATTTCAAACTACAAAACAAAAATAAAAATGTACTTGTTTAATTAACAGTGAAACCACATGTATAAATAATACCGTGATGCTCAAACAAAACTCATGGTGACAGACAACACACACTCACGTTGGCATTCAGGTATGTGCACGCAAGAATAAAGTAGCTGTATGATCACTCAATAAGAAAATGATATTATTAACTAGTATATTGTGAGGTTTTGGATGTACTCTGCTTCATACAATCTTTACCAATATATCCTAATGAAACACTTATGTAAAGGTACTGTACTGTCATTCTACCTAATGTTCTTCTTACATGAAAATAATTTCCATTTGTATATGACTGTCTATTATGCCAAGATATATATAGACTGCATACTACAGGTCACATGGAAGACATCTCCATTGAACAATAGGACGGTAAAATGTAGGGGCCTAATTAAGAGATTGGCAGGCAGGTTACTCTATTAAAAAGTGGCTGGCAGGGGGCTTGGTCACGTGCCGCAACGAGATGGCGGCTTCGAGCTGAGCTCCGCTCGGACGCGGAGCTATCTGTGTGTTTTCGGCCTGTGTAACCGGCGTCGGAGGGGAGTAGACGCCTGCCTGATGTTCCTGCACTGTTAGAGCGGCATTTGGAGCCATTTTGACATCGTGCACGGTCCTGTGTGACGGTCCTGTGTGACCCAACAGCGGAAGCGGTAATTTTCTCCTCATCCTAACGCGAGCGGCCGCCATTTTGTGCTGCCGCTCGCTTCATCAGACCTCCCGCTGAGGTAAAACCAGCGTTTTGATGTTTAACGCACGGCAACATTTATCTTTCTAATTTTTTTTTCTTTTCTCTGCTGGCAAGGGCTACCTCATCAATATGAGAATCTGTGCAGTCAGCTTTGGTTACTTTGTTGGGATGTACTGAAATTACTGAACTCATATCTACTGTCTCCCACTTGTGAATGCCTCATATTTTATTTTTACCTATCTGCATTGACGCTATCTGTGAAAAAGAATGGGAAAGGAAGGGTTTTTTTCTCTTCATTTTTCCCTTTTCCATATACTTGCTGAGCAACTTTTCAAGAGATTGTGAGACGATACCTTTCTTTAGCTGAATAGTATTTTATCTGCATTCCTATATGTTATTGCAGTGTGCTTAATTAACATATGGGCAAGTTGTGACCTCCTTCAGTTTGTATTAATGTTTGGTCATACTGTGGTCTCTGCTAAAGGTTCAGCATTGTCCACATAAAAACGTCCAATTGCTATTTTGAATCTGTTGTTGGCATCTTCAAATCTCCAGTTGAGAAAGAAAGTGAGTTTTTATATCTTATGGGAAGATTGAGATCTCCATTAAAAGTTATATATCGTCCTTCTCGACGTTCCACGATGGCTAGTGACCATTCTCCTCATGTCAGAGCTTCTTCCTCTGATACAAAACCCAAAAGAGTTAAAAATGACCCCCCCTCACCCATTTTGTCATCGCATAATCCTGTCCTGGATACTATTCTTGATGAGGTGAGGGGTTTGAACTCTTTTATGTCAACTACTAAGGAGAAGCTTCAACAAATTGAAGATAGGTGGATCACTATGGAAGCAAAGGTATTTGACATGGAACAACGCATTAGTGATTTACATGATGTTTCTATTAAAATTCCTATTCTGGAACAGGAAATTCAGCGTCTTAAGCTTCACAATGAAGACCTTGAAAATCATAACAGACGTAACAATCTTCGTCTGTATGGCTTACCAGAAAATTTGGAGGGTCCAGACCTTCTCCTTTTTCTTAAGAGGTTCCTGCCTGAGCTTCTTGATCTTCCACTTGAGCCGTCACTGAACATCCAACTTGCTCATCTCCTTGGACGTATTCAACCGAACTCTGTTAGACCTAGAGGAATTATAATGTTATTTCTGGAATTTACAGATCTCATGCATGTGCTCCAAGCAGCAAAAGTGATGCGTCGTCTTGTAAGCTCTGGTCACACAATATATCTCTCTCAGGATATCTCCAATGCTACTAATGCCACGAGGAAGGAATTTCTGGCCCTTCGCCCTCAGATGAGACAGTTAAATATTCGATATGGCATTTTGCATACCTGCTTGTGTAAAATTACTCATAATGGCTCCTCTCGCTCATTTGATGATCCTGTTAAATTGAGGTCTTCGTTGCACAGTCTCTCACCGAATTCTGTGGATAGTTCTATTCAATGTGTCTAACTCCTTTCCTTTCCGTCTTTCTAATAGATTCTGTATGGCTGTTCATTTTCCTACTTCTTAATTTTTCTTCCTTTGCTGTTCTCGGTGCTGTTATGCTCCATGCTCACCGAGTATTCTCTTGTTCTTAGATCTGGATCTCTTTCCTTGATCTACCTTTTTTTTCTTATTTTCTTCCATTTATCTATTCTTTTCTGTTTGTCTTTTCTTTTTGACAATATTTTGCATGATGCATGTGCCTATTGTTGTTATTTGTTGTCATATACTTTGTTTTTTTTGTTATACAGTTTGTTCTTTGTACTCATCTCATAAGTGGTGTTTTTCTACTTCCACCTGTTCCTCTGAAGTGTATCATTTCCATCCATGACCTTCCCATCCCTCCAATATGTGTAATGTTGTTACGTGGAATGTTTGTGGTCTTGGACACCCCGTCAAAAGACGAAAGGTACTCTCTCATTTGTCTAAACTGAATTCTCATGTTTCGTTCATTCAAGAAACGCACTGTAATGAAGCAGAATCGCTTAAATTAAAGAGACAATGGGTGGGTCAAGTTGTTTATTCTCCTGCATCTAATTGGAAGGGTGGTGTTGCTATACTATTTCATAAATCGTTGCATGTACAAATTTTATCTATGCAATGTGTTACTGATGGACGCTGAGTAATGGCTAAGGTTGTTATAAAAAATAAAGAACTTGTCTTATTGAATATTTATGGCCCTGTTAAGCCAGACCCTCACTTTTGGAACAGTATTAAGATTTTACTTTCCTCTATTGATAGCCCAAATATTATTGTTGCTGGGGATTTTAACCAATGGTTGGACCCTTTCTCTGATAGACAATCCAAGTGTAAATTTAATCCTGACATATCCCATAAATCATTTCAATCTGCCATTGCCTCTCGTTCATTGTATGATGTTTGGAAGACCTGTAACCCAGATTCCCATGAATTTACTTTTTTTTCTAATGTTCACCATACCAGTTCCAGAATTGAATATATTTTAGTTAGTAAACCCTTACTCCCATCTATTCAATCCTCGGAGATTGGATCTATTTTTATTTCTGATCATGCACCTGTCATTTCTGTTCTTGACCTTTCCCTAAGCTCTCTAAAATTTGGTCATTGGAAACGTAATAATTTTTTGTTATCAGACAATGTTTTTATAACTGAAGCTACTGCCTTTATTAATGAGTTTTTTACTATTAACAATCCTTTGGACACCTCTATTCCTAATAATTGGGATGCCTTTAAGGCCTCCTTCCGTGCCGTTACTATTTCATATTCAACAAAAAAGAAGAAAATCGCAAAGGCCAAGTATATAACTTTACTACAACAACTCAAACTGCTGAAACACAATAATTTTACTTCTAGGTCCCCCTCTGTTCTTCATGAATTAATTAAGGCCAAATCTGCTCTTAACAAACTTGCTACAGTTGATGCTTGTAATGTTCTTCTTAAAATTAAGTCTAAGTATCACGGGGTCAAAATCAAGCTGGCAAGATGCTGGCCAATTATTTAAAAATTAAATCTGAACGTAAAAGTATTGGTCCTATTCTAAATGAATCTACTAACAATTTAGCGTCCTCTGATGAAGATATTGCTACTGCATTTCATGATTATTACCAAGCATTATATTCTGATGACACGAATCCCTCTAATTAAAATTTACACACCTTTTTTTCTGGTCTCGCTAAATGCCCCTCACTATCTGATGAATTTGAATTACTAGCAAAAGAGGTTACTCTTCAAGAGATAACGGATGCTGTTAAATCCTTAAAAAAATCGAAAGCGCCAGACCCTGATGGTCTTTCTGTTGAATTCTTTTCTATTTTTTCCTCTGTTTTTGCTCCCAAACTTCTGGCCCTCTTTAATGAATTTCTTGTTGATTCTAAAGCTTCTGGTTCCTTTATGGAGGCCTTGATTGTCCTCATTCCCAAACCTGATAAAGATCATTCCCTCTGTAAAAACTATTGTCCCATTTCATTAATTAATTATGATTGTAAGATATTTGCTCAAATCCTTGCCGCTCGACTCGAGAATATTATTCCACTACTGGTCAAAACTGATCAAGCCGGTTTTGTTAAGGGCAGATTAGCTACGGACAATGCTTGTATGTTTGCTAATGTTATCTCCTTTGGGAGGAAATACAAGTCTCCACTTGCAGCATTGTCCTCAGATGCTTAAAAGGCGTTTGATCGCATAAACTGGTAAATTATGTTTAATACACTTCAATGGTTTGGTTTTGGTCCAACTTTTATTTCTTATGTTAAACTGTTATATTCTTTTCCCCGTGCTAGTATTATTGTGAATAACCATTTTTCTAAATTCTTTCCTTTATATAGGGGTACACGCCAGGGTTGCCCCCTTTCACCCTTGTTATTTGTTTTATGTCTTGAACCCTTCCTCGAGCGCATTCGTATTAATACACTTATTTCTGGCTTTACACATAATTCTATAGAAACTAAACTGTCAGCATACGATGATGACATTTTGGTATATATGTCTAGTCCTAACACCTCCCTCCCTCCCTTTTTGGATGAGGTTCAGTTGTATTCCAGTATTTCTGGATATAAGTTGAACTTTTCTAAAAACAGAAGTTTTACCCTTGAACTCTCTCTGCTATCAATATATGTTTACTAATACTAATTTTACCTGGTGTCCCACAAAAATTACATACCTTGGTATTTGGTTCTCCCCTACCTTATGTCCCACAATTATTTTTAAGTTTAATGCACTAATTACCAAAATACAATCCCTCCTTCTTTTTCTTGGTCCCCCCTTCATTTGTCTTGGTGGGGTAGATTGGATACTATTCAAATGATGCTTGTGCCCCATGTCCTTTATATACTATCCATGTTACCTTTTCAGATTCCTATTTCATATTTTTCACTAGTTAATTCTATTTGTACTAAGTTTTTATGGAATAACAAACACCCCAGCATTGCTCTTATGAAACTCAAACGTCCCAAAACAGAAGGCGGTGTGCATTTTCCTGATTTTAAATCTTATCATTATGCATTTTTTATTCGGCAATTTTTTGCCTTAACTTATGTTTTTGCTGATATCCCTATCCCTCGCTGGATTGTTTTTGAGCGTTCCCTATTAAAAGATTTTACTTTTCAAAACATAATATATATGTCTAATTGTACTTTCATATCAGATAATCCTATTCTAAAATATTCCCAACAATTATTATATAATATTTTGTCCGATGGTCTAGATCCTTTTCAATGCTTTTGTGCTCTAATGTCTTGTACAATTATTTTATCAAATATAAACGTAAATCATTTTATTACAAACATTGGAAGGAGGAGGTAATAATTTTTATTCATCAATTATTTAGCATAACTCTGTTATTCCTTTTCCTGAGTTACAATTGCAATATCATTTACCTGACTCATTTCTTAATGAGTACCTTTTAATATCAGCTTTGCAGTCCTATTTAACGTCTCACAATTTCCCTTCAGCTTCTCCCTCACTTCTTCCACCCACACCGTTATATAGTGTTTCTCAGGAACATAGGCCTAAGGCTGCTTCTATTTATAAGCTGTTATCACCTGTTACTGAATGACCTAAATCCCATAAAGAATTACTCTGGGAAGCAGACTTATCATTATCGCTTTCTATCTCTCTTGGGAAAAATTATGGTCCAAGTTATTTAAAACTTCTATTGCCGCCCGTATTACTCAATCCCTATACTTTATTTATAGTAGAGCTGTCATTACTCCTACTTGTATATCCAAGTTTTCCCCTACTTCCTCGCCCCTTTGTTGGTCCTGTTCTGAGTCCACTGGGACTTTAATTCATCAACTTTATGATTGTTCTAATGTATTGAAGTTTTGGCAATCTATTTGGTCTAAATGTATGAAAATATTTCAATGTACTATTCCATTATCACTGCAAAATGTTTTTCTAGGTTCCTTCTCGCCTGCTTTGGATGTTTCTACTCCTATTTCTTTGTTGTTTGATCTATTTATTGCTTTAGCATTCAAAGTGATTTTGTCCTGCTGGAAAGATAACTCTAAATTATCATCGTTAACTTGGTGGAACTATATTTGTGATGAGTACAGAATTGCTAATGTCTCTTCTCTTACTCTTTCTCAAAAAATTAAACCTTCTTTGGCTACCCTTTACTTCTTATCTTTCTATATATGCACCTGCATCTTAATTTTTACCTTCTTTTTATTCTTTCTATTTTCATATATCCTTTATATATATATTTGTTTTCCTATTTCTCTTCTCTATCTCTTTCACTTTTCTTTTTTTCTTTCTTCTCCTTTTCTCTCTTTTTTTCTTTTCTTTCACAGTATTTGCTCATGTTGTTTCCCTTATATATTAATTGTTATATTTATTTACAATGTGTTTATTTGCTTGATAATGTCTTTTTTTTTCTGAAAACTTAATAAAAAATTATTTTAAAAAAGTGGTTGGCTGTCCTGTCCACTGAATTTTGAGTGCCTTTGACTTTAATGCACATGTAATGCAGCAAGTGAGATAAGTGCAACATTATCAATGGAGTACCTTGTTAGCTAAACTCTAAATAGGGACTTAAGTAACAAAATACAAACGTTATTCTGAGCGTACATTGAGAACCTTAACCAAACTGGAAACATTTTCCATGAGCACACCAGAAGGATCTGTATAAAAATAATACAATGAAAACCGGATTTACAATATTAACTATTTAAAATTAACTAATTAAATTAAAAGTAACTAATTAGTCACAATTGAGGGGCACGTATTCACACCAGAGCACACATTTACCATACTTTTCCACTTGGAGAGAGACAGAGAATATTTTTGGCCTATTTCCTGAAGAAGATGATAAAGACTTTTAGGTGACTATGGGGAAGGATGTATTCCATGCAAACATAGCTATTTTGTGAGCAATAAAATGTAATGGTGAACAGATACAAGAGACACAAGTTCTACACACACAAGTTTTACACGTACTACCAATAAATGTATGAGTCTATAGAAGCATATTGGTTGCCTTGCACATACAAGTGGTAAGCTGAAATTAAGAGAACTTTGTGTATCAAATCATACATGACCAAATTAATAAATACTATCAAAGCAAAAAATTAAAAGAAGGACTACTCATATGTAAAATCCAAACAGGAAAGTCCCATGGTCTAGAGTTTACAGTGATGCATGGATTAATCTATATTATATATGCACCAGACAGGGTTTCCGAAACCAAGTACCATACATCAGAGCTTGTCTGACATGAAAGACAGTATGCCAAAATTGTGGACAGGCGGGATATTTCACATAAATATACTAGACTAATAGAAGTCTATACAAAGTAGACAATGTTCAAGAGATAGAGCAGAATATGGGTAACTTAGTGCTGGCACTAAATAATGTAAGTTGAGCTAAGCAAAGCTATACATTCACTACACAGAATAGCCATATAGAGTATATGTGGAACTCCGGGGCAGAAATGTGGATAGAGTTAGGCTTTTTAAACAAAAACATATGGGTGCATTGTCATGAAAATAAATGAGCTAGAGCTTGCTACCAAATCATTCTGTGGACATGGTCCCAATACTTAAAAAAAATTTCACACCTGAAAGTGCATGCCTTTTGGCCTTGTATGTCCTCCCCAGTTTTCTATCACCTAATGCACCGTTTGTACATAAAAGAAGTAACAGCATTCCTAGACTAGTTCATTCTGTATGGATCTAATGTGGAGGGCAGGGAGTTTGGCAGGGATTTTGACATTATTTAAAAGAAAAAATGAGCATTCAACAAATCACAGGCAGAGTGTATAGGACATGTCATTACGAAAAATCCTATTTTGCCCAAATCAAATTTAATAAGTGCCATTAAGCAAGCAGAGCAGCCTAGTAATATAGGAAAAAGTTATACAGCTCCTTGGTGAATGTGAATTGTGTGCTAAATATATTTCAAGATTGTCATACAAGACAGAAATTCTCTAAGAGTTACTTAAAAAGGGTGAAGAGTAGATTTGGAAGGAAGAGAGGGAGAAATATAAATGGAATCAAACATTTTATTACGTTAGTCACCGCATTGTGCCGTTTTAACCCATCCTTTATATGCACTCTTAGAGTCGATGTTTGGGCATGTGGGATTGGTGATGCACTTTGACAAATCGAAGATGACTGTGAAAGAACCCTAACCTTTGCTTCACGAAAATGTTAGCTAAAGAGTACAATTTTAGAATGATGAAAAAACTGAAATTCATTAGTTTACTGAGCTCACTATAACTTGCGCTGTAACGTTTGACCTCATATATGACATCAGTCATGACAGGTTCAATGACATCACTGATGACAACTCAAAGTAAATAAATAAATGACTAAAACGAATTACATTGCGCGCGCTGCATCTTCAAGTGGCGATGCAGCGCGGGCAATGCAATTCGCTTTATTTATTTACTTAACTCCATTCGGCCGTATGCCGGAGTTTACTACCCCCCACCCTGCCCTGCACCACCGCCCCACAGCACTCCCTCAAGGAGGCGCCACTGCTCAAATCACATAATTCGGTTATACTTAGGGTGGCTGGGGTTGGCCACAGGGCCTCGTCTGTTTATAGGCCCTCTTACCCAAGCCCTCATGGGTGCCCAACCCTCCACCTCCACCAAAAGGTTCAATGTGTCAGGGTACCCTACCCTGTTTCTTAATACTTTTTTCCCCCCAATTTCAGGACCCAGGAACCCGATATCTTTGTCCTTTAATGGTGGCTGCTACGTTTCTCTTCATGTCGCGGCCAGCCAATCAGAGATCGAGTGAGAGGATTGGGGAAAAAACCCTCAGCCAATCAGATTGCTATGTTATTTGAATGTGCGTGCCATCTGGACTCCTCTAGGATTCCTTCGTACCCAACCGTCCAGATATCTATAAATTTGGAGCCTTCATTTTTCAAAAAGTACTGAAAGGCTTAATTCAAATCACAAAAGGCAGGTTTTCTGGGTAAAGATCTAGCGTTCAGCGAAATTTGGTGTAATTCCATTCAGTCGCTTTGGCTTATGCACTCTTAAAAGTGTCTAAGGAAATTCCTTGGGTAAATTGCATTTTCAGATGCCACCTTTTTCTTGGCTACCGCCGGCTGACTCACCCTGAAATCTTCCAGCATAGATCTCAGTTGAATGAACTTTTTAATGTGGAAACTTTAATGAAAATTTCTCAAAAACCTAAACCCTAAAATTACCCTTACCTCTGTTTACCTCTACTCACCCCATAACCCTAAAACCACCTTTTCCTTCCTTTACCTCTACATAACCCTAAAATCAACATTACCTCCCTTTATCTCAAACACACCTAAACCACTTTAAAACAAAATTAAAAAAGAAACCATTATTTAAAAGAAAAAATATTCTTACTTACATGGTAAAGCGTTGTGTGGTAAAGGTAGGAATACTTATCTGGGTGGTACTTACCTCCATGGTAAAGGCATACATGGTAAAGGCAGTTCCCTTTCTCAAAACTTGTAACCCAGAATTCATATTAATACAAGGACTTGAGAAACAGAAGGAAAAGAAGAAGGGACAGCAAGAAATAGGAACCATGAGAAGAAGTAAGAGAGGAGGAAAAGGCAGCGAGGGAAGAGGATGGAGTAGAAGTTGAGCGATATAGAGATCACGTAGACAAAAAGAGAGACAGAATGGGAGTAGGATGAAGTGAGAGAGGAGGCAGAGGAAGAGAGAAAGGGGAATGATAAGAGGTGATGAAGCAGAGTGATGAACGGAAATAGAGCAGAGGAGAGACAGTGAATAGGAGATATGGAAAAGATGAGGCATGCGGACTGACAAGGGGGTGCAGAAGAGAACAGGATGTGATGAAGTCTGAAATAGAGAAGGGGGGCGGAAGCAGTGAATTAAGGGAGACAGAGATGGAGTTAGAAAGAGAAGGGAACAAGAGGATTAGCAAAGTGGAGGAAAAGGACCAAGGGGGAGAGAACATTACCTGGGTGTCCTTACAGAATATTTTTATAGGTCTGTAGATCGGGAACATTAGCTTAAACATGGGCGAGCCTCCTATCTCCTCTCCTAATCTTATTGGCTTCAGCACCCTTTCTACATCTTTTCTGATTTCAATAGGTTCCAGGTTATAATGGCATCTGGGCTGCTTTCTAATAAGCTTGCTTGCACACCTTTCATATGCCATGGAAAGGCAAAGGGATGCGACGGAGGCCAGGGAAGATGGGAGAGCTATCACTTTCTATGGCCGACTTTCACCATGCTGGGGAATATGGTCTGCTCACGCCTGGCTCTGAAGACTTCCACCTGACTAAGACAGCTGGCATCCATGTCTCTCACAATCCCAATCTGCTTCTCGACCCTGGGCCCAGTGAAAACTACAAATGTAGTAAGAGAGTGACTGACTTGACCATGGAATTTAGTCTGCATCATCGTTTGTTTCAAGTATTGGATTAACCCAAAGTCAGGCACTGGCCGTTATATGTATGAGGCACATATTGATGGGAAATAGGACGTGAGATCTCTTCCTGTTATCGTTCGGCGTTATGGAAAGTATGGCTTTTTAAACTAGCACTGCAGGTAGGTGCTTGCCTTTAGCGTCCATCCTTCTAGTGTTGTGATATTGCTCCTTTGTGTGTTTTGGAGTAGATTCTGTACTAATTAATGTGCTTTCTCCTAGTGATCCTTGGGCCACTAGTTTGCGTTGTTTGTTTCTTGGTGAGCCTTCCTGAAGTTGGTGGGATGCCTTGGACCGCTACTCCCCTTTTGATATTTTTTTTTAAAGCATTTACTTCTCTTGATATTTTCATTGGAGTCCCTGAGTGAGATATGCTTTTAAGGTTAAAGTAACTCATGATTTTTTACTTTTGTTTTGGAAAGTTCTTATGTTGTAGATGGCATCCAGGTGAGATATTGGATTGAGGCAGCAAACCGGAATTGCCCATTCCTGGTTCCTGTGCACTTGTGAATGTAGGGAAAGAGCGTCAAGTTCTCCAGGTGAGGTATTATTTTGGGATAGTTACCAGGCGCTGTTATTTCAACTTTCTTGTGGGCTATTCTGGTTGGAACATAGTCATGGTAATTTGCATATGGCTGAGTTCAAACTGAGGTGGCATGATGTGCAAAATGACGATGGATTGGAATGCGGCCCCAAAATGTTTTTTTTAAGTTAACTAAAATATTAGTTGATAATTTAGTATGCAAATTATTTAATAGAATAATTGTTATGTTAATTATTTGTTTTTAAATTAATTGGTAAATGTCTGGGCAGGGTATTTAATTCAATATTTAAAATGTGTTTTATATATCTATACCTCTATATCTATATCTATATCTATATCTATATCTATATCTATATCTATATCTATATATATTATCTACTGGCGGTCGCCAGTAGATAGTTATAGTTAGGACCGTGTTTCCATAGGAAATCCGCAACATTCTATTTGGAATAACTTTGGCGCCGATTGACGAATCCTCGCGAAATTCTCAAAATAGGTGGGGCGCTCTGCTCCGCTCCGCTCCTACCCTGAAAGTCTCGGGGGGATTCGTCAAGCGGGGGCTGAGAAAAAGGGAGGGTCCCAAAACGCGTTTTCCCCATGCATTTTTCCATAGGACCTTTAGTCCGAGTTACAGCCCGAACGGCTGAACAGAATTACTTGAAATTTGGCAGAGAGGTAGCCCTCAGGTCAGGGATGTGCCTTTTGAAGGTCTCGTGTAAATCTGTTCAGTATTTCCTGAGAAAATAGCATTTAAATCAATATATATATCTATGGGCGCGCTCCGAGCGCGTACCGTAAGCTTACCGTACGCGCACGCTGCCGTGCGCGAGCGCGATTCTGATTGGTTGTTAGATCTCAGTAAACATTCGAATCGGTCGAAACCAGGAAGTGTCGGCCGCCATTTTGTCTCTCGCAGTCTGAGGGGGTGAAAAACAAAGGTGGATAACGTGAAAAGGGGGCAGGGTGGACAGTTCCTGACCCCCTAGCCTTTGTCAGGGGGTCCCAGAAGGACCCCCAAGGGCAAAAAATTAATTTAAATTTTTTTTTCAAAAAATCGCCGAATGCGCGCAGCGTACGCGCACGGCGTAAACGGAGAAATTCCGCGAGGGAAAATTCCGCGAACTTCGCGTAATTACGCGTACTGTACACGCACGGCAAAAAATTTTTGCAAAAAGGAAAGCTTAACAAAAAATAAAAAAAATTGTGAGGTAAGGTTGGCTCTTAAAAGAGCCATTGGGTTAATACAGGGATGGAGGAAAGAAAGAATGGGAATATTATGAGCGTCTACAAACGTGCTGGTCTATCTTATTGTTAATAAGGGAAACACTGGTCTCCCCAAAAACAATAAGACCACAACACCTTGTACACCTCATTGCAACCCTCCCAAATCGAGGGTTAACGTCCAGAGGAGCAGAAGAAGGTGATGCTCCCACCTCAGAGGAAGAGCTCAGCTGAGCTGCCGATGATGTACTCGGCTGAGCTTCTGAGGTTGGGCTCTGGTGACTTACTGAAGAGTTTTCTCCAGTATGTCGAGCAAAGGTCCTGGGATGTCTATCCCTAAGGTGTCTCATCATAGAGTGATTTCCAAAGGAAAACTTCTTCCTTGGATTTCCTCTAGATAAAACACGGTCACAAAGTGTGCAAGTGACCAATGGAGCATTGACCTTTTTCTCCCCCTCTGGAAAAGTAAAATACTCCCATACAAAATAATTCTTTTGTTTCCTCCTTCTCTGGATGATGGTGGTGCTGCTAGCCTCACTCTCAGAAGAGGTCTGCTGTTCTGCCATTGTATCTCAATGTCAATTCAGCTCCTTCTCCTAGGGGATCTCAAGCAGTAATGAGGGGAATGGGTGTGGTGTGGGAAGTTTCTGGAACTGAAAGTAGTTTCAACCAATGAAAAGTGTTCTTTGTGGATCACATGACCTACCGTGCGCGCTCCGTAAGCTTACGGTACGCGCTCGGAAACAAGTACGCATGCGCGAACGTGACACTTACGGAGCGCTTACGGAGCGCGTACGTAAGACGCACTCGCGCATGCGCATTACACGCCCCTGCGTAACCGCGACGTTGCTTCCGCGTGTGCTTTTAAGGTTAAAGTAACTCATGATTTTTTACTTTTGTTTTGGAAAGTTCTTATGTTGTAGATGGCATCCAGGTGAGATATTGGATTGAGGCAGCAAACCGGAATTGCCCATTCCTGGTTCCTGTGCACTTGTGAATGTAGGGAAAGAGCGTCAAGTTCTCCAGGTGAGGTATTATTTTGGGATAGTTACCAGGCGCTGTTATTTCAACTTTCTTGTGGTTGGGGACTTTGATCTTGTTTACCATGTTTCTTGGATGATAATTGTTTTCTGAGTAATTCTGGATGAGTCATTGAATGACTTCAGGGTAAGAGCCAATTGCCCAGTGTTACTAGTCGAAATCAGAGGAGTTCTTTCCCTTCAATTGTCAAACCTATGTATTTTCCTTCCTAGCAACAGGGGAGAGTGTTAATGCCATCTGATTCTATTGCGTCATCTCCTATTTAACTATTCTCATGGTAGGCTTTGTTAATGATTGTACTAAGCCATTAAATATTTCTAGTTCCTTTTTGGGCAGACTCTAAGAAATCATTTTCATTTTAGGATTAAACAACGACAAAGACGTCTAGAAAAGTCTACATAGAAGATGCCCTAACCAAGAGTGGTCTTTCCTCTTCTCCAATTGTCCATATATTCTAAGCCTGTGATATTTTAGTCTGGAATATACCTGGGTAAAATGGATACTTACACCTCTGTAAGCTGATCAATAGACTCAGGGTTTGTTGCTAAGGCGTGACATTGGTGCACAACATTGTTTCAACACATGGAGTGGAAACCCATTGGCCACTACACTAGAGACTACAGGCCTACTCAGGCAAAAGTCAGTCAAAGGGCTTCAGGGAGGCAAATAGTGCACCAAACTGCCTCCAACAGCACTGGATATTATTAAGAGGCCTCACAGAACCCGTGGTGGAACTATGAAGTATACAAAAATTGATGGATGGGATGCTTGAATTAATCTTAGTCACTGGTAATTACTTGGGGCCGCATTCCAATCCATCGTCATTTTGCACATCATGCCACCTCAGTTTGAACTCAGCCATATGCAAATTACCATGACTATGTTCCAACCAGAATAGCCCCATCTGAACTTCCAGGCCAGGTCCTGCCTGAACTGGAACACAAGCAACCCAAAACCAGTTTCACCCTTATTAGGGTTCATCAGTCGGGTATAGCTTGGTTCTAATGGCACAGTGTGCAAAGGACCCATGTTTGGGCATGCACGCCTCACTTAAGCCATTGCACTGAAATATACAAAAAAGTGTTGGATGGAATGATTGAATTAATCTCAGCCACTGGTAATTAGTTGGACCACATTCCAATCCATTGTTGTTTTGCACACCATGCCACCTCCGTTATGCAAATGAGTTTTGAGCCTGCTGAAATCTGAAAACAGTCCAGCCTGAACTGCCAGGCCAAGTCCTCCCTGAATTGGAAAACACCAGCAACCCAAGACCAGTTTCACCCTTAATGCAGCACACATAGAAAGTGGAAATTGCCTGAATCAGCCCTGCAACGCAGGCACCCTTGCATCATGGTGCAAGGATGCCTGCATTGGCGCATGGCAGCCTACTGTGCGCCAGCCCAAGGGAAAAGGACAGCAGTGCACTGTATTTCATAGATACACCACATTCCTGCCCTTTTGTTTTGATGTAGAGCAGCGCAGCAAGTCTCCTTGTGGTGCTGCCCTACGTCAAAACCTCATAAATGAGGGCCTCAGTCCCTATGTAGAGAGGGTACACAACTACTGGTTGCAAATGATCCAAGTTATGAAATTGCATCCATCATTTGACACCACGATTTATACAAAATAAGCTTGTTGACTTACATTTTTTAAACCTCGATCCATCTTTTCTCTCATATTTTTTTTACCTTTCATTTGCCATTTGTCAGCTATTAAAATAAATTATCGTACCATACCACAATATTGTATCCATCTTTGAAACTCAGACCTGCAGTGTAATTCCTAATTGGATTAGACACAACAGTGAAAGTATAAACCTGTGAAACTGTGTGAAATTTATCAGTACGGAATAAACATCATCCATCATATAACACCAGCTCAAAAGCACCATCCTTTTGCACACATCTTCTATCCGTTATCTGGGCTTGCTCCAGACCTTAGCCAGTCACCTTATCATGTTCTACCAGACCACTCTGCACCCTAGATCAGGGGTCCCCAACCTTTTCTGTAATAAGAGTGATTTATGTCAATAAAAATCATGCAAAGCTATTAACATGGCTCAGCAAGTTAAAAAATTCACGTTTGTCGCTGTTGTTGGTGGATGTTATGTGATAAAATTAAGGGTTTGTAGCACTTGTTATTTTCAATTAATAAAGACAGTAAAACCTGAACTATTGAGTGAAATATAGCAAAAAAAAATATTTATGTTAAAATGAGGAAGTCATTGAGTTAGTGAGTAAATGCATTTATAGGACACATGTTCAAATCGAAATAAATCAGCCATTAGCACTGTGGAGAGAAGCTAGCAGAAGGGGAGTGAGGTCCAATCTATGTGCCTAAAATGATGCAGAGTGGGCTTCACAGTAAAAGCAAAATGTGCAGAGAAAGGTGTCCGTAGAGGCGATGCACATCTTCCAATAAATAAAGCCCCACCTGACAGATGGGCCACCTCTACAAACCTCACTCCTTCCAGACAGCGGACAAGCATATTACTGTAAAGTAACTCTATAATTTCTAACACAGGACATTCGCATCACAGAAGTCACAACTACTGCCCTATTAGACCACTTAAGTATTCCTAAAGTGCTCAATTGTGGATTCTATTATTAAGAAGTTGTCAGAAGGGAAATAGATCTTTCTTTGTAATAACCACTGAAATTTGGAACCTTTTGCCCCTATTTCTGTTTCAGTTATCCGATCATAAAGCACTTAAAACAGAAGAAAGAGAAAAATTTGCATTTTATGAGGTGATTGAGCCTTTCTGCTACTTACCAGTTGTGGGGTTCCCCTTTTCTAGTAATAAGGCGGTGAATGATCTGAATATCATTGAAAACATTGTGTGCTATTGGAATATTGTGTCAAAAATATTGTTGTCAAAATTACCATAGGACAGAATGTAATAACATTTGGCTGTTGGGTATAGAGTGTTAAGAGGGAATATACATTACTATTTATTATTTTTAAATAATATGTAATGTTAAATAATTTATTGGAAATTAATTATGCAGATTATTTAACTAATTAGTTGTTCTTTATAATTATTTTAGGATAGCTTGCAATTTTTAAAGTGTAATTTTTTTTTAAACATTATGAGTATTTTCAATTTAAGAGCTAGGTTTGGGGTTTTAGATGTTTAGGTTGTGAGGGTATTTTATGTATAAATTATTGTTTCATATTTTTAATAGATTTGTTTATGTTAATTAAATGATTATTTATTTGAGTCATTATTATTTTATTATAGTTTGTGATTTTTAATTTGTAATTTAAATTTTCTGAAATGTAATTAGTAATTTTCAATTTAGTAGAAGGTTATCAGATATGTAGATTAGGATGGGAAATTATTGATGATATAAATTATTGTTTTGTATTCAAAATGTTTTTTTTAAGTTAACTAAAATATTAGTTGATAATTTAGTATGCAAATTATTTAATAGAATAATTGTTATGTTAATTATTTGTTTTTAAATTAATTGTTAAATGTCTGGGCAGGGTATTTAATTCAATATTTAAAATGTGTTTTATATATCTATACCTCTATATCTATATCTATATCTATATCTATATCTATATCTATATATATTATCTACTGGAGGTCGCCAGTAGATAGTTATAGTTAGGACCGTGTTTCCATAGGAAATCCGCAACATTCTATTTGGAATAACTTTGGCGCCGATTGACGAATCCTCGCGAAATTCTCAAAATAGGTGGGGCGCTCTGCTCCGCTCCGCTCCTACCCTGAAAGTCTCGGGGGGATTCGTCAAGCGGGGGCTGAGAAAAAGGGAGGGTCCCAAAACGCGTTTTCCCCATGCATTTTTCCATAGGACCTTTAGTCCGAGTTACAGCCCGAACGGCTGAACAGAATTACTTGAAATTTGGCAGAGAGGTAGCCCTCAGGTCAGGGATGTGCCTTTTGAAGGTCTCGTGTAAATCTGTTCAGTATTTCCTGAGAAAATAGCATTTAAATCAATATATATATCTATGGGCGCGCTCCGAGCGCGTACCGTAAGCTTACCGTACGCGCACGCTGCCGTGCGCGAGCGCGATTCTGATTGGTTGTTAGATCTCAGTAAACATTCGAATCGGTCGAAACCAGGAAGTGTCGGCTGCCATTTTGTCTCTCGCAGTCTGAGGGGGTGAAAAACAAAGGTGGATAACGTGAAAAGGGGGCAGGGTGGACAGTTCCTGACCCCCTAGCCTTTGTCAGGGGGTCCCAGAAGGACCCCCAAGGGCAAAAAATTAATTTAAATTTTTTTTTCAAAAAATCGCCGAATGCGCGCAGCGTACGCGCACGGCGTAAACGGAGAAATTCCGCGAGGGAAAATTCCGCGAACTTCGCGTAATTACGCGTACCGTACGCGCACGGCAAAAAAATTTTCGCAAAAAGGAAAGCTTAAAAAAAAATAAAAAAAATTGTGAGGTAAGGTTGGCTCTTAAAAGAGCCATTGGGTTAATACAGGGATGGAGGAAAGAAAGAATGGGAATATTATGAGCGTCTACAAACGTGCTGGTCTATCTTATTGTTAATAAGGGAAACACTGGTCTCCCCAAAAACAATAAGACCACAACACCTTGTACACCTCATTGCAACCCTCCCAAATCGAGGGTTAACGTCCAGAGGAGCAGAAGAAGGTGATGCTCCCACCTCAGAGGAAGAGCTCAGCTGAGCTGCCGATGATGTACTCGGCTGAGCTTCTGAGGTTGGGCTCTGGTGACTTACTGAAGAGTTTTCTCCAGTATGTCGAGCAAAGGTCCTGGGATGTCTATCCCTAAGGTGTCTCATCATAGAGTGATTTCCAAAGGAAAACTTCTTCCTTGGATTTCCTCTAGATAAAACACGGTCACAAAGTGTGCAAGTGACCAATGGAGCATTGACCTTTTTCTCCCCCTCTGGAAAAGTAAAATACTCCCATACAAAATAATTCTTTTGTTTCCTCCTTCTCTGGATGATGGTGGTGCTGCTAGCCTCACTCTCAGAAGAGGTCTGCTGTTCTGCCATTGTATCTCAATGTCAATTCAGCTCCTTCTCCTAGGGGATCTCAAGCAGTAATGAGGGGAATGGGTGTGGTGTGGGAAGTTTCTGGAACTGAAAGTAGTTTCAACCAATGAAAAGTGTTCTTTGTGGATCACATGACCTACCGTGCGCGCTCCGTAAGCTTACGGTACGCGCTCGGAAACAAGTACGCATGCGCGAACGTGACGCTTACGGAGCGCTTACGGAGCGCGTACGTAAGACGCACTCGCGCATGCGCATTACACGCCCCTGCGTAACCGCGACGTTGCTTCCGCGTGTACGCGTACGTCATGTCAAGAATTCCTGTCATACGAGGGGAGGAAAACGGTAACCAGCGAAAACGGACTACATCTCCCAGGATGCTTAGCGGTTGAGAGGTTATGTAAACAGGAGAGCTGTTACATAACTCAAGGGAAACACGCCCTTATGTAAACAGGAGAGCTGTTACATAACTCAAGGAAAACACGCCCTTATGTAAATAGGAGAGCTGTTACATAACTCAAGGAAAACACGCCCTATAAAGGGAGGAACCGGGAGGTACAGCGCTGTCGGATATTGTGTTTACACCGACGTACCTGCTTCGTGAAGAGCAGTGTTCCGGAGTGGTGCTCCAGTAAGGCAAGAACGGAGGTAGGTCGAGTCGTTACTCCCTGGGCCGTGTCTTGCCCCATCGTCACCTGTGAAGGACCCGGAAGCTCTACCGGTCAACCATTGAGCTTCGCTTTTTGACTCGGCTGAGTCCAAGCGCAGTGGCGCTTTTGCTGGTTGGAGTCGTAACTCCCAGCCCGACCAGCGACACAGGGACTGCCAGCTGTAACGCACACCAGGAGGTGTTTGCCGCGTTACAGACTCGGAAGTCCACAGGATCGATCGAGCGGCTGCTCTCGGTTCAGTCTTCTTGCTTTTGATTGGGGTATCGGTGACGCATCACCAGGAGGTGACTCCGTGTCCCGGTGCAGTCTGAGGAAGAGGTTGAGCGGCTGCTCCCTTCAGGTAGAGACCCCGGCTGGGTGTTTCCCTGACTCCTCGATTCTCCCCAACACTCTTCGTGCCCCTCACAGCCTACCGATTGGCATTGTCGGCCATTTCATTTCTGCCCTCTGTTGGCATACGCCGGGATCGGCGTATATGCAGAGGACGGTTAGGACCATCCGTGCTGTGGGCTGGTAACGTACTTAGCCTGGAGGATTCCAGTGACTATAACTTTTGTTTATTCCTTGTATTATATTTGCCTTCATTAAATAACTAACCCTTCACAAGTGGTTGCGTCCTCATTGTCGTGTCTGTTAAACGATCCTGAGACGTTCAGGGCGTTACACGTCACGTACGTATCATGTAAGCGCGCTGTACTTATGACATGCGGAGCGCGTAGCGTCAGCTTACCGTATGCGCATCGTATCACGTAAGCGCACCGTACTTATGACGTACGGAGCGCGTAGCGTCAGCTTACCGTACGCGCACGGAAAAAAATGCATAAAAAAAAAAATTAACCATTCCATAATGCAGGATATAGTACATATATTATTTTATACATAGGTTTACCAAAAATCTCAAAAAAAATTTGCATTTAAAAAACCGTACAAATTCACTGAAAAAACCATAGGTTTCACACAGGTTATAGTTAGGAATTAGCATTTAAAAAACCTTGCAAATTCACTGAAAAAAACATAGGTTTCACACATGTTATAGTTAGCTGGACATTTCACTCATAAAAAACCAATGAAATTCCCCCGTTATAGTTAGTGCAGGCAACTATAACTCACGCGACCGCAATCCTCTGCTGATGACGCCACTCTATCACAAGGATGATGTCATCAGTGATGTCATGAGTGATGCCACTGACCATGTCATGAGTGATGTAATATGTGACGTCATGAGCAGTGGATTGCGGGCGCGCGAGTTATAGTTATCTGAACTAACTATAACGGGGGAATTTCATTGGTTTTTTACGAGTGAAATGTCCACCTAACTATAACATGTGTGAAACCTTTGGTTTTTTAAGTGAATTTGCAAGGTTTTTTAAATGCTAATTCCTAACTATAACGTGTGTGAAACCTATGGTTTTTTAAGTGAATATATATATATATATATATATTTCAAAATGATCTCCTCCTCTGACACTGACATCAGACAAGGGGACACAGCAGGGTCTCCAGGACACCATTTTATTATCATAATGGCATGCTGCGTTTTGGCAGTAAGCCTTTTTCGAATACTTCTGACACCTGAGGTTTCTTTTCCCTGTTGCTTTTAAACGTGCCCCTTCATTTCAATTGGTGGGAGCACAGCTGACCCAAGTTCGTTTAAAGAGTAATCATGCAGCCCTCATCACGGCCTGCAAATCCCCATGGTGCATCTTTTTTGTAACCAGGATAATGTCTCTATATATAATATTTATTTTTCAATAACCAATTAAATATTAATATATTTTATTCATACTTTTTGTTCACTTTGTTGTTTGATGGTGTTTTTTGGGTAGTAAGTATGGATGTATATTTTTTTAAAATTGGTTTATATTTGTAAGTTATTTTTGTGTAATGAAATTAGTTATTTGCCATTATATTTAATTTTAGTTCTTTATAATACAAATACATTTTAATTTAAATATGTTTAAATTTTTTTATTTTGATATGTTTTTAATAAATAAAAAAAAAGAAAAATTGTAATTGGAAAGGTATATCTAACCCCTCCAAATTAATACACTTTCCTTCCAGTTACTTAGATTCGATTGGGAATAGTAAATCTAACCCCTCAAAAGTCAACACTCTCCCTAATGTTGTTTAGGCTGTAGTCGTTATAGTAAGTCTAACCCCTCATATGTCCAATACTTTCCATCTGGTGGTGTTCTCTTCATTCACCAAATTCTAATAAAAAACAGCTGTTTGAGGTATTCTCAGCATCAGCTTCTTGTGGGCAAAAATTATTTTTAAATTGTAGGTTTAATTATTGTAACTTGTACATTTACCACAAATCTGCCAGAAGCCACAAGGAGAGCTTCGTGGGATATACCTTGTCAACTTTATTATCAGGAATCAGTGTGTTATTCTTGGAGGATTGTGAATTTGTGTATTTTTAATTCAGACTAAGGAGTGTTAGGGTTGCAGTTTTGTAACATGGTTGAAGACCATCATATATGTGGCATGTTCTATAATATTGTTTGGACAGGGAACAGTTTTTGCAAAATTAGATGGCCTTTTTAGGTTTTGCCCGCGACAGGACATGCGCTGTTTGATGTGAGGACTATTATTTTACAGAAGCTTAAAACCTGCTCATTGCTTACCACTGGTTAGATTAATTCTCAATCTAATTTTCTTTCTTCTCATTCGTTAGCTCTGTGGGCTTTCCTTCCTATTCTTGTGTTTGTCCTGCCCCGGAGTCTAGACGCATTACTGTGGGCCTGATTATGAATACGGCAGTCCTTTGGACCGCCGTTTTCATGGTGGAGGTGTGGTGGCGGTCAGGGACCGCTGCACCTGCAATCCAACCACCAAAATTACAGATCGGAGGTCGGACCACCATAGGACCGCTGCAACTGCCAGGGATCTGTGATCTCTGGCGGTTGCGGAGTGGTCAGGAGAAGCAATATGCTTCTCCTGACCTGACCAAGCAAGCAAATATTACGACTTTCCCCACTGCCAGCCTTTTCATGGCTGTGTGCCCGTCATGAAAAGGGTGGTGGTGGAGAAGGAAGAGGGTACTACAGAACCCCTTGTTGTCCCTGTGTATGCCTCCCATATGCATGCACCCCCCAGTACCTGCATGGCATGGACTGCACAGTCCTTGATGTGCAGGTACAGGCTGTGGTGCTCCCATTGCTGTGCCTTTTGAAAGGCACCGCTGCACCGCCTGCCCGCCAGACTACAATACAGCTCGTAATCTGGTGGGCATCCAGCTGATGACTTTGGCTGTCTGGGAGCAGGGTGTTGGCATGAGTGCCCGCTCCCAGACCACCAAAGTCCTAATCAGGCCCTATGTGCTTCACCTGCTCGCTTTATTTAGGTGCTGTTTTTTTCTTTTTCTTTAAGTACTCTGCTAGAGTGCATGTGTTCTCCTGCTGTCTCTCTTGTGCGCGTCTCTCCCCCCTCCATCATGTACCATTTTCCTCCCTCGCGTGTATTTCGCCCCTACTCATCTGCTTTGCCTTCACGCCCATGTGCTTTCTTCTGACCATCTCACGTTGCTCTCTTTTGTCCGTTTAATCCCGCCACCCATGGCCCATTGTAGCTTCCCCTGCCGCACCCCTGTGTGGCTTCTTCCTCCACTTGCACTCCATATGTTGCTTCCGCCCCCAAATTGCTTCCCCCTACCCGCTTTAAAAAAACAAGCATTTACAATGAAATAGGTCTCGCATTACTGAAAATTTGAGCTATTGGCATTGCTAATAATAATGCAACGCCAATAGCTCAAACTTTCAGTAATGCAAGAGCATTGCATTGCAAATCAATTGTGGCACTCGCGCTTTAGCTTTAAACATCTTAAGCTAAGCTTAAGATGCTTAAAGCTAAAGCACGTGTGCTGCGATTGTTACAAAAGTAAAGAAATAGAAAAAATGGCGGCTGCACGCTTTTTTTCTATTTATTTACTTTTGTTACCTGTGCTTTAAACATCTTAAGCTAAAGCGCGGGTGGCACCATTGCTTCAAAAGTAAAGAAATAGAAAAAAAGCGTTTTTTTATTTCTTTACTTTTGAAGCATCCTGGCACCCGCGCTTTAGCTTAAGATGTGTAATGCTAAAGCGCGGGTGCTGCTATTGTAACCAAAGAAAATAATCAGAAAAAAAGGCATGCAATCGCAACTAACAAAAGAAAGGTGCGGCTGCCATTATTCCAGCTGAGGCGTGCCGCGCTGATTACATTTTTTTAAAAAGCGTTGTGGGAGAGCATGTCCTGCCTGCAACAGCAGGCAGGAGAAAGCTATTTAAGAAAACAGTGCTACGAGGAAGTAATTAAAACCTACAGAGTAACAACACATGTAACATGGGGTGTCCTTATTGGAGGTCAAAGAAGAGAAAAGGCGGTACTAGGGAGGGACTACTAAGCCTTTTGACTATTGAAAAGCCACCGTTTACAAAGGACAGGAATAGGAGCCAATTAAAAAGATGGGCGGAAAGTGGTCAGAGCTTCATGCCCATATCCTGAATACAAATGCAAAAGGAACAAATGATGGACGGAATGCTGAACAATGCAAACATTCACCCACAGTCACAAGGACCTGGGTTTAATCTATGTTTAATGTTTTTTCTCATCACACCACCCCAGTTTGGACCCAGCCATATGCAAATCAGTCTTCAATTCTGGTATCCTTGTACAGCGTGACCATTAATGTAATCTTGTTTGATGTGATATCTATTACAATACTGTACCATACGTGTTCAATGGACATTTCCTGTCAACTCATTTGTCAGGTACATTTGATACACGGGCTGTGAATAGAGAAAAAACTATGTTCACAGTAATAAATGTAGTCTGCAGTGCGTGACTGAATAAGTCTGGAGTTACCTTGTATTACTTTAATTTTGCAGCCTTATAAGCCCCTTGGATGGACCATCTGTATACTCCATGACTACAAGTCACTTGCCACCTGTTGTTTATGGCTGAAACTTGACAGACGAGTGGTTTATAAAATGATATAGTAAATTCATGAGCATATAGGTCATTTGTTCAAAGCTTAATTTATGCAGTGGGTTTCCAGTGGCACCGGCACTTAATTGTCAGCACCGGCTCTAGTGACAGTCCACCACATGGTGCATTGTCTTTTTCATTTTGAAGTGAGCACAACAACTGTGTTTATTAAGTCAATATACATTGAAAATCAATAATACCAGCCTCTCATGCCATTATAGCTTTGTATAGCCTGAAATAATCTGAATTGTCACACTTGTAGGAGTGCGATGGCTAGGTATTTTGTTGGTACTGCCATTGGCACTATAGGTGGTGCAGGCTGCAGGAGCCTTTCGAGAAAGGCCCTGGCACTTTTTTTTTTTTTTTTTTTACAAATGAAGCACTTCATTCGTTGTACAAATCCTTGTGTAATCTAATGCAAACATGTTTACAGACTAGGCGCGGGGTTAGTAGCTAACACCACATAATTGTATCAAACAGCATACCGAAGCCAGTGAGTAAGGGTCGGGTCTACCGTGGAATGAGTTGAACAGGCTGGCAAACACACTGTTTCCTCTATTGTGGTTCAGTGGGCTTACTTAAGAGGAGGTTTGAAGAAAGAGCAAAAAACAACAATTTGTGCTGCCGTCTTCATTTTTCTCTGTTATACATTATACAGTGGAAACATAAGTAGACCGCAAAGTGTCTGTTTCTTTTTTGGCTTCTCACTAATCAGAAGTAAAACACCAGAAAACACCGCGGACTGGAGAAAGCAGGAAGGTTTGGTTGCATAATCATGACTGTTAGTCTTCCCAGGTAACACTGCCAACAGAAATGTTTACCACGAATTCAGTATGTATCACATGCTCATCTTAATGCCACCCACGAAGGCCCAGACTGTGAATATAGCCTAACATGTCCAAGGTGGGAAAACTGAATACCATAAATTGGGTAATAGTAACAACAGTTTTTTACAGCGCTTATAAATGGCTAAAGAGGAATAAATAGCGCTATATGAAAGACAAATGATTATTGCTATCATCATTATAATATCAGTAACAGGGTGCATACCATCAGCATAGCATGTAAACACGTAGGGGCCTGATGTACGGCGATAGCATTTTGCGACTTGCAAATTGCGCCAAATTGCGAGTCGCAAAATACAATGTAGAACAGTGCCTGAGACACTGTTTGCGATTCCCCATGGGGTCGCAAATTGCATGCTTCATGAATATTAATAAGGCTGTCGCAATTTGCGACCCCATGAGGAATGGTGGCCTGCTGGAGTCAGCAGACCACCATGTCGGGGCTGCTTTTACATAAAGCATTTTTTTTTAAATGCAGTCCGTTTACCTTAAAGGAAAACGGGATGCATTAAAAAATAAAAATGAAACTTTTCCGTTTCATTTTTTAAGGGCAGGCAGTGGTCCCTCAGGCCACTGCCTGCCCTTAAAAATAGTTTGTGCATGCATTCCCAAAGGGGAAGGGATCCCCTGGGGACCCCTTCCCATTTGCGAGTGCTTTACAACTCTTATGAGAAGGGTGGTAATCTGCAAGTGTTTTGCGACTGCAATTGCGGTTGCAAAATAGTCATACATAGCTTTTGGAGTCCCAATTAGGAAGGGGCGCCTTCTTAATAGTGAGACGCTAACCCTATTTTGCGAGTTGCAAAATTGTTTGCGACTCACAATATAGGGTTGGTACATGGGCCACCCATTTTTTGCTGTCGCAAATGGGCCTAAAACCCGTTTGCGACCGCAACAAAAATGTCGTCCATCTGGACCATAGTGCTAGTTGCAGCCAGTTATGGAACATACCTGAAAGTGGCCCACTCCTCACTTCCGATTAGCCTCCTGTTCAGCTACCTTAATGCTTGCTACATCCCCAGGGCTACATGATGTGGACAAGGTGAGTCTGTGGGTGTTACAAACATTCTTAATACATATATACAACCTATACTCTGGTTTCTCTTCAAACTGAATAATACATATATACAACTTAGTGGCGGCTGGAATCTACTTGGGGAGTCGGGCACGCATGGATAATATTTAATTTCAAAAATAGATAAAAATTACCTGACGTGATGTCCTCGCTCCGAACCTCTTCTCAACTCGGAACTGGAACCGGAGGCTAGAACTCCCTTGTCCAATCCTGGTGCTGCTCACATGCAGCGTGTGAGCAGCGCGAGAATTGGTGAGACAGCCCTCACTCTGCACTCACTCCACAGCACCCTGGAGTCCTGCACTGTCTCTCAACCCCAGCTGTCATAAAGTCGAGAGGCCTAAAGTGCACGTGTGGCTGGCCATCGCAAGACGGACGGCCAAAAAGACATGCACACTTTAAACAGTGCCATATCAGCCCACACTCCCCCATGCTGAGTGACATGCCATGGCACTCAGCAGTGGCCTGCTCCAGTCCTGACGCTCGGCTTGGGATGGGGGTATGAAAAATAAAATGATAATTAATTACCATTATAATTTTCATCTTTGGGGGGAGGGAGTTTTGAGTGGGACTACGCTTCTTCACTCTAACGGAGGAGCCGGCCCTGATACTGCTAATGGAAAGAACTGCACAGCTTTTTCACAGACTGTGCTTGTGTTTTTCGAACACTCTGCTAATTGGTCATACCTTTTTATCATGATTATGATGAAACATACTTATCAACTTTGGACTCATGAAGTAGTTGTTATGTTTCAGAACCTGTGACCTACAGGCTTCAGACAGTTGTGGTGTGAACACATTAATAAATTGAGCATTTTTACCTTATTTTAGTTTTACACAACTCACACTTTTATCCTCTTTTTCTCATGTTACCGTTTTCCTAATTTATTCTTTCACTCTTCGCCATACAAATACATTTGTCTTACTCTTTCTTTCTGTCTAGCATCATATTTGTTATTGTTAACTTTCTCTTTTGCTGTGTTTCAGCCTGCTTTTTTAAAAACTCTTTGTCCATTCATTCGTCACTTATTTTAATTTAGCTTTTCTAAACCTTTTTCTCAGTTTTTCAGTTTTCCTTATTTTTTTCTGTGCATTCCCATCTTTAAATCCATGTTTATTTCGTAAAGATAGACCAATTTTAGCTTATCTTTTCTTTTATTCTCATGAATTTAATATTTTAGGTCGAAAGTAACAAATCCTTTCTTTTCATTACTTGTGTCATATTACTATTTTAAGAGTGGGAGAAGAATTTATTGTGTATGATTAATTAAAACCATTACACTTTTGACTTAAAATCATCTGTTTGACAGACATTCCTATTTACAGAAAGAAAAAAATCATTTAATCTTGTTACATAAAAACTTGAACATGGTGTGTTGAATGCCAAGTCAGCACAAGTAAGTTACAAGTTGTAAAAAAGTCAACTGGCTGCTTGCCATTGATTGTGTGGAAACTCTTAGTGCGTACTAATTATTGCCCTGTTCTTTGCACTAGTCCTAAAAATTGACAGAATCTACATCTAAAACCCAAGAAAAATGTGGACTATGTACAGGTTGATACTGGATAATAATCATCCTCAATTTCAATGTTTAAGATTTGTGCTCAAAAATACAAATATGCATATCACTTTGAATATGGTACTATCTAAAAAATGGGCTTAGTACTAAAGGCATTAAAACGTGCATAGCATTCTTATTAATACCAGCTAAGCGTTGGGCTTCTATGCTAGGCTTTTTTTTAGCCGCCATCAAGGTAAAGATTGTGCAAAATATGCAGATTTAACATGGCGGTCATATGATAAAAGAACTAAGGTAAGCACTATTTATTTGATTTTTGTAGTAACGTGCTGACACGTTGCAAGAATTTCTAAACAAAATGGTCGCACACTGCTCCACCCACTAGCGTGTTACCCCGAAGAACTGTGGTCCCTGTAGTCAGCGTCGGCGGGTACGCCTATGGTCAGTGGTGCGTGCAAGTCAGAGTAGCGTTAGCCATCCCTGGACACGTGTTTCGCGGTAGTTGCCGCTCGTCAGCAGGGAGTAGGAAGAGTGTGGGGTTGCATGTGTAGGCTGCTAAAATCATATCAGGTCTGGTACCTCTCGTAGCAACGCAGGTGCGTAACCTACAGCCCGTCGGCTGTCGGGGCTCAGGGAGCCACTAAATAACTAAACAAAATGGTCGCACACTGCTCCACCCACTAGCGTGTTACCCCGAAGAACTGTGGTCCCTGTAGTCAGCGTCGGCGGGTACGCCTATGCTCAGTGGTGCGTGCAAGTCAGAGTAGCGTTAGCCATCCCTGGACACGTGTTTCGCGGTAGTTGCCGCTCGTCAGCAGGGAGTAGGAAGAGTGTGGGGTTGCATGTGTAGGCTGCTAAAATCATATCAGGTCTGGTACCTCTCGTAGCAACGCAGGTGCGTAACCTACAGCCCGTCGGCTGTCGGGGCTCAGGGAGCCACTAAATAACTAAACAAAATGGTCGCACACTGCTCCACCCACTAGCGTGTTACCCCGAAGAACTGTGGTCCCTGTAGTCAGCGTCGGCGGGTACGCCTATGCTCAGTGGTGCGTGCAAGTCAGAGTAGCGTTAGCCATCCCTGGACACGTGTTTCGCGGTAGTTGCCGCTCGTCAGCAGGGAGTAGGAAGAGTGTGGGGTTGCATGTGTAGGCTGCTAAAATCATATCAGGTCTGGTACCTCTCGTAGCAACGCAGGTGCGTAACCTACAGCCCGTCGGCTGTCGGGGCTCAGGGAGCCACTAAATAACTAAACAAAATGGTCGCACACTGCTCCACCCACTAGCGTGTTACCCCGAAGAACTGTGGTCCCTGTAGTCAGCGTCGGCGGGTACGCCTATGCTCAGTGGTGCGTGCAAGTCAGAGTAGCGTTAGCCATCCCTGGACACGTGTTTCGCGGTAGTTGCCGCTCGTCAGCAGGGAGTAGGAAGAGTGTGGGGTTGCATGTGTAGGCTGCTAAAATCATATCAGGTCTGGTACCTCTCGTAGCAACGCAGGTGCGTAACCTACAGCCCGTCGGCTGTCGGGGCTCAGGGAGCCACTAAATAACTAAACAAAATGGTCGCACACTGCTCCACCCACTAGCGTGTTACCCCGAAGAACTGTGGTCCCTGTAGTCAGCGTCGGCGGGTACGCCTATGCTCAGTGGTGCGTGCAAGTCAGAGTAGCGTTAGCCATCCCTGGACACGTGTTTCGCGGTAGTTGCCGCTCGTCAGCAGGGAGTAGGAAGAGTGTGGGGTTGCATGTGTAGGCTGCTAAAATCATATCAGGTCTGGTACCTCTCGTAGCAACGCAGGTGCGTAACCTACAGCCCGTCGGCTGTCGGGGCTCAGGGAGCCACTAAATAACTAAACAAAATGGTCGCACACTGCTCCACCCACTAGCGTGTTACCCCGAAGAACTGTGGTCCCTGTAGTCAGAGTCGGCGGGTACGCCTATGCTCAGTGGTGCGTGCAAGTCAGAGTAGCGTTAGCCATCCCTGGACACGTGTTTCGCGGTAGTTGCCGCTCGTCAGCAGGGAGTAGGAAGAGTGTGGGGTTGCATGTGTAGGCTGCTAAAATCATATCAGGTCTGGTACCTCTCGTAGCAACGCAGGTGCGTAACCTACAGCCCGTCGGCTGTCGGGGCTCAGGGAGCCACTAAATAACTAAACAAAATGGTCGCACACTGCTCCACCCACTAGCGTGTTACCCCGAAGAACTGTGGTCCCTGTAGTCAGCGTCGGCGGGTACGCCTATGCTCAGTGGTGCGTGCAAGTCAGAGTAGCGTTAGCCATCCCTGGACACGTGTTTCGCGGTAGTTGCCGCTCGTCAGCAGGGAGTAGGAAGAGTGTGGGGTTGCATGTGTAGGCTGCTAAAATCATATCAGGTCTGGTACCTCTCGTAGCAACGCAGGTGCGTAACCTACAGCCCGTCGGCTGTCGGGGCTCAGGGAGCCACTAAATAACTAAACAAAATGGTCGCACACTGCTCCACCCACTAGCGTGTTACCCCGAAGAACTGTGGTCCCTGTAGTCAGCGTCGGCGGGTACGCCTATGCTCAGTGGTGCGTGCAAGTCAGAGTAGCGTTAGCCATCCCTGGACACGTGTTTCGCGGTAGTTGCCGCTCGTCAGCAGGGAGTAGGAAGAGTGTGGGGTTGCATGTGTAGGCTGCTAAAATCATATCAGGTCTGGTACCTCTCGTAGCAACGCAGGTGCGTAACCTACAGCCCGTCGGCTGTCGGGGCTCAGGGAGCCACTAAATAACTAAACAAAATGGTCGCACACTGCTCCACCCACTAGCGTGTTACCCCGAAGAACTGTGGTCCCTGTAGTCAGCGTCGGCGGGTACGTTGCAAGAATTTGGCTGCCCTGCATGAAGTCTGTAATGACTGGCTGTTTAGCAATGCCATAACGGCAGGTCGGCATTATCTAACATGAAGAGAAAAGAAAGCACAGAGTAGAAAATTCTGTCTCAAATTGTTCACAGCTGGGCAGATACACAGAAGAGGAATAAGTGACTCTTCCGCCTGTTCACAAAGTCTGCACTGGGCGGTTGGCCATGTTTGTTTCCATATTGGGACCTGATCTCTTGAACAATAGGCTTCCAATCGAATCAGAAGTAGAAGATGCTGAGCAGATGGAGTATTTACTTTGAGATTTCCAGGTCTGAGTAAAAACGAATTTTCTGTAAGTTGCTCTTTCATTCCAGAAGTAGGTGTGAAGTAGGCCCTTATTTAGAGCTTTGTGGACAGATACTCCACCAAGAAACTGGTGAATGTTTCGTTCAACTTATTAACAAGTGCATTATTGTTAATGACACTCTAAATATGGTGGACAGGTTATCTGATATGTATTGATGAAGTATTTCATCCACCAACCTTTAAATGAGGCCCTTAATTGTACATCTCCATGAGTAAGAAATGCTTAACTCAGCTTTCCCACTGAAAACCAACCCTTTTTTTGCAATTTGGTTAGCTGTGGATTTTGGGCCCTAACTCAGCCGGCACCTAGAGAACCCTACCAAACCTGTGCATTTCTGAAAACTAGGCACCTGACAGAGTTCAGGGGTGCATGATGTGCGTGGGTTTCACCAGTGTTTCTTGATATCTAATTATTTCTATTGGGTTTTACAATAAATCGTTAACTGTTTTACACTGTTACCCTGTTCAAAATAAAGCGTCACTACACAACGAACATGTAATAATCTTTGTCATATAAATACATCACAAGTATACTACAGATTCCTGTGGGCTCCGGGGAAACCACGTAGAGCGGCATGATTCATGACTCTACACCGAGATAGAGGGGGATGGTCAGTTCATGATTTTGCCGTATATTATTATGCTTGTATCTTAGCTAATATACAACTTTTGTTAACTGGAGCAGAAGTGGATAATCCCACTGAGGCCCCATCAACATATCAAATGGCGCTCGGGACTGAGGCCAAAAATTGTCTGTTCAAAAGAATTGACTGCAGTTATTACAAGAGAACACGATTTAAAATCTTGGGGCAGTCTATGAGGTCTGGAAGATAGTCTGAAAGAATTAGCAGATTGAGGGGCTCTCATTTTATACACCTTTGTCGGCTGGAGGGATTCTCCCATCGATATTTCATGATTATGTGGCTGGGAAATGGAGACTCTCCGTTATCACACAATTGGGACATTTTACGGAGGCCGGGGGTTGTATTTTTCCTTCTCTGATCTGGTGGATAAGAATCAGCTTCCCAAAGGGAAATTTTTAAAATACCTTCAGATACGTGATTTCCTAAATAAACATGTCACGGCGTTAAAACCACATAAGATAGTTGAAGCAATCAGATGTCAGGAAAGAATTGGGGTTCTCTATAAAGTATTAGAAGTCTATAAAACTGATGACCTTGAGAAACACAATCTTAAGTGGGGGAATTCCTTAGGAGTGCAAGCTGTGTTCTTAAAGGACTCGATCGACCTGGCAGGAAAAATCTTTATGGCTGCGAACTTAAAAACACAGCACTATAAAACGATATTCAATTTATACCACACTCCTGCAAAGATGAAGAAATGGGGGGGTCTGTATGATGGGAAATGTTTCCACTGTGACGCAGATGATGCTGATATTTTACATGTTGTGTATTCATGCATTAACTTGGCTCTGTATATACAACATATTGAGAGGTTTTTATCAGAGGTTACTGGAGTGGTTATAGAGATCTCGGCCCCTGTCATGTTATTGGGTACTGGGGAGGATTTGTGTCAAGGGACATCGATACATAAATATAGGTATCTTATTTTTGTTGCTATTGGGGTAGCACGGTTATGTATTACATCCACATGGCTTAACCCTGAGGCACCTTCCTTGTGCGTGCTAGGTTTTATAATATATTCAACCTGGAGTTCAGTCTGTACTAGGTTAACGGTTCAAGAAAGCGAGAGCTGGGTATGCAAATATGGAGTTCTATGGTTGATCATTTGACCTGTTGAAATTATTTGTGTGGAATGGAATAAATTGATATGTATTTATTATTGGATTTTGATTTATTATTTGTTTGTATATAATGGTTTAATACTGTGGAATTAATAAAAAAACAACAAAAAAACAAGTGTACTACAGATGATAAATATATTTATATATTTTTTTCATTGAGCAGTACGAGAAGGATTAAATTCAAATAATCAGATACATATAGATTGCAATAAGGCGAGCCTCAGAATCACATCAAATACATAAAAACTGATTTAAAATACGTATGGACAAATGTTTTCTAATTTAAATTGATACAATAGATGTCTAAAAAAAAGAAAAAATTTCATATGCAAGTTCATAAAACAGGTTCTATTCATGAACTGACCCACAGTTCTTGCCCATATTACTTTTACCTTCTGTTTAGTATTATTTTAGCTCGAATCTATTCTCAATTTCCACGTGCCTATAAAATCTTCTGGGTTTCTAAAGTACAAAAGTATTAAAGTGCAGAAATTCAAAAAGTGCTAATGTGCTAAAGTGCAAGAAAACCCCTGAGACATCATGCCCATCGATATCCAGGCTGGATCTAGTGCAACACTATAGGCAATCCAACTTAATGTCCCTACAGGAAAGTGCTACTGGCGGTTGAATGACAGCAGAGTTCCTACAAGTAAAGGATGTATACAGAAAATAACAATTCCTGGATGTGATCTATCCCCCACTGGCCAGGAAATTGTATATACATTTTAGACTAGGGAACTATCCACTTATGAGCCACACTAGCAAATGGGCCACAGAGAACATGGGAGATTGTCCAGCGTGTAATTACTGGGTAGAGTCTGAAATCCATGTATTGTTTTTCTGCCCTGCATACCACCTGTCTCGCAAACGCTGGTTAATTCAAATATGTAGAAACCTAGGGTTTGGGCGGTGCTTAGAGGCCTACCGAGTCTTGAAATACGATACCCATCCTCCAATCGTATTCGCTGTATCATGTTTTTTAAACACTATGTGGTTCATGCGGCGGGGCTTCCTAAAGTAATATTCTGGGATGTTTTACGCAATGAAACTGTAAAAGGTCACAACAGGGTTCAGCAAATAGGGAACCTTGTCTCAGCCTTCCGTTTTACTCATTATTTTTAATTGTGAATATTTCAGTGTGTCATTCACCTAATGGTTGCTTTTTAATGGATTTTAAGAGAAGCGGAGGATGCCTTTTTATAATTTGCGTGACTGTAGATATATGATTGCGAGTGTGCACACCTTCTATTTTTTTAATGTCTACTGTGTTTTTGTAATGATGTACTTTTATGGTCCTAGTGGCCGAAACAAAGTTGTTGATTGACTGACTGAAAGTGCAAGGATGCAAAAAGTGCAAAAGAATAACCTGATTTATATTTCTATAGCAGCTAAATATTGCCAAGCCACGGTAAACTTTTTAATTGCCCCCACACACATTGCAAAAGCCTCTTCAAGAGTCCTGGTACGCTTCATCTTATTTAGCCATTTCTCATATGAAGGAGCTTCTGTCGATCTCCAGTTCTGTAAAACTAGGGAGCGAGCGACCAGCATCGAAATAACTCAAAAGGTCTCTTCGGACTTTGACACAATAGTCTCTCTTCTCATTATACCAAAGAGGACTGCCTCTGCTGTTGGGACAATTGATTTCTGGAATGCCCCACTTAAGGCTGCAAAAATCTTTTCCCAGAAAGTCCCTAGTTTTGAACAGGTGAAGAATGTATGTTTCCATCCTCTTTCACCTTCTGCCATGCAGCGAAAGCACACAGGGGACTCATTGACAACATGGCGTATGTCCCATCCATCGTTATGTGCAGTGCTGTGACTGTAATGCACTTGTCATATGGTGAACTAAACATCTACCACATTCTGACAGAGGATGAACATGGCAAGTAGACCACAAATATGACCCATATGTGCAATGTGGGACACAAAGCTCATTGAGTATTATATGTAAAGAACACTTCACCAAGCAGGTATCCTGCTGCAGATGCAGAAGCAGTCTGGGCTGATCCATGGAGTTGCCTAGTTGAAGAGCCAAGTCTTTAGCATCTTGCAGAATTCAAGAATGTTAGAGGCGGTGCAGATGTATGAGGGCAGGTTGTTCCAGAATTTCAGAGCAATGTAGAAAAAGGCACTACTACCTGCTCTAGTGCTGCGTATGCATGGAATGTGTGCGAGCAGGAGCTGAGGTGTCTGTAAGGTTTCTAAAATCTGAGGCGGTTGTTAAAGTATGCTGGGTCAGTGTTGTGTAAGGCTTTAAATGTGTGGGTGAGGAATTTGAAGGCAGATCACTTGTGGATGGGGAGCCAGTGAAGCTCTTTGAGGGGCAGTGTATGGGCATGATTGGAGGGTGAGGATGCGTCTGGCTGCTGCATTCTACATGGTTTGGAGTCATCTGGCTAGTTGAGTGTGGGATTAATTGAGTATCGGTGTGAGTGCAGCACCTACGGGGTTGAGTCCTTTGGTGAAGATGAAGTGATGGCATGTGTATATCTAACTTGTCTAACTGCCTTCTACCTATGGGATATCCCTAGTCTAAGCTTTCCCTACCTGTTCATGTCCTTGTCTCCTTCAAAGTCCTGACTCACACTGTATACTTGCCAAGTGAACCTTTACTAGCTCCTTCCGTTGCAGCTACCTGAAGCTTAAGAAGATGTGTCTTTCATGTGCCTTTAGTGTCATGACTCACTCTTTCTGTGCCCTTTGCAAGGGTAAACTCATCCAATTTCCCTCCGTTGCCCCAATTCCATGCCCTCTTACCACTTGAGCCTGTTCCCATCACTTCCCTGGCAAAGTACAAGTTGCATGCCACACCTTGCTACCTTATATGACCCCCTGGCCTGTGCCCAACACTTCCTTAAGAATGGACATGCTGCATGTGCTGGATACCCATGCCCTACTATGTGTTCCTTAAATGGCTTTGCCTTTCCCTCCTCCACCCTTGTGAAAAGGCCTCCTTCCTGTCCACTTCTCTCCCAGCCCGTTTCCAGGCAGGACTCAAAATCTTGTGAAATCTCGTGCTCCAGAAAAGACTGGGGGCCATGTTGGGGCACATTCTATAAACAACCACCCCCATTCTCTCAAGCCTTTGCTAAGCTTCAGGGCTGTCTAGGAGAATGGTTGTACGCTCACGCTGGAACTTACTTGGAGCAGTCGATGCTTCAGCTTCAGATTTCCGGTTCAGCTGAACCTCTCTCAGTGGGTGTTCGACTCTAGATCTCCACTCAGCGCAGCAGAAACCTGGAAAAGGAAAAGAAAGAAAGAACAAGTGAATGCACAGTAATATTGAGAAACACTTCATCTGCAACATCATTAAGGTCTATGCACTGAGCCTTTAAAGTAGGATAAAGACATAGAAACTATTAAACAATCCTTGTAACTGTAGGAAATTGGTGAATGTGAGAAGTTGGCCTGGCATATGCTGGTCACTAGTTAAAGTGGCCACCTTGCACCAGTCCAATTCGACTCTTATGGTAGATAGGTTTAAGACAACCTTTTAAAGGATGCTATCCTAGTGGTAGCTGTGGAGAGCAGCCTTCAGGCTAAGTCTCTGAGGAATGTAAAGCAGCTTGTTTTACCTTATAATCTCTTGAATCACTAAATGAAAGGACACCACACAGGTATATATATAAAATATATATGTAATTATTTCTAACACACTCTACTAATCTCTTTATGAGATTAGAAGTCAGGAACACATGCAAAAATCCACAGTTCACAACAAATTAAGCACTTATATGGCTGGGGCCCTAGGGGCGTACCAGACCATATACTAAAAAAGAGGTATAAGAAGAACGACTTGAGAAGGGAGAAGGCCTAAGGTCTTCAGAAGTGCTGGGGCCTCACTAATCCACCCAAGGCAGGTAAGTAAAGGACCCACGGGAGACGCATGCAGTGTGAGAACACAGCCGCTGTTGGAATTTTAAAGTTTTAGGATACTTCAGGAGAGTCTACAAGCAAGTCACTTACTGGGTAAGTAGTTCTAGAGCCAACACACACAGGAGCACCGGAGTGCACGAGTTAACTCACCCAGGGAAGCCGGGTGCGTAGGTGTCTTTTGGTGACAGGTCGCGGCATCGTTTTCAATGGAAGCCAAAGAAGACTTGCTGCTTGTGAAGACAGAAGAAGTGTCCGGTGGAATCCAAGGATGGATTCAGAAGAAAGAAGACCTGAAAGCTGAGGAGACAGTGTTCAAAGTCACTTGCCAGTGACCCGGGCCCAGGAAGATGGATGCCCACAGTCGTCGGGTGATTTCAGGTGATCATGGGTGTCTTGACTCTTCAGCCACAGGGTCCAGGAGGTGTCGACAACAACCAGGAGCTGGATTCAGCGTGCCCCACAAAGTGTGCAGCTTACTGAGATGTCGGCAACCAGATTGGAGCCAACAAGCCTTGGTAACAGCAAGTCTTGTGGAAAGTGAAGAAAGTCAGCAGTGCAGACCAGCAAGGTCTGAGGGACTTACCATGCAAGGGTAAGTCAGGACAGGTCTGGAGCAACCAGAAGAGCCCTTTGGTTCTGTAGAAAAGTCTTCAGAGGACCCACAAGCCAACTAGCAAGGGATCGCAAAGACGCCTCGGGAGGTTCACTTCACATGAGCCCACGGTCACTCGGGACAAAGTAGGCCTCTGATCTTCGGAGAAAATCCTGCTGGAGGCTTGGACCACATGTGGTCCAATGCACAAGTTCATAGAACGTCGTGAAGGGATTGCACTTGAAAATAGTGCACGATACCTGGGTATTGCTGTTCCTCATCACTCATGGGGTCCACTCACCTCAGCTGCACTGGGGACCCACGATGGCTGTTGAGAAGTCAGGAAATCTACTTCCAGGGCTGCAGGGACTTCGGACTCCGGCGGGAGCGGGAAAGTTTGCGACCATTGATGCAAAATTTTGGTGCCTGCCAAGCAGGGGAGTCACTCCTTGACTCCAAGGGAGATTCTTCAGGCTTCCAAAGGTAGTGGAACATCGAAGGTCCAGGATTCTTCTTCAGAGTGTCGTCCAGGGATATATAGTTTGCAATGGCAAGGGTTCCCTAACTTATACTAAAGGAAAGGGAGGGACTAGCTCTATGACCACTCCTATGGGAGGGTCAGGGGAGTGGGTGGTTACACCCCCTTCCCTTTGTCCAGTTTCGTGCCAGAGTAGGGGCAGGTAGCCCCTGAACCGGTTTGGGCTGGCATACGCACAGAGGAGCCTACTGCTCCCCCAGTGCAGGACTTCAAAGCACTCTAGGAGTGCACCCACCCAGCCCCAATACACTAAATCCTGTCTGGATGGTGGTGACACTTCCCTGTGACAGGATGCCTATTGTTGGGCCTCCTCCACTGTGAGTTTCAGTCAGCAGCAGGAGGGCAGCCCAGTGTCTGTGCTGGTGGCATCCATTTTGTGATGCCAGGGCTCTTTCAGGATTCTACAGTGTTTCCACAGGAGGTACATGTCTATCCCTCTAGAAGGGTGGGATCATACTCCCACACCAGTTACTGGTGTGGGGGTATGATTCCAAATCGTTTGACACCAAATACGACATGTTTTGATGCAGCCATCCCAGAGTTAGCATTTACCGCGAGGTTATAATGCACTTAAGAGTATATGGTTTAACCGCATCCACAAACAGACACAGAGAATAGACTCAGCCAGCTGCAGAGGGGCCCTGATCAAGCAAAGGCACCCCCTCACATGGAAACCAAGCACCCTGCCCTCAGGATTGATAGGGCCTGCCTTAGGGGTGAGTGATAGGTTTATATGTGTGTGTAAGGTGAGATATAGGGAACCTATATCTCAGTGAGGAGTGCTAACACTACCTCACCCAGGCTGCAGTAGCAGGCCTGTGGTGTCAGATTTAGTCTGCTTCCCAGGGGGGGCATAATACATGCTTCAACCCCTTGTAGGCCTGTGAAGTACCTATGCCCTTGGCAACCTAAGGTACCATATACTAGGGGCTCATAAGGTACTACAGTATCCAATCACTAGTGCATCTAATATGCACTCCAAGTTGTTTCGAGAGAACAGAGAGGCTGGGGCCCTGATTAGCAGGGACCCAGCCAGACTATAGCCAGAAACCAGTGTTAACATCAGAAAAAAAGTGGGGGCAACATAAGTGCAGATCCTACTCTTCTACAGTGAACTTGAAAACAGAACTTAAGTTGGAGAACAACTTTCCCACCTCTTATGAATCAATACGGAAAAAGACTAGTAGTCTCTAGCAACTTAAATTTTATGTGAGTTCACAATGAAGCTTCAAATTGCAGATAACACAGTGTAGAATGTTGTGTGGGAAGATCTAAATGTTCTTGGATATTCACCAAGCCTTGTTGTGTGTCTACCCAAGAGACATGCAAGAATCAGAGTAGAGGGAGAACCAAGAGACCCGAGATCTGAGCTGAACCAGTGGTTGAAATATCTGAGATCATCAACCTTTCCCTTTCTCCAAATCCCAAACCCCCTTACCCCCAGGGGTTATTAAATCACAGTTGCCCTCAGTGAGTAGAATGTTGAGGGTTAACCTCAAGCAGATTGGATGGAATCTACGCTCCTGCAGAACCTGGCATTTCAGGTGAGTGAACTCAACATTTAGCTCACTCGCTGTGTTAAATCCAACTCCTGGTTTGTGGATGTGAGTTGTGGGTGTCCAAGGATGCCTTCAGGCCTAGATTCTCTGAACATAATGAGCATATCCACCTTTGAAACTAAGGCAAACATACTGGGGAAGACTGACCTAAGTTCACTTAAAAAATCACTAAAGGCTGTAGGTTTTGCGGCACAGAGTACTCTGTGACAAGATGGGCTATGTTCTGTCCACTGGTATGTGCGCTGCGGTGACTGTAATGTACTTGTCATATGGCAAACTGAACTACCTCGTTCTGACAATGGATAAAAGTGTAAGACTGACAATAAGCAAGCCAAAGATTTCCCAGCTAGAGGAAACAATTTGAAAGTCTGCTTGCCTAGTGACGTGGTGGTCCATGGAAGGCTTGTATCCATGTAAAGCCATTGAAAGATAAATACTAGGACAGCACAACCTCTTTCCATTTTCCAGTGGTTCACGTTTTATGGAAAAATGTAAAGCAAGTTGGAAAACATTACTGGCTGAAAAGGGCATTGGGGACAGTAAAGACGAGTCTCCTGTCTCTTTCCTTGCTTAAAGCAGACTCTGCAACAATGAATTGGTCAAGTCTTTCTTGCTGTTGTAGGAATGTGGTCGAAAAAGGGCCGATCCTTCAGCTCTATAACATCCTCTAAAGTAGATGAAGTGAAGTCTACTGCTTCTTCAGCAGCAAGACTTTCAATAACGGCCAACTGGAAGTGAAGGAAAGAAGTTGGACTTTCTGTTGTGGTCTAACGGTAAACAACATACGCACTGTATGTTGCCAACTAAATCCGGGGGGTAAATAGCTTCTTATACATGTGCAAGTTTTATGACTCGCATTGTATGGCTGAAGTACTGGGTCAATCTTATCTATTCCTCCTATTTACTTGTAATCAAGTATACAGGTGAGTTTGTGAACTTCAGCCAACTGACCCCAAACCATGACTGAAGAAGTGCTCCCATCAAGGATTGTAGCAAGCACATACACATCCCACCTATCCGAGAATTTGACTCCAAGCAGTTCTTTGGAAGGCAACATAGTGCTGCTGGATTTTTGGAGCTTCTTACAAACAAGCTCCAGTGGGAATCCTTTGTGGCAACGTCGAACTGTACCACATGCAATAGTACCAGCTTTGTAAAGCTCGCTGAACAGCTCTACTCTTGCATGGAAATTTTCCACATAAAGTTTATAACCTTTATGGAGTAGTTGGACAAGTTCCCATACAATCTTTACAGTGAATCCTAGCGCAAAAGAGCAACCTACATGATTTAGAACACAGACCTTCCCTGTATATATTCTTAGGCTGTATACGTAATCAGTATAGCTCTCACACAGCATATACATTTTGATGCCATAAAAAAAGCTCTTTTGCTCATTATGCACTGCTTGAACGTAAGCCGCCCTTTGTACATGATCAAGGACTCTTCATTGGCTATATTCTTTCATGGTGCATAAATCTCAAGAACCTGGCAGGCAAATGTTCCATGACAGGCCGAATTTTCAACACTCTATCATGGTCTTGATGGTCCCTGGGCAATGCAGCAGAAGTATCACTGAAATGTAGCATATCCTGCAAAAGCAAAAAACGATCTCTGCTCATGACTGGTGCGAAGGTGGGCATTACCAAACTGTGTGAATAGACCCTAAAATTTCTTCAACTACCTAAGAGAAGTGAGAGTCCACCGGTGTGGCCAAAAAGGAGGCCTAAGAGTGTGTCATTTCTCCCTCAGAAACTGTTTGACACCCAAATTTGTTAGGTGCACAATTTCCTCAAGAAAGTCAACATCCAAAAAGAGATGGATGTAGTCAAGAGGCAAAAAATTGCTGTATTGACTTTACATCCAGCGTCTGCTGTGAACGGGAGATTTGGGCGTGCACTAAATTGGGGGGCTGAAAAGAGAGCACTTGGTCTGTACTTGCTGCTGCATGTGACAGTCTCTGGGCTGGTATAAGCTCCTACTGTCGCTCTGCTGCAGAATGTGCTTTCAAAGGAACTCATGACTGCTGTGACCATGTTCCTCAGAATCACTGGAAGACTAGTCATCAAATGTAACTCTGCCGACTGAAAAATCACAAAAAAGCAAAACCCACATAGCTTATCGATGCTGCTGCAACTTCTTCAAAGACAGAAAAAAACAAAAAAAGTATTACTTCAACTTGCTACATACGCAATGCTACAAAATACTTCATGGACAAATGGCACAACGCTGCATGCAAATTTGCCGTGCTACTTCATCTCGGGAGAGCAGAACTGCACCATATCTTCAAAGAAATGGTGCAGTTCTGCTTCCTCTATTTGCTGGCGCACCATGTGCTGCCTTGCACCATGCAGGCACCCTTGCACAATAGTGCAAGGGTGTATACAGTATGGTCAGGATAGTTTCTGTGCAGCAAGTGGCCTTTTCCTGCATAAAAATTACTCTTTGAGGCCTTTTACACAAAGAAAATGATATTTCTCCTGCTTACCCCAGTGTCAGGAAGGTTCTGGGTTTTGGCGCATGCCCTTGCCTACAAGGTTTTGTGAATATGGATTTGGACAAAAACCAAGGGTGGATACATGAGAATGCTCATGCGCCACCCATGGTATGCCTCCCTGAGGCAAAGTAACGCAAAGCAGCACAATGCACTTCCTTTTTTATTTTTTAGAAAGCAATGCAAATAACCATTTGCATTGTTTTGTAAAATCTCACTAACAGCCGCCATTTGCTTTCTTCTTGGGTACCCAATAGCCCCCATCCTTTGGGGCGTGACCCCCTTCTTCCCCCCAGGGGAACACATACATTGTATTTAATTTTTACACCCTCTCATAGGGTTTTGGCCAATTTCCTGGGGGGGGGGGGGCTAAACACCCAAAATAAAAAAAAGCACATGGCCGACATTTTGTATCCTCCTGGGTTGCATTATTGCACCCTCCTTAGGAAACGCGATTGCAGCCTCCAGGGGAAAACATACTCTATGATTATTTTCATGCCAACTTTTATGCTCCCCAGAAAATGGGCTGAGTCCCACAAACACAGACAATCCATGGTGTCTGTTGGTTTCCTGATCATGGATCACGCTGCAAGCACAATCTATTAGAAGGAAACAGATTGAGGAAAGCACAGTTGGAAAGTGGAGACGTTCCCCTTTCCAAGGATGCCTCTCTAAACCCGGAGGAGGCAATTTTCAGTCTAAATTCCCTATGGGACCTGCTGTTCCTCTTTGCTCTGGTTTGAAATCTGTGATGTTAGTATGCTTTGTGGCATGCTGACATCACAGATGTTGGGAGGGGGCAGAACTTGAAGCGAATACATTTTGCCCGCACCCAGTTTTTAGCAACAAAAAGAAACCTCAGTTGCAAGAACTGGAGGTTTTCTTTAATCCCTCCCCAGCGTCAGCCAATGGCCGACAGACGTAGTGGGGAGGGAGTGTGGGCGTTGGCTAATTAAAACCAGTTTGTTTATATCCAGAGACGAGATCGAAACTGTTAATGTGGTGTAGAAGTTCAGTGATTATGTCTTCAGATTCAGTGATGATAGAAAGAATATCTTCTGCAAGCATGAGTATTTTATACTGTCTTTCTTTCTACAATTCTGATTTCCATGATGTTATTAATTGCAAATACTTTCAGTGAAACTCTTAAACAAGAAGGAGAACATCAGAAAGTCTTGGATTGTTCCTTCGTGAATACTCATTTTCATTATATACGGCACACACTAGGATGAGATTTCTAGAGTAAAACTGTGTCTATCTGATAATGTTTCCACCCCATAAATTCTGAGACTGCCGTCCCCTCAAACACCATGGGTCCTGGGCACGCTATGATGTTTGAGGGCACCTTGAGCATAAGCATTCATAACTTTTTTTCCACAAAGTGTGCCCAGGCCAGTTTCCATCCTTTTTCCTATGTTTTAGAGAGTCAAATGTTACCAAGAATTTGTGAATTCCCCTGGAGGGAACTCAAGGAATTCTGAATAAAAAAAACATGATGGGATCCACACAAGCCACGACAAACTGAATTCCCCTCGATCTCTGGGTTTCAGAAATTTTCAGGGTTTTTACGGTTCTCTGGCTGTCAGCTGACCCCGAGCCAGAATATAGCTGCCATTCACCATGGCAAGTAAAGGAAATTGGGATGTGTTCCTTTTCTTCTGGCACATATGTCAAAACTAAGCTCAAAATAATTAAAATTTCCACTTGCTTGCCATGACAAAGAGTGTTGGTGGGCAGCATAGCCCCACACTGACTGACCCCGACCTCATTCATTTTTTTTAAAGTTATCCTAAGACTAGTCGGTTTTCTGCCCCAAAGAATCTTTCAGCCTTTAGGGTGGGAGGGTAAGATCTGATGCCTGGTTGGGCTAGCCCATCCCATTATATATATCTTTTTTAATCCCTGGTTTCTAGTGGGCATTCTGCCACACCGAAACGGTAGATTGCGTTTAAGCCCCCCAATCTGCCCCAAGAGAGACAGAAAGACTTTTGGGCCCTTTGGGGTGAAGGTTGTTCTAAAAGCAAATTTCCTTAGTGATGCTGAGTTTTCAGTCCCAAGTGGGACAGTTTGGCTGTAAGCCCCCCAATCTCCCACCCTGAGAGGCAGAAAGGTGGTGACCTGGGTGGGTCTCCCCAAACTCCTTTAAAAAACAAATCCCTGGCACTAGTGGGCTTTCTACCCCCACTGGGGAGGAGGGGATCAGAAAGACTGGTAGCTGTCTTAGGCTGGATGCGTGGACGGGCTCCCACAACCCTTTTTTATTTTTTATCCCTGTTGGGGTGTCCTTTCTGCCTTCTAGGAGGGGGAGTTTAGAGGTAAAGCCCCAACCAGCCCTTGGGAGGCAAAAGACCAGATTTCTATTTTTTGGGGAGAAGCACGTGTCCATTCCTTGGGTCTCTTCCCCTCCAAATACCATCCCTGGTGGCTAGTCAGTGGAACTCTGCTTGGCATTGCCCTCAGCGGCGATCCTCAAGGAGGGATCCACTAGGCAGAGATGCTGCAGGAAAGAGGACATCGTTCCCTTTCAATAGATATCTCTCTCACTTTGATCTGTGCTGTGGATATTGAGGATATTGAGTTACACTCCACAAGCGGCTACTACTTTCACTTTCAAACTGTGATGTCAGTACGCCGTGTGCACCGATCGTCACAGTGTGAAAAAAAACATAACTTCAGGACACAAGGGAAGCTCTTTCTTCGTGTTATGAAGTTATTTTTTAAACGAAAATCGTTCTTGTGCTCTCACTGCTGTGTGGTGGATAAGATGTTCACATACTCCGCATGAGGAGGATGTGAGCATCTTGTCCTCCGCATTTATGTTGTAAATATTGTGAATGTCTTTCTTTTCTTTGCAGGGTGAGTGTTTAATCAGTCCATGAACTCCTAAGACACACTGTTAAAAAATCAGCCATTTTAATGGGTATGTATTTATACAGCAACTAATAAGTTCACATGGGTACCCAAGGAAAAAACCAAATGAACAAAGGTAACAAGTCAAACACAAGGAAAATTAACACTTGATATGATAAGATGTGAAGGATTAAAAGACAAGCAATTGCATTCTCCATATTTTAAGTTCTTAGATAATCTACAACAATAAATACTGAACACATTTTACAATGTTAACAAGTATGTGTAAGGAAACAGCAAAAAATAAAAAACCAACGTGTCAAAGATATTGAACTGCAACTCTACATAAATTATGTTGAAATGACTGAAAGGCAAGATTAACACAGAATCAAATAGCACAGTAGTATTGATGACCATTCATATTATAAAGTAAACAAAAAACAAACCATATTTGTGAAGATTTGTACCAACACCGTTATGTTAACATGGTTACTGCTCTAATACAGGAAAAACAGTAATACAAGGAAACTAAAGTTGTTCTCTAATCAGGCCAATGCAAACTTCTTATGTGCAAACAATGTAATCGTGGAAAAGGGCATGCCACTAATACTGTTCAGCACTCCCCATTGCTTTACATATGTCCATTAAGGTGTTCGAGTGCCGATGAATGAATGCATGCAGACGAGTTATTGTTGAAAGAGTTGACTCCTCCAGTGGCACAAATATATAGATGTAAACAGGTCTAGGTTCTAGTATTGTTGCCCAGCTTCTCACACCTACCCTTCACCCCTTGCAAACACCAGGTATGGTCAACGTGTGGTTGAGACATGGATCCCCATGTACCAATGAGAAGTTCTACTGTTTATCCACAGTTGTGTATAGCCTCTTCTGTCTCTACTTGAGACTCTACTGCACTTGAACCCGCGCTACAGACATGCAGTCCCAAGCCTATAAGAGAAAGAATGCTCATTACACTTTTTCATTGCTCCATAAAACTTATCATTGCACTCCAACAAAATGGCTCACATGCGATTATGAGTTCTAGGAATTTATAGCTCATTAACGTGGAATTACAACTCCTTGGAGTGGGTCTATACCTTGAGCATCTCCTTGCATAGAGTACGCTTCTGGAAGCCACCTTCCATTGACCAGAGTCTCAGATATAGATGCCTTATGTCTTTCATCTTTGCTTAGGAAAAAGTATTTCTTTGTTCAAAGGAGTAAGTAGCATCTGCTGAAAACATGACAAACGCAAAAGTATTTCTTGTACCTCATTCTGCTCCGTTATGCAGTCCATCCAGGGCATCGCAGTCTGAATTGCCACATTTTGTAACTACAAACAAATAAAACTGAAACTAAGAAGCAACATTTGTGGCAATGTTTCCAATAGCCACAAACCAAAATGTACCTGACACAAAAATAATGTGGCCCACCTAGCTAACCAGCATTGTACAGAAAGTGGGAGCTAGAAAGAGGTGTATCTGATGTCAGAGTGTGCTGAGTTCAATTTAAAAGTATGCTCTCTCTGGCTCCGTCCTCACATGCCGCATCCCAGCGTGAAATACATGCTGATGGCAATAGTTGTTAATGAGGTCCCTCAATCCTCACATCTTAGTGAAAGGTGGGAGGAGGTTGGAGGAGGCTACTGTAACAGCTCCCTGCAACGTATATTGTCATGCTGCTTGGGGTGAGGAAGGAGCAGGGGGCAGAGTGGTGACAGGGGAGGGATGGGAAGAATGAACTGTTACAGAGAGGGTAAAGGCCAGAAAAAAAAGAGAAGGGTCAAAGAGTTGAAAAACAAGTGACAGGAATGTGGCAAGTGCCACCACAAGAGGAAGGGAGGATAATTGCCTGGGACAGATGTGTGGGAAACAAAAGACCAGAGGAGAGGTAGGGGGCAAAGCCAGGAAAAGAGGACGTGTTTGGAGGACAGGAGAAAGACTTTCAAAGAAGGCCAGGATGCTCATATACCTACTGTGCTCTAGTCTCCAGCAGTCTTTTCCCCCTTTTGTGCTGGCCTGTTGACGCTTGGTTTGAGGTTCTTGGAAGCTGGCTCTGCCTCCAAGAAACTCATATCGGCACCAAAGGCCACACAGAGGAGAAGAGAGCATAAATACACTTCTCTATTGCCCACCATCCTTTGATCAACACAGCGTGGCAGCGCAAGGTCAATAAAAGGAGGGTCAAATAACCTTCCAAGATTTTTTTAAAGGTATTGCTGGGCTTTTTGTAAAAATTACAGGAAGTGAGTAAATACAGATGCACAGAAAAAAACATTTGTACTCATCAAATCATGCACATATTGCTTTATGGATTGGCACATAAACTGAGAATGTGTTGAATAGTTTTTGTAGCTATTAATAAACGCACGCTCAATCAAGAAGTAACAGAACTCTGCACAAAGTAACCTTAACTGTCATAACATCATCCCCACCACCAGAGCACGCACCGGGAACCATATTTCACATGAATATACTATATACAGGGGCACACGACAGGGGTGCCCTCTCTCCCCCTTACTGTTCGTCTTAGCATTAGAGCCACTGGTGATAGCCCTGAGACAATCAGCCGAGCAGTTGGGGATACCGATAGCTGGCACCGTACACTTAACCTCAATATATGCCGACGACATCCTCCTTTAGCTGCGTGACCTGACGGCTGAGGCGGAACCTCTCCCAAACATATTCTCCACCTTTTAGTGCATCTCGGGCTTGGCCATTAACGCAGGGAAATCCAATGCCTCTACTTCCGGGGCAACTCCCGGCCAGAAATGCTCCAATTTGGTACCTACAATATGCCCGTAGCACATAACATGTTCAAATACTTAGGAATCCAAGTATACAGGACTCAGTCTGATCAACTCGATGGCAACTTGTTGAGGGCAATCACTGCTATACGTTCGACTGTATCTTTCTGGACCTCCCTCCCATTATCAGCAATGGGGCGGATTGCCGTCTCCAAGATGGTGATGCTCCCACGTCTTCTATATTTCTTTGTAAATCTACCCCTGACAATTCCGCAATCCACCTTTCATGCCCTGGACACAATCCTCTTGGAGCTGATATGGGGGAAGGGCCGACGCAGGGTTAGCCTCAAGAAATTACAATTGCTGCCCCACAAGGGTGGACTGGGGGTCCCCGACTTCCGGGCATATTATTACGCAAGCCAACTCCAGTGGTTGTCTGACTGGACGGCAGGCAGGAATTTGCAGGAAATAGGCTACACAACCCATGACCTGGAGCGCGGAACCCTACACAACTTACTGCTCCCAAAAACGAAAATTCCCATGGATGGGCTCTCATTACTGAAAACTGCACTACATTGCTGGAAGAAGGCCTTACGTTACACCCCCGATGCGATCCCCTACGCGAGTAATATTCCACTATTGGGAATACCAATCCCTGGGGGCAGGCTCACGAGGACCCGACTACATGACTGGGCGGCAGCTGGCGTGGAGGTGGCCGGTTCACTATTTGGTGATGGCACCCTACTAGACCACGACACTTTTGTACAAATTACTGGCGCGCCAGACCGCTTTTATTTGTTACACGCAACAATTGCTCATTACATTAGGGTGACATTGGCGCCCCAACGCACTGAACCTCCGCAACATGAACTAGTACATTTGCGGTATTACATGGGAGGGGGCGGCCATCTAGTTAAATGGCCTTACACTGGCATTCGGGCGCAAGCCTCTACTGCACTCACTGACCTTCGCACAAAATGAGGCCACTGACACAGAACTCACTGATAAAGCATGGGTGAGCATCCTAGACCATCCCAAGCGGGTATCTCGCAATGCAAAACTTAAATTTATCCAAACTATGGTGCTGTCCAGATCCTACTTAACCCCAAAGAGAATACATTGCATGTTCCCTGAAGCCCAACACAACTGTCCACGATGCAAGGTAGAAGAGGCAGGCTTTCTCCACATGCTATGGGCTTGTCCTCACCTCCGTGATTATTGGGGAAAGAACCAGAACGCACTCGGGGAGGCCACGCACCTCACAATCCATGATTACACTCTAGAATGCCTGCTGGGGCTCCGAAAGCGCTCTAGGGCCCTAAAGGTCCAATTGTGTTTCCTGGACCTCGCACTAATACTGGCCATAAGGGCGATCACCATGAGATGGAAGTCCCCTAGGTGTCCTCCATTACCCACATAGCAGGACGATGTGATTCGGTGGTGCAGTGCCGAAAGCACGGCACTTAGGCGGGAGGAAGCGCGAGGGTTATGGAAACACCCCATCTCTATGGAATGGGACATAATGCTGGAAAGTTTTAAACAGATAGATCTCCTACCTACACACATCAACCGACCCCATAGCTTACCAGCTATACATGAAGTACATGAGCTGCAGGTCCTGTATAGGCCAATATACACTCCAACCGCACACCAGTGGCAGCTGGTTGACACTGATATCTCACCGAATGCACTGGGCTGAAAATCACTCGAGAAACGGCAGTCCAGGAGGTAGGGCGGAGGGAGGGGGGAGGGGTTTGTTATTGGAATTGTTTTCAAAACTATACAATGCAATCATTTCAAACGTGCCTACTGCATTTTATATGCCTTCACCAATTGCATCATACTCGTACTGTCTATATTATGGTCTTCCGACATCAGCAATCTGTACTTGAGTCTGTGCAAAGTTGATACCTGCGCACGATTGAAAAACAAAAAACGAAAATACCATATTGTATTTGATATGATACATAGCCATATTTTTCTGGTACTTAATAAAGTTTGTTTTAAAAAAAAACTGCCATAACATCACCAGTAACAGTGAAAAAATAGGAAAGGTGGAGGAACGAAATGGTTGAAATAAGCTCAGTATGATCTTCAGAGCCAGTTAACCATAAAGTAGGCAGAATAATTAATGGATTTGCAAAGCCAAGTATTTTTGAAGTGATATGTTTTCGGGTTTTCTGAACACAAGGCGGAGTGCAGTATAATGTTCAGTGAAATATCAATCCAAAGTTTTGGAACTACCCAAGAATGCTTGATTTGCAGTTTTAATTTTAATTTTTTTGTGGGTGATTCCAGTAAGTAGAAGGTTTGACTCACCCCTAGTCAGCATGTTAGTATACTGGTTTGGCTGGAATTGTTGTCTTGTAGGTAATAATTAAGCTGATGAATGCATTTCTGAATCCCTAGACTAGCCAACGCAATTTGTTTAAATTAGGCATAATAAGGTCACATTTCTGAAACCTGTTTATAGATTTTAAACCTTGTGGATGATTGCTCTAAGGGGATATAGTCTATCCACACAAAATGACATCACAAGGTTTTGAAATCATGATACAGTCCCTCTTGAGGGATGGCAGTTTGTTTTACATAGAAGGTGGTGTAAATAGAATAAAATCTTAGAGCTTGTTGCCTCCTGGGACCTCATGTCAAGTCTGCTATCCATTAAAAAGCAAAGGGATTTGGCAGAGAACACTTGTTTATGAGTTGAACCTGGGGTTTGTATTTTACTACCAATCCTGAACATTTACTTCTTTTCAGCATACAAAAGAAATAATTCTGCTTTGTCGGTGTTTATCTGTTACAAGAAGGCTAAAATGAATTATTCCACCTCGTAAAACGCACAAAACCTTTTTCATACCATCCTGACAGGGCGCCTTCATGTATAGCTAAGTGCCATCTGCTGATTTATGTAAGGTTTTGCTCCTGTCTTTTGTCAAATTTGGTATTAGAAGCTCCACCTTGAGGTTGACAATGGCAGGTGATGGCATTGTTGCTTCTGCTGTGATTTTTACTCAATAGAGGTCTCTGGGTCTGGAAAATTCAATTTGTACAAACTGGGATCTGTTTTTTAAAACAATGTGAATTATTTCAAGACAGAGCCATACGACCTTGTGAGCTAGCTGGGAGGATGTGGTGTAAGTGGCAAGAATCTTCATCTTCAGCACCGAAGTGCCTCATCTAAAATATGGATGGTCGTTGATAATGTACTTCATCTTTGGAAGTCTGATTGATTATTTCCTAGAAGACTGTGATTCCTGAGGTGTTCCTGTACTTGACTGTTTGACAATTTCTCCAGTATTTTCCCTAGTAACCATGGATGTCAACTGGGAGCAGTCAGAGGTCGCATCTGTGACCTCTAACTTGCTCCCTGCTATTCCTGGCATATCCTTTGAGAGCAATGGACTCAGAGGGGACAATACCTTTGCCTCCTCTGAGGCCGGGGGTTGCAAAGGAAGTGCCAGGAGTAGTGCAGGCAGCAAGCTAGAGGTCACAGCTGCGACCCCTGACTGCTGCCAAATGACATCCATGCAAGTAACATTGGCCACAGTCTTATTTTGGAAATGTTCTGGTATAATGCATGCTCTTGTCAGTAGTGGTAAGGTAGCATCCTTTTTAGCTGAACTGGAAAACTTCTCTTGTGAGAGAGATATTTCTGATAGTAAGTATGGTTATGGTTCTGCGTGTGATTCATGTGGCCAACATTGATTTGATTTGATTGATTTAATGTTACTAAATCTTATTTATAATCTTAAAATGATTTAATGTTATAACCATAATGTTTAATAATTATTGTTCATTATTACATATTGTTTCACAGATTTTATGTTTATTAATGTATCTGTTGAAATACATTTTATGTTAATTTTTTAATCTATATTTAGTTGGTTGGCTTTTTTTAAATTTAGGTTTGGGAATAGGAATTCTGACTCCTTTCCCTACTGTTGCTCAGGTTGGAGCGTAAATAGTAAATCTGACCCCTCCAAAGTGCAATACTTTAATTCTGTTGGAGCAGGAATAGTAAATTCACCCCCAACCCCCACACACACACAAAGTCCAACATTATCCCAACTATTGCTTACTTTGGAGCGGTCAGATATACTATTCCCACCCCAAAGTCCAAAATTGACCCTGTTGTTTCTTAGGTTGAAGTGGGAATAGTAAAAATACCCCATCAATGTTATTTTTTTTATTTACATCTTTTTTTATTTCTATTTGAATAAAGGTATAGTGCTTTGGTTTTTTAAATGGTTTATTTTAATTGTATTACTTTGGAGTATTGTAACTATTTTCATATGTAACAAAGTTGTATTTATTTAATACCAATATTTATAGGATTTTGGTTTTGTATTTTTTGTTGTGTAATTATTTTTATTTTAGTGTTAATATTAGGTTTTTTGTTGTATATACTTACCGTTTTTAAATGTTTGATTATTTTATTTTTATTGAATTATTTACTCATTGTATTGTATGATTTCATTTTTTATCATGTTTTAATATGCAATGGTTTTAATTACTTTTAATTAGTATTATTATTTTGTATTTTGCTACATAGGTATATTTAAAATATATTTTGCAATTATTTTTTTTAATTCTTTTTAAATTATATGTATTTATATATTTCCTATATTATATGTATATTTTATTATTAAATGCAGTTTTTTTAAGTTAAGATGGCTTTTAAAATGTACATAATATTAAATATTTTAAAGTCTATATAGTTACCTATGTTATGCTAATATTTTGGTCCACTATATTTTTGTAGTTAATATTTTTGTGCTCTACATTGTAACTATAAAAAATCGATACTTGTGTCCTCCTTATTGTTGGGCAATATTTAGTTTCACAATATTTTTGTCGTACATTTCATGTTGTAGAAGCGGCTATACTTGATATAAATAGTGAGACACCATGTCGAATATAACTGAAGTTAAGTATCCTGGGTGTAGGTATGAAAGGTCAGCGAGCGCACACCTGGATGCCCTCACTGTACTTCCATGATTCATTTTTTTTTCATTTCATAAGTTGACTAATAGACAAACGAGAGGAGTTGGCCTAACGGCTAGGGTGGTCGACCAGGAATCTGGGGAACCGGGTTCGAGTCTCGGTAATGATGCTGAACATCCTGTCATTCTGGGAAAATCACTTAATCTCCCCGTGCCTAACAAAAATGAATGATTCCTCATGTTAACGTAACTGGTGCTATGTAAAGCGCTCCGATACCCGATACCGGGTCAAGTTTGCGCTATATAAAACTCTGTAAAAAAAAAGATATGGAAAGCAAATTCTTTCTCTATCTCTCTAAATTGGTAAATCATGTGTGGGATTCACTTGCTCATGAATCTCTACAAGTAATATTTGCTTACTCATGAAAAAGATTATTTCAGTGACTAAGTATGCCTTACTCCTCGAAATTCAAAAGTAAGTCACACATACAAAATCTTATGTGAGATGAGAACATACGCCCATATATAATGAGGTAAAAACATATCAGAGATGCCTTTTTCTGTTCTGTAACCATATTACAGAATGGAAAAAAACATGTCTCAAGAAAACTGGCAATTGGCAGGCAGTAACTGTAGTGGAATCAAGCATTGGCAAAGTCAATATGCTTCACCTTTATAATATGAGTGCAGAGCTGTTGCCCTTCCCCCAGCGTCACGAAAGCCATATCTGCCAACGCTTGTGTTTTCATGCAGTATGTGAAATGCAGGAGATAAAACAAAAACACTTAAAATCTGATCTTCAATCATGCCCCAGGAAGTGGTGGAGAATAACACAGCGCAGGGGGTATTTCAGAGGGGGACGATCACCCAAGTGAGAGAGCTCAAAAACACATGCACTCATGGAGTGATGAATGAAAAAGAAAAAGGTGAGCAGTGGAAGGTTACAAGCAGCCAATCAAAAAAGAGGAAATCCTCCATGGGAGGGACTCACACAAAAAGTGGAAGTCAAGCCATCAAATAAGAAGCAAGCATTTGTGAGTAACAATAAAGCCAACCAATGAGTTGTCTAACAACAAAGTGCCGGTCCCTGATGGCATTCCGCCGGATTTATATAAATCCGATGTAAACCTCTGGGTACCTGTTCTCAAGGCCGCTATTAATGCAGCGGTTAAATCTGGTCCTCCTGGTTCCTTGTCCACCTCTACTATTGTTCCAGTGTTCAAAAAAGGTAATGGGGATAGTACCCTTTGTTACAGACCCATATCTCTGTTGGACTCGGTGGTTAAGGTGGTTGGCCGGGTTATTCTTGACAGGTTAACAAATTGGGCAGATGAAAACAATATTCTAACTGATATCCAGTGCGGGTTTCGTGCTGGACGTTCAACCATGGCCCATGGTCTTAATTTACATCTGATCCTTAACAAGTATACGGTCGCCCGCACTGGTACCATCTATTTGGCCTTTATGGATCTGTCTTCCGCGATTGATCGCGTGAACAGAACTAAGTTATGGCAGACCATGCTGTCCATGGGGATGGACGCCGATATTGTTCATTTTCTTGATAATCTCCACAGCGATACCAAGGCTGAGGTTCGTTACTCACAAAATCTTAAGATATCTCGCCAGTTTCCAATTAAAAGAGGCGTGCACCAAGGGTGTATCTTGGCTCCCTTCTTGTTTAATCTATATATTACTAAATTAGAGCAGGTCTTGTTGGAGACCAAGATAGATTACCCCCAGGTGGGACGGCGTCGCCTGACCGTTTTGCCGACGACACGGTCCTCATGGCCAGGACAGCCAGGGGGTTTCAATCCCTGCTTAACTCTTTTTCTTCTTTCATGGAAGATTTGGATTTGTCTATTAATCACTCAAAATCTTATGTGATCCAGGTGGCACCCCGTACAAAAAAGCAGTACCTGTTCTGGGTTGGTGCCGCCCTGGTTCCCCGCACAGAGGTTTTCTCCTACCTTGAGGTTATGATAGATTATAAAATGAAATGGGGGCCTTTAAAACGGAGTACGAAGGAAGATTTAGTACGTGCTAACACTGCTGTTTTTAATTTTGCCTAAAAACTGGGTAAGAACCCGATTGTGGCACTTGTGCAGATATATCAGGCAAAGTGCATTGCAAAAGTTTCCTATGGAAGCGAAATTTGGGGCTACATCACCATGGATGAATTACAAGTGGTTGAAAATACTTGTATTCTAAGTGTGCCGCGGGGTACCTCAAGTTATATGGTTCACGAGGAGCTGGTGGTTCCTTATTTATCGTATCTCTTGGCCCTTTGGCCTCTTTTATTGTGGCTGAAGTTATGGTTGCACGAGGGACTGACCCGATGTAAATCAATTCTAAAGGATTGTATGGGTCTTGTTCGTGCCCATTATATCCTGTGGCTTACTTACATCAAGAAATGTTTTGAGTGGTTGGGAAGTGTAGAACTATTCTTCAAACCAGAATCTGTGCACAAAAAAGACCTGGGCTAGTTAAAGGAGACCTTTTTTACTCTGAGAATTGTCGAAAGGGAAGGGTGAGAGCTGAGGAAACCTAGCGTCCGCAGGTTGTTAATCTGAAAACGGTACAATCTACTGAGCCATATCTATTAGGGCCTTTTAGTACCCATGGCCACTTTTTACTAACTAGGTTTCGCTTTGACCTCTTCCACCTTTTGCTGGATCAGCCGCGTGGGTGTAGTAGAGGTCAGAGCTAGGAGTCCTGTGGCTGTGACGGTAGGTCTCCACAGGACATGCTTCATTTCTTAATGTTTTGTCATTTTTTTAAGATTCCACGGATTTTTTTATTATTCCAACCCTGAAATTACTGGATTATAGGCAAGTGCGTCCAGCTTTTATATTTTTACAAATGTTATCTGAAAGTTTGTGGTGCAGGCTCCGGTGACATCAAAGCTTGACCATGTCAACTGCCTGTACCTCGGTCTTTCCAAATCTCTGATCCAGCATTTACAAGTGGTTCAAAACGTGGTGGCCAGAGCCATCCTAAGACCTAAACCCAAATCTAATATGAATCCTATTCCTAAATCTCTACATTGGCTCCACATAAAAGAACTAATAGACTTCAAAACTATGACCACCTTCTTTAAAGTGTTGCACAACGTAGGAGCCAGGTACCTAAACAAATGTGTTAAGCATTACACTACCTCTAAACCCTTACGATTTTCCAATGCCAACCTGCCTATTGTGCCCAAGATACGCCTTGCCCGTACTGAAGGGAAATCCTTCGGCTTTCTGGGCACGAAAATGTGGAATAGCCACCCGGAGTCCTTGAGGCTAAACACAGACTTACTTTCCTTCAGGAAGAATTTAAAAGCTTGGCTATTTAATCACTCACTGGGTCTTTTCCACTCATCCTCCCCCCGCTGTTTATGCGCCAGGACACTCTAGCTTGAGTAGCTGTGCGCTTTATCAAATTCCCTATTTCATTTCATCCAGCGACATTATTTTATCTGTCCTTAGTTTTATTAAATCAGCAGTGAAACTTAGAGCTTGTTGCGACTAATTGTTCATGGCCCCAAGAGATTGTTAGGCGTTTCTATGACCTGGTTTTATCTTAAATTGTATCTTATTGTGTTCTATGTATGTATTGCAAAATATGTCCCTTAAAGTAATCTGCCACTCATGCTACTTCTCTGTATGTGTATTGTTTTAGACTCCTTTTATGGTTTTATGCAAAAACCAAATAAAGTGATTGATTGATTGATTTACAATAAAGCCAACCAATGGTAAGCAATGAGTGGAATGTATGTCCCTGTAAATTCACAATAGGTTTTTAGCAACCAAACAGCTTGCACTGTCTAGTAGGCGAGACCTAAAAATGTATGACAGTGTATGGCGATAGAGTTACAACAGGCTTTTCCTTTTTTCCCCCTGAAATAAAGCATTCTGCAATAGTATCCCCACCATGCGGATTTACTTCCTGGTTTTGAGGCTAATTTAAAAAGATCAGCTGTGCCTCTGAGTTTAATCGGCAGCCGAAGTTGCGAAACAACTGCGTTGTTTCTCTTTTTGTCAAGAGATTAAATAAACAATTCGCAACTGTTTTTAGCATGTTTACTTGTCACGTATTTTACTGCTCTTCTGCTGCATTGAATAAGAGCGGAGTAACCCTCAGATCGAAGGTCCTTGGCCTAATCTGGCTTTTCCAGGCAACAAATCCAAATAAATGAACGAAGGGCTCGACATCAGCTGCTCTGCCTCAGCTGACAACTGCTTATCTGTCAAAGAAAACAAGCTCTTGGATGCAAGAGTAGCTAATGCTTGCTAAGCACTCCAACACCCGTAGGATTCAGCCATTAAACCACTCAATTATTCGCCCTTTAGGTTGTTTGTTTATAAAAAAAGATCTAAGAAAATGAAAAGTAGCACAATGAAAACAAAGCATTCTGCTTGGAGTTTTCTTTTCCTTCCTCTCGGTTTATTTGTCTTGGTAATTAAAGCGGCGCTGATCCGCTGGATCTTGGAGCCAAGCCCCGCTGACAGGCTGCAAGTCAGCCGGTTCCCACTGTCCTGCGGTAATAATGTCTGAGAGACGGCATAAGAGGAGAGCAGCCTCCGACGGCCACGTCTTTATGCTGCCTTGAGAGGACTGGTGTTCGAGTCCTGCTATTTGCAAATCAAAGAAAGCCAGCCAGGCTGCAAGTTTAACCTTATTCTAGGTGACCAGTTTGTGTGAGAACGAGTGCAGGGGAAAAAGAGCAAGATTTGTTTTCGGGAATTTGGCACCTGGCGCTGCCGCCTTTTTCAAAGCCGAGCAGAGCACAAAGTTTCATTTATTAAGGGTGACCATGCAAAATGTTGCCACTTCGGAATAATGCTGTCATCCCCTCACAGGAAATTAAAAACACGTTTCCACGACCAGCCTCCGAGTACCAGTATTTCACTCGTGTGCTTTAGCTACCTGTCGCTTTTGCTCTCTGCTGTTCACTGCCCCGTGCTCCCATCCCAGCCAACAGCCCCTCATGTATTAGCCTTCCTCGATTCCAATCTGGCACTTTCTTTTTTTCTGTCATTCACCCACCTCACCGCTCTTTCTTGTTCAGCCCCTTCACTCTCTTATAATGTCTCGAGACTACCTCTGTAACTGTCTTAGTCACTTGCTCTCTCTGTCTCTTCATAGTTCTCTACCCTTTCTCCAGTAGTTGTAGCACAAAATAATGCCTCCATGCAGATTCTTATGAGGGGACCCTTATCCGGTCATACATCATAGATATTGATAGACCTTACAGTGAAAGGCGGGGACCTCTGATGGTTGGGGTGCCGCTGCACCCCACAGGCTTCATGGGTCTGTGTTAGGCCTTGCTTTTCTCATACAGTTGCTCATACCATTAACTTGCTCTCTTTGTCTCGCTCCTATTTGCTCCTTTTCCCTCACCCTCTCGCTCATGCCCGGTTACTCACCTTTAATTTTCATTAGTCCGAATCCTGGTCTTCTCATTCCATTCATGAGCCCATCCTCCCACCCTGTTTCTGTTTATGGTGATTGGTTTGTGTTTTTATTCATTTTGGGTTTCTTTGGTATTCTCAGGATGTGTGGGTGATGCACGTCCCCCTTTATGCATGCCGGGCCAAGTAGGCAGCACCATGTTGGGGGAACTATTCGACTTTGCTAGGTATAGGGTTTCTGTAGAGCAGACAAGCTGCTCATTTTTAAGGAATGGGACGGGAAGATGGACGAGGAGGTAATGCCACCACTCAATGTTTCCTTTTTCTGTCTCCATCTCTGTTGTTATGTCCAACGATCCTAGACCCTGTCTTCAGGCAGGTCTCTCCCCCACGCCGCACAGCTTCACCAGTGTGACTGTGTGCCTCTGCTGCTTGACACCGCTGCTGCCGCAGTTTTTGAGGCCCCTCTGTCTCGGTAGTCCGGTACTGCTGTATTCATTGTATAGCTGCCTCTTGTGTATTTTTGTCTCCCACTGACCTAACTTTGCCTTTTTTCCTTTTGTTATCTCTGTGCCCCCCTTGTTTTTGCCTTCTGTGCCCCCTGGTGCCCTTTGCCATATTTCACCTGTTTTCTCACCACTGCGTCCCCGCCCCCCTGCACACCCATTCGTCGCCCGACTCCCACCTCCCAGCTGCTCCTCCCTCCCACCTCCCCTTATATGGCAGCCGCTGTGCAGCCGTGCCGCTGGCGCGCTGAAGCCGCGCCTAAGGCAAGCCCGTCTGCGCCCTTCCGCGCCTGGACCGTGCCCAGCACCAGACACCCTGGTCCCCGCGACCGCCACAACGATGACCAACACCACTACAAAGCCAGCACCCTCCACGCTCTCAACACCAGACGATCCCACACCTGCTTCCAGACCAGTCCGAAGCGCACCCAGGGACCCTTCTCCTGCCGGAGCTGCAGCTTCACCAGCCTCCGAGCCACCAACCCGCCCACCGAGACAGGACGCAACCACCTCAGATGCTTACTACTCAACACCCACTCCGCACATAAACACGCCATCGAACTCTGGGACCTGCTCGACTCATCCTCCCCGGACGTCGCCTTCCTGACAGAGACCTGGATGAACGCCTCCTCAGGGCCGGACATCGCCATAGCCACCCCGAACAGCTACAAGATGACCCGCAGGGACTGCGCCAACGGAGTAGGAGGAGGAATTGCCATCGTCCACAGGAACACCCTCAGAGTCTCGACCAGCACCAACGACACCCTCAGCACTGCCGAACACCAGCACTTCCAGATCCACACTGACCCCAACACCACCCTCAGAGGGACGCTCGTCTACAGACCCCCCCCGACCTCGGCCACAGTTCAGCGACTCCATCGCCGACTTCATCAGCACGCACACCCTCGCCTCCACAGACTACATTCTCCTCGGAGACCTGAACTTCCACCTCGAGAACAACAACGACAGCAACTCCACCACCCTGATCGCCAACCTCGCCAACCTCGGACTCAGACAGCTCATCACAACGCCCACCCACTCCGCCGGCCACACGCTCGACCCCATCTTCTCCGCAAGCTCCCAGGTCACCTCCAGCCACACCACCAAACTCCACTGGACCGACCATCGCTGCATTCACTTCACCTTCCGGAAACCCACCACGTTTCTCCGCACTCAACAGATCCCCCACTGCAGCTGGAGCAAAGTCGCTGAAGACCAGCTCAACACCACCCTTGCCCAAAGCCCGCCCGCCGACCCCACCGACACCACCGCCCGTGACCTCAGGCGATGGATTGACGACTGCGCCAACACTCTCGCCCCGATCAAGAAACCCTCCAACAGACGCACTGACAGGAAAGCCAGCTGGTTCACCGCGGGCCTCCAAGCAAAACTGCCGAAAACTCGATAAGGAATGGCACCGCGAACAAACACCGGACAGCTATGCAGCCCACAAGAACGCCGTCTGAGAACACCATCACCTCATCCGATCTGCCAAAAGAGCCTCCTTCAACGACCGCCTCGACAACAACGCACACAACAGCAAAGAGCTTTTCAAATTCGTGAAAGAACTCTCCAACCCCAGCTCCAACACCAACGACATCCCACCATCGCAAGACCTGTGCAACTCCCTAGCCACCTTCTTCCACCGCAAAATCGCAGACATCCACGACAGCTTCAACAACGAGACTGCCCTGACAGCCACCGACACCTCAGACCCTCCGGCCAACATCCACATCGACCCCCTGCTCGCTAGGACCAACGTGAACGACGACGACACCATCAAAATCATGAGCACCATCCACTTCAGCTCCTGCACCACATCTTGAACAAAGCCAGCGCCACCATCGCACCCCATCTCTGCAAGGTCATCAACACCTCCATCGAGTCCGCAACCTTCCCAGAGAGTTGGAAGCACGCCGAGATCAACATCCTACTCAAGAAACCCAAGGCGGATCCGAGAAACCTCAAGAACTTCAGGCCCATCTCCCTGCTCCCGTTCCCGGCGAAGGTCATCGAAAAGATCGTCAACGGACAACTGACCCGCCACCTCGAGGCGAACAACATCTTGGACCCATCCCAGTCCGGGTTCTGCAGCAACCACAGTACCGAAACCACCCTCATCGCCGCCACCGCCAACATCAGGGCCCTGCTGGACAACGGTGAAACCGCGGCCCTCATCCTCCTGGACCTCTCAGCTGCCTTCGACACAGTTTGCCACCTCACCCTATGCACCCGCCTCCACAACGCAGGGATCCGAAACAAGGCTCTGGAATGGACCACCTCCTTCCTCTCTGACAGAACCCAGAGTGTCCGCCTCCCGCCCTTCCGATCCAAAGCCTCCGAGATCATCTGCGGCGTACCCCAAGGATACTCCCTCAGCCAGACACTATTCAACATTTACATGGCACCTCTCGCCCATGTAGCCTGACTGCACAACCTCAACATCATCTCCTACGCCGACGACACCCAGCTGATCCTCTCCCTCACCAAGGACCCTGCCAAAACCAACCTCCACAAAGGAATGAAGACCGTCGCCGAATGGATGAAGAACAGCCGTCTGAAGCTGAACTCTGACAAGACGGAGGTCCTCATCCTTGGCTCCACCCCCTCAGCCTGGGATAACTACTGGTGGCCGACCTCTCTGGGAGCAGCACCGACACCCACCGACCATGCACGCAACCTGGGGTTCATTCTCGACTCCACAATCTCCATGACCAAGCAAGTCAATGCCGTCTCATCCTCCTGTTTCAACACCCTCCGCATGCTCCGCAAGATCTACATATGGATCCCCATTGAAACAAGAGCGGTTACCCAAGCCCTCGTCAGCAGCAGACTGGACTACGGACACGCCCTCTACGCAGGAACCTCAGTCAAACTCCTGAAACGACTACAACGCATACAGAACGCCTCTGCACGCCTGATCCTCGACATCCCTCGCCACAGCCACATCACACCCCACCTAAGAAACCCGCACTGGCTCCCCGTCAACAAGAGGATCACCTTCAAGCTCCTCACCCACGCACAAAAGGCACCCCACAACACCGGACCGGCATACCTCAACAGACGACTCACCTTCTATACCCCGAACCACCAACTCCGCTCCGCCGACCTCACACCCGCAACCATCCCCAGCATCCGAAGAGCAACCACCGGCGGCAGATCGTTCTCCCACCTCACTGCGAAGACCTGGAACACCCTCCCCATCCACCTGCGGCAGACCCAGGACCTACTTACCTTCAGGAGGCTACTCAAGACCTGGTTGTATGAGCAGTAGCAGCACCCTACCCCCCCCAGCACCATGAGACCCTCACGGGTGAGTGGTTCGCTTTATAAATGCTCTGATTGATTGATTGATAGTCCTCTAAAACCGGATATCCCTGTTTTCTCTGTCACTCTCATTCATCCACTCTCTCAATTTCACTGTTTCCAGCACATTCTTTACACACCTCTTTCACTTTGTCACAGAATGTGTCCTTCTGTAGCTACCTCATCCCACCTTCCTGTACCCTCCTTTATAGAATTCCCTTTCATATTTAGTTTTTTTTGTATACTGCACGTACGATTCCAGAGAATATTACAGTACCTTACATAACAAGAATGCGGGAAAAGAAAGATATGTCTACTTCATACAAAGGGCGTGAGGGACATTATACATATTTAGGTTTTTGAACAAGAGGAAATTTTGAAATCATTTAAGCTAGAAATTCTAGTTAGTATATTTATCTTTTTGAGCGATTAAAGCACCCTGTAGAGTTAAAGAGAGAGGAATGAGTAACCCAGAGCAGTTTATCATTGCTTGAGTATTTTACATGTACAAAGGGTGTTTTCAGGCATGCTCTCTTTCTCACTATCTTCACCTTTGTTGCTCTTCCTCCTGCACCCCACCCACTTTCCCCGTCCAATGTCCCTCTCCTGCTCTTTCATTCATTATTTTTCCTCATTCTGTCGCTGTCTCCAACACTTGCAGTATTTTAGCTAGTGGCTAGCTACTCGTACTTTTCCCCTTCTATTTTTTTACGTGGTGTACAATGCACTTAAAATAAATTGGCTCTTTGCTTTTGAGGTTTTGATTAACACATCTTGTGTTCATGCCAAACCTTTTAGAGATGTAGGGCGAGAGGACTCTGTGTCAAATGTTAAATTGTGGACTTTCTGATTGATGCTGCAGGAGAGAAGTGCTTGGGTCATGAATGAATATTGGAGTTTAGACGTGAGCTCATCTCAATGAGGCATTTGCTATTTTCATTGGTTCTGTGATTAGAAGGAAGTCCTTTCTTCAAAGTATCCATGTTGGTCCTAAGATTTTTCTGCAATACCAGGTGTGTATGTCATTATGGTGTATGAATGAAGTGAGGTATCAGTTTCATGGGCACTCAATAGCTCTTGTATTCCTCAAAGTTCTATAACACATTTTATATATGGACCCATTGATTTCTGCAGGCTAATGGAAACACAGAGGGCCTGATTTAGAGTTTGCTAAGCAGGTTACTTTGTCATAAACGTGATGGAGTACCCTGTACACCAAATCCTTGGTCCTCCCATTCTATTCTGAGTCGGTAGGACCATCAGTTTTCTGACGGTTGTACCCCTGCTGGCTCTGCCATCGTAAAACTTACTCCAACAGTCGGACGGAGCAGGGACAGACAGAGTAAGGACATCTGACCTCTCTCCCTATTTAGAGAGCTTTGTCTGATGTCTTTTTTTCTGTTGGTCACCACCGTGAAAAACACAGGCAGTCATTGACAGAAAAGGAAAATAATAACTCCTCCACCCTGGGTGAAAATTTTCAGGGTGGGGGGGGGGGGGGGGTTGTTAGTTTTCAGAAACAAATTTCAATTTGGGGAGTTTGCTTGTGAAAAACAGATTTGTAGCTCATCTGCTTAAAAAGATGGCTGATGTGCACTAAACTTTTCAGTTCCCTCAGAGGAACTGCCATGGTGAAGGCTCCTGTAAAGTTACAGACATCACCACAGGGCCAGAGGTGATCTCATAATTTGGTGAGTGGAAAGGTGATGAAGAAGATGACCTCCACCACCTGATGGTCGTCGGGCCACCCGCTGCAGTCAAAATCAGGGCCAAAGTAATGAAAGCGTGAGACAAACAGAGAAAAATAATTCATATTTTGGGCACGCCTGACTTGTTTAACTAAGCTATCGCAAAACGCCTGCATGGGAAACACATCAAACAAGTATTTGCAATGCAATCGGTCTCGCCTTCGGGACCTTATATGTATTTAGCTATGCAGCACATTAGCCTCGGTGCTGAAACATCTACTGTTCTTTAACATGGAGGGAAAATAAGCACCAAACTGCGTGACATGCCAGGTATGGGAACACATAGGGAGACATATTGCCTTTTAGAGGGAAACGGTATAGTCCAAAGCTCTGTTTTTAATATAAAATCATGGCCTTCAGTGGTCATATCACTGAAAATACAAGATATAAAAAAAATATTATTGCCTACGGGTGTTCATGGAGGACAATTTCTATGGACTAGAATCTAGAGAATACTAAAGTGATTGTGGTATTTTACTGACCTCTGCTGGTTGTTTTTTATCAAGAAAGTTAAATAGAGGCAGTTGCCAGAAAAATTAAAAAAAGAAAGTCCCTAAGCAGAAAGCAATTCTGGTATTGACCTTTGCTGGTCGTTTTCTATTAAGACAGTTAAATAGAGGCAATTGAACAAAAAAAAGTCCCTAAGTGTTAGCAGACAAGTTCTAGGGCTGATCTCCAGCGCCCACAAAGTACATACACATATAAGTGTATACTAGAGTATATACAAGAGGTCTTGAATACTCGAACTAAAAGGTTTCTCCATCGACCCAAAGAATGCAGCTGAAATATTCATAAAGATAGATGGTATTTGCCTTTTCTGCAGTCTTGCAGGTTCTGTAATTGGAATTCTGGTCCTTGCTCTCGACCAAACTCTCCTTATTTCAAAGTCACCCAGGAAATCCCTATATTTAAACTGGGTACCAGATCATCAATCCCCTGCAACACTGGTCATTAATGCTATCGTGTAGGGCCTTCCTATAATTGTTATTCTTATTACTCAAAAAGGTGAGAGTACCCGATCAAGAAAGAATTACAGACTGATCTAGAAAGGATCTGTTTCAATAGCAAACAATATAGCTATGGTTAGGGGACCCCAAGGGAATTTTTTGTGAATGGCTTGCCACCCCAACTGAGGAGCCAGTCATTTTTCAATGCTTTGTGACCCGATTTTGTTTGCAAAACATTGATACATCTCAAACCAAATTGCTATTGGGAAGGGTCACCTACAAAAAACCCTTCCAAATAGTGATTTGGTATGGGGTGGCAAGCCACTTGTAGGTGTCGAAAGAAATCTAATAAAATGGCATTAATACATTGCAAAAATGTTTTTGAGGTCGCGAACAGCGAATCAGACAGTTTGCTATTGGAAAAACCTTTAGTAAACCTGGCCTTTAGATTGGTACTGGTAGGTGTTATAAATTTTAGTTGAGCAGTGGCACTGTCTACTAATGCAACCTTCTACTGAGACTAGAAGAACTTTATATTGAAAGAACCATCATTGACTGTATGTTCTCCGTCCTATTCTATAGATCAATCGTTATCCCACTACCCTTGTTGGCCTCACCTCGTTGGAGCACCAACTTTGGTGTACCTTGATTGTATCAACACTCATCTTTAGCACCTGCCACAGCCTAATATGCTCCAACTATTCCATTGCACTCAACTCCTCCTAAAGAAAGAAATTCCATAGGACCTAGACATCTCAGGAATAGACCACTGCCTCAAGCCATTGTCGCATTAAACTTAACTCATTCAAAACAAAGATCCAAACCTGCATTGTATATAAGAACTATCCATGATAACCATCTACTTAATGAACCAGTAAGTGAGAAACCTGGACGCAATCATGGACTCCCTCTTATCCCTGCCTCCCCACCTCCAAGATGACAAGAAGTACCTTCCATACCTCACAAATGTTTTATTGAGGGGTAGTAAGTGCTATAAAATGCAAACCTTTTCCCTCTTCTATCCCTCCATTATCCTTCTCAATCCAAATAACAGACTAACATATCCATTGCTCAAATTAATTTCATATTTCACTATACTAATTTACCACTAATCCTCTATGGGTTCCAGAACAGCGTGCTACTTGCCGAAAAAGCGCTTCGACGACTCGTCAGGAGTAGGAAGAGCTATATAAATGAACTGACAATACAATGCAAAGGTCCTCTGCATTCGTGGCGGAGGCCTCGCATACATTGAGGAGTCTCCACACGAGGGGCGGGATCTCCGCAATGAGAATCTCATTACTGAGATTCCAACTGGAGTGTGAAGACTCCCGTGACTGTGGGGCCTTCACCACAAGTGCGGAGGCCCTTTGTGAATCATAAATTCATATGCCTGAAATGATTCCATACTTTTCTTTTATGTTAAGGTGTATTTTTTTCTTTCACTGTGCGTTTCCAGGTTATTAATAGAAATCGAGGATGGAATTAATGCAATCCCACTGTGCTTTGCTTATTGTGGTTCCCCACTCCGAACTCATGAATGCCATCTCTTAGCACTTGAATCCATGGCTGCTGCTGTAATAAGAAAAACCTAATCCATTCTAATCAGCTTGGTTACATGTAACAAGTATGGCTTTGAGCACGGTAAACCTGCGCTGTGATTTTAAGAAAATCCGGTGCTGAGCGACGTTCTGGGCCTTGCCTTCTCCTCCACTTGGTCTAATCCTTTGTTTGCGCAGCCGTCGTTGTTGGCAGCAGTGTTTGCTTTTCCTCGGTGAGGCGGTCTGTCAGCAGTGCGCGTGACCCCGCCGGCACGAGGCCGCGTTTAGACGGATCCACGCGCTGAGGGGAGAGGGGTAGTTGGAGCGCTCAACATTATTTGAGCTCTTCCTCTGCTACAAACACCTCTCTCCCTGTGTGTAACGTACTTCAGTTCATGAAAAGAGGGATTTGTGCTGATGAGGGAAGCCTTTTGTTACTTCAGAGGTTATTTTCTTACCTCACCAAGGCAAACGCAGTTGAAAAAATGTCATCACAAGTGCTGTATTCGAAGGTGAGAGCGTGAGAAAGAGCGTCGGGCTGATTCACAGAATGATTTTGCACAGCTTAGTGGCTCTTAGGTGGGAAAAAATCACTTTATCTTTATAAACGGAAATTCTACCTTTGCGTTCAGAGAACCTGGGCTGGTGGAATTTTACATTTGGAAGGTGTACTTTATGAACGCGTACAATAAATACACCAGCATGGCAGAGATGCTATCTACATAAATGTATGCTTCGGCCAAGATTGTGCATGTGCCTTGGCGGAGGACCGACCCGGCTAGGTAGGTGAAAACCAGGGTCTGATTACGAGTCGCCCGTATTAGTGAAGGGACCAGCAGGGGGACTCTGCTGTTTTAAACACCAGACCACGAGTAAGCACTCATCCAGTATCGTGTACTTGCGAGTTAACTCCAAGAGGAATGGAGAATAACCACGCAGAGATGATTTTCGAGGTCAAATTGCGTGTGGAATTCCCAATCCCATGCCGACGACTGGCACCAATTGGCACCTGCTTACTGCAGGTGATGAATAGTATCAGGGTTGGCCAGTGGTGAGGAGGGTGTCGATGGGCAGACAAAGTGAGCATTCCTTGTGTCCCGTGCTCAACTAGGGGGTAAGGTGGTGCCAGGGACAAGCTGCAAGTGTAGCTCATCCTGCACGTGGTTTTACTGGCTGGCTTTTCCGGCCCATAAAATCAGGCCCAGTGTTCCAGCGCTTCAGAAATCCTGGTGTGGGAACACCTGGCAAATCATGTGGAGCGCCGGTATCCCGCCAGGGATGCTGCCCTTTCAACTTGTAATTGAGACCATCGAATAACAAAACTGAAAAATTGAAAGAAATAATACACATGTGCCTATTTTACACAGAGATACTGCATGTGCGTATTTTCTCCAAGCAATCTATGATGGTTGCGCATTTCCTGTAGTACACTTTTCCTATCATTCGTTATGCGTCTCTTAAAGAGTCTGACATTTTTTACAAGCGTAGGGGCATTCCTATGTAAGCTAAGTTTTGTTTTTTAGGTCTCGCCTATTCTATCCCGAAGGGATGGATAGGCGAGATTATAGTAAGCAGTCTGAAAAGTCTACCTAGCTGCGGATCGCGTACAGTTTATGTGAACACAATCACGCGCATTGTCAACAACTGCCACAACCACGCGCATTCTTTACAGCTTCCATTTTTTACCAGACACTTCGTGCGCGCGTGCCGCACTCTCCCTCTGTTGCCACACGCATTCAGCTCACCAGGCTGCACACCCTCTCACTCTCCATATGGTCGCACGCCTTTTCTTTGATCTCCGCCGCGCGTTCTCACAGGCTCCTCTCCGCCCACGCGTCTCTCCCCTTCCGTGTAGTTCCACCCCGCCTTCTCTTTCTCGCAAGTTTTTTTTAGGGGCTTTGTGTGACTGACTACTTGACCTCGTGCCTATGAGTTTTGCATGCGTCTATTATATTTATTTACTTTGAATGTTTTTTTTTTGTTTTAAATGCCCACGCGTCTCTCCTCTTCCGTGTAGTTCCCCTCTGCCTTTTCTTTCTCGCATCTTTTTCTGATTTTCGGCTTTGTGCGACTGACTACTTGACCTCGTGCCTATGAGTTTTGCATGCAGCTATTATATTTATTTAATTTGAATTTTTTTTTTAATTTAACTTTACGCACCCAAACACGTTCATTGTTTCCTTTCCTTCTTACATTCTTATGAGAAAAAAAAATCACTCTCTCCACAAACAGCACTTTTATCCTGTCTCGCCTCTCTGTGTTTTGCTGTCTGCCCTCGTCTTCAATAGTTTCCAGCCTCTGTGTTCTGCTTTACGCATCCAAACACGTATGCTTTTGTCTGAGTTTCCTGCTTACATTCTCATGCAAAACAAACAAAAAGTCACTCTCTCTACCAACAGCACTTTTATCCTTTTATTCTGTTTTGCCTCACACAATGCCCTACACACATTAGACCACACAAAATGCCACCTCACACACTGCCCTACACACATTAGACCCCCCAAACTGCCACCTCACACACTACCCTACACACATTAGACCCCACAAAATGCCAACTCACACACTGCCCTACACACATTAGCCCCCTCACACTCTGCACCCCCTCACCCTCAAATAAATAAGAATACAGTTTACTTCCAAGGCACTGCAGTCATTTACGTGAGCCACTGTCAGATTGTGTATTTCTTTTCAATACTAATACAGCCTTTAAAGAAAATAGAAATACAGTTTACTGACAAGTCACTAACCAACACTGCCCCCTCTCACACAGACCACACACAATGCCCCCCACACACACCACACACACTGCCCCCCTCTCACACAGACCACTCACACTTACCCCTCCACACAGACCACTCACACTTACCCCTCCACACAGACCACACACACTGCCCCTCACACAGACTACACACACTGCCCCTTCACACAGACCACACACACTGCCCCCTCACACAGACCACACGCACTGCCCCCTCACACAGACTACACACACTGCCCCCCTCTCACACAGACCACACACACTGCCCCCCTCTCACACAAACCACACACACTGACCGCTCCTCACACACTGACCCCTTGACACACTGCCCCCACATACACTGCTCTCACACATTACCCACTCACAGTACTTTAGGTCACTTACACTGCACCCTTACACCCAGCACACACACACAGCCCGCACCCTTACACACTCGCACTGTGCCCTCATACAATTCCCCCTCACACACTGCCCTCTTACACACTGCCCCCTAGTTCGTACGATGTCAGTAGGTGCCTTTTCTACATTTTAACAAAAACAAAAATGTTACAGGATCAAAGCGTTTCTTAACCGCATCAGTAGATTTTTGGGTTTTTTCGTCGGTTAATGTCTATTGGTGCTAGGTGTTTTGTGCTTCAATTAGAATTATTGTTTAACTTTATTTAACAAATGAACAAAGTTTACGTGGATGTTGCGGTCTGAAAATGTTGTGGAGCTCTCCCTCTGTTGCCACACGCATTCAGCTCACCAGGCTGCACACCCCCTCACTCTCCATATGGTCGCAAACCTTTTCTTTGATCTCCGCAGCGCGTTCTCACAGGCTCCTATCCGCCCACGCGTCTCTCCCCTTCCGTGTAGTTCTGCCCCGCCTTCTCTTTCTCGCAACTTTTCCGGAATCTCTGCTCTGTGTGACTTACTACTTGACCTCCTGCCTTTGTGCTTTGCATTCATCTCTTATATTTATTTACTTTTGAATGTGTGTTTCATTATTTTACTTTACGCACCCAAACATGTATGCTTTTGTATGACTTTCATTCTTTGCTTTCCTGCTTACATTCGGATGAAGATCACTCTCTCCACTAACAGCACTTTTATTCTGTTGCGCCGCTCTGTGTCCTGAGGTCTGACCTTGCAAGTCGCCTGCAAATGGTCCTTCACATACACTGGCCCCTCGCACACAGACTACACACACTTTCTAAAACGCATCAGTAGATTTTTGTTTTTTTTCGTCGGTTAATGTCTATTGGTGCTAGGTGTTTTCTGCTTAAATTAGAATTATTGTATAACTTTAGTTAACAAATGAACAAAGTTCACACTGCCCCCTCTCACACAGACCACAAACACTGCCCCCCTCTCACACAGACCACCCATCTATCTATCTATCTATCTATCTATCTATCTATCTATCTATCTATCTATCTATCTATCTATCTATCTATCTATCTATCTATCTATCTATCTATCTATCTATCTATCTATCTATCTATCTATCTATCTATCTATCTACCTATCTATCTATCGCCCACACTCTATCTATCTATCTATCTATCTATCTATCTATCTATCTATCTATCTATCTATCTATCTATCTATCTATCTATCTATCTATCTATCTATCTATCTATCTATCTATCTATCTATCTATCTATCTATCTATCTATCTATCTATCTATCGCCCTCTAGCTATCTATCTATCGCACTCTTATCTATCTATCGATCGCCCTCTAGCTATCTATCTATCACCATCACTCTAAATACTTATCTATCTCTCACACAAAATCTATCTATCTATCTATCGCCCTCACACTATCTATCGATCGCACTCACTCGATCTATCTATCTATCTATTGCCCTCTATCTATCTATCTATCTATCTATCTATCTATCTATCTATCTATCTATCTATCTATCTATCTATCTATCTATCTATCTATCTATCTATCTATCTATCTATCTATCTATCTATCTATCTATCTATCTATCTATCTATCTATCTATCTATCTATCTATCTATCTATCTATCTATCTATCGCCCTCTAGCTATCTATCTATCGCACTCTTATCTATCTATCGATCGCCCTCTAGCTATCTATCTATCACCATCACTCTAAATACTTATCTATCTCTCACACAAAATCTATCTATCTATCTATCGCCCTCACACTATCTATCGATCGCACTCACTCGATCTATCTATCTATCTATTGCCCTCTATCTATCTATCTATCTATCTATCTATCTATCTATCTATCTATCTATCTATCTATCTATCTATCTATCTATCTATCTATCTATCTATCTATCTATCTATCTATCTATCTATCTATCTATCTATCTATCTATCTATCTATCTATCTATCTATCTATCTATCTATCTATCTATCTATCTATCTATCTATCTATCTATCTATCTATCTATCTATCTATCTATCTATCGGACTCTATCTTTCTATCTATCGTACTCACTCTATCTATCGCCCTCCCTCTATCTATCTATCGCCCTCACTCTATCACCCTCCCTCACTCTATCTATCGCCCTCCCTCCCTCTATCTATCACCCTCCCTTAATCTATCGCCCTCCCTCTATCGCCCTCCCTCTATCTATCTATCGATCGCCCTCCCTCTATCTATCTATCGCCCTCCCTCTATCTATCGCACTCACTCTATCTATCGCATCACACAGCACCACCACAGCATCACTCAGGGGCACAACAACATCACTATGCGCTACAACTGTATAACTGAACGCCCAGCATCACTCGTCGCCACCACAACATCACTCAGCGCCACCACAGCATCAATCTGTGCAACCATTCAACAACAACTGGTTCAAATATGTTCTCTCAATGTTTCAAACTTTATTACAAATGTCACAAAAAGATGGTAATATTTCACTTCTGTTCTTGGATTTTCGTCACAATAAAATACACTAAACGTAATCTTCACAAAAGTTATTTGCAAAAGTTTAAGCTATTGCCATTATAAATTACAATAACTTTTATTTAAGTATTAATTATTTAAAAAAATTAAAAGCCATTGTTATTTGTAATATCAATACATCTTTTTTGATAAACACATTTTTTTATTTGTCACATAAATAGCAGAGTCAAGAATATATCAATACATCTAAGTCACGTAAATACAACACATATTGCCTTACAATTGCTATAGGTGTCAAATTTGCGAAAGTTAAAACTATTGGAATTGTAAATGACAAAGCTTTTAATTTAGCTATTTTCAAAACCAACACATAAATACAAAATTTGGCATTTACAATACCAATAGCTCAAACTTTCCTAATGCGAGACCTATTGCATTGCAAATGCTTTTTTATCCTAGGGATTTGTAAATCAGACCCAAGGTGTCTATATAGTTAGTCGGTTTCCTGTTCCTATGCATAGATACAGTTTACATGACATAGCTATTACACATAAATAACGACAATACAATGTGACTGTGCCTGTAGTATAGCAGCAGATGTACTCTTTACTAGATGTACTCTTTACTACTTAGATAACGCCAATGGGTTTAAAAATCTCAAAAAACTCTTTTTGTTCCATCTCAAAAAACACTTTTTTTCCAATCTGGATTTGCGTAGAGCAGAGTGAAATTTGAACTTTAGCTCAATGATGAAAACACCAATTTTTCGTGGTGTGCCAGAGTCTACTTCATTTGTAAAATAATGATGTCTGTGCCCAAATCTCCTCAGAAGCCCGGCCGGCATTATTAAATGTCAGCGTGCAGAATACCGGGCTGCATACTCTTGAATCCACCTCAAGCCTCTCTTTAATCCACTGCCAGATACTCCCTGACCTTTTATCTCACCCTCGCAGGTTTCTGCCTGCTCGCTTGTTAATATTTTTTCTGTCTTTTCTCCCTCCTGCTGTCAATTTGTGCGTTTTTCCATCTTGTGCTCTTGGGAAATGTCTGATAAGGAAAAATAACTGATGGTCCCCAAAAATGAGTTCCTGTGGCTCCTACGAGCAACCACTGGCTCAAACTAAGCATTGGCAAGAGCTCTTTTTCTATGCTGTTCTTATGAGGAGAACTGTCCACGTTCTCATCACCAAGTCTATTTACTGATCTTTTAGTGTTAAGAAATTTGAGGTTTCTGTTATTCTTTACGATTGATGTTGAGCATTTCTACTTTCTCTATCACAACATCATGCAGACCATAATCATCTTTAAAACAGGACTGTCTGGATTATGAGGTGGCGGCTCGACAGGGAGGGGATGGACACATTGACTACACGTGTGCTTCTGATTTTCTGGTGTAACTCTCCTCAGAACAGTGATGCAAAACTCAATCACTAGCCTGCAGATTGAAGGATTCACATTGGAGAGCAGCCCACCATCTGGCCCGGAATGTCCTCAGGGTAATAGTAGTGGGCCTTGCCGAAATCAGCCCAGAGAATGAACAGCAGCAGCAGTCGCAGCAGCTCCTCTCTACAGCGTCATTTCATTCGATGTAATTCTGCAGCTAACAACTGTCTCTTTCTCCTTGATCAATGACTCGGTGGGATGTCCCACAGTAGTCCCTTTAGATGGTGCCTTTTGGCAACACAGGTTGAACTCATAGTAGTACCACTGTCATGGTGCACTGCTCTTATGAGGCTATCTAAAAGATTTTGTTGGACATTAGGTTGAGTGCACTGCCAGGGCAATGGAATGAAAGACTGTGTTGCTTGAGGGTGTTCACATGAGTGCTTGCGAACTCCAGCGGAATTTGGTAAGGTCACAACATTTAGTCACTCATTATAGGTGTAGTCCTTTCAACTGGAACCATACCAAAGGCTCTTTGCTAGCCAATAAGTGAAATTTGCAACCGAACAAGCTTGCTGGGACTTCGATCAAGAAAGTCGTAAGCTCAGTGAGGACTTTGAGAATTGTAGAATAGTGCAGCTAGCGAGGGGCCTGGATAGATCTCTTATCTTTGAGCAAGAGCAGGTGAAAATTTTTAGTGAGAATCAGATCAATTTTCTTTTTCCATTTTGAAAGAGGCGAGATGTATCTTGGAGAAGTGAAGTCATAGGTTTAGAATGGCAAGAATTATAGTTAATGAAAATGAAAATGCATGGAACTGTAAACCTGTAAGATTATGAGCAGTATAAGCATGAGATAGTTCATGTAAGTAAATTATACATTTCATTAATGTTTGGCCTTTTCTAAAATCAAACTAGGCGTACCTGTGTAAAAGTGTTTTATTTGTAATTAGCCTTCCATCCACACACCATTCATCCAAATCCTTCTTTAAGGTGCTATCCAGTGTAGATAAAAATATAAAAAGTTCTCTTTGCCCAGTCTTGCACCTCAACAATTGGCATTCTAGATTGTTTGTTTTGTATTGAAGATCGTTATCTATATATGTACAATGCTAAGTTAGCACAACCGCGTTAGATGTTAGAAAGCCATCTTGCCGCTTTTGCTGCTTTTGCACACGACACTGTAGTCACATGTTATTAAATTGAGAAATGCTTGCTCGACTTTGCTTCACATGAGAACTGTCTGTTGTTCACATCCCAAACAGTGAGCAGCGACCTTGGTCTGTACATCGTGTAAAGAAACAGTCTGGGTCGCTAGACGGTGCATGTTGTTGGGTTCAGGTTGATCGGCCCACTATTTAGCCATAACACGCACGCAGCTGCAAATACCTGAAAGTCGGGTGCTTTTAATATTGCAGTGTTACATGTTTTCATTACATTCGGAAGAAGAGCTTTCCCAGGAGCAGAGCCTAGCTGATCCTGTGATGTGATCTCACTGAGCTGATCTTTACGGTATGGGGTTCCCCATTCAAGCCTAAGAGACCTTTTACTAGTCTAATAATAATAATATTAGTTTGCTAGCGAAAGGAAGGTGGCTGAGATCCACTGTCATTTTAGTATGATTACTCCTTTCATTTTCTATGGTATTGTAACTATGCTCATGGTTTTGATTTTAATCGTTTGTCTGCTTATGTTAGCCAAAGTACTGCATCTTAGTATATGAGGTTTATAAAATAAACTCTTTAAACTTTACCGTGTCTCTGTTTATTCTGTTGTGGACTGATATGAGAATAATTACAAACAGGTATTTCTGATTCCCACCATTCCTGAGAAACACACTAAGTCGCTTGTTCTGGGTTGTCTATACATTGGGACCGCCGAGCTAAACCTCGGATAACGAATGGGACACTGATGCTGGTCGGATAAGGGGTTCTGGGTTCTGAGGTGAGTTTTTGGTACACCACAATTCACTGAGGTCCTGGTTTCCTGTGCATAGTTCTGTGCATAAGCAGAATCCCTGCAACATGGCGCACCTAATGTTTGGTCTATTGATTTGAAACACCTTAGTAGTGCTTATATTAGTCCACAACACCCGACTAATAGGTTCCTTCAAGCTTGATCATTAAAAAGGTTATTTTTACTGAACCCCAGTGCTACTGTTGATATAGTTGGTACTCTTTAGTGTGTCCTAATGGCGGTTGAGATTGCCGCGCACAGTCGTGCAGCTCTATGCCGTCATTTGACGACGTATGGGGTGCCGGATGATGGGATGGCTATTATTTTTGTGGTGAGTGCTGATGCGTCTTACCCATATGAGTTGTTTTACTCTTGAGTGACTTTTCCGGCAGTGGATGACAATGATACGTTTCATTCCTTTACTCCCACACAGCTACCTGCGGTCTATACCCCATATAGGACACAAGAAATTCCAATCTCTGCCTGGCAGCATACCATTTGGTTTAATGGCGCCCTTCCCCATTCGGTTGCACCGGCGAGAATGGGCCCGTTGTCTATTGCAGGGGCCACATGGCCGGTGCTGGCCGGTTTTATGCCTCATCCCCGTTATCTCACGGTGGCTGAGTTGTGGGTACTACACACAGCCCTGATTACAGTTCATAGGGCTTTAGTGCAGTACGTGTCACGTAACGTGCAGGTGGGGGCACCTGCTGTTGAGGAACAACCAACAGACCACCACGCGGTGGTTATTAGTCCTGTTATCGTTAATTCGGTAGTCGGCAAGCGCCCCCAAAATAAGGATGAATCTCCTTACTGGCTTGCTGAGAAATTTGACCAACTGGAGGCGGTTTTTCCGCATACCACTCTTGTGGAGAAACACAGGATCCTCACCATTAGTTTGCCGAAAGACCTGGTCCCGGATATGGCCGATTGCACTAACTGGGGTAAGGTCTTTGCCGCGACCTATTCGAAGTGCTATGGCACTCCGTCTATGTCTGTGCTACCGTCCGTCATCAAAAAGGTTCAAGAGAATCACGGTGCGGAGGCTGCTATTGAATTGGGAATGAGGCTTGTCGACAGCTTCGATGTGGTGTGCTCCATGGTAATGGGCAACCTCAAAGGAGATGCCATGCAGTTCCAAGTTACAAATATGATGGACCGCATGGATGACGTCGACAAGCCCAAGGAGTTTGCTAAAATAATTGCGAAGGCATACAGGACCGTGGGTCGTAGTGGTTTGGGTGTAAAACCGGCTGTAATCATTCCTGATATAGTGCAGCAAACTAAGGTGAGCTCGTCTACTAAAGACGAACGCCCCAATTTTCCTAAACAAAGTTGGAGAGCGAAGAAACAGGGGAAGCAGCAACAGAAACAGGGGTCTCGTCCTGCCTCACCCGTACAGTCGTCTAGCGAACACACATATGATCTGCGCGATCGATCTCGTATTAAGTCACCTGATAGATTTCAGGTTTCTGAACAATGCTCTCCTCGTTCTTCACAGGAAACATCGGCTTCACAATCCAGTGGCGGAGACCGTGGGAAATGAAGGGGTGCTCAGGGTCATGAGCAACCCCGCCAGACTGACGGCAAAGGCAAGCAAGACGAGTCTGCACGTCAAAGACCCCTGTTTCAGAAAAAGGAAGTTGCTGCACTAACAGCTCACAAGAAATGCGCATGCGCGGGCGTCCGCGCATGCGCATTTGTTAGAAAAGTTGGAAACCAGGAAGATGGAGCCCCGGAGACGCCGCGCTTCAGGTAAGTGGCTTTTAATTTTCTTTATTATAAATTAATGTTATCTTTTAAAAGGAGGGCGGGCGGGAGGCGGGTGGCGCGTAGTGGGGCTACGCGAAGCGTGTAGTGTGCGTAGATTTGGGCACACTACGTGCTGCTTCACGTAGCCCCACTACGCCCACTACGTCCACCCTTACTCAGAATGACTACCATGATTCCATAGGTAGCACAATTAAGCATAAAACGCTTTGGGTTCGAGTGGCAGAACTTAAAGAACATCTGCCTCTCGTTAATGTTATTCACACTCTTGGTCACCAACGCGTTGGTGTCCATGCTGTCGGCAACAGCCTGGCTTACGAGGCAGCAAAACTAGCAGTGGCGACATACTTAGTAGCAGCAGTTACAAGATCCAAAAGTAAGATCGATGATGACATCTTGGCAGCTATTGCTGCTACAGAGAAGGGAACGAAATTTCCAAGAGGTTTCCCTTCTCGTTACCATTATCGCTTAAGTCCTGATAACGTTCCATTAGTGAGGATTAATGACGTTGGTGACAGATTGATTCCCAGCGCGGACTGCAGACCATCTTTGATATTAGCAGCTCACGAGGGCGTGGCGCCGGCGCATGCCGGCGTTGCAGCTACTGTATCTCTGTTACAACAACGTTACTGGTGGTGCGGTTTATATAAACAAGCCCGAGCTTATGTTCTTAATTGTGACATTTGCCAGCAGATAAAACCTTCAACTGCGGCTCGCCCACCTCAAACTCAGTTGTACATCTCTAATAAACCACTGGGTTGTGGTTACTTAGATCATTGCGGTCCATTTACCTCTGATACTGCGTACAAATACATCTTGGTTGTTTCGTGGATTCGTGCACACGTTTTCTGTGGGTGTGGCCACAAAGGAGTGCTGATGCCCGTACTGTCATAAAGGATTTGCGTGTCTTTGTTGGAAGTTTTGTATGTGGTACCTTTCATTCTGATCAGGGCCCTGCGTTCGCCTCTAAGGCGTACAAAGAAGCCATGAGAAATTTGGGGGTCCAAGTCAAATTTACGTCTCCATACCGACCTGAGGGTAATAGTGTAGTGGAGCGAATGAACCGTGACTTAAAGCAATCTTTGACAGCCAGGGTTTTAGGTACTGGCCGGAACTGGCCAGCCCACTTATATGACGTGCAACGTGCACTTAATAATCTCCCTAGAAGGTCTCTGGGTGGGCGGACCCCATACATGATGCTCTTTGGCATACGAATGTTTGTCCCGGACCTTGATGGTCTAGACATGGCGGTGTCAGCCGCACCCTTTGACGTAGATGATCACTGTGCTGTATTGCAGAATCTTCAAGAAGCCAGAGACAGTCTAGCGAAGGAACACATACCCTCCTCATCTGATGCTGTGCTTCAGGTTCCGGTAGTCGGCTGGCTACCTCGAGTTGGTGATCTGGTCCGTGAGAAGTTGGAGAACAAGAAGAAGTTCGGCCCCTCTTATCGTGCACCAGTTCCAGTGCTTGGAGTACAGGGTACACGAACAGTCATTTTACCTCCACTTCCTGGTCGAAAGGATAACAGGTACATCTCTATTGACAATGTCAAGCTACAGCGAGTGGCCGATTCTTCTTAGTATGACACGGGCAGTTTCTTGCCCTTCGATGCTGAGAAATTCTGTTGTGGCCCAAGCTTCTAACACCGTGCCTGATGTTGCCGTCGAGATGCATACAGTTACTGGTCCTTTATTGCCACCGACACCTGGTGGTCTGCCTGAAGATGTTGAGTATGCTTATCCTGCGGATGTTACATTGCCTGTTTTACAATCCACCACAGTTGCCCACTCACGAGACTCTTTTGACTCTAATTCAATGACTTCCATTGCCCCGTCCAAAGTTTCGATTTTTGTGGCCTGGTTCAAAAGACATTTTTTAATTCCCCCTTGGACTTACATTTGGCTGGTGCTCATATGTATTTTTTTGTTTATGTCCATTGGCTTTGTAGTAGTGTTTTTTAGACTTATCAATGGACACTACCTGAAAGAAATATCTACAATTCGACTAATTGATGGAACTTTGGCCCCCCACTCCTCATCACATATCATGAAAAGGGACCAGACTTTTGTGAACATTACTGCCTGGCCTGTACGTGATGGGATCGCTTGGGATGCTGTAAAATTTAAAATTCATGGCCCCACTGAAGTAATTAATGTGCCAAATGTATTTCGTGTTTCTATGGGTGATGTAGTTAAGCAGAACATCCACTCGGATGACTGGGATGTTCAAGCCATAGAAGCACTGTTTTCTGATTTGAAATATTATGCTGCATTTGATGCTGAGGATTTGTATTTAGATACTGCTAATTATGATGAGCAATTCTGCTATCAACATTATGGCACGCATTTCCTACACAAAGCAAATACGTTTAGAAATGTTGTACATTTTACACAATGGGAACACTGTCCCACCCCTAGGCTGGGCAGCTCCGCCACGTTAGTGAACAAATTCACTTATTTTTCTGATTTCAGTGTGTCAAATCCGGCCTCCTTTTATTTTAGGGTGGCGCCTGAGTCTGCTTCTAAAGTTAGACTGACACACACCAAATTGTTGTATTCCAAGTCCTTTATGGATGAGTTGGCAATTGCAGGATATGATCTGTGGAAAGCTACTATCGATCTTAAATCGGTTTGGTGTTCTAAACCATGGCAGGTACAGGGAACAGAAGCTTTGCATCGTGCCTGTCTTATCCCGAATCACATGTTATTTTTAAATTAGTCAATTTTTCAGACCGCCTGTTTTGGATTGGCTACTTCTAAAAAATGTAATTCTCCCTCTATTCCGGGTCTGGGTGCTTATCCAAATTGGGGTAATCATACGGATCTGTCCCTTGCTACGTTGCAGACATACGTTTCCAACACATCCTTCAATATTTCTGAATTGAATCCAGAAGGGTGGTTGGTGTGGCAGACGAGTTCGGATTCCTGTCAACATCGGTTTCTTGATTTAGCGACGGGGTATACACAAGTTCGTGTAGACCCCCGTTTTGAATCTTCTCACACTGTAACTACCTACTCAGTAGGGAAGTTATGCCAATCTTGGCTGCAATATTCCACTTTCGCATCTGTTAAACTTCATTTATTACGATTAAACGACAAAATAGATTTGAATGATTTTGTTAAGGGACCTGCGGTTGGCAGGTCCAAAAGATGGGTGTATGCTATTTACAACGAAGTGTGGAAGCTTTCACAGATTGAGGCTGCGTCCAGATTACGTGCTATTGATCAAGCCAATATGGAAAAGGTATTGGCTGTCATAGATAATAGCATTAACACCCTGTCTTCCAGAATTTATACTTTAGATAATATTGTTTCATCTGTGGTAGACATTGTGCGGGATGATTTGTCTGTATTGTATCATGGTCAAAATCAATTGCGTTCTATTATGCAGTTTGCGTGGACGTTGCAAACGTTAAAGGCTGGGAAAGTCCCTTGGGATTACATGAATACTTCATCTTTGTTCCTTCCTTTTAATTTAACTGCTAAACAACAGTTCATGTCCATGAAAGATGCTACATATTCATTACTGCACATTGAAAAGTTAGAACCTTTACCTTTCTCTGTTGCTGAATTAAATTCCGCTGTGTGGCTTATACATGGGTCGATTATATTACCGTTCCCTCTGTTTAAGTTCAGTTCGTGCATGAAACATTATGCCCTTGGCAGATATGAACAACTTGGTACTGCCTTCCTGCACGAAGTTTGGTCACTCCCATTCACGTATAGATGTGTGAGACGGAAAAGAGGTATACTTGAAAGGTGAAGAGTGCACTTCCACTCCGGATCACTCTGTAGTGTGTAGGCACATTCAATTGCATGGTGCATGTAATGTGCACGCTCCTAATTTAGCTTGCGTCCTGAAAGGGATCCCTGTGCCAGTTATAACACCGTCTTTTACGCTGCTTGCTAACGATAGTTATTTGCTTTTAAATAATGAAGCTTGCTGCGGGATGTTAGTGGGAATTCCCTACATAGTGACTGTATCACAGAGAGTGGTGTGCTGTAATAACGTTCTTTTCCCACCCCCGCATGGATGGCTCGATGTTTCCATCTGGCCTTCCATTCCAACCTTGAAAGCAGAGTTCAATAAGATGAGCAGAATAAGGGCTCTATTGTCTCAAAAAGAAGTTGCGTTGACTTCATCCCGGGAAACATTTGTCCTTCACGTAGCAAAGATGCGCACTGAGGTGCAAGCGCTTTTGAATACTGATCTCCCATTTCATTTTGGGACCCTGATTCAGACTATCTTTAATGCCTCGTCAACAAGTGGCCTGGCTCATTTTTTTAAAATTGTGGGCTCCTGCCTCGTGACCTCCTTTCAAACTATTTTTGGTGTGATCCCGGCATTTTTTCATTCTATTTTTTCCAGCGTCTTCGGAGGTCTCCCTTTGCTTCTTGCCCTCGTAGCTGGGGTACTTTTGTTGATCTGCGCACTACGCTATAGATGCACAACTTGCTTCTCACGACAGCAGGTCCCGGCTGTTACATCTTCGTAACCGGATGCTTGAATACTATGGCACTTTACCACTGGCGACCTTAAGCATAGCCTATGGATTGTCCTTCCGGTTTCCCTACTTTATTTGTATACAGCCCGTCTTTCATTGCCTAGATTGTCCATTTCAATGGGCTCTGGATTTGTGTCTGTCTAACTCGGTGTCTCCAGCCCCGGATTATGATCGGCTGATGAGCCCCTTAGTGGCTCATGAGTTGGATTGTTCTGGCGTCGGGATTATGACCTGTGGAGCAGCACATGGATTCCTTGGGAATTGGGACATCGGAACGGCTGCAACTGAATTCTTAGCGAGAAGTTACCTTGAAGAGCACGCCAGTTGTCCTCGAATGGTGCTGGAGGCTCCGGTGATCGAGGAGCATGTATGTTCCTTTCCCATGCTGAACTGGATGGCAGATAATTTTGCAGAACGTTCCAATGATTTCCTCTTGGAAGCAGTTGCAACTTATTGTGCTTATACATTGATGGATTGACTTTTTGCACCTTCATTTCATCATACATCATTCAATAATGTTTTTTTATCCTTTAAATCGTTTTTTTCAATCCTTTTTAATTTTTTTCTTTGTTTTTTCTTTTCAAACTTTTTCACTTACCTTATATGGACTTACAGTTCATGCCCTTGATTCCGTTCTATCAAACTTGAACTGTGCATTCTTGCAAGTGTGCCCCTACTGGTTAGTTGTCCGATCAAGGGGGGGTGTAGTGAAGATCGTTATCTATATATGTACAATGCTAAGTTAGCACAACCGCGTTAGATGTTAGAAAGCCATCTTGCCGCTTTTGCTGCTTTTGCACACGACACTGTAGTCACATGTTATTAAATTGAGAAATGCTTGCTCGACTTTGCTTCACATGAGAACTGTCTGTTGTTCACATCCCAAACAGTGAGCAGCGACCTTGGTCTGTACATCATGTAAAGAAACAGTCTGGGTCGCTAGACTGTGCATGTTGTTGGGTTCAGGTTGATCAGCCCACTATTTAGCCATAACACGCGCGCAGCTGCTAATACCTGAAAGTCGGGTGCTTTTAATATTGCAGTGTTACATGTTTTCATTACATTCGGAAGAAGAGCTTTCCCAGGAGCAGAGCCTAGCTGATCCTGTGATGTGATCTCACTGAGCTGATCTTTACTGTTTCGGGTTCCCCATTCAAGCCTAAGAGACCTTTTACTAGTCTAATAATAATAATATTAGTTTGCTAGCGAAAGGAAGGTGGCTGAGATCCACTGTCATTTTAGTATGATTACTCCTTTCATTTTCTATGGTATTGTAACTATGCTGATGGTTTTGATTTTAATCGTTTGTCTGCTTGTGTTAGCCAAAGTACTGCATCTTAGGACATGAGGTTTATAAAATAAACTCTTTAAACTTTACCGTGTCTCTGTTTATTCTGTTGTGGACTGATATGAGAATAATTACAAATAGGTATTTCTGATTCCCACCATTCCTGAGAAACACACTAAGTCGCTTGTTCTGGGTTGTCTATACATTGGGACCGCCGAGCTAGACCTCGGATAACGAATGGGACACTGATGCTGGTCGGATAAGGGGTTCTGGGTTCTGAGGTGAGTTTTTGGTACACCACAATTCACTGAGGTCCTGGTTTCCTGTGCATAGTTCTGTGCATAAGCAGAATCCCTGCAACAGTTTGTTTCATGATGTCAGCTGTGGTTTTGAAATCTACTGTGATATCGTTTACTCAATGGTCCCTTTAATTAAATTGCCCTTCAAATGGGACAATGCACGCCAGGTGTGACAGGCAGGACTAACCACCAGTAAGATGGTCACCTTTGGCCAGGTAGGACACCACCTCTGTGTCATACAATGTCAGTGAAATTCACTGAGCAAGAAGATTAAAGAGTATACTTGTATCATTGCGCAATGTATTTCCCAGGGTCCCAACCTTAACTCCTTAGACTACGTCCTGAGACTGAAACTATATGCTCTGTAGAGGCTGCCAGCAGGTCTTTTGGTTCAAGTAACAAGATTTTGGTTCATAATACTTTTTTTTTTTTTAAATACTCTTTATTATTTCATTTTATATATAAGTTACAACCCTCCCCTCCCTACCCCACCCCCTGCCCCCTCAGACATTACATTTCATTATATTACATACATCAGAGATATTGAAGTATCACTTACATTACATTGTATTACATAAATCAGAGATATAGAGATATTATATACAGAATTCATCTGCTCTACGTGTTTCGTTAAAGCGCTTGCTTATCTATATACCCATCCCATTTCCTGGTATATTTTGTTATTTGTACAATCGGGGCCACCAGTAGTCTAGCCTGTACTCTCTTGGCTTTGCATCCATTGCAGCAGGGGATCCCATATTTTCAGCCCCTTTTTCCGCTTGTTTCGACCCTTCCTTCTGTATATAGCTACCTCAAGGCTGCATGATGCTAGCAACCGCATACGCCATTGTTGAAATACGGGCGGCTTCGGATCCAGCCAAGTGGAAGCTATGCATATTCTAAACACCGCCATTGACATAAATATCAGTCCTGTATATTATTTGGTTGAGTATCTCCATCTATACCCAGCATTATTTCTCCTGTTGTAATTTCTATTCTTACATTAAAGATTTCGGATAAAAAGCTAGATATGCCCCTTACCAACTCTTGTAGTACGTCACATGTTGCAAATATATGTATAATGTCAGCTTCGTACAAGCACACCGCGGACATTCTGTACCCTTACCGGATCCCCACTTAGCTATCCTACTTGGTGTGTAATACAGTTGAAAAAACGTTTTGAAATATTGGATTTGTAGTCTAGCAGACATTAGTATGGACTGCGATAGGTCGTACAATCTAAGGCATGATTCTGCCGTTATCCCCAGTTTATCCTGCCATTTTAATAAAAAGTTGTTCATATCATCAGGGAGTACAGCGATTATACTATCATATATTTCTACGATCTTTCCTGATTTATTCTTGTTTATAATTTCTATTGTTTGAATTTTCTGGAATTTTGATCTGCCCCCCCCCCCCTTTCTTTGTTAAAAAATCCCTAATTTGAAGGATTTTAAAGAAATCCCTATGATCTAACATATACTCATTTCTTAGTTCTTCAAATGATTTTAGCCCAATGGTAGAATTAAAACAGCCTAATTGAGTAATCCCTTCATTTAACCATCTATTCATACATACATCATTGAATATCTCCAGTAGATTATTGTTGTTAGATAGTACTGTATAGCAAGAGAGCCTTCCAATTCCCAGAAGTTTACGCACATTATTTCAGACTTTATGTATACCCAGTAGGGTTTTGAAGCGTATTTTTTTAAAATAACAGTCATATGCATGTCGCCCTTGGTACCCACTAGCTTCATTACCTAAAATAAGTTCTTGTGGTGTTGGTATGTCCCAGCTTGACCTATTGTCTTTGTTTAGGGTCAATAGTATGTTACAGTGTTTCAAAATCGTGGCCCAGCAATACAGTTTAAAATTGGGGAGGGCTAGGCCACCTCTATCTTTCGGGAGGGAAATGTATCTAAGTGCCCTGCGAGGTCTTTTATATCCCCATATGAACCAAGAAAACATATTATCTATAGCTTCAAATAATTGTGGTGTAAACTCCAAACATATTGCCCTAAAAAAATACAAACATTTTGGGGAAAAAAGCATTTTAATTACGTTACACCTGCCCCCAATAGTTAGGTGTAGGTTGTTTAGTCTGTTAAGATCTTTTTTGGTTTGTTGTATCAGTGGGTCCAAGTTAGCCTTCACCAAACTATCTAGATTAGCCGTTATGTTGACACCCAAATATGTGGCTTTCTCCACTACACGATCATCCCCCATCGTAAGTTTATTATTAAGAACTATCTGGGATTTAACCTGATTCAGCTTATACCCGGATACCTTTCCAAAGATTTTAGCCTCCTCTTCTATTGTTTTTATTGCGGCATCTGGATCACTCGTGACCAGCGCAATGTCATCCGCATAGGCCAGTGTTTTTGTATCCCAGGTTTGTGAGCGAATTGGTGGTATTGCCTGATTATTTTCGAGTCTACAGATAAAGGGGTCAATAAATATCGTGAATAGTAAGGGAGAGCATGGGCATCCCTGTCTTGTCCCTCTGGTCACATCTATCTTCTCTGAGACTGCCCCATTCACCATCACTACCGCTTCTGGTGCCATATACAGCATTCGGGTTGCTTTAATAAAAGCTGTCCACAAGTATTTCCAGGAGACCCTATCGAAGCCTTTCTCAGCATCCAGTAATATGAGTGCCATAGGGTCTCCTGTCATCTCCGTAATGCCAAAAAGTGTGATCACTCTTTGTAAATGGTCGGTAGTAGATCTCCCCAGGATGAACCAATACTGGCAGCCAAATACAATTTTATGGGTAATTGGCACCAATCGGCTGGCTGAAAGATTCGCATATATTTTTGAATCAGTTTATTAGGGTGATGGGGCGATATGATCGAAGTTCTGTAGAATCTTTGTTTTTTTTATTTTTAAAACTACAATTTTAGCTCGAGCCCATGATCTCGGAGAACGCCCACCCAGAGAAATATGTCCAAATAGGTCACTTAAGATCCTCTTTAGTGCTTTGTAAAAATTGCATAAATCTCTGAGGGGATTCCATCCATCCAAGTTGCCTTCCCCTTAACTAGACTATTTATTGACAACAGGATTTCTTCCCACTGTGGCATCTCATCCAGGCTGTCTTGGTCCTCTTGTGGCAGTCTTAATGTTGGGATCTGATCTAAATATTCCTCAATCTTATCCTGCCGTATACTGGTCTCTTCATACAGCTCTTGATAGTATCTTTGGAATGCAGCTCTTATCTCCTTAGGGTCTTTCTTAAGACCATATTTAGGATCTTTAATCTCCCTTACTATGTTGGCTGTGTTTTGTTGCCTAGTTCGTACTGCCAATTGGTGACCAACTTGCTCGCTTATCTCATAGGTATTTTTTCTATTGATTGTTGCCTTACACATCGATTTTTCTGTAAAAATATCAATAATAGTATTTTTGGCAATTGCCACCAATCTTAGTTCTCTTTCGATTTCCTGACCTTCTTTTACTGCCCTCATCAGTCTCTCCTCGGCTAAAGCCAGATTTTTTTGCATTATCCCCATTTCCTGTTTGGCCTCTTTGTTAAGGTTTAAAAAAATCGTAACGTCTCCCCTCTTATTCCTGCTTTTAGGGCATCCCAGACTAGCTCGATTGAGGTACTACCCAGGTTAACCTCTAAGACTTCAGGCATCCATTTGTTCATATGTTGGCAATATTCTTTGTTTAGAAGCAAAGTTCTCTCAAAAGTCCAGATATTCGAGTTGTTGTTCATTCTCCCACTGTCTACGCTCATAATTAGGGGATTGTGGTCCGATAGAACCCGTGGCAATCTATCTATTGAGCAGCTAGTAATTATAGCACTAGACATAAATATGTAATCTAATCTAGCAAATTTTGCATGAGGATTAGAGAAGAACGTAAATCCTGGATCATTTGGATGTTTTGTCTGCCAACCGTCGCTCAAGCCATGTGTTTTACATAATTCTTTCAGGGCCAAAAATACCTTTGGCTTCCTCCCCTTATATACAAACCCAGAATCTAATGTCCAATCACAGGGGAGATTCAAATTATAATCGCCACACATGATCAGTGGGAGCGGCCAATGGACCAATTCATTGGTGATAAATTCTAATACACTCGGGTCATCAGTGACATTTCCATATATTGTACATATAGTTAATTTTCTATCATTATTGTACTGGCATTCCATAATTGCCCATCGCCCAAAATTGTCGGCCGCTGATCTATCAAATTGTATCCCACACCCCTTTGCCACAATGGCAACTCCCCTTGTCCTCGCACCCTGTGTTGTTTTGCCGTAATCAGTCGATACCCTAGGGTTTGACGAAGGTGCAGTTGTGATCCTTCAATATGTGTCTCTTGAAGACAGATTATGTTAGCCCCTATTGCTTTTAGACCCACCGTCACTCTTTGTCTTTTTTTTCAAGTCATTAAGGCCACAGATATTAATGGAAAGAATTTTCAGCGTAGCCATTAAATACTATATGTTTTTTCCCAGATCACCATCCCTTCATACCATTCTTGGCCTTTAATTTGCTTTTTGTCCCATGATTCATCTATCCTGATTACGTATCTTATATCTGTTGAATGTCTGAGGTCTCTTCCCAACCCCCCTTCTGCCCCCCCACCCCCTCCCCCACCCTTCTTAAGGCAATCAGGTTCAATCCTGAGTCTGTGTGATAAGGTCTGGATCATCTTCACCCACACTCCCTCTCCAACCCCGCTGCCTTCCCCTGTGCTCAAAGTCACGACCAAAAAGAAGAAACCCTCTTTGTGTGTATAAAAAAAGAAAGAAAGTACATTTTAACTGTTAGAAGGTGGTTCTGACACTATGGGCCGCCCGGAATTTTCGCTTTTTGAGCACCTAATTGTTGAGCTTTTACTGTGGGGGAGCCTCATAGGTTGGGACTCACCCACAGTGAACTCAGGATGGAAGAAACATGCCAGGGCAAGTCAGTGTGTTTTATTGTGTTTTCACTTTATTATTCCCCTATGGGGATGTGGGGCCCATGGCTAGATTAACTTCAATTAGGCCTACAGATTCCAGACACGCACTTAAGTCCAATGTAGCAAATGTGAAAAGAAGTATTATGCGGAGTCCAAAGTCATATTTGTATTGCTTTTGGGTCATCAGAACTTTCTCTGAGCCAGCCATGACCAGACCCAGGCTGAGGGCTGACCTCAGCTGGATGGATCGATAACCTTTCTTCCTCAAGCTAGGGCCTCCTCTCCATGAAGAGAAGATGGGTGGGGCTGCAGGCCAATCCATCAACTGCTGTCGCTGGGTGCCAGGCACCAGGCTGCACCAAGGAGGGAAGGAGTTGGGTTTCAGAGGCCATGTGGCCAGAGACACTGGACGACGCCATTTTGAACAAACCCAGAGGCTGGACAAGAAGGACGGAGCAGGGGCAGGAAAGTGATGTGTCGCTGTTTGATAGGACCAACAGGGACTTCCTGCCAGCCTCCTACTCAACTTTTAAAAAGTGCTTGCACAGGAAGAGAAGCTCTCTCTGGGGTGTGGTCTGCTGAGGGTGAAGGTACTGGAGCCTGGCGCAATGGGCAGTTGGAAGGAGAGACCCCCTGACTGCCCCCAGGACCCTATCATTACCAGAAGAAGAGCCCAGGACTGGTGCACAGAAGCAGGGGCCTCTGCGCAGGGAGAAGAGAGGCCCAGAAGGAGAGCCTGGTGAAAGGCTGGTGCAGGGAGCCAGTGAAGACATCACCCTGCTGAATCAGAGACCCTGAGGGCGGAGGAGAGTGTTCCCAGTGGCTGGGGCTGGTAAAGAGGAGCATGAAGCGCCCCATAATGCCTCACCAGGCATTTGGAAATCTGCAGTTTTGGTGCTTTATGGTCCCCAGAGGAGGGGGGGTCACCCTCACTTGTGAAAAGGTGCTGGGGGAACTGCTGGAGGAGCGCCGGTCCCCCCCCCCCCCGCACGAAGAAATCTGCCATTTTGGTGCCTGGTGGCCCCCAGATGAGGGGGTCACCCTCATGTGTGAAAAGGGGTGCAGGGGGGCTGCAGGAGCGCCGCAGTCTCCCCCAGCATAAAGAACAGTCCACCCCTAAGTTTCATGGGGCATCTGAAAGAATAACCCCTCAAGGGCCCAGCCAGCCTTTAACACCTTCTAGGCTGGAACTTATGTTCTACAGCTGAGGGTGTACTATGAAGTGCATCATGGAGTGAAGGGCTGAGTTGGTGATGTCTGGAGAAGGGCATCCCCTGGAGGTGAAGCGGTGTAATTGCACCGAAATGCATTTACTATTGGTTATTTCTTTTTAGGTGGACTGAAAGTCACATGTGTACATTGAAGTACCTGTGTAAGGTGATTTTAAGCTGAATGGAGTTATGTTGCTGGACCTTCCTGCTAGGGGGTCTGGCTGTATTTACGTAATCCCATGCTTTTACCTGTGATTCCTTTTAAAGTGAAGAGGCGCACTGCAGGAGAAGTGTAGTTGCCAGGAGTACTTCTTTTTGAAGGGACTGTAAGTCACATGTGTAAGGAGATGTCATAAGCCAAGTGGGGCTATGTTGCCAGATAGTCCTGCTAGGGTGTCTGGCTGTATATGCGTAATCCTGTGATTTCATCTGTGATGCCTTTAGGGGCGGTAATTGCAATACATTCAAATGATCAACTAAGGTAACGAGTACTGTAATTCTAAAGTGTGCGTAAACATGGATTCTTGCTGCTGCGCTTAGGTGAAGACCCCAGACTGCTAGCCCTTAAGATATAGAGGTGCATACTTTATGGTCAGTAGGAGATGCTCAGTCAGGGTCATGTGTCACCAAGGCAGGCTTACCCCTTTTTAATGCTTGTTGAGGTAATGGGGTGGGTCGCCACTGGGATGGTGCTCGATTGAGGTACTACCCAGGTTAACCTCTAAGAATTCAGGCATCCATTTGTTCATATGTTGGCAATATTCTTTGTTTAGAAGCAAAGTTCTCTCAAAAGTCCAGATATTCGAGTCGTTGTTCATTCTCCCACTGTCTACGCTCATAATTAGGGGATTGTGGTCCGATAGAACCCGTGGCAATCTATCTATTGAGCAGCCAGTAATTATAGCACTAGACATAAATATGTAATCTAATCTAGCAAATTTTGCATGAGGATTAGAGAAGAACGTAAATCCTGGATCATTTGGATGTTTTGTCTGCCAACCGTCGCTCAAGCCATGTGTTTTACATAATTCTTTGAGGGCCAAAAATACCTTTGGCTTCCTCCCCTTATATACAAACCCAGAATCTAATGTCCAATCACAGGGGAGATTCAAATTATAATCGCCACACATGATCAGTGGGAGCGGCCAATGGACCAATTCATTGGTGATAAATTCTAGTACACTCGGGTCATCAGTGACATTTCCATATATTGTACATATAGTTAATTTTCTATCATTATTGTACTGGCATTCCATAATTGCCCATCGCCCAAAATTGTCGGCCGCTGATCTATCAAATTGTATCCCACACCCTTTTGCCACAATGGCAACTCCCCTTGTCCTCGTACCCTGTGTTGTTTTGCCGTAATCAGTCTATACCCTAGGGTTTTAAGAAGGTGCAGTTGTGATCCTTCAAAATGTGTCTCTTGAAGACAGATGATATTAGCCCCTATTGCTTTTAGACCCACCGTCACTCTTTGTCTTTTTTTCAAGTCATTAAGGCCACAGATATTAATGGAAAGAATTTTCAGCGTAGCCATTAAATACTATATGTTTTTTCCCAGATCATCATCCCTTCATACCATTCTTGGCCTTTAATCTGCTTTTTGTCCCATGATTCATCTATCCTGATTACGTATCTTATATCTGTTGAATGTCTGAGGTCTCTTCCCAACCCCCCTTCTGCCCCCCCACCCCCTCCCCCACCATTCTTAAGGCAATCAGGTTCAATCCTGAGCCTGTGTGATAGGGTCTGGATCATCTTCACCCACACTCCCTCTCCAACCCCGCTGCCTTCCCCTGTGCTCAAAGTCACGACCAAAAAGAAGAAACCATCTTTGTGTGTATAAAAAAAGAAAGAAAGTACATTTTAACTGTTAGAAGGTGGTTCTGACACTATGGGCCGCCCATATTTTTCGCTTTTTGAGCACCTAATTGATGAGCTTTTACTGTGGGGGAGCCTCATAGGTTGGGACTCACCCACAGTGAACTCAGGATGGAAGAAACATGCCAGGGAAAGTCAGTGTGTTTTACTGTGTTTTCACTTTATTATTCCCCTATGGGGATGTGGGGCCCATGGCTAGATTAACTTCAATTAGACCTACAGCTTCCAGACACGCACTTAAGTCCAATGTAGCAAATGTGAAAAGAAGTATTCTGCAGAGTCCAAAGTCATATTTGTACTGCTTATGGGTCATCCAGAACTTTCTCTGAGCCAGCCATGACCAGACCCAGGCTGAGGGCTGACCTCAGCTGGATGGATTGATAACCTTTCTTCCTCAAGCTAGGGCCTCCTCTCCACGAAGAGAAGATGGGTGGGGCTGCAGGCCAATCCATCAACTGCTGTCGCTGGGTGCCAGGCACCAGGCTGCACCAAGGAGGGAAGGAGTTGGGTTTCAGAGGCCATGTGGCCAGAGACACTGGACGACGCCATTTTGAACAAACCCAGAGGCTGGACAAGAAGGAGGGAGCAGGGGCAGGAAAGTGATGTGTCGCTGTTTGATAGGACCAACAGGGACTTCCTGCCAGCCCCCTACTCAACTTTTAAAAAGTGCTTGCACAGGAAGAGAAGCTCTCTCTGGGGTGTGGTCTGCTGAGGGTGAAGGTGCTGGAGCCTGACGCAATGGGCAGTTGGAAGGAGAGACCCCCTGACTGCCCCCAGGACCCTATCATTACCAGAAGAAGAGCCCAGGACTGGAGCACAGAAGCAGGGGCCTCTGCGCAGGGAGAAGAGAGGCCCAGAAGGAGAGCCTGGTGAAAGGCTGGCACAGGGAGCCAGTGAAGACATCACCCTGCTGAATCAGAGACCCTGAGGGCGGAGGAGAGTGTTCCCAGTGGCTGGGGCTGGTAAAGAGGAGCATGAAGCGCCCCATAATGCCTCACCAGGCATCTGGAAATCTGCAGTTTTGGTGCTTTGTGGTCCCCAGAGGAGGGGGGGTCACCCTCACTTGTGAAAAGGTGCTGGGGGAGCTGCTGGAGGTGCGCCGTCTTCCCCCCCCCCAGCACGAAGAAATCTGCCATTTTGGTGCCTGGTGGCCCCCAGAGGAGGGGGTCACCCTCATGTGTGAAAAAAGGTGCAGGGGGCTGCAGGAGCACCGCAGTCTCCCCCAGCATAAAGAAGAACAGTCCACCCCTAAGTTTCACGGGGCATCTGAAAGAATAACCCCTCTAGGGCCCAGCCAGCCTTTAACACCTTCTAGGCTGGAATTTATGTTCTACAGCTGAGGGTGTACTATGAAGTGCATCATGGAGTGAAGGGCTGAGTTGGGGATGTCTGGAGAAGGGCATCCCCTGGAGGTGAAGCGGTGTAATTGCACCGAAATGCATTTACTATTGGTTATTTCTTTTTAGGTGGTCTGAAAGTCACATGTGTACAGTGAAGTACCTGTGTAAGGTTATTTTAAGCTAAATGGAGTTATGTTGCTGGACCTTCCTGCTAGGGGGTCTGGCTGTATTTACGTATTCCCATGCTTTTACCTGTGATTCCTTTAAAAGTGAAGAGGTGCCAGTGCGCAGGGCCCTCGCTCCAGGTTATGTTCAACTAACTGCATTGGGGGCAAGTTGATATGCATACATGGGAGTGGTGGTACTAGACCCCACCCTCCCTGCGGGAGGGGTGGAGATGTGATGCAATGTCACAAAGTAATTCCAACAGCTTATGTATATTTGTAAATTGGTTCATGGTATTGAGTAGTGTGTGTGTTTAATAAATGTACTCTTACTTTTATAAAGCAAAGTACAGACTGGACAATAAATTATTGAGTGTTATTTTTGTGCACCTGGAAATGGCAATTACTAGCCCACACCACCTCCCTTGAGTAAGCCTCAGATTGCTCTGCAACGCTACCCTCTGAGAGTCAGGCGCTACAATTGGGTGTTTGGTTCCCAGTGAAGGACAAATGTAGTCATGTTATTTGTGCAGGCCTCACAGATGCTGCCTCGTTTTCCAACATTAACACAAACCCCCCAAACAAAAAAAAAACATTTAAACATCTACTTTCCGGCTCCCAATTTCCTTATGGTCTTAGTATGGACCAGTTGTTTGTTTTATTTAGTCTTGGCAATCCTATTTTTTCCCTGCTATGATCTCCTCTAATAGTTTTTGGGCTTGTATTTCGGATGTAAAATAATAGTTCCGTCCTTGATAAATAACTTTTAATTTAGCCGTATTCTGTAAAAAGGCTGACGCTCCGGTTTTTTGAAGAGGAGTTATGAGCTGCCTGAGTCTCCACCTTCTTTCCACGGTGACATGTGCAAAGTCTGGTTTGGCGAAATAAAAATAGTGCTCCCACTTCCTCTTCATATTGGGTCTAGCCAGATCGTACACGGCCTGTCGGAGCAGAAAGTTCCCAAAGTGTATTAAAATCGCACGGGGATACGGTGGTGTGTTTGTGGGGCGCTTGGAAATTGACAGAGGAAATCTATATACCCGCTGAATTTCCTTATCCCACTCCCAGTGTGCTAGTTCTGGTAAGGAGTTTTTCCAGAAGGGTTATTGTAAACTTCCTGATATCATTGCCTTCGCTGTTTTCTGGGATTCCCAGAAGCCTCAGGTTATTTTGGCGTTGGCGATTTTCTGCCTCCTCTAGCTTCCACATTACGTCCTTTAGCATGTTATCTTGTGAACAGACCTGTTCCTGCAATGTATCCATGGCATTTTCTAGATCCTCTGTGCGTTTTTCCACCATGCTTAGCCTCTCTGCGATCTCTGTACAGGTTTTCCCAATTTTGTGCATAGTGCCCTGTAGTTTCTTTGAGGCTAATCGTGCTTGACGCTTTTCAATTTTAACCTCGTCCTGAAATGACCTAAAAAATTGAAAGATCATTGATAGGGAGGGTTCTGCGGCTTCGGCATACATTTTCTGTGCCATCTGGCCAGTTTGTTGTTCTCTAGCAAGTTTTCCTGCCTCTTTCGGGCTGTTAGAAGGTAGCAGTTGCGTTGCTGAATAGTCCCATCCAAGCTCTCCTTCTTCTTCTCCTAGCGTTTTCTTGTGATTGTTCCTTTTTCCTTCAGACGTTTAGTTCTCTTGAGTATCCTTTTCTCATCTTGCTGGCTGAAGTTACTCATGGATGAGTCCTCGCATTCCGCATCTTTACTACTACTAGAGAGTCCAATATCTGAATCCACTGATTCTTCATTTAGGGAGTAGAATTTTTCCATGGAGTCCGGGGAAAAGTATCTTGCCTCTAAACTCCTTTTCTGAATGGCCCCTTCATCACAAATTTGTCGTTGTCGTTGTTCGGGAATGTTACCCCACTCTGTGGTCTTTGTGTTCTCTCCGATTGCTTCAGGGGTTCTGTCCTTGGTATTATTCTCCCTTCGGGGGCCCCTGTGTGGTTCCTCAGGTGAGCCTATTACTGTGTTCTCATTGCACGACCCCCAGGAGGGCCTTCCCTCCTCCTCGAGTCCCGGTGAGATGTCCGATTGGGTGTTCTGGGGATTTTCTGTGTTTGTCAATACCTGACTGCACACGTCAGCTGGTTTATCCTGTGCACCCATCTCTTTTTCTTTCTCACTGACTATGGGTGAAAACATACTGGTTATTGCTATTTGTTTTTTCCCAGCAGGGCCCCCCAGAAGCGTACCTTTCAATTCGGTGATTTTAGGAGGAGCCTCCACTTTGTCCTTACTTTTCTCCTGTTTACCCCCCTTACCGGAGCGTATGTCTGATTTCTTTGTGCCCGTTTCCATCTTTGGGTCACTCTCCTTTTGGGTGGCAGACAGAATGTTCGAGCGCATCTTGCCGCGACCTCCTCGCGCTGCCATGGTCTCCGTGCAACAGTCTCCGCGGCTCCTCCTGGCGTCCTCGTTGCTGGGCAACCCCAGCCGGCAGCCGTCACTGATTCTCCCTCCGGAAGCTGTCAGGAGAAGCCGAGCGAGAGATTCCCAGCGTGAACAGCAAGTGGTCACGCATCGATTTTCCCCCTGTCTCTGGGCCCCGCCAGCCCTTTGGGTCCACCGGGTCCAGCGAAAGTTTTCAGTGATTCGCATTTCCTTCCTTTTGGCACCTCCTCATGTTTTTTGCGGTCTTACAGATAACTTCAGGTCTCCTTCATCGGTTACCTACCATCAGCCATTGATCAGCCGTCCTGCTCGGTAGTGAGCACAGAGCACAGCAAGGAGTGGAGCGGAGGTGAGTGACTTGCGATCTCACTCAGACGCCATCTTGCCGGTTCATAATACTTCTAATGCCGCACAGATATCGAGGAATCCCACTCCCACCCCACCGGTCTAGAATGAGCCCTAGAAACCCTGACGCAGGGCTTTCTTTTCCCCTTCATTGCTGGTAACCAAGCTGAGGTAGAAAGGCAATCTCATGAAAATCTGGCCTCCTTTCCGCAATCAAAGAATAATTAAAGCAGTTTACCCGGCTCAAGACTTGTGGTTTCTACGTGTCTGTAACATTATTACATTCAGCCAGAAGTTAGTCCCAAAGCGTGAACTGAAAAGTTACTGTAATAGCAGCATTACCTAGCGACAGCTGGGATTGACATCAACAGCTTCCACGGATTAGAGCTCAGGTTGCCACCCTTTTTTCACAGCCCTCTGCCCCCATTCTGTTTTCCTCCTCTCTCCATTGTCTGTCCTGCCCATTACTTCGCTGTAGGAGCCCCCTCCACTAATGACTGCACTGTGTGATGTCATTTTTAAAGGCAAAAGTGCTGAAATTAAGTTGCATGTCATCCACAAATTTCCATTTCCTTGCTTTTGTAACACTGCCTTTATACAATTTTTCAAAAGTTTACACATTTTTAAACTTGCACTTTTTTTTAAACGTTCTCATAAAAGTATGTATGAATAAACCCCTGATCTTTGAAGCATATTGCAGTTTCCTAGAACGTGTATAATTCAAACTTGAGTCATCCGATTTTTATTTAAATAACAATTCTAAATTATATATTTCTTTAAAATCACCGCAGTGTTTATAGCAGAAGTAGTGGAATTTGACCTCAAGTCTGCAAAGCACCTGTTAAACCACAAGGCCACAATTTCTCTTGGGATTGTGGCTTGAATTTCTTCCAAAGCACACGCACACACAATTAGACGCTGAAGCTGCAAAAGCCACCCAGCGAAACCTTATGTTGAAACATCATACTTTGCCCCAGAAAAAATAATAGAGCTAGTACATGTAGCCCTAACATTTCTGTTATTTTAGCAGCATTTCCAATAATTTATCTCTAAATACACAGGGTGTACAAATTGCTGAAAGAAGGATTAAAATCCACGTCTCCCACTGACAGAAAGTGCCTTTGTAAATAACCCACACTGATAGATTGGGTCGCGGTTTTGAAATCTACCTTGAGAAGCATGCTTTTTTAGGTCGAGCCTGTGACAGGGCATGCGCTCTCCCTTGCAAGGCTATTGTTCACAGTAAACAGCCCGCCCATTGCTTATCATTGGTTGCAGTAAGTTTCACTATTCATTGCTGCCTCCTAATCAGTCAGCGCCGCTCAAACATCACTTCAATTCCTTTTTGTGGAGCAAGAACCAAGCACAGATTGATTTAACTTGATCAGCCGTCCGCTGCTCGCGCTGTGCTGGAGGTACTATTTTTTTTTTGTTTCTTCTCTCCCTCATCATGTACATGGTGCTGCTTATTCCGACCCCCTGCCCTCCGTCCATATTTCTTGTCCCTCTGCCGTGTTGCTTCTACTCGCCATTAAGGGTCACTCAAAGATTCACCCTCGAGACACAAAACAAGCATTGGCATAGCCAATAGGTCTCGCCTTTGGGACCCTGTAAGTGTTTAGCCATGCAACATTTGATGTTGTTGCACCAAGGATATTGTGCTGGATAACTAAACACTTATAGGGTCCCAAAGGAGAGACCTATTGGCTATGCCAATGCTTGTTTTATTTTGAGAGGGAGAATACCTGAGCTTCTCAAGAGAGGTAATACTTTTAATTGGAGAGTACCAGCACTTTTCAGAAACAAGCAGGTACTCTGATACAGAGTACCTGCAGTCCTATTGTTCCATTTTAAGCACTGCCTATAAAGCAACTCTGAATTTACAGCTATGAAAATTGTATTCTTGTGGATTTTCCACATTAAGTTCCATCAGCGGGTGTAACTGACTGCATATCCTGAGGCTCATGCCGTGGACACCTTTTTTTACCCCTAAATGTCACCTGGATGTGCTGTGTGTCTGTGCATCAGGGTATTAATTAATTATGCTGTGCATCCGTCAGGAGACTACTCTGGGTGACATTCCCAATGGATCTTGGCGTCTTGTCTCTCAAGTTATGTGATTGATGCCAATTGAGGCTTTGTTTGCAAACGTGGTCCCCTACACGACACAGAACATGTATGTTTTAAGAATCTCCACCGTGGTCTTCTTCACTTAACCCCACTCGGAACATAATAGCATCCCATTGGGCCAGAGATCCCCGCCATCAGCACGTGATCAGATCACCATCACACAGCGTCCATCGTGAGAGCATATTTAACACTTCTCTTGATGAGCCTAGCAGGCGTAATCTCACTCCGTCATAGAAGCGCGTTTAATCTCGTGTGTGAGTTGTGCTTTTGTGGCACTGTGAAAAATTTTCATTAAATGGCCATAGCTCTGTTGGTGTTTCCTCTGGGTTTATATCCATCTTCTTCCTGTGGTTTAGCCACTGACCCTGTAATGCTTCTACAGGGGATTTGTAATAAAGTAGGTTCTGCCCTTTACGAGACAAACAACTCCTACATTAACCGAGGCAAACAAAAGTGACCTTTATCAGAAGCGGGGCTCTCAAGTGATGTTTTGTCTGAGGTACAGTCTCCTAGCAAATAATCTGCTTTATGATTGCGATTCAGCTCACTAAAAGAGAGTGTCTGTGAGACTCGAGTGCACGGACGCAGTTCATAGCGTCGTGAATATCTGTGGCACGGGTCCCGAACTCTCCCAGGTGGCGAGAAGTAATCGTATGGCCTGGTACTACCTACACCCCCTCCTCCCCACTCAAGACCCAGAAAGGGACAGGAGAGAAGTTTGGATGCGGGGGACGTAACACCCCCGGCCGTATTTATTGAATAAAGATTAATAAACATTTATCAAAATTTACAATATTTACATAATGTAGCAGAAAATATACATTACACTGATTACAATTGATAAGTACAGATGTCAGATGGCTAACCTTAACATAACTCTAATACAAAAGGTTTCCTATCCATATCTAACATATCTTTAATAATCATACATTATTTATTTTCTGCGTACCTAATAGAGCCTATGGCAAGGTCACTAACTGGTGTCAGATCCTTATCAATTTCTAACCACGCCCTCCAGCCGGAGTGCGCATGCGCAGAGGGCCCATTCACTGTGAGGGTACTTCCCCCCCCCGGTTACCCCATACGCTCTGTACCTGATCTCCATAAAGGGGCCCTTGCAGCTGTGTGCCATTTACTGGCGCCGTTGTGCATGTGCGGAATGGCCAACCAGCCTAGAGAAAGCGTGACTCCCTCCTCCCCCGCACCCAACTGCCCCTGGATTTCTAGGAGAGACCACTTGTCCCTCCCACTTGGGCGACCCCATTCAAGAATGGCGCCGCCTTCGAAGGACCTTAAATTTACTGCTCACCAATCATGACCTTACTGCCACAGGCTATCATAGTTGACCGACTATCTAGCCCCCCCCCTGCGCTCACTAGAAGGTCATCCCCTGCGACTAAGGCCACCCAACCACGCCAATATATTCTCTAGGAACACCTCATTGCCTACTTTGGACAGGTGCACACCGTCTTTTAGGAAGCACGGTTCACCCCTAATGCAACCATGGGCGATAGTCTGTAAGTGGGGAGCCCTGAAAAGTCTCTCAATTTTATTATTTATTCTCCTCGCGGAGTGATTCAAAGACTTTACAGAGTCCCCTTCCCTCCATTGGAATCAGGGTATCATCTGAGACCACCCGATAGTGCAACCCTGGCATGTCTTGGCTAACCAGCCTATTTATGTGACTATGGTTTCTACCAACCCTCTTCTCCCCAGCTTTGCTAGATCGTTCCCACCCCAAGTGCAGCACGATAATATTGGGAGGAGCCCCCCCCCTTCCTTAATAGGTCCAGTATGATACCCCTGAACTAACTGAAGCAGAGCCCCCCTTTCCCATGACATGTTATTTCAAAACCTGCCTGCCGTGCCCTGTCCCTATAATTTCCTGTAAACAAAAAATTAGACAGATGCCTTACATATGAATGGCCAACAATCCAAACTATCTGTGGTCTTTCCTTTGGTGTTGATGGTCCTTGCGTTGCCCAAAGCTGCTGTTGTGGTGTCCTCAGATTCCCCCCTGCGTGACAGGTTTGAGAAACTGTAATGAAAGCAGAGAAAGACACATGCATCAGCGTTTTGTGAACTATCCCACTCACAGCATATGCAATCGTACATAGCGTTTATAACAATTGGAGGACCATCTCCCAGTCCTTTGTACATTGTTGCTAGGCCGACCCCTGGCTGTTGCTTCAGGCGCAGCCCCTTTCCTAAAAGAGTGGGTTCCAAAACTGCCTGGGTTCAAACCTGACTTTTGGATTGCCATGTCCAGTACTCTCTTGAATTGAAAGTGTGTCAGTGGGACCCCATCCGCATGTATCAGCAAAGGCACCCCTTTGTCACAGGGTCTAACCTGCAGGTAACTCTCCACATGTGAAAGAGGACAGCATGGGTTACCATGTGCCCGGTGTAGTACCACCCCATCACCTCACGCCTCCTGATCCGTCTTGGACTTCCTAATTGATATTAGTAATGTGTCACCCTTCACCCTTTATGCGGTCAAACTGTAGGCCGCCGTGTACATCAAGTTTGTTTTGGGCCACTAATTCCCCAATCCTGAATGCTCCGTAAAAGGCCAATGAAAATGCTGCAGTGAACAACCGTACCTCTCCAGAGGTGTTGCAAATTGCGGGGAGAGTCCCTAGTAATGACGTCAGGAGCTCCTCCCCGATTGGCTGCCTTGTGTCTGGGGCCGACCCTTGGAGGCCTTGCCAACCTTTCAGAGCCTTCCTCACCGTAAAACTGTTAGTGGAATCCCCTTTGTCGCTGATCTGGGCAAAGAAGGAGATCGCCGCCACATGCCGCTTAGCTGCCGCAGCAGAACGCCCATCGCCTTGTAAAAAACCCAGGTACTGAAGGAGCGCCCCAGTGTCATGCCATCTCTCAGCCCACCCCATTCCCAAGAATGAACAATATTGCCACAACACCCCTTCATGTGCTTTCCTGGTCCTGGGTGTTAGGCTAGCTGCCACGAGGTCCGGTAGGTGGGGGCACCAATCTGCCAGAGTCGTTCTGGGAGGGGGGTGGCGTGGACTGCCGCTGCTGGGAGGCTCGCCCTGAATACCTGCATCCTAAAGCGAGAAAGTGCATCAGCAGCATGATTAAGGACACCAGGCACGTGTTTGGCTCTAAATTGTATATTTAGCTTCATGCATCTGAGAACAATCTCCTTCAAAAGGCGAAGAATCATCTTACACCGGGCTGCTTGCTGGTTGATGCATTCGACGACAGTCATGCTGTCTGACCAGAAAACCACTGACTCATTACGCAGTTGCTCTGGCCATACAGTCAATGCCACCCAGATGGGGAAGAGCTCCAGGAAACCGATGTTACCCGTCAAGCCGCTCACCACCCACCATGCCGGCCACCGTTGTGCCACCCACTCGGTACCGAGTATGGCACCAAATCCCTCACTGCCCGTGGCGTCAGTCATTAAACCCAACTCCGCGGAGGCAGTGGGCGGACCACACTACTCCACCATTGAAGTCCTGCAGGAATGCCTTCCAAATTCACATGTCCTGCCGCACCTCAGCTGACAGCCTTGTGTGGTGATGTTTCTCCCTGAGCCCCAACATGGCCGGTGAGATGGATCGGGTGAAAGGTCTTGCCATCAGAATAACCCTTAGGGCAAAATTTAGTTGCCCTACTGTCTTCTGCAGCTGGTGGAGTGTGACCTTCTCTTTGCTCAAACATAGCTGAAAGCAGCTCTGAACTTGGTGACTTTGTCCATGGGCAACCTAAAGCACCTCTGAATGGAATCTAACTCGATACCCAGGAACTCTATCGTTGATGCTGGGCCAACTGTCTTCCCCGGGGCCAAAGAAACCCTAAAAGCCTGCATGAGCGTGCAAAACTCCTGCAGCGCCCACCCACACTCCTGGGAGTCCCGTGCCCCCAAGATAAAAAAGTCATATAGGTAATCCATGACCCACTGATGCCCTGTCTTCTGTCTGAAAACCCATTCCAAGAATGAACTGAATCTTTCAAAATATGCGCATGACACAGAGCAGCCCATTGGCATACACTTATCCATATAAAAGCTTCCCTGAAACTTAAAACCAAGCAGATGGTAATCGTCTGGATGTACTGGGAGTAACCAAAAAGCTGATTCTATGTCTGATTTCGCCTTCAATGCTCCCGGGCCCAAACCCCTGAGCATCTCCACCGCTTGGTCAAAAGAAGCATATTTTACACTGCAAAACTCATTATTAATTGCATCATTCAGTGAATTTCCTTTGGGGGCTGACAGGTTGTGTATGAGTCTGAATTCTCCCTCCACTTTTTTGGGCACTACCCCCAATGGGGAGCATATAAAATTCTCAACAGGTACAGATTCAAATGGGCCCGCTACTCTACCCAGGCGCAGTTCTTTGGCAATTTTGTGGAAACAATACCTGGATTGGCCCGTGCAGAGAGTTCGTTCTTGCAATCTGGTGATCCCACATAATTTAGAGCTGGTATCCTAAAACCGTCCCTGAAACCTTCCAACAGAGTTCTTGCAGTAAGGTGGCAGGGATACTTGTTGAGCCATTGTGTCAATGCCATTACATCAATGGGAGACCGAGCTTTGAGCTGGGTCACCGATTCACTCCTGCTTTTTCCTACCCTTCTCTTTTGACTTTTTGAGGCATTTGGATTCGGGGTGGGATGAGATGGCACAAATGGAACATGAATGTTTGAACCTGCACTAACCCTGCAGTCTGGTGCAAGTCCGTCTGTTAAAATCCCAGCATGTCCCCTTCCTCCCCCCAGTGCTGTTTGAATTATTGGTGTAACTCGTGTTACCCTGTGACCGAAAGGAATGAAAAGGCTGAGAGGACTGAGGGGACTGGTTCTTTGTTTTACTATGTCCTTCACCCCCAAAAAGGCCCAATCATGCTATTGTGTCGATTCATTCCCATGACAGCGATGGGTCCAATGCCTTAGCCACCCTGAAATTCTTATCATATTCTAACCACCCTCCCCCTGCGAATTTATCATGGGCCAGAACTATCCTGTTTTGGTAGCAAGCCATCTGTGCCTGCAAATTTGGGAAACGCTCAGCCGTTGCTGCCAGAAATATGGAAAAGGCTCTGATACAGTTGAGTAAGTTCTCTTCCACCCTGTATTTCAACATCTGACTAGCCCATTACCTGGGAAGCATATCATCTTTGTTTTTTCTTGCTTCCTCCCTTTCTCTTTTGCAAATCAGCAATGAAAAAATATTGATATATTCACCAGCCCAAATTCTATTCTTCAACTTCAAGTAAACATGTCTGCCTAAGAATTCACGCTCAGAGCGGGACTCACCGACGTCCAACATTGGCAATGTTGGCAGCTTACCTGCTGCGGTGGTCCCAGGTGCCTCTTGCTGTTTCCCCGCTGCCGCACTGGAAACTGGCAATCCCTTGTTCTCCAATGTGCTGATACTACCCCCTGTAACGATAGGTAATGGTGCAGCTGGCCCTTCAACAGTTTTTTTCACAGGCCCTGCATTAAACTGAGACACAATTCGCTTCGCCTCCGCCAAAGCATTAGTTCCCAAATCCTTAGTCCCCACAGTTGGAGCGAGGATGCCTGCCTTCCACAACCATGGCAAGATTGCCGCCAAATGTGACACTATGTCTTGTGGGATCCCCCCCCCCTGGTGGAGTCTCCTTCCGTGGGCGTGGGCTGTGCCACAGGGATCGGGACCCCTGTGCCAGTGGGAAGTGGGAGGCACTCCTGTGGGGGCGGGTTGGGGCACTGGAGTCACAGGGAGATCTGGCAGTGGTGTTGGGGCATGGGGCGCCACTGGAGGTGCCAGTATTGACACTGGAGACACAGGGAGAGCTGGCAGTGGTGTTGGGGTATGCGGCGCCACTGGAGGCGCAAGTATTGGTGTTACAGGTGGATCTGGTACTGGGACCGGTGCCATCGGAATCTCTGATACTGGGACCGGGGTGGGTGCTGGGACATGCGGGACCTCACCCTGAGGCACAAGTGGCATCTGAGGAACGTGGGGGGTGTGCGCAGCAGCATCGTCACCCCTGGGAACCTAGGGGATGGGTGCAGCAGGTTCCTTCCCCAACCGTTTCTTTGCTCTAACCCTTTTAGGGATTGGGGAAAAGCTGCCTTGGGGGGCACGTTGGCGCGCCTAGCCCTCTCTTCTGGCCCCTGTTGGCCCTCCACTTTCTCCCTAAGATTAGCAAGGCCATGCCCCAGCTCATCCACCTTTTTCATCATTTCCTCCATCAGCCTCTCCATATGAGAGCGCTGGTCCCCCCTCTTCGCTTTTCCCGCCATTATACAACAAACACGTAATAACTCAGGGTACTCTGCACACAGCACACAAACTGAAGTAAGGGTCTTATACTGATGTTGACTGATACAGTCTAGAGTAAACACCACATTCAGAGAGGACCCACAGTGATAGTAAAGGGGGCCCAGAGACAACACAAACCTGAAAGTAAGGGTCTCCCAGACTTAGTCTGCAGTTAACTGAGACAGTCTAGAGTAAGCACCACATTCAGAATTTGTACACCACCAAGATAGCGGCCCACCAATGCTACTGTACTACTTGGGAATCAGTTGGAAAAATGGGCACATATAGAGCCTGTTCGAGTATTGAGATAAACCCTTTCCCAGCCTATGCACGATATAAACCAATGTCGTTCAAACAGTGAAAAAACCCTGCTTATGCACGATGTATCAGATGTTATTCACACAGTTCAAAAACGATTGAAGCGGAAAGGCACCAGTAGCACGTGCTGAGATTAGCTAAACGATTGTGGGCACCAGCTGAATCGAAAGGGAGGGGCACGTTAAATGCTCGGTAACACAAATTCAACCGTACAACTTTGCCCCCAGTCAATCACCAACGCGCGCGTGCTACGGCGCCTACGCGCGGTGATTTAAATGTATTCAATGCCGCCTCGATAATGCGATAAACAAAGTCAGGCGCGCACCGCTACAAGCAACGGCGTGCAGGAGATGACAATTAAAACCGGAGGGGTGTGCGCTCTCGAGCGCTTCTCGCGCCACCTCCTCCGGGTACCTGCACTTTTGCCCAGACCGTCTAGCCGCCGCAGCCTCAGCCTCCATCACCCGGCTGATCACGACCGCTTCGGGTCAGCTCCTCGTCCGCCCTCCTGCCACAGCACACGACCAGCCGGCACTCGACAGCAGATCCTGGTCCCCGTCCTGCTCACGACATCGGAAAGGTCCCGCAAACAGCACAACGGTAAAAAATCCCCTGCTTCACTACTCCGACCGTCGAAACCTGCAAAACAAATGAAAAAAAGAGTTACAGCCTCCTAGCGAGGCTTGGGGGCAAGCTGGGGAGCAAGGAGCGAAGAGACAGACTCCTGTGCTCTCCAGCCCTTTATACCCCGGTAAACAACGTTTACCACAAAACTTTTTCCCCGCAGGGAATCACAACGCAGTCGTTACATGACCGCGTTGTGATTCCGCATACCATTACTCCGCAAGTCGGAACAACGACTTGCGGAGGGGGGGGTGTTGGATTTAAGATCCAACACCTTCCCTAGTGTGCGCACTGACTGGAGTTGGAATACTAAATTATACTATTCCAACATCCAGCGCCCCCCCTCTGCAAGTCGTTGTTCCGACTTGCGGAGTAATGGTATGCGGAATCACAACGCGGTCGTTGTAACAACCGTGTTGTGATTCCCTGCGGGGAAAAAGACGGCGGGATGACGACATAGATTCTTATACCTCTTGCTGGCCCGGCCAGGGCTACTGGCCGGACGTTGCCCCTTCGTGTGACCCGGAAGTGATTCTAATGATCCTATGTTAAAGAGGCGCGCTTGTCGCATCACTAATGTGCGCGACAGGCCCGCCTCCTGTTCTGGAGGGGGCCGGCTCGACCGCCATACTTTTGGCGTGGCCGATGCCGGCCCTGCCGTTCTATTAGCAAAGTGACCTTCTCTAGGTTACTCCCCATTGTAGTGGCTCCGACCCAGGTGTGAATGAAGGGGTGTTGAAACTGGCCAGTGGTCGCACTTTGACCATCATTAACCTTAAACCGAGAGGGAGATTACTTGTTTATACATAGTGCTTCATGCACAACTTCTGCAGTTTTTGAGTGCTCCAGATATTAAGGGTTATTACACATTCATGGGGAACAACCTTTACAACGCAACTTTTACAACGCACTACACTTACAACGCATTTTTTACAACGCAAAATCCATTACAACGCATTCCATTACATAGCATGACACTACAACGCATTTTTAAAAACTACCTTTACAACGCATTCCATTACAACGCATACTACCTTTACAATGCATACCATTACAACGCATAATATTACACTACACTATCCAACACTTACCCTACTGTTGCACCCCCTGGAGTTAGAATAGTAATTTTTACCCCTATACTATCCAACACTTACCCTACTGTTGCACCCCCTGGAGTTAGAATAGTAATTTTTACCCCTATACTATCCAACACTTACCCTACTGTTGCACCCCCTGGAGTTAGAATAGCAATTTTTACCCCTATACTATCCAACACTTTCCCTACTGTTGCACCCCCTGGAGTAAGAATAGTAATTTTTACCCCTATACTATCCAACACTTACCCTACTGTTGCACCCCCTGGAGTTAGAATAGCAATTTTTACCCCTATACTATCCAACACTTACCCTACTGTTGCACCCCCTGGAGTTAGAATAGTAATGTTTACCCCTATACTATCCAACACTTACCCTACTGTTGCACCCCCTGGAGTTAGAATAGTAATTTTTACCCCTATACTATCCAACACTTTCCCTACTGTTGCACCCCCTGGAATTAGAATAGTAATTTTTACCCCTATACTATCCAACACTTACCCTACTGTTGCACCCCCTGGAGTTAGAATAGCAATTTTTACCCCTATACTATCCAACACTTACCCTACTACTGTTGCACCCCCTGGAGTTAGAATAGTAATTTTTACCCCTATACTATCCAACACTTACCCTACTGTTGCACCCCCTGGAGTTAGAATAGCAATTTTTACCCCTATACTATCCAACACTTACCCTACTGTTGCACCCCCTGGAGTTAGAATAGTAATTTTTACCCCTATACTATCCAACACTTACCCTACTGTTGCACCCCCTGGAGTTAGAATAGTAATTTTTACCCCTATACTATCCAACACTTTCCCTACTGTTGCACCCCCTGGAGTTAGAATAGTAATTTTTACCCCTATACTATCCAACACTTACCCTACTGTTGCACCCCCTGGAGTTAGAAAAGTAATTTTTACCCCTATACTATCTAATACTTACCTTAAATGCAATTTAATATTATGCATTGTAATGGTATGCGTTGTAAAGGTAGTATGCGTTGTAATGGAATGCGTTGTAAAGGTAGTTTTTAAAAATGCGTTGTAGTGTCATGCTATGTAATGGAATGCGTTGTAATGGATTTTGCGTTGTAAAAAATGCGTTGTAAGTGCATGCGTTGTAAAAGTGTGCGTTGTAACGACATACATCCCACATTCATGGATCTCATTTTACCGATCTTTGAGAAATGGCAGTCTGAGCTGGCCTAGCCCGAATTCGAACCCGTGACCTGCCGATCTCCCATTTTTGTCCAGTGGCGAACGTTCAGCTCACTGAGTTGTCTCTCCAGCTAAACAAGAAAGAAGTCAGAGAAAGCCAGGGAAGTGTGGCAAAAGGAGAAAAAGGAGATGAAAAAGAGCCTGTGAGAGTCATAAAAAAGAGAAATGAGGTGCAATGAAAACTAGACAGCCTTGGGAACCTCGGCATTGAGCTGCACCTGGGGCGGGAGGGAGAGGGGCTTAGAAAAACCTTCCATACTCGTTTGTAGTAAAAGCCAGAACATCAGTATACCATGTCTGTTCCTTCAAACGGGGTTTTAAAAAGCATAGGAACGGAGTGGCTTACTTGCTTGATCGGAACGCATGTCCTCAATTTGAAGCCATGTGCTATTTTGTCGCGTACATTTTTCTCTAAGATTAAGTCGCGTAATGTACGATGAGCTAGATGGCTGCAATCAGGGTGAACTAAGTTGGGTGCCAGGAGGAGGGAGCGATTTAGGACGAGGAAGAGGTTGTGAGAGAGAGGGGGAGCAGGAGGTGAGCCCGCGAGTGGTGCGCGCGCGCTTGGGAGAGCAGTCTTCACTTTTCAAGCACTGCACTCGTGCTTGTGGCGCGCCGCTGCTTGCTCCCGCAAGGTGGATGCCGCCACAAGCACGAGTGCAGTGCTTGAAAAGTGATGACCGATGGCTAAAAGCCCTCCTAGAGCAGCGCATGCGCGCTGCCTAGGTGAGACCTAAAAAGCCATGAGAACGCTGAAAAATGAAAAATATAACTTGGCAGCTCTTCAACAAAGGAGGAGTAGCATTTGGTGAAACTACTCCTCAAAGTCGTTAAGCTTGTTCTAAATGGACTTTTCAAAATGAAACTTTTATTAATTTACACAAAGGGTCTCCGTTTGATTTGAATCTGACAAGTCTCCAAATGGATTTGCCTGAGTGGTCTACTGCTAGACATCACCAGCTGCCCATGAAAATCAAAGCTGTGATACTGCACCACTCCCACCCTGCATAACAGTAGAATGCCAAAACTTGTCCCAAACAGTTCTGAAGTCTGTGCTGCTCATGAGCAGACTTAAACAAAGGGATCCACCCGCATGTATAACAAATCAAGAGAATCCCATTCATACCATGTGTGTCCCACGGTCGTGGAGAATACACATCTGTTGTTAAAATACCCCTCACACACCAAAAGGGCCCTTGGTGTCATGCTTCATCATAGGGGTCTTCCCGCCCCTCTACGGGACGGGGCGTGCTACGACCAGCGTGTACGTGGGAGCACTCATGAGCAGGTCTGCATATGTTTCAATGCCTTTTCTTAATTATTACTGATTTCGAAATTCATCAAAATACATGCATCAATAAATGTACCACTAATTTTGTTTCGTATTGCAAGGACGGTTCATCCGTAATTGCGGAGGAGCGTAACCCCACTGCCAGCAGATGATAAATAAAACGATAATAAAACATTGTTATTATTGTTTTATTTATCTCTATCTGTGCTTGTGCTTGTGTGGGAGGAGCCAGGCTGGGCCATTGCGTAGAGGAGTAGTGTGCACTTATAAGTGCATATGACAGTTTGGCCGGCAGTCTTAGGCCGGCTAAACTGGAATGCACACTAATGTTTCTCCAACCTAGCTGTGTTTGTAAGAGAAGTGCCACAGGCTCCCAAGCACTGTCTGAGCAGCAAACGAGGTCGCTCAGACCAATCATGGCATTGGTCTCATGCTATGAGACCAGCATCTGGGTTGGGTGGGTAGACTGCGCTTTCAGGCCCATACATTTTTGTAGGAGGATGAACAGTAACGAGGCAGCCGGCAGCGGGAGCGGAGCGACAGGTAAATCATTTTTTATTTCCCAACGCCTCCCCCCACGCCGCTCTACCAGTGTCAATTGGTGGCAACTATATTGTAAAAGTTTATTTTGTGAAAGTGACACCAGTGGGACTCAAACTCACAACATTTGATTTCCTTCCAAGCTTAGATGTACAGTGCGATTTCCATTGTGCCACAGAGTGGCTCTGACACAGGAGCACACCTGAGTCATATCCAGGGTGACTGGAGTCGAAAATGCGATTTAGAAATTAATCAATATACTTCACAGCTTTCTCATCTCCCTTATTAGTCCTGGGAGAAATTAATTGCCACAAACAAAGATTACCCACATCTTTGGGTGATTCAAATCTCGAATTTCTGAAGTGCTTAATTTGAGCCAGTGGTTTCCGGTGCTCGGCATCTTCACTCAATTGACAACACCAGCACTTGTGACAGTCTGCCACAAGGTGGCATTATCTGGCTAATTTAGAGATGACCACAACAACATTAAAACTGACTATTACCTGCTGCCCAAGCCATTCTTATCGCTTTGGGGCCTAAAATAGTCCGAATTGTCACACTTGTAGGAGTATGATGGTTAGTAGTTGTTTTTATTATCATTAGCAGCATGGCAGAGGCAGTGTGTGGTACAAGCTGCAGTGGTGTCCTGATGAGGGCCCTGGCACTTATTTTGTTTTTACAGACTAAGCACTGGTTCAAAGTTGGCGGGCATGTGGAACCGTGGTATAGGTTATGTAGAGTAAAGTACCTTTACTTTTGTTTTGATACCCTGCAGTTCAGTGCAGTCTCTTGCAGACCAGAATCATTTTCATTGTGAAACCCTGATAGAAAGGCCATGACTGTTTTCTTTTTTTACCCTGAGAAGGCTTGTGGGGAAAGGCAGGCCCTTACAGGGCAGTACATTGTTTTTTAGGCCTTGCCTACCAAACAGGTTTTAGCTGTCTGATTGCAAAAGGCCTTTTGTGGACCGCACTGAAAACTTAAAGTGAGCTTGGAGCTCGCTCATTGCTTACAATTGGTTGGCTTTATTGTTACTCTCACTTAAGTGCTTCTTATTCAATACACATGCCTTCCTCTTCTTGTACTTCCCCGGAGTATAGCCTCTTTACCGTTCTTTTGATTGGCTGACATATCCTTCTATTGCTTGCATGTAGAGAACAACTTTTTTCTAGCTCTCCCCATCGTGTGCTACTTCTCCCTTTCAAATACCCGTCCCTGTGCATGTTCAGTGTTGCTCCCTCTAGCCCCCAAGCTCTTCCATTGCTTTCTCCACCCCTCCATGGCTTTTGTTTTTACATTTCTCCCCCAGCCTCAACACTCACAGTCCTTTAAAAATGTTATTTTAAGTTTAAGTTTTTGTGAAGACCCCAACAGTGCCAATTGCTGGCAGACCACTCCACATCAGAAAATGCACGTTTCCACAGTTAAAATCTATATATTTTTATTTACTGATCCAAGTTGCATCCCTCATCTTGGATTGGTAAATAAAAAAACAAAGAAAAAGCTTTCTGCGTCATTCCACAGGCATGTAAATGCATGGTGATGCATGTGCACACATACTTCATCATGCCTGGCAACCCGATGGAATGACACTACCACAGTTGCATCTTCACACTTTTTGTCCATTTTTTCCAGTCCCACAAAGCAACATCAATTTTCTTTTTTGCTAATGCTGCACAACATGGGGAAAAAGCATTGGCAAAGCCTATAGGTCAAAAACGCGAGACTTATTGACTACTTGTTCAGGTTGACTCAGCCATATTCTGCATCTTGATCCATCTGTTTGTACATTGTCTACCAGAACATGGAGCCTCCTGCTTGGCTCCGAATTGCAAACCACTGACTATGTGGATGGTAAAAAATGTGTGTACAATACTGATAGTAACAGATTAGCCCTGCAGCTAACCTTGCATGGAGTTCGAGTGAGAGACCTGCTCGGTGCCAAGTAAGGATTTCTTTTAACACGTACTTGTACTTCCAACTTGGGGCCTTACCTCCTTCACAGGGATTCACCAAGAAAAAGAACAAACCTCATTGTAGGGACCACCCTCTATCACACAGAGTTTCAATATCTTTAAAACGTATGTATTTTTCTGGGTTGATCGGCCTTTGCCAAAAGATTTTAAAAAGGCACACTGTTCTGGGGGCCCGCCTTGACATGTTGTGACATGACGTGACATGTTGAAAAAGATATTTGATGTGGCCTTCAAAAAGTTTTGGTCTTCCATCATGATTTGTGACAAAATGTTGAACTGTCCACTAGACCTAATAAAGCCAAGGGGATCATCATTTCTCCAGGAAAGATCTTCGATTCCCACACATCGATTTTAAAAGATTATACCCAGGCCTAACCCTAACGTATGTAATCCAAGAAGGGGAATCCTATTTATGTATGTGCTTGGTTTTCAATTTGAATATATGCTTCCATTTTCTCTCTTACAAATATGTTCAACACTGTGGGCCTAATTACGAAGCCGGGCAGATGCGTATCGGTCTGGAACCGCCCGACCTTAAGCCAGTGGCTCCGACCTTAGAATTAAGATGCGACCGCCCACAGGGCAGTTGCAAACATATATTTTACAGTGGAAGCCTGTGCGGCGGGCAGAAAATGCACGCAGTACAAGCTTCCATTGTAAAATGCATGTTTTGAAACATCCTTGCACCGTGTTGCAGGTACTGCCTAACGGTGACTGCCTCACGGTGCAGGCATGTTTATGGGGGAATGACAGCGGAGGACCAGGGGGAATGGGGCTCTGCTAGGGGCCCCCAAAGTCACTTTCCGCCTGCCTTTTCATGGCAGGCGGACCGCCATGAAAGAGCAGCCAGAAAGTACCATCCTAATCCCTTAATGACTGCGGAGCCAGGCCCTGCTCCGCCATCAATAGGGGATTATGGGGCCTTCTGACCCACCATTGGGCTCCTTGAGCCTGTCAGGAAAACCGCGGGCAGTCCCTTCGCCCAATGCCTCTGCCTGACGCATCTTAATACGGCGGGTGGACCGCAGGGGTGGTTCACTGACACATCGATGCAAGAAATATCGATGTAAAATATTGAGTTAAAATTATAGGCAACAAAAATATCGACTCCTATACTTAAACAGGTAAATACAAAAATATCGCTGTTAAAAATATAGATGTATGAAATATCGACTTTTATTTAAATATAAAATAAAATATTATATTAAATATATTAATTATAATTTTAACCAAAAAAATGAATTCAATATCTATTTTAATAAAATATAACAAAAAAAAACACACATATTAATTTATACATATACATTTACCTTTAAACAATTAATAAACTATTATTTTTTATTTATGTTAGAAGTTTAAAATAATATAAAAAATAACAATATATATTAATGATTTAAAATATAAAAAACAAAAATCTATAATAAATTAAAACATTAAACTATTAAAAAATATTTAAACGTACATTTCACAATACAAATAGTGCAACAGTAGGGAAAGTGTTGGATAGCAAAGGGGTAAAAATAACTATTCACATCCGAGTAAGTGCAACAGTAGGGTAAGTGTTGGATAGTGGAGGGGCAAAAATGTCTATACCTGCTCCAGTGAGTGCAACTGTAGGATAAGTGTTGAATAGTGGAGGGGTAACAATTACTATTCCCACTCCAGTGAGTGCAACAGTAGGGAAAGTGCTGGACAGCGGAGGGATAAAAATTACTATTACCACTCCAGTGAGTGCAACAGTAGGGAAAGTGTTGTATAGTGGAGGGGTAAAAATTACTATTCCAACTCCAGTGCGTGCAAAAATAGGGAAAGTGTTGGATAGCAAAGGGGTAACATTTACTATTCCCACTCCAGTGAGAGCAACAGTAGAAAAAGTGTTGGATAGCAGAGGGGCAAAAATTATTAGTCCCATTCCAAAGAGTGCAACAGTAGGGAAAGTGTTGTATAGCGGAGGAGTAAAAAGTACTATTACCACTCCACTGAATGCAACAGTAGGATAAGTGTTGGATAGCGGAGGGGTAAAAATGTGTATTCCCACTCCAGTGAGTGCAACAGTAGGGAAAATGTTGGATAGCGAAGGGGTAAAAATTACTATTCCCACTCCCGTGAGTGCAACAATAGAGAAAGTGTTAGATAGCGGAGGGGCAAAATTACTATTTCCACTCCAAAGAGTGCAACAGTAGGGAAAGTGTTAAATAGCAGAGGGGTAAAATTACTATTCCCACTCCACTTAATTAAACAGTAGGATAAGTGTTGGATAGTGGAGGTTTAAAAATGTGTATTCCCACTCCAGTGAGTGCAACAGTAGGGAAAGTGTTGGATAGCGAAGGGGTAAAAATTACCATTCCCACTCGGGTAAGTGCAACAGTAGGGAAAGTGCTGGAAAGTGGAGAGGTAAAAATTACTATTTCCACTCCAGTGAGTGCAACAGTAGAGAAAGTGTTAGATAGGGGAGGGGTAAAAATTACTATTCCAACTCCAGTGAGTGCAACAGTAGGGATAGTGCTGGATAGCAGAGTGATAAAAATTACTATTCCCACTCAAACAGTTAAAACAAAAATAATTTTTTTTTAAAAAATCATAAAAACAAATAAACAATATTCAAAAAATGAAACATCTGATATATTAAATATATAAAAAGAAAACATATTCTAATATTAATTACATATAACAAAAACCTACAAATAATAGATAAAATAAATTAATTAATTAATTTATAAAAATATTATTGTTTTAAACCAGAAAATATTTATGTTTAAAACGTTTTTATTGAGACAAAACAAACCATGGGGGAGGGGGATAGGAGGGCAGGATACATGGAATACAGTCAAAGAAAAAGGGTGCAACTCCAGAGGGTTGGCAATAGGTAGCGCGGTGGGTCAGGGGGAAAAACACAGTAAATGAAAGCTAGAAATACAAGCTGTGGAATCCCCGCACGCGTATCCGACACCCCAAATCTAAGCAATAAAAACCCCCCCATCAACACCTCAACAGAACACAATCCCCCCCTCCCATCCCCCATCCTCCCAGTAACAAAACAACAACACCCCCCCCCCCCGTCCTATGGTCCCGCATCAGAGTAATCCTAACCAGGAAGCCCCGCACCCCCCCCCCTCCCCGGGGGGTCCCCGTCTCACATGTAAGCTAGTCCGCCGGGGCCACCGGCGGCGTCAGCCTGAGAAGCCTAAGATACCTCGGGCAGGTGAGCTCCCGGAATTCCGTGGACAGCAGCGCTAGAAAGGGTTGCCATAGCTCTTCAAATTGGTCTATCTCCCCCGCAACCGTAAGCGACAGCTTCTCCATCCCCAGCACATGCCAGAGCCTATGCAACCAACCGGTGATGGAGGGGACGGTGGTTGTGCGCCAGTGGATTAGAATGTTCTGAACCGCAGACCCCAGCGCGATTGCGATCTGCCTACCCCTACGGGACTTCAGGGGGTACATTAGGTCATTGGGGAGGCCCAACAGGACATACGCCGGGAGTCGCGGCAGCTCTATCCCAAAGTGCTTATCCACCTCGTCCAAGACTTCCTTCCAGTAGGCGGTCAGCACTGGGCAATCCCAAAGAATGTGTGTAAGGGTACCTTCCTGCCCGCAGCTCCGCCAGCACCCCCTGTCAGTGTGTTTATGCATTTCATACAGTCTCTCCGGGGTGTAGTACCAGTATGTGGACACCTTAGTAAAGGTCTCCGTAAGGCCCGTGTGATATGCAGAGTGCCGCGCCCGATACGCAATTTTGTCCCATTCCTTGTGGCTGAGTGTCCTACCCAATTCCCTGTGCCAACGCTCCCTCCCCGGGTTGTAGTAGTGAAACGGCGGGGGTTGTAGGTATTTGTACAGGTCGGTGATCAGTTTAGCGTCGGAGGTCCGAGTAGCCAACCACCTCTCATACGGTGTAATTGGACGGGCGGCGGTGGCACGCACCTGGGGCTGGAGGGCCCAATGCCGAACTTGCATGTAGCGCAATCTGTCCAGCTCCGTCAGGCCGAACTCCTGGCGGAGTTGCTGAAAAGGAACCACTCCTTCCGGGCCATAGATCTGGAAGAGTGCCCTGCAGCCCACCTGCACCCAGTGGGAGAAAACCCCCGGCTCCATCCCTGGGGAGAAGTCCGGGTTGCCCGCAATGGGAGTGAGCGGCGAAGGGAAGGTGGTAAGGCCCCGGGCCTCACAGACCGCGTCCCACACTCGCAGGGGGACCCGCGTAACAAAGGAAGCGTAAAGATTAGGGGGGCGATGCGCGCGGCGCAGGAATGGAACCTCTTGTAAGGTGCGGCCCGCCACTGCCTGGTCTTGGAAGAGCCAATGTTTGTCGGACTCCCACCTGCTCCACTCCACCAGATAGCGGAGCTGTGCCGCCTGAAAGTACTTACGGAGGTCCGGAATGCCGAGCCCCCCCGCTTCCGGAGCAAGCGTGGAGAGGACCCTCTTCATGCGTGGCCTGCGGCCCTGCCAGACAAAGCGGGAGATGTCAGCCTGCATTTGTCGTATCCAGCCCACCGGGGGTTGGAGCGGAAGGGCCCGGAAAAGATATAGTATCTGGGGCAACACCGTCATCTTGACCGCCGCGATTCGCCCCAGCCAGGACAGCAGGCCTTTGTTCCAGCGGCCAAGCTCGTCCTTGATCTTCCTGCTGAGGGAGGCATAATTGGCCGTAACCATCTCCGGTAATGTAGGCGCCAGCAGAATCCCCAGATACGGCACCGTGGACGAGGACCACTGCATGGGGAAGAGCCGCTGAAGATCCCTCCTGGTTTCCGCAGCCAGGGACACGTCTAATGCCATCGACTTGCTCATATTCATTTTGAAGCCGGCCACCCCCGCAAAGGCGTCCAGCTCTCGGAGGCAAGCAGGCAGCGACCTCCTAGGGTCGTCCAGAGTCAGCAGGACATCATCCACGTAGAGACTGACGGTGTGGACGTACTGGCCCATCCGGACCCCGACAGCATCCGGATTATTACGAATCCTCTGAGCAAACGGCTCCATGTAGAGGGCAAACAAGAGCGGCGAAAGAGGGCAGCCCTGCCGCGTGCCGCGCTCGATGGCAAAGCCACCGGAGCTACACCCGTTGACCCGCACCGACGCTGAAGGATGCTTATAGCAGTTAAATACCATGGTGCGGAACTTATCGCCGATTCCCAGTTTCTTGAGGACCAGCTCAAGATACGGCCAGTGAACTCTGTCGAAGGCCTTCTCCGCATCAACGGACAGCAACATCCGCTCCCCCGAGATCCTCGAGGCCTTCTCCAGAACATGCGTCACCCTCTTGGTGTTGTCAACCGTCTGTCTGCCGGGCACAAAACCAGCCTGGTCCGCCTCCACCAGGTCGGGGAGGTGTGGACTCAGCCTGGACGCGAGAATCCCCGTGTACAACTTGAGGTCGACATTTAAAAGCGAGATGGGTCAGTACGAGCCGCAGAGGGCCCGGTCCTTCCCAGGTTTCGGGATTACCGCGACCGTCGCCCTCAGGAGATCCGGAGGGATGGCTCCCGGTTCGGAGAAAGAGTTAAATAGCCGAGTAAGGACAGGGGCCACGGCCGTGCAAAAAGTCTTGTAAAATAGCGACGTGTACCCGTCCGGGCCCGGGGCCTTGCCATGTTTCAGCCGCGCGATAGCTGAAATCACTTCCTCAACATGGATGTCCCGCTCCAGGTGGTCAGCCTGAGCCGGATCCAGTACCGGGAGGGTCACCGACTCCAAATAGCCGTCGGCATCCCGTGGCGAGGAGGGCTCCTCAGCATACAGCGCCTCGTAGAAGCCGCGGAAAGACTCCGCTACCTCCGCGTCCCCGGAGACAACCCTCCCGTCCGCGCCCACCAATTCTTTAACAACGCTGCGCTGTTGCGCGACCCGGAGCCGGTGTGCTAGGAGCTTGCCACATCTGTCCCCCCCAGTGTAGTAGGCATGTTTCAAGCGTAGGGCAGCGTACTCCGCCCTGTCAAGATCCAGAGCCGACAGGAGCTTCCTCGCTGCCTTCAGCTGCCTCCACACCCTCGGCGCCCCCGTACGGCGATGGACCTGCTCAAGGTCCCGGACTTGAGCTGTCAGCTCATCCCTCTTCAGTTGCCGCTCCTTATTCTCAGCTGCAGAGATGGAGATGAATTCCCCCCGGAGGACGGCCTTCAATGCCGCCCACTGTGTCGCCTGCGAGGTGTCAGTGTTGCTATTGTGGGTGAGATAGTCCTGTATGACCTCCCCGATGCGTTGCACCACCGACCTTTTGTGTAGAAGTGTATCCCGGAGGCGCCACACCCCCCGAGAGGGGGAGGCCGCCGGCCACTGGAAAACGCCGGTGACTGGGGAGTGGTCAGACAGAGTCAGGACCCCGATGTCCGCCGCCGTGGCAGCGGCACGCATCGGTCCACTCACCAGGAGGTAGTCCAGCCGTGAGTAGGTTCGGTGTGCGTGCGAGAAGTAAGAGTAGTCCCTATCCGTGGGGTGCATGGAGCGCCAGAGGTCGTGCAAATCCATTTCCGCAATCCGGGCCCTCCCAGCCTGGGACAGTTCCCCCGTCTGCGGGAAGCGCTGCGCCGATCTGTCCATCACAGAGTCAAAGACAATGTTGAGGTCACCCCCCAAGATAATGTGGCGGTCGGGGGAAGCAGTGACATCCACCAGCGCGGAATCTAGGAAGCGCTCTTGGTGATCGTTTGGGCTATAAACGGAGCCAACCGTAAATGCTATGCCTCCCAGGCGCATGCGATACGCAAGGAGCCTCCCCTTCTGTTCAGCACACTTATGCAACACCTCCCCCCGAAAGGAGCTCGCTAGGAGAATGGCTACCCCCGCCGTCTTGTTCGCTGCCGAGGAAAAGAACTGGGTAGGGAACTTAGCAGAACGCATCCTATGGCAATCTCGGGGCAATAAGTGTGTCTCCTGCAAAAGGCAAATGTCCGCCTGCGTCCCCTCCAGCAACGACAGGATCGCTCTGCGCTTCACCGGGTTGTTCAGACCCTGAACATTAAGGGTCACTACCTTTAGGCCCGGCATTCCTCGCGGGGGTCGGGAGCGCCATGCAATGGGCAGGGAATCAGCGGGTGGGGCTCGCGGGGCCGCAGCGCAGGACAAGCCAAAACAAAGCGGGCATAGACAACATCGGACGGGACCTTCCCAACCCCAAAACAACCCCCTCCCCCACCCAGAACACAACCCTGGCAACTAGCCACCCACAAACTCAAACACCCCATAGTCTCAGTCAAGCCCCAAAACGGGCAAGTCCATAGAAAAGAGCGAAGTGGACGTCCAGCCACTCACCTCCAACCGCTCCCCCCCAACCCCCCCGCCCCGTACCAAGCATGTAAAGAAGCTAAAGACATCTCCCCCCGGAGTGTGTGTTAGGCCGTCAAGGCCACGCTAGAGGAGCCGGTCGAGTCCCCGGCCGCCGCCCTCAGGGCGTCGGCCATGTCCGCTCTGATGGTAGGGGAGTCCGGGCGCCCCACACTGGTCGCTGAGCGCCGCCTCGTTGACCTCCGCCGGTTTCGTCTCTCCGAGGACCTCCACGACGGCGTAGCTCCCTCCTCCTCCGCCGCCGTGAGCCCCAGGACACCACAAATGTCTTGCAAGGAGCGTAGCTGGTGTAACACTCCGTTCCACCGAAAAATCAGGCGGAAGGGGTGACCCCAAGAGTACGGCGTCTCATGCTCGCGCAAAAAGTCAGTGGCAATCCTGAAGGACCTGCGTTTCTGCAGAGTGATGGCGGAGAGGTCCTGGTAAAGCGCCACCGGCCTATCCCGGAAAGTCAGGGGCTGTTTCCTGCGGGCTTCAGCCATGATGCGTTCCTTTAGTGGAAAGTCGGGCAGGAAGGCCAGAATGTCCGGTGGAGGTGCCGAAGACTGGCGCTGCCGGCCAACCCTATGCGCCCTGTCAATGCTGATGGGAAAGTCCGCAGCTTCCCCCAGGATCTCTCGGAACAGGGCCCGCAGGTAGCTCCCCAGATCGGACCCCTCGTCCGCAGTCGGCACGCCACGCACTCGGATGTTGTTCCTCCGAGATCTGTTCTCAAGGTCCTCAGAGTGGGCCTGAAGCTCCACACACTGTTCCCGGAGGCGAAGAACGTCCTGCTGGAGGTGGACTATCTCCTCCGCTCGCTGTTGGCCCTCCGTCTCCACCGCTTCCACACGCTCGCCAAGGCCCTCCACCTCCCTGCGCACTTCTCGGACCTCGCTGGCCACCTCCCGTTTCAGTGTCTGGAAGTCCTCCCTGAGGGAGCTAAACAGTTCCTCCATAAAGGCCCTTGTGACGGGTGGCTCCCCTCCAGTCACATCCGCCGGAGCCCGGGAGGGCCCCGGTGAGGGCTGCGTCCTGTCCCGCAAGTGCTGGGCCCTGCCAAGCATGTCCGGCAGGGTACGGTCCCCTTTCTTCGGGCCTCCTCTTCCAGACATCGCTAGCTCCGCAGTCGGGCGCCGATCCAGGCGCCCCAGGGATGCTCATCCGCCGGCTAGCGCTCGACCTGGGTATCCCCCACGAGTGAAGTCGCTGCGTCACAGGTGACAAAATGGCGGCCCAGTCCGGTCACCGTCAGCTGCAAGAGCTTGTGTGAGACAACCAAGGGGGCCGCAGCGGGGGGGTCTCATCAGCACATCCCTCCGGTAGTCAGCCCAGCAGCAGCGGAGGTCGCTTGCATCCAGCAGCCAGGACTCCGGCGAAGGCTGCCACCACTGCTCCTTCGGGGACAAAATGGCGGCCGGGCGGAGCAGGCCAAAGCGACCAGGCCCGACGACACCACCGGGGCCCCCGAGGCACCCCACAGTAAAATAAGTTCCACCACCGGCCCCCGTCTGTCACGCACAGGGGCCCAGATGGTCCAACCCCATCAGGGAGTCCGCTGTACCTCGGCTAGGGGTTAGGGCCTCCGCAGTGCGAGGTGTCGCCGTCCCCAGTCTGAGTGCCGGGGCACCCGTCCCAAGCCTTCCACACCGTCGGGTCCCTTCCCGCAAGGCTCCTTCAGTCACCGTCGAACGGCGGGCCAGATCCCCTCCAGATCGCAACTTTCAGCACCAGGCCCAGCCGAGGCGCCCGGACAGCTCTCCAATGCGCTCCGCCCCTCGGGCTCGTCGTCGTCGTTCCTTGATCTCGATCGAACTTTTGGGGGGGTTCCCCCGAGGCGATCCGAACCAAAACAGCACCAGTGTGCACCCCTAATGCTCCGCCACGCTCCTCTCCCGCGCTGCGCCTCAGCGGGGGGAGAAGAGCATAAGAAAAGGGCTCTAGCTTGGCCGGGCCGGAGGAGCTACGGGAGGAAGCGTCCGCTCACCCCGCCATCTTGGCCACGCCCCCACCAGAAAATATTTACAAACAAAAAAATGTGTTAATACATAAATGTATTTCTTTTATTTCCTACCCTATAGCACCACACCAATAACAAAACACTTTAGCATTTTTAATTAAATTTACTTCCATAGTTAACATAATTAATAATCAATTAAAAATGAATAATAAATAAATAATAAACATTGACTACACACACTTTAACACTATAATATCCACAATACACACCTAAATTAAACTATTAAAAAAACACAATTAAAACTTATTTTTAGATTAAAAACTGTTACTATTAACAACTACCCTTTACCCCTTTAAAAGTAAAAACAACACATTAAAGAATAAACAATTACTCAAAATAAATACCAAATAATTAACATTAATTAACAACTATATATTAATTAATTAAATACAAATTACTTCCCACCCTTTACTCCTATAAACACCACAACAGACACCTAAAATTAATTACAGAAGTACCACAATTAATTACCAATTAATTAATTAAAATTAATTAACATCCAATTATTAATTCATCAATTAAAAATAAATTACTTCCCACCCTTTACACCTATAAACACCACAACACAAACCTAAAACTAATTACACAATTACCATAATTAATTACCACCAATTAATTAATAAAATTAATTAACAACCAATTATTAATTAATTAATAATGAATTACTTTACATATTTAACACTATAACATCTCAATTAAACAAATATTAATAATTAAAAAATAATTGATACATTTAACATAATTAAATTACTTCCCACCCTATTCCACTATAAACCCACAACTCGCTACGGAACTAAAAACGAAAAACTCAAATAAAGTGATGTAGGGTAGAGTGGAGTGGTACAGAGTAGTGGCACAGAGTGCAGTGTTGCAGAGTGGAGTGGTGTGGAAGGGTGCAGAGTGAAGTGGCCTAGACTGGAGTGGTGTAGAGTGCAGTGTCATAGAGTGAAGTGGTGCACAGTAGATTAGAGTAGCGTGGAGTTCATTGATGTAGAGTGGAGTAAAGTGGCATAGAGTGGTGCAGAGTAGAGTGGCATATAATTCAGTGGCAGGGAGTGCATTGCTACAGAGTAGAGTGTCGTAGAGTGCCGTGAAGTAGAGTAGAGTGGCATAGAGTATATTGGTGTAGAATGCAGTGGTATAGAGTGGTGCAGAGTAAAGTGGCAGAGTGCAGTGGTGTAGAGTGGCATAGAGTGCAGTGTCATAGGGTACAGTGGCGTACAGTGCAGTGGTGCAGAGTAGACGGGTACAGAGTGCAGTGGCATAGAGTGTATTGGTTTTGAGTAAAGTGGCGTAGAGAGCATTGGTGTAGAGTGCAATGTCATAAAGTGCAGCAGTATAAAATTAAGTGGTGCAGTGTGGAGTGGCATAGAGTGGACTGGCGCAGAGTGGCATAGAGTGGTGTAGACTACTGTAGCAGGGAGTAAATTGTTTCAGAGTAGAGTGAAGTGGCATAGAGTTCAGTGGTATAGAGTAGAGTGTCATAGAGTGCAGTGGAGCAGAGTAGATTAGAGTGGCTTCGAATACAGAATAGGGTGGCAGAGAGTTAGGAGGCAGAGAGTACAGTGGCAGAGAGTGCAGTGCTGCAGAGCAGAGTGGCGTAGTATGCAGTGGAGTAGAGAAGAGTGGCATAGAGTGCATTTGTGTAGAGTGCAGTGGCACACAGTGAAGCAGAGTAAACTGACGTAGAGTGCAATTGTGTAGATTAGAGTCGCATATAGTGCAGTGGCATAGAGTAGAGTACAGTGGCATACAGTGCAGTGGTGCAGAGTAGATTGGCATAGAGCTCAGTGGCAGAAAGAGCAGTGTTGCAGAGTAGATTGACGTAGAGTGAAGTGGCATAGAGTCGAGTGGTGCAGAGGAGAGTGGAATGGTGCAGGGTAGAGTGCAGTGGCATAAGAGTGGAATGATGGAGAGTAGAGTGGTGTAGAGTGCAGTGGCATAGAGTGGAGTTGTGCAGTGGCATAGAGTGGAGTGGCGTAGAGTGTAGTAGAGTGGCAGAAAGTGCAGTTGTGTAGAGGGTATTAGAGTGGTGTAAAGTGCATTGCTGCAGATTACAGTGGTGCAGAGTGCAGTCATGAAGAGTAGAGTGTTGTAGAGTACAGTGGCGTAGAGTGGTGCAGAGAGCAGTGATGTCAAGTACAGTGGTGCACAATACAACAAAGTTTCATAGAATACAGTGACATACAGAGCAATGGTGTAGAATGATGTAACGTGCAGCGACATAGAGTGCAGTGGCATAAAGTAGAATGTTGTAGAGTATAGTGGGGTAAAGTGTAGTGGTGCCAAGTAGTTGGAAGAGGTACAGCGTCATAGGGTGCAATGTTTTGAGTAAAATAGTGTAGAGTGAATTGGTGTAGAGTGCAGCAGTTTAGAGTAGAGTGCAGTGGCATAGAGTGGCGCAGAGTGCAGTGGCATAGAGTGGAGTGACATAGAATATATTGGTTCAGACTAGAGTGAAGTGGAGGGTTGCAGGGTAGAGTATAGTGGTGCAGAGTGGAGTGCAGTGGAGTAGAGTAGTGACGTTGAGAGCAGTGGCATACAGTGGAGTCGAGTAGAGTGGCGCAGAGGTTAATTGCAGTGGCATAGAGTGGAGTGGCTCAGAGTGGAGTAAAGTGGCATAACGTGCAGTGGCATAGAGTAGATTGTTTCAGACAAGAGTGAAGTGGCATAGAGTGGAGTGGTGCAGGGTAGAGTTGAGTGGCATAGAGTAGTGGTATTGGCATAGAGTGCAGTGTTGTAAAGTGGAGTGGTGTAGAATGCAGTGGTGCATGGCAGAGCGGGGTAGAGTGCACTGGCATAGAGCATAGTGGTGCAGAGTACATCAGAGAGGCATAGAGTGAAGTGGTGTAGAGAGCAGTGTAAGAGTGCAGCGGTGCACAGTAGATTAGAGTGGCATACAGTGCATTGGCGTAGAGTGCAAAAGAGTGATGTAGAGTGGCGCAGAGTACAGTGCAGGGGCATAGTGTAGAGTGGTGCATCAGAGTAGAGAGGGGCAGAGTAGAGTGGCAGAGGGTTCAGTGGCAGAGAGTGCAGTGCTACAGAGTACAGTGGCATAGAGTGCAGGGGAGTTGAGAAGAGTGGCATAGAGTGCATTGGTGTAGAGTACAGTGGCACACAGTGGTGCAGAGTAAAGTGGTGTAGAGAAGAGTGGCGTAGAGTGAAGTGGTGCAGAGCAGATTGGCATAGAGTGCAGTGGCATAGAGTGCATTGGTTTTGAGCAAAGTGGTGTGGATTGCATTGACACAGAGCGCAGTGGCCTACAGTCCAGTGGTGTGGTGTGGTGTGGTGTGGCGTGGTGTGTAGTGGTGCAGAGTGCAATTGAGTGGCATAGACTGCAGTGGCATTTTTTTAGAGTAGGCTGAAGAGGTGTAGAGTGCAGTGATATAGAGTAGAGTGTCATAGAGTCCAGTGGCACGGAGTAGATAAGAGTGGCGTAGAGCGTTGTGGCATAGAGTATAGTGACTTAGAGTTTAGTGGTGTAGAGTTCAGTGGCAAAGAGTTCAGTGATGTGGAGTGGCATAAAGTAGAGTGGCAGAGAGTGTAGTGTTGCAGGGTATGCTGTCTTCAAGTGCAGTGGTGTATAGTGGAGTGGAGTGCATTGGCATAGAGTAGAGTGGCATAGAGAGCAGTGGCATAGAGAGTGGTGGCATAGAGTACAATGGTGTAGAGTAGAATAGAGTGGCATAAAGTGCAGTGATGCACAGTAGAATAGAGTGGCATAGAGTGCAGCCGCATAGAGTATAGTGATGTGGAGTGATTTAGTGCAGAGTACATTGGCGTAGAGGGAATTGGTTTAGAGTAAAGTGGTGTAGAGTGCATTGGCGTAGAGTGCAGTGATACATAGTAGAGGAGTATAGGGTAGAGTGCATTGGCATTGAGTAGAGTTGAGTGGTGTAGAGTAGAGAGGAGTAGAGTGGCGTGGTGCAGGGAAGAGTGCAGTGACGCAGTGTGGAGTGCTGTGGCATAGTGTGGAGTGCTGCAGAGCAGAGTGAAGTGGTGTGGAGTGGTGCAGAGTAGGCTGGAGCGGGGTAACATGAGTATGCTTGGTATGGTACTGCCATTATAGACAACACATCTTCAAATGCATACAGTTTTACTGATAAAAGTATGCAGTGCACAAATGATAATGTGTGGAAATGTCATCACCAAATGTATTGATTTGATCGTTAGCACAGTTCATTTAAAGACATATACATTTTGTTGTGTGATAGAAAAAAAGACATTTGTAGAGCGTTACTCAAGCAGGCCCCCACGAGGCAGCATGATTGTCACATAATTCCTTTCACTTTAAAGTCAGAGAAAGAAAAATAAACACCAAGCTCCCTGGAAGACAAAGCCTGACATTTGACCTCTGTCCTTGAATGCATAGCAAATATGACAAGATAAGAACAAGATTTAGGCCTGTTTACTGAAATCGAGTTAGTGGAAGAATACGGTAAACAAGGTTTGGGCAACTAGAGGGATGAACTCGAGGTGGACAGCCTAAAGCGGGGACCAACCTTTACAACGAAACTTTTACAACGCGATGCTGTTACATTGCGGTCGTTACAACGAACCACGCGATGCCATTACAACGCAAGTCTTTACATTGACTTGCGCTAGATGGCGTGCTAACATCACAAATAGTTTACTATCCCAACACCTTCCCTACTGTTAAGTGGACTGGAGTTGGAATAGTAAATTACGCTTTTCTAATGTTAGCACGCCATCTAGCGCAAGTCGATGTAAAGACTTGCGTTGTAATGGCATTGCGTGGTTACATCGGTTCGTTGTAAAATCCGCGATGTAACTGCACGCGTTGTAAACACACGCGTTGTTACGTCATACATCCGCCTAAAGCAGATAAGAATAGAAAGTCAGAAAACGTGAGTTACAAACCAAAAAGCCAATGGTAAGCAACAGGCGGAATGTATTCCTAGGTCAACTTTCTAAATCAATCAATCAGGTATTTGTAAAGCACGGCTTATCACCCCGGGGGTATCCAGGCACTGAAATTCTGATGGTCTTCAGTCGAAGAGTCAGGTATTTAGTCCTTTCCCGAATTTGGCGAAAGTGGGTGCGGTTCGCGGGTAGAGGGAGGTCGTTCCAGGACTTTGATGCGGGGTGGGAGAAGAAACGACCTCCATAGTGGCTTCGAGGGATGCGTGGGACGTGTGCGAGGCTGAGGAGGGTTGAGCAGAGTTGTCAGGCGGGTTTGTGAAAAGTCAGGCAGTGGTTGATGTAGTTGGGTCTGATGTTGTGGAGGGCTTTTTATGTGAGGGTCATTACCTTGAATGGGCATCTCTTCTGGACTGGGAGCCAGTGGTGGTTTCTGAAGTGATTGGTAATGCTGGTCTGTTTGGGAAGGTCGAGCATGAGTCTGACTGCGGTGTTCTGTGTAGTCTGGAGAGGTCTAAGGAGCTGTGTGGTGGTTCTGACATAGAGTGTGTTTCCGTAATTGAGTCAGCTGGAGACGAGGGCTTGGGTTACTGTTCTTCTGGCATTGACGTTGATCCATCTGAAAATCTTTCAAAGCATGCAGAGGGTCTGGAAGCAGGAGGAGGACACTGTGGTGATATGTCACTTCATGGTGAGTTGGCTGTCGATGATAACCCTGAGGTTGCGGGCATGATCTGCTGGGGCAGGAGTTGCCCGGGTGCGGTGGGTCACCAGGTGTCATCCTATGGTGAGGTGTTTACGAAGATGAGCAATTCTGTCTTGTCCGTGTTCAACTTCTGGCAGTCGGCGATGCTGGTCATGGCGTTCCTCAAGTTGGATCTGGTGGTGGCGTGGTCATCGGTGAGGGAGAGGATGATTTTGGTGTTTTCAGCCTAGGATATGATGTTGAGTACATGCGTGTGGACGATGTTGGCCAGCAGCATATTGTAGGATGTGAAGAGGGTGGGGTTGAGGTTCCAGGGCTCCTAGCGCTGGACGAGGTCCAGACTGGCGCAGTCGGGCTTACCTTTGGCACACCGGTTGCAGAACCACGCTGCGGCCTCCAATAAGTAGGTTGTGGGGGAGGGAAGGGAGCTGAGTGACATTAGGTGGTCCAGCGGCAGAGCGGCAATAATGGTGGGAAAATAGAAGTGGCATTGGGGCTCACTAGTACAAACAATAAGACTGACTGACTTGGGTAAAGAGAGTACTAATGGGCAACACAATTAGCAAATCAACATTAGCGAACAAAATGGCACAAATGCAGAATAGTAGCAGGCTAAAGGATGAGACACTTACAGTGTCTCCAAGATGTGTTCAGCAAACTAGGTGGCTGCGCTATCTGGTAGACTGCGACCTAATAACTAGTTCTTTGCTGTGGAGCTGTGGAAGGTTCAAGTCATCCTGTTAAAAGGATGGTAAAGAAGCGTTACCCCATAATAGTTAAAAATACAAGAAGAGGAAGAAAACCATTTAATAAGATGCAAGCAAATTTTATATTCACAAGAAAACCAACCAATAGTAAGTAATGGACTGACGCTACGCCCACTGTAAATATTGGTACAATCCACAATGAGACTTCAACAACAGACAGCTAAAAGCTGTTTGTGGGCAGGACCTACAAACGGGAAAGACAATCTATGAGTCATGTTTTGCTAACATCAAGCCCTCTGAAATTTTCAGCTGACACATATGTTTACATGATCTGGCCAATAATGACAATAGCCAAATTTAGAGACACATGACCATTTAAGTGACACTGCTCTGTACAATTGTTAGTCTTCCAGTTGCAAGTGTTTCTTCCACAATATTTGTCAAGATTGTGGTAACAAATGTATTCTGATCTTCTGGCGTGTATTACAAACTCTCTTTGAAAAACCACTGTAAATGTTTCACTGAAGACTACAAAAACGAAATGGACCTTACTAATGAAAATATTTCTGAGTTTAACAAATTGCAGTGCATTGCAGTACCTGTATAGCGCTTACCATCCCTATGTGGGGCACTGCAGCAAATGCCCGCTATCATGCAGAGCAACAAAAAACAATTCACCTTCCGTCATTTAGCACACTCGGGACCCATACATGCCACCAAACCTGATTGCAGCGGGAGACTCCCGGCCATTGCAGCAGAACAAATGGCTTTATTTTCGGTGCCTCCCGCCTGAAATTGCCTCTACTTTAATAGAAGTCAATAGGGAAACATTCCCCCGATTTTGTTTTCAAAATCTCGAACTTTCCTGTTCTAAAATCTTGGCATGTATCATAAACTCGGGCCAGGAAGCAAACTTGGTTTAACCAATATATCAACATTAATAAATGCGAAATGTGACTTCGACCTAAATTGGACTATTATCACTCGGCCCCACAATTTAAATCGACCTCACGATAAATATGATCTCCAGCCACAGCCATTATCCGGGCTTTAAGCCAACATTATGAATTGACGTCTGCTAACATTTACCATCTGTGGCTGTCCTGGCCCTCAAAAGGCTCTATGCTCGTCAGAATCACCAGTGCCCTCGTGTCTGCTCTGCAGCCGTGATCTCATAGCATGCTAAAAGTACCTCTCTATTTCACCACTATTATTCATTATACTTTTGTAGTTCCGTGTATTTTCTTTTCTCTGCAGAATGATGCTGTTTCCAATTAAAGGTGTAATTCCGTCCATTGACGGATGGGCATCATTTTGCCTCCAGCCAAGATTTAGCTGCTAACCGAAACAAGCAGGTTAAAAGTGTGTGTAGCACAGCATATGATTAGACGCGAGGTTGTGAAGCAAACTCCCTCTGACTTTAATCTCAAAAAATGTTGACTCCTTCTGAGGTCCGTAATTGGGTATTTTGGAATTCTTCGCTGCAGCAGGCCTAAGCCTGTCTCTAGACTGTCTTTGAAATGCAGACCCCCGAGGTCAGGTGAAGTAATTGGTTAATTTGGCCGGCAAAGCGAAAATCCAAAGCAGGAAGCTTACTATTGTCTCGAAAGAAACGGGCATGGGGCTTGAATAAATCAAGCATCCTCAAGTGATAGAACGTAAACACAGAAAAATGGATGCCTAAATGAAATGAAGTTAATGATGGGTCTGTAGCAAGGCGAATAAGAATTTCCAGTGACGACTTCTTGAAAGTATTAGTCAAAAACGACGAGTGTGACATATTTTGGTGGAGCACTGAAGTGGAAGTAGTATTTCATAAATGATTGCCCTTGTGGGCAGTAACCACTTATGAAGGACCTGCGTGGGTAAACAAGCAGGGATTTCTGTGGCTACCTGCCTTTCCACAGCCAGCCTTAACCAAACACACATTTTGTTTAATTAATCGCTGGATGAATAAAAACATCGATGGACTGATGCAACAAGGTGTGGTAGACCTCATGTATATCTCAGGAGAGAGGCTTATGTTTTTATGGCATTAATCATTCTTTGTTATTTACCATGGTTTAGCGCCTAAACCAATATTTTGTTCTTTTACGCTGTTGTACGATGTGATATTTATTTACTTATTTTTTTGTATAGGACTATGTTGAGTATGGGGTAAGTAATGGGGAATAACATTATCAAGGAGGTTTTGCTGCCACCTTGCATCTGTAATTACCATTGGCACTCTATTTCTTTTGGAAGCTACCACCAGCTGCAAATGTTAAATGCCTGTGCAAAAACCAGAGCAAGTGCAATTTGATTTCAGATCCTAATGGAAGCAAGTGCTTAAATGGGTGAAAATTCTATTTAGGTCAATTGTAGCCATTGCTTATTGGTCTAAGTGACTCAGGATGTGTACAGTAGATTTATGACAAAAAAGGTCTAGTCAGAGCTTACACAGATTTCTGCGAGGGCCATCTCCAGCACCTACCTCAGATGGCGATAGTATAGCTTCGATGCATTTAGATTTAAACAATCATCAGAAAGAAAACGCAAAGAGTACACCAGGTTATTCACCCGGTGGGTAAACAAGTGCGTGTAGAAGAACCTCTGTCATTTCAGCGCCAGGATACCCGTGGGGTGATAGTGCGCTTTACAATTTCCGGTTACATTACATTACATTATGATGCAATATGTAGGACATTTCTGGATTGATTTTTTGATTGCCTGGTGAAAAAAATACCCAGGGCAGAGATTCTGAAAAATTCATGCAATATGCATCTTTTCTAAGATGCACAGGGTTAAAGGATATTGACAATATGGGTTTGTTAGATCAGAGTAGGTTCTGTGCTATGATTGTCTCAAACCAGATGTTGCAGATTGTCTGATGAATCAGTGTTACCGGTGGTGCCATTAATGCTGCAGGAATTGTCAATTTGCCATCAGTTTGTAATTTTTCTAATTCACTGCATTAGTCACAAATTTCTTATGAAGTGGCTGACCAATATCTGTTGCATATTCATGTGGCTGAGTCCCACCTCAACAGAGGCATTGATTAGATAATTAAATGACACACAGTGAGTTGGTTGGCACTCTTAACTAGGTGAGCTTGACATAGTTTGTGTGTTGACAACCTTTTAAGCTCCTTGGTGGACAACTGCTGAAATTTGAATGGTGCAATATGAAGAGAGATTATGTTATTATATTAAAAATTCTAGATTCCTGTGAAAAACATATTTAGAAAGTTACTCTGAGGTTCAGGCACCTGTATGTAGAGTGTTCTCAATTGATACTTATAACACTGTTGTTCAGGCAGTGCTTTCGGATAACCTTGAAATATGCAGCTAATTATGCTGATTTTGGGCTCAAGTTCAGAAAAGGGAGATCTTTGATTACATTTCTGTTTTTTGTTTAAATATTTTTTTTATTAATTCAAAGATGGAATCAATAAATTCGACAATATTATACATTATGTACATCATATAGAGAGAAAAAACAATAAAGTAAACAGAAGCATTGCATTAGTAATTTTTCCACTCAATTTAACCCCCCCCCCCTGCCCTTGCCTCCCCTCCTGCCCCCTCTGGGTGTTGGTCACCCTCCGGTAACTTTCCAGATTCAGGAACAAGTTTATGGGGAGCTTTTAAACAATCACTCATTGTTCGCCAACCATTCAGTCAGTGGCGCCCAGATTTCTTGACCTTTACTTCGGGAACGCGGTCCCCTCCTTGCATAGATAGCTTTTTCAAGATATTAATTCTCAAGTAACCGGGAGACCCATTGTTGGAACCCTGGTGGATTAAGATCCAGCCAGGCAGATGCTAAACATAGGCGCAGTATTGCCATGTCAATAAACACTAATTTTTCCCCAGGATTCCCCTGTAGGTCCTGATCTACCCCAAGTCCAATTAGCATCGGAGAGAGGGAACAGGCAATCCGCAGGGCGTCATTATAAAAACTGGTAATTTCTCGTTTTAGTTTATCCAAAACATTACAGGTGGCAAGGATGTGATTAAGATCTGCTTGATATAGAGTGCAGCGCGGACAGATGGTTCCTCTCCCCGTTCCCCATTTAGTAACTATTTTAAGGGTATAATAAAGCGAAAAGCACAATTTATAGTATTGAGCCTGAAGTCGAGCTGGTACAAAAATATTCTGTGCTAAGTTAGCTGAATGAAAAAATAGATTTTCTGGGACGCCAACCTCTGCCTTCCATTTTGCAGCTCGATTTTCCATATCATCTGGCATTAATGAATTAAAAACTTTATAGACAACACCAACAGATAAATCTCTATTCTTTCTAAGTTTATCTAAAATTTCAATGTTGGTGAACCTTATCGGACGCCCCCCCTTTCTTTGTCAAAAAGTCCCGGATTTGTAAAAACTTGAACAAATCTCTCCTCTCTAGCCCAAACCATTCTCTAAGGTTTTCAAACGAGACCAGCCCTGTTGAGGAAAAAAAGCCTCCAAGTTTAGTCAAACCTGCTACACTCCATCTTTCTATGATAGAGCCTTTAAAAATCTCAGACAAGATGGGGTTATCACATGGTGGCATGTAAAAATTCAAGCGGCCAAGCCCAATAAGTTTCTGAATAAATTTCATGATCATGCATCCGCCTTGTAGTGACTTGAAACTGACTTTCTTGTAATGATTGTCATTTAAGTGTCGCCAGACCCACCCCCATGCCACTGTCCCCATAACAAGCTCGAGTGGAGATGGTATCTCTTCCATCCTACTTTCTCTCGGTTTTTCCTGGATAAGAACTAAATTATGCAATATAGTAGTGGACCAATAATAAAGTTTGATGTTTGGAAGGGCGAGCCCTTACCTTTCTTTGGATAAAGAGAGAAATATGAATGCTCTTCTGGGCTTCGCATATCCCCAAATAAATCTAGAGAATAGATCTTCCATTGCTTTAAGACATTTGTTGGGTGCCGATTCCGATCCTGTAAAACCCAGGTACGATTCGTCGTACGGAGCGTATTCTCCATACGACTCGTACCCAGGAAATCCACCGTACAATCCAGCAAGTACGATTTGTACAGAAATACCATTTCCGTACGAATCGTACAAAACACCGTACGTCAAAAAAATACCTACGAGTCTGATCCTGGACAGCGCGTACGCGACGTCCGTATGGAGTCAGGCAGCGTTTTACGGACCAGCAAGTACGATTCGTCCCTACGTCACTCCGCACAGCTATTTTATTACGGCATCCAGAAAAAGCCAGAAAACGGAGTCAGACGCGAAAACGGAGCACCGGTACGCGACGGACAGCCATGGACCCCATCCTACGTGTCATTCCGGCCCTCTTAGCCTATGACCTGGTGCACCGAACCCGACGCACACGCCGCAGAAGGTGAGAACAACACCCAGGGGCCAAGGGGGGGTGAGGGGCAGGAAACATACCCCCTACCCAAATTAAAACCTACAATATTGAGGATATACATTACCTCAAGGGTCCGGTCACTCTGGGGGACGTGTCCACCAATCCCTGCGTCACGCAACAACGGAAGTGGACGACTACGCCTACCCCTACGGCAACAATACAACAGTGATACGCACCGTACTCACACATACATAGCGTGGGTACGGTCCGTAGCACTATATCAGTGGTGCCGTGGGGGTACACGTGGTACGGACCGTACACACGCCCCCAGAGCATGTGTACGGTCCGTATCACCATTGTACTGGTGCTGTAGGGGTACGCGTGGTACGGACCATACACACGCCCTCAGAGCATGTGTACGGTCCGTATCACCATTGTAGTGGTGCCGTAGGGGTACGCGTGGTACGGACCGTACACACGCCCTCAGAGCATGTGTACGGTCCGTATCACCATTGTAGTGGTGCCGTAGGGGTACGCGTGGTACGGAACGTACACACGCCCTCAGAGCGTGTGTACGGTCCGTATCACCATTGTAGTGGTGCCGTAGGGGTACGCGTGGTATGGACCATACACACGCCCTCAGAGCGTGTGTACGGTTCGTATCACCATTGTAGTGGTGCCATAGGGGAACGCGTGGTACGGACTGTACACACGCCCTCAGAGCGTGTGTACGGTCCGTAACACCATTGGAGTGGTGCTGTAGGGGTACGCGTGGAACGGACCGTACACAAGCTCACAGGGCGTGTGTACGGGCCGTACCACGCATACCCCTACGGCACCACTACTATAGTGATACGGACCGCACCCACGCATACATAGCGTGGGTACGGGCCGTATCACCATTGTATTTGTGCCGTAGGGGTACGGCTGGTACGGACCGTACACACCCCATGAATGCGGGGGTACGGTCGGTGGACAGACATGTGAGGGGTGGGTGCAGAGGACTCCCAGCAGTGGATGGACATGTGAGGGGTGGATGCAGAGGACTCCCAGCAGTGGACAGACATGTGAGGGGTGGGTGCAGAGGACTCCCAGCAGTGGACACACATGTGAGGGGTGGGTGCAGAGGACTCCCAGCAGTGGACAGACATGTGAGGGGTGGGTGCAGAGGCCTCCCAGCAGTGGCCTGCAATATGAGGGGTGGGTGCAGAGGCCTCCCAGCAGTGGACAGACATGTGAGGGGTGGGTGCAGAGGACTCCCAGCAGTGGACAGACATGTGAGGGGTGGGTGCAGAGGACTCCCAGCAGTGGACAGACATGTGAGGGGTGGGTGCAGAGGACTCCCAGCAGTGGACAGACATGTGAGGGGTGGGTGCAGAGGACTCCCGGCAGTGGACAGACATGTGAGGGGAGGGTGCAGAAGACTCCCAGCAGTGGCCTGCAATATGAGGGGTGGGTGCATATCACTCCCAGCAGTGGACAGCCATGTGAGGGGTGGGTGCAGAGGACTCCCAGCAGTGGACAGAGACATGGGAGTGGGTGCATATCACTCCCAGCAGTGGACAGACATGTGAGGGGTGGGTGCAGAGGACTCCCAGCAGTGGACAGACATGTGAGGGGTGGGTGCAGAAGACTCCCAACAGTGGCCTGCAATATGAGGGGTGGGTGCATATCACTCCCAGCAGTGGACAGACATGTGAGGGGTGGGTGCAGAGGACTCCCAGCAGTGGCCTGCAACATGAGGGGTGGGTGCATATCACTCCCAGCAGTGGACAGACATGTGAGGGGTGGGTGCAGAGGACTCCCAGCAGTGGACAGACATGTGAGGGGTGGGTTATGAGGACTCCCAGCAGTGGACAGACATGTGAGGAGTGGGTGCAGAGGACTCCCAGCAGTGGACAGACATGTGAGGGGTGGGTGCAGAGGACTCCCAGCAGTGGACAACATGTGAGGGGTAGGTGCAGAGGACTCCCAGCAGTGGCCTGCAATATGAGGGGTGGGTGCATATCACTCCCAGCAGTGGACAGACATGTGAGGGGTGGGTGCAGAGGACTCCCAGCAGTGGACAGACATGTGAGGGGTGGGTGCAGAGGACTCCCAGCAGTGGCCTGCAATATGAGGGGTGGGTGCATATCACTCCCAGCAGTGGACAGACCTGTGTGTGGCGGGTGCAGAGGACTCCCAGCAGTGGCCTGCAACATGAGGGGTGGGTGCATATCACTCCCAGCAGTGGACAGACATGTGAGGGGTGGGTGCAGAGGACTCCCAGCAGTGGACAGACATGTGAGGGATGGGTGCAGAGGACTCCCAGCAGTGGAAAGACATGTGAGGGGTGGGTGCAGAGGACTCCCAGCAGAGGACAGACATGTGAGGGGTGGGTGCAGAGGACTCCCAGCAGTGGACAGACATGTGAGGGGTGGGTGCAGAGGACTCCCAGCAGTGGCCTGCAATATGAGGGGTGGGTGCATATCACTCCCAGCAGTGGACAGACATGTGAGGGGTGGGTGCAGAGGACTCCCAGCAGTGGACAGACATGTGAGGGGTGGGTGCATATCACTCCCAGCAGTGGACAGACATGTGAGGGGTGGGTGCAGAGGACTCCCAGCAGTGGACAGACATGTGGGGGTGGGTCCAGAGGACTCCCAGCAGTGGACAGACATGTGAGGGGTGGGTGCAGAGGACTCCCAGCAGTGGACAGACATGTGAGGGGTGGGTGCAGAGGACTCCCAGCAGTGGCCTGCAATATGAGGGGTGGGTGCATATCACTCCCAGCAGTGAACAGACATATGTGGGTGGGTGCAGAGGACTCCCAGCAGTGGACAGACATGTGAGGGGTGGGTGCAGAGGACTCCCAGCAGTGGACAGACATGTGAGGGGTGGGTGCAGAGGACTCCCAGCAGTGGACAGACATGTGAGGGGTGGGTGCAGAGGACTCCCAGCAGTGGCCTGCAATATGAGGGGTGGGTGCATATCACTCCCAGCAGTGGACAGACATGTGAGGAGTGGGTGCAGAGGACTCCCAGCAGTGGACAGACATGTGAGGGGTGGGTGCAGAGGACTCCCAGCAGTGGACAACATGTGAGGGGTAGGTGCAGAGGACTCCCAGCAGTGGCCTGCAATATGAGGGGTGGGTGCATATCACTCCCAGCAGTGGACAGACATGTGAGGGGTGGGTGCAGAGGACTCCCAGCAGTGGACAGACATGTGAGGGGTGGGTGCAGAGGACTCCCAGCAGTGGCCTGCAATATGAGGGGTGGGTGCATATCACTCCCAGCAGTGGACAGACCTGTGTGCGGCGGGTGCAGAGGACTCCCAGCAGTGGCCTGCAACATGAGGGGTGGGTGCATATCACTCCCAGCAGTGGACAGACATGTGAGGGGTGGGTGCAGAGGACTCCCAGCAGTGGACAGACATGTGAGGGATGGGTGCAGAGGACTCCCAGCAGTGGAAAGACATGTGAGGGGTGGGTGCAGAGGACTCCCAGCAGAGGACAGACATGTGAGGGGTGGGTGCAGAGGACTCCCAGCAGTGGACAGACATGTGAGGGGTGGGTGCAGAGGACTCCCAGCAGTGGCCTGCAATATGGGGGTGGGTGCATATCACTCCCAGCAGTGGACAGACATGTGAGGGGTGGGTGCAGAGGACTCCCAGCAGTGGACAGACATGTGAGGGGTGGGTGCATATCACTCCCAGCAGTGGACAGACATGTGAGGGGTGGGTGCAGAGGACTCCCAGCAGTGGACAGACATGTGGGGGTGGGTCCAGAGGACTCCCAGCAGTGGACAGACATGTGAGGGGTGGGTGCAGAGGACTCCCAGCAGTGGACAGACATGTGAGGGGTGGGTGCAGAGGACTCCCAGCAGTGGCCTGCAATATGAGGGGTGGGCGCATATCACTCCCAGCAGTGAACAGACATATGTGGGTGGGTGCAGAGGACTCCCAGCAGTGGACAGACATGTGAGGGGTGGGTGCAGAGGACTCCCAGCAGTGGACAGACATGTGAGGGGTGGGTGCAGAGGACTCCCAGCAGTGGCCAGCAATATGAGGGGTGGGTGCATATCACTCCCAGCAGTGGACAGACATGTGAGGGGTGGGTGCAGAGGACTCCCAGCAGTGGCCTGCAATATGAGGGGTGGGTGCATATCACTCCCAGCAGTGGACAGACATGTGAGGGGTGGGTGCAGAGGACTCCCAGCAGTGGCCTGCAATATGAGGGGTGGGTGCATATCACTCCCAGCAGTGGACAGACATGTGAGGGGTGGGTGCAGAGGACTCCCAGCAGTGGCCTGCAATATGAGGGGTGGGTGCATATCACTCCTAGCAGTGGACAGACATGTGAGGGGTGGGTGCAGAGGACTCCCAGCAGTGGACAGACATGTGAGGGGTGGGTGCAGAGGACTCCCAGCAGTGGCCTGCAATATGAGGGGTGGGTGCATATCACTCTCAGCAGTGGACAGACATTTTAGGGGTGGGTGCAGAGGACTCCCAGCAGTGGACAGACATGTGAGGGGTGGGTGCAAAGGACTCCCAGCAGTGGCCTGCAATATGAGGGGTGGGTGCATATCACTCCCAGCAGTGGACAGACATGTGAGGGGTGGGTGCAGAGGACTCCCAGCAGTGGACAGACATGTGCGGGGTGGGTGCAGAGGACTCCCAGCAGTGGCCTGCAATATGAGGGGTGGGTGCATATCACTCCCAGCAGTGGACAAACATGTGAGGGGTGGGTGCAGAGGACTCCCAGCACTGGACAGACATGTGAGGGGTGAGTGAAGAGGACTCCCAGCAGTGGCCTGCAACATGAATGGTGGGTGCATATCACTCCCAGCAGTGGACAGACATGTGAGGGGTGGGTGCAGAGGACTCCCAGCAGTGGACAGGAGACATGGGGGGGTGTACATCATTATCAGATGACCACAACTCCATGGGTGTATGTACGCATCCTTAACTGTGGACAATGATGATAGTGCCATAACAACACATCACTGACAGCAGTGTTCCACTCCCAGGAGGATGGATGTAATTCCCCCACTGCATGACACACCACATCTGGTTGTGAGGACAAATAACACATGCATACCCACCCCTGGCGGATGCAGCAAAATACACACACTGAGATCATGCCACAAGACTGTATAGTCATGTCACTGCCTACTAAATTAAGAGAGCCAAAGGGAACACACACTGTCACACATATCGCAGGACTGATAGGAATGTTCAGGTGCTGGGTCAGCCACCAAGATGTTGTCTCTCATGGAAGGACTAGGGTGGAGTTCTCACAGATACAATGCCCACAATTGTGAGTCAGGGGCCCAAATACCCTGCAGAAAAAGTACCATATGTGTGCTAGGCCGGGAGTACACACATGCATAGTGCTGAAAAGGGAGAATTTCTCCATGAAGGCATTTCGACATACTCAATACACAAGTACAGTGACTAGCAAGGATGGCACAGACGATGCAGCCGGAGACATTGCTGAGCAGGCATGGCCATAGTTGAAGGGATCCGTCACCAACAAAGGAAATGTAGACACAGGTCAGCACAACAATTGTGCAACTTTTTGCAGGGAAGATGTCAGGTGCCACAGAGGAAGGAACACTCCTTGGGATAATGTCTCAAAACCAAAATAACACACACTAACAATGATTCTTTGCAGAGACCTTGTGATGGCACGCAGAAACCACGGTCCACCTCATGACCATCAGAGTAGAACATTTCTCTGAACCATAACACATTACCACTCCACCAACTCCAGGAGCCTCCGCACCAACATCAATACCTGAAATGCAATAGTGGGCAAAGTAAAAATAAATGCTTTATTCAGCATAAAATAAAAAACATGAAATGACACTATATACAAAGGCCAATGGCCAGTCCACAATAGAAGTCCTTGGGGGCACACATGGACACGCGTCTCCACTAGCTTGCCTGCACACTGGAACCCTCAGGTTCGTCAACCGGGGGGGGGGGCCATCATGTGGGGAAGGACCGGGCTCCGCAGGGACAGGAGGGGGAAGGGCAGGTGTGGTGGGTGCAGGGGTGGACGTCTCCAATGCAGGGGGTGGGGCAGCATCAAAGGTGGATGTCAGCACGTCGCTGCACACTGCTGCCAGGTCGTCAAGGGTAAGCCCTGCACCGGAAGAAACCCCAGGGCCAACAGAGGGGGGGTGGGCGAGGGATGGGGTGCAGTGCTCATGGGGGAGGGGGTGAACAGGGGGGGACTTGACTACCCTGGCCGGGGACTTCCTCGCCCGCTTGCGGGGTGGTGTCACAGTGTGGGTGATGGGCAGTTCTTCGGGTGTCAGTTTGGCAGGGGAGCCAAGGGGAGTGCTTTTGGAGGGACTGGGTTGTGAGGCCAACGGACTCAGACTGTGGCTGCATGCATGTCTTTTTGCCCCAGACCCAGTGGGTGTGCCTACATCCCCCTGAATGTGCGTGACAGGAGGTGTGCGCTTGCCCTTACTTGGTGGTGTGCTGCCTGTGTCTGGTGGGGTGCGTGCATGGGAATGTCTGGGTGTGCATGGGACAGGTATGGGAGAGGAAGTGTGGATGGGGCTGGGGTAGGGTGGGGACGGAGCACTGCAGGAGACTCACTGCTGCCGTCAGTGAAGAGTCCAAGGACCGCAGAAACCTGCGTTGTTCAGACATCGATGCTGACATGCCCTCCATGAACGACACCATCTGTGTTAGCAGTGTGGTGTGGCCATGGAGGACAGTCAGCACCGATGCCTGCCCAACCTGCAACTGCCGCAGTATGTCCACAGACTCTACACTGAGGGCAGCAGGGGTGACAGGGGCAGGGGGTGCGGTGCCTGTCCCGAAGGAGACATGGTGGTGCCCTGCACGGACAGAAGGGACCGGAGCAACTGGGAGGGCGGTGCTGGGAATGGAGGAGGCGGGACCAGATGTTGGGCTGCTGCCAGGTGTTGTAGCAGCCTCCGCCCCCTCGATGAGGTCAGCCTCGGACCCGTCTGCGTCGTAGTTGGATTCGCCACCCGACAGGTCCTCTGACTGACTCCCCTCGTCCTCCGTGCCACTGGCTCCCGCAGACTCGCCAGCACTGGTGGCACTGGTGCTGGGTCCCTCCTCCAGGTCCGTGCCGGTGTCTCCCTCGGTTTCCAATGATGATGCTGTGGGCAAGGTGAAGATACAGAAAAACATCAGTCACCTGTATACATCTGACACATAAGTACAAAAACAATAGGTCACAGTGCATATCAGGCAATGCATCATGAGTAACAGCTAGATTACTCCGCACATATGTAAGCCCTGTACTCCCCAGTTGGTAGACCCACCATGCCACTTGGACACAAGGAACAATAGGACACACCAGCCCAAAACTTGAATGAGAAAACACTGGGGAGCTAGTGTCTGGGAACAGGTGAGCCCAGCAATACAATGAAGTCATGCCACCTCTTGTTTACCCTGAAAGAAACAGTAGTGGTGCCCCCAAGGCAAAGTAACGCACCTCAATACCAAAGGTGTCCCCACACTCAGAGACCTGTAAGTACTTTGGAACACAAAATGAAAAAAAGTTTGTCCCTTGGGAATCACAATACTTGACACAATCAACATGGTCAGAATGTGGGAATGTGCCATTTTGTGAACAGAACACACATGTGCCTTCATAACAGATGGCTCCCAAGGAGGTGCACACAAAACTACATTTACCCAGTCATTAAAGAAGCTGGCAGCCTTCTTTAAAGAAGCCACTGTTAGAAAGAAATGTAGTTGCAGAAAGTACATATACATGGGCCCACGGAGGGCTTGATGACTTAACACTCGTAAGTTGGTATCACCAACAACCAAGGACCTACCCAATTTCCACTACACTGGGGAACATGTATATGTATAATCAGAAAAAACTCATTAGAACAGTGCCTTATTTAAAATTGTGCCAGTGTGTTCCCTGAAAGTGTAAAGGGTGTTTGGTGTGCACTTCCTTGGGAGACACCTGTCATGCAGGCACATTATTGTTCTTAACAACAAAACATCAAACTAAAGCATAGAAAACATGAAGACCTGTTGACAAGTGTTGTGAGTGCCAAGGTACAATACCTTGTGACTAACAACTTGAATTATGTCAGTTGTCACATGGCCATCCGTTACCTGATGACACAGTTGCCAACACATCTGACCCACTGCCTGTCATGTGGAGTGCCACACATGTCCAAACCCAGGACAATGCATGAGCTAATGGGCCTGCTATCGTGTTGTAAAAAGGTATACCTGCACTGAGGAGACACCCCCATGGCAAGCCTGAATGTCCACACAGATGTCAGCACACAAAGACCAAACTACGTAGTATCTTGACCACACACTGGTGCAAAACATGAATGAGCAGGAATCATGTATCTAAACAATTGACACATGCTGCAAAGCACACACATTAAACCCTGCACAACATCACTGGGACACTGCACGTTGAGTCTCTGTCCAGCCAATTCTCACACACAGGTCAGCCCTGGCAAGGAGACATAAGGTCTGGCCATGTAGGCCTCGCCCGCACAAATCCCCCATACCTGAGACAATGTGATTGAGACAGATCAAGAAGTGACACCTCTTAATCAGGCTTTACTAAAATGTGCAGCATGCAAGACTTCCCAAATGTACTCCACATCACCTTGTGAGGCTGCCAACACATATTTGTGACAAACAACCATCGACAGATAGTTGTGAATAGACACACAGGCACTGCCCAGTGTGAGTATGCACAAGCCAAATGGGGTCTCCCTGTCCAGTGGACACATGTAGCACACTTTGGATAAATACAAATGAGGCCAGGGAACAATGCCACAGAGGCAAACATATGCTGAACACACTGAGAATGGGCACAGTGTTGGATGACACACATGATTACGAGGCAAGGGTGTCTCAGGGGACTGTAGTGGGCACACTGCTCCTTGTTCCTGGAATGATCTGACTGTAACATGAGCAACCGTCCTGGCACTATGCATATCTCCCACTCATGCACAGCATGTCTGAGGCCACAACATTGGTCATGCATGCTGCAAGGGTGTTCATTTGAAACCTCACACTCCCATGTTGAGACTCATCATCAGTGCCAACAAATATGGACCCCCAACAGAGTGAACAGGACAGGGCACAGGCAAGGTGACAACACATGTCACAGACCACCCTCCCGCATGATGCTGAAAGCAATGTGCACTTGGATCAACTGGCAGGCTAGATGACCATGTGCAATTGTGATTACACACAGACCAGGGGACATATGTCAAGCAGGGGAAGGGACGAATAAGAGCACCGGTTGACTTTGGGGAACAGAATATGCACTGCACATATAAACCCTGGCAGTGTATCCAGGCTACAGAGCACTTCCAAAAGCTGGGGACACACAACACAACAAACAGACAGGTACCTACCCCCTCCTTGCTGCTGTCCCTCCTGTAACTGCCTATCCAGGTCAGGGAACACCACCGCCAGGACACACATCATGTGGGTGGTCAGGCGTCGGCACCTGCCGTGGGGGCGTGGAGGTGAGAGCCCCAGCTGGACCCGGGCGATCCGTCGGGTCCAGCACCGGATGTCCTGCCACCGTTTTCTGACTTGGGCTAGACGCCGACTGCGACACCCCGCCACTCTCACGGCCCTGACGATCCGCTTCCAGATCCCCCCCTTCTCGTAGGCAGTTACCTGTGAGGATGACAAAGTGAGACAACATCACTACACCTGCTCCATGTCACAGAGACACACATTTGAACATCGATGATATGTTCAACAGGGCATAGGATGCTGCCAAGGAATCCCATCTTACTCATATCGACATTGGACTCTGTGGAAGCCCCAATGCACTACATGGCATTGAAACTACACAGGTGGCAAGAGTGGTGTGACACACTCCCTGATCATGGCACACACTGTGCATCACATGCAACACCAGGCTGATGGACAGCACCTCAAAGCAGTTACATGCCCCAGCCCACTGACGCAACCACAGCAGAGTACACAGACACACACAGGCACAGATCAATCACCTGCCATTGGCTACAGCGGATACATACCTCACTCTGCACATGTGCCACTTGCCTGTGGGGTGTCACAGGTGTCGGGCTAGCCCAGCAAGTCAGCCACACAGCACGGCTTACTCCTCACATCAGATGGGTAGAGCTGTTGCCGCCTCCATGCAGCTGTGGTGCAACACTTCACATAGACACTCACCCACATGACAAGGAACCTTCACACACATGTCCAGGAGGGCGTACACATCACTTGGACACTCTCACCACAGCTCCCCTCAACTCACACACATCTGTGGGTACAGTCACCTGTCACACCGGGGGGGACCACTGTATCACCTCAGTACAATAGCCAAAAAATGCCACCCCGGATTTGCCAGGCTGAATGTGTCATGCACTATGCAGTGAATGTCACAGTAAGCACACTGCAAGTGAGGAGTGCACACAGGAATTACTTCATGCTCTGCATGACAGACATAAGACTTCCCCCCCCCCGGGGACCCACTCTAAACCTCATTGCATGTCTGTCACACCTGGACACAATGCCAGAAGTGACAGCAACGAAACAGGTGCACAGTCAAAGGTAGTGGAGTCAGCACTCACCTGCTCCCCTGGTCTCCCATACAGGCTGGAGTACTGTGGGAGGAGGACATTCAGCAGGGCCTCATTCTCCTCCATGGTGAATGGCTGGGCCCTCTCCACAGTCCGCGACATGGTGCCAGAGGAAGCACAGACAGCAGCAGTGTGGTCGACAGGAAAGTTGTGCAGGCAAGTGCCCTCTCATGGGTTCTGGCTGACTTATATCTGTCTTGCTGGGGGCTTTCATTTACAGGAGTACAGAGTGATTGGTCAGACTCATTTGCATCCTACGTTTCCTCTAATCCCTTTAAACATACACCAATGACACGAATTTGCATGGTTCAAATTTTGAGCATCATAGCAAGGCAAACACCACTTTGCAGCATTGTAATTTTTGGGCCAACTGACTTTTCAAGCCCACATGATGGCCACATTGCAACTGAAATCTCTGTATCCATGACAACCAGCATGCATTTTGGGCCTAATACTTGTCCCCCATGTAATTTTTGATTAAAAAAAACATGTACGGTGCGTTTCACACGTACCCGTACACGTACGGCACCACTACAATAGTGATACGGACCGTACACACGCTCTGAGAGCGTGTGTACGGTCCGTATCACTATAGTAGTGGTGCCGTAGGAGTACGCGTGTGTGTACGGTCCGTACCACTCGTACTCCTACGGCACCACTACAATAGTGATACGGACCGTACATACGCTCTGAGAGCGTGTGTATGGTCCGTACCACGCGTACGTCCTGGATGTATTGCACACACCAGACTCTGTATTTAGCAGATGTGTGGTAGCAGTTGAGCATGTGTTCTTTTCATTGACATTGATGTTGTTATGCTCTCAATCTTCGTCATTCATCATAATTTTCTGCAGGGCACCGCCTGTTCCCCGACCAATGCCAGACTTGGGTGCCATGAGGGAACGTGCCTGCATCCGACGTTACAGATTCACTCAACAGTTGATTGAGGACTTGACTGCCAAGGTGGCACCACACCTCCAACCGCGACACAGGTATCCCACTGCGCTGACCCCCAAGATGAAGGTGATGGCAGCCCTACATTTTTTTGCCACAGGTACGTTTCAATTCACCATAGCTGATGTTGTTGGCATGTCCCAGACAATGTTCAGCCATGTCCTGCGTGATGTTTTGGCAGCCATGTTGGAGCACCTTAATGAATTCATCCATTTTCCGACCCCTGAGGAGTTGACAGGTGTCAAGGGTGATTTCTATGCCCTGGGAGGGATGCCCCATGTCATTGGGTCCATTGATGGGACACATGTGGCTTTGGTACCACCACAGGCACAGGAGGTAGCCTATCGCAACCGTAAACATTACCACTCTATAAATGCCCTTGTGGTGTGTCTTGCTAACATGCTGATTTCCCATGTCTGTGCACGTTTTCCAGGGTCAGCACACGATGCCTACATCATGAGGCGTAGCAGGGTACCACAAATGATGCTGCGGCTGCACAACGAACGAACATGTCTTGTTGGTGGGTATACTCTGTTTGTCCTGTGTGTTGCGGTATCTCTGGCTCTTACAGCATCTCCTGACCCACTTATTTACATGATGTTTCCATGTAGGGGACTCTGGCTATCCCAACATGCCATGGCTGATGACGCCTCTCCGCAACCCAAGATCAGCTGCAGATCACCGGTACAACAATGCACACAGGCAGACCAGGCGAGTGATTGAGAGGACGTTTGGCCTCCTGAAGAGCCGATTCCGGTGCCTTCAAATGACAGGCGGGTCCCTCCCATATGCACCGGCGAAGGTCTGCAAAATCTTCCTTGTGTGCTGCATGCTGCACAACATGGCAGTGGAGAAGGTAGTGCCACTCATCCTGGAGCAGGATGAGCAGGAACATCCACCCATGGAGGATGAAGGGCTTGGTCACGAGGCAAGTGAGGAGGAGGAGGATATTCGGAGTCAGCTCATACGCAACTTCTTCTCATAATGGTGAGTCACTGGATCTGAGTGTGCACGCTTGTAGCCTTGGGTGGCATGTGTTGCAATGTGTGGGTCCAGCTGACTGCATGCTAAGTGACTTAGATGTGTGTTCTGATGTGTCACTCGAGTGATGATGTCATTCTGCACATTTTAGCAGGGACACTTTCTTTTAAATTTGCATGGGGCCAACATTGTTCCTGTTCTGTAAATGACAATGTATGTGGAGATAAATCTGTTAGCTGACTTCTTGTGTGTTTGTCATTCCCAGGTTCTTGCGCATGTTGTCTGCTCGTGTCATCGTTGTCCTCCTGCTATTCGTCATGAGTATTGCAACGTCTGCTGAATCAGCCTTCCATGCACGGACATGGGGAATTTTTATTTTGGGTAAGGATTACAGCAAGGCATTTTGGGGGTGGTACGTGTTTGGAATTGGTGGGGACTGCTTCTGTGCATGTTGTGTTACCATGCATACATGTTGACTCACCATGGGGCACATAACATGTAGCATGACTCCCATGAATTGACAGTCACCCTTCGTGACAGTCATCTGTAATGGTTTTTGGATTCTGATGAAGGCATCAATGTGTGTAAAATTTCCCTCTGAAACATACGGGATGCTACGGGTGGACATAGTGTGGGACATCCCCATGACGGGCTCAATGGGGAATTGCAGCCTCTCCGTGTGCAGCAGGAGGTGTTTGGCTCATCCCCTTAACTTGTGTGCCAGTTCATTTGGATTTACTACATCCGGGTTGTGAAGGGGGTGTCCAGCGTAGGTCCCACATGTTCCGTCAAATTACCTGTGAGTCTGTTCGTATTGATGCATTTCCCTCAGTGTGAGCTTGAGTAATAAAGGTGTTCCTCACCCTCTGAAGTGCCTCATCTCTGTCAATGCAGGACTCTTGCCACTTTGCATGCGTCGTCATCTCTGGCATAGTTGTCAAAGATTGTGCAAATGTGTGTATGTGTAGTTCGGCAACATGCATGCAGTCTTCATGGATAATAATCTCTATTGTGCATGAAGTTCATGGTTGTGTATGAATTTGGTCAGGTTGCTTCCACCAACAGGCCGTCAACGTCTGCTGAGGGTGTGTCTCCTGTGCGCAGCTCGGCCTTCTGTTTCCTGATTGTGTGTCAGTCATCTTTGGTGATTGTTCATCCATTTTCTCTGGGTGAGCCATGAGTAACCTGACACTCCTTCCTTTACATGCACCTGTTGCAGTTGTCCTTTCTGACATCCTTGTCTTTGTGTGCTACTTTTGGCCTAGTTTCCAGTACATGCCGCCTGCTGCTGCGGGCCCTGCGGCAAGGGCCCACCAAGTTCCCCGATTCTCCAACCCACATGCCTCCAAGATGCTCCTCCCTTCCTCCCTCCACCCATTCATTAGGCTGTCATCAGCTTGTCTGTGCCACTGTTGCGGCCAGGCGGTGCCAAAGGCAGGACCGTCAGCGCATGCAACGTGCACATTGCACGACCCTCATGTCCTTGCATGACCGACATCACACAACAGTCTCATGTTGCAGCCACCCTCCAAGCAATGTCCAAGCGAAAATCAACCGCCTGCTCTCAGGCATACCCTAAGCACACACACCACACCTTCGCATGCTGAGTGTGCAACTCCAACTGCCTACACACCGCTGCCCCGCCTTCCAGGCCCTGTCACACCAACCAGGTCATGTCCCTCCTACTCCAAACCGGCTCCATCCAACAGCACGCCATTGGACTCTGTTACCTCCTCAACACAACAGGCCCACACATCACCATCATGACAGTGACCTGGATGAAAGCATCCTCAGCACACAACTTCTTCATTGCCATCTCAGACGGATACAAGAGCACCTGCAGGGATGGCACTAACAATCCTGGAGGATGAATTGATATCTATTAACAAGTACGCACTCAGGGCCACAAAACAGGTTTGGCACAAACCCCCTGCAAACCATCAGAGTAACACTCATCTCAGATCTCCAGCCCTACATCCACAATTCCGCTAAGCCATCAACACGTCCATCGTCACACACGCCCTCACATCCACAGGATATATGTGGCTGTGGGCCAGGAACTTCTGGCTGGATGAGAACAACACCAGTTTCCATCATTGGTCCATCCACATTAGCATCCACGTCTCCGACGAGCAACACACTGCCATACACCCCGCTACCAATCTCCCAAAGATGCTTGATGTAAGTCAACACAGACATGCTGTGTGGGACACTGGAGCCAACACCACCGCCACACCCTGCAACCTCACACACTGGATCAGCAACTGATACAACAATCTAGCCATGTTGACAGACTTTCCTGTGACGCACATCACCAATTAAGCTACCTGGGACAAGGCAGACCTACTGGACTCATACACGTCTAGCAGGACTCTTGTGCGCAGCTTGCAACACAAATAACCATCAGTGGCCTTACAACCCTGGAAAACGGCACACACAGCCATCACCATATCATCAGCAAGGACAATTGGAGATCCTTCAGATGGGGACGAGGACAAAAAACAGCACGACATCAAGGAGCTCATCAGCATCATGAGTGCACTGACATCAGCTCTCCATCCAAAAGACACCCCACCCTTGCAAGGCTGAGCCAATCCCTTGCAACTTTCTACCACTGCAAGCTCATGGACATACACACAAGCCTTGGCACACAGAGGCAGAACGCACGATTATACGCGGGACAAACCACACTCAGGTTTTGGACTTCCATCATCAGCAGATACAACACTGGGCTCATTTGCAACATCCCCTGGGAATCTCCATCAGGCCCCTTCCCACACAACATCTCAACCACATCATTCCCCATCCTTGTAGCCCCCATCCAGCACGTCATGTATATATCTTTGGAGTTAGATACATTCCATGGTAGATAGAGGCATGCAGTGACCCAGGCCCTTCTTAGACAATGGACGGCAGGAACGCTGGCTCTCAAGGAACCTCAACATGCTTCCCTAGCCAGCAAATGTCATCAGGAAGACAGTCAATGAGCAACTGACAAACTTCCTCCACGCAAAGAGCTCCAGGCAACCTGCACCAGACCGTCTTCCACAGTAATCACCCCACTGCAACCGTCATCATTGCCAACAACACCGACAACTTTGCCCTGCTCAACAATGGTGAGGACACCCCCCTTGACCTCTCCACAGCATTATGCACGATGTGCTCACACACTGTCAGCTCACACATCTCCAACACTGGTATCCAGGGGATGGACCAGGATGAAATCACCAAGTGGCTCACCAGCAAGTAGCCTTCAGCATGTAGTACAGTGGTGTCATCTGGCACGTGGCCCAGGGCTCATCTCTCAGCGTGTCAATCTTCAATGTGTCCATGACCCCCCTCTCCACCATCACATGCGCACACAACCTCATCATCATCTCGTATGCCACTGACAGCCAGCTCCTCCTCACCCTCACCAAAGACACAGCCATTGCCAGTTCCAACCGTCAAGAAGGCATGAGGTCCGTTGATGAATGGCTGAACATCAGCCACCTGAGACTGGACTTGTACAGGACTGAGGTAATCATCTGAGGATTGTCCCCTTACAGCTGGGTCAACTCCTTGTGTCCCACCCGCCAGGGCACTGCACCAGCACCCAGTGGCCACGCACACAAGATGGTGTGCATCATGGACTCGTCGCTCACAATTGCCATGCAACTCACCAGCATCTGTACCTCATGCTGCAACACCCTCCGCATGATGCACATGACCCACAGATAGATCCACTCCAATGCAAGACAGACCGTCCCCCAGGTCCACGACACCAGCCGTGTCAACTACAGCCCCGCCCTCTACGGAGCAAGTACAGCCAAACTCCCGGAAAACTTGTCCACATCCAGGGTGCATCTGCACACCTCAGCTTCAACATCCCGCGCCCCAGCCACATCACCGTCCACCTGAGATACCTGCAATGGATCACTGTCTGCTGCAGGATGACCTTCACACTCCTCACTCACACTCAGGAGGCAGTCCACAACCCCAGACCCCAAACCAACCTTGGACGTCTGTCATCCAAGACCCCGTTGGGCCAACTCCGTGCATCCAACCTTGCCCTGGCCAACATTCTTCACACCCACCGAACTCCAGCATGCAGGACATAGATCTCCCACCTGGCTACACATACCTGGGACTCCCTCCCCGGGTGTGCATCATGGACTCGTCGCTCACAATTGCCATGCAACTCACCAGCATCTGTACCTCATGCTGCAACACCCTCCGCATGATGCACATGACCCACAGATAGATCCACTCCAATGCAAGACAGACCGTCCCCCAGGTCCACGACACCAGCCGTGTCAACTACAGCCCCGCCCTCTACGGAGCAAGTACAGCCAAACTCCCGGAAAACTTGTCCACATCCAGGGTGCATCTGCACACCTCAGCTTCAACATCCCGCGCCCCAGCCACATCACCGTCCACCTGAGATACCTGCAATGGATCACTGTCTGCTGCAGGATGACCTTCACACTCCTCACTCACACTCAGGAGGCAGTCCACAACCCCAGACCCCAAACCAACCTTGGACGTCTGTCATCCAAGACCCCGTTGGGCCAACTCCGTGCATCCAACCTTGCCCTGGCCAACATTCTTCACACCCACCGAACTCCAGCATGCAGGACATAGATCTCCCACCTGGCTACACATACCTGGGACTCCCTCCCCGGGCACCTCCACATCAGCCATGACCTCTACACCTTAATGATGCTCTTCCAAATTGGTCTGTCCGCACAGTATTGCAAGCCCCCCCCTCAGCAGCTTGAGGCCATCACGGGTGAGTATTGTGCTCCATGTCTGTATTGGATGATACATTGTGACCCATGTGTGTCCTGTACCGGACTCAGATCCCAGGGTATGGATGGCTGGAGTTCGTTCAACACTCAGGCATAGTTTGACATTTCCCCACACATATGTTGTGGACTCATGCAAAATGGCTACAACATCTAATTAAAGAAAGTTTGTTTTATTCTCGGTGGCGGGCATCTATTGTGGGTGAAAATAGGTGCTATACAGTGTGGCTAGAATCCAAAGTTCACAGGGGGAGATGGGATCCTTTGCATTTGAAGTCATCAGAGTCCAGACCACAGAGTTTTTCATCATTGGTCAGACTGTGGCAGAGAATGTCAGTAGATGAGGTGCTGCTGTTGCGCGTGAAGGCCAGGTGCCAGGCCAGGTGACCTGGGAGATGTGGATGGTCCGCTGCCTCTCACGGTCTTTTCCATGGACGACCCACCTTCCTCGGGGGACCCTCAGATGCAGGCCTTGACGATGTTTGGGACGCTCCGTCGGACGAATCCTCCTCCTCCTCCCTCCCTGTGGCTGGTGTTGGTCTTCCCCTGGTGGCACAGGGATGGTTGGCCATGTTGTCGGCGATCCGACGGAGTGAACGGCTTATGTCCGTTTGCACCTCCAGGAGCTCAGCCAGTCTTTCCTCCATCCGTCCTTGGTGTTGTTGTTGACTGGCGTGTTGCTCGGCCTGCTGGTTCTTAATCTCTGTGAGGGTCTCCACTACCTGGCTGATGGCCCTGGTGTCACGCCGGCATGCGTCCATGATGTTGCGTATGTGTGACATACTGGTCCCTTCAGCTGGCTGGTCAGGTTCTCGCCTCCGGCTGCCTCCACTCCCACCACCCCCGCCCACACGAGCCTGGCCTACCGTTGTGGGCACATTGGGTCTGTGGTAAATATTTTATTACCGGTACTATTTTTTATGCGGTAAAGTCTAGTAAGAATAACTCAGTATAAATAAGAGGCAGAATCCGTGGTATTAGAGGTTCTGAAAGGCTTTATTCCTCTACAAAGGAATTATGGTTCGAACCATAGGCATCAAATTCCATCACCACGAGGGTTCAGGAAGGGAAGGCAATACATTATTGACAAGTAAAGATATTTATATGAAAAAGCATTACATTAAGACAGATGCAGGAGGCGTAACAGCTGATAATACAGATAATAGTACACATACGTAATGGAAAAAGGCGTACATATAGGCGTAACTAGAAACGTCATTAAACATGATGTCACAAGTGGGTGGATCCATAAGAGAATCCTGCAATGTCAGCAGAAATACTTGGCAGAGATGCGTGCGCAGCCGCATGACGTGTGATTGACGTGCGACTAGAGGGTGAAGGGGACTTGACATTTAGCTCTACATGTGGAGACAGAAGTCTGGGGGGTCATGTCAACCTAATCCCAAATCATATCTAATATCTTATGTTTAAAGAACTGTATTATCCAAAAAAGAAAGGTCTCTCGGACGGAATCTATTCTATACTGACTGTTAGTGCGTGTACAAGCGTCTAGGTGTCTACATGAGATGCGAGGGGGCAGGAATCCTCCATAGTAACAGGGCTATGAATTACTTGCATGAGGACAGTGAGGCCTGGCCCTTTGCTCGGTAGCTGGAAGAATGTTTACCTAAACTACTAGACAGGAATGCATCGGATGAGGAGCGGAGCAGATAATCTTGAAGGTGAAATACAGTTTTTGGCAGGCAACAGGCCGGATCAGGCACCGTTAGCCGCGCAGGGAGTAGGACAAAGTTCATGGATACAGATGCGGGCTCGGACTGGAGCTTTCAGAGGCAGAAGGCAGGGAAAGGCTTGATGGCAGAATTCAGGGCCTACTTGCCTGAACTGTAAAACGTGGAAAGTGAACCACATAAAGTCGGTGGCCTTTCATACTTAGGAACGGAATATCCGACTCATTCATGGCGGATCTGAAAGAGGACATATTGACGGTGGACGCACATGTATTTGCGTCTTCATAACTGGAACTGGAGGGAACATACATGTACTTGTAGCATGCACATGGAGCCGTTGGGGTCTAAGATAGGGGACATAACTGATCATAAAATTCATATTTCCTCAGGTCTACGGGAACCCTGCGGGATGGCAGTTGCGGGGTTGTCTGCCTCCTCCTGGGTGCCCAGCGAACCTTGTCCCTCCAGGTCAGACTGGCTCAGTTGTTCACTGCGGGCAGGGCTCCTGGGAGTTTCCTGGGAAGTGGTTGGAATGGGGGTGGTGGTTGGCACAGATGTACCTGAGGCAGGTGCTGCAGGGGCTTGGACACCAGAGGGTCCAAGTGGGTTGGGGTCATCCGCGGAGTGTTGAGAGGCGTCGCTGCTGGTGGGATCAGGTTCCTCCCAAGCCTGGGACTGTGATTCTTCCCCCCCATTGTTGGGGGGAGACCCATGAGGTTGCCCTGTGTGTGAGAGAGAGGCAATGTTAATGCTGTTTCATGCGACATCCATGTTTCACACATATTCAAGTTGGCACAGTTCCTCCAGGTAGTTGTATGTGCCTAGCATTCCCCTCACTGTTCACTTGTGGATGGGTATGTTGCGGGGGACAGCTTGATATGTTCTCCTGTGTGTTTGACATGTAGATTTTTTGCTTGGATGCTTCTTTGGCTATGGATTGATCTTGTTGTGTCACATGTCCATTGTGAGAGTGGGTAAATCCATTGCCTGCCCCGGGTGTGTGTGCTTGTGTAAGGGGTTGTGTGACAGGGCCTGCTGGTGGGTGTAGTGTGATTTGGCTGTGGGTCTCCCAGGTGATGTGTCTGTCCCCTCGTGGTGCATGCTGGCATGACAGTGAGTGTGAGTTCCTGTCCTAGATATCTGTGCTTGTGGTGTTGGTGTTTGAGTTTACAGTGGTCACAGGAGGGCCTTGTGCTGGCTACAGCAGGGCCAAGTGTCAGCTACCTTGTCAGTACTTTGCCAGTCCCTGTGCATTGAGCATGGTGCATGGGTATGTAACTGGGCCATGTGGGCTAAGGGCAATGATGTCTGATTCAGAGTTTAACAATGTGTTTTGTGAGCCCCACCCTCCCAGCATCCCGGACATCCAGTCTTGGGTTTGTGCTTCATGTAGCGTGGGACATGGCATGGCCTTGCTTTGTGGATGGGCAATACACATGTTAGTGGTATGAGCGTTGTTTTTGAGTGTGGTGGTGTCCGGTGAGGGCTTGGGGGTAGTTGCGTGCATTTTGTGTAGTTGGGGTGTGGATGCCATTACCCCCATGTTACGTAAGTTGTTAGTGTACTCACCAGGGTCTGCAACTCCTTCGACTCCGTGTACTCCCACCGGCGGAAGCAGGGCCATCACCTTCTCCTCTCAGGGATGGTAATGTACAGGTCTACGGGGCAGCCCACCTCCAGTGATGTTGCTCTGGGCGTAGTCCTCGTTCATTTTGTGCTTGACTGCCCTCCGCAGATCGTACTACCTGGCTTGGCATTCATTCCTGGTCCTTCTGATGGGCGCAACAGCATTCACCCTATTGACGATCCTCTGCCACAGGCTTGATTTTTCGGCTATGCTGGTCTGTCTGACCAATGTTCCAAACAGCTGTGGCTCGACTCTGATGACTTCGTTGACAAGGATGTCCAGCTCCTCCCTTGTGAACTTTGGATTCTTGTCTGTGGGCATGGTGTGGGGTGAGGGTGTGGATGGTTGTGGGTGTGTGGGTGTGAATGTGAAGGTGTGTGTGGGAATGTGGAGAGGGGGTTTGTGTGAAGGAGTGTGTGTGAAGGTGTATATGTTAAGGTGTATGGGTGCAGTTGTTGGGGTGTGCTCTGTAGCTGCAGTGAGTCTGTTGCAAAGGCTCATGGTTTGTGTGTGTGGGCCCTTTTTATTGGTCCATTTGTGGGTGGGCCTGAGTTTGAAATTTTGGTGGGTGTGTTATAAGAGGTGGTTGTGAGTTTGGGCTTCTGTTTACCTGTTTGGATGTGCCAGGTCAGTCATTTTGATGTTTTTTGTACTGTAGATGTGTTTTGTGGTGTTGTGCGAGTCGAATTGACCCTCCTTTTGCTGTTTTACAGTGTCCTATTTCAGTACGAGTCGTTTTTGCGTATGTAAGGTGCATCCATACGCGATGTTGTTGTACCGTGCTCGCATACGCAATGTTGTTGTAAGGTCCGTACATACGCGATGCTGGGGGACGGTTCAGGGGTACGGTGCGTACAAGTACGGTGCTGGGGTACGGTGCGTCCAAGTACGGGGCTGGGGGATGGTGCTGGGGTACGGTGCGTACAAGTACGGTGCTGGGGTACGGTGCGTCCAAGTATGGGGCTGGGGTACGGTGCTGGGGTATGGTGCGTACAAGTACGGTGCTGGGGTACGGTGCGTCCAAGTACGGGGCTGGGGTACGGTGCTGGGGTACTGTGTGTACAAGTACGGGGCTGGGGTACGGTGCTGGGGTACGGTGCCTACAAGTACGGGGCTGGGGTACGGTGCGTCCGAGTACGGGGTGGGGTACGGTGCGTACAAGTACGGGGCTTGGGTACGGTGCGTCCAAGTACTGTGCTGGGGTACGGTGCTGGGGTACGGTGCGTACAAGTACGGGGCTGGGGTACGGTGTGTACAAGTACGGGGCTGGGGTACGGTGCATACAAGTACGGGGTTTGGGTACGGTGCGTCGAAGTACGGGGCTGGGGTACGGTGCTGGGGTACGGTGCGTCCAAGCACGGAGCTGGGGTACGGTGCTGGGGTACGGTGCGTCCAAGTACGGGGCTGGGGTACGGTGCTGGGGACGGTGCGTCCAAGTACGGGGCTGGGGTATGGTGCTGGGGTACGCTGCGTACAAGTACGGGGCTGGGGTACGGTGCGTCCGAGTACGGGGCTGGGGTACGGTGCTGGGGTACGGTCTGTCCAAGTACAGGGCTGGGGTACGGTGCTGGGGTATGGTGCGTACAAGTACGGGGCTGGGGTACGGTGCGGACATGGGGGGGTACGGTGCTGACATACGGGGGTACGGTGCTGACATACGGGGGGGATGTGCAGACATACGTGGGGGGAGTGGGGGGCTGTACGACTCGTATCCCGGGCACAAGTTTACCCGGGATACGAGTGGTACAGAGTTCGCTCCGTATGGGACATTTTACATACGCTTGTGTATTCGGTAGGGTGGTACGGATCGTACTTGTGCGCTCGGACTTCAGTTTTACGATTTGTACGTAAAACTGTCCGGGTACGTCTCGTAGACCTTTTCCCGATGTGATTCGTATGTATTTTTTACGTACGAATCGTACTTCACCGGTGGGACGGGACTTGTACGATTCGTACGTAAAAATATACGGATACGAGTCGTACGGGAATTTTTTTTACCGGATCGGAATCGGCACCTTGGTATCAAATTCTAACGGATTGCCTGCAGCAGATACAGGAACTTTGGAAAAAATAGCATTTTGACGATATTGCATCTGCCAATGATGGATAGATGTAGATTATGCAGTCTAACCAATACTGGTTTAATTTTAGCTATTAGTGGCTCGATGTTATCCATAACAATACGGTCAGTATTTGCAATGATATCTACACCCAGATATGTTGCTATTTTAACAAGTCTGTCATCATTAGTCTTAACATACTCATTACAGATAATCTGGGTTTTATTGCGCTTGAGGAACTACCCGGAGAGCGACCCAAATTTCGCCGCCTCTATTTAAATTTCGCCTATAGCTACGTCAGGATCAGGGGTCACCAAAGCGATATCATCGGCATATGCTAGGACTTTGGTTTCCCAGCCATTGGTTATAATAGGCCTAATAACATTATTACTTTCTAGCTGGCGTAGAAAGGGGTCAATGTATATTGCAAATAGAAGAGGCGAGCTCGGGCAAACCTGCTGGGTACCTCTCGTTATTGTAAAGGTGTCGGTAAATTCTCCATTCACCAAGAGTTTTGCAGTAGGAAGGACATAAAGCATTTTAAAGGCTTGCAGAAAACCCTTTCCAATCCCCACCCTTGACAGAGCCTCCAAAGGAAGGGCCAGGAGACTCTGTCGAAAGCCTTCACCGCATCCAACAAAATTAGTGCTATTGGTTCCTTAGTGATATTTCTTGTGTCGAGAAGTGTAATAGCCCTTCGGGTGTGATCAACCGTCCCACGTCCAGGAATAAACCCATGCTGACGTTTAGAAATAACCATATGAATTACAGAGGCCAAGCGTGTACCTAACATTTTTGAGTAAATCTTATTGTTAGAGTTAATCAGTGTTATGGGGCGGTACAAACCAGGATCTGTAGGTGTTTTTAAAAAAAAGAAATTCTATGATTTTAGCCTGTGACCAAGATTCTGGTGGTCTACCCCCTTTGAAAACATGTGTGACCAGATGCATCATACACTCTTTCAACTGTCTTGATTTTTTAAAATAAAATTCAAGGGGTATCCTGTCAAGTCCGGTAGCCTTGCCACTGGGCAGACTGTTGATACACATTAGTATCTCTAGCCATTGGGACAGCTCCTCCAACTGTAGCTGTTCCTCCCGTGGGATTTGTTCTGTGGGGATCTGATTAAAATATGTCGCCATCTCGGCCAAATTTCTTGGTGAATCCTCATAATAAAGCTTTTGATAATAAGAGTAAAATACCTTTTGAATACCAGCTGAGTCTGAAATTAGTTCCTTCTCGGGGTCATTAATCTTTGCAATTAAATTCCGGGTTGCCTTTCGTCTAGCTCTTATGGCAAGATGATGACCCACATGCTCGCTACATTTGTAAGCTTCCTCTCGCTTAACTGGAACTGGGATATTATGGGTTCCCCCTACCTTCCAGCAGTGGCCATATTACATAAACTTAGTACAGTTATAAAAACATAAAAACAAATCAATTAGCTAATGGTCCCCGTTTTAGAGTATTTAAAAAAATAATTGTCCAAGCCAATAGATGTGTATTCTGCTTGCACACTACCACAGATGTGGTCCGGCCCATATATATTATAGATTAGCGTCCGCACTCACTTAATTCTAAACTTTGGTGTGCTACAGAAAGTGGCGCAAATGGCAGTGTCAATCAATTTAGATGTGCGAAACAACTTGGGGTAAAAGGTGATGGAGTTGTCGTGCCTTGCACTGCGTGTGCCTTGCATTGCATGTTATCAACCCACGTGCCAAGGTGGCATGGGGGAGGCACAGGTATTCCAGCACAAACAGCCCTCGGTTTTGGCACAAAGCTACTAACATAATATGATCTGCTATTGTGTGAAAAACCAAATCCCAAATTAAACTATTCTCAGACAATGTAAAAGCGTAATATCACGTAATAGTCCCAAGCATGCCATGTGTATTTTAGCCACTGGATTAACTACTAACCTTGGGTTCCAGAGTAGTGTGCTACTCACCATTAAGCGCTTCAAAGCTTCATCGGGTGTAGGAAGCACTATATAAATACAATTATAATATTTTAGGTGGATTGCTCTTTGCTAGTTGTCATTGTGTAGGAACTTGTACTCGAGGGTGTACTCACCCTTCCACCGTAATGTATCCATTAGTTTCACTATTAACCAGCTTTTTTGAGCTAGCAAATTACATCGTTATCATTCAACTCTGGGTGCTGTGGAACATGTCCTCATTTGAGAAATGCACTGTGAACGTGTCTTCCCTTATAATAATCATTTCTACCTTAAGAAACCCATAGGCTAACCTCCCACTGTTTAAGTAGAAAAAGCTTTAACTATTTGAATATTCAAGCCTGAAATGTCAAGTTATTTCCACGGAAAATTAAAATATGAACACTGAGTTGTATTAAAGTGAATTTAATGTGTGAACCTTATCTGATATTATTTTATATCTTATACTTCTGTCTCAACGCCCTTCTAATTAATGTATATATTTTCTGGGGACCTTCAGCAACCCTCTTTGGAGCCAGTTGCCACCAGGGTTCAAGGTGGGCTATGGATCAATGTCCTGCCCGTGGCATCTTGCTGCCGAGATCGAAGTCGAGCGGATAATGGCTGGGATCCTCAGAGTTCTAGATAAGCGTGATGATGGAGATCGGTCACCAAGGAAGAGGAGCACAGGAACACAGGTAGGACATTGATTCGTAGCCCATCTTGAACCCTGCCAATTCTGGAACCCCATAGATTGTCCTTATCACTGCACGACCCCGGGCTGTGGCACCCGGTAGCAGCAAACAGACTTTTCTGACCTCGCGGCCCTTCTTTTGAGCTGACAGCTACCTCTCAGGAACTCTGATTTTTCTGTCCTGATGATGATCCCCCGACCACAGTTGGGGATCGAAACGTAATCAACAACTACATCTTGACTCTGACCTTTTGCTTATGTTATATGTGGAGCATAAGATGTTTACCTCATTGTGACGAATGTAAAAAATGTATCACTAAAAGTCACTTTGGAAACAAATGCCTGAGGTCTGGATATCTGGTGATTTCCAAACCCCACCACCTGGTGCTCACTGCATTATCTTATATGCTTTTTGTGTTATTCAATAGTTTAAATAAATTCATTGTTTCCATTTGGACACACACTCACACAGCTTTGATTGCAGCCCTGTGTGTATGACGTTATGTTTCCTTGATAGGGACCTTTGTCACTAAAACCTACTCAATTGTTATTGTCATGCACAACGCACTGTTTTCAGAGGTATACAGTACTTCTGCCCTTCATAGCACGCAATGATTTAAGTTTATTTAGAATTTAATACTTACAAAAACACAATACTTATTGCGATTTTGTGCTGTTTTTGTTAGAAGTATGAACAAAAACCTAGGTAGCATAACAACAAAGGTTTCATTCATAGCAGCACAAATGTGAATCCCACTATTGAATCATTCTTAATGAGGGATGCCTCATGCCCTACATATTCCAAAATGGCCGTGACACTTACTATGAGCTCAGCTATACAGTCCTTCACTATCTACGATTGATGTGCAGTTGAGGTTACGGCCAGCGTAGACTAGGTAGAACACAATCAGTCCTTCTATTATGTCCTCGCTTGAAGTTCGGTGAAGTTGCTGTGGAAATCCAATTTGGTTCTGGTGTTACCAGGCATGATTGAGTGGCATTCTTTACAATCAGCATCTGCCAAAAAAGGTCCCCGTGCCCAGCGTTAAGCGCGCTACCTGGACTGGAAGAGGTTTTGTGCTTAATGCAACGAAATCCTGGAATGATCTTCCGCTACTTTTAAAAGTGATGCCCAGTCTCCTGCTCTTCAGGAAATCTTTGAAAACATGGTTGTTTCGCACTAATTAGCGATTCTTTACGGTTCTTTTTTGGTTTTCAGCTAGCGTCAGGGCACCTATGGGCATTCGAGCTCTCTATAAGAATAAATAACTTAACATAACATTCGACTCGGGGAAGGAAACTTTTACAGTAGGAGAGTTGCTGTTGAGGACACAAAGATACCAGCGTATACTAAGCTCATGAAGGGCCCGGCTGGCTTCAAGAAGAGATGAAAGAGCTTGGTTTGACTGTGGCAGTAAGTTGCTCTCTAGACTCAATGGGAAAATCAGAATACTGATCCTGTCAAAGTTCATATAGTGAGGGCAGTTTTGGGTACCAGATCTTTTCATGCCAGTGAAGAGTTTTATTGCATGAAACTGTAAACAATAAAACATATTTATGGCAGAAAAAGGAACCTCTTGCTATGAGAACTCGCATGGCTGTTCTTCTGATTAACTTTTTGGGAGGAAATTATCACATCACTCCCTGTGCTTCGAGTGCAAAAGGCTGCCTTATTTAAAACTGGCAAGCAGAGTACCTAGCTCATTGGCACAGTTTCACAATCTACCCTGTCAAGTGGGCTAACACAAGGTTCTAACCAGTGCACCTCTAGTAAGCAACTCCCATCCCCAACATCCCACTCAGCAAACACTTGTGAACTGCACACAAGATTTGAAGTGCCATTAGTCCTTGTGGTCCTCGCATTGGGATCCACATTAATCACCTTGTGGTTCTCGCACCAGAACCCACATTAACCATCTTGTTGTGCCTGCCCGCACACTGGACCAGGCTCTCACCCTTGCGCCAAATCTTGGATCCATTGTTCTTTGCTCAGTCTTACAACCCCCCATCTTCCCCCAATCAGCTGAACAGTGCTTGCCCTTCAGTTACATCAATGCACAACAATTACAGCCCCAGAGTACCTAGCCGCAACCCACATTAACCACTTTGTGGTCCTTTCACCCGAAGCTACATTGCCACCTTGTGGTCATCGCACTGGGGCCAACATTAACCATTTTGTCGAGTCTGCCCACTTATTGGACCAGACCCCCAGCTTTGCCCCAAATCTTTGCTCCTTGCTTGTTCTCAACCCCCACGTTCCCCCAATCAGTTGAACAGTTTGCCTTCCTCTACCACCAGAAAGACCCTCCTCAGAGGTGGCATTTCTGCAACCCAACTGAAAGCGTCTTCTTTCATTCATCCACTCTTCCAAGGTCCTCATCAATCTTTCCAAATCAACGTTATTGCCCTGCTCAAACAAATGCATTCCATCATGCCTAAACAGGTACGGTGACTCAAACAGAATGCTCTGGTGTGCTATTCTTCACATCCATCTCACCTTGCTGAAGTCCATTATCTCCCTATTCCATTCCTTCCTGGTTCTGTTTATCTCAGATGGTGACTGCACACACATTCTCCTAGGCAACAGCCTAATCCAAAACACATACGTAGAACCCCAGATGACATCCAGCATTTCCAAGCCCCACTCCATGGGAAAATTCCATCCCAGTGGATTTCACCGTCATTCTCCTCCAGGTGAATGACTACCACATCAGTCTTGCCAACTTTGCGTTGTCCTTGCACAAGACCGGTAACAAAATATCAACTACAATACAAAATATAATTTAAAAAAACTAAACAATGTATTCAGAACTCTGCTGCGGGACTACTCTTACATATAAAACCGTAAGCTCACATCTACCCTGTCTTGAAAGCCCTACATTGGTTACTGGTTGCCAGAAGAACCACATTCAAGCTGCTTTGTATCACCCACAAAGCGATACATGGAACAGGACCACTCTTCATCAGGAATAAATACACAAAATACATTCAACAAAGGAACCTCCACTCTAGAGTGGCACCTCTCCTCAAAATCCCACGGTACAAGAAAAAAAGCATGGGTGGCACATCCTTCTCTGTTCAAGCATCCAAACTATGGAACTCTTTACCTGCAAACATAAGATCCATGGATAACCACCTTTACTTCGGAAGACTACTCAAGAATTGGCTCTTCCCCACATGACCACCATATTCAAATATAAATATGCAGCATATCCCTCTGTATATAACCGTTTCTTTTGACTATAGATGTGTACCTACATATGCGTAATGCTTTGTATAACCATGTATAATAATTATGTTTTTAAAGATTTAGATATTCGTTAGTTCTGCTTAACAAATGTACATATTACTTATACTTACATTTTTCTATGTTTAACATGTATATAAGTGACAGCATAAATAGGTAAATCTTTTATCATAACTCTCTACAATTGCTTCACTATTGATATAAAAAAAGTTAAAAAAAATAATTTAAAGCACAGCAACACTTGAAAGTCTGATTTTATTAACTTTAATCTACATATATTATGTTTCTTATGCATATACACCTTCCATGTACTTATAATGTACATTCCATGTACTTATGTATCTTTATATTTATGACTTTGCTTCTAATTCAGCATATTCAATGCACTACCCTATATCTCACCTTATACAACTCGCAATATATCCTCTACCTCCATTCTGACTCATCTCAAACCTCATTCCACTACTCTCTCCAATGCACTACCCTATTCCGCTCTCAATAAATCCTCTACCTCAACACTCTGACTCATATCAAACCTCATTCTACTACTCTTTCCAATGCACTACCCTATTTCTCACCCTATACTTCTCTCAATATATCCTCTACCTCCACTCTCCCATTTGCCCTAAACCCCATACACTACTATGATCCCCAAAATAACCCTTTCTAGACTCTTCCCTCCTCTACCCATCCTTGCATCATCTCATACCTCTTTTATTATTCATATCTCCAAAACAAGCCTTTCTAAACCCTTTCCTCTGACCCTTTCCCATCCAACTCCCCTTTACTCATCTCAAATCCCCTCCTACCGCTATGAACTAAAACAATATATATATCCTTTCTAGACACTTCCTTCTTTTATCCCTCCACTATTCCTTTTACAATCCAAATACCAGACTAACATGTACACCGCTCAAATCAAATTAATTTCACATTTACCTACACTAATTCACCACTAATCCTTTTTGGGTTCCAGAGTAGCCTGCTACTCATCGAAAAGTGCTACAACACCTCATCAGGGGAGCAATCGCTATATAAATGCTAACCCTTCACTCCTCCATACCTCCACTCTCCTTTTCAATCCAAATAACAGACTAACAAGTCCATCGCTCAAATGAATTTCATATTTCCCTAGACTAATTCACCACTAATCCTTTTCTGGTTCTGGAGTAGCGTGCTACTCACTGAAAAGCACCTCAACACCTCATCAGGGGTAGCAAGCGCTATATGAATGCACACCTTTTCCTCTTCTATCCCTCCACTATCCTCCTCAATCCAAATAACAGACTAACAAATCCACTGCTCAAATAAATCTGACATTCCATTATACCAATTTACCACTAATCCTTTTTGGGCTCTCGAATAGCGTGCTACCCGCCGAAAAGGCACTTCAACGCCTTGTCAGGGGTAGTAAGCGCTATACAAATGCAATTACAAACAATACAATACAATGTGCTTTGCAGCAGGAACATTAACCCTCTATGCTACTTTCTGAGTCAAATCTGTGACCAGACAAAAGACAGAACTGTGTTGTCCACTAAAGTTATCTTACTGTTATTATACTCCTCTCAAAATCGCTGAGCACACAATGATCTCTGCAGCAGGTTTCTTAACTGTGTTAGATATTTTAAAAAGCAGCCTCTTTGTGATCAATTAAGTAATCTAGAAAATATTTACTGTCTCATGTGTCCTTGTTGCCAATTTCTTTGCAGCAGATTTAAAAAAAAAAAAATGTGTTGAGTGTCATTCTCTGCCTTTAAAGCTCCCGCCCTTGTGACTCCACTCCTTTTCCTCTGCCACACCTTTACCCCCAATTTTTGGGTTCCCAGAGTAAATTTCTACCAATGTCAGCACTGGATACGGTCGTAAATGACCACAACACGAGTTTTTGACAGTCAGTTGCCATTTTAGACGGGCTGGCATCTGGGGTTTATGCAATAAAACCAAGGATAGAAATTGAGCCCTATAAACATGTCATCTATGAGCAGAGCCCGGTTCCTTGCTTACTGTAGTTGGACTGATCAAACATGAAGGTGAATGTGAATTATAACATGTACCGACAATGCAAAACAAAGACTCAATTGAATAAGGTAGTTTGATTGCTTCACGGCATCCTTTTGTCTTGCCAATGCTGAAACAAAGCTGTAATGGCGCATTTGATGCGGTTTGGGCGGTTTGTATATATCGGTTTCATCAATTATTCATAACCTTTGTTATTGATTTGCCGGTAGGGAATTTAGCGTACAGATTTTGTATCGATCTATGTTACATGAAATAAAAAGCTCTTCAACCTACCTGACTTCTACTTCTTTTTACACACGCACGCATGCGCGCACACATACACACACGTTGATTCATGGTCAATAAGACCTTTATTAAAACCTAAAGCGAATAGGACATTACACTGCATTTAAGCAGGGCAGAAATTGATTTACCTCAAATATCTTCTCACCTTTCACATATTCCTATGTGGAGATAAATGCATCAGCTTTATTTCTTTTTGTATAATAACAAAAAATCACACTAATTCCATGTGCTATATTTCTGTCTTATTACATTATTTTGGGAGTAAACGTTGTTTGTGCTCTTTGGTATAATGAAAGCAGCAACATTGTCTCGTTCCCACATTTCAAATGATCATCCATTGACCATAATATGTAAAATTTGAGCTGGTGTAAAACCAAAATTCCACCAATATTCTGCATGTGTAATAGAGAAGTGAAGGTAAAACTTGGCTCCAGTCAATATTATAGTAATATTTTACAAGGGTAAAATGGAGAACATGGAATGTGAAATCGTTGCAAAAGTATGTGACATTTATTGTTTGTAAATGGTTTTAAGTCTGCAATATAGCTTCAAAAAGCTGGTACTTTACAAATTTATGCGAAGATGGAGCAAAATTACGCCTGTAATAAATACATATTAAGAATGAGAGGCAATTATTTTACCTCATACTTAATTTTGTACAAATGCTAATAACTTTACATTTGTTTTCCGGAATTATTTTCATATCAAAACAATAAAAAAAGAACAAAACTAATGACTCGTTGCTGAAAATACTAGTTTAATGCTAGTCACACATTTTCCTTTCCATATTATGTAAGTGGAAAAAATAGTGCAAATGACATAATGTGATCTGCCTTGCAAGCACTAGAAGAATCAGAATTGACATTTGGAGTTCATGCTCTCTTCCCTGCCGAAAGGAAGTGCAGGAGGGCGTTTGGCGATTTCGATATATAAATATATTGGTGAATACCCTTCACTCACGTTTAAAAAACCTAGATCACTTCGTGACATTTTATGTAAAAACATGTTATCAGAGAACAAAAAGAGTGATATTAAGGGGTTCTTTACGTGTAATAATTGTAAAGCGTGCAAATTCAGCAGCAATTGCAAATCAATCAAATTATCCAGTGATCGGGCTCCTTTTGTTATACAGAAACATGTGAACTGTAACACGGAATATGCGGTCTATGCACTAAGATGTCCTTGCAACAAATTTTATGTTGGGAGTACCATTCACAAATGCAAAATAAGAATACTTGAACACCGCAGAGCCATCAACAAAAATGACAGATCTTACCCGATCGCACGTCATTTCAATGAGTTTCACGGCCAAAATTCCAACCTTCTGAAATTTGTTGTTCTTGACCACATCCCACTTAAATCCAGGGGTGGAAACAGGACGAGAGAACTCAGAAGATTGGAATCAAAAACGATAATTAAATTCAATACTATGGCCCCTATGGGTCTTAACCTTGACAAAGAGATGTCTGTACACTTGTAAGTTATCAATATACATCAATCTCAGTATTGTTCTCCTGATTGTCTTTTAACAGTTTGTGTTAAGTTTATTAATTTGGTTTGTGCACTTTTAAGGTCTTTATGTCCTTTTACAACAACATCTTTTTATCCAATTTCTTTCAGATGACGTGTTGGAATTATGAAAAACATGAAATGTGGTTGTACTTATCAGATCTGGTTGAAGAAAAATGAGTTGCAGACTATGTTGAGTGAACTTCAATAATTGCCTTATATATAATCAAGGTGTCGCTAAAAAGCACAGTGTTGTTTTGAATAACTCAGTTGTATTTACAATCACAATGTTTGTTTTGTCTGTGAGTCAAGCGAGATTGATTTTTAAGCCCACTTGGGCATGACATTTCACTTCGCAATACACTAATTATTATTATTAATCTCAGTAGACAAGCAATTGAAAACGTGAAGTCTTTAGTAATGTAGCACATTTGCAGCAAAGTGAGCTGTTGTGTCTTTGTTTCATACGACGTTGGCTGAGCATATTCAATACGACAAAGCTTTAGTTACCATACGGATTTTCCAATGTTGAGTTCAGTTGCGACACAAGATTAATTAGCGCAAATTAAATTTCATATCATCATGCAATGAGACATTTAATAATTATGGTTTGCGCAGAATTCTAATGATCAAATGTCAGAACTTTATCAGGAATTGATGATAAACACTTCACAGTATTTCTTTTATGTTCATAGCACGTGACCGGCACTTGCACTTTAAATTACTTTGTTAAACACAGTCTGTTGCCCGTGAAAAAGGAGTGGCAGTAAACTCCGAAACGCGTCGGACCTAGTGTTTAAATAAACACACTTCTGAATTGAGGCCGCGGCTCCAGTGTTTGTTCTTTCATCCAAGAATTCCGGAAGTTAGACGCAGTGGATTGTTTTGCGATGTTTGGGGGTGGCTACCCCTGCCGTGTGACCGCCGTAAAAAGAGGCTTGGGAACAGCCATCAACTCTTGGTGACACACTGGAGAGTGGGGTAAAATTACGTATATACCTTCAAAAAATAAAAAACAGGGAAAGAGGACTTCATTTGGATAGTCCTTCACACAGTGGCAAACTCAGCAGCCATTTTAGACTAGTTTTATTGTAAAGTTAGGTAGTGTATGTACCTAATCACTGTAACTTCTGTTACCTCAAAATCTTGTAACTATCATAGTTCTAACGGATAGTATATTCGACATAGTGTCTCATTGTAATAAGCCTTGTTATGTCCCAGTAATCACCTGTATATAATCAATGCTATTCCTACTGAATGTGGTTTATACATTGAAAAGTTAACCCATAAGCGATACTCTTGGCATAGTGCCCTTAAGCAGACATAAACATGTTATCAAGTGCAATAACGCCACTGTGTTAGGATTTTACCAAGTGTGATAATATTGCATGTACAATACACGGTAAGTAAATCTCTTATACACATAGTGTCTATTCTGCGGATGCATGTCCCGGTAAGCATTTAATCTCTATTCTCGACATAGTGTCCTTAAATGCGTGTGCGCAGCTAAGCTGCAGTCCCTGCTTCGATGTGTCTTATTTCTTCCTTACGTAAAAGATTACTCCCATAAATTAAAGTTACAGACCAGCCCCAGAAGAAAACGTGAATACATGTGTATAATACAAACCATTGTAGTGCTACCAAAATTCCCTGATAAATTTCTAGACAAAAAAAATATACAGAATGTAACACAACGTATTGTTAGGAACACAAGGGTTCTCTTATCTGTAATTGGTCACGTCTTTGAATGTCGATGTGCTGTTATTGAAGAAAAGGGTAGGGGAGAATCTCAATTCCCTTCCGGAGTTGGCCCCTTCCTTTCCTCCTACAATTAAAAGGAAATATAGAAAAATAAAGAAACTATCAGTATCTAATAGTAAAGGTTAAAATACTAGTAATATACATATATCTCACATCACAGTTTGTTATCCGATTCTTTACATTAATCTCCCAGTTGTGTAGCTCTTGTACATCATACTGTCTTCAATACCAAGCATGCTAAGTTATATTTACTGTTCTCGCAAGTGTACACTCAGTTCCTCGTCCTGGTTTAGGCCCCCGGGATATTTACTCTGTAAATTAATATTATGCCAGGACTCACATTGTCTGAGTTGTAATTCTCTATTGCACCCTCTTCTGTCATATTCTATTTCTTCTATTGCATAGAATGTCAACAGTGAACTGTTGGACAAATGGTACTCGGAAAATTGCCTGGCTACAGGGTAATGTGGGTCTTTATTTGTTATTGCCCTCAAATGCTTCATGACTCTTTTTTTAACTGCTAGAGTCATGCTCCCCACATATCTCAAGTGGCAGGGACATTCTAGAATGTAAATGACATGGGTGGTTGCGCATGTCAGAAATTGCTCTATACTTCTCTCTGAAACTGGGGTGAGGTATTTTTTACACATATGGCTGTTGCGGCATGCCCTGCAATGTCCGCAGGAAAAAAATCCTTTTAAGATAAGACGTGTGTTAGATTGTGTTTTTGATATATCTCCCTTCATAAGGTTATCTTTCAGATTTTTCCCTTTTCTGTATGTTATTCGTGGCCGTGTAGATAATTCATTAGTCAGAGTAGGTTCACACGTAAGTGTGTTCCAATTTTTGTTGAGAATTTTGGCAATACTCTTAGATTCAGCATTGAAGGTGAGAATAATACGGGGTTGGTTTTCATCCTTCCCTCTCGGTTTCTCTTGTAAAGTGTGTTCTCTAGGGATGGTCCTCACTTTCTCTTTGGCTCTCTCCAACACCCATTTGGGATATCCTCTCTCCCTGAATCTACCCAGCATGATTTCCTGTTCTATTAGGAAATCTTCCATGGTGCTACAGTTTCTCCTTGCTCTGAGCAGTTCCCCAAATGGTATACTCCATTTCAAAGTTTCTGGGTGGCTGCTCAGAGCATGGAGAAGACTTTTCCCTGCCGTGTCTTTTCTGTGAAGTTTAGTGCAGATTTCATTCTGTCGTATTTCCACTACTATATCAAGGAATTCTATGGCTACCTTGCTGATGTTATATGTTAGTTTAAGATTGTAGGGTTTACATTCAGTTTCTCAATAAAGGTTTTAGCTGACTCTTCATCTCCTTTCCATATGATGATGAGATCGTCAATGTATCTTAGCTATTTAATGATTTTTCCTTCTGTTCCTGTACTTTCAAAATTGGCCTGCACCTCCTCCTCCCATACCCCGAGAAAAAGGTTAGCAAAGCTCGGGGCAAAGGAAGTCCCCATTGCCGTACCGAGGACTTGTTTGAACATGGTACCATTAAACAGAAAAATATTATTGGAAAGACAAAATTTCATCATTTCAAGTACTATCATGGTATGTTCCATATAGCAAATTTCTCTCCTTTTCAGGTCGCCCTGGTGGATTAGTGGCATTTTTATGGATTTTGGGAAGGAGATAGAAACTGGGGAGTTTCGTATAGTCCTTCTTCAGATAGCAGAATTCCTCCCTATGCAAGAGGCCTTGATCTTTCCATGCTGTGAGCATAGTCCAGATTCTTATTATGCTGTCGTTATATTCTTCCCTGTTGGTTTCCACATAGTATTTTGGATCTCTGAGTTGTTTGTGGGCCTCCTCTATATACATCTTCCGATTCCACAATATGATATTTCCTCCCTTGTCAGCGGGTCGGATCACGAGATTTGTATTTGTAATACGTTGTGTTACATTCTGTATATTTTTTTTGGTGTAGAAATTTATCAGGGAATATTGGTAGCACTACAATGGTTTGTATTATACACGTCTTCACGTTTTCTTCTGGGGCTGGTCTGTAACTTTCATTTATGGGTGTAATCTTTTATGTAAAGGAGAAATAAGACGCATCGAAGCAGGGACTGCAGCTTAGCTGCACACAAGCATTTAAGGACACTATGTCGAGAATAGAGATTAAAAGCTTACCGGGACATGCATCTGCAGAATAGACACTATGAGGTCCATTAGGATGTAGGGCGGTGGGACCACCGCCGCGCTGGCGGTGCGGCAAAATGCCTTTTTCCGTCCGCTGGCAGCGGACATCACGTCCGCCATATTAGTATGGTCAAACATAGGCCAATTCCCGACCGCTGCGGTGCTACGCGCAGCGCCATCAAAGTGCGCCCGCCACCGCGGCGGTGGCAGCCAATGGAGACCCTCTGCCGTGCGGAATGACATCCGCCCCGGTCCACAAATTAGGATGACTCAAGCAAGCAGACGCACTGCAGCGGAGACACCACCCAACCAGAGACGGCAGAAACTCGACAGCGGAGCGCGAAACCAGAGTCCCGGTCCACACCACCCGGACACAACCGTAATGGACCCAGCTCTACACGTCTTTCCGGTGCTGTATCTGCTACATCACCAGGAACTCATGGACCGCCGCGGACGCCGCTGCAGGTACGCAATAACACAACACACAACCCACGGCCTGACACAGGGTCCAAATCCACATCAGACACCCTAGGGGGGATACGGACACATCCCCAAGGGCACCCACACATCACCCACCTGCCACAAATTCACCCCGCTGCATCCTGGACACACAGCTACCGCCACCATTCAGCAATGTCCTGGTCACGTCACCGCAGCGGCGAACACAAGCAAATTCATGCGCAATGCAGAAGGCAGGGCCAGTGCCAGGCATGGGCAGGGCACAAAGATCACAGGGACACACCCACACACTAGCACACCCCATGAAGGCACATGCCATGTGCCCCCTCTGTGCACCCCTTGCACAACAACAAGCCAGGGCAATACATACCCTGCACCACACAACAAACAATCATGGTGACACACAATGCAGGAGTGGCTGCACAGGAACACACAACACACAGCACAGTAGCATAGGGCCAGGGAAACACACACTACACCACACTCAGGGAAAAAGCAATGAGGACAAGCAACAAATGAACGCACACAAGGAATCAACATCCAAATGGACACACAGCCTTCACAGTCAGACATACATATCATAGACTGACACACACACACACCTACACACCCCACATGCCAACAGCAATGGAGCACAACAAATAGGGGAACCAAAGTGGGCTGCACACAAATGGAAGGCCATGGAGACACACAACAAGCATGTGTACATCACATCAACACAAGGAACAGAGCACAACACCCTCACACCATCAAAGCACACATGGCTGGCACAGTCAGTGAAATCAAACCACAGACAGCTCAGTGCATCCACACAGGGAGACAGCAAGGCAAACCATGTATAGACACAAGGATGAAAGGAAGGCCCTGAAGTCAAACTGGGAAGAGCCTCACATACATACTACTTCACATGAGTACACAAGCAGCACTACACACAGGGACCATCTACACACCTCAGGACTGACAAACACCAGTAAGAATCTACACACATACCCCCCTCACACCTGCAGCAAACAACACCAGTGCCAAACACACTGAAGGCTGCCAATACTTGACAGGCAATACACACACAAACAACCACACACCCTGGGCTCAGCCACAAACATCACACACACACACACACACACACACAGGGATGCCACCACAAATGTAAAAACAAATCCAACAGACAAACACATAACCCAAATGAAACACACACAGAGCCACAACAACAGACACACCCTGTGCAGCTAAACTGGGGAAAGGCAATGGGAGCACAGACACAACAGGAGTGCACAACCTCATCACTCAGGAACAATGCACAGACAACATTCCACAACACACACAAGAAGTGCGCCATCACAGAACAACACAGCCACAGCAAACAAACAACAGATGCACAGGCAGAACAATCACTTAGCAAACATAGCACAACATCAGGGGATGCACAACAGGCAATCACAAGGCAACATACACACAGCACAGCAAGCACAACAAGCTGTGTTTGCGCACCAAGCATACCAGACACACACAGACATCAGTGACAGAACAGCAACCCACACAACACCATACAGCACACCATAATGACAACAGCACACCCAGGAAGTGAAGCAATAACACAAACAACACACATACATCCAACACAACACCCAATAGAGGCACAAGTCTGGGACACAAAGGTGGAAACAACTTGACCACAGGACTGGGCAGCACACACAGTTGAACTCCATAGCAGCAACCATCATCACACATGACCCATTGGGGAAATGCACTGAGTGACACATTGACCCTGGACAAAGAACTGCACCACAAAGCACAGTGGCACAAATTAAGTAACACCCTCTGTATACTCAACAAGTAGGAGTAAGAAATAACTGCAAGGACACACCAACACACTGCACAGTGCACAACATACAACTCACACATGGGCATACAACCACATCCACAGGGATGAACAATCAAAACAACAGGCACACAACTCCTGGGTGACACATGTGTGTAGTTGACATTGCAGAGGCATGCACACATCAACACTCCCCACAAACTCACCCCCTTCACACTGCACAATACCTGGCCATCCAAGAGCACACATGGAAAGTAAGCCATGGGACTAGGATGACTGGCCATCACAAGATGACCACACACATACACCACTGGGCACACATATAGGAAGAACACACACATGATGACCCAGGACAGCCTGCCTGCAATGCTGTGTGCAGAAACCCACCTTGTGCTGGCAGTGCCCCCCAACCTGACATGTGTACAATAGAGCCAACATGAACTAATCAAGTAAATGACTACTGCTAAACATTCGAAATTGACACCATTGCCACCACAAGTATCTGGGCCAAGAAGAACTGAAGACCCTGTCACCCCTGAAAAAAAGAGAGCAAATGAGCCCAAACATTGAACATGTTGAAGTGCCACACAGACCATGTGGCACAGTAAACCATTTGTACACAGCAGAATAACTTTATTCAGTAAGGACACTGACAAATTAGACAACTGGAGCAACTGTTTTTATTCACAAATTGCACAGATAGGCACCATGAGAAGAGAAGAGTAAGGCACAAAATGCAGAGCATGTCCATGAGAAGCTGCACAGTCAAGGGTCCAACACAGCAGTGAACAACAAGGCCAGTGGCCAGGGCAGAGTGCAGAGTATGTCCATGAGAAGCTGCACAGGCAAGGGCAAAACAGCAGTGAACAACAAGGCCATTGGGCAGGGCAGAGTGCAGAGCATGTCCATGAGAAGCTGCACAGGCAAGGGCAAAACAGCAGTGAACAACAAGGCCAGTGGCCGGGGCAGAGTGCAGAGCATGTCAACGATAAGCTGCACAGGCAAGGGCAAAACAGCAGTGAACAACAAGGCCAGTGGCCAGGGCAGAGTGCAGAGCATGTCCATGAGAAGCTGCACAAGCAAGGGTCCAACACAGCAGCGAACAACAAGGACAGTGGCCAGGGCAGAATGCAGAGTATGTCCATGAGAAGCTGCACAGGCAAGGGCAAAATAGCAGTGAACAACAAGGTCAGTGGCCAGGGCAGAATGCAGAGTATGTCCCTGTAAAGCTGCACAGGCAAGGGCAAAACAGCATTGAACATCAAGCCCAGTGGGCAGGGCAGAGAGCAGAGTATGTCCATGAGAAGCTGCACAGGGAATGTGTGCAACTGTACCTTTCAATGGCCGGCAACACAGTCAGGGGGCAACAATGTGCAGTACAGGCCCTCCTGTGTGAGACACAGGTGTGTGAGGGTGACTACCACTCAGACTTTGCTGTCAGACAGACTGGGAGCTGGCTGTGCCTCGGGGACTGTCGGGGCACTTAAAGGGGGAGAGAGCGGAACAGCTGAGGTAGAGCGATCAGTGTCTTGGCAGGCTGGTGGGCTGCTTGGACCAGGTGGTGTAGTGGTACGTGGAGGGGGAGTTATGCAGACGGGTGTCACGGTGTGGCTGGGAGATTGTGGAGGGGTGTCCTTCCACTTCTTGGGGATCCTAAATGACTTGACTGACTGTGGATCAATGGGAAGTGGTGTGGGCACAACAGGCACACTCACCATCACTGCTGCAGCAGGTGCAGGGGCTGGCAGCCCCTCTGATGATGTGCTGGACCCAGCAGAACGCTTTGCCTTGCTTTGCCTCTGCCCCCCCTTCCCCTGTTTACTAGGTGTCACCCCTACAGTCCCCTCCGGCCCCTGCTTCACTGGGCTTGGAATGGGAGTCGAGGTGGTTGGTGATACTGCCTTTGAGCCCTTCCCAGGTGTACCCTTGGCATGCAACACCTCCTTGGTGGACACAGACACTGTACAATTATCTTTGCGCGATGCCTTAGGGGCAGGAGAGTCCTTGGATGGGGATGCTACTGAGGCATGTGTGCCTGAGGTTTGCTGCTTTGCTAATTGTCCCCTGGTGTCGCCTGACGGGCTTTTCTCCCTGCGCTCTGGGGTGCCTTTGGTCTTCTGTGGGAATGGTGTCTGTAACGGGGACCGCTTGGGTAGTTGCTGCTGTGTGCTCCGTGTGCTGTATCGTGACTTTGATGTATGTGGACAGTGGTCACTATCGTCAGACGTGGCCACTGCCTGGGTGGTGGACAAAGGGACTGGAGCTGGACTGTGAGAATGTGCCTGTTGCAGGGCAGACGTCACTGTTGATGACAAAGCCTGGACTGTCTGGTGCAGCCCACCCACGTCGGAATGTATGCCCTTCATGAAAGCAACCACCTGGGCCAATTTCTTGTCATGGTCAATGAAGGCATTTAGGAGAGCTGTCTGGCCTACACACAGCTGGTGCAAAAGGTCCACAGACTCAGCACTGATGCCAGCAGGGGGGACAAGGGCAGGGGCAGCAGTGCCAGGGGTGAAGGACACTCTTCCCCTCTTACTTAGGTGGACACAGGCAGCACCAGAGGAAGTGGCTGGAAGGGTGGGCAATGGCCGCTGTGTGGTGGAAGTCAATGCAGAGTCCCCGTTCCCTGTGCCCTCCAACATGGCTGCATCCCCGCTGGCATCGGATGATGTGGTGCTCTGCGTCTCAGGCTGGGACTCCTCCAGCAGACTCCTGTCCCCCTCTGATGCGCTGGTGACATCTGTGTCACTGGGCTCCTGGGCAGCTGTGGTGCTAGTTTCAGCCCCACTGGTGTCCGTCTCCTGTCCCTCCGTAACCACAGGTGATGCTGCATGGGAGAGAGAGATGTAGGGTCAGGTCAGTGGCAAAAATAGAACAAACATATGCAAGCAATGCATGACAAAGGTTGAGCAAATCTACATGTTGCACACCACCCTGTGCAGTCACATCGTGCCAACTCACTACATAGACTCAAGCAGTGCATGGAAACTGGAAACTCAGGCATGAGTGAGCCATGTGATGACCACACAGCACAACACCCTGCTTGTGGCTCTGTTCAAACAGACACACACCTATCTTCTGAGCACACCTAGGGACATGATGGGGGCACACAACTTGTTGCCAACGACAGAACTAGATGTAACAGGAGGGGACAACACAGACCCAGACTACAATATGACAGTCCACAATGGACATTAGCCCATGCCACCCACCATGTCGTACCTTGGGGACAATAGAATGCTGCACATTGCTGTAAGATATCTAGCCCTCCCCAATATGGGTGCATGCAATGGACGCATTGATGTACGCACAGTCAGATTGGGCACACTGTTGTCTCCTCCCATGGGATTCCCAAGACTACACCAATGCAGAAGAAACCTGAAGAGCACAACTCAGAATGTAATGTGAAGGCACAGCTTCCAAATCAACTTTGTAAGTACAGGTAGGGCAAATGCATGCCACAGGCACCAAGGCCATCAGCCACTTACATGCCACAGCATCACACTACCAACATCACAGAGGCCAGCGCTGGCACAGGCTCTGTACACATGCAGCCACTCCCATCCAAAGTCAGACTCCCCAAATGCTCACCCCTGGCTTGCTGTTGATGCTCCTTCAAACGTGCATCCAGCTCAGGCTGTGTCACTGCCAAGATGCGCCCCATTAGTGGTGTCATGCTGCGCCGTGCCAGACGCCCAGTGGGAGGAAGCAGCCCCAGGGTCATCTCCGCCACATTCTTTACCAGCCGGCTGATGTCATCCCATCCCTTGTGGCAGTGGGTGCGCCATCGGTTTGAGACACCCAGGGCTCGCACCTTCGCTGCAATGGCCCTCCACACGGCCTTACGCTGGTGTACCTTGAGCTGCAGGCATGGGAGACAAGAGGGAGAAATGATCAGGTATACAGTGCCATGTAACAACATCTATCAGTATAGCAGCAAGATACAACCAAATCACATATCCAACGATAGAGTAATCAGAGACTATAGTACAGCCCACATGTGACCCCTGCATGGGAAAAGCTGATGTTAAAGCATGCAGGTGTGAGGGGGAACACAGTCCCTGCACTTCTCACACACATGTAGGATGCCAGCACTGAAACCTGCCTGCTCACATCTCCAGTCAATTGTCGGGTTGAGCAAAACATACATCACATATCAACCTGTGTTTGGAGGGTGACCCACTGTGTCCAAGACTGCGCAGCCCTCAATGTCCCTGCCCTGTGAATAGATAACAGTGTCATGGATGTCACATTGAGGGACATGATCTCACAAATAAAAAAATGCCCTTCACAAGGGCGGTTGTGTGCAATCTACAGTGCTGAGATGGGCCTCAGCTGGAGTGTAATGTGAAAAGACTGATTTCATACTCTGTAAGTGAAGTGATGTGTCCTTGTCTTTGTAGACAGGGACTGTGCTGTCCAGCTGGGCTCACACTGAGATGGACTACAGGGGCACACACAGCCATCCAGCCAAGCAATCACTGTCCTGACTACAGCATGAACAACCTTCTGTGTCACTGTATGGCTGACAACACAACACAGATCACTCATACTTACATGTGCAGGGAGGGAAAGCTGTGGCATTGGGTACACACACCTTCTCACTGGAGACAGCATGTCAGGCAGTGCATTACACTACCCCACACTCCCAGGCACATACTGCATCAGTCCACTACATGTGTGGCCCCCCTGCTCTACCACAACACTGTTTAAGACTCACCACGACATTTGGGGCACCATATAACCTTGGGTACTGTGTGAGCATCTCGTCCACCAGGACCTCCAGCTCCTAGCTCGTGAATGGACTGGCACGGATCTTCTCTGTCCTTGCCATCACTGTGGATGTGAGACAACAGCATGGGATTTTGGTGGCGTGGGTCCCCAGGCAGCAGTCCCTGGAGGCAGCAGCAGGTAAGGGGTGTCAGGCAGCAGTCCCTGGAGGCAGCAGTAGGAGAGGGGTGTCAGGCAGAAGTCCCTGGAGGCAGCAGCAGGTGAGGGGTGTCAGGCGGCAGTCCCTGTAGGCAGCAGCAGGTGAGGGGTCTCAGGCAGCAGGCTCTGTGAGCAGTGGCAATGTGAGGCTCACTCCCACATATATAGCCCCCTGGGGTCGTTTCAAAGGTGCCAAGCTGCAGCAATTGGTGGTCCATGTCTGCCTCTTTCAAATGCATCCAATGACTGCCTCCGCGGTGTCGGAGTCCGCCTACCACGACCCTCAAAATTGCATCATGCCACTGCTATTGAGCTTCGCATCGGCTCTAGGGCGAGCTCCATGGCGGTGTAACACCGCTGGGGCCCGGGGTGCGCTACCGCGATTGTGCATCTTTCAAATGCAGCCAATGAACGCCTCCGCGGTGGCGGAGCACGCCTACCGCCATCTTCAAAATTGCATCATGCCACCGCTATCAAGCTTCCCATTGGCTCTAGGGCGAGCTCCATGGCGGTGTAGCACCACTGGAGCCCGGGGTGCGCTACCGCGATGGTGCAGCTTTCAAATGCAGCCAATGACCGCCTCCGCGGTGGCGGAGCATGCCTACCGCGATCTTCAAAATTGCATCATGCCACCGCTATTGAGCTCCCCATTGGCTCTAGGGTGAGCTCCATGGCGGTGTAACACCGCTGGGGCCCGGGGTGCGCTACCGCGATTTTAGTGGCAGAGCATGCCAACCGCCATTTCCACATGTCTCCATGCCTATGACTACAACACTGGTGTGAATGGGGGTGCTGGTGACACACCACCGGTGCCAGGCGGTAGCTACCGCGATATGGGTGCCATGCATTGACACGAGGCACCGCCATTCTGATGGCGGAGCATGCCAACCACCATTTCCACATGTCTCCATGCCTATGACTACAGCACTGGTGTGAATGGGGGTGCTGGTGACACACCACCGGTGCCAGGCGGCAGCTACCGTGATATGGGTGCCATGCAATGGCAATGTCCATCTGTCACACATCAACAGTGCATAGTGCCAACATGTTCAATGGCACATCATTGTGCACACAATGCCAATGTTCAATTTACTCCACTGATGGCTACACATGCCATGTTTGTGTGTGTGTAACATACATTTGTCTGTACCCACTCACATGTCACTTGAGGATTTGATGTTGGTGTAGGCAGGACAATGTGTACACATGTCAATGTGTTGAGGTCCAGTGACAATCACAGCAATGCTTGTTTCGATGAATGTTGATCTAATTAGCATTGCCTCTCATGTCTGCTCATGAACACATTCATCATTCCAGCGTCGACTGTGGTCATTGTATGGTGGATGTGTGCCAGGTTGTAATGACGCATCAAGGTGTGACCGGTACAGCAGCTAGGTAGGAGACAGTGGTTTTGATTAGTTACACATATGCTGGATGCTAGACTCCTAGGCGTGCACATGTGTACTGTGGCCATATCCCTATGTGCATTCACCTAGCCAAAGGTGATGTTTGAGGTACTTGTCTTGTGTAAGTTGACACGTGTGCCCTTTGTGTAGCTGAAGGTGTCCCTCCATGTAAGCTGGTCTGTTAGTCACTCTAGATGTCAGTCATTGTTGTCGTTGTGTCATCCAGAACATGATATGCTGTGCACATCTCTTGGTGTATTGTATTGACATGTGTCCACTATCAACTCGAATAGGAGGAGGCCAAATTTGATTCGTCACTTGACGGTGCTGGAGGACATGGAGGATTTTGTGATCATATGCAAATGCCGCCTGGACAGAGCCACCCTGAAGACCCTGTGTGATCTGTTGGAGCCCCACCTGCAGCCACGCAGGACATATCCAACTGCTTTCACCCCTACTTATAAGGTGAGGACAGCCCTGCATTTTTTGCCACAGGATCGTACCAGGAGACTGTGGCCAGCGCTGGTGGGATGTCACAACCGATGTTCAGCATGGTGCTGCGTGATGTACTGTCCGCCACGATGCTATACAGGGACAGATACATCCATTTCCCCAGGGGTGCTGAATTGCCAGCTGTGAAGGGAGACTTCTATCCCCTTGGACACATCCCCAATGTTGTTGGGGCCATTGATTGCACCCATGTCGCTCTTGTGCCACCACAGGCAAGTGGACACATCCCCAGTGTTGTTGGGGCCATTGATTGCACCCATGTTGCTCTTGTGCCACCACAGGCAAGTGAGCACATTTACCGCAATCGCAAGCATTACCACTCCATCAATGTGCAGGTGGTGTGCCTGGCAGATATGACCATCTCGCAAGTGTGTGCCAAATTCCCAGGATTCGGCCCACGACTCCTACATCCTGAGGAACAGCATAGTGCCCCAGCTGATGCCTAATCTTCTTCCAGAGCGTGCATGGATTGTGGGTGAGTATGCCTAGTCGTGTGGCGTGCTGTGTGTGTGACCTGCTCCCCTGAGACTCTGCGACATTGCAATGTCTATTTGTGTTTGTCATACCTAGGTGACTCTGCATATCCCAACCGTCCCTGGTTGCTGAGCCCACTGCGGAATCCCAGGTCCCCAGCTGAAGTCCGCTACAATGAGGCCCATGGGAGGACACGTTGTGTGGTGGAACGCACTTTTGGCCTGCTCAAGTCACGTTTCCAGTGCCTGGACAAGACCGGAGGTGCACTGGCATACTCGCCCGGGAAGGTGTGTCAGATTGTTGTTGCATGCTGCATGCTCCACAACCTAGCCATTCGCAGGGAGATTCCCCTGCTCCTGGATGATGGTGAGGACCCAAGGCCCCAGCCTGCAAACCAAGGCGTGTCCAGTGATGAGGACAATGGAGAGGACGAAGGTGTTGACCTGCGTGAACAGCTCATCACCCGCTACTTCACTAGACGGTGGGAGGCAATATGCAACATACTCATTGTCTGATGAGCTTGCTTTTGTCATGAAGGGGCATGTGAGAATTGTAGCATCAGCCAGTTGTAGACTCAGTGGTTGTTGGAAATGTTTCTAGGACATGTCATTTGGGAGCATCAACGGGACGTCTATGTTGACTCTTGGGGGCCATTGTGACATGTGCATGTTGGGTTATCCTGGTGTTAGGGCTTGTGTGATGTCTGTGATGCCACAACCAGACCACTGACAGTTGTTCTGTTGTGTTTCCCTACATGCCTTCGACTTCTCCTTGCCTACATACAGCCCATGGTCCTGGTACATTGTGATCATGTTGAAGACTGTACACCCTGCAATAAAGACGGAGCAGACACAACAACATGTGTGTGAGGATATTTTATTTACTATGGTGAGATGCAAGGGGGTTGTACATTTCCATTGGGGGGAGTGAGTTGACAGTCGTGGTAGATGAGATGGTCGAGTAGTCACCACATTGCTGTGGTGACCCAGTCCAACAGGCAGATGCCATTCACAAGGCAGTGTGGGGTAGGACAGTCCAAAGAGTCAATGCAGTGGTGGAGAGGGTTGCCATCATGGCTGGCTCCGTGACTTGCGTCTGGCAGGTGCTTTGCCTCCAGATACTCCCAGGGTCTTCTTGGGACGGCCCCTTTGTCATTTGGCAGGGGGGGCCCTGCAACAGGACCAGTGGGGTCTGCGGACTCACCCCTCTCTGTGGGCGCAGGGGAGGATGGTGAACTGTCAGTGTGCAACCCACCAGAGGGAGGCGGAGGTGTTGTCTGGGGCGCATGCCTGTCCCTCAGTACTGCCACTTGCTGGCCCAAGAGGTCCACGATTTGTCCCATGCGTCTGCCGATGGACCTCATCAGCAGGATGAGCTCATGCAACAGATCGTCCGACCGGCCCATGTGTTCCAGGGAGTGGGTCCCAGCCTCCTGGTGTCCCTGGGCGACCCTGCCCCTCCCACCTGCCCTGCTGCCATGGACCTGTTGCCTCACCACTGTGGGCCCCCGCATCCTCACCCTGCCCTCCTCCATGGGTGGTGTGTGCGGGGCATCCTCTGGGACAGGGAGGGTGTTGCCGGCCGCACTGGTGGTGGTGGTGGTCGCTGTGGCCGCACAGGCTGTGACAGCAGGGGTCTGCTGCGGAGTTGTTGTTGCCGCAGATGTGGTGGGGGGGACGCTGGGGTCCTGGGACCTGTTGCTCCCTGGCACACCAGATGGGCCGGCCTCGAACTCATCGTCCACGGAATCCTGGGAGTCAACATCCGAGAGTCCTTTTATCGGGGGTGGAGACTGGCTTTGCAGGTTGCTGGTGTTGTCCTCTGCAGTGAGTTCTTGGTCACCTGTGGGTCAGATGGGAAATGATCATTGCAGTGCACCCGACAAGCTTTAGGTTAGCTGTGTGTCATTCACATTCTGTACACTGCACAATTGACATATCATCACATTGTGGACTCTTGCGCAGTACTGTGCTCCCTGACATGATACAGTGGTACAAGCATTACTTGTCCATGGTGCGAGGTGTCAGGGCATACTATGCGAACCGTGTCCATTTGAGGTTTACTGGGACTTGTTGCCATCTAGGGCCTGGCACCACATGTGTTTAATTGTGGACTCATGGTTTAGTTGTCTGACCTAGCAGACGTCACATCTGGCCATGGACTGGCCATTGTCATCTCCTGCATCCCTTTGTCCTGTCATGTGCATATCTTGATTTGTGCCACCACACATGCTTTCATATTTTGAGAATGGACCTTGTTGCACTTGCCCCATGGTGATGCAGATGTAACTAGTTGCTGTGCATGAATGTGCCCAGGCTTTCTTCTACTTGTGCATTGGTGTGTCACACTTTGGTGGTTGTGACAGTTTCCTTGGCTTACCTGTATGCACACTGTGCTTGGCAATGGGGTAGGTATGGCTCTGTGTGCAATGTGAGGGCTGGTGTTGTCATATGGCACCATTTAATTTGGGCAAAATGGGTGGTTGCACGTACTGGCTACCTACCTGTAAGTTTGTTTGGTGTACTGCAATGGCTTCCAACTGCTCCTGGGTTGGGTGGGGGAGGGAGCCATCCTGCTCAGGTGTGGGACAGGAGGCATGGCGGGAGTAGTAGTGCAGCCCTCCCTGACACAAACACCCTCATTGTGAAGATGGCTACCTACCTGTAAGTTTGTTTGTTGTACTGCAATGGCTTCCAACTGCTCCTGGGTGGGGTGGGGGAGGGCTCCATCTTGCTAGGCTGTGGGACAGGGGGCATGGTGGGAGTAGTGGCACAGGCCCCCCACCCCTAGACACCCTCATTGTGAAGATGGCTACCTACCTGTAAGTTTGTTGTACTGCAATGGCTTCCAACTGCTCCTGGGTGGGGTGGGGGAGGGATCTATCCTGCTCAGGTGTGGGACACAGGGAATGTTGGGAGTAGTAGTGCAGCCCTCCCAGCCACAAACACCCTCCCAGGGAAGATGGCTACCTACCTGTAAGTTTGATGAGGGTTGTGTGATGGCTGACACATGCTTCTGGGTGGGGTGGTGGGAGGGATCCATCTTTCTAGGCTGTGGGACAGGGGCATGGTAGGAGTAGTGGTGCAGGCCCCCCATCCCCAGACACCCTCATTGTAAAGATGGCTACCTACCTGTAAGTTTGTTTGTTGTACTGCAGTAGCTTCCAACTGCTCCTGGGTGGGGTGCGGGAGGGCTCCATCTTGCTAGGCTGTGGGACAGGGGGCATGGTGGGAGTAGTGGTGCAGGCCCCCTACCCCAGACACCCTCATTGTGAAGATAGCTACCTACCTGTAAGTTTGTGTGGTGTACTGCAATGGCTTCCAACTGCTCCTGGGTGGGGTGGGGGAGGGATCCATCCTGCTCAGGTGTGGGACATGGGGCATGGTGGGAGTAGTAGTTCAGCCCTCCCTGACACAAACACCTTCATTGTGAAGATGGCTACCTACCTGTAAGTTTGTTTGGTGTACTGCAATGGCTTCCAAATGCTACTGGGTGGGGTGGGGGAGGGATCCATCCTGCTCAGGTGTGGGACACAGGGAATGTTGGGAGTAGCAGTGCAGCCCTCCCAGCCACAAACACCCTCCCAGGGAAGATGGCTACCTACCTGTAAGTTTGATGAGGGTTGTGTAATGGCTGACACATGCTTCTGGGTTGGGTGGTGGGAGGTATCTATCCTGCTCAGGTTTGGGACAGGGGGCATGGTGGGAGTAGTAGTGAAGGCCCCCCACCCCCAGACACCCTCATTGTAAAGATGGCTACCTACCTGTAAGTTTGTTGTACTGCAATGGCTTACTACTGCTCCTGAGTGGGGTGGCGGAGGGCTCCATCTTGCTAGGCTGTGGCAAAGGAGGCATGGTAGGAGTAGTGATGCATGCCCCCATCCCCAGACACTCTCATTGTGAAGATGGCTACCTACCTTTAAGTTTGTTTGTTGTACTGCAATGGCTTCCAACTTCTCCTGGGTGGAGTGGGGGAGGGCTCCATCTTGCTAGGCTGTGGGACAGGGGGCATGGTGGGAGTAGTGGCACAGGCCCCCCACCCCCAGACACCCTCATTGTGAAGATGGCTACCTACCTGTAAGTGTGTTGTACTGCAATGGCTTCTAACTGCTCCTGGGTGGGGTGGGGAAGGGATTCATCCTGCTCAGGTGTGGGACGCAGGGAATGTTGGGAGTAGTGGTGCAGCCCTCCCAGACACAAACACCCTCCCAGGGAAGATGGCTACCTACCTGTAAGTTTGATGAGGGTTGTGTGATGGCTGACATATGCTTCTGGGTGGGGTGGTGGGAGGGATCCATCTTGCTAGGCTGTGGGACAGGGGCATGTTAGGAGTAGTGGTGCAGGCCCCCCACCCCCAGACACCCTCATTGTAAAGATGGCTACCTACCTGTGAGTTTGGTTGTTGTACTGCAGTAGCTTCCAACTGCTCCTGGGTGGGGTGGGGGAGGGCTCCATCTTGCTAGGCTGTGGGACAGGGGGCATGGTGGGAGTAGTGGTGCAGGCCCCCTACCCCAGACACCCTCATTGTGAAGATAGCTACCTACCTGTAAGTGTGTTTGGTGTACTGCAATGGCTTCCAACTGCTCCTGGGTGGGGGAGGGATCCATCCTGCTCAGGTGTGGGACAGGGGGCATGGTGGGAGTAGTAGTGCGGCCCTCCCTGACACAAACACCCTCATTGTGAAGATGGCTACCTACCTGTAAGTTTGTTTGGTGTACTGCAATGGCTTCCAACTGCTACTGGGTGGGGTGGGGGAGGGATCCATCCTGCTCAGGTGTGGGACACAGGGAATGTTGGGAGTAGTAGTGCAGCCCTCCCAGTCACAAACACCCTCTCAGGGAAGATGGCTACCTACCTGTCAGTTTGATGAGGGTTGTGTAATGTCTGACACATGCTTCTGGGTTGGGTGGTGGGAGGGATCGATCCTGCTCAGGTTTGGGACAGGGGGCATGGTGGGAGTCGTAGTGAAGGCCCCCCACCCCCAGACACCCTCATTGTAAAGATGGCTACCTACCTGTACGTTTGTTGTACTGCAATGGCTTACCACTGCTCCTGAGTGGGGTGGCGGAGGGCTCCATCTTGCTAGGCTGTGGCAAAGGGGGCATGGTGGGAGTAGTGGTGCATGCCCCCATCCCCAGACACCCTCATTGTGAAGATGGCTACCTACCTTTAAGTTTGTTGGGTGTACTGCAATGGCTTCCAACCGCTCCTGGGTGGGGTGGGGGAGGGATCCATCCTGCTCAGGTGTGGGCCAGGGGGCCTGGTGGTTGTTGTAGTGCTGTCTGCCTGTACACATGCCCCCATGATTATGTTGTTAGCTATGTTTGTGGTGAATGGGAGTGGGTGAATGTTGGATCTGTGAGCTATGTTTTTGTGAGTGTGTGGTGCAGGTGGATGGTGTGTGTCCTAGGTGGTGTAGCTTTGTAGTTGTGCAAGGCAGTACATAGCAGAGTGGCGGTAGTCATTTGTTTGTACTTACCAGCCTCCACTCTCCCGGCTACTCCTGTGAGACTCTCTGGATGCAGTATGGCAAGCACCTTCTCCTCCCATGGTGTGAATGTTTTTTGTGGAATGGGAGGGCCACCGCCAGTCCTCTGAGCCAGCTCACGGTTCTTGCTCCTCCTCTCCTTGACCACCCTCTTCAGGTCATGCCACAGCTTCATGATCTCCTTTTTTGATCTTGGGGTGGTCCCTACTGCATTGACCCTTTGGACTATCATAGCCCACATTTGTGTCCTTGTGGCTAATGGTGTCTGTTGGACCAGGCTACCAAAAAGCTGTGGTTCCACTCTGACTATCTCATCTACCATGACTTTCAACTCACTCTCAGTGAATTTGGGCATTTTCTGTGTGGCCATGGTGTGTGGTGTGCAAAGTGATTGTGGATGCAGGGGTGTGAGTGGTGGTTGTGGTTGTGCTGTGTATGGTGTGTGTTGTGCAGGGGGGTTAGTTGTGCTGGTTTGGAGGTGGTAGTGGTGCTGTGTGTGGTGTGTCTGGTGATGTTGTGTCCTTTGCCTCACCTGTCAGCTGGGGTATGTGTCCCTTCTCTCCTGGAGTTTTGCAAGGGATTTTGGTCAGTGAAGGGGCTGGTTTTATACACAGCTATGTGGGTGTGTCCAATTGGGGTGTTGCTGACAGGTGTGTAGTCTTGGGATTTGGATTCGTTTTGCCATGTGGTTGTGTCATTGGGGTGTGTTTTGTGTATTTGGGAGGCATTTCTATGTGCACTTTTTGGCCTTCTTGTGGGGTTTTGGCTTCGTCCGCCATATTTTTGACGGTTCGTCCGCCGCGGTGGCTGTGCTTCAGCTCTTCCGCTGGCTCTCCCATTCATCCCATTGTGTGACCGCGGCAGTCGGAGACAGCGGTACGTACCGCGGGACCGTCGGGGATATACTAATTACTGGGGCGGTGTCTCCGCTATACTTGCGGTGGGTTGTTGTTTTTCCACCGCGATTCCGACCGCCGCGGATGGATTTTGGCCATCTCCACCCGCTACGTGCGGTTATTCTGGGCCTCGTACCGCCGCAGTCGTTTTTTTGGGGCGGTTAATGCTAATTTGGCCACCGGTTTTCCCACGGGCCGGCAGGCGGTTGTTTTCCGCTTCCATGGCGGTCGGGGTGTTTTTCCGCCCTACATCCTAATGGAATCCTATGTGTATAAGAGATTTACTTACAGTGTATTGTACATGCAATATTATCACACTTGGTAAAATCTTAACACAGTGGCGTTATTGCACTTGATAACATGTTTATGTCTGCTTAAGGGCACTATGCCAAGAGTATCGCTTATGGGTTAACCTTTCAATGTATAAACCACATTCAGTAGGAATAGCATTGATTATATACAGGTGATTACTAGGACATAACAAGGCTTATTACATTGAGACACTATGTCGAATATACTATCCGCTAGAACTATGATAGTTACCAGAATTTGAGGTAACAGAAGTTACAGTGATTAGGTACATACACTACGTAATAAAACTAGTCTAAAATGGACGCTGTGTTTACCACTGTGTGAAGGACTATCCAAATGAAGTCCTCTTTCCCTGTTTTGTGTTTTTTGAAAGTATATACGTAACTTTACCCCACACTCCAATGTGTGAGCAAGCCTGCTGTGATAGGCAAAACGAGTTACTGGAATTAAAAAAGACCTGGTGGTGAGATTACCCTCTGGTGTGATCGTCTAATTTGTAAGTTTTGAAAAATTCAAAGTCGGTGCGCTCCGCCGACATCCGACAATCAGCCTGCCATGGGCGAGGGGAGACAGAAGGAGCAACTAATTTGAAATATGTATACAAATTTTACAGCACTTAAGGGCAATAAAGAACCAGGAGAACACGTATCCGGTGGCTCGCCACTTTAAAGCCAAACATGAGTCAAAAAGTAGAGAGCTCAGGTATTTTGTTATTGATTCAATTCCAGCAAGTAGATGAGGTGGCAATAGAGAACATAGATTATACCAGTTGGAGACCAGATATATCTTGGATCTTAATACAAAACATCCATCAGGTCTGAATAGGTCTGAGGATCTTTTTACATGTCTATAGATTTTCAAAAATGTCGACCTGTTTAAAATTTGCACATTTTGGAAGCATCTTGAATTTAATATCCTATGAGATTTTATAGATTGCAGATTGGAGGTGTATTTATGGATTATTTATTGACATTTTAGTGGTTCTTTTATACATATTTATTTATTGCATATATGAATATTTAAACACATTTTTTTATATATTTTGGATTGCATTATGTTGCTTATATGATATTTATTAAATATGTATTTATCTATTTATGTCTATGAGGACTAGAGAGTGTTGGTATGATCTATGTTTACATTTTACATTCTATTTATTAATTACGCTCATAGATATTCTAAGGATCCACAATGAAAAAGATAATGAGAATGAAAAAGAAAATATTATATATTCTGGTATTCAAACCGCTATTCTGATCAAATCAATTGCTTGGCATATAGTTATAACAGGCATCGAGTGAAAACCACCATTACTACCATATATTTATGTGGAATAGATTTACTGGGGCTCCAGTAACTGATCTATAAACAACCATCAGATGCCAATGGCATGGTTTGTTTATGTAATTTTATAGGAATGCTGGCACTAAATATTATTATTATATAGTCAAGAATTGGTCCAATGATATTTATTTAAATTTATTTTACCATAGCACGTTTTGCAGATTTTTTGCACTAGCACTTGAAAATTTCACTTTTTTAAATATTCTTTTAGCGTAACTATATTTATATCAGCATGGTTTTTGCCTTTTTAACTGATTTAACTTCATGACATGATTGTCTTACAAAATCGGTTTTAAAGATTTGATGAATTTTGAGATCTATTTGTATTACCATCTAAGCAGGACTCATGATCTTTTAACTTTGAGTCTGTTTATGCTTGAGTCACATGTGCCAATGGTTACGCTTTCAATTTTGCACAATATAAGCCAATGGTAGATACTTGACTGTGTCATGTGATCAAGGCCCGTGGACGGGCTGAAACGCGTCATGGCGACATTCTGCACGATCAATAAATAAATTTGCACTAACTTGTGGTCCGTATCCATTTTCTGCAAGGAGACAGAATTTTCAAACGGAGTTCCTCCAAAACCTCTTGCCCCTCACCCCCAAGACAATGCAGCAATAACGAATGTTTACGCTCCGCACTTAGGTTTGTACCACATACCCTTGCATAATTTACAAATATTTTCTTCCATTTTTGCCACTTCACACTAGGTTCACCTGGGCTCTTCAGACAGAATGGAGGCTGTGTTACATTCTGCATATTGGAATAACCTGTTGAGTAAAAACTATATAAATGTACAATGTACGAGCTATTTAAAACACCTAAGTACCTAGACTTGTTAGAGAAATTCTCCCACAGATTAATGCTGATTCAATTGAATACAACTGGCTCCTGCATTTTCTCCTCTTCCATTCCACCCCAAAAAAAATAATATGCTAGTCTCCCAATGACTATGAATGAAAAGTTGCAATTGGCCAGACTGTTATCCTTGTATAACGTCTCAAGTCAAACTTGTGTGTCTGTACTCTCCCATGTAAGTATAAATGTCACCTTTAGCTTCTAAGTAACGAAGTTCCCTTCAATTCTCTTTTTTTCCTTACTTATTCATGCCATAGACACTGGCACCTGCACGCGTTTAAAAAAAAGAAAAAAACGATCACGTGAAGAGTACGCGTTAGCTCCTGGATCAGCCTTGCCCACACTCGATGAAAATCCGCCGATGAACTCTCACGAACTTTGCAGCTTACATCACGTCCTACAACGTAGCTGTGTGTGTCTTCCCAATCATATAAAATGGCTGCCAATCATGACGTTGTCACTCCTCATTGAACAGAGTCATGCCTCGTTTTGAATTCATACGTAGCCGCTCCCCATTGGAGTGAGTCAAGCCTCGTTCTGGATTTGTGACGCGCACCCTTTGGGATTAGTGACGCGCACGCACAGAACCCTCGCGCTCGTAAACGAGATGATCTCGCGCCAGCCTCGCGCCACCAATTTTCCGCCACAAGTTAATGAAAATAAATAGATTTCCATCCAAAAGCGCACCGCTCCACCCAAAGTGCGACTCGAGTCACGGTACCTCCAGAAGATGCCTTTACTCTGACTTCTCTCCTGATAGATGAGTCTTCAACACTTCGAGACTGTCACCAGAAGACTTGCGCTTGGACAGAATTCAATCGGTGTTGAGGTGCCTCTTTGCCCGATCGTCGCCAAATAAATGTAGTGTTCTCCAGGAGATGAAAAAGCAGGAACAACCACGTACGTTGAGAAGGTAAGTTTATTTACACCTCATCCACCAACAGTCGTCTCCCAACTCCCTTCTTTAGAATCTTCTCTGCGCCCTTCTAATTCTCTCATAGAATCAGCACATCATTCTAACTTTCAATTCTAGACAACACCTTTATGGAAGGAGGGAATATGCGCGCTACCACACTGGGATATATATATATAAATATGCCCATTAATACGGTTACACTGCGGCACAGGTCCAGGGATCGAAAATTCAACTCGTAGCTAACCGGTAACATTTTCAATTCAGTATTTAGCATAAAACCGAGTGCAGATTATAAACCATGGCCATATATACATTTTCAAGTAGGTAAAGGCACATAGTGTGCGTATACACATGAATACATGCTTAGGGAATGTGTATCAGCGATTCATAACTTTTATGAAACTGCTTTGCCTACATCGAATATTACCAATGGCGGAAATAGGGCGGACTCCTTCGATAGTGATTTATTCTTGCCCTTGACTGGATTTACCAGAGTGATAATAGGTATTGGAAAGTTTGTAATCGCTACACACACAGAGGTGTTTCAGATGTTGACATCTTTACAAGATGTTCCCGTCTACAGTGCACACTTCCTTTCCCTAGGACTGGATTTTCATATACATATTATTACAACATAATGATGTAATAATTTTTAACCTGAGAATAATTCCTTTTACGAGTATACATTTAAGTTTTGTGACCAGGCAATGGAAATTTTAACTAGTAGTTAAATGAGGCTCAAGTGTCATTTACTTTTATCTTAGGTGTTGACTTGGTGACTCAGACCCAGGTTGCTTCTGTACACAATTTAAACAGGGGTTTATTGTCGAAGTCACTCATTGCTGCTTGTTGGAACTGCAAGAAGTCAGTTTGCAACCCACCGCAGTACTGTGCATAAGGAAGGAGCTAATAAGTGAAAAGGCAGGTGTTACACATCCAGAGAGGAGCGCTGTCGCCATTTTCAACACGTCACCATTCTTACGTCCAGGCATTCACGCAGCCAGCCCTGTATGATGTAATTTGTAGAAAAGCATTGGGAACCAGCCGATGGTCTGTTTTTACTTAGATTCATCATGAGGGGAAAAAAAAGGTTTGGTTGACCTCCACAGGAACTGTTTCAGGTTTTGTTTTAAAAAATGACCCGTCGAACGGTGCTGCCAGAGATTTGTTTTTGATCGAGTGTGCCTAAGAGTTAATGAAGGGAGAGTACTTATCGTGGCACATGTATTTCATAAGATGCTCAATGGTGCATTGTAGTGTGGATGCAAGGCAGAAAAAATAAATCAAGTGGAGAAAGCAGCCAGGCAGCGATGCTGACCTGTTTTGATTAAGAGGGCCATTCATCTCTTTGATAACGACTACAGCCTACGGCAAAGGCGGACAGAACAGTTCTTAAACTTTTTACACATGTGGGGTTTGGGAGAAAGTTCCGAAGTAAATGATAAATATCGGTGTGAATACCTCTGCAAGGAAAGTGAAAGCCCATGTGGAGCAAATGCAGAAGATGGGTGAATAACGGCCTGTGAAACTTTTCAATCTGTGCTGTGTCCTGGCCTATGTCAATAGTAGAATGTAAGTTTAACCAAAGTGACAAAAAGTTGTGCTTTGTGCTACTTTGCACAATTTGCACCAAGGGGGCGTACCAAAGGTGGTACATAGGCATTCCCATACAACCACCTATGGTTTTTAATGCAAGGCCCTGACTACTAACATTTGAAGACAGGGCTGAGCACCAACATTTGACACCTCCTCGAGGCAGGTGCAAAGTTCAAGAAAAGTTTTAATTTCTTCAGTATTTTCTAACTCTGTGCATGTGCTGTACTCTACAGCACACATACAAAGTGGGAAGTTTTAAACTGTGTCTGAGCCTCGTGTTTTGGACCGAAAGGGTACTCTTCCAGTACAAAACTATACAAGACTCACACAGACCTTGTTGTACTATAACAGAAAGATATGTGCATGATGCTAGGAAGCAAGAAAGTGCTCCAGCGCAGGCGACAGTAGCAGCAGATCCATACCTTAGTAGATATGGTGGGGTTCTGTATCCCCTTTTCGGAACACAGACCCTTTTGTTGCTGTGCTGGTTGAAAAAATACCAAAATTTGACCCTGAATTTCAAATTCATTGGAGGAATCGTATGTAATTTATTAATGCTTACATTACAACTTTTATTGAATACATTTGTTTTCTGCCTGAAAAAAGTTTTGGAAATCAAATCAGTATGGTAAGCGCCTGAGCTAATATCTGAGAAACACCTAGTGAGTAACTACTCCACGTACTTTTGACACATTGCATGTGCCATGCATGTTTGCTCAAGTAGAAGGGCCTTCAATGGAATCTTCTGTTAGCTCAATTTCATTCCCAAGAGCTTACTACCCTCTTAGACCCTTTGATGCTGGTGAGTATTCTGGAGCCAGGAAGGGAGAAAACATCGACACGTGAAATGTATGAGACCACCAACTCTTTCCATGGAGGCCACCAAAATGGCCGCCTGACTGTAGCAGATTTCAGAACATGCCACCCAGGCATGCCTTGAACCTGTGCCCTTGAGCTAAAAGGTTCTCTAATCCATTGCCAAAGTACTGAGCCATCCCAGCTGCCCGCATATGTGCGTTCGCTGATCCAGTCCCTTCAAGTCCTTTGGGCTGCCAATGCCTGACCCAAACTTCATTAACTTTCAGAGAGATGTACATTGAAATAAGACATGTGCATGGTGAAGGGAGTAGATGGAGAAAGATGCAAGGCCACACAAACATGAGGTCATTCCTGTCACTGGGTTTCTTTTGTGAAAAACATGTCAGGGCTCACAGAGTAATTATTCTCTGATTAATGAGCGCACTTGATCCGGACCAAATCAAATGAATATATTTCTCTCTGGACTTCCAATTTATCAGAAGTAGGCAATTAAGGCCTCACACACCTCCGCATGCTCTCTTGCATGAAACAGGGAGCTCACACCAGTCCAGTAATAAGGACATTATTGTTCCAAAAACAATTTTCCTCACTAATCTCTCTCCTGGCAATTTGCTTTGCTTGTAGACTTGGAAACAAAAGGCCTTCAAAGAAGCTGGTGGGAGGATCTCTCTCTGGGTTTATTTAATCCCGTTCCAAATGTGGGAGTTTTCTGCTTGACTTCCACTTTTCTCTTCATGCAAAATGGACAAATAGGGCTCCGCTGCTTCACCTCTTCAGATCAGGGGGCTTGCGAGGATCCAATTACCCACATGGGCTGTGTGAAGGGGGCTTTATTCCACAGCGAAGCCCCCCTCCCCCAGTACTCTTAATTACCGTTCCCCCACAGGCCCAGAGGTGAGGTTTGCTTTGTTGATTGCTTAGAAATTAAAAGCTTTCTTACCTTTTCGTTTTATAGTTTAATTCAAGCCGTGAGATGCTCGCAGGCCTGGCAAATCAGCAGCTGTTTTCAGCCATGGCTTCAGAATTGAACACTCCCCCACCCCATTCCTTTGGTAACCAATCCTATTGCCGGCATGCACCACTGCCTGCTTTGAAGAAGCAGCCCTTGAAAACATTTCTGATTTAAACAAAAGAGCTCAAGAAGAAATTTGTAATGAATAAATTGAGACTCCCGGTATACTGTAATTGTTCAGTACAGAGCCAATTAAAAGTGAATTAAAAGGCCATGCACTGTTATTGGATGGGAGAGTGGCGGGGCTCAAAGGTGCAAAGCTCACTGGGAGAATGTGTTCTTCCCCGCACTGTAATATGGAGGGCCTCCCGCCAAGAGGTTCTGTTTTATTTAAATGCTTGTGTTCTTCTGAGTCAGGACTGGGTCAGCGCCTACTAAAAGAGAAACATGTTAAAAAGGTAAGGTGAAGGAAAAATGCCCTAGCTAGAGAAAGGCTTACTGTGTGCAGCCTTCAGCTACGGGTTCGAGGCATGGCAGGCTACTCAGTGTATCGTTTTTCAGAAGTTTCAAAAAAGAGGTGCTATCGGTCGGCCCTAGTAATGCTATTATAAATCTGACTGTATACACGAGCCTTGGTAGCAAGTGCCATGTAAATAGTACGCTATTGTTACATTTTTAAGCAATTTTATTTTTTGTTTGAAAAATGGGATGAAAAACAGGAACATTAGCAAATCCACAATACAGTTCCCTTCTAATAAATAAGTAATTGCCAAAGGTCAAATCTATAGCAAATTAAATTGAATTTATTTGTTTATAATTTGGCAATTTGTACTGTGTGCGAATGCCACTAAAGGTGATCTGATACTAGGAAGTAACTGTGAGAAATGGAGGCCTGCAAGTACAATCTAAAAAGCCTTGCTCTCTGAGCCTCTCTGAATGGTTGGTGGTTGGTGTATGAACAAAGACCCAGGGGTAGAGAGCTCCATATTTATGTAACCTGGAAAGAAAAGCACGCCCATAAAGCACTGCCATCTTAGTGGGTCTTTCTAACTTTAGGAAGACCCAGTAGAAGGAGTTTGTGACAGATATAAAGTCTCAAGAAAAATGGACCAAATTCACAAATATACTTTTCGTCATAAAAATAAGTGTACAATCGAATGTATCTTTTTTTTTTACTGCCTGCAAGGAATTCACAAATGAATTCCTGGCAGAAGTAAGCCCATGAGTCAGGAGTTCTCTGTACCCGTAAATCTTACTCATAGGGTGATACAATTGGCATTCCAAGGTAGTCCAAGCTGTGGATAGCCTTGTAAATGTGTGAGCATCCACTACCAAGTATGTCTGTAGATATTTACGAACTCTTCTCATTTTTCTTTCCAACCTGGAAACGGGATGATTTGTACTCTAGCAGAGAGCTGGCATAAATCTCTTTCCGTGGTGGCAAGGGAATTGAATCATTCCCAGATTGGTGTGTGAATGGGAGAATGTTTTTCTCAGTAGCGCAAAAATCGTGTAGATTTACAACTTTGTTTTCAGCCAGTCCTAAACTGTTTGGCAGTAGGAAGCCAAGATACCTAGGATGGAAAGCAAGAGGCTGAGGCTTTGTGAGGCGAGCCTAACAAGAGGCAGCATTCTGGACCAATTTTAACTGGGGGTTGATATATGGACGAAGTTCCAGGTATAGTGCAATGCAAACGTCAAGGAGAGACCCAACTACAGAGACCCGAATCCTGTACAGAATCTTTCAATTTTGAATATCAATGTGTAGCTGTAGGAAACTCTGACTTTCTGTAAAACAAAACGTGGAAGATGAGGAAAATGTAATGAACAAGTTGAGAAAATGTGCAATTATAAGATTGGAGAGGATCAGGATTTAAACCAGAGACCCAACAATCTTTTAGAAAATAACAATAATTTTGAGGATATTTTAAACGTTCTCTGTTTTGACAATATTCTTTTACATCAATAACATTTTACATGCCCCCTCAGTGAGTAAAACATATGAATATTGTAAACAACACAGGAACGTTGCACTGGTTAAATAACAACACCAGCTTGTACATCAGTAGACACCAGTTTATGCCAATAAACAGTTCCAAGATACAACTGAAATCAACTATGGTGTGTTTCACAGCAGTCCAGTATTTGGCCAAATACCCTTATGCCAGCAACTGGACTCAGTAGAAGCCATTTGTAATTGGTCAATGGGAATTTACTCTTGATAAAATAATGGCACCCACTTCTAAATCACATGCCCCTCAATCACTTCATACAAATCTGTGTTAAAGTAGACCTTTTCAAACGGTTTGTAGCTATAATTTATTTCTTCACTGCTGTTGGCTTATTTGACTAAACAGACATTTTATGTAAATTGCAATGATTTTAATTATTCTTCAAATTAAATATTACTTACTTATTTGACTAAACATGTATACATCAGGAGTGGGGGGAACTTGCGGAGTTTTACTCCGCTGAATTCTGCGGAGTTACATAAAAACTGTACGAGAGTTTGCGGAGTTCTGTGAGTGGCATAATTTCGGCATGTTGCCTTTCTTGCACTGATTTTTAGCACTGACAGCTTGTTCCGTGCTGTAAAATCAGTGCAAATGGCACCACACACTGCCCCAAAGGGTGCTGCTTCTTTCTGCCGCTCGAGTAGATTTTTTACTTAAGCAGCAGCATTCTCAATGCAAACAGTAATGACTTGCCGCGACTGCCCGTGTTGAGAAAACACGCCAGAACTCGTCCTAGCACTACATTTTTCTTGCTTGCGATCACCATCTTAACATTGGCAAGCTGCGTGCGAGAAGAACTCTGCCACATGCCTGTTCGCAGTATATTTCCGGAACTCTGTGCTCTAGGGGGAGCGCAGAATGGGAAAACTTTGAGAAGTCCACTGGCAGAAAGGAGTTTACTGCCCACCCCTAATATACATCAACATGGCCTAATAAATCATGTGTATGTACACATACAAACATTTATATAATATGTACCTATCCACATACAAATGTAGGTGCTTTGTACGTTTGATAAGGTGAAGCTCATAGACACTAAACAGCCAGCCAGAAAATATTGTTGCAACAACAGGAATAAAAGGTTAGCAGCAATGAGGCAGTATTCAAGTAACAAGTCATTCTGGAGACAGAGGGGGGTTATTTCAAACGTAAAGGAGGCAAAATTCAAAGATGAAGATTAGCAATAGTGAAGGTAGATATATCAATCAGTTCAGATCATTAACACGAATTAAGAAGAGGCCTTGCAGATTAGGGACTGAATCACAAAACATTTGTTCCATGAGTTGGTGTTACCCATTTGCGGAAATTAATAAACTAGAGTAAATCGCACCTACTCATTGATAAATCTGATCAACCGGCTAGGTTTGCAAGCCATGCTTGGAATTGTTTTGAATCCTTCATTAGTCGTCAGCATCGGGAAGCATCCTTTACTCCTTTCTGCTTTGCTTATTTACTTATCCCGGCAGGAGTCCAGTCCCACAGGGCAAGGCAATCTCTCTCACTTTATTTAACTTGCAGGTACAAACGTTCATGAGTTAGTTCATTCATTCAGCTGTAAAGCACTCTCCGAAGGTGATTACGTAAGGTTTTTAGTGAAATTTTACCATCAGCCTAAAAACTCTTCCAGTTTTCTTCCGTGGTGCCTTACCGCATTCCATAATGTTATGGCTATTATCAGCTCGCATAAAATGAATGGCCATAAGATTAAGATCCTGGTCACACAGGGTGAGCTCGGTCGTTGTTCAGGCAGGTTCTGACCAGAACAGCTGGGCACCTTGCCTGACAAAATCTAGGACCAGATGTACAATGGATTTTGTATGCGCAAATGGGTTTTAGACCCGTTTGCGCATGCAAAAATTCAGTGGGCCGTGTACTAACCCTATTTTGCGAGTCGCAAATTTACGACTCGCAAAATAGTGTTTAGCAACTCGCTGTTAGGAAGGGGCGTTCCCTTCCTAATAGCGACCCCAACAACTATGTAAGAATGTTTTGCGACCGCAATTGCGGGGACCGCTTCCTCTTTGGCAATGCATGTGCAAACATTTTTTAAGGGCCGGCAGCAGCCCGTTTTCCTTTAAGGAAAACAGGCTGCATAAAAAAAAACTAATTTATTTAAGAGCAGTCCTAGACATGGAGGTCTGTTGACCCCAGCAGACCACCATCCCTTGGAGTGCCCACCATTCCCAATGGGTTTGCAAATTGCGACAACCTCATGAAAATTAATGAGGCATGCAATTTGCGACCCCATTGAGAATCACAAACAGTGTCTCAGACACTGATGTACATTGGAAATTGCGACTTGCAAATTGCCACCCGGAATTTGGCGCAATTTACAAGTCGCAATTTCCAATGGTCGTACATCTGGCCCTCAATGTCTTATTTGAGCAAAATCCGTCCTTTAACATTCAGGTTCAGAAGGTGTTGTCTGCTATCTCCATGCATCTACATCTCTTGCAAAACATAATCTCCTTTCTTCCCCCAGAGAATCATGCTGTGGTCATTGGACAATCCCAACACCCCATCTTGGGCTTCCAGACACACTAGACAGAAAACTACTAAAATGCTGAATTTTTGGCTGTTGGACTTGCCTGAAGACCGCACAAGTTTGAATGTATCTTTTCGGCCCATCACTCACTTCACTGTGTAAAAGTGAAGCAAATAATTCTGTACAAGGTACTTTGCTTTGTCTCTCGGGCATATAAGAGGGTAGGATCGCTCTTCCTGTCCAGTCTCTTGGTTCCACATGTCCCTCTCAGATTTGAGATGCTGTATCCTCACTTCAAATATTCTAGCTGTTGAGGCAGAGCGATTCAGGTTTTGGAACCCAAATTCTGGAAGACCCACTCATCACTTGATCAGCTGCTGAATTCAGTTTATATGCATTTTCAAGGAGCTCTGGACCCCATCTCTTTTGTTAGTTGTTTAGTGTTTTTGGGGCTCCCTTTTTTCAATGGCTTGACAGTACAGTTGCCTGCAGGACTTATTGCTACCGCTTTTTAAAAAATATACAAAGAGTGAGCCCGTTGGCTCTGCCCAGAGGAGTATTGTTATTTCACCTCAAGCTATTGGATGTTTATTGCATAATCCCATCCCTTATGGAGTGCTTGCATTGCAAAGTATGAAGGACTATTGTTCATAAGTACTTTTCATACATAGATTGCTGTTTGTTTTTACAAGCTAAGTCTACTAATTGTTCTGCACTGTAACCAAGGCAACATGTCTCCTGATGCTGGTAAACACGATGGTGTAGCAACATGTCAACAACACTACAATTCTAATGGTGCAAAATATCGAGGCTATTTCCTTGTGTTTCATGCTTGGTCTGTTGTATTAAATCATCCCATGTTTATGCATGTAAGAGCGTACAATAACAATGCAATCAGTCCGTCTATGTGGTAATCATTCATCTGGTTTTAGCCATCGTGCTTACTCCATATGTAGTAATAATGCTTATCTTTTAATACATGGATGCATTATTTTCATATGGTATTTCATTTAGCTCTCATGTTCACAACTACCATTCAGTAGTGTAGTTATCATTAGTGCATCATGTGCAGTCGAACCAGGTCAGTGCCATAAGTGGTAAATGCCCCCTGCATACAACTCTCTTCTGTGTAGCTGGGAAGAAAAAAAGCACATTTTCCTTGCTAACTTTAGGGCCCAAGGTGCTGTGCTCTGGCACAGCTACTATGTCACTCTAAATCAGAGTGCAGAATAAAACGATAAACAAGAAGTGTTACATGAGTGCAAAGCTGACTTAGGGAGTCAATTTAGGTTTCATTGGCTGTATTCCATTCCGCCAGGGAACAGAAGGGATGAACTCTGATGCCCTGGCAACCTACAGTCTAACATATTTACAGATTTGTGCCAGTCTGTCGGACACCTCTTGGACTTCAGAGGTGCCATCACTACGGCAATGCCTCTGAACTGCACTGTACGTAGGCTGAGCAGCTACCATGTTTCGTGCAGCTACTCAACGAAATCAGAAAGCTGTAGTCTAAAAAAATTATTGGCCCCAATACCCTACCAATTTTCTCCGGTTGCATGGGGGCATAGCTGTCTGGTTTGCTAACAACATCTTGGGGACATTCGAAACGTTTATCTGAGAGTGCTCTCCGCCCGATGCTTACCATTGGCTTTTTGATATGTAACTCACATTTTCTTGCTTTCTATTCGCTGGCTTTATTGGTTTTAGGCTATCTAGCTTGAGTTCATCCCTTTCCTTGCCCAAAACTCATTTACATTATCCTTCTGAGTGCTTTCTGGAAACAGGCCTTTAAATCTTTTTCTTATCTTGTCACATTTGCTGTGTGTGAGAAGTTGGCCTGGTATATGCTGTCCACTAATTAAAGTGGACACCCTGTACCAGTCCAAACAACCCCTATGGTGATAGGTTAAAGACAACCTTTATTGAAAGCTAGCCTAGTGATAGCTATTGAAAGCAGCCTTCAGGCTGAGTCTTGAAGGGATGTAAAGCAGTTTGTTTTACCAGTCTATAATCTCTTGAATGACCAAATGAAAGGACAACCACACCAGGTATATTTTCAAAATATATGTATTTAAGATAAAACACACCCCTCTAGTCTCTTTATGAGGCTGGAGTTCGAAGTACTTAAGTTACAAGTCAGTATTCAACAGTAAAAGCACAAATACACGTTTGGGCCCTAGGGGCGTACCAAACCATATACCAATAAAGTGGTATAAGAACCACGACTGAGCTAGACACAAGGCCTAGAGCCTGTAGAAGTGCTTGGACCACAAGGAACCACTCAAGGTAGTGACACAGGGGACCCACGGGGGACGCATGCAGTGTGAGAACACAGCCGCAAATCGCCGTTAACTTCTATGGGGAAAGTCGCGGTTGGAAATTAAGAGTTTAAGGACACTTAGAGGACGACTACAAGCAAACCCTTTTGGACTTAGAGGTGTCTAGGGCCAACACCCACGGGAGCACTGGAGTACACGAGTTACCTCACCCAGGGAAGCCGGGTGCATAGGTGTCAAATGGTGTCGGGTCGTGGCGTCGTTTTCAGTGGAAGCTGGCAAAGAAGTGCTGCTGCCGTGAAGAGGAGAAGTGTCCGGCGAGATCCAAGCCTGGATCAAGGATGGAAGGAACCTGAAAGCAGAGGGGACAGAGTCTGGGTCACTTGCCAGTGACCAGGGGCACGATAGTCCAATGCCCACAGATGTCGGGTGCTTCAGGTGAGTTGACGAGTGTCTTGACTCTTCAGCCACGAGGTCCAGGAGGCATCAACGACAACCAGGAGCTGGATTCGAGCTTTCCCACAAAGTCTGTCGAGTTCTGCGGTGTCGGCGACCAGGATGGACCCAACAAGCCTTGGCAACGGCAAGTCAAGGGGAAACAGAAGAAAGACGTTGGTGCAGACCAGCAGGGTCTGGGGGACTCACCCAGCGAGGGTATGTCGGGGCACGTCTGGAGCAACCAGGAAAGCCCAATCAAAAGAGGAGTTGCCTTCATGTGGACCCACTAGCCAACGGGCTAGCGATCGCGAAGGAGCCTCGAGCAGTCGCACTGGAAACTGGCTCACGGGTAACTCGTGGAGTGGAGGCCAGAGATCTTCGGGCTGTAGATGCCCAAGGCTGGGGCTACTCGGAGCCCAAATCACAACTTCGAGGAAGACCAGGAAGATGATGTGCCGGCAAAAGATCGCGGTGTCCAGGGGTCACGGTTCCACGGCACCCACGATAGCAACAGGCCTCAGCGTTGCTGTGGACTCAGGGTAGTCTCGGGGAAGTCTGGCAATTCACCTCCAGTGATGCAAAGACTTCGGCGTCCGGTGGGAGCTTCAGAGTTGCAGACCGGACAGTTGCTTCTTTGGTGCCTGCCAAGCAGGGGAGTCACTCCTTGACCCCAAGGGAGATTTCTTCAGTCTTCTAGCGAAAATAGAAAGTCGAAGGTCCAGGATATATGTTGCAGAGTTTCCCATACTTGTACTAAGTTTAGGGGTAGGAGATACTCTAGGGACCCACCTATGGGAGGGTTTGGAAAGAGGGGTGGTTACACCCATTTCCTTTGTCCAGTTTCACACCAGAGCAGGGGCAGGTAGCCCCAGCAACCGGTTTGAACTGGACTATGCACAAGGACACCAAGTGTGCCCCCAGTGCAGGACTTCAAAGCACCAGAGAGTGCTCCGGCCCAGCCCCAATACAAATCTGCCTGTCTGGGGAGGTGGTTACACCTCCCTGGGACAGGAAACCTTTTGTCCAGGCCTCTCCTGCCGGAGTTTCGGTCAGCAGCAGGAGGCCAGATCCTTGTCTGTGGCATCCATTTTGTGATGCCAGGGCTTTAGAAAGTCTTTACCGGGTAGACCAGTGTGAACATGTCTCTCCCTCTAGAAGGGTGGAATGCTACCCCCGCCGCCAGAACTGGCGGGGGGGGGGGAGTAGTATTCCAAAGTGTTTGACACCAAACACAACATGTTTCCGTGCAGCCAGTCCAAAGTTAGCATTTACCCCGAGGTTATAATGCACTTAAAAGTATATGGTCAGGCTGCACCACAAACAGCATCAGAGGAGGTACTCCGAACGCTGCAGAGGGGCTCTGCTCATGCAGGGGCACCCTCTCACATAAAAACCAAGCACTCTGCCTTCAGGATTGTTAAGGCCTGCCATAGGAGTGACTTATAGGTTTTATATGTGTGTGCAATGGTAGTGATATAGGTAGCCTATACTACAGTAAGGGGTGCAGGCACCACCTTACCCAGGCTGCAGTGGCAGACCTGTGATGTAATTTTGTAGTGCTTCCCAGGGGTAGCTAAATACATGCTTCAGCCTCTGGTAGGCCTCTGAGGTACCTATGCCCTAGGCACATAGTATACCATATACTAGGGGCTTATAAGGCACTCCATAATCCAATTGGAGATGTACCTAATGTACATGGAAACCATTTTACAGAGGAAGCAGCTGGGCTGGGGTCCTGATTAGCAGGGCCACAGCCAGACTAAGGTCGAAAAACAGTGAAACACCTTTAAAAAAGTGGGGTTACCCATGTGAAGCAGATCCTACTCTCCTACACAAGCCCCCCCCCAAACACAGGGACATTAAACTAACCTTGACCAGTTGAGTCTTCATGTTCTAAGTGGAAATACCTAGAGAGTCCATCTGCATTGGCATGGTTACTCCCAGGTCTATTTTCCACTGTAAAGTCCATTCCCTGTAGGGAAATGGACCACCTAAGCAGTTTGGGGTTTTCACCCTTCTTTTGTTTTAGCCATAAGAGGGGCTTATGGTCTGCCTGAACAAGGAAGTGAGTCCCAAACAAGTATGGCCTCAACTTCTTCAGAGCCCAAACCACAGCAAAGGCCTCCCTCTCAATGGCTGACCAACGTTTCTCTCTAGGGGTCAGCCTTCTGCTTATGAAAGCTACTGGCTGATCCTGACCTTCATCATTCAATTGTGACAGTACAGTCCCTACCCCCAATTCAGATGCATCTGTTTGGACAATGAACTTCTTGGAGTAATCAGGACTCTGTAGAATGGGAGCAGTGCACATGACCTGCTTCAGGTCATCAAATGCCTTTTGACAGCTAGCTGTCCACTGAACCTTTTTGGTCATTTTCTTAGAAGTTAAGTCATTCAGGGGTGTCACTATTGATCCATACCCCTTGACAAATCTCCTATAGTACCCAGTCAGGCCTAAGAAGGCTCTCACCTGAGTCTGGGTGGTTGGAGCAACCCAGTCCATGATGGTCTGGATTTTGCTCTGCAGTGGTTGAACCTGGCCTCCACCTACAAGGTGACCCAGGTACACAACCTGACTCTGCCCTATCTGGCATGTGGTGGCCTTGATAGTGAGGCCTGCCTTTTGCAGGGCCTCCAAAACATTCCTTAGGTGGACCAGGTGATCCTCCCAGGTGGAGCTAAAGACAGCAATATCATCTAGATAAGCTGCACTGTAGGCTTCCAGACCTGTGAGAACTGTATTCACCAACCTTTGGAAAGTGGCAGGTGCATTCTTCAAACCAGAGGGCATCACCACAAATTGGTAGTGCCCACTTGGGGTCGAAAATGCTGTTTTTGGCTTTGCATCATCAGCTAGTCTGATCTGCCAGTAGCCAGCTGTCAAGTCAAATGTGCTAAGGTACTTGGCTGAGGACAAAGTATCTATAAGCTCATCTGCCCTTGGAATTGGATGGGCATCAGTCCTAGTGACTGCATTGAGACCCCTGTAGTCCACACAAAACCTCATCTCTTTTTTCTCACCACTGGTGTGAGGTTTTGGCACAAGGACCACTGGACTAGCCCAAGGGCTATCTGAGGGTTCAATAACTCCCAAATCCAACATTTTCTGGACTTATGTCCTGATACAGTCCCTGACATGGTCAGGTTGCCTATAAATCTTATTTTTTAATAGGCAGACTGTCCCCAGTGTCCACTTCATCAGTGCACCAGGTAGTCTGATTTGGAGTCAGAGAAAACATGTTTCTGAACTGATTGAGCACCTGTCTGCAATCAGTTTGCTGCTAGGCAGTGAGGCTGCCTGCCAAGGCCACACCATCAACTGACCCATCATCAGGGTTCTGTGGGAGGAGGTCAGGGAATGGGTCACTCTCTTCCTCCTGTCCCTCATCAGTAGCCATGAGCAAGCCCATGTCAGCCCTGTCTACATATGGCTTTAGCCAGTTAACATGGAGAACCCTGTGGGGACTCCTGGGAGTTCCTAGGTCTACTAAGTAAGTAACCTCTCCCTTCTGTTCAACAATAGTGTGGGGTCCACTCCATTGTCTTGGAGGGCTGCTGGGGCCACAGGCTCCAACACCCACACTTTCTGTCCTGGCTGGTAAACAGTCAGTACAGCCTTTTGGTCATGCCAGGCTTTTTGCAGTTCCTGGCTAGCCTTAAGGTATTTAGTTGCCTTTTTCATGTACTCAGCCATCCTGGAACGGAGACCAAGTACATAGTCCACTATGTCTTGCTTTGGGGGCTTGAGAGGTAACTCCCATCCTTCCTTCACCAAACACAATGGACCCCTGACAGGGTGACCAAGCAAAAGTTCAAAGGGGCTGTAGCCATCCCCCTTTTGTGGCACCTCCCTGTATGCAAACAAAAGGCAGGGCAAGAGAATGTCCCATCTTTGCCTAAGCTTTTCTGGGAGCCCTTTAATCATGCCCTTTAAGGTTTTGTTGAACCTTTCAACCAAACCATTGCATTGTGGGTGATAGGGTGTGGTGAATTTGTAAGTCACTCCACACTCCTTCCACATTGCTCTTAAGTAACCAGACATGAAGTTGGTACCTCTGTCTGTCTGTCTGATACCACCTCCTTAGGAAAACCCACTCTTGAGAAAATTACCAACAGGGCTCCTGCCACCACAGGTGCTGTAGTGGTCCTAAGGGGTATAGCTTCTGGGTACTTGGTAGCATGATCCACTACCACCAGGATAAATCTCTGCCCAGATGCTCTTTGGGGATCCATGGGACCAACAATGTCAATCCCCACCCTTTCAAAGGGCACCCCCACCACAGGTGGTGGTATCAGGGGGGCCTTTGTAGGGCCATCTGCTTTGCCACTGGCTTGGCAGGTTACACCAGAGCGACAAAACACCTTTGTGTCCTCAGACATGTGGGGTCAGTGAAAGTGAGGGATAAGTCTGTCCCAAGTCTTGTTCTGGCCCAGGTGACCTGCTAAAGGGATATCATGGGCTAGGGTCAATAGGAAGCCCCTGAACTTCAGAGGTATAACCAACCTCCTGGTGGGACCAGGCTTGGGGTCTCTACACTCTGAGTACAGGAGTCCATCATCCCAATACACCTTATGGGGACTACTAGCACTCCCAGCAGCCTCAGCAGCAGCTTGCTGTCTGAGGGGTTCAAGAGAGGGGCAGCTGTGGAAGGGCCCCCTGTCCCCAAGAACTCAACCTGATCAGGCTCAAGCTCCTCTGGGACAGTTCCTTCTTCAGGACTGTGATCATCTCCCTCAAGAGACTGATCCTCCTTCTGAGTCAGGGGGAAGGCTCTGCCTTAACCCTTCTGCTCCTCCTCTTGGATGGCACTTGGTCCATTCTGCCAGAATCCAAGGCCTGTTCAGTTTCAGACATTTTGGCCTGTGACCTGGTCACAGCAAACACATCTGCAGGGATGCCCAGCATTTCTGCATGAGTCCTGAGCTCTACTTCTGCCCAAGCTGAAGTCTCTAGATCATTGCCAAGCAAGCATTCGACTGGTAGGTTTGCACTCACCACAACCTTCTTAAGGCCAGTTACCCTTCCCCAGGAGAAGTTAACATCTGCCAGAAAATGGTCTGTTCTGACATTGCTAGCATTGGTCATTTGGTACATTTCACCAAGTATAATCTGCCCAGGTTCCACAAGATCTTTTTTCACCATAGTGACACTTGCTCCTGTGTCCCTGAATGCCAAAGCCTGTACTCCATTGATTAAAGGCTGTTGCCTGTACTTGCCCAAGTTACTGGGACTCAGAGAGCCGGTCACATCCATGCCCCCGTCACAGACAAGAACAGCCTGAGTGGTTTCTCTGACTAGGCCAGAGCCTAACTCAGTACCCAGTGTCAACCCTACTAAACCCTTGGTGTGTGTATTCCCACTACCAATTGTAACTGAACTAGGGGGAGCAGGTGCCTTAGGGGCATTGGTGGGGGACGGAGTATTCTCTTTGGACTTGGTGCAATCACTGGTCCAGTGTGTCTTTTGCTTACAGACTTTGCACCGTGGTTTCTTTTGTCCTTTCCCTTTGTTGGACTGTGAATCCCCACCTGAAGAAGATTTTTGGGGCCCTTGTGAAGACTTTTGGTCTTTACCCTTGTCCCCACCCTTGTCAGAGTTCTTAGAATCTTGCTTCTTGGGGTCACCACCTTAGTTCTGTACCTTCTGCCTCACCCTGGTTCTGACCCATTTGCTTGCCTTCTTTACCAATTCTTGGGGAGAGGTCATATCAGAGTCTACTAGGTACTGGTGCAACAGCTGATTTTGACAGTTATTAAGAATCTGCTCCCTCATTATCAAATTGTACAATCCTATGAAGTCACACACTTTACTGCCCAATAACCAACCTTCCAGAGCCTTAGCAGCACGGTCAACAAAGTCCACCCAGTCTTGATTGTGTATCTTTTGGGTATCCCTGAACTTCAACCTGTATTGTTCAGTGGTTAGGCCAAACCCATCTATCAGTGCACTTTTCAAGACCTGGTAATCATCAGCATCCTCTTCTCTTACAGTGAGGAGCTTATCTCTACCTTTATCTGCAAAGGAGAGCCATAAGATTGCTGCCCACTGCCCTTGGGGGACCCTCTGTACTTTACGAGCCCTCTCCAAGGCAGTTATCCATTTGTGGATGTCATCCCCACTCTGGTAGGGAGGGACAATCTTACTCAGGTTTCTATGGTCATAGGACCTCTCCCTATCTCTAGGGAAGTTGCTGCCACCAAGGGACTCTAGTCCCTCCTTTTTTCTAGCTCTGTAGAGCTCTAGGGCTACCTTATCTAGGGCCATCTGCTGCTTTCTGAGGTGAAGCTGAGCTTGCTCATACTTCAGCAGTCTCTCTCTTCTCTCCTGGGAGGTTTCCCTCCCTCTATGAGAAGAAACAGAGGTCCCTACAGATGAGGTAGACTGGACAGACTCCCTTGAGAGAGATCTATCCCTTCTAACCCTACTTTCAAATCTTCCTGGAGGGACAAAGAGGGGAGCATTGTGCTCTTCCTCATCATCCTCATCCAGTGGAGTTGGGTTTCCCAGATCCTGATCATTTTCATCAGTCTGGTCAGCAGCAGAGGTTGGGCCTTGGGGAGTTCCACCCCCAGGTCCATCTCAACTGCTGCCCCACCCACTCAGCCTACCCCTTCAGGCCCACTAGGCCCTGAGAGATCATCCAGCCTGAGTATCGGCAAGAGATGCTGGGTAGTTTGGCTTTTGCCTGTCTTCAGCTTCCTAATAGAACATAAGGCCCTAAGCTGAGCAAAGGTGATATCCTCATATTTATAGGGGAGAAGCCCACTGGCTTCTGGCAGAGACCCACTGGTTCCTGGCTGATTAGACATTACTAGTGTGGTGTGGCCTACTAAACTCTCTTGAGTTGTAGAAAAGGTGTGCTAAACCCTTGACACACAACTCTAAGTTCAGTAAAACTTACTGTATACTAAGCTTGATATTATATGTACCTAAGGTACCTTTAGTGGTTTTCAGTTGATCAATTCAATTGAGTTTATCTGGTAAAACAATAGCAAGCTGGAATCCCACCAATGTGAGAAGTTGGCCTGGTATATGCGGTCCACTAATTAAAGTGGGCACCCTGTACCAGTCCAAACAACCCCTATGGTGATAGGTTAAAGACAACCTTTATTGAAAGATATCCTAGTGGAAGCTATGGAGAGCAGCTTTCAGGCTAAGTCTTGAAGGAATGTAAAGCAGCTTGTTTTACCAGTCTATAATCTCTTGAACGACCAAATGAAAGGACAACCACACCAGGTATATATTCAAAATATATGTATTTAAGATAAAACACACCCCTCTAGTCTCTTTATGCAGCTGGAGTTCAAAGTACTTAAGTTACAAGTCAGTATTCAACAGTAAAAGCACAAATACATGTTTGGGCCCTAGGGGCGTACCAAACCATATACCAATAAAGTGGTATAAGAACCACGACTGAGCTAGACACAAGGCCTAGAGCCTGTAGAAGTGCTTGGACCACAAAGAACCACTTAAGGTAGTGACACAGGGGACCCACGGGGGACGCGTGCAGTGTGAGAACACAGCCGCAAATCGCAGTTAACTTCTATGGGGAAAGTCGTGGTTGGAAATTAAGAGTTTAAGGACACTTAGAGGAAGACTACAAGCAAACCCTTTTGGTCTTAGAGGTGTCTGGGGCCAACACCCACGGGAGCACTGGAGTATTCGAGTTACCTCACCCAGGGAAGCCGGGTGCATAGGTGTCAAATGGTGTCGGGTCGGGGCGTCGTTTTCAATGGAAGCTGGCAAAGAAGTGCTGCTGCCGTGAAGAGGAGAAGTGTCCGGAGAGATCCAAGCCTGGATCAAGGATGGAAGAAACCTGAAAGCAGAGGGGATAGAGTCTGGGTCACTTGCCAGTGACCAGGGGCACGATAGTCCAATGCCCACAGATTTCGGGTGCTTCAGGTGAGTTGACGGGTGTCTTGACTCTTCAGCCATGAGATCCAGGAGGCATTGACGACAACCAGGAGCTGGATTGGAGCTGTCCCACAAAGTCTGTCGAGTGCTGCGGTGTAGGCAACCAGGATGGACCCAACAAGCCTTGGCAACGGCAAGTCAAGGGGAAACAGAAGAAAGACATCGGTGCAGACCAGCAAGGTCTGGGGGCCTCACCCAGCAAGGGTAAGTTGGGGCACATCTGGAGCAACCAGGAAAGCCCAATCAGAAGAGGAGTTGCCTTCATGGGGACCCACTAGCCAATGGACTAGCGATCGTGAAGGAGCCTCGAGCAGTCGCACTGGAGACTGGCCCACGGGTCACTCGTGGAGTGGAGGCCAGAGATCTTCGGTGCTGTAGATGCCCAAGGATGGGGCTACTTGGAGCCCAAAGCACAACTTCGAGGAAGACCAGGAAGATGATGTACTGGCAAAAGATCACGGTGTCCAGGGGTCACGGTTCCATGTCACCCACGATAGCCATGGGCCTCAGTGTTGCTTTGGACTCAGGGTAGCCTCGGGAAGTGTGGAAATCCACCTCTGGTGATGCAAAGACTTCAGCGTCCGGCAGGAGCTTCAGAGTTGCAGACCGGTCAGTTGCTTCTTTGGTGCCTGCCAAGCAGGGGAGACACTCCTTGACCCCGAGGGAGATTTCTTCAGTCTTCTAGCAAAAATAGAAAGTCGAAGGTCCAGGATATATGTTGCAGAATTTTGTCCAGGGTAATCTAAAGTCTCAAGGACTGGGTTCCCATACTTGTACTAAGTTTGGGGGTTGGACATACTCTAGGGACCCACCTATGGGAGGGTTTGGAAAGAGGGGTGGTTACACCCATTTCCTTTGTCCAGTTTCAAGCCATAGCAGGGGCAGGTAGCTCCTGCAACCGGTTTGAACTGGATTATGCACAAGGACACCAACTTTGCCCCCATTGTAGGACTTCAAAGCACCAGAGAGTGCTCCGCCCAGCCCCAATACACATCTGCCTGTCTGGGGAGGTGGTTACACCTCCCTGGGACAGGAAACCTATTGTCCAGGCCTCCCCTGCTGGAGTTTCGGTCAGCAGCAGGAGGCCAGACGCGTGTCTGTGGCAGTGGCATCCATTTTGTGATGCCAGGGCTTTAGAAAGTCTTAACTGGGTAGACAAGTGTGAACATGTCTCTCCCTCTAGAAGGGTGGAATGCTACCCCCGCCGCCAGAACTGGTGGGGGGGTAGTATTCCAAAGTGTTTGACATCAAACCCAACATGTTTCTGTTCAGGCAGTCCAAAGTTAGCCTTTACAGCGAGGTTATAATGCACTTAAGAGTAAATGGTCAGGCTACACCACAAACAGCATCAGAGGAGGTACTCCGAACGCTGCAGAGGGGCTCTGCTCCTGCAGGGGCACCCTCTCACATAAAAAACAAGAACTCTGCCTTCAGGATTGTTAAGGCCTGCCATAGAAGTGACTTATAGGTTTTATATGTGTGTGCAATGGTAGTGATATAGGTAGCCTATACCACAGTAAGGGGTGCAGGCACCACCTTACCCAGGCTGCAGTAGCAGACCTGTGGTGTCATTTTGGAGTGCTTCCCAGGGGTGGCAAAATACATGCTTCAGCCCCTGGTAGGCCTCTGAGGTACCTATATCCTAGGTACATAGTATACCACATACTAGGGGCTTATAAGGCACTCCAGAATCCAATTAGAGATGTACCTAATGTACATGGAAACCATTTTAGAGAGGAAGCCACTAGGCTGGGGTCCTGATTAGCCGGGCCACAGCCAGACTAAGGTCGAAAAACAGTGAAACACCAGCAAAATGTGGGGTACCCATGTGAAACAGATCCTACTCTCCTACACTGTGCATTGAAAGACAGAGGTAAACAGTCAGGTTGTGCACCAGTACTCTACTCTGTACCACTCCACTCTACGCCTGGTCACTCTATGTCATTCACTCTATGCCACTCTAATTTATTCTGATCCATCGCACTCTATGCCATTGCACTCTACCCTGCACCACTCCACACTACTATTCACCATTCTACTCTGCGCCACTTTACTCTACTCTGAAACTGTCTACTCTGCTCCACTCCAATCTACACCACAGCAATTTACGCTGCACCTCTCCACTCTGCGCCACTCTACTCTACTCTACTCTGCACCACTCTACTCTATGCCACTGCACTCTACTCTAACCACTCCACTCTATGCCAATGCACTCTACACCAATTTACTGAAAAACCAATGCACTCTACGCCAATCTACTCTGTACCACTCCACTCTACGCCACTATACTCTACTCAACACTCTATGCCACTGCACTTACACCATTGTACCCTACATCACTGCACTCTCCGCTGCTCTGTTCTACTCTGCACCACCGTACTCTACGCCACTGCTCTCTAGGTCACTCTACTCTGCACTACTCTACTCTACTGCACTGCACTCTATGCCACTCTACTATACATAGGGTGACCCGATTTTCAAAACAAAAAACCGGGACAGCAATTGACATAGAAATGGGACTAAATGTTGGCACTGGTCAGTGCAGTGTCAACATTAAGATTAAGTCCTATTTCTCTGTCAATGGATATATATATATATATATTCAATGAAAAAACCATAGGTTTCACACATGTTATAGTTAGCTGGACATTTCACTCGTAAAAAACCATTGAAATTCCCCCGTTATAGTTAGTTCAGCTAACTATAACTCGCGCGACCGCAATCCACTGCTGATGACGTCACATATTACATCACTGATGACGTCATCCAGTGAGTGTGTGTTTCTGTAAAGTTTAAATATGTATAATATATATAGGGAAAGGCCTGTGGAAGAATGAGTGGCTGTACAAGTGTGTGAATGGATGATTTTCTAGGTGCGTAACTGACTCTATAAGTGAGTCATTTGAGATGTCATCAGTGATGTCATGAGTGATGTCACTGACCATGTCATGAGTGATGTAATATGTGACATCATCAGCAGTGGATTGCGGTCGCGCGAGTTATAGTTAGCTGAACTAACTATAACGGGGGAATTTCAATGGTTTTTTACGAGTGAAATGTCCAGCTAACTATAACATGTGTGAAACCTATGTTTTTTCAGTGAATTTGCAAGGTTTTTTAAATGCTAATTCCTAACTATAACGTGTGTGAAACCTATGGTTTTTTTAGTAAATTTTTAAGGTTTTTTTAAATGCTAATTTATGTATGTATTATTATATTTTTTATATATTTATTTTACAATAAACTACCTATGTATATAGTTATAGCTTGACTGTATCCTGTAATATGGAATGGCTCAGCTCTTTTTTTTTAATTTGGATAAAGTTGAACAGCATAGTTAATATCTTCTATAAACTTATAAACAGTTTAAAATGTCTTTTTTTTTTTAAGGGTTTTTCACCGTGCGCGCACCATGCGCACACCGTGCGCGCACCGGCAATCTCTTTTATTAAACAAAATGTTTTTTTTTGATTTACGAGGTCCTTTAGGGACCCCCTGAGAAGGTCTACGGGGTCAGGGACTCTCTACCCTGCCCCCTTTTCACGTTCTCCAGTTGTGTTTTTAGCTCTCTTCTGCCTCTAAAACTCAAAATGGCGTCTGGGGGGTGCGCGCACCTTGCGCGCACCCCGTGATTTTTTTGAAAAAAAATCAAATGTTTCTTTCATCCTTCGGGGTCCTTCAGGGACCCCCTGACAAAGGCTAGGGGGTCAGGAACTCTCTACCCTGCCCCCTTTTCACGTTCTCCACCTTTCTTTTTCACTGTCACACACAAAATGGCGTCCGACACTTCCTGATTTCGACCGATTGGAATGTTGACTGACATCTAACCACCAATCAGAATTACGCTCGCGGACATTTGGTGCGCACACCGTGCGCGCACCGTGCGCGCACGGAGCGCGCATATAGATATTTATGTACTTTTAACTGCAATTTTCTCAGGAACTACTGAACAGATTGACACCATATATGCAAAAGGCACATGCCTGACCTGAGGACTACCTCTTTGCCAAATTTCAAGTAATTCTGTTCAGACGTTCGGGCTGTACCTTCGACTAAAGGTCCTATGGGAAAATGCATGGGGAAAACGCGTTTTGGGACCCCCTTTTTTCTCAGCCCCCACTTTATGAATCACCCCGAGACTTTCAGGGTAGGAGCTGAGCGGAGCGCCCCATTAGTTTTGAAAATTTCACGAAGAAAAGTCAACCGGCGCCAAAGTTATTAAAAATAGAATTTTCAGATTTCCTATGGGAACTCGGTCCTAACTATAACTATCTACTGGCGACCGCCAGTAGATAAGATATATCTATATCTATATCTATATCTATATCTATATCTATATCTATATCTATCTATCTATATATCTATATATCTATATCTATCTATATATATATATATATATATATATATATATATATATATATATATATATATATATATATATATATATATATATATATATATATATATATATTACCTACTGGCGGTCGCCAGTAGGTAGTTATAGTTAGGACCACGTTTCCATAGGAAATCTGCAACATTCTATTTTGAATAACTTTTGCGCCGGTCGACGAATCCTCGCGAATTTTTCAAAATAGGTGGGGCGCTACGCTCCGCTCCTACCCTGAAAGTCTCGAGGGGATTCGTCAAGCGGGGGCTGAGATAAAAGGGGGGTCCCAAAACACGTTTTTCCCATGCATTTTTCCATAGGACCTTTAGACACAGCTACAGCCCGAACGGCTGAACAGAATTACTTGAAATTTGGCAGAGGGGTAGTCCTCAGGTCAAGGAAGTGCCTTTTGTAGGTTTGGTGTAAATCTGTTCAGTAGATTCTGAGAAAATAGCCTTCAAATCAATATATATATCTGAGCCAGCTTACGGTGCGCTTACGGTACGCTTACCGTACGCGTACGGTGACGTGCGCGAGCGCGATTCTGATTGGCTGTTAGATCTTAGTAAACATTCGAATCGGCCAAAACCAGGAAGCGGCGGCCGCCATTTTCTCTCTTGCACTCTGAGGGGGGCAGCATAAATGAAGCCTAAAAATGTGTAAAGGGGCAGTATATTGAGATAATAATCACCCAGCAATGATATACTGGCCCCCAAACAACCCACAAGGCCAAAAAACAAATTTTTTTTTTTTTCGAAAAATCGCCGATTACGCTTACCGTACGCGTACGGTTAAAAAAAAAAAAAAAAAAAATATATATACACACTCTCCCCACCCCATGTGCAAATGGTGCCCTAAGGGCACCATTTGTGCATGGCTTATAAAATAACTGAAAACAATAAACAAAACATTTCACAACGATGCGCATAATATGTCCCCCATGTGCGCACGGTGCGCGAAGCGCATCGTGCGTACATGGCCCATCTCGCATAATGTGGGTACGCGGTGCGCGCAGCGCACCGCGTGACCACCGTGCGTGCATGGCACTAACTGCGTAAAGTGGGCGCGCGGTGCGCGAAGCGCACCGCGTGCTCACTGTGCGCGCACGGTGCGCGAAGCGCACCGTGCGCGCACGGAACGAACTGCGTTAACTGGGCGCGCACGCCACGAATGGCGTAAAGTAAGTTAGCATTTAAAAAACCGTACAAATTCACTGAAAAAACCATAGGTTTCACACACGTTATAGTTAGGAATTAGCATTTAAAAAACCTTGCAAATTCACTGAAAAAACCATAGGTTTCACACATGTTATAGTTAGCTGGACATTTTACTGATAAAAAAACAATGAAATTCCCCCGTTATAGTTACTGTAGGCAACTATAACTCACGCGACCGTAATCCTCTGCTGATGACATATGTGTCTTTATGAAAAAAAAATATTTGTAATATATGTATAGCTAAAATTTAATGGAAGAAGACATGGGCAAATAAGTGTCTAAATACAGTATTAGCATCAGCAGAGGATTACGGTCGCGTGAGTTATAGTTGCCTACAGTAACTATAACGGGGGAATTTCATTGGTTTTTTATCAGTAAAATGTCCAGCTAACTATAACATGTGTGAAACCTATGGTTTTTTCAGTGAATTTGCAAGGTTTTTTAAATGCTAATTCCTAACTATAACGTGTGTGAAACCTATGGTTTTTTCAGTGAATTATATATATATATATATATATATATATATATATATATATATATATATATATATATATATATATATATATATATATATATATATATATATATTCACTGAAAAAACCATAGGTTTCAGGAGCATTATAGTTAGCTGGACTTTTCACTGGTGCAAAACTATTGAAATTCCCCTGTTATAGTTAGTTCAGCTAACTATAACTCGCGCACCCGCAATGCACTGCTGATGACGTCACATATTACATCACTCATGACATGGTCAGTGACATCACTCATGACATCACTGATGACATCACTGATGGCATCAGTGATGACATCATCCAGTGAATGTGTGTTTTTCTGAAAATTACATATGTTTTATATATGTATATCTCAAGGTCGATGGTAGAATAAATGGGTATATAAGTGTCTAAATGGATGATTTGTTTTTGAAAAATGGATTGTATAACTAACTGATTAAGTGTATCTTAGTGAATACATGGCTTAGTGAGTAATGTTTAAATATGTAAATATCTGTATCAGTCTCTCACTTTGTGTATAAGTGGCTGCATGGGTTGGTGAGTAGCTACATGAGTGTCTATATAGGTTATTAGTTGGTTTTTTGAGTATCAGTATGAGTGTCTGAGTGTCTGTATGGTTCTGTGGGGGGTATTACGTAGTGCATAGATGCATGAATGAGTGACACACTGTTTGTATGTGTTGAAGACAGCATGTGTGCAGGACTGTATGGGTGGATGAGTGTATGCATGGGTGTGTTAGTGAGTGAATGACTGTCTCAATAGTGTCTTTATGAGTAACTACATATGTTTTAAACTAGTATATGTGACTATTGGTGTATATAAGTGAGTATATGTGAGAGTGAGAGATTGGAAGAGTTTCTGTATGAATAAGTATGTGTTTCTATAAGTAATTGTTTAAAAGACTAAGTATGTGTAAGTTTCTGTAGAAGTAAGTGTGGTGGTGTGTGTATAACTGTATATGCAAGTAAATGGATGTTTGATTCTTTATTAGCATGAGTGACTTTGTGTGTGAATAACTCTATGGATGAGTGGCGTTGTGTATCAGGATGTATAGGTGTATGAGTACATATGATGTATAGGACTGTTGGTGAATGAGTGGATGTGTATGTTGATCTTAGAATTGCTGAATAGGTTGTTGTAACTGGTATTGGTATGTCCATTTTTTTGAAAATTTTAGTTTCTATTTTTGAATGTGTGTATCAAAGGTTATATTAGGGGGAGAGGAGGTCTGCCACTCTATCACAAGGATGATGTCATCAGTGATGTCATTTGAGATGTCATGAGTGATGTCACTGACCATGTCATGAGTGATGTAATATGTGACGTCATCAGCAGTGCATTGCGGGCGCGCGAGTTATAGTTAGCTGAACTTACTATAATGGGGCAATTTCAATAGTTTTGTACCAGTGAAAAGTCCAGCTAACTATAACGCCCCTGAAACCTATGGCTTTTTCAGTGAATATATATATATATATATATATATATATATATATATATATATATATATATATATATATATATATATATATATATATATATATATATATATATATATATATATATATATATATATATATATATATATATATATATATATATATGTTACATACTGGCAGTCGCCAGTAGGTAGTTATAGTTAGGACCTAGTATCCATAGGAAAAGCATTTTTTGATTTACCAATATCTTTGGCGCATTTGACGAATCTTCGCAAAATTTTCAAAACTAATGAGGCATTCCGGTCAGGTTTTGTCTTGAAAGTTTCGGAGTGATTCCTCAAGTGGGGGCCGAGAAAAAAGGGGGGGTCCCAAAACGCATTTTCTCCATGTTAATTTCCATAGGAAACTTAGACAAAGCTACAGCCCAAACTGCTGAACGGAATTACACCAAATTTTGGGAAAAGGTGGGTCTTGGTTCAGAAAGTGTGCTTTTTTAAAATGGTATACATCCGTTCAGTAGTTCCTGAGAAATTCAAAAATAAAAATATCGGTAAAACCGAGTCACAAGAAAAAAGGAAAAAAGGAGAAAATCATAAAAAAACAAGAAAAGGGGCAAGGGTAGAAACACCCTGAGCCCCTTGGCCAGCTCAGGTGGTCCCATAGGGACCCTAGGGCCCTAAAAAGCATTTTATATTTTTGGCGGCATTCGCGCTGGGTGCGCGAATCAGGTGTAAAAAATAACAAAAAAATGAAGCACGGGCTCCTGCGCTTTGTTTCTTTAAGCCCCCGGGTGGGCCAGGTCCCAGGGGCAATGTTTTATTAGGGTGTGGGGACCACGGGGGCCCCCGCAGCCCCAGGGACAGCTACCTCCCCGGGGCTTGTTTACAAAAAACTGCATGGTGGCTCCTTCCCCCACGCTGCCCCGGGGACCACCACCTCCCTGGGGCTTTACTTTAATAGGGTTGGGGGGCCTAAAGGGCCCCCAAACCCTGGGGACCACACCTCCCCGGGGCTCCAATTAAATTATAGAAGTGTGGGGGGAATCCTGGCCCTCCCCACACTATCCTGGGGACTACCACTTCCCTGGGGCACTAATTATGTTAATACAGGGGTCCATTGCGCCCCCCAGCCCTGGGGACCACCACCTCCCAAGGGCTATGTTCCACGTTGGGAGGAGGGCTCCACGGCCCCCCCTCCTGGAGCCCTCTATGGCACTGGGACCGCCACCCCCTAGGGCCGCTCCGGCAATGTCCCGGGGTGCCCATCCCCTGGACATTGAAGTTTGCAATGGCAGGGTGGGAGCACGGCTCCCGCTCTGTCCTTGCAAACTATGCTTTGCTTCAAGGAGGGGCAAGTAGAAAACCTGCTCTCGCTTCCATGAAACGAAGCATATTGCTTTTGGACAAGGGGAGCTGCTGTCCAAAAGCAATGCCGGCTCCTGCAGGAGGCGGGCAGCCTGCTTGGACCACAGGCCCAGGGGGATGGGGTCCCCAGGGCCCAAAAAATACTAAAAGAAGGGGGGCCACACAGCCTCCCTTCTAAAAATACAAAAAGAAAAAAAAAGCAGGCATCTCGCCAGAAGCCCCGCCCCCGACCTGCTCCACTCTGCAAACGCGCCTCCTGGCGCGTTCTGGGCTGGGGGACTTAATTGTGTGGTATGATAGTCTGTGTTGTGGAGTGGTTACCTCAGGTTTAGTCTTCCTTGTTTCCATAGAATCTAAACTATAAACTCAATGAGACAAAAAAAAGAAGGAACCACTGAGGAGCACTTCTGGACCTAGTCAGAGGTATGAGCAGGGCCACTAGAATTATCCGACTGCTTGGCTGCACCAACTTTTGCACAATTATACATTTTCCACATTTGCCACATAATCCATCATCTGCTGCATAATCTGCAGATTTGAACAAAAAAACCTTGTCTCTAGCTCAAACGGCTCAAATGTTATAAAAAAATGCAGCAACAAGTGTTACAGCGTGGTGGAAGGACCTTTGCAAACCTAGAACGCTCACCTGTTACTTATTGCTAAATGTGGGTTTTAAATTGGTACTAATGGTGTGCAAACCACTCTTGCTTCTTTCTGTGCCTCTCTTGCCTCTTTCTGTATTTCTGTTGCTTCTTTCTGCACCTTTCTTTCTTTTTCTGCGCTTCTTTTGCCTCTTTCTGCTCATCTCGTCCACTTTCTGCATCTGTCTTGCCTCTTTCTGCACCTCTCTTGCCTCTTTCTGTACCTCACTTGCCTACTTCTGCACCCTTCTTCCCTCTTTCTGCACCTCTTTTGCCTCTTTCTGTACCCCTGTTTCCAATTTCTGCACCTCTCCTGCCTGTTTCTGCACCTCTCCTGTCTCTTTTTGCACTTCTCATAATTCTTTCTGTACCTCTGTTGCTTCTTTCTGCACTTCCATTGTCTCTTTCTGCACCCCTCTTGCCTCTTTCTGCACGTCTCTTGCTTCTTTCTGCACCTCAGTTGCTTCTTTCTGTACCCCTCTTGTCTCATTCTGAACCCTTCTTCCCTCTTTGTGCAATTCTCTTGCCTCTTTCTACACCTCTCTTCTCTCTTTCTGCACTCCTCTTGCCTCTTTGTGCACCCCTGTTCCCTCTTTCTGTACTTCTCTTGCCTCTTTCTGTACCCCTCTTGCCTCTTTCTGCACTTCTGTTGCTTCTTTCTGCACTTCTCTTGCTTCTTTATGCACCTCTCTGGGTTCTTTATGCACCCTTCTTCTCCTTTTTGCATCCCTCTTGCCTCTTTCTGAAGTTCTCTTGCTATTTTCTGCACCTCTCTTGCCTCTTTCTGCACCTCACTTGAATCTTTCTGCACTTCTCTTGCTTCTTTCTACACGTCTGTTGCTTCTTTCAGCTATTCTCTTGACTCTTTCTGCACTTCTCTTGCTTGTTTCTGCACCTCTCTTGCATCTTTCTGCACCTCTGTTGCCCCTCTCTGTACCTCACTTGCTTCTTTCTGCACCCCTCTTCCCTCTTTCTGCACCTCTCTTGCCTCTTTCTGCACCCCTGTTCCATCTTTCTTCACCTTTCCAACCTGTTTCTGCACCTCTCTTGCCTCTTTCTGTTGCTTCTTTATGCACTTCTCTTGCCTCTTTCTGCACCCTTCGTGCCTCTTTCAGCACCTCTGTTGCTTCTTTCTGCACTTTTCTTCCTTATTTTTGCATCCCTCCTGCCTCTTTGTGTACCTTTCTTGCCTCTTTGTGCACCTCTCCTACCTCTTTCTACACCCCTCTTGCCTCTTTTTGCACCTCTGTTGGTTCTTTCTGCACTGCTCTTGCTTCTTTCTGCACCTCTTTTGCACATTTCTGCATCTCTCTTGCCTCTTTCTGTACCCCATCCCTATTTCTCCACCTCTCTTGCTTCTTTCTGCACTTCTCTTGCTTCTTTCTGCACTGCTCTTGCTTCTTTCTGCACCACTCTTGCAAATTTCTGTATCCCTCTTACCTATTTCTGCACCCCTGTTCCCTGTTTCAGCACCTTTCTTGCCTGTTTCTATACCTATCTTGGACCCTTTCGGCACCTCTGTTGCTTCTTTCTGTACTTTTCTTGCCTTTTTCTGCACCCCTCTTGCCTCTTTCAGCACCTCTGTTGCTTCTTTCTGCACTTCTCTTGCTTCTTTCTGTACCCCACGTGCTTCTTTCTGTACCCCTTTTGCCTCTGTGCACATCTCCTGCCTCTTTCTACACCTCTCCTGTCTTTTTCTGCACCTCTCTTGCCTTTTTCTGCAGTTCTCTTGCCTCTCTTTGCACCTCTGTTGGTTCTTTCTGCACCTCTGTTGGTTCTTTGTGCACCTCTATTGCAAATTTCTGCATCTCTCTTGCCTCTTTCTGTACTTCTCTTTCGTCTTTCTGCAGCTGTCTTGCCTCTGTCTGCACCCCTGTTCCCTCTTTCTGCATCCCATTTGCCTTTTTCTACAACTCTCTTGCCTTTTTCTGCAGTTCTTTTGCCTCCTTCCTTACTTCACTTGCCTCTTTCTGCACATCTCTTGCTTCTTTCTGCATCCTTCTTCCCTTTTTCTGCACATCTTTTGCCTTTTTCTGTACCACTCTTGCCTCTTTCTGCACCTCTGTTGGTTCTTTCTACACCTCTATTGCAAATTTCTGCATCCCTCTTGCCTCTTTCTGTACCCCTCTTCCTGCATCTTTTTCTTCTTTCTGCACTTCTCTCTTCTCTTTCTGTACCCCTCTTGCCTCTATCTGCACCTCTGTTGGTTCTTTCTGCACTACACTTGCTTCTTACTGCACCTATTTTGCACATTTCCACACCCCTCTTTCCTCTTTCTGCACTTCTCTTCCATCTGTCTCCACCGCTGTTCCTGCTTTCTACATCTCTTTTGCTTGTTTCTGCAACACTCTTGCCTCTTTCTGCAGTTCTACTGCCTCCTTCAGCTCCTCTGTTGAGTCTTTCTTCACCCCTCTTGCCGTTTTCTTCACCCCTCTTGCCTCTATCTGCACCTCTCTTGCCTTTTTCTGCACCCCTCTTGCCTTTTTCTACAGTTCTCATGCCTCTCTTTGCACCTCTGTTGGTTCTTTCAGCACTGCTCTTGCTTCTTTCTGCACCTCTTTAGCAATTTCTGCATCCCTCTTGCCTCTATATGTACTCCTCTTCCCTCTTTTTGCAGTTGTCTTGCCTCTGTCTGCACTCCTGTTCCCTCTTTCTATACCCCGTTTGCCTGTGTCTGCAACTCTCGTGCCTTTTTGTGCAGTTCTTTTGCCTCCTTCCTTACTTCACTTGCCTCTTTCTGCACATCTCTTGCTTCTTTCTGCACCCTTCTTCCCCTTTTCTGCACATCTCTTGCCTTTTTCTGCACTTCTCTTGCCTCTTTCTGCACATCTATTGGTTCTTTCTGCACTGCTGTTGCCTCTTTCTGTATCCCCCTTCCCTCTTTCTGCACCTCTCTTGCCTCTGTCTGCATACCTGTTCCTTCTTTCTGCATCCTTTTTGCCTGTTTCTGCAACTCTCTTGCCTCTTTTTGCAGCTCTCTTGCTTCCTTCTGCACCTCACGTGCCTCTTTCTGCACTTCTCTTGCTTCTTTCTACACCCTTCTTCCCTTTTTCTGCATGTCTCTTGCCTCTTTCTGCACCTCTCTTGCCTCTTTCTGCAGATCTTTTGGTTCTTCCTGCACTGCTTTTGCCTCTTTCTGCACCCTTCTTGCCTCTTTCTGCACCTCTTTTTCTTCTTTCTGCACTTCTCTCTCTTCTTTCTGCACCCCTCTTGCCTCTTTCTGCACCTCTGTTGGTTCTTTCTGCAGTGCTCTTGCTTCTTTCTGCACCTCTCTTGCACATTTCTGCACCCCTCTTCCCTCTTTCTACACTTCTCTTGCGTCTGTCTCCACCCCTGTTCCCTCTTTCTGCTCCTCTTTTGCCTGTTTCTGCAACACTCTTGCCTTTTTCTGCAGTTCTCCTGCCTCCTTCAGCTCCTCTGTTGCCTCTTCCTGCACCTCTCTTGTCTCTTTATGTACCCCTGTTGCTTCATTCTATACTTTTCTTGCTTCTTTCAGCCCCTCTCTTACTTCATTCTGTACCCTTCGTACCTCTTACTGCACCCTTCTTCCCTCTTTGTGCATCTCTCTTGCCTCTTTCTGCTCCCCTCTTGCCTCTTTCTGCACCCCTCTTGCCTCTTTCTGCAATTCTCTTGCTTCTTTCTGCACACTTCATCCCTTTTCCTGTACTTGTCTTGCCTCTTTCTGCACCTTTGTTGCCTCTTTCTGCAGTACTATTGCCTCTTTCTGCACCATCTTCCCTTTTTGTACCTCTTTTACTTCTTTCTGCACTTCTCTTGCCTCTTATCGCACCCCTCTTGCCTCTTTTTGCACCTCTCTTGGTTCTTTTTGCACTTCTCTTGGTTCTTTCTGCACCTCTCTTACAAAGTTCTACACCCCTCTTGCCTCTTTCTGCATCATTCTTCCCTCTTTCTGCAATTCTCTTGCCTCTGTCTGCACCCCTGTTCCTTCTTTCTGCACCTCTGTTGGTTCTTTCTGCGCTGCTCTTGATTCTTTTTGCACCTCTCTTGCACATTTCTGCACCCCTCTTCCTGCACCTCTTTTGGCTGTTTCTGCAACACTCTTGCCTCTTTCTACAGTACTCTTGCCTCCCTCTGCTCATGTGTTGCCTCTTTTTGCACCCTTCTTCCAACTTTGTGCATCTCTCTTGCATCTTTCTGCACTTCTCTTGCCTCTTTCTGCATCCCTCTTTCCTCTTTCTGTACCTCTCTTGCTTCTTTCTGCACTTCTCTCTCCTCTTTCTGCAACCCTCTTGCCTCTTTCTGCACCTCTATTGGTTCTTTCTGCACAGCTTATGATTCTTTCTGCACCTCTCTTGCACATTCCTGCACCCCTCTTCCCTATTTCTGCATTTCTCTTGCGTCTGTCTCCACCCCTGTTCCCTTTTTCTGCACCTCTTTTGCCTGTTTCTGCAACACCCTTGCCTCCTTCTGCAGTTCTCTTGCCTCCTTCTGCTCATCTGTTGCCTCTTTCTTCACCCCTCTTGCCTCTTTCCGTACCCCTGTTGCTTTATTCTACACTTCTCCTACTTCTTTCTGCACCTCTCTTGCTTCTTTCTGCCCCCCTCTTGCCTCTTTCTGCACCCTTTTTCCAACTTTGTGCATCTCTCTTGCATATTTCTGCACCTCTCTTGCCTCTTTCTGTACCTCTCTTACTTCTTTCTGCATCCTTCTTCCCTTTTCCTCCACCTGTCTTGCCTCATTCTGTACCTTTTTTGCCTCTTTCTGCACTTCTCTTGCCTCTTTCTGCACCCCTCTTGCCTCTTTTAGCACCTCTCTTGGTTCTTTCTGCACTGCTCTTGCTTCTTTCTGCATCTCTCTTGCAAATTTCTGCATCCCTCATGCCTCTTTCTTTACCCCTCTTTCTGCAATTCTCATGCCTCTGTCTGCACCCCTGTTACCTCTTTCTGTACCTCTTTTGTCTGTTTCTGCAAATCTCTTGTCTCTTTGTGCAGTTCTCTTGCCTCCTTCTACACCTCTGTTGCCTCTTTCTGCACTCCTCCTTCCTCTTTCTGCACCCCTTTTGCCCCTTTCTGCACCTTTGTTGCTTCATTCTGCACTGCTCTTGCTTCTTTCTGTGCCCCTCTTGCCTCTTTGCAGCACCCTTCTTCCCTCTTTTTCCATCTCTCTTGCCTTTTTCTGCACTTCTCTTTCCTTTTTCTGTACCCGTTTTGCCTCTTTTTGCACCTCCATTGGTTCTTTGTGCACTTCTCTTGCTTTTTTCTGCATCTCGCTTGCTTTTTTCTGCACCCCTCTTGCTTCTTTCTGTACATCTGTTGCTTCTTGCTGTACTTTTCTTGCTTCTACCTTTTTCTACACAAATTTACAGAGTATGATGTTTGGAACACAGGTATTCAAGTATTTGTATGTTTATTTTTATGTAACGTGTCACTAGGTAAAAGCAGAGACACACGCATGCATTCCTTCACAAACTTGGTCAGACTTACAACAGTGATATGCTTAGGATTGCTGTTTTATATATTTGGTAGGCCTAACATTCTGAGCAGTCGATGAATATTGAATCTTCAAGAGAAAAGTGAGGTTTAAGACATCTTGGGAGACGGATTAGTGATTAGGCTACTTTGTATGAGTCAGTTGTAAGGTACAGTCAAAGTAGGCCTCTTTCTCCACTTCTGTTGGTTCTTTCTGCACCTTTCTTCCTCTTTCTGCACCTCTCTTGCCTCTTTCTGTACTTCTCTTGCTTCTTTCTGCACCTTTCTTCCTCTTTCTGCACTTCTCTTGCTTCTTTCTGCACCTTTCTTCCTCTTTCTGCACATGTCCTACCTATGTAGATATAGTTAGAAATTGGCATTTAAAAAACCTTTGAGGGAGGAGCCTAGCGCGCAACCAAGATGGCCGCGTAGGTGCGAGGCTCCCGAGGACCTCCGTGACCTCCTACATAAATCCTGAAAATATCCTGTCCTAGATGAGGGGACTGTGTTGGTGAGCCCGAGCTGAGGTGTCACCCGTTTTCCGTTTCCAAATTGGACCTCGGACACCGGCGGGAGCACCGATTGAGGTTTGCGGCCTTCTCCACGCCGGCCCCCCGGATTGGAGTTGCGGGGCGATCCGGAGACAAAGTGATCAACAGCGGCGGGCAGGGCTGGGCGACTCGCGTACCCCGCACTTTCACTTTCGCTTTTGCACCCTCCTTGCTGCGTAGGCGAGGTTGGGTTGCGGGGCGGTGTGCGGTGGTGTGGCCTCGTTGGGGTGCCCTGCTGGCCCGCTGGCTGTGATCCGTCCTGCGGACCTGTGGTGGCCCCCCCCCGGAGCCCGTGAACTGGTTTGTCGGCCTTTTCCGAGGTGATTGGCACGATTTGGGGACTGAAACCATGTCCACAAAGCAAGATGGCGACCGGGCAAAGGTGAAATCGACCCGCCGTTGCGCAGCCCATCAGTCCAACAGCATGGACCGCTACACCCTCCAGAAGGGATCTCCCGAGGTGCCGCATAGGTCCCCTGAGGGCCCGACTGATGCTCCTGCGCTGCCCGCGGATCTGACCCTGCGAGATGTCATGGGCGCTATCGCCGAGATGAAGGCCTCGGTGGACCAGCGCTTTGACACACTGGCGCAAAAGATTGACTCGGTCCACGTGGATGTTGGCCTGGTGAGGGCCGATTTATCCAAGACCAATGACCGGGTCGATTCTTTGGCCCACACCACCTCGGGCCTTACAGCGGACGTGGCGGCCCTCCAAAAGGAGGTGCGCCGGCTTGGCCAGGCGAGCGCCCTGATGGATCGTCGACTGGAGGATTCCGAGGGTCGGGCCCGGAGGAACAATGTCCGCATTGTCGGGGTGCCGGAGGGACGTGAGGAGGCGGCGGCGGACCTGTTTGTGGAGGACCTGATTCTCACCCATCTCCAGCCCCGGGGGCTGAGTAAATTCTTTGCGGTGGAACGTGCCCACAGGGTTCCCGGAGGAAGACCTAAGGCCGGAGCCCCTCCGAGGCCTCTCATTGCCCGGATTTTCAACTTTCGGGACAGAGACGCTATCCTTCAGACTTCTAGGCAACAAGGACCGGTCAGACTTGACAATATGGATGTAAACTTCTATCCTGATTTCACCCCAGCGGTCCAGAAGCAGAGACTGAGCTTTCTCGGAGTCAAACGTCGTCTACGGGACCTGAACCTCAAGTATGCGATGCTTTTTCCAGCTAAGTTGCGGGTGGAGGTGGATGGCCGCACGCACTTTTTTGATCGTCCCGAGGCAGCCGGGGACTGGTTGGACTCCTTGCCCGGGGATCGGGGCCGGGGGGGTGGGGGGGCGCGGTTGGAGGGGAGGGCTCGCCGGATCAGGACTGAGGGACTAATAGTAGGCCTCGCTCTGGACAACATTGTCGTCATTTTTGACTGTTCGTTAAGTCTCCCTCCTGTGGAGGTGGTACGGGGTCTCTTGGGGGCTCTCCCTCCTCCTCTGGGGGACTAGTTAGTTTAATCATTCATGGGGCGACAGGCACACTGCACTTTGGGGGGGCTGTTTGGGCTCATGCAGGGGTGCAGGGAGGGGGGAGTTCTGTTGGGATGGGTGGGTTGGGGTGGGGTGTTGTTTGTTTTTACCGCAAGGCAAACCCTTTATTGTATTGGTGTTTTTAAGGTGCTCTCGGGGGGACGAATGATGGCTTCTGTATGTGATGGGGGGTAGGGACCTGACTTTATTGTCCTGGAACGTTAACGGACTGGGGGATAGGATTAAGCGAGGTGTGGTCCTGCAGTATTTGAAACGACTTTCGCCAGATGTGGTCTTTCTGCAGGAGACACACCTTATTGGTAATTCCTTTTGTGCCATGAATCGGCGTGGCTATCGCTTGGTGGCCCACTCGGGCTTCACGTCGGGCTCACGGGGGGTGGGCATCATGGTGAAGAACTCGCTCCCGTTGGAAATAGACGAGGTGCGCCATGATGAGAGGGGACGCTACACTGTCTTAGTGGGGAGAATGGAGGGTAAAGTAGTTGTCTTTGTCTCAGTGTACGTCCCACCGGGGTTACAGTCTACGACTTTTGCAGACCTAGGGCGCCTCCTCCTTGACCTTCCGGGGGGGCTTCTGGTGGTTGGGGGGGACTTCAATGCGGTGGTTTCTGGGACCGTGGATCGTCACCCCCCTAGGGACCTCCCCCGGGCGCAGGCGTGGCTGTCCGGCTTCTTAGATACACTGGGATTGGTGGACTGCTGGCGCTTAAAACATCCCACGCAGCTGCAGTACACTTTCCACTCGGGTGCCCATGGTAGCCTCTCACGGCTTGATTATGTCCTTGTCCCTGCGGCCTATGTTGGGAGGGTAGGAGAGGTGCGCCATTTGGCGCGGGGTATTTCAGATCACTCCCCGCTCCTGTTGAAAGTTGATGTCTTCCCGAGGGGGGAGGGCAGAGTAGCTCCAATCAATGCCTGGTACCTGCGCGACCCCACCATTCGCGCTGATTTGATTAAATCCTTGCAGCGGTATTTCGATGAGAATGTGGGGTCCGTCCCTTCGGCTATCTCCCTGTGGGAAGCCTTCAAAACAGTTCTTAGAGGGGAGGCCCTCTCCTTTATTTCTAATGCCCGGAGGCGCGAGCAGGAGGAGGTGACCCGGGTGGAGGCCGAAATCGCTGAATTGGAGGGTGATCTAGAGGGTGGGGTGACGGATGCTGCACTACATGTCCTACAACTTAAGCAGGCGGCCTACAGGGCCCTCGTCACGGAGGCGGCCAGGGGCCTCTATAGAGAGCAACAGGGGCGACTGTATGATGTGGGTGATAAGGCTGGTAAATTGCTTGCATGGTTGGATAAAAAGGAGAGAGCGAGTCGTGTGGTCCCGCTGATTGAGAGGATGGATGGTGTGCGTGTCACCGAGCCAGAAGACATTGTCTCTTGTTTCGCGGATTATTTCCGCGAGGTGTATTCCCCGGTTTCTCCCTGCTCGGAGGAGGATTCCCATGCCCTGCTTAGGGATATCGCGCTGCCTTCCCTTTCGGTGGAGGACAGGGTGTCGTTAGATGCCGCTCCTACCTCCGACGAAATTGCCCTCGCCATACGCTCAGTCGCATCCGGCAAGGCCATGGGCCCGAACGGCATCCCTATCGAGTTGTATAAGCTGCGACCGGATGTACTGGCACCCCACCTCCGTGCGATGTTCCTGGCGGCCCACTCGCTGGGCTCCCTCCCGCCGGACCAACGTCTGGCTACAATCGTGGTGATCCACAAGGAAGGGAGACCTCGAGACCGGGTTACATCCTACCGGCCTATCTCGCTCTTGAATGCGGAGCCCAAAATCCTCGCCAAGGTGCTAGCCAACCGGCTGGTCGGCGTGGTGGGCGATCTGGTCCACCAAGACCAGTCCGGCTTTATTCCCCATCGCAACACGGCCCTTAATCTGCGGTGCTTGCACGGGGTGCTCGCGCGTGTCCCGTTTGTGCGGGAGCCGGCCATATTGGCGTCCTTAGACGCCACCATGGCGTTTGACACGCTCGAGTGGCCATACATCTGGGCTATGCTGGCGAAGTTTGGATTTGGCCCGGGGTTCATCAGCTGGGTCAAATTGTTGTATTCGGGCCCATTGGCGCAGGTGGTGGTGAATGGAAGAGTATCGGTCCCATTCGAGCTGGGACGGGGCACGCGACAGGGCTGTCCCTTGTCGCCGCTCCTGTTCGCGCTGGCCTTGGAACCCCTGGCGGAGTGGCTGCGGTGGCACCCTTCCATCCGTGGCCTCCGTTGGACCCCCGAGTATGAGGACCGCGTGTCCCTATACGCTGACGATATCCTTTTGTACCTAGCCTCCCCGCGTAAATCACTGATTGTCCTGGTTGATGTTTTGCGCTCATTCGGCCGCAACTCAGGCCTTGTCATCAACTGGGCTAAATCATGTGTGTATGTGCTTTCCGGGGAGGCTCCCGTCCTCCCGCGGGGCTGTCCGATCCAGATTGCCTCACAGGGGTTTCGGTACCTGGGGGTTTACATTACTCTGGACCCGGAGGCCCGCTACGAGCGGAATGTGCTTCCCCCCCTCCAGCGCTTGAAGGAGGACGTCGCGCGCTGGCGGCGCCTGCCGCTTTCGCCGCTCGGCCGGGCGGCATTGTTTAAGATGATGTCGTTGCCACGCTTCCTGTACGCTCTCCAGAATACTATGGATTTAGTCCCGGCGCGCTACTTCCGTGAGGTGGAGAGTCTACAGCGCCGCCTGTTCTGGGACGGGAGGCCGCGTATTGCCCTGGCGAAGTTGACGCTCCCATGGTACGACGGGGGGATTGCCCTCCCGGATATTAAACGGTATTACTGGGCCTCCCAGCTAGCTGCAATTAATCATGGCCTTTACGGGCCCGCCTTAAACCCGGCATTTGAAATGGACAAGATGCTCCTGCCTGGTGGCGACTATATTCGAGCGCTCTACTCTGGCGCGCCCGGCCCCCGCCTGACGGGACCTACGCGTGTCATGGTACGAGTATGGCACGCGGCTAACGCAGCTATGGGGTGGAAGGACCGTTTGACCCGGGCATCACCGTTGTACGCGTCTGAGAGATTGGGCTCCCTGTGGACCTCAAAGGGCTTCGAGAAGTGGGACACGATCGGCATCAGTAAAGTGGGGGACCTCTGGACGAGAGGGGGATTTAAAACATTCGAGACGCTGCAGACGGAGTTTCAGCTGCAGGGCAGTGAATACTTTCGGTACTTGCAGGTCCGTCACGCGCTGGGCTCAGTCTTCCCAGACGTTGCCTCCATCCCGGAGTCTTCCCCCCTGGAGGATAGAGTGCTGGATGGCCACGTTCCGGACAGTACGATCTCCCTTATTTACAAAAAATTGATTAATGACCGCTCGGGCCTGCTGACTGGCCTCCGCGAGGCTTGGGTTGCCGACGGGCTGGAGTTGGACGACGAAGACTGGATTTCCGCGGTGGCCTCTCCGAAGGAGGTGGCCATACCGGCTCGCCTTCGCTTCGTCCAGCTTAAGATACTCCATCGGGTTTACATGACGGGGCCAAGGCTTCTGCGTATGGGCTATGCTGAGGATGGGTTGTGTAAGCGTGGGTGTGGTGCTTTGGCGACTTTTTTGCATATTTTGTGGGAATGCCCGAAGGTGGAGCGATTCTGGCGTGGTGTGCATGAGGTCCTGCGAGTGGTTACGCATGTCGCGCTGCTGCCTGAAGCGAGGAGATGCCTGCTGAATGTGTGGGAACCAACTGACTACTCGGTTCCGCAGACGCGATGGGTGACTCTGGGATATATGATAGCTAAGCGTGACATTGCTCAACTGTGGGGATCCCAGAGGCCCCCGGCGGTGTCGGCCTGGAAAGAACACATGGATTGGTGCATGTTCCGAGAAAAGGTGGTGTATTTGGTGAGGGGTAAGCCTGGGGCATGGGTGAAAGTATGGGGACCCTGGAACGCCTACCGCGGGGGTATCTGCGCGCCACCACTGCTGCCTGCGGCCTCACCAGCCCCGTCCCCTTAGTTGACTCCTTTCCCTAGCCCCGAGCACGGAATTCCCCCAGTCCTCGATCTGTTCCCCTTCCCCTCTTTAGACTCCTGTGGATGGCTGGGGTCCCCCATTCGGGGAGCACGTGCTGTTACTTTCGATTGCAGGTTGCCTTGCGGGTGTGGTTTTTGTGTTGTTTGTATAAAATGAAACCGTATTGTGGGGTCAGAGTGATGTGGCCCACGACGCTGATACCTCCTATTTTGCTCCTTTGCAACGCCAAGTGTTTTTGTACGTATGTCATATGCTCCTGTAATTCTAGCGGCCGGCCGGAAGGTTGTAGGCCCATACTTGTATATTCTTGAGATTGCAATAAACGGTCTCAAAAAAAAAAAAAAAAAAAAAAAAACCTTTGAAATTCACTGAAAAAAGCATAGGTTTCAGGGACGTTATAGTTAGAAATTTTCATTTAAAAAACACCTTTGAAATTCACTGAAAAAAGCATAGGTTTCAGGGACGTTATAGTTAGAAATTTTCATTAAAAAAACCAGTGATGTCATCATTGATGTCACTGACCATGTCATGAGTGATGTAATATGTGATGCCATCACCAGTGCATTGCGGGGATACGAGTTATAGTTATCTGAACTAACTATAGCGGCCAAATTTCTCTGGTTTTGTATGAGTGAAAATGCCCAAATAACTATAACATCCCTGAAACCTGCGGTTTTGTCAGTGAATTTCTATGGTTTTTTAAATGCTAATTTCTAACTATAATGTCCCTGGAACCTATGTTTTTTTCAGTGAAACATATGTACATGTTGTGGTGTGTTCCATATGGGGGTTTCACATGTATATATTTTTATATATATATATATATATATATATATATATATATATATATATATATATATATATATATATATATATATATATATAAAATTCAAACCTTATTTCGCGATAACCTCTGCCTCGAAATGGTGGCGGGCTGCCGGCAAGGACGCAATCCTTCGTATTCAATCAATCAATCCGTTTCTCATAAAGATTGCGCCGTTAATTTACAGCGTTTTGCTTAAATTACAGCATATTGAATTGAACTTCCAATGAATTGTGTAATGAAAATTTAAATAATAAATACAAGTGTAATATTTCAAATTGTCAATTAATTGCTTGGCATATATTGTTTCCGATTACTCCATCATAATTCAAACCATATAAATTTAACCCAAGTGGGTGTACATGCAACGCAGTTTCTAATTTATCTGTCAGCCCCAGTGGGCAAATCATAATCAATTGTAATCATATATTCAGTTCATTTTTTACAATACTTCAACAAATGGCTAAAGCTGTGTCTTTCTCAACCCCTGGCAAAAGTTCCGTCTCCTATAGAAAAAATAAATCATATATGTACATCAATAAAATGGTCTTTACCAAAATTTAAAAGACATCATAAACATCATATCACAGGAGGCAACGTGACATCATCATAATTCTATTTACATAGCAGTCTAATATGTTCAGACCAAGGTGGACTGACAGTTCCTCATCTTTATTGATGCCCACTGGATGCACAGTTTCATATTTTATAATCAATCTTGATTCTAATCTGCGCAAATCTTGAATTCTATTCCCTCTCCGTTCGGAGATGGGAATTCTATCGAGGGCACAATATCTTAATAGGCTAGTGTCTTTGTTATGGCATTCCTTAAAATGCCTCACAATTGGATACTGTTTGTCTTCAAGCGTTATTACTCGCATATGTTCTAAAATGCGTAGCTTAACCTGGTTAATGGTGCTGCCAATATACACCCGTTCACAAGGGCATATCAAGGCATACATACAGAAGTCAGATTTGCAGCTTAAATGTTTGGTAATGACAAATGGTTTTAGAGATTTAGACAGTACTATCTGTTTGCAGTTAGAGCTATTCCTACAAGCTTTGCAGGAAGCACATATATAGAACCCCTGGATTTTAAGATGGGGATCCTTCTCGGGTGTTAGCGTACTTTTACATAAAAGAACTTTCAGTGCTGGACATTGTCGGAATGTAATGCTGGGATAACTCTCAATACATTTCTCAAAAGTGCTATAAACACTCAGTACATTCCAAAATTTGTTTAGACATTTTCTAACGTCATTTGCTTGGTTGCTGAAGGTTGTGATAAATCTTATTGGTTCCGTGTCAATATCTGTTATACTGAGGGGAGGAGCCAAGATGGCCGACGGGTCGGACGCCTGAGCTCCCGGCTCCGTGGACCGTCCGGCTTCTTTTGTTAATCCTGATTAATTCTCCTGACCTGCGCCGCCCAGCCGCCGCGGATTACCGGCATTGAAGTGACTGGCGTTCTCCTGACACCTTTGTCGGCGGGTTTGGTGGCTGACTCGGTGTCTACTACGACCTCCGGCGCTCCCACGGGTCCCTGCGTAGATGGCCGCCGCTGGACGCCGAGGGATGTGGACGGGGTGCTGAGCTGGAATACTGCGGGTGATCGCGGGGGAGGAAATGCTGGCCGGGCGACTGGAGTCAGACCCTTACGTCCGGGTCGGACTCCCCCGAGCGCCGGCAGTGGTGTGGACGACGTCGGAGCCCCCTAATGCTAGCTCTCCTCCGCCACCCTGAAGACAAGCGAGCGGACTCCATTTTGTAGCGTCTTCCTGCGGCGAACGGCCGGTTCTCGCGGTGGCCGTGGGGCGCTCTCGCCCGGTGCAGCTCCCGAGTGGAACACGACGCTTTTCCGGTGTCTACATCCTCGGATCATAGTCATTTTTGTCCCGTCACTAATTGCCCGCAGTGGAGATGACAATGGCGTCTGCTCTTCTTGCTGAGACGCTGGCTGACCCGGGACTCGCAGTGTCTGCGCGCCCATGTGCCGCATCGGAGGAACAGCGGGATAGTGCGGACCGATGCTTGGTACAGAGGGACCCGACCTGTGGGGATGTATTGGCCGCCCTTGTGGCGTTAAAAGTGGCAATGCACAGTACTTGCCAGGCGCTGACCCGGAGAATCGATGAGGCACTGGTTGCAATGGGACGTTCCCGGCTGGAGGATCCCCCGCCGCCCCTGTTTTCTCCTGGAGGTGAAACGATGTCGCAGAGTGGGGGGCCGGTGGTGCGGAGTCCTCCTGGCTACAATGTAACGCGTCAACCCATCGACACGGATACAGTTGCAGGGACACCCTTCACTTTGAACGTTGTGACTCTGCCTACGAACTACCTGCTGAGACCTAGCCTTTCGCTTCCCTTGCCAGATGTTACCCTGAAAGCACCTATCGCTCGAGCCTCTGTGGCATGTTACTGCTGCGTTTGGGACCCTGTGGTACGATACGTCTTCATTGTCCCCTTTCCTCGAGAGCGGCCATCTTGTCTCTTTGTCCTGGCTGAAGGTGACTCGCAGCAATGGACGGGCCTGAATCATATCTGCCGGTCCGGACAGGGGTGATGGCATGCCGGTTGTCGCTTTGGTTGGATCGGCATACGGGGCCCTGGACTGATACACGTTTTGTAATTTTGGATGAGTAGCCTTTAATGACCAGTTTTTGTTACATGTCGCTGTGATTTCGCCTCCTGTTTCCTTCTTCTGCCGGGGGGAGGACTTGTGAAGTGCTGAAGTGCTGGGTGTTATTGAATCGGGACCACCGGGTTTACGTGGGTCTTTTGATACTGTACTGTACATGGCGCAGGATGTATGAGCGGCGCGGGAGTCCGGGAGTTCGGCAGTGTGGTGGGCTCCTCCCCGCTTTATGGTCTTTTTTCCTTTCTTCTTTCCTTAATTCTATATTTCGGGTTCCTATGGGGCGACAGACACGTAGCTAGGGGGGGGGTAGGCCATAGCCTCGGCATGCGTGTAGGGTGGGGGGTCTTCTTCGATACGTTTTTTGTTACTATGGGCCTTCTTTTTCTTTCTTCTGTCCTTTTCCTACTTCTTTTTCTAGGGTCAGTGGGGGGGAATGGTGTTAGGAGGGTAGCGGCTGGGAGGCACATCTCGCTGCGTATCTATATCCTGGTATTATAGTTTTGTGCCGCCATTTTAGATATGTTCACTGTTAGTTGACTCTCCTGTTGGATGTTACCCATTTATCGTATGTTCGTCTGTTCTGTGCACTGATCCGTTCTAGCTCTGTATCTCCTTAACTTTAAAACTTTTTAAAATTAACCTTACTGTCTCCTGCCACTCAGTGCACGTGGATTTTGCAACATAGGTCGTATGCTTTTAGGTGCTGCCGTGCCACCGAGTGGACGTATACTTTGCTATCAAGCATCAGAAGTGTCGAGGCCGGCCGGACGGTTGTAGGCCCGTATTTGTCTTGTACACAGTGCTAAATAAAGGTTTAAAAAAAAAAAAAAAAAAAAAATATCTGTTATACTTTTTCTAACTAACAGATCTTCTCTTTTTATTTTTTTGACTTTTTCACATGCTTTTCTAATGACCTTTTGTGAGTAGCCCCTCTCTTCAAATCTACTCTTCATGATGTTCATTTCTTCTGCAAAGGCCATTTCTGAACTGCAATTACGTCTGGCCCGTAATAGTTCCCCATAGGGGATACTATTAATCAAATTTGAGGGATGACAACTTGAGGCATGTATAATGCTATTCCCAGCCGTGTTTTTACGGAATAGTTTACTCTCTAAGTGGTTCCCATTCACTTCAACTAACACATCTAAAAACTCTATAGATTTTTTGTCTATTGTATGGGTAAATTTCAAATTCAGACTGTTTTCATTGAGGGAATCCACAAACTTCATTGCCTCTGTTTGATCTCCTTTCCAAATGCAGAAGATGTCAGCAATGTATCGGGCCCAGAGGACGACCTGGTGATTAAAGGCATTGATGTTTTTCGCCACCTGCTCCTCCCACCAGCCAAGGTACAAGCCCGCATAGCTGGGGGCGAAGCAGGTCCCCATTGCCGTTCCCTGGGCCTGACAATATATCACATGATCAAATATGAAAAAGTTATTCTTAAGACATGCTGACATCATATTCAACAACATTTCAGTATGCATCAAAAAGTATACAGATCTATCTTTCAGGTAATACATGCAGGCCTCAAGGCCTAACTCATGTGGTATACAGGTATATAAGCTGTTAACATCCAGTATGAGTAACATCATATCTTGTTCCCAACAAACACCTTCAATTAATTTCAAAAAGTGTCCCCTGTCTTTTACATAAGATGGTAATGCTTGTACATACGGTCTCAGAAAATGATCAATGTACTTTGAAGTACTTTCAAACATGCTACACATTGAAGAAACAATAGGGCGACCAGGTGGGACCTCCTTATTTTTATGTATCTTAGGTAATAAATACATGGCTGCCAATTTTGGAAATTTACAGTACAGATACTTGTATTCATCTTCTGTGATTAAATTTTCATTTCTCCACCCATCCAATTTTTCTTTGTACACATCGTTGCTTTTCTCATAGAGTTGTCTATTACTCTTAGTATAACTTTCAATATCATTTAGTTGTCTTCTGCCTTCTTCTATGTACATATTCCGTGGCCATACCACCACATTACCCCCTTTATCTGACTTTTTAATCACAATGGATTTATTTTCCTGTAATTCTTTTAGTGCGCTTTCTTGTTTTTTTGTAAGATTACTGATAAACTGTGGTTTATGTTTTGCCAATTTTTTAAACTCCTTCAATACTCCTTTCTCAAAAACTTCTATAGATTCATTGTACAATTGGGGCAGAAAAACAGATTTGGGTTTAAACCCACTATTGCATGAGTTTATAATCCTTATTTCCTCTTGTACTAGAGTAATTAATGGATCATCTACCCAGTAATCAGCTCCCAATTCTCTTAGTGTATGTAATGTCTCTATGTCCCCAATAGATAATGTGGGTTCTTTGAATACAGGAGTATGTATCATCTGTTTTACTTTATTGGCACACCATTTTTTTAATTTCAATTTGCACGTAAAAAAGAATAAATCAATTCTACTTTCAGTGTAATTGAAACTTCTAGTAGGACAAAAGGTCAATCCTAAAGACAGTACATCAATTTGTTCATTGGTCAAAGACAAATCAGAAAGGTTCAATACCGTATGTGTGTCTTTCATTTTGGTGCCATTTTGCCCCTTGTGGTCATTCCCATGAAGCTTTGAATATTTCCTTGCTGCTTTGCGCCCTGCTTGGCGCCTCTGCCTCCTCGACCTCTTGCTCCTTGGGGACTCGCAGATTCTTGCCTTCCCTTTGCAATGATGTTGTACTCTTTTAAAATGCTGGATTTTACTCCTTCAGGGGTTTTATTCTGTTCTTTTCCCCTGGGTTCTCTATCACATGCTTGCGAGGTTGTTGCGGTCTCATTTGCAATTTCTTTCGTGGTCTCACATTCAACAGCATTATCTTGTATTATTTCTACACCCATACTAGGTTTTTCTCTTAAATGATCAAATTTCTTCCCAAAGGTGAGAATCTGTCCTTGCTTATAATCTAGCTCATCACGATGAAATTTGCGTTGTTTTTTTAGCTTGATTTCTTCTTCTGCTTTTTCAAGTTTTGTTTTTAGTTTGGCCATTTCCATATCAAATTCTTCAGTTGTACTTTTGCTTTTTAACAATTCCGATAATTTGTCAATTTCTGCCACAAGTCGTTCTGTATCCTTCAATGCATACTTAACAAGGAGTTTTAGCATGACCGTGGAACATTCATGATTATTGTCCATCCATTCTTCTATTAAATTGGGATCTGGATCTTGAAACGTGGGGGTTATACAAATACGTAAACCTCTAGGCACCCTTCTACAATCTATATATTTCTGCAGGGCTGTCGCCTCCCACCATTTGGATTGTTCCATCTTGGCCACTCTTCACAATTTGTCCCATAATTGGCGTTTACTCTGTGTTCCTTCCATAGAAGTGCCAATAGTGGAAACACCATTCGCCTGGCCATCTGAAATTGGTATAAAAAGCAGCTCCGCTGCCTCTCGTCGCGTTGCCTCCCGATTCGCCAACATTTTAATACAAATAAAAGGAACCCAATTGAAAGAGTTCCTATTACTGAATGATTTCAGTTACACGCTTGCAGTATATGACGCGCCCGTCATACTGCTTCCACCAGCTTCAAAAGAGATATATCGCAGTAATCCGCTGAGGAAAACGGGCTCTTATTTCCGGATTCGGTAACCGGCAAGCAGACGAAACCGTGTAGTCAACCAACCACACGGAACACAACGCTGCACTCGTTGCCTCTCTGGAAATCCTCCCACCTCCGATAGAGTTGCGAAAAAGTTTGAAGCGGGCAGAGGAAAATACTTGACAAATTCAAACCTTATTTCGCGATAACCTCTGCCTCGAAATGGTGGCGGGCTGCCGGCAAGGACGCGACCCTTCGTATTCAATCAATCAATCCTTTTCTCATAAAGATTGCGCCGAGCCCCAATTTGCTTGTAACAGCGTGCTTTATTCCATCAAGTTTGTGGCAAACAACTCCCGACGCGTTTCGAAACCCACCGGTTTCTTGGTCACGGGTCGATACGATGTTGACACTTGTCACATGATATAGTACACAGTGTATAAACGATATAAACTAAGGACTACATTGCTGCCTGGTTCACATAGCTAGCATAAGCGCCATCTTTAAATGATATAATGACACTGAATTTAGCAGTTAATTTACGGCGTCTTGCTTAAATTACAGCATATTGAATTGAACTTCCAATGAATATATATATATATATATATATATATATATATATATATATATATATATATATATATATATATATATATATATATATATATATATATATATATATATATATATATATTATCTACTGGCGGTCGCCAGTAGATAGTTATAGTTAGGACCCTGTTTCCATAGGAAATCCGCAACATTCTATTTGGAATAACTTTGGCGCCGGTCGACGAATCCTCGCGAAATTTTCAAAATAGGTGGGGCGCTCCGCTCCTACCCTGAAAGTCTCGGGGGGATTCGTCAAGCGGGGGCTGAGAAAAAAGGGGGGTCCCAAAACGCGTTTTTCCCATGCATTTTTCCATAGGACCTTTAGACACAGCTACAGCCCGAACGGCCGAACAGAGTTACTTGAAATTTGGCAGAGAGGTAGTCTACAGGTCAAGGAAGTGCCTTTTGTAGGTCTGGTGTAAATCTGTTTAGTAGATCCTGAGAAAATAGCATTTAAATCAATATATATATCTGAGCCAGCTTACGGTGCGCTTACCGTGCGCTTACGGTAACCTTACCGTACGCGTACGGTGCCGAGCGCGAGCGCGATTCTGATTGGCTGTTAGATCTTAGTAAACATTCGAATCGGTCGAAACCAGGCAGCGGCAGCCGCCATTTTCTCTCTCGCACTCTGAGGGGGGGAGGAAAAACAAAGGCAAAAAACATGTAAAGGGGCTGTTTATACAGCTCCTAACCACCTAGCCTTGATTAAGGAGTCCCAAAAGAACCCCCAATGCAAAAAATTCAATTTAATTTTTTTTCGAAAAAACGCCGATTACGCTTAGCGTACACGTACGGTAAAATTTTTTTTTTTTTAAAAAAACACTATCCACACTTTCCACACCCCGTGTGCAAACGTTGCCCGAAGCGCACCTTTAGTGCATGGCATATTTAATACATAGGAACATTTAAAATATTACCTTTCACAACGAAGCGCATAATATGTCCTCCATGTGCGGACGGTGCGCGAAGCGCATTGTGCGTACATGGCCCATCAAGCGTAACGTGGGCACGCGATGCACGTAGCGCACCGCGTGCCCACCGTGCGTGCACGGCACTAACTGCGTAAAGTGGGCGCGTGGTGCGCGAAGCGCACCGCGTGCTCACTGAGCGCGCACGGTGCGCGAAGCGCACCGTGCGCGCACGGAACGAACTGCGTTAAGTGGGCGCGCACGCCACGAACGGCGTAAAGTAACTTAGCATTTAAAAAAACGTACAAATTCACTGAAAAATCTATAGGTTTCACACACGTTATAGTTAGGAATTAGCATTTAAAAAACCTTGCAAATTCAGTGAAAAAACCATAGGTTTCACACATGCTATAGTTAGCTGGAGATTTTACTCATAAAAAACCAATGAAATTCCCCCGTTATAGTTAGTGCAGGCAACTATAACTCACACGACCGCAATCCTCTGCTGATGACATATGTGTCTTTATGAAAAAAAAATATATGTAATATATGTATAGCTAAAATTTAATGGAAGAAGATATGGGCAAATAAGTGTCTAAATACAGTATTAGCATCAGCAGAGGATTGCGGTCGCGTGAGTTATAGTTGCCTGCACTAACTATAATGGGGGAATTTCATTGGTTTTTTATGAGTAAAATCTCCAGCTAACTATAGCATGTGTGAAACCTATGGTTTTTTCACTGAATATATATATATATATAGATATAGATATATATATATCTTTATGCAACGGTTCAGTAAACTGTAAACTGTAAACATTTCCAATTCTTTTTTAGAATGTCTTTGATTTGCTTGGCTTCTTGAGACTGTGTAATAATCAAGCAGATTTTAGTTTCTTCCTTTCTGGGTACTTTTACTTGAATTATTTAATCTCTTGTTTTCAATTCAGCTCTTCTCCGGCATCTTGTTATTGTTTCTTCTTTATATCCCCTGCATCTGAATGTTTGTGCTGTTTGATCTCTTTGTTTTTGCCATTCTTCATTTTCTGAGCAAATTCTTCTTATGCATAAAAATTCCCCATTTGGAATATTCTGAATCAATGAGTTTTGGTGGAAGCTTTGGGCATGCAAAATAGCATTGGTCACTGTCTTTTTTCTGTGTAAAGTTGTATGCATCCTTCCATTTTTAACATAGACTTCAGTGTCTAGAAACGTTACTCTTTCCGGATTGATTTCATAAGTAAAATGTAGATTCGCTTCTGTATTGTTCAGTACTTCAAAATACAGTTTGAATTCTAACTCAGTACCGTCCCAGATTATAAAAAGATCGTCTATGAATCTCAGCCAACTTATGGTCTTGTTGACGTATTCATCGTGATTTGAATGCCAAGCAAGGTGCTGCTCCCACCAGCCCATTGCTAGGCAGGCATAACTGAGACTAAAAGAAAATCCCATTGCTGTCCCTTTTGATTGCATATATAGTTCATCACTAAATAGGAAGACATTTTTAGTCAAGCAAATTTCAATCATTTGTAATAACATTTTGTTATGCTTTTGATATTAGATGCTTCGTTTGCTTAAAAAGTATTTACAAGCTGTCAATCCTATGTGATTTTCAATATTTGAGTACAGTGAGACTACATCCATAGTAATTAGTTTGTAAGAACTTTGCCATGGGATATCCTGTATGTGCCTCAAAAAATCACTTATATATATCACATATATATATATTATCTACTGGCGGTCGCAAGTAGATTGTTATAGTTAGGACCTATTTTCCATAGGAAATCTGCAACATTCTATTCCCAATAAGTCTGGCGCCGGTTGATGAATCCTCACGAAATTTTCCAAACTTTTGGCCAGCTCTGCTCCGCTCCTACCCTGAAAGTTTCGCGGTGATCCATCAAGCGGGGGCCGAGTAAGAAGGGGGTCCCAAAACGCATTGTCCCCATGCAATTTCCCATAGGATCTGTTGTCGCAGCTACAGCCCGAACCGCTGAACGGAATGACACCAAATTTGGCAAAGAGGTAGTCCTCAGTTCAGACTCGTGCCTTTTGCATAAATGGTGTGAATCTGTTCAGTAGTTCCTGAGAAAATTAGGGTAAAAAAGTTAGCGATATCTATGGGCGGGGAGGATCCGCGGACCCTACCCGCACCATAAGCGCACCCTCCCCGAACCAAGCGCGCACCCTCCCAATCGCGCACTGAATGCTAATTGGCTGTCGAGTGTCTGTCTACATACAAAACCAGGAACTGTTGGCGGCCATTTTCTGCCTCAGTAGAAGCGAGGCTGAAGAAGCAAGGGGAATAAGTGTGTAAAACATATAAAGGAGGCAGAGTGGAAATACTCTGACCCTCTAGAGGTGCACCCCCTGGGGTCCCCCTTTTTTTTTTGTTTTAAACGATGAAATGTGCGCAGGGTGTGCGCAGCCTACCGCGTTGGGTGCACGGATTCTCATGCGTTGGGTGAGCGGTTCCTAACGCGTTGGGTGCGCGGATCCAAGGAAAAAAAACTGAAATTTTTGGGAGATTAACATCAAGCTTAAGTGTTTTGTTCTTAAGTGGCTCTAAAAAGAGCCGTTGTGTTCATTGAGAGTTTTTGGTACTTATAAGTAAGTACCTATACAGAGTCTAAAGTTGTTGAGAAAGACTCTGTTTCCTTCATCGGTAAAGTGTACTCCATCTCTCCTATACATCTCTTGCATATGAAAGCGCAGATTGTTATTGTAAATGGACCCCATTCTATAGTCTCGGAGAAAAGCAGAAACAGATTTATTCACAATTAAAAACATTTTTAGGATTAGATGTAAAAATATATTAGTTTTAAGACTAGTTTAGAGTTTGTCTTCAATTAATATTCACATGAAATACATATATATATATGTTTTTTAAATGTTAAATATTTCGCGGGATCCAGGCACCTACCGTGTCATAGACGCAGATGACTCATTGCGGAAGCGTGTAAAAGTCGCGTTACGTACAGCGAACGTGTCGTGTATAGGCTGGGAGTCGCGTACCTGTCGCATTGCGATCGCGCACTAAACACGTACCCAACGCATACCATGTGCGGATGCTAACGCGTAGGGATCGAGAACGGTGCGCATAGGGTGCGCGGATCCAAAAACATGGAAAAAATATATATAAAATAAAGTTTTTAACATATAGTTAAAGAAATATTTTTAAAAATATAAAAAAATATGTTTGAAAAACCCTATAAAAACAAATAATATTTTTTAATTTTTAAAAGAATTAATTAAAAAAATAAATTTAAAAAAGGGTGATAAAAAAGAATTTAAAAAAACATAATTAATGAAATTGACACACTGAATTTGAAAAATATAGCAATCCAATGAAAATCATTAAACATGATATCTTTAGAGATAAGTTATAGATAGGAATTAGCATTTAAAAAAACCTTTGAAATTCACTGAAAAAACCATAGGTTTCATGCACGTTATAGTTAGGAATTGGCATTTAAAAAACCTTTGAAATTCACTGAAAAAACCAAAGGTTTCAGGGGCGTTATAGTTAGGAATTGGCATTTAAAAAACCTTAGAAATTGACTAAAAAAACATAGGTTTCAGGGGCGTTATAGTTAGCTGGACATTTCCCTCGTACAAAACCCTAGAAAGTCCCTGTTATAGTTAGTTCAGCTAACTATAACTCGCGCCCCCGCAATGCACTGCTGATGACGTCACATATTACATCACTCATGACATGGTCAGTGACATCACTGATGACATCACTCATGACATCTCAAATGACATCACTGATGACATCACTGATGACGTCATCCATGTGATAAATTAGTGCATCTTCTCACACCCTAATATAACCTTTGATACACCGAGTCAATATTTCAGACAGCCATTTTGAAAACCATAGATACTCCAATACCAATAACTACACACCCACTCATTGACTCTTAGGTCTATATACATCTCCACTCACTCACCTGTACAGTCACTCGTACTTACAGTCACTCTGTACAGGACTATCGTATGCATTTATACACCTATATAGGGGTTCCTGTGTCCGGCTGGCCACTTCTTGAAGCACCATCCTGCTGCCCACGCCAGCGCCGCCTACCTTGTTGTGCTGCAGTCCCCCGCCGCCGCCATCTCCATCAGCGGCCGCAGTGTGGGGACAGGGGCGGACTACACTCCCCAGCATCCTGTGCGCCACCGGACCCGCTGACGCTGTGTTCGCGCCACTCGGCGTTCAAAAGAGCGCCGTTGCCTCCGCGTCGCGGGACGCGCGCGGGCGTCACCGGGCTGAGCCCGGGCAGAGGGCGGGCCGTCTGTGGCCGTCCGGGGCCGGAAGTGGCCGGGCTGGGCCACCCCCCTGACTTGCGAGCTGGCACACCAAGGTACTGTATTGCTGAGATTCTTTCATCCCCAGAACAAACCTGGGCTCATAATATACTATACAACACCGCCATTTGTGAGAATTTGAAATAAGTACTGTCGTTGTATACTGCTCCCTGATTATACACTGTTCCCAGGTCTGTGGCATCGCTGTTATCCTCCATTTCCCTTGTGTTTTTACCATGGCTAAAAGGAAATCCATGGAAGGAGGTGGGGGTAATGCTTCCAAAAAGGGGAAGAAAGCAAAAAAGTCAACCATGCTGCTGGCAACTGTATTCTAGATAGGCTTGAAGCTATTGTGGACGACTGTCAAGTCATACTAGAGGATTCTAGCTCTGCTCCCCTTAGCATTGGGGACTTGACCAATGATTTGCCATCTAGTCTCTCCATTCGCAAGATCCCTAGCATGTTTACCAAAGCCAGGGAAGCCCCTTCCAACGCATCCGCTTCCCGTACTCCTATAGTCCATAATCATGAGTCCTATCAGGAAGACAAACAGGCTACACAGGGTCTTACACCAGACACCGAATCTCTCTCTTCCACCACTCAGCTTGACCTCACTTGCTCAAATAGGTTTGCTATCCTGGAAGATCTAGAGGAGGATACAGCTGCTTGTCAAGCGGCTGGTCCCTCGCTCCCTAACGAAGCTCAGACCTCTGTCTTGCATGGGGTCTCGATGGAACAAAAAATCGACCAGTTATTGTCAGAGATAGTATCCCTGAAGAAGATAGTCATGGAATTGAGCAAGAGGGTCTTATTAACTCCTATGCAGCCTGCAACATCCAGTAGCCCTGCGGAGCCAACATCACTTGCACCTCAAACCACCGTCCAAACAGGCCCTTTGTCAGTTACTCGTAAGGCTAAAGATCAATCCCATGCCACAACTAACTTCACTAGCCAGATTACTCTGCTCCCTCCTAGCCGGAGTATACCACCAAATAGGGATACTGCAAACAATCTGAGAACTGACAAAGTTACCACTCCTATCCTACCATTAGCTGTAGGAATGGGACCAGTGAGACCCAGTAGCCAGAGGTCTGTGCCATGCCCTGGAGACAATATCGCACCCAATACTACTCTCGCTAGTTCACTGTCTAACCCAACTGTAGTATATATGACTGGGGTACCAAGACTTACTAATAACCAATCTTACGAAAATGCGGACTCCCTTACAAACAAAGCCATACACTGGGTTAGGCATGTCAGGGGCTGTAGGTCCATTATTCGAGAAGATATTACCAAGGCCAGGAGACTGTCTCATTATACTAGCCAATTTGACTGCATTGAGCTTACTCTTTCTAACAGTACCCTGGCCGAGAATTTGGTACTCCTCGAGTATCGTACCTCGGCCCCGGACAACTCTGCTATCCAGATAAGGCGCATTCCGCCTTGGATCCCAAGCAACGCTTTCCCAGCGGGTAGACAGAGGATTATCAGCAACGATTCCAACTTGAATAGGGTTGACTGACTGGCCCAAAATCCTCCTCTCGAGGTTTGTCTTATGGAGCAGATCACTGTTGTTCGTAACGACATCACCACAGCCCCTGAAAGCTTGTCCCCCTCTTTTCTGCCCTACCCGTCCTGTGAGATGCCCCCTGTCACACAGTCTACCATCCCACCTGCAAAGCCTATGCCCCTTTTTAATCTTGTGTCATGGAACGTTGCGGGGCTCACCAAAAAGCTTTTGATCCCGGAATGGCACGATTTTATTGGCACATTTGACGTATGTGCATTCCAAGAGACATGGAGTACAACCCCGTTATACAAATCAGGGTATTCCACATATTTCTTACCGGCCATAAGCTCAGGGAAAGGTCGCCCTTCCGGGGGTCTCCTTGTGTGGATAAACATCAAGCACAACTGGCAGGTTCAGTGCCATAACAATGTTTCCCCGGATCTGCTACATCTGACAATAAAAGGCACGCATGGCGGCCCCACCCTAGATCTCTTCAACATTTATGCTAGAGGTTCTTTGGGTGGACAGATCTCTCAGACAGTGGTTGCTCTGGAACATGAACTTACACATATTGACCGGAACTCCACTATTATTATCTGCGGAGATTTTAACTGCACTTTCGAACCCCTAACCTCAGAAGATTTACTCGGGCTTAGTGATTCAGATCTCACTTGGGGAATCCCGCCTTTGGAACTTGCTCCGATTAAGAAATGGTCACAAAGGGCCATCCAACTGAACGCACTTACACAAGAATTTAATCTACGTGCAGTGAATGGCAGATCTTTATCTGACAAGGGTGGCGCCTTTACCTTCAACAGATTATCTTCGCCATCACGCATCGATTACATCCTTGTCGATATCCACTCATGGGGGCTCATCATAGACATGGTCGTCAAAAATACAATAGATAGCGACCACAATCCACTATGTCTACAAGCCAAAGACCCTTGGATGATAACACCCAATGTGGCCAACGTATCCCCACTAATGGCAACCAAGGAGGTGTCATTGGCAGGGTGCTGTCGACGCCTTAAATGGCACGGGATCTCCCAACATGAGGAGAAGCTTGCTCTGATCAAAGAGCTCCTAGCCAGGAAACTTACCGAACTCCATGAAGCTAGTACTAAAATGGACGATCCCCACCTAATAGCCTCTGTCTATTATGACACCATCAGCAAAATAGGGGACTTCTTTATTGTGGGGGAGAAAGCTCGCCCCAAGGCGGACTCCTCAAGGAGCGGGAACGCTTGGTACTCCAAAGGCTGCAGAAGGGCCAGAATTACTCTGTCCCAAGCCTTAAGGAAACAGGACAGAAACCTAATCAGTAAGGCAAGACAAGACTATGCAAGATCATTGAAAGATGCCAAACGGGATTGGGAAGAAAGTCATTGGCAGGAACTCAAGGAGGCGGCTCTAAACCGGAATTCTACAACCTTCTGGGATATTCTGAACAGAGCCAAAAGGGCCAAAACAATAAGTATCCCTAATCACATAGCGGAGCTGCAATGGTTCGACCATTTCTCTGCTATATATGAGGGGGTGACTGCCTCTGACACACCGGGGGCGGAGGATTCGCCACCCATTGTTGAGTTCCCAGCGGAGACCAACTTTGGGATCCACGAAACCATCTTGGCCATCAAAAGTATTGCCCCAGGTAAGGCGGCTGGGCCTGATGGCATACCAGGTGACCTTCTTCTACATGACCCAATCCCCTGGGCCTCATTCATTGTTGTTGTCATGAATGCCATAGCTAAGGGCTGCATAGTACCTGCGTCCTGGAAAGCCGCGGTGGTTGTGCCAATTTTTAAAAAGGGCAATAAGGAGGACCCTGCTAACTATAGACCTATCAGTCTAATTGATGTAATACAGAAGGTAGTTGGCAGGGTTCTCCTAATGAGACTGAGATGCTGGATTGGGAATGGGGATGTTTTATCACATTTCCAAGCAGGTTTTAGACAAAAGGTAGGCACCATGGATCAAGTTTTTAGATTTTTTATGATATACTGGAAAACTGTAGTCTTAGGCAAGGGAACCCTATATTTAGCTTTTATTGATTTAAAGTCGGCTTTCGACCTAATTCCCCGCCAACGTTTGTGGCAGGTTTTATTTCAACTAGGCGTTCCCCATGAGATTCTTGCCTTTTTAAAGCTTTTACATGAAAATAACCATGCCAATATCAGATGGGGGGCCCAAGGCCAGCTTACAGGGAGTGTCGCGGTGAATAGGGGGGTACGCCAGGGCTGTGTGCTGGCTCCCACCCTGTTTTCTCTATATATTAATGGGGTGGTGGACTTCCTTAGAGAGGTCCCTGCCGATGCGCCAGCCCTGGCTGGTGAAAAGATCCCCACCCTCCTGTTCGCCGACGACACTCTCCTGATTTCAAAATCCCCGGCTGGCCTACAAAGAAATCTAGATAGATTTGCTCTCTTTTGCAAATCCTATGGGCTCATTATCAATACTGAAAAAACCAAATTAATGGTTATAAACCCTCCGAGACGTTTTAGTTATACTTTTACCCTTGATGGCACTCCCCTAGACATTGTAGATTCTTTTGATTATCTAGGGATACGAATTGCAAAAGGGATGAAGTGGAGTGCTCACTTGACCAAGATGCTTCTGTGCCACAAGAGGGTTTCCGGTGCCATTATAAGAGAACAACACCTCTCTACTAGCCGACCTGTGGCACCGGCTCTTGTGGTATATGAGGCCCAGGCATTGTCGAGCTCCATGTATGGGGCTGAAATTTGGGGTTATGAAAACATTCACGATTTGGTAGTCTCAGAGAACAAATTTATGAGGAACCTCATCTCCGTCCCAGTATCATCCCCGTTAAAACCTTTGTTGCATGACATGGGGAGACACTCCATCCAGGACATTGCACGCCTACGCCCTTTACTATTCTGGGCTAGACTGCGGAGGACCCCTGAACTTGCTAAATATGCGGCAGGTCTAGATGATCTCCTATTAGCAGACACTGGGCGGAGGTTAAAATGGTTTACCCACATAAAGCAAACACTGAAATCCATTGGCTACGAAGACTCCTGGGTATCTCAGGTACCCCCTCAGAAACAGGATCTTAAGGAAGCATATTGGAGTTGGGTAAATACAAGAGATCTGAATAATCCCAAATTGGGGAAGTTGAGTGTGGCTTTCTTAGAACATAAGCCCGTTTGTAAACTTGAGGCATATCTTGACTTCATCCAGTCCCCTCTGGACAGATCCCTGTATGTACGATTTAGACTAGGGTCCCTCCCCCTTAATTGTGTGACTGCTGGTTGGAAGGGATCCCCATCGCAATCTGCTGGTTGTCCGAGTTGCACAGCACCTAATGAGTCTATTCCTCACTTCCTATTTGCTTGCCATCATTATCGAAGGCCAAGAGCTAAATGGCTCCGTCCGATCTGCAGAATGTTGGGATGTCGTGACTACTGTACTGCGCTACGCATTCTGCAGACGGATACTTCGTCCCTTACTATTGTCTGCGGCATTGCCAAGTACTTGGGTTGTGCGTGGCTATTGCGTAAGAAAAACATTCCATCCCAACTGCACTGACCCATTTATGAGATCGACGGCTACCATGTATTTTAACGAACTCTAAATAACCAAGCACTTTATTCTCTGTTTCTTATATGTTGTTTTAACTGTTTTTATAACTTCTTAAGATGTTTGCGACTACTGATGTTTTTATGTACACTTGATCCTCTTTTTTATCATTGTATGTTGTGCTTTTATGATATTTTATATCGAATAAAGCTTTACCTACCTACCTACACCTATATAGACACTCACACACCACCAATCATCCATTGAGGTACTGACACATCTGGTCAGTCATTCAAATAATTAATCACAGTCCAATTTACTCACCTTTACAGTCAAACACACTCAAGTTCACTTTCTCATAAAAATACTAACAAATTCTGACGCTCTTAAACAATTACTGATACAAGCACACACTCATCCATACAGCCACTCCCAAAATCACACACTCTCACATATAGATAGTTATATACTCTTACACACATATACACTGCGTTTCACATATGTAGTTACTGACACATGTACAACTGAGATATACATTCAATCACTAACACACCCTTACATACAGTCACCCAACCATACAGTCCATCACAAATGCACTCTTAAAACCATGCACCCACAGAATCAGCCACTCACACATCTATGCACAGAGTCACACACACCCTACCCACACAAACACTCAGGCACCCATACAGATACTTCGACAACCAATCAATAACCCATATAGACACTCATATAGCTATTCACAAAACCATGCAGCCACTTATACACCAACACACAGACACATACAGACATTCACACAGTTTAGTCACTAGTCTGCAGTAAGATACATTTAATGACTCACTTATAGAGTCAGTTACGCACCTAGAAAATCACCCATTCACACACTTATACACCCACTCATTCTTCCATAGGCCTTTCACTATAAATATATAAAACATATTTAAACTTTTCAGAAAAACACACATTCACTGGATGATGTCATCAGTGATGTCATCAGTGATGTCATTTCAGATGTCATCAGTGATGTCATCAGTGATGTCACTGACCATGTCATGAGTGATGTAATATGTGACGTCATCAGCAGTGCATTGCGGGGGCGCGAGTTATAGTTAGCCGAACTAACTATAACAGGGGAATTTCTAGGGTTTTGTACGAGGGAAATGGCCAGCTAACTATAACGCCCCTGAAACCTATGTTTTTTAGTGAATATATATATATATATATATTACCTACTGGCGGTCGCCAGTAGGTAGTTATAGCTAGGACCTATTTTCCATAGGAAATCCGCAACATTCTATTCCCAATAAGTCTGGTGCCGGTTGACGAATCTTCGCGAAAGTTTCCAAACTTTTGGCCAGCTCCGGTCCGCACCTATCCTGAAAGTTTCGTTATGATTCGTCAAGCGGGGGCCGAGAATAAAGGGGGTCCCAAAATGCGTTTTCCCCATGCAATTTCCCCTTAGGACCTGTTGACTCAGCTACAGCCCGAACTGCTGAACGGAATTACACCAAGTTTAAAAAAAGAGGTAGTCCTTAGTTCAGACATGTGCCTTTTGCATGAATGGTGTAAATCTGTTCAGTGGTTCCTGAGAAAATTAGACTAAAAAGATAGATATATCTATGGCCTCGGAGGATCTGTGCACCCTATGCGCACTCTAAGCGCACCCTCCCCGAACCGAGTGCGCACCCTCCCGATCATGCGCTGAATGCTAATTGGCTGTGAAGTGTCTGTCTACATTCGAAACCAGGAACTGTTGGCAGCCATTTTGTGCCTTGGTAGAAGCGAGGCTGAAGAAGTAAGGGAAATAAGTGTTTAAAACATATAAAGGGGGCAGGGTAGAAATACTCTGATCCTCTAGTGTTGCTTAGGGGGTCCCAGAAGGACCCCCTGGGGCCACTTTTAAAACAAATAAAATATCGTCGAAATGCGCGCAGGGAGCGCGGATCCGGCCGGAAAGAAAAAAACCCGAAGCGCAGGCTCCCGCTTCGTTAATAATTAGCCCCTGGGTGGGCCAAATCCCGGGGGCAAAATGTTGGAATCATTGATGTCATCAGTGCTGTCACTGACCATGTCATGAGTGATGTAATATGTGACGTCATCAGCAGTGCATTGTGGGGGCGCGCAAGTCATAGTTAGCTGAACTAACTATAATGGGGGAATTTCTAGGGTTTTGTACGAGGGAAATGTCCAGCTAACTATAACACCCCTGAAACCTATATTTTTTTCAGTGAATTTCTAAGGTTTTTTAAATGCCAATTCCTAACTACAACGTGCATGAACCCTATGGTTTTTTCAGTGAATATATATATATATATATTTATATATATATCATAGCTCCGTCTGCACCTCCAAACCAGCGCACTCAATAGACGGGTGCTTAGAAACGCGAAGGTGCACTCGCGTTTAAAAATGCGCGCTCACTCCCAGTTACTTTCAAGAACTTGGAAAAGCACTCAACGGGACACTCCTGCGATTATTTAGTCATTTAATGCATTTGCGAGCATAAGAAAACATGACGCGTTTCGGCGATGCCTTAATCAAATGTTTTACAGAATTCGCGCCAGAAAACGGCATATTTAAAGAGGCAAAACAAGAGTCACATGATATCCATTATCATGGTCATAGAAATGGGACAACAAAATGAGACAATCGTCTTTGTAAATCAGCCGCCATATTGGGAGAAACAATAGTTAAAATGTATAAATACAAATTACAAATTGCTAAACATTATACCATACATGGATCCCCAATATTGGTCTAAATTTATAATAAACAATTGTGTATTCACTATATAACGCCGTGTATCAGCACATGAAGTCCCACAAGCATAACCAAAATTAAGCCGTATATCGGCTACCATCATTGCAAGACCGGCAGTGAGACATGAAGAGGAAATATTCCTCCATTGCAGAGGAACAGCTTGCAACTGTAGATCAGTTGCCAACTATATTGAAAAAATTACTAACATATCGCCGTGTATCGGCCTGGACCTCGACGTTATCACTGTCCTTCCTGCAAAATTGTGACCCCTAACCCAAAGCCTCTAACACAATCACTCTATAAATACAAAAAGATACGTTAACAGTCATCACACAGAAACAGTACCACAACATAAATATAACATCTTACAGAAACCTATATGTCTGATCCCTATCACTAGGTCATATTGCTCTATCCAGTTAGTTTTCCTATTGTTGTTTAGTCCCCAAGATGAACCGATAATTCCTCGCCCACATTCATACCTACTGGATTCTTTGTTCCCAGATCTATAATGTAACGTGACTCAAGCCTGCGCAGTTGTTTGATTCTATCTCCTCCCCTGATACTTATGGGGACTTGATCCAAACCATAATAGCGTAATAGCTCCCTATTGCTATTATGTTTTTCAGAGTAGTGTCTAGCTACAGAATAGGTGATATCATTCTTGGCTATCGCTCGCATATGTTCCAAGATGCGAATCTTAACACAATGAATCGTGCTGCCCACATACCGTAGGCCACACGGGCATTCCAGGCAGTAAACTACATAGTTTGTGTTACATGTGATAAACTTTTTAATGGGTCGGGGATTCTTAAGACCAACAACCTGATAGGTCAATGTCCTTCTGCTGCCTACACAGGCTTTACATTTGCCACATGGGAAGAAACCTCTGAGATCCCTCAGGGTTCCCATCACCTTGGGGCTAGTAGATAGATGGCTTTGCACCAAACTGTCCCTTAAAGATCTTGCCTTTCTAAAAGTTACTAAAGGGACAGAAGGAATATCTGGGCCAATCACATGATCCGTTTTCAAAATGTGCCAATTTTTCCTTAGAATTTGCTTCAATTGATTGGCACCATTTGAAAAGGTGGTCACCATTCTAAACTTATTGGTATCGCATTCATCCATTCTACTTTTCTTGCTTTTCTTTTTCTTATCCTGTGTATCCACTTGCTGGTCCTCTTTGAATAGGGTGGCCCTGGGTATATTCCTTACTCGCTGCAGAGTATTCTCAAGGAATGCTTTATTGTACCCTCTAGTTACAAAACTACTGATGCTGTCTTTAGCTGCCTTCTCAAAATCTTCCACCCTGGTGCTATTGCGTTTGAGCCGCAAGAATTCTCCATAAGGGATACTTCTTACTAGCCCGGGGAGATGATTACTGGTAGCATGAAGGATCGAATTCCCGGCTGTGGGTTTACGGTATAGTGATACAGATAGTTGGTTATCCACTACCCTGATCTGTAAATCAAGGAAGTTGACAGTCTCAGCACTAACTTCACCACTGAATTCCAGATTGATGGTATTTTTGTTCAGGTTATCAATGAAGGTAGAGGCTGACTCAAAGGAGCCATCCCAAATGATAAAAAGGTCGTCTATGTACCTATACCAACTGACCACCCTGTTGTAATCAACCGGTCCGGGTGCTCTGGACACCTGCTCCTCCCACCAGCCCACGAAAAGATTCGCGTAACTGGGGGCGAAGCAGGTGCCCATCGCAGTACTGGACCTTTGATGGTAGAAATCCTCACCGAAGACAAAAATGTTATTTTTAAGGCAGAACTCAGTAAATTGTAGGATCATGGCATTGTGTTCCATAAATTTCAGAGGTTTTCTCTTTAGAAAATAGGCTACGGCTTCTAAGCCGTGTTCGTGTCTTATCCTGGTGTACAGGCTAGTAATATCTAGCACGATAAGTTTGAAGTCAGGATTCCATTGTCGTTTCTCAATATGTTTTAAAAAATCTTGTGAATCCTTGATGTAAGCCGGTAAGGTTTTTACTAACGGAAAAAGAAAGGAGTCAACAAAGATAGACAAATGTTCAGTTAATCCCCCTTGGGAAGAAACAATCGGTCTACCCGGGGGGTGTTGAATGTCCTTATGGACTTTGGGGATATGGTAAAAAGTGGGAACCACCGGATTCAGACATCGGAGGAACAGGCACTCTTCCATACTGAGCATAGATTTGTCAAGCCATGTCTTAATCATGTCGTGATACATCCTGATGCTATCCAGGTATATATCCTTGGAAATTTTCTGATAGTTCTCTGCATCTGACAATTGTCTAATGGCTTCCTTCTCGTAATTTGCCCTTGTTTGGAGGACCACGTTCCCCCCTTTGTCCGATGGTTTGCAAATTACCGTATGGTCATTCCCCAAAGTCTCAATTGCCATACGTTGATCCGTGGTTATATTCTGTTTGGTACCCAGATTCTGAAGTTTTCCACGAAGGTTCAAAAGATCTTTATTGACAGCCTCCGAGAATACATCAATCGCATCCACGGGCAATTGAGGTAAGAATTGTGACGTAGGTTTAAAGGTGCTCACGTCTCTCACTTGGTTAAAGCCCAACCGTGTGGATCTTTGTATCGGATCGTCATCCACGACGTTGTCACCTTGATCTTCATTATCAGTCCGTAATGACTCCATAATTTCAAGAGCGGCTAGATCTTCGCCAGTTAAAGTGTCAATCACCCCAGGTTGGCTGGAGGGTTTTTTGGATTTTAAGACATTGGGCTTCAATTTAAAATACTTATGAAGCTTGAACTTTCTAGTTAACTTGAAAAGATCAATCCGTGTCTGTGTATATTCCAGTTGGTTCGAGGGGCAGAAGGTTAGACCTAGCTTCAGAACTTGCTGTTCAACAGATGTAAGGGTTCTAGGTGTCAGGTTGATAATGGTGAGATTGTCTAATTCCATTTCCTCCCCCTCCTGTTGCGTGAAGCTCTGGTAGGGACTTTTGGTCCTTCGTTTCCAGCCGCCCCGTCTTGTCTTTCTTTTTCTTTTTCCCCCTCGGGTGGTCTGCTCTTGCCACCTCTTAGCCATGTCTGCCCCATTGAGGCAAGACGAGGGACCCTGCAGTTTTCCATTAACAAGCAATTTTCATGCGAGCATGTTTAATGTATCAGAGCGCCGCGAAGCGGCTCAGGATATGTTCAAAAGGAACACCTTTACAGAGACCACGCAGAGAGGCGGCAAGGCTTCCCCTACGGTCACAAATTTGACTACTACATGGCACTTGAACGGTTATATGAGCGGGAACAACGGAAATGGTGGGAGGCAACCTCCCTGCAAAGTTACATCGACGTAGAACGCGTCCCCAGGGGGTTGCGAATCTACACAATCCCGGCCTATGAAAACCCGGATCCAAAGTTATTGGATGAATGGGCTGCACACACAACCGAGTCAAGTAAGGGAATGCTAGTGATACTAGTCAAATTCGCTTGGAGCGACAGGGATAAAGCCTTGCTAGAAATTGAGAAAATGGAGACGGAGATCGATAAGGAGGAAGACAAGAAGAAAATAGAAGAATTAAAGGAACAAATGAAAAAGAGACTTGTGAAGTACGAAGCAAAAATCAAACAAAGGAAACAAGAAAAGTTTGAACGTGATGAGCGCGATTATGCCCTGGGAAGAGTTCTAACGTTTGCCAAAAAATTTGAGGGTCCACGCAAAGAACTAAGAGCGAGACTCAATGAACCAGTCACCACCAGAATTGAGACATCCGAATCGGACCTCCCGGGTGGAGAATCCTCAGATGACGCAACGGGGCAATCGAGACCAACAGCGACTCCTTTTCAAGAGGAATTCCGGCTAATGAGGCAGACATGGCTAAGAGGTGGCAAGAGCAGACCACCCGAGGGGGAAAAAGAAAAAGAAAGACAAGACGGGGCGGCTGGAAACGAAGGACCAAAAGTCCCTACCAGAGCTGCACGCAACAGGAGGGGGAGGAAATGGAATTAGACAATCTCACCATTATCAACCTGACACCTAGAACCCTTACATCTGTTGAACAGCAAGTTCTGAAGCTAGGTCTAACCTTCTGCCCCTCGAACCAACTGGAATATACACAGACACGGATTGATCTTTTCAAGTTAACTAGAAAGTTCAAGCTTCATAAGTATTTTAAATTGAAGCCCAATGTCTTAAAATCCAAAAAACCCTCCAGCCAACCTGGGGTGATTGACACTTTAACTGGCGAAGATCTAGCCGCTCTTGAAATTATGGAGTCATTACGGACTGATAATGAAGATCAAGGTGACAACGTCGTGGATGACGATCCGATACAAAGATCCACACGGTTGGGCTTTAACCAAGTGAGAGACGTGAGCACCTTTAAACCTACGTCACAATTCTTACCTCAATTGCCCGTGGATGCGATTGATGTATTCTCGGAGGCTGTCAATAAAGATCTTTTGAACCTTCGTGGAAAACTTCAGAATCTGGGTACCAAACAGAATATAACCACGGAACAACGTATGGCAATTGAGACTTTGGGGAATGACCATACGGTAATTTGCAAACCATCGGACAAAGGGGGGAACGTGGTCCTCCAAACAAGGGCAAATTACGAGAAGGAAGCCATTAGACAATTGTCAGATGCAGAGAACTATCAGAAAATTTCCAAGGATATATACCTGGATAGCATCAGGAGGTATCACGACATGATTAAGACATGGCTTGACAAATCTATGCTCAGTATGGAAGAGTACCTTTTCCTCCGATGTCTGAATCCGGTGGTTCCCACTTTTTACCATATCCCCAAAGTCCATAAGGACATTCAACACCCCCCGGGTAGACCGATTGTTTCTTCCAAAGGGGGATTAACTGAACATTTGTCTATCTTTGTTGACTCCTTACTTTTTCCGTTAGTAAAAACCTTACCGGCTTACATCAAGGATTCACAAGATTTTTTAAAACATATTGAGAAACGACAATGGAATCCTGACTTCAAACTTATCGTGCTAGATATTACTAGCCTGTACACCAGGATAAGACATGAACACGGCTTAGAAGCCGTAGCCTATTTTCTAAAGAGAAAACCTCTGAAATTTATGGAACACAATGCCATGATCCTACAATTTACTGAGTTCTGCCTTAAAAATAACATTTTTGTCTTCGGTGAGGATTTCTACCATCAAAGGTCCGGTACTGCGATGGGCACCTGCTTCGCCCCCAGTTACGCGAATCTTTTCGTGGGCTGGTGGGAGGAGCAGGTGTCCAGAGCACCCGGACCGGTTGATTACAACAGGGTGGTCAGTTGGTATAGGTACATAGACGACCTTTTTATCATTTGGGATGGCTCCTTTGAGTCAGCCTCTACCTTCATTGATAACCTGAACAAAAATACCATCAATCTGGAATTCAGTGGTGAAGTTAGTGCTGAGACTGTCAACTTCCTTGATTTACAGATCAGGGTAGTGGATAACCAACTATCTGTATCACTATACCGTAAACCCACAGCCGGGAATTCGATCCTTCATGCTACCAGTAATCATCTCCCCGGGCTAGTAAGAAGTATCCCTTATGGATAATTCTTGCGGCTCAAACGCAATAGCACCAGGGTGGAAGATTTTGAGAAGGCAGCTAAAGACAGCATCAGTATATTTGTAACTAGAGGGTACAATAAAGCATTCCTTGAGAATACTCTGCAGCGAGTAAGGAATATACCCAGGGCCACCCTATTCAAAGAGGACCAGCAAGTGGATACACAGGATAAGAAAAAGAAAAGCAAGAAAAGTAGAATGGATGAATGCGATACCAATAAGTTTAGAATGGTGACCACCTTTTCAAATGGTGCCAATCAATTGAAGCAAATTCTAAGGAAAAATTGGCACATTTTGAAAACGGATCATGTGATTGGCCCAGATATTCCTTCTGCCCCTTTAGTAACTTTTAGAAAGGCAAGATCTTTAAGGGACAGTTTGGTGCAAAGCCATCTATCTACTAGCCCCAAGGTGATGGGAACCCTGAGGGATCTCAGAGGTTTCTTCCCATGTGGCAAATGTAAAGCCTGTGTAGGCAGCAGAAGGACATTGACCTATCAGGTTGTTGGTCTTAAGAATCCCCGACCCATTAAAAAGTTTATCACATGTAACACAAACTATGTAGTTTACTGCCTGGAATGCCCGTGTGGCCTACGGTATGTGGGCAGCACGATTCATTGTGTTAAGATTCGCATCTTGGAACATATGCGAGCGATAGCCAAGAATGATATCACCTAATCTGTAGCTAGACACTACTCTGAAAAACATAATAGCAATAGGGAGCTATTACGCTATTATGGTTTGGATCAAGTCCCCATAAGTATCAGGGGAGGAGATAGAATCAAACAACTGCGCAGGCTTGAGTCACGTTACATTATAGATCTGGGAACAAAGAATCCAGTAGGTATGAATGTGGGCGAGGAATTATCGGTTCATCTTGGGGACTAAACAACAATAGGAAAACTAACTGGATAGAGCAATATGACCTAGTGATAGGGATCAGACATATAGGTTTCTGTAAGATGTTATATTTATGTTGTGGTACTGTTTCTGTGTGATGACTGTTAACGTATCTTTTTGTATTTATAGAGTGATTGTGTTAGAGGCTTTGGGTTAGGGGTCACAATTTTGCAGGAAGGACAGTGATAACGTCGAGGTCCAGGCCGATACACGGCGATATGTTAGTAATTTTCTCAATATAGTTGGCAACTGATCTACAGTTGCAAGCTGTTCCTCTGCAATGGAGGAATATTTCCTCTTCATGTCTCACTGCCAGTCTTGCAATGATGGTAGCCGATATACAGCTTAATTTTGGTTATGCTTGTGGGACTTCATGTGCTGATACACGGCGTTATATAGTGAATACACAATTGTTTATTATAAATTTAGACCAATATTGGGGATCCATTTATGGTATAATGTTTAGCAATTTGTAATTTGTATTTATACATTTTAACTATTGTTTCTCCCAATATGGCGGCTGATTTACAAGGACGATTGTCTCATTTTGTTGTCCCATTTCTATGACCATGAGAATGGATATCATGTGACTCTTGTTTTGCCTCTTTAAATATGCCGTTTTCTGGCGCGAATTCTGTAAAACATTTGATTAAGGCATCGCCGAAACGCGTCATGTTTTCTTATGCTCGCAAATGCATTAAATGACGAAATAATCGCAGGAGTGTCCCGTTGAGTGCTTTTCCAAGTTCTTGAAAGTAACTGGGAGTGAGCGCGCATATATATATATATATACATATATATGCAGGACAACTCCTGCATGTAGTCTGTTAGCACGCACAAGGAGTCACGGACCCAAGCTTGGTGGCTGAAATTCATGTATTCAATAAGCGTTATGATGCGTTTCGGGCATACAAAGTGCCCTTGATCACATGCGGAAACGCAGTCCGCTTTCTGTTTTTATATCTTTACTTGAACTACACCGGTGATAGATATAAACAAAATACTATCATTGACAATGCTTTTTAAGTTGACAAATAAAGACTTTGCGCCATTAATATCTTTGTAGTGATTCATATTCCCCTTGTTTTTGATCAAGGTAACCATAGTTGAATATACATACATGAAGCGTGATTTGCTGCCACAGTTATTATGCTACTCAATATAACTCTAATTTGCATAAGTACAATGGTTTTTTCATTGGCATATCATGCTACTGTTTATTAAAATCCTGGTTATAATTTAAAACCAAAATAATAAATAGATATAAATACATATAAATATATATAAATAAATATGTAAACAGATTTAACAATACATAATTTGTTTGTATTGATTAAAACACAAATTCTAACATGTGCCTATATCTTATTGCATAAATGCTTAAAAACTTATAGCTGAGTGCACAGAAATCCTGTGATTTTGTTAATTATGCAGCTGGTTACTACGTTTGTATTGAAATGTAGAGGCATTAAAGAATCAGTGCTTATCTTTTCTGACTGTCAAAACTCTATTGGTATGATAGCATATTTTATTAAAGTGCTTGGTGCTGCCTTAATTAATTAAAAGTGCTAGTGCTAAAGTGCATGGAGTTCAGGTGCTAAAATGTCAAGAATGAAAAAGAAAAAAGAAAAAAGAAAACAAGAGAAAATAAGGGGAATAGCAGATTTGATAATGAACTATAAAAACATTATAAAATCATGTTTTTTATTGTTTAAAAAATATATTCAATCTTGTAATATACACATTACATCTCATCTTGGGGGAAGCTAGCTATATTGCATAGTAATCAAACCTTCGGCGATTAGAATGTCATGGTTAAAGCTTAATATAAAAACTTAATGTAAAATCAAATTCTCAGATTACAAGAAGTTATAAGAAATTATGAAGGTCTTCTGTGTTGTTTAGACCGTTTGGATGTTTGCTGTCTAATTCGATAATAAACAGTGACTCAGATTGTCTTAACGATCGTTCTCTGTTGCCACCTCTACGCGGCTTTGCTATTGAACTGATAACAAAGTAGCTAAGGCAACTAAGATTGTTATTGTGGACCTGTCTAAAGTGTCTGGCTACTGGGTAGGCATCGTCATTATTGACAATTGCTCTGATGTGTTGCAGGATCCTGACATGCACCTATAGTTTCGTGCTGCCCACATATCTTAATCCACAGGTGCATGTCAGGACATATATAGCAAACTCGGTTTTGCAATTGTGTTTGCCTATGATTCGCTTGGGCCTGGCATTGAATGGGGTAACATAACTGGTTGTGTTTATCCCAAACTTGCAGGCTCTGCAACTCGAACATTTGAAGAAATCTTGTTGTGGTTGCAGCCACATTTTATTATGGCAAATCTCTGGACTGTTTTTAACTAGCTGTGTTCGTATAGATATGCCTTTCCTAAATGTGATTGTAGGATTATCTGACAAACAAGGTGCCAATACCGCATCTGTGAAGATTATAGGCCAGTTACGTTTGAGAATCGATCTTATTTTTCTCTCTTGCTGATTATAGGTAATAATCAGTCTGGGATCAGAGTCATCATTGTGTATTGTTTGGACATTATCATATGTAGGCTCAAGAAGTCCTTCTCTGTTTCTTAATTTTACTTTAGTCTGTGCTTCTTTGAGGACAGTTTCATCATAGCCTCTTTCTCTAAATCTTACAATAGCTTCATTAGTGCATTTTTCTAAATCTTGTTCCTGACTGCATATTCTCTTGATGCGAAGTAACTCTCCAAACGGAATACTTTTTATGAGATGTTTCGGGTGCTTACTAGAGGCATGTAAAGTAGAATTACCTGCTGTTGATTTTCTGTGTACTGTCGTAGTCAACTGCTCATTTTTAATGTTGACTTCAACATCTAGGAATTACATTTTTTCTGTATCAATGCTAGATGTAAATTTAAGATTGACCTGGTTGTCATTGATGGTGTTAACAAATATTTGTGCACTATTTACATTACCTTGCCATACCACAAAAACATCATCAATGTATCTGTACCAATACTTCACATGTTGATTGTACATTGTCGCGTGGGTCCCTCTGAGGACCCGCTCCTCCCACCAGCCTACCATTAAACAGGCATAGCTGGGGGAGAAGCAGGATCCCATAGCCACACCGCGCAGCTGTTTGTACACATCAGTACCAAATAGAAAAAAATTATTGTTGAGGCACCAATCAATACATTGTAATAGCATGTTGTTATGTCTGTAGGATTCAATCGGTCTTAAATCCCAAAAATATTTGATGACTTGAAGTCCTATCTCATGTTGTATGCACGTATATAGGGATTCAATATCTAATGTCATCAGAATCATATCTTTTTCCCATTTGATGTTCTTGATTTTGTTCAGGAAATCTCCCGTATCTCTCACGTTGGTAGGTAAATTCCCAACTAGTTCTTGTAAAAAGAAATCAATGTATTGAGATACGTGTTCACTCATGCTGTTAATGGCCGATATGATTGGTCGCCCTGGAATTGGTACAGTCTTTTTATGTATTTTGGGAATTAAATAGATTATCGGAATCACTTGATGTAATGCTTGCATAAAATTGAATTCCTCCAGTGAAATCATCCCTTCTCTTTTAAACTGGTGTAGCATTTTGTTTAAAGAGTCTTTTCCTTGATTGTACTCTTTCCAGTTTGTTTTTGCATAGCAATTTTCATCTTGTAGTTGTCGTTTCGCTTCGTCTATATATTGAATCTTTGGCCAAATGATGATATTGCCACCTTTGTCGCTTTTTGTGATTACCACTTCATGGTTTTTCCGCAGTTTGTTGATTAATTCTTGATATTTCACCTCGTTATGCTTCTTAATGTGTTTGCTCTTATTTACTTGGAGATTACGTTTTTTCATCTTTTCTGTCACAATATCATGGAAAATGTCTATCGCATCTTTAGGCATATTAGGAATGAATGTTGATTTGGGTTTGAAGGGGCTGCTCCCAGCTCCTTGCTGTTGAACATCCATAGTTGCTAGCTGTTGCTGTGTGGACACTTGTGATGGGGTGCTCTCTATTTGAGATGATATTCCAACTTTGAGATCATGCACAGTACGCAGCAATAGACTGTCTCTAACTTGCAATCCTAATCCTTTTTTAGGATTATGTTGTTGTGGTTCTTGCAAGCCATTTTTTTTATAATGAAAAACTTCTTAAGCTTGAGTTTCCGAATATAGCCAAATAAATCTATCCTGGTTTGTACGTAGCTGAAATCATTTGGTGGACAGTATGACAAACCCAAATTGAGCACTTTTTTTTCTGCTGTTGTTAAAACTGTCGTTGATAAATTTACAATAGTTTTGTCTTCCGAATTTGTTACTTGCGCCAATCTACATATATATATACATATATATTCACTGAAAAAACCATAGGTTTCAGGGGCGTTATAGTTAGCTGAACTTTTCACTCGTACAAAACCATTGAAATTCCCCCGTTATAGTTAGTTCAGCTAACTATAACTCGCCCGCAATGCACTGCTGATGACGTCACATATTACATCACTCATGACATGGTCAGTGACATCACTGATGACATCTCAAATGACATCACTGATGACATCACTGATGACATCATCCAGTGAATGTGTGTTTTTCTGAAAATTAAATATGTTTTATATATGTATATCTCAAGGTCAATGGAAGAATAAATGGGTATATAAGTGTCTAAATGGATGATTTGTTTTTGAAAAATTGATTGTGAATACATGGCTTAGTGAGTAATGTTTAAATATGTAAATATCTGTATCAGTCTCTCACTTTGTGTATAAGTGGCTGCATGGGTTGGTGAGTAGCTACATGAGTGTCTATATAGGTTTTTAGTTGGTTTTTTGAGTATCAGTATGAGTGTCTGTATGGTTTGGTGGGGGGTATTACGTAGTGCATAGGTGTATAAATGAGTGACTCACTGTTTGTATGTGTTGAAGACAGCATGTGTGCAGGACTGTATGGGTAGATGAGTATGTGTATGGGTGTGTTAGTGAGTGAATGACTGTCTCAATAGAGTCTTTATGAGTAACTACATATGTTTTAAACTAGTATATGTGACTATTGGTGTATATAAGTGAGTGTATGTGAGAGTGAGAGATTGGAAGAGTTCCTGTATGAATAAGTATGTTTTTCTATAAGTGATTGTTTAAAAGACTAAGTATGTGTAAGTTTCTGTAGAAGTAAGTGTGGTGGTGTGTGTATAACTGTATATGCAAGTAAATGGATGTTTGATTCTTTATTAGCATGAGTGACTATGTGTGTGAGTAACTCTATGGATGAGTGGCATTGTGTAACAGGATGTATAGGTGTATCAGTACATATGATGAGTGAGTACATGTATGAGTGACTGTATAGGACTGTTGGTGAATGAGTGGATGTGTATGTGGATCTTAGAATTACTGAATAGGTTGTTGTAACTGGTATTGGTATGTCCATTGTTTTGAAAATTTTAGTTTCTATTTTTGAATGTGTGTATCAAAGGTTATATTAGGGTGAGAGGAGGTCTGCCACTCTATCACAAGGATGATATCATCAGTGATGTCATCAGTGATGTCATTTGAGATGTCATCAGTGATGTCATGAGTGATGTCACTGACCATGTCATAAGTGATGTAATATGTGACGTCTTCAGCAGTGCATTGCAGGCGCACAAGTTATAGTTAGCTGAACTAACTATAACGGGGGAATTTCAATGGTTTTGTATGAGTGAAAATTCCAGCTAACTATAACGCCCCTGAAACCTATGTTTTTTTTAGTGAATATATATATATATATATATTATCTACTGGCGGTCGCCAGTAGATAGTTATAGTTAGGACCGTGTTTCCATAGGAAATCCGCAACATTCTATTTGAAATAACTTTGGCGCCGGTTGACGAATCCTCGCGAAATTTTCAAAATAGGTGGGGCGCTCCGCTCCTACCCTGAAAGTCTCGGGGGGATTCATCAAGTGGGGGCTGAGAAAAAAGGGGTGTCCCAAAATGCGTTTTCCCCATGCAATTTTCCATAGGGACCTTTAGTCCAAGGTACAGCCCGAACGGCTGAACAGAATTACTTGAAATTTGGCAGAGAGGTAGTCCTCAGGGAAGTGCCTTTTGCAGGTCTGGTGTCAATCTGTTCAGTAGTTCCTGAGAAAATCAAAAGTAAAATCATATATATATGTGGGCGGAGCCTAACCAAACATCTCATCCTGAGATCTGATTGGCTGTCAGCACTTCATCCAAGAAGTGTTGGCAGCCATCTTGAGACCAATATACATGATAGCACCTCATTAAAAAGCATTGCAGCTAATAGAAGGTTTTAAGACTTTAGTTACATTATAAATCATTTGTTGATGGTACCATACTCATTTTAGGAATTGTGGTATGTTCTAAGGTGATTTCACCATGTGAAAAAGACTTCTGCTGGGATATCATGATTGAGAGAAAAATATTTTCTCATGCTTTTCCCACAGAGGTTTGGAAGGTGATCTATAAGCTAAACTGAGAGCTTATTTTCTGTAAATTAACATTATCTTTCTCAGTCATCTGAGAATGAAGTCTGACATTCTCAGTAAAACATGTACATCCAACAAGGGCAGAGACTGTCAGTTGATTCCTTTGTGTTCTACTGCAGCTTCCCAGAGTGTTCCAAAGAACAACTAGAGCGCTAACAGTCCTACTTATGATAAACGTATGGCACACCTGAAGCCATCTTGCTTGGATTAAAGTGGTAACTCTTAAAACATTTAATTTAAAAAGGAACAAAATTAGGGGGTTCATTTTTCCATAACAAGTATGATTAGTGCTGCAGAAAGAAAAACTAGGGCACATTTTGACTTCTGAAATCCTCTTTTATTTCATTAAAAAATTCTGACATGCAGACTGAAACATGCACTTTCAATACCAGCAGCAGTTTTCCCTGGTGAGCAGTAGCGTTACTACAGTGATCTAATGAGCAAAAAGAGTGCTAACATTCTGAATTTATGGCAAATGAGTTACACATCTGAATGCCTTCTTGATGGAATCAAAGTAAAAAGCTGAAAGTATTTCCTACTGAGGAGACTGCAGTAAATGAGGAAATTAGGAAACTTCATAACAAATAAGTCTCCCAAGATGGCCACCAGAGACAAAAGAGCCCAAATGTAGCCCAAATATCACCCAGATGTAGCCCAAGTATAGCCCAATGACAGAATGTCCCAGAGTGTTCTTAAAAACAACTAGAGCGCTTACTGTCTTCATTATGACAAAAGTATGGCACACCTGAAGCCATCTTGATTGGAATAAACTGGTAACACTTAAAACATTTAATTTAAAAAGGAACACAATGAGGGGGTTCATTTTGCCATAGAAATTATGATTAATGCTGAAGAAAGAAAATGGGGGCACATTTTGAGTGACTTCTCAAATCCTCTTCTATTTCATTAAATAATTCTGACATACAGACTGAAACATGCACTTTTAATACCAGGAGCAGACTTCCATGGTGAACAGTAGTTTTACTACAGTGATCTAATGAGCAACTAGAGTGCTAACTTTCAGAATTTATGGCAAATGTGTGACATATCTGAATACCTTCATGATGGAATCAAAGTAAAAAACTGAAAGCATTTCCTACTGAGGAGACTGCAGTACATGAGGAAATTAGGAAACTTCATAACAAATAAATCTCCCAAGATGGCCACCGGAGACAAAAGAGCCCAAATGTAGCCCAAAATCACCCAGATGTAGCCCAAATATAGCCCGATGACAGAAGTGTGGAAAACACTTATTATTTTGTGTTTTTGCAGTGTTATATAGTGCAGACTTGTCAGGTATTGGAGTGCTTTACATGAGCATTGGTTACATCACACAAGAACAAATTCATTTTGGTTGTAGACATGGGGAGACTAAGTGATTTGACCAGAATCACAGAATGTCGAGGTGAAGCAGAAACTCCAACCTGGTTCCCCAGTTGCAAAGTCTGCAGTTCTGGAAGTAACACCACATCCTCTCCCCTAAGTGCAACATTTAATCAAGTGGTCAACTGGATAAAAAAACATAAAGATAACAAATAATTTAAAAGTGCTTTGTCGCTATTTGAAAACTCAGAAAATATGTCCTTATTTTAGTCTTTTAGAGCACTAACCATAATTTTGATGCCAATAAGACCCTCTCATATATGTAATTTCTAAAGGAAATGCTCTAGGTATTACAGTTTTGATTTCATCAAGATGACGTCAGGCGTTCCACACTTTTGTAATACATATAGAATGTTAGCAATCTAGTTGTTCATTAGGATACTGTTGAGAGGCAGAGGCCAGGGGCACGGACTCTGAAAATTGAAGACAGGTAGGAGGGTGCAAAGGCAACAATTTAACCACACTGAGCAGGCAGGAAGGGCCATGGCAGCACAACAGACTATGAAGGGCAGTGGAAAGGGGGGCAGGGGCAACAAACCAACAATACAGGACTTGCAAGAGAGGCTGTGGCAATGTAATAGACCATTGTGGGCAGAAGGAAGAGGCAATGGTAGTACAACCATACATGCCAACAGACCCGATTGAGCCAGGAAATGTCCAATGTTTTTAAGCTCAAATGGGCTTTATTTGATCTGTCTCCTGTCTACAATCTCCTCTTTTTCAATGTAACTCAAAGGGGAAAATCAATACCCCAGTTTTTTTTCAAAATCTCCCTCTTACCAAGTTCAAAATGTTCGCAAGTATGGTACATTGGATCATGGAAGGAAATGGGGTAGGGAAATGGACTTGGATAACAGAGGACAGGAGGGACATGGAGAGGTGCACCAAACTGACCCTGCAGGGTAGGCATCAGGGTTTGCAGCAGCACAATACACCACACAGGGCATGCGGGACGGGAGTGCAGCACAACAATCCATAGAAAGCAAGAGGGAGGGGACAGGACCATGCACATGGACAACAGAGAACAGAGGGGCAAGAGGCAATGGTAGCTAGCTGACCATAATGGACAGACAGGAGAGAAAGCTGCAGCATAACAGACCATAAAGGGCAGGAGGGACGGATCAGGGGCATTACAATGGAACAGACAAGCTAGGAGGGAGAGAGTAGGGGTCTGCACATGTAAACAGAGGGCTGGGGGCAAGGGGGCAGGGCAGGAGCTGCAAGATAGCCATGGAGGTCAGGCAGGATGGGCACTAGAAGCAAGACACACCATGAAGAGCAACAGTGAGACTGTGATGGCATACACACAGACCATGGAGGGAAGGTGGGAGGGGGTCAGGGGCAGTGTTCTGAACACACAGGGAAGGTGGGAGGGGCCATGGCAGCATAGAAGACCATGCATGGCAAGTGGGAGGGTTAGTGGCAGCACAATGGCTATGATGGGCAAGAAGGAGGGTGCAAAGGCATGCACAAAGGACGATGGAGGAAAGAAGGGAGGGTCAGGACCTGTGCACAGACAAGAAAGTTCAGGGGAAGGGGCCTCACAACAGACCGCACGGGGCAGGCAGGAGGAGCAGTTGCAGCACAACAGACCAGGGAGGGCAGAAGGGTGTGGCAGTACAATGGACCATGTAGGACAGGAGGAAGAGGATAGGGGCATGGCATGTGGACAGACAGGGTGGAGGTGGCAGGGACAGGTTACAGTCATCTGACAATGCTAGGCAGGTGGGAGGGGAGTGGCAGCTCAACAGAACACTCAGAGTAGATAGGAGTGGCAGGTCCATGGAACATGGTGGGCAAAAAGGATGGAGCAGGGGTATGCACAAAGACATCGGAGGGCAGGGGGAAGGAGAATAGGGGCAGCAAGCTAAGCACAGAGTTTAAGCAGGAGGTCAATGATGGGGCATAGAATTGGGCAATAGAGGGCAGGAGGAGGGGACTGGTACATCATACTAAATTGAGGGCAGTGGCAGCACATCAGACCATGCATGGCAGGAGGGAGGAGGCTAGCCCATGGATTCACACAACAGAGGATAGGGAGGAGGGGGATGGGGCAGCAAGCTAACTGTTCAGAGAAGGCGGGTATTAGGAACTTTATTGTTTTTAAAACGTGCGTCTGTGCGAACTACTTAAAATATGAACAAGTATGCAGCATAATCTCACTTTTATTCAGGAAGAAGAGGACGTTTGTGACTGTGACTCCGGGCTCACTTGGCAGAAACACCCCCTGACCCTCCCCCCCTCTCGCAAAATGTAATGCCCGTGAAAAGGGTAGGAGAACACAGTGTTATATAGAACATAGTCCTGAGAGCACGATTGAAAATGAAAACTAGATATAGTGTATGGTATAAACTATGCACCAAAAAGTGTGATATAAGATGAACCGGGCGTGAAATATAATATGCAATACATTGTGCGCAATGACAGATTCATTGGAGAGCGCGAGATAGCACAGGCACTAGCGCGTGTTATGCGATGTGTGCCTTGGAGTGTAATATGCACAAGGCAGTGTTGTGTAACCTAACTAGTCTCTAAAGTTGTAATATAAAATATGTGCTGGGGAGTGTAACGTTGCATATGCACTGTGACAAAGATATGGATCCCAGATTGTAATATGTATGGCATAGCACTGTGCGTTATAACAGAGGCATCGAGGAAGGCACGTTAGATGGGGCAATATAACCCGTGCGAAGACAAGTGTGGCATGACATATTCACGGGGTGGTGTTCCAGTGCACATGGGCTAGAGAGTGTCATAGCATATGCACTCGCTGGTGGAATACAACACAGAGGTGTGTGGCACTCGGCAGGCAATGGTGGGTGTAACACAGCATTGGGCTCTGCCAGGAGCGCGCTGTGACTCTCAAGTGATGTTCGTCCCCTTTCCATAGAGTAAAATAAAAAGTATTACACATCCGGCAGTGGATGTGTGTTTTATTAACCGTGAGGGGGGTTTCTTACATAGTTTTGGTCGAATTTTTGTCGAATCCCGTTTGAATGGCTTGGTGTGCATGAGTATTAAATGTGCCCGTCAATAGCTACCCATGTTTGTATAAATAAACGACAAGGGTGTCTACCGGGATTAGGCACGGTAGGGCATCAGACATGTCAGAGCTTCACTAGTGGTGTAAATACATTCCACGTGGATTCATTGTATGCATAGTCGCCTTTTAATGAATATCACTCAAATCGTCATGGTGATAGGTACGTACGGTTTGTCCAGCATGTCCTAGGTGTGTCTATAAATATATATTTTTTAAAAATAATAAAAAACAGTAGCCGGCCCTGGGGATTGGGGTAAAAAAACTATAATTAGGAGACAGGCCCTGGGGGATGGGGTCATCAGGGCCAATAAATTAGAATAAGAAGGGAACCACACAGCCCCCCTTCTTAAAAAATTAAAATAAATAAAAGACTGGCTTCGTGCCGGAGGCCACGCCCCCTCCTTGCAGCACTCTGCAAACACGCCCCCTGGCGAGTTGTAAGTTGGGGAATTAATTCCTCTTCAATACTGAGGGTCCCTGAGGGCCAACTAGCCCAACAGGCATCTCCAGTATGCGCCAGGAAGCTGCGCTGCAGACAGGTGTTCTGAGGCCAAGCCCCTTTTTACACCTCTCTGCAACGCAGCTCTGTGGCGTTTACTGGAGGTACCTAGTGGTCTAGTTTGACCCTAGGGACCCTTAGGATTCAAGGGGACTTAATCTCTCAACTTAGAACAGCCACAGGGCGCGTTTACACAGTGGTGAAGGGAGGGAATGGGGTCTGAGGTGACGTGTGCAAACACGCACAATGGCACGTTTTAAATTGGGGATATAATTTCCCTTCAATACTGAGGGCCCCTGGGGGCTAACTAGCCCACCAAGTGCTTCCAGTAAGCGCCACTGAGCTGCATTGCAGAGAGGTGGTCCAGGCTGTGCCACTTTTTACACCTCTCTGCAACGCAGCTCTGTGGCACTTACTGGAGGTACCTAGTGGGCTAGTTGGACCCTAGGGACCCTCAGGATTCAAATGAACTTAATATCCCAACTAAAAACGGACACAGGGCGTGTTTACACAGTGGTGAAGGGAGGGGACGGGGCCTGAGTTAACGTGTGCAAAAACGCCCTGTGGCCTGTTTTAAGAGGTAGTTTTAATCCCCCTGCCCTATTATATACTAGGGGCTTACAGAGGAGGTCATGCTAATCACAGGGGGACCCCAACGCATAATGTTCCCTAGTGTATGTAGGTGTTTTCACTGTATTCTAAGTGTCTTTTAACATAGCACTGGCTCTAGGACTGGTTAGTCAGACTCAGTTACCACCAGTATCCGTCTGAAAAAGTTGAGGGTACAGGATGATTTTGCAACAAGGATTCTTTCAGCTCTTCTTTTTGTTCTTTCTGCACGTTATCCTTCTTCCTGCACTTTTCTTCGTCTTTGAGGACTTCTGTTGCTTCTTTCTGCACTTCTTTTTTTTCTTTCTGTGCATTTTTTCTTCTTTCTTCACATGTCCTATCTCTGTAGGCATAGTTAGAAATTAGCATTTAAAAAACCTTTGAAATTCACAGAAAAAAACATAGGTTTCAGGCACGTTATAGTTAGGAATTAGCATTTAAAAAACCTCAGAAATTCACTGAAAAAACCATAGGTTTCAGGGGTGTTATAGTTAGCTGGACTTTTCACTTGTACAAAACCATTGAAATTCCCCCGTTATAGTTAGTTCAGCTAACTATAACTCGCGCGCCCGCAATGCACTGCTGATGACGTCACATATTACATCACTCATGACATGGTCAGTGACATCACTCATGACATCACTGATTTGGTTACTGTGACTCTTGAATCTGAATTCGTTCAAGAGTCACAGTAACCAATTCAAAAGGGACTCTAACCTTTCTTTCAAGCAGAGACAGGCCCTTAAATCGTTGATGGAAGACAAAAACATCATTATCCGCCCAGCGGACAAAGGGGGCAATATTGTCATTTTAGATCGCGAACAATACATCAACGAAGCTTGTAGACAGCTGAGCGATGACAAGTTTTACGAAAAAGTCAGTACAGACAGGTACAATAACAGCATTCTGGCCATCTGGGATCTTTTGGAAAGCTGGAAAAACAAGGGCATTTTGACCTGGGAAGAATATGGATATCTGAAAAGGGATTTCCCTACCCTCCCTGTCCTGTATCTTCTTCCGAAGATACATAAGGACCCCAAAATGCCCCCAGGGAGACCCATTGTCTCTTCCAGAGGCAGCGTGACAGAATGTATCTCCAAGTACATAGATCATTTTTTGAGGGAGTATGTGGTGACTCTCCCGAGCTACATCCGTGACACCAAGGACTTCCTCAAAAAAATCGACAACTTCACATGGAACAGTGAGCTCCTCATGATCACACTCGATGTACACAGCCTCTATACCATTATCAATCACCAGCAAGGTTTGGAGGCGTGTAAGCATTATTTGAAGGATAGGCCCATCAGGTTCCGTGATCATACCTCAATGATCATAGACATGACAGAATTCTGTCTGTTGAATAATATATTCATGTTTGACGGTTCTCTGTTTCGCCAAACCACAGGTACCGCGATGGGTTCGTGCTTTGCTCCCAGCTTCGCCAATCTTTTCATGGGGAGCTGGGAGGAGACCGTTCGATCCCATCCGGGTCTCATCTCGGATTTTGGGCATGTGTCGTTGTGGCTTCGCTACATCGACGACTTGTTCATTATCTGGAGGGGGACCGAGCGAGAGGCTGAGGAGTTCATTGAGAAACTCAATGACAATGAGTACAATATCAAACTCAGTGGGAATATCAGCAATATCTATGCTGAATATCTCGATGTGAAGCTTGAAGTAAGGGAGAACAAGATACACACCTCCCTGTTCAGAAAATGCACAGCAGGTAACAGCATCTTACATGCTCTCAGCAGCCACCCGGATACTCTCAAATGGAGTATCCCCTATGGTGAGCTGCTGAGAGCAAAAAGGAACTGTAACACAGAAGAGGCATACGTACTTGAGAGCAATAACATCATCACTCGGTTTACGGAGAGAGGTTACCCGAAATGGGTACTTAAGAGAGCACTTGATCGAGCCAAACAGGTAGATAGATCTACTACCATTGCTGACAAACCGTGTGATGAGACGGAGGGTGAGGCCTCCCCTAGAATAATTACCACTTTCAGCACGGATGCCAATAAGATCAGGCATATCATTTCGAAACACTGGGGTACCCTCAAGAGTGACAACGTTATTGGGGGGGTGATTCCTGACAGACCCAATATAACTTTCAGGAGAGGGAGAAACCTTAGAGACATGTTGGTACGCAGTGATGTCACTATCTATCCACAGAAAGACCTGCATGGCCTAAGGGGTTTTTTCCCCTGCGGCCATTGCAAAGCGTGCAATAAAAGTAATTTTCGCAAACATGTCAGATACAATGGTGTCAGTAAGGAACTCACCCAATTCCTCACATGCAGTTCGACATTTGTGGTGTATGCCATTGAGTGTACATGCAACCTCTGGTACATCGGCAGCACCACATGCATGGCCAAGAAGCGCATTCTGGAACATGCCAGGGCCATAAAAAATCAGGACCCCAAATACCCAGTAGCGCGTCATTTTAGAGAGACACATTGCTCAAACACCAATGACATGAGTTTCTTCATCCTAGAACAGATTGAAAAACATCCTAGGGGGGGGAACAGGCTACTCATGTTAAGACAAAGAGAGTCGAAATACATCATAGACTTTCAAACGAAAAATCCCACTGGATTGAACCAGGACGAGGAGTTGTCAATACACCTCAAAGAATGATCCTGATGACACCCAGATAACACCCGGGCGTGTCAATCTTGTACATACATATATTTCTGTATATACATTTTAGTGCGAACCTGGAGCTTCTCATTATTGTAGCTTTCTTGCTTTTCATATTTATTTTCTCTCTTTAGACATCTGTGCATTTGAACATGGGATGTGTTTTTTTAACTAGCCGTGGCACATGTCATAGTTACATTGCTGGATGGGTGGCTGCTACTAGTGCGGGACATGTCATCCCCCTCCCTTTATTTATGAGGGTGTCACTACCGCAGATACTCACTACCAGTTACTATCCTTTGCTCTATGACTGAGTGCTCTTCCTCTTTTTTCTTCTTTCCTAATTCATGTTTCCTGTGTTTCTTTTTAGTCACTTGAGCCAAGGACTTGGCCCTTCTATCAAATTTCACAAGCACAAGACATTTATCAATCCCTCACATGACACAGGAACCTGTACATCACTCACTTCTCTTTTCTTTTCGGATGGCAGAACTGATCACAACTTCATCATTGAAAATACGAGCACATGAGGATGACGCTTTGGTATTTACCTTTCAATGTCATGTAATTTTATGCATCATGTATATCCTTTATGACAACGTGATTAAGATGGACATTTCTTTTGAACTTTGGAACCGTGTAACATACTATAACCCCATGTGATGTAAATTACCGATGCTTGAGATGCTCGTTTTGTACAACACGGGGCACTAGTCCCCCACTTGTCAATACTTTGCGATTTTCCCGTGCGAACTGCCAACTTTGCGGTTCACAGGTTTTTCTTACCTCATTTTTTGCTAATTTTGAGAGTGCGAGCTTCGACATATCTGTGTTTCATTTTATTTATTAACACAGAGCACAGTACACTTACAGCAATTGTGGTTCCATTGTTCAATTTAGTCAGTCTTTGTGACAACTTGCAGCGCCAAATGCTAAGATATTTTGTTTTATGAGACGATGTTGGGGACAGTTCTTTCAAGTGAATTTACACCGTTACAAGATGTCCGCTGCACCCAGCACATTAGTCCATCTTTCTATGACTGTTGTTTTCTATTTAACTGCATTGCCATTCGGTAGCCTACATTCACGTGATCAAGCTCGAGGGCGAGCGAAACGCGTTGTGAATAAACGGCGATTTCACCTTGGTACGGAGTTTTTGTGTTTCTGAGAGTGCACTTATTTGGAACGTTGGTTTTGATGATATTACGAACCGGATTTCCCTGCCTTTACGAGGGTCCCAAGCCGTCCGGAAGGGGAGAAGCGCTTTTTGGATATATATATATATATATATATATATATATATATATATATATATATATATATATATATATTATCTACTGGCGGTCGCCAGTAGATAGTTATAGTTAGGACCGTGTTTCCATAGGAAATCCGCAACATTCTATTTGGAATAACTTTGGCGCCGGTTGACGAATCCTCGCAAAATTTTCAAAATAGGTGGGGCGCTCCGCTCCGCTCCTACCCTGAAAGTCTCGGGAGGATTCATCAAGTGGGGGCTGAGAAAAAAGGGGGGTCCCAAAACGTGTTTTCCCCATGCAATTTTCCATAGGGACCTTTATTCCAAGGTACAGCCTGAACGGCCGAACAGAATTACTTGAAATTTGGCAGAGAGGTAGTCCTCAGCTCAGGGAAGTGCCTTTTGCAGGTCTGGTGTCAATCTGTTCAGTAGTTCCTGAGAAAATCAAAAGTAAAATCATATCTATATGTGGGCGGAGCCTAACCACACATCTCATCCTGAGATCTGATTGGCTGTCAGCACTTCATCCAAGAAGTGTTGGCAGCCATCTTGGGACCAATATACATGATAGCACCTCATTAAAAAGCATTGCAGTTAATAGAAGGTTTTAAGACTTTAGTTACATTATAAATCATTTGTTGATGGTACCATACTCATTTTAGGAATTGTGGTATGTTCTAAGGTGATTTCACCATGTGAAAAAGCCTTCTGCTGGGATATCATGATTGAGAGAAAAATATTTTCTCATGCTTTTACCACAGAGGTTTGGAAGGTAATCTATAAGCTAAACTGAGAGCTTATTTTCTGTAAATTCACATTATCTTTCTCAGTCATGTGAGAATGAAGTCTGACATTCTCAGTAAAACATGTAAATCCAACAAGGGCAGAGACTGTCAGTTGATTCCTTTGTGTTCTACTGCAGCTTCCCAGAGTGCTCCAAAGAACAACTAGAGCGCTAACAGTCCTACTTATGATAAACGTATGGCACACCTGAAGCCATCTTGCTTGGATTAAAGTGGTAACTCTTAAAACATTTAATTTAAAAAGGAACAAAATTAGGGGGTTCATTTTTCCATAACAAGTATGATTAGTGCTGCAGAAAGAAAAACTAGGGCACATTTTGACTTCTGAAATCCTCTTTTATTTCATTAAAAAATTCTGACATGCAGACTGAAACATGCACTTTTAATACCAGGAGCAGACTTCCATGGTGAACAGTAGTTTTACTACAGTGATTTAATGAGCAACTAGAGTGCTAACTTTCAGAATTTATGGCAAATGTGTGACATATCTGAATACCTTCATGATGGAATCAAAGTAAAAAACTGAAAGCATTTCCTACTGAGGAGACTGCAGTACATGAGGAAATTAGGAAACTTCATAACAAATAAATCTCCCAAGATGGCCACCGGAGACAAAAGAGCCCAAATGTAGCCCAAAATCCCCCAGATGTAGCCCAAATATAGCCCGATGACAGAAGTGTGCAAAACACTTATTATTTTGTGTTTTTGCAGTGTTATATAGTGCAGACTTGTCAGGTATTGGAGTGCTTTATATGAGCATTGGTTACATCACACAAGAACAAATTCATTTTGGTTGTAGACATGGGGAGACTACGTGATTTGACCAGAATCACAGAATGTCGAGCTGAAGCAGAAACTCCAACCTGGTTCCCCAGTTGCAAAGTCTGCAGTTCTGGAAGTAACACCACATCCTCTCCCCTAAGTGCAACATTTAATCAAGTGGTCAACTGGATAAAAAAACATAAAGATAACAAATAATTTAAAAGTGATTTGTCCCTATTTGAAAACTCAGAAAATATGTCCTTATTTTAGTCTTTTAGAGCACTAACCATAATTTTGATGCCAATAAGACCCTCACATATATGTAATTTCTCAAGGAAATGCTCTAGGTATTACAGTTTTGATTACATCAAGATGACGGCAGGCGTTCCACACTTTTGTAATAAATATAGAATGTTAGCAATCTAGTTGTTCATTAGGATACTGTTGAGAGGCAGAGGCCAGGGGCACGGACTCTGAAAATTGAAGGCAGGTAGGAGGGTGCAAAGGCAACAATTTAACCACACTGAGCAGGCAGGAAGGGCCGTGGCAGCACAACAGACTATGGAGGGCAGTGGAAAGGGGGGCAGGGGCAACAAACCAACAATACAGGACTTGCAAGAGAGGCTCTGGCAATGTAATAGACCATTGTGGGCAGAAGGAAGAGGCAATGGTAGTACAACCATACATGCCAAGAGACCCGATTCAGCTAGGAAACGTCCAATGTTTTTAAGCTCAAATGGGCTTTATTTGATCTGTCTCCTGTCTACAATCTCTTCTTTTTCAATGTAACTCAAAGGGGAAAATCAATACCCCAGTTTTTTTTCAAAATCTCCCTCTTACCAAGTTCAAAATGTTCGCAAGTATGGTACATTGGATCATGGAAGGAAATGGGGTAGGGACATGGACTTGGATAACAGAGGACAGGAGGGACATGGAGAGATGCACCAAACTGACCTTGCAGGGCATGCATCAGGGTTTGCGGCAGCACAATACACCACACAGGGCATGCGGGACGGGAGTGCAGCACAACAATCCATAGAAAGAAAGAGGGAGGGGACAGGACCATGCACATGGACAACAGAGAACAGAGGGGCAAGAGGCAATGGTAGCTAGCTGACCATAATGGACAGACAGGGGAGAAAGCTGCAGCATAACAGACCATAAAGGGCAGGAGGGACAGATCAGGGGCATTACAATGGAACAGACAAGCCAGGAGGGAGAGAGTAGGGGTCTGCACATGTAAACAGAGGGCTGGGGGCAAGGGGGCAGGGCAGGAGCAGCAAGATAGCCATGGAGGTCAGGCAGGATGGGCACTAGAAGCAAGACACACCATGAAGAGCAACAGTGAGACTGTGATGGCATACACACAGACCATGGAGGGAAGGTGGGAGGGGGTCAGGGGCAGCTAACTGACCACACAGGGAAGGTGGGAGGGGCCATGGCAGCACAGAAGACCATGCATGGCAAGTGGGAGGGTTAGTGGCAGCACAATGGCTATGATGGGCAAGAAGGAGGGTGCAGGGGCATGCACAAAGGACGATGGAGGATAGAAGGGAGGGTCAGGACCTGTGCACAGACAAGAAAGTTCAGGGGAAGGGGCCTCACAACAGACCGCACGGGGAAGGCAGGAGGAGCAGTTGCAGCACAACAGACCAGGGAGGGCAGAAGGGTGTGGCAGTACAATGGACCATGTAGGACAGGAGGAAGAGGATAGGGGCATGGCATGTGGACAGACAGGGTGGAGGTGACAGGGACAGGTTACAGTCATCTGACAATGCTAGGCAGGTGGGAGGGGAGTGGCAGCTCAACAGAACACTCAGAGTAGATAGGAGTGGCAGGTCCATGGAACATGGTGGGCAAAAAGGATGGAGCAGGGGCATGCACAAAGACATCGGAGGGCAGGGGGAAGGAGAATAGGGGCAGCAAGCTAAGCACAGAGTTTAAGCAGGAGGTCAATGATGGGGCATAGAATTGGGCAATGGAGGGCAGGAGGTGGGGACTGGTACATCATACTAAATTGAGGGCAGTGGCAGCACATCAGACCATGCATGGCAGGAGGGAGGAGGCTAGTCCATGGATTCACACAACAGAGGATAGGGATGAGGGGGATGGGGCAGCAAGCTAACTGTTCAGAGAAGGCGGGTATTAGGAACTTTATTGTTTTTAAAACATGTGTCTGTGCGAACTACTTAAAATATGAACAAGTATGCAGCATAATCTCACTTTTATTCAGGAAGAAGAGGACGTTTGTGACTGTGACTCCGGGCTCACTTGGCAGAAACACCCCCTGACCCTCCACCCCCTATCGCAAAATGTAATGCCCGTGAAAAGGGTAGGTGAACACAGTGTTATATAGAACATAGTCCTGAGAGCACGATTGAAAATGAAAACTAGATATAGTGTATGGTATAAACTATGCACCAAAAAGTGTGATATAAGATGAACCGGGCGTGAAATATAATATGCAATACATTGTGCGCAATTACAGATTCATTGGAGAGCGCGAGATAGCACAGGCACTAGCGCGTGCTATGCGATGTGCGCCTTGGAGTGTAATATGCACAGGGCAGTGTTGTGTAACCTAACTAGTCTCTAAAGTTGTAATATAAAATATGTGCTGGGGAGTGTAACGTTGCATATGCACTGTGACAAAGATATGGATCCCAGATTGTAATATGTATGGCATAGCACTGTGCGTTATAACATAGGCATCGAGGAAGGCACGTTAGATGGGGCAATATAACCCGTGCGAAGACAAGTGTGGCATGACATATTCACGGGGTGGTGTTACAGTGCACATGGGCTAGAGAGTGTCATAGCATATGCACTAGCTGGTGGAATACAACACAGAGGTGTGTGGCACTCGGCAGGCAATGGTGGGTGTAACACAGCATTGGGCTCTGCCAGGAGCGCGCTGTGACTCTCAAGTGATGTTCGTCCCCTTTCTAGAGAGTAAAATAAAAAGTATTACACATCCGGCAGTGGATGTGTGTTTTATTAACCGTGAGGGGGGTTTCTTACATAGTTTTGGTCTAATTTTTGTCGAATCCCCTTTGAATGGCTTGGTGTGCATGTGTATTAAATGTGCCCGTCAATAGCTACCCATGTTTGTATAAATAAACGACAAGGGTGTCTACCGAGATTAGGCACGGTAGGGCATCAGACATGTCAGAGCTTCACTAGTGGTGTAAATACATTCCACGTGGATTCATTGTATGCATAGTCGCCTTTTAATGAATATCACTCAAATCGTCATGGTGATAGGTACGTACGGTTTGTCCAGCATGTCCTAGGTGTGTCTATAAATATATATATTTTTAAAATAATAAAAAACAGTAGCCGGCCCTGGGGATTGGGGTAAAAAAACTATAATTAGGAGACAGGCCCTGGGGGATGGGGTCATCAGGGCCAATAAATTAGAATAAGAAGGGAACCACACAGCCCCCCTTCTTAAAAAATTAAAATAAATAAAAGACTGGCTTCGTGCCGGAGGCCACGCCCCCTCCTTGCAGCACTCTGCAAACGCGCCCCCTGGCGAGTTGTAAGTTGGGGAATTAATTCCTCTTCAATACTGAGGGTCCCTGAGGGCCAACTAGCCCAACAGTCATCTCCAGTATGCGCCAGGAAGCTGCGCTGCAGACAGGTGTTCTGAGGCCAAGCCCCTTTTTACACCTCTCTGCAACGCAGCTCTGTGGCGTTTACTGGAGGTACCTAGTGGTCTAGCTTGACCCTAGGGACCCTTAGGATTCAAGGGGACTTAATCTCTCAACTTAGAACAGCCACAGGGCGCGTTTACACAGTGGTGAAGGGAGGGAATGGGGCCTGAGGTGACGTGTGCAAACACGCACAATGGCACGTTTTAAATTGGGGATATAATTTCCCTGCAATACTGAGGGCCCCTGGGGGCTAACTAGCCCACCAAGTGCTTCCAGTAAGCGCCACTGAGCTGCATTGCAGAGAGGTGGTCCAGGCTGTGCCACTTTTTACACCTCTCTGCAACGCAGCTCTGTGGCACTTACTGGAGGTACCTAGTGGGCTAGTTGGACCCTAGGGACCCTCAGGATTCAAATGAACTTAATCTCCCAACTAAAAACGGACACAGGGCGTGTTTACACAGTGGTGAAGGGAGGGGACGGGGCCTGAGTTAACGTGTGCAAAAACGCCCTGTGGCCTGTTTTAAGAGGTAGTTTTAATCCCCCTGCCCTATTATATACTAGGGGCTTACAGAGGAGGTCATGCTAATCACAGGGGGACCCCAACGCATAATGTTCCCTAGTGTATGTAGGTGTTTTCACTGTATTCTAAGTGTCTTTTAACATAGCACTGGCTCTAGGACTGGTTAGTCAGACTCAGTTACCACCAGTATCCGTCTGAAAAAGTTGAGGGTACAGGATGATTTTGCAACAAGGATTCTTTCAGCTCTTCTTTTTGTTCTTTCTGCACGTTATCCTTCTTCCTGCACTTTTCTTCGTCTTTGAGGACTTCTGTTGCTTCTTTCTGCACTTCTTTTTTTTCTTTCTGTGCATTTTTTCTTCTTTCTTCACATGTCCTATCTCTGTAGGCATAGTTAGAAATTAGCATTTAAAAAACCTTTGAAATTCACAGAAAAAAACATAGGTTTCAGGCACGTTATAGTTAGGAATTAGCATTTAAAAAACCTCAGAAATTCACTGAAAAAACCATAGGTTTCAGGGGTGTTATAGTTAGCTGGACTTTTCACTTGTACAAAACCATTGAAATTCCCCCGTTATAGTTAGTTCAGCTAACTATAACTCGCGCGCCCGCAATGCACTGCTGATGACGTCACATATTACATCACTCATGACATGGTCAGTGACATCACTCATGACATCACTGATGACATCTCAAATGACATCACTGATGACATCACTGATGGCATCATCCTTGTGATAGAGTGGCAGACCTCCTCTCACCTCCTCTCACCCTAATATAACCTTTGATACACACATTCAAAAATAGAGACTAAAATGTTCAAAACAATGGACATACCAATACCAGTTACAACAACCTCTTCAGTAATTCTAAGATCCACATACACATCCACTCATTCACCAACAGTCCTATACAGTCACTCATACATGTACTCACTCATCAGATGTACTCATACACCTATACATCCTGTTACACAATGCCACTCATCCATAGAGTTACTCACACACATAGTCACTCATGCTAATAAAGAATCAAACATACATTTACTTGCATATACAGTTATACTCACACCACCACACTTACTTCTACGGAAACGTACACATACTTAGTCTTTTAAACAATCACTTATAGAAACACATACTTATTCATACAGGAACTCTTTCAATCTCTCACTCTCACATATACTCACCTATATACACCAATAGTCCCATATACTAGTTTAAAACATATGTAGTTACTCATAAAGACACTATTGAGCCAGTCATTCACTCACTAACACACCCATACACACACTCATCCACCCATACAGTCCTGCACACATGCTGTCTTCAACACATACAAACAGTGAGTCACTCATTCATGCACCTATGCACTACGTAATACCCCCCACCGAACCATGCAGACACTCAGACTGATACTCAAAAAACCAACTAATAACCTATATAGACACCCATGTAGCTACTCACCAACCCATGCAGCCACTTATACACAAAGTGAGAGACTGATACAGATATTTACATATTTAAACATTACTCACTAAGCCATGTATTCACTATGATACACTTAATCAGTCAGTTACACAATCAATTTTTCAAAAACAAATCATCCATTTAGACACTTATATACCCATTTATTCTTCCATCGATCTTGAGATATACATATATAAAACATATTTAATTTTCAGAAAAATCAGACATTCACTGGATGATGTAATCAGTGATGTAATCAGTAATGTCATTTGAGATGTTATCAGTGATGTCATGAGTGATGTCACTGACCATGTCATCAGTGATGTAATATGTGACGTCATCAGCAGTGCATTGCGGGCGCGCGAGTTATAGTTAGCTGAACTAACTATAACGGGGGAATTTCAATGGTTTTGTACAAGTGAAAAGTCCAGCTAACTATAACACCCCTGAAACCTATGGTTTTTTCAGTGAATTTCTGAGGTTTTTTAAATGCTAATTCCTAACTATAACGTGCCTGAAACCTATGGTTTTTTCTGTGAATATATATATATATATATATATATATATATATATATATATTCACTGAAAAAACCATAGGTTTCACACATGTTATAGTTAGCGGAAATTTTACTGATAAAAAACCAGTGAAATTCCCCCGTTATAGTTAGCGCAGGCAACTATAACTCACGCGACCGCAATCCTCTGCTGATGCTATTACTGTATTTAGACACTTATTTGCCCATGTCTTCTTCCATACATTTTTAGCTATACATATATTACAAATATTTTTTTTTCATAAAGACACATATGTCATCAGCAGAAGATTGCAGTCGCGTGAGTTATAGTTGCCTGCGCTAACTATAACGGGGGAATTTCACTGGTTTTTTATCAGTAAAATTTCCGCTAACTATAACATGTGTGAAACCTATGGTTTTTTCAGTGAATTTGCAAGGTTTTTTAAATGCTAATTCCTAACTATAACGTGTGTGAAACCTATGGTTTTTTCAGTGAATTAGTACGGTTTTTTAAATGCTAAGTTTTTTTCCCTTATAATAAGCCCTGTACATTTGGTGGCCTTCGGCCACCAAAAGCACAGGGGGTGGGGTAAGTGTGGATAGTGTTTTTTGCCCTTAACATAAGCCCTGTACATTTGGTGGCCTTCGGCCACCAAAAGCACAGGGGGTGGGGTAAGTGTGGATAGTGTTTTTTTTATTTTTATTTTTTTACCGTACGCTTACGGTAAGCGTACGGTAAGCGTACCCCGCGAAATTGCCGAAAAAAAAATAAAACCGTTTTTGCACTTGGGGGATGTTTGGGGACTCCCTCAACATGACTATGTGGGAGGGAGTTGTCAAAACAGCCCCTTTACATGTTTTTGGGCTTGATATTTTAAAAATCACTCTCAGTGCGAGAGACAAAATGGCGGCCGCCGCTTCCTGGTTTCGGCCGATTCGAATGTTTACTAAGATCTAAGAGCCAATCAGAATCGCGCTCGCGCACGCCACCGTACGCTTACCGTAAGCGTACGGTAAGCGTACCGTAAGCTGGCTCAGATATATATATTGATTTAAAGGCTATTTTCTCAGAATCTACTGAACAGATTTACACCAAACCTACAAAAGGCACTTCCTTGACCAAGGGACTACCTCTCTGCCAAATTTTGAGTAATTCTTTTCAGCCGTTCGGGCTGTAGCTCGTTCTAAAGGTCCTATGGAAAAATGCATGGGAAAAACGCGTTTTGGGACCCCCCTTTTATCTCAGCCCCCGCTTGACGGATCCCCCCGAGACTTTCAGGGTAGGAGCGGAGCGTAGCGCCCCACCTATTTTGAAAAATTTGCGAGGATTCGTCGACCGGCGACAAAGTTATTCAAAATAGAATGTTGAGGTTTTCCTATGGAAACGTGGTCCTAACTATAACTACCTACTGGCTATCGCCAGTAGGTAATATATATATATATATATATATATATATATTATCTACTGGCGGTCGCCAGTAGATAGTTATAGTTAGCACCGTGTTTCCATAGGAAATCCGCAACATTCTATTTGGAATAACTTTGGCGCCGGTTGACGAATCCTCGCAAAATTTTCAAAATAGGTGGGGCGCTCCGCTCCGCTCCTACCCTGAAAGTCTCGGGGGGATTCATCAAGTGGGGGCTGAGAAAAAAGGGGGGTCCCAAAACGTGTTTTCCCCATGCAATTTTCCATAGGGACCTTTAGTCCAAGGTACAGCCCGAACGGCCGAACAGAATTACTTGAAATTTGGCAGAGAGGTAGTCCTCAGCTCAGGGAAGTGCCTTTTGCAGGTCTGGTGTCAATCTGTTCAGTAGTTCCTGAGAAAATCAAAAGTAAAATCATATCTATATGTGGGCGGAGCCTAACCACACATCTCATCCTGAGATCTGATTGGCTGTCAGCACTTCATCCAAGAAGTGTTGGCAGCCATCTTGGGACCAATATACATGATAGCACCTCATTAAAAAGCATTGCAGTTAATAGAAGGTTTTAAGACTTTAGTTACATTATAAATCATTTGTTGATGGTACCATACTCATTTTAGGAACTGTGGTATGTTCTAAGGTGATTTCACCATGTGAAAAAGCCTTCTGCTGGGATATCATGATTGAGAGAAAAATATTTTCTCATGCTTTTACCACAGAGGTTTGGAAGGTAATCTATAAGCTAAACTGAGAGCTTATTTTCTGTAAATTCACATTATCTTTCTCAGTCATGTGAGAATGAAGTCTGACATTCTCAGTAAAACATGTAAATCCAACAAGGGCAGAGACTGTCAGTTGATTCCTTTGTGTTCTACTGCAGCTTCCCAGAGTGCTCCAAAGAACAACTAGAGCGCTAACAGTCCTACTTATGATAAACGTATGGCACACCTGAAGCCATCTTGCTTGGATTAAAGTGGTAACTCTTAAAACATTTAATTTAAAAAGGAACAAAATTAGGGGGTTCATTTTTCCATAACAAGTATGATTAGTGCTGCAGAAAGAAAAACTAGGGCACATTTTGACTTCTGAAATCCTCTTTTATTTCATTAAAAAATTCTGACATGCAGACTGAAACATGCACTTTTAATACCAGGAGCAGACTTCCATGGTGAACAGTAGTTTTACTACAGTGATTTAATGAGCAACTAGAGTGCTAACTTTCAGAATTTATGGCAAATGTGTGACATATCTGAATACCTTCATGATGGAATCAAAGTAAAAAACTGAAAGCATTTCCTACTGAGGAGACTGCAGTACATGAGGAAATTAGGAAACTTCACAACAAATAAATCTCCCAAGATGGCCACCGGAGACAAAAGAGCCCAAATGTAGCCCAAAATCCCCCAGATGTAGCCCAAATATAGCCCGATGACGGAAGTGTGCAAAACACTTATTATTTTGTGTTTTTGCAGTGTTATATAGTGCAGACTTGTCAGGTATTGGAGTGCTTTACATGAGCATTGGTTACATCACACAAGAACAAATTCATTTTGGTTGTAGACATGGGGAGACTTAGTGATTTGACCAGAATCACAGAATGTCGAGCTGAAGCAGAAACTCCAACCTGGTTCCCCAGTTGCAAAGTCTGCAGTTCTGGAAGTAACACCACATCCTCTCCCCTAAGTGCAACATTTAATCAAGTGGTCAACTGGATAAAAAAACATAAAGATAACAAATAATTTAAAAGTGATTTGTCCCTATTTGAAAACTCAGAAAATATGTCCTTATTTTAGTCTTTTAGAGCACTAACCATAATTTTGATGCCAATAAGACCCTCACATATATGTAATTTCTAAAGGAAATGCTCTAGGTATTACAGTTTTGATTACATCAAGATGACGGCAGGCGTTCCACACTTTTGTAATAAATATAGAATGTTAGCAATCTAGTTGTTCATTAGGATACTGTTGAGAGGCAGAGGCCAGGGGCACGGACTCTGAAAATTGAAGGCAGGTAGGAGGGTGCAAAGGCAACAATTTAACCACACTGAGCAGGCAGGAAGGGCCGTGGCAGCACAACAGACTATGGAGGGCAGTGGAAAGGGGGGCAGGGGCAACAAACCAACAATACAGGACTTGCAAGAGAGGCTCTGGCAATGTAATAGACCATTGTGGGCAGAAGGAAGAGGCAATGGTAGTACAACCATACATGCCAAGAGACCCGATTCAGCTAGGAAACGTCCAATGTTTTTAAGCTCAAATGGGCTTTATTTGATCTGTCTCCTGTCTACAATCTCTTCTTTTTCAATGTAACTCAAAGGGGAAAATCAATACCCCAGTTTTTTTTTCAAAATCTCCCTCTTACCAAGTTCAAAATGTTCGCAAGTATGGTACATTGGATCATGGAAGGAAATGGGGTAGGGACATGGACTTGGATAACAGAGGACAGGAGGGACATGGAGAGATGCACCAAACTGACCTTGCAGGGCATGCATCAGGGTTTGCGGCAGCACAATACACCACACAGGGCATGCGGGACGGGAGTGCAGCACAACAATCCATAGAAAGAAAGAGGGAGGGGACAGGACCATGCACATGGACAACAGAGAACAGAGGGGCAAGAGGCAATGGTAGCTAGATGACCATAATGGACAGACAGGGGAGAAAGCTGCAGCATAACAGACCATAAAGGGCAGGAGGGACAGATCAGGGGCATTACAATGGAACAGACAAGCCAGGAGGGAGAGAGTAGGGGTCTGCACATGTAAACAGAGGGCTGGGGGCAAGGGGGCAGGGCAGGAGCAGCAAGATAGCCATGGAGGTCAGGCAGGATGGGCACTAGAAGCAAGACACACCATGAAGAGCAACAGTGAGACTGTGATGGCATACACACAGACCATGGAGGGAAGGTGGGAGGGGGTCAGGGGCAGCTAACTGACCACACAGGGAAGGTGGGAGGGGCCATGGCAGCACAGAAGACCATGCATGGCAAGTGGGAGGGTTAGTGGCAGCACAATGGCTATGATGGGCAAGAAGGAGGGTGCAGGGGCATGCACAAAGGACGATGGAGGATAGAAGGGAGGGTCAGGACCTGTGCACAGACAAGAAAGTTCAGGGGAAGGGGCCTCACAACAGACCGCACGGGGAAGGCAGGAGGAGCAGTTGCATCACAACAGACCAGGGAGGGCAGAAGGGTGTGGCAGTACAATGGACCATGTAGGACAGGAGGAAGAGGATAGGGGCATGGCATGTGGACAGACAGGGTGGAGGTGGCAGGGACAGGTTACAGTCATCTGACAATGCTAGGCAGGTGGGAGGGGAGTGGCAGCTCAACAGAACACTCAGAGTAGATAGGAGTGGCAGGTCCATGGAACATGGTGGGCAAAAAGGATGGAGCAGGGGCATGCACAAAGACATCGGAGGGCAGGGGGAAGGAGAATAGGGGCAGCAAGCTAAGCACAGAGTTTAAGCAGGAGGTCAATGATGGGGCATAGAATTGGGCAATGGAGGGCAGGAGGAGGGGACTGGTACATCATACTAAATTGAGGGCAGTGGCAGCACATCAGACCATGCATGGCAGGAGGGAGGAGGCTAGTCCATGGATTCACACAACAGAGGTTAGGGATGAGGGGGATGGTACAGCAAGCTAACTGTTCAGAGAAGGCGGGTATTAGGAACTTTATTGTTTTTAAAACATGTGTCTGTGCGAACTACTTAAAATATGAACAAGTATGCAGCATAATCTCACATTTATTCAGGAAGAAGAGGACGTTTGTGACTGTGACTCCGGGCTCACTTGGCAGAAACACCCCCTGACCCTCCACCCCCTATCGCAAAATGTAATGCCCGTGAAAAGGGTAGGTGAACACAGTGTTATATAGAACATAGTCCTGAGAGCACGATTGAAAATGAAAACTAGATATAGTGTATGGTATAAACTATGCACCAAAAAGTGTGATATAAGATGAACCGGGCGTGAAATATAATATGCAATACATTGTGCGCAATTACAGATTCATTGGAGAGCGCGAGATAGCACAGGCACTAGCGCGTGCTATGCGATGTGCGCCTTGGAGTGTAATATGCACAGGGCAGTGTTGTGTAACCTAACTAGTCTCTAAAGTTGTAATATAAAATATGTGCTGGGGAGTGTAACGTTGCATATGCACTGTGACAAAGATATGGATCCCAGATTGTAATATGTATGGCATAGCACTGTGCGTTATAACATAGGCATCGAGGAAGGCACGTTAGATGGGGCAATATAACCCGTGCGAAGACAAGTGTGGCATGACATATTCACGGGGTGGTGTTACAGTGCACATGGGCTAGAGAGTGTCATAGCATATGCACTAGCTGGTGGAATACAACACAGAGGTGTGTGGCACTCGGCAGGCAATGGTGGGTGTAACACAGCATTGGGCTCTGCCAGGAGCGCGCTGTGACTCTCAAGTGATGTTCGTCCCCTTTCCAGAGAGTAAAATAAAAAGTATTACACATCCGGCAGTGGATGTGTGTTTTATTAACCGTGAGGGGGGTTTCTTACATAGTTTTGGTCGAATTTTTGTCGAATCCCCTTTGAATGGCTTGGTGTGCATGTGTATTAAATGTGCCCGTCAATAGCTACCCATGTTTGTATAAATAAACGACAAGGGTGTCTACCGGGATTAGGCACGGTAGGGCATCAGACATGTCAGAGCTTCACTAGTGGTGTAAATACATTCCACGTGGATTCATTGTATGCATAGTCACCTTTTAATGAATATCACTCAAATCGTCACGGTGATAGGTACGTACGGTTTGTCCAGCATGTCCTAGGTGTGTCTATAAATATATATTTTTTAAAAATAATAAAAAACAGTAGCCGGCCCTGGGGATTGGGGTAAAAAAACTATAATTAGGAGACAGGCCCTTGGGGATGGGGTCATCAGGGCCAATACATTAGAATAAGAAGGGGAACCACACAGCCCCCCTTCTTAAAAAATTAAAATAAATAAAAGACTGGCATCGTGCCGGAGGGCACGCCCCCTCCTTGCAGCACTCTGCAAACGCGCCCCCTGGCGAGTTGTAAGTTGGGGAATTAATTCCTCTTCAATACTGAGGGTCCCTGAGGGCCAACTGGCCCAACAGGCATCTCCAGTATGCACCAGGGAGCTGCGCTGCAGACAGGTGTTCTGAGGCCAAGCCCCTTTTTACACCTCTCTGCAACGCAGCTCTGTGGCATTTACTGGAGGTACCTAGTGGTCTAGTTTGACCCTAGGGACCCTTAGGATTTAAGGGGACTTAATCTCTCAACTTAGAACAGCCACAGGGCGCGTTTACACAGTGGTGAAGGGAGGGGATGGGGCCTGAGGTGACGTGTGCAAACACGCACTATGGCACGTTTTACATTGGGGATATAATTTCCCTTCAATACTGAGGGCCCCTGGGGGCTAACTAGCCCACCAAGTGCTTCCAGTAAGCGCCACTGAGCTGCATTGCAGAGAGGTGGTCCAGGCTGTGCCACTTTTTACACCTCTCTGCAACGCAGCTCTGTGGCACTTACTGGAGGTACCTAGTGGGCTAGTTGGACCCTAGGGACCCTCAGGATTCAAATGAACTTAATCTCCCAACTAAAAACGGACACAGGGCGTGTTCACACAGTGGTGAAGGGAGGGGACGGGGCCTGAGTTAACGTGTGCAAAAACGCCCTGTGGCCTGTTTTAAGAGGTAGTTTTAATCCCCCTGCCCTATTATATACTAGGGGCTTACAGAGGAGGTCATGCTAATCACAGGGGGACCCCAATGCATAATGTTCCCTAGTGTATGTAGGTGTTTTCACTGTATTCTAAGTGTCTTTTAACATAGCACTGGCTCTAGGACTGGTTAGTCAGACTCAGTTACCACCAGTATCCGTCTGAAAAAGGTGAGGGTACAGGATGATTTTGCAACAAGGATTCTTTTTGCTCTTCTTTTTGTTCTTTCTGCACGTTATCCTTCTTCCTGCAGTTTTCTTCGTCTTTGAAGACTTCTGTTGCTTCTTTCTGCACTTCTTTTATTTCTTTCTGTGCATTTTTTCTTCTTTCTTCACATGTCCTATCTCTGTAGGCATAGTTAGAAATTAGCATTTAAAAAACCTTTGAAATTCACAGAAAAAAACATATGTTTCAGGCACGTTATAGTTAGGAATTAGCATTTAAAAAACCTCAGAAATTCACTGAAAAAACCATAGGTTTCAGGGGTGTTATAGTTAGCTGGACTTTTCACTTGTACAAAACCATTGAAATTCCCCCGTTATAGTTAGTTCAGCTAACTATAACTCGCGCGCCCGCAATGCACTGCTGATGACGTCACATATTACATCACTCATGACATGGTCAACGACATCACTCATGACATCACTGATGACATCTCAAATGACATCACTGATGACATCACTGATGACATCATCCTTGTGATAGAGTGGCAGACCTCCTCTCACCCTAATATAACCTTTGATACACACATTCAAAAATAGAGACTAAAATTTTCAAAACAATGGACATACCAATACCAGTTACAACAACCTCTTCAGTAATTCTAAGATCCACATACACATCCACTCATTCACCAACAGTCCTATACAGTCACTCATACATGTACTCACTCATCAGATGTACTCATACACCTATACATCCTGTTACACAATGCCACTCATCCATAGAGTTACTCACACACATAGTCACTCATGCTAATAAAGAATCAAACATACATTTACTTGCATATACAGTTATACACACACCACCACACTTACTTCTACGGAAACTTACACATACTTAGTCTTTTAAACAATCACTTATAGAAACACATACTTATTCATACAGGAACTCTTTCAATCTCTCACTCACACATATACTCACTTATATACACCAATAGTCACATATACTAGTTTAAAACATATGTAGTTACTCATAAAGACACTATTGAGCCAGTCATTCACTCACTAACACACCCATACACACACTCATCCACCCATACAGTCCTGCACACATGCTGTCTTCAACACATACAAACAGTGAGTCACTCATTCATGCACCTATGCACTACGTAATACCCCCCACCGAACCATGCAGACACTCAGACTGATACTCAAAAAACAACTAATAACCTATATAGACACCCATGTAGCTACTCACCAACCCATGCAGCCACTTATACACAAAGTGAGAGACTGATACAGATATTTACATATTTAAACATTACTCACTAAGCCATGTATTCACTATGATACACTTAATCAGTCAGTTACACAATCAATTTTTCAAAAACAAATCATCCATTTAGACACTTATATACCCATTTATTCTTCCATCGACCTTGAGATATCCATATATAAAACATATTTAATTTTCAGAAAAACAGACATTCACTGGATGATGTAATCAGTGATGTCATCAGTGATGTCATTTGAGATGTCATCAGTGATGTCATGAGTGATGTCACTGACCATGTCATGTGTGATGTAATATGTGACGTCATCAGCAGTGCATTGCAGGCGCGCGAGTTATAGTTAGCTGAACTAACTATAACGGGGGAATTTCAATGGTTTTGTACAAGTGAAAAGTCCAGCTCACTATAAGACCCCTGAAACGTATGGTTTTTTCAGTGAATATATATATATATATATATTCACTGAAAAAACCATAGGTTTCAGACATGTTATAGTTAGCGGAAATTTTACTGATAAAAAAACCAATGAAATTCCCCCGTTATAGTTAGTGCAGGCAACTATAACTCACGCGACCGCAATCCTCTGCTGATGCTAATACTGTATTTAGACACTTATTTGCCCATGTCTTCTTCCATAAATTTTTAGCTATACATATATTACAAATATTTTTTTTTCATAAAGACACATATGTCATCAGCAGAAGATTGCGGTCGCGTGAGTTATAGTTGCCTGCACTAACTATAACGGGGGAATTTCATTGGTTTTTTATCAGTAAAATTTCCGCTAACTATAACATGTCTGAAACCTATGGTTTTTTCAGTGAATTTGCAAGGTTTTTTAAATGCTAATTCCTAACTATAACGTGTGTGAAACCTATGGTTTTTTCAGTGAATTTGTACGGTTTTTTAAATGCTAAGTTACTTTATGCCATTCGTGGCGTGCACGCCCACTTAACGCAGTTCGTTCCGTGCGCGCACGGTGCGCTTCGCGCACCGCGCGCCCACTTTACGCAGATAGTGCCGTACACGCAAGGTGGGCACGCAGTGCGCTACGCGCACCGCGTGCCCACGTTACGCACCGTGCGCACATGGAGGACATATTATGCGCTTCCTTGTGATAGGTAATCTGTTAAATTTAATTTGTAAGTGATGACAATAATATGCCATGCACAGAGAGTGTTTTTTTTTTTTTATTAAAATTTTTAGCGTAAGCGCACCGTACGCGTACGGTAAGCGTAATCGGCGAAATTTTCAAAAAATAAAAATTTACCGTTTTTGGCCTTGGGGGATCTTTGAGGACTCAACTAACATGGCTATGTGCATGGGCGCTGTCTAAACAGCCCCTTTATATGTTTTTTGCCTTTGTTTACAGCCCCCCCCTCAGAGTGCGAGAGAGAAAATGGCGGCCGCCGCTTCCTGGTTTCGACCGATTCGAATGTTTACTTAGATGTAACAGCCAATCAGAATCGCGCTCGCGCACGCCACCGTACGCGTACGGTAAGCTTACGGTAAGCGTACCGTAAGCTGGCTCAGATATATATATTGATTTAAAGGCTATTTTCTCAGAATCTACTGAACAGATTTACACCAAACCTACAAAAGGCACTTCCTTGACCTGAGGACTACCTCTCTGCCAAATTTCTAGTAATTCTGTTCAGCCGTTCGGGCTGTAGCCCTGTCTAAAGGTCCTATGGAAAAATGCGTGGGAAAAACGCGTTTTGGGACCCCCCTTTTATCTCAGCCCCCGCTTGACGAATCCCCCCGAGACTTTCAGGGTAGGAGCGGAGCGTAGCGCCCCACCTATTTTGAGAAATTCGCGAGGATTCGTCGACCGGCGCCAAAGTTATTCAAAATAGAATGTTGCGGATTTCCTATGGAAACAGGGTCCTAACTATAACTACCTACTGGCAACTGCCAGTAGGTAATATATATATATATATATATATATATATATATATATATATATATATATATATATATATATATATTCACTGAAAAAACCATAGGTTTCACACATGTTATAGTTAGCTGGACATTTCACTCGTAAAAAACCAATGAAATCCCCCCGTTATAGTTAGTGTAGGCAACTATAACTCACGCAACCGCAATCATCTGCTGATGACGTCAGATATTACATCACTGTATTTAGACACTTATTTACCCATGTCTTCTTCCATTAATCTTTAGCTATACATATATTACAAATATTAATTTTTCATAAAGACACATATGTCATCAGTGATGTAATATCTGACGTCATCAGCAGAGGATTGCGGTTGCGTGAGTTATAGTTGCCTGCACTAACTATAATGGGGGAATTTCATTGGTTTTTTACGAGTGAAATGTCCAGCTAACTATAACATGTGTGAAACCTATGGTTTTTTAAGTGAATATATATATATATATATATATATATCACAGCTCCAAAGTCCCACCAAATCCGCTGAACTCCAAGGGCGGGTGCTCTTGTTTTACGAGGGTGAGGTCTTGCATTCAAAATCACAGCTCAATCCAAAGGATACGAAGCACTCGCGGGGTGTAAGCAATTATTTATTAGCAGTTCTCGAAATGCATTTCGGCATACAAGCCTTCCTCAGTGTTTGAACTGCTTGTTTATGATACCTAGTATCATAAACAAGCAGTTCAAACACTGGGGACTGCCGCAATGTATTTGGAGAACTGCTAATAAATAATTGCTTACACCCTGCGAGTGCTTCGTGTCCTTTGAATTGAGCTGCGATATATATATATATATATATATATATATATATATATATATATATATATATATATATATATATATATATATATATATATATATATATATATTTATTCATTCGTTTCCCCGTAGGGCTGGGTTCTCGCGCACTCCCGGAAAGAACAGATCGTCACCAATTCATATCGTCAAGTTTCTTTCTTTATTTACAGCATGCCAGTTAGAAAAAGCTCTACGCGTTTCAGTCCCACCAGGGACCTTGTTCACGAGACTGGTCTTTGCTAAAACTTTTTTTGTGTTTTTTTTAAATCCACCTCTACAATCAACAGTGACATCACTTCCTATTCCGGAGCTAGGCATTCTGGTAAATGAAGTCCAAACAATTTTAACTTAGAAGTTTGTGCTGTTACCCGTTAAATTAAACAAGAACTGGGATTATTACCCTTAAGTAAGGAGGCAAGCTGGTTATAGCAATATGCACAAAATGCGACAACCTTCGTTAACAATGCAATAAAATACCTGAATTGAGATTCATTTTGCATTGAATATGGCCCTCTGGTGGGTCATCTTTTTTTGACCAAAGTAATACACTCATGATTAATTTTAAACAAAATGGGTCCCAACTAGGTGTCGAGTTTGCCCTCTGGTGGGCCCTCATTTGTCAGACAATGTTTTGTAACTAGATTTCCTCCCAGTCTGTTTTTCATTTCGATTCTTATTCTCATTAAGATTAATACTGTTCTGCCCAGTGCTCCCGAGTCCACCCAAACTGTGATGAAATAAAAAAATCAAAAATCAAATTAAAAATAAAACAGCTCAATTTGCTGACAGTTACAGAGAATGTCACTCATAGTGAAAGATAGTTCTGCAGTTTATAGATGGTAATGGAGTTCCTCGTCTTGATTTAGACCATCGGGGGTCAAAGTTCTGAAATTAAGAATATGCTTCGATTCTTTTTGCCTCATCACTCTTTCACGGTCTCCTCCTCTGGGATGTGTCCCCACTGCTTCAATGGCATAGAATTTGAGATCTTTCCAGTTTCCTTTATGTGCCTTCTCCATATGTTTGGCCACCGCATTGCTCCTATCGATGTTGATTGTGGCCCTTACGTGTTCCAAGATGCATTTTTTCAATTCGCATTTTGTACTCCCCACATATTTCATTGAGCAGGGACATTCAATAATGTAGATTACAAATTGGGTCTTGCAGTTGATCAACTGTTGAATTTGCCACATGCGTTTATTTGCCATGAGTACTTCCTTGGTGTTTTGTGCGATTGTACATACTTTGCAACTTGTGCATTTAAAAAATCCTTTGGGTTTGAGCCAAGTGTCTTGTTTCTTAGGATTCCTGAAATGACTGTGAACCAGTTGATCTCTTAAGTTTTTTGCCCTTCTGTACGTGATGTTTGGGTGATCCCCCATTATTGCAGCTGTCGTAGTATCCATATGAAGGATATGCCAGTTTTTGCGAAGTATTTGCATCACTTTTGAATTTTCCGTGGAGTGAGTGGTTATAAATCTTATTTTATTTTCTTCGTTTGTTTCTTTAGGTTTTTCTTTCAACAGGTCCTGCCTGTTGATGGTCGTCGTTTTTTGCAATGAGGTTTGAATCGTCTTTGAGCTATAATTTCTTTGTTTGAATCTTGTTATAGCTTGATTTCGATGTTTTACCCACTCCTCCTCTTTAGAGCAAATTCTTTTGATCCTCAGGAATTCGCCGTAAGGAATATTATCAATTAGACTTTTTTGGTGAAAACTCCCAGCGTGAAGAACTGCATTGGTCGCTGTGTTTTTACGGTGCAAGGTAGTGTGGACAGTGTTTTCCGAGATATAGATTTCAGTGTCTAGGAATACCACTCTCTGGTCACTGATGTTATATGTGAATTTCAAATTGAAATATGAGTTGTTCAATATTTCAAAGTAATCCACAAATTCCTGCTCTGTTCCTTCCCAGACAATCAACAAGTCGTCGATATATCTAAACCAGGCTATGGTTTTGTTGACAAAGATATCATTTTCCATGCTCCATGCCCAGGTTTTCTCCCATTGACCCATGGTTAGGCAGGCGTACGATGGACTGAAGGAAAATCCCATAGCTGTACCCTTGCGTTGGCGAAAGATTTCCTCTCCAAACATGAACGAATTCTGTTCCAGGCACATCTGGATCATTTCTAACAACATCTTGTTGTGGTTGGTAAAATGGATGTTTCTCTCCGACAGGAAGTGTTTACAAGCGTTGAGTCCAATGTCATTCTGGATGTTAGAGTATAGTGATATGACATCCATAGTTATAAGTTTGTATGTCGAGTGCCATGGGGTGTCTAGTAGGTGTCTCAATAGATCTCCTGTGTCTTGAAGATATGAAGGGAGACCCTTGACAAATGGTAAAAGGAACACATCTAAAAAGTTGGCCATTGGTTCCAATAAGGCATCTTTGGCTGAAATTATTGGTCTGCCTGGTGGGTGTTTTGAGTTCTTATGTATTTTCGGCAGAAAATAAATTGTGGCCATTTTGGGATATTCCGTTCTAAGATATTTCACTTCATCCTCATCAAGTAATCCCTGCTTGCTCCATGTGTCCAATTTGATGTCAAGTTCTTCTTTCCATTTCTTAGTGGGATTGGTTTTCAATTTTTCATAATATTCTTCATTTCTGAGTTGTGAGTATGCTTCTTTCATATATGCCTCTTTGTCTAAAACAATGACGTTCCCTCCCTTGTCTGCCATTTTTATTTCGATGGTATCATCATTTTTTAGAACGGACAACGCTTTTCGTTCTTCATGTGTCAAATTATCTCGTTTTTTTGAGTGGTTGAGTTGGTAAAGATCCCGTATCACACATTCGTGAAACAAATCAATTTTGTTTCGGTGTGGCAATTGCGGATAGAATTTAGATTGCGATTTCTTCCGGCTGCTTCCTGCTCCCAATTGGTCACAATAAGCTTGTAGGTCCCCTCTCTCTTCTTCCGGATTTTTATCCAATTCCATTAGGGTGATGAAGTGTTCTGCATCTTGTGCAATTAGATCCATATTCGGTGTTGTAGTAGTTCTGCTGAATTTGGCCATTTTGGGGTTTTCAGTGAACAATTTCGCTAGTTTGATTTTTCTGATGAACTTGTATAGATCTATTCTTGTTTCCGCTAGGTCCAGGCCACTAGTGGGACAGAAGTTTAGGCCACGTTTAAGAAGTTCCATTTCAGTTTCCGTGAGGACTTTCTTTGAGAGGTTGATGACTTGTAGTTCATTTGTGTCCTTTGTGACAGTATTATCAAGATTTTTTAGGTCCATTTCTGTCGCATACTCCGTGTCATCGTTCCCACTCGGTTTGCGCTGAAACTTTGTTTTGTACTTTCGCTTGCCTCTCCTTGTTGGTTTCTGCGGGCGTTGCCACGTCCCCTGCCTCTTCCTCGATTGTTGGGGGGTGGTCCTCCCGTGGTCTTTTCCCAATTCTTTTGTTGCAGGGCCAGTCTCATTTCCCCTAAAAAAGAACGCTTTGTTCTTGCTTCAGTTGGATCCCCCTCTAGGTCACTTAAATCCGTTGATGTGAGGGAAGACAGACTGCTACTGTTAGTTTCCAAGTCTGATTTGTCATATTGTTTGAAGCGGTCGTATTTCCTCGCATAGGTAAAAATGCGGCCTTCCAAGTAATCTTCCTTGTCGCGTTGAAATTTAGATTGCTTTCTGCTTCGCACAGTTACTTCATGTTTTTCAATGTAGTGTTCCAATTCCTCTTTGAATTTAATTAAATCCGAATTCATCTCCGCAGTTGCGAGCTCTTTCTCAATTTCTTTTAGTTGAGAGGTGGTCTTCTCTAAGGCAATGGCAATGTGTTTGACTAGGATTTCCATAAGTCCTAGTGACGATTTTAAAATGAATTCGCCCCATTCGCTTAGTAATTCATTACTTGTGTCAGCATGATTGGGCATCAGGCCAATGCGAAGCCCACGTGGCACTCGTTTAACTTCCAGATATTTCTTTAGAGACGCCACCTCCCACCACTTGTTTATTTCTTTTTTGGACAATTTCTCCCATGTTCTTAGTTTCTTTTTGATATCAGGCTTGTTAGAGCCGCTTGTTGCTCCTTCGCCAGTATTGGTAATATTTTCTTCATCGAAAAACGTGTCGATGAGTGCATTTCTGTTAACTGCTCGTTTATCCATATTTAACTGGCTAGTTTAGTACAATGTTTATGCTGAATTTATAGATCAAAACAATCTTCTTATTTGGTTAGTTCCTTCCGCCTTAGTGTATATTAGCATTCCACTGTTTCAATGAAATTAGTTTCCGAGTCTAGAATTGACTCTTATATATCGCAGGGGAATATGCACTGTAAAGACCAACCGGCTAATGTTCCTCAGTTGGATACATTGTATAAAGGAAAGCAATACAAAGTAGCTTGCTTACCGATTTCAGCCTCCCCGGGCTCCACGTTTCCCTCCGGACTCGCGTCTCCCGTTACAGCTTTTCTCGGCAAGCCTTTGTCAGCAGTTCAATGTTTGTCTTTTGGCCGGCGTTCACCCGATTTCCACGTGAATTTCTGCAAGGCGACCCACTTCGGAAATCACAGGGCGCTCTCAGGCGGTGCGTTCAGAGACGGCAGGGTCAGGCCGTGGTCAAATTGTTCATTCGTTTCCCCGTAGGGCTGGGTTCTCGCGCACTACCGGAAAGAACAGATCGTCACCAATTCATATCGTCAAGTTTCTTTCTTTATTTACAGCATGCCAGTTAGAAAAAGCTCTACGCGTTTCAGTCCCACCAGGGACCTTGTTCACGAGACTGGTCTTTGCTAAAACTTTTTTTGTGTTTGTTTTAAATCCACCTCTACAATCAACAGTGACATCACTTCCTATTCCGGAGCTAGGCATTCTGGTAAATGAAGTCCAAACAATTTTAACTTAGAAGTTTGTGCTGTTACCCGTTAAATTAAACAAGAACTGGGATTATTACCCTTAAGTAAGGAGGCAAGATGGTTATAGCAATATGCACAAAATGCGACAACCTTCGTTAACAATGCAATAAAATACCTGAATTGCTATTCATTTTGCATTGAATATGGCCCTCTGGTGGGTCATCTTTTTTTGACCAAAGTAATACACTCATGATTAATTTTAAACAAAATGGGTCCCAACTAGGTGTCGAGTTTGCCCTCTGGTGGGCCCTCATTTGTCAGACAATGTTTTGTAACTAGATTTCCTCCCAGTCTGTTTTTCATTTCGATTCTTATTCTCATTAAGATTAATACTGTTCTGCCCAGTGCTCCCGAGTCCACCCAAACTGTGATGAAATAAAAAAATCAAAAAATCAAATTAAAAATAAAATAGCTCAATTTGCTGACAGTTACAGAGAATGTCACTCATAGTGAAAGATAGTTCTGCAGTTTATAGATGGTAATGGAGTTCCTCGTCTTGATTTAGACCATCGGGGGTCAAAGTTCTGAAATTAAGAATATGCTTCGATTCTTTTTGCCTCATCACTCTTTCACGGTCTCCTCCTCTGGGATGTGTCACCACTGCTTCAATGGCATAGAATTTGAGATCTTTCCAGTTTCCTTTATGTGCCTTCTCCATATGTTTGGCCACCGCATTGCTCCTATCGATGTTGATTGTGGCCCTTACGTGTTCCAAGATGCGTTTTTTCAATTCGCATTTTGTACTCCCCACATATTTCATTGAGCAGGGACATTCAATAATGTAGATTACAAATTGGGTCTTGCAGTTGATCAACTGTTGGATTTGCCACATGCGTTTATTTGCCATGAGTACTTCCTTGGTGTTTTGTGCGATTGTACATACTTTGCAACTTGTGCATTTAAAAAATCCTTTGGGTTTGAGCCAAGTGTCTTGTTTCTTAGGATTCCTGAAATGACTGTGAACCAGTTGATCTCTTAAGTTTTTTGCCCTTCTGTACGTGATGTTTGGGTGATCCCCCATTATTGCAGCTGTCGTAGTATCCATATGAAGGATATGCCAGTTTTTGCGAAGTATTTGCATCACTTTTGAATTTTCCGTGGAGTGAGTGGTTATAAATCTTATTTTATTTTCTTCGTTTGTTTCTTTAGGTTTTTCTTTCAACAGGTCCTGCCTGTTGATGGTCGTCGTTTTTTGCAATGAGGTTTGAATCGTCTTTGAGCTATAATTTCTTTGTTTGAATCTTGTTATAGCTTGATTTCGATGTTTTACCCACTCCTCCTCTTTAGAGCAAATTCTTTTGATCCTCAGGAATTCGCCGTAAGGAATATTATCAATTAGACTTTTTTGGTGAAAACTCCCAGCGTGAAGAACTGCATTGGTCGCTGTGTTTTTACGGTGCAAGGTAGTGTGGACAGTGTTTTCTGAGATATAGATTTCAGTGTCTAGGAATACCACTCTCTGGTCACTGATGTTATATGTGAATTTCAAATTGAAATATGAGTTGTTCAATATTTCAAAGTAATCCGCGAATTCCTGCTCTGTTCCTTCCCAGACAATCAACAAGTCGTCGATATATCTAAACCAGGCTATGGTTTTGTTGACAAAGATATCATTTTCCATGCTCCATGCCCAGGTTTTCTCCCATTGACCCATGGTTAGGCAGGCGTACGATGGACTGAAGGAAAATCCCATAGCTGTACCCTTGCGTTGGCGAAAGATTTCCTCTCCAAACATGAACGAATTCTGTTCCAGGCACATCTGGATCATTTCTAACAACATCTTGTTGTGGTTGGTAAAATGGATGTTTCTCTCCGACAGGAAGTGTTTACAAGCGTTGAGTCCAATGTCATTCTGGATGTTAGAGTATAGTGATATGACATCCATAGTTATAAGTTTGCATGTCGAGTGCCATGGGGTGTCTAGTAGGTGTCTCAATAGATCTCCTGTGTTAGTGCAGGCAACTATAACTCACGCGACCGCAATCCTCTGCTGATGACGTCAGATATTACATCACTGTATTTAGACACCTATTTACCCATGTCTTCTTCCATTAATATTTAGCTATACATATATTACAAATATTTATTTTTCAGAAAGACACATATGTAATCAGTGATGTAATATCTGATGTCATCAGCAGAGGATTTTGGTCGCGTGAGTTATAGTTGCCTGCACTAACTATAACGGGGGAATTTTATTGGTTTTTTACGAGGGAAATGTCCAGCTAACTATAACATGTGTGAAACCTATGGTTTTTTAAGTGAATTTGCAAGGTTTTTTAAATGCTAATTCCTAACTATAACGTGTGTGAAACCTATGGTTTTTTAAGTGAATTTGTACGGTTTTTTAAATGCTAAGTTCTGTATTTATTAATATTTTTTTATTTCAGGTTTTTCACCGTGAGCGCACCGTGTGCGCACGGTGCACTTCGCGCACCGTGCGCCCACGAAGCATTGTGTGTGCCGTGCGCGCACCCCACGCATTTTCGACAAAGAAGTTAATGTTTTTTTTCACCCTTGGGTGTCCTTCATTGACCCCCTGACAAAGGCTAGGGGGTCAGGAACTGTCCACCCTGCCCCCTTTTCACGTTCTCCACCTTTGTTTTTCACTGCCTCAGACTGCGAGAGACAAAATAGCGGCCGCCACTTCCTGATTTCGACCGATTCGAATGTTTACATCTAACAACCAATCAGAGTTGCGCTCGCGCACGGCAGGGTGCGCGCACAGTGCGCGCATGGTGCGCGCGTATAGATATTGATATTGTTTTAAATGCTATTTTCTCAGGAAATACTGAACAGATTTACACGAGACCTTCAAAAGGCACTTCCTTGACCTTATGGCTACCTCTCTGCCAAATTTCACGTAATTCTGTTCAGCCGTTCGGGCTGTACCTTCGAATAAAGGTCCTATAAAAAAATGCATTGGGAAAACGCGTTTTGGGACCCCCCTTTTATCTCGGCCCCCGCTTGACTAATCACTCCGAGACTTTCAGGGTAGGAGCGGAGCGGAGCGGAGCGCCCCACCTATTTTGAAAATTTCGCGAGGATTCGTCAACCGGCGCCAAAGTTATTCAAAATAGAATTTTCAGATTTCCTATGGAAACACGGTCCTAACTATAACTATCTACTGGCGACCGCCAGTAGATAATATACATATATATATATATATATATATATATATATATATATATATATATATATATATATATATATATATATATGTATATATATATATATATATTCTAATATATGCCAAAGGCAAAAGTGGAAATGGTCCAACCAACATTGTCCGCAGATTGACAAAGCAAGGAAGCACGTCAACAAATCTATTTCTGCTTTCCTCAGAGACTATGGTATGGGTTCTATATACCACAACAACTTGCGTTACAACATGCAAGACATTTATAGAGGAGATGGTGTACACTTCACTGATGAAGGCAACAGAGTCTTCCTCTTGAACTTAAGACTCTGCATCGGTACTTACTTGTAGGTACTACCAAAAAAAGCACTCAATGAACACAAGGGCTCTTTTTAGAGCCACCTAATATCTAAACACTTCACTGTGATTTTTTTTTCTTTTTTTTGTTAAAAGTTTTTTTCGGGTGCGCGCTGGGTGCGCGCACTCGGCGATATTTTTTAAAATAATATAATTCTTTTTTTTTGCCCTACAAGGTCCTACTGTGACCCCCTGCCAATGCCTAGTGGGTCAATATCTCCCCACTCTGTCCCCTTTACACGTTCTCCCCCTTTGTTTTTTACTGCCTCAGACTGCGAGAGACAAAATGGCGGCTGCCGCTTCCTGATTTTCACCGATTCGAATGTTTACTGACATCTAACAACCAATCAGATGTGCGCTCGCGCACGGCAGGGTGCGCACACAGGGCTTGCTCGGTGCGCGCACGCTGCGCGCGTATAGATATATATATTGATTTAAATGCTATTTTCTCAGGAAATACTGAACAGATTTACACCTGCAAAAGGCACATCATGGACCTTATGGCTACCTCTCTGCCAAATTTCAAGTAATTCTGTTCAGCCGTTCGGGCTGTAGCTGCGACTAAAGTCCCTATGGAAAAATCCATGGGGAAAACGTGTTTTGGGACCCCCCCTTTTTCTCAGCCCCCGCTTGACGAATCACCCCGAGACTTTCAGGATAGGAGCTGAGCGGAACGCCCCATTAGTTTTGAAAATTTTGCGAGGATTCGTCAACCGGCGCCAAAGTTATTCAAAATAGAATTTTGAGATTTCCTATGGAAACACGGTCCTAACTATAACTACCTACTAGCGACCGCCAGTAGGTAACATATATATATATATATATATATATATATATACATTATCTACTGGCGGTCGCCAGTAGATAGTTATAGTTAGGACCGTGTTTCCATAGGAAATCCGCAACATTCTATTTGGAATAACTTTGGCGCCGATTGACGAATCCTCGCGAAATTCTCAAAATAGGTGGGGCGCTCCGCTCCACTCCTTCCCTGAAAGTCTCGGGGGGATTCGTCAAGCGGGGACTGAGAAAAAGGGGGGGTCCCAAAACGCGTTTTCCCCATGCATTTTTCCATAGGACCTTTAGTCCGAGCTACAGCCCGAACAGCTGAACAGAATTACTTGAAATTTGGCAGAGAGGTAGCCCTCAGGTCAGGGATGTGCCTTTTGAAGGTCTCGTGTATATCTGTTCAGTATTTCCTGAGAAAATAGCATTTAAATCAATATATATATCTATAGGCGCGCTCCGAGCGCGTACCGTAAGCTTATCGTACGCGCACGCCGCCGTGCACGAGCGCGATTCTGATTGGTTGTTAGATCTTAGTAAACATTCGAATAGGTCGAAACCAGGAAGTGTCGGCCGCCATTTTGTCTCTCGCAGTCTGAGGGGGTAAAAAACAAAGGTGGAGAACGTGAAAAGGGGGCAGGGTGGACAGTTCCTGACCCCCTAGCCTTTGTCAGGGGGTCCCAGAAGGACCCCCAAGGGCAAAAATTAATTGTAATTTTTTTTCGAAAAATCGCCGAATGCGCGTAGCGTACCCGCACGGCGTAAACGGAAAAATTCTGCGAACTTCGCGTAACGATTGCGCGCACGGAAAAAAAAAAAAATACATAACTTAGCATTTAAAAAACCGTACAAATTCACTGAAAAAACCATAGGTTTCACACACATTATAGTTAGGAATTAGCATTTAAAAAACCTTGCAAATTCACTTAAAAAACCATAGGTTTCACACATGTTATAGTTAGTAGGACATTTCACTCGTGAAAAACCAATGAAATTCCCCCGTTATAGTTAGTGCAGGCAACTATAATTCACGCGACCGCAATCCTCTGCTGATGACGTCAGATATTACATCACTGATGACATATGTGTTTTTCTGAAAAAAAAATATTTGTAATATATGTATAGCTAAAAATTAATGGAAGAAGACATGGGTAAATAAGTGTCTAAATACAGTGATGTAATATCTGACGTCATCAGCAGAGGATTGCGGTCGCGTGAGTTATAGTTGCCTGCACTAACTATAACGGGGGAATTTCATTGGTTTTTCACGAGTGAAATGTCCTACTAACTATAACATGTGTGAAACCTATGGTTTTTTAAGTGAATTTGCAAGGTTTTTTAAATGCTAATTCCTAACTATAACGTGTGTGAAACCTATGGTTTTTTCAGTGAATATATATATATATATATATATATATATATATAGATATCTATATAATACTTTGTCTCCATGAGCAGCCATCGTCATTTCTGCTAAAAAACGGAGCGCGGACCACAGAGTTGATGCAGCTGCTAAGTTTTATTCAGACACAGTTACACCACCAGCATGACGCGTTTCGATCCTGCAAGGATCTTGATCACATGATATATATATATATGTGAAACCCCCATATGGAACACACCACAACACACAACGTGGCCGAGCAAGTCTTAAATTTTCTTGCTACAGAGGTGTATGCGCACACATACACCTCTGTAGCATGAAAATTAAAGACTTCCTCGGCCAATCTGGGGTATGCTGCAATTCTGGTCTTGGGTGCACTTCAGGGGCTGTTCCATCCCCCTCTTTAATCCTGCAGTGCTGCCTGAATTAAGTCAGCCAGCACAGTAGGAGACTCTTTCAAACACCTTGTCCCTGGTGTCTTTAGAGGGCAGGTGTGAATGTGAGACTTCGCAGCACAGTCGTAGATATGTGCATGTTCACCTGACCCTCTCTCCTCAAAACCGGGACGTTTCTTTGTTTTTGTAAAAAGTGTCGGGATGCCTGGACAGTCATGGAAAAACCGGGACTGTCCGGGCAAATCCAGGAAGTCTGGTCACCCTAACTTTACACCACTGCACTCTAGGAGTCTACTCTGCAACACTGCACTCACTGCTACTGAAATCCACTAGACTCTATGCCACTGCATTCTGCTCTTCACCTCTCTACTCTACATCACTCTATGCCAATGCACTGCACTCTGCACCACTACACTCTATGCCACTCTACTCTGCATCACTCCACTCTACACTACTGCACTCTATGCTGAACCACTCCACTCTGCACCTCTCCACTCTATGCAACTGCACTCTATGCCAATCCACTGTAAGCCACTCTAATCTATCCTGCTCCACTGCACTCTATGACACTGCACTCTATGACACTGCACTCTATGGCACTCTACTCTATGCCACTTCACTCTACACCTCTGTACTCTACTATGCACCACTCCACTCTCTGCAACTGCACTCTATGCCAATCCACTGTAAGCCACTCTAATCTATCCTGCTCCACTGCACTCTATGGCACTGCACTCTATGACACTGCACGCTATGGCACCCTACTCTATGCCACTTCACTCTACACCTCTGTACGCTACTATGCACCACTCTGCTCTCTGTTAGTGCATTCTAATGTATGCACCAATGCACTCTTTACCACTGCACTCTACACCACTCAACTCTAGGCCACTCCACTCTACTATGCACCTCTCTACTCTATGCCAGTGCACTCTATGCCACTACTTTGTGCCACTCCATTCTACCCTACACCACTACATTCTACCCTGCACTCTACACAACCTACTCAAAACCAATGCATTCTCCTCCAATGCACTCTATGCCAACTACTCTGTACCACTGCACTTTACACCACTATACTCTACTCTGCATCACTCTACTCTAAGCCAGTGCTCTCTACATCACTGCATGGTATGCCACTCTACAATGTTGCGCTCAACGACACTGCACACTACGCCTCTCTTTTCTACTCTGCACCACTGTATTTGATGCCACTGCGATCTAAAAAAATTGACTCTTCAGCATTCTACTCTACACCACTGCAGTCTATGTCAATGCACTATACATCAAAAGACTCTATACCACTGCACTCTAAGACACTCTACTGTGCATGACTGCATTCTTCACCACTGAACTCCACGCTACCCTGTACCACTTCCCTCTGCACCACTGAACTCTATGCCACTGTACTGTGGACCTCTGCACTCTATCCTTCACCATTCCACTTTGCCCTGCGCTATTTCACTCTATTCTGAAACAATGTACTCTACGCCACTGCATTCTACACCACTCTACTGCACCCTGCACCACTCCACTTTGTGCCACTCCACTCTATGCCACTCTACTCTATGCCATTACACTCTATACCACTGCAATCTACGCTGCTCCACTCCACTCTACTCTGCACCACTTTGCTCTCTGCCACTCTACTCTACGCCACTCTACTCCATGCCATTGAACTCTACACCAATGAACTCTACACCACTTTACTCATACCCAAAACATTGTAAGCCATTGCACTCTATGCAAATTTACTCTGCACCACTGTACTTTCTGCCACTTCGCTCTAGGCACTCTATACTCCACTTTACAGCAGTCCACTCTATGATGCTCTACTCCATTAAACTCTACTCCACTCTATGCCACTCCACTCTACAACACTTTACTCCACTCTAGGCTACTCTGTGACTCTACTCCACTCTATGATGCTCTATGCATCTCCCTGTATGCCACTCCATGCCACTTTACTCTCCTCTATTTTACGACACACTACTCCACTCCATGCCACTCCAGTGCTCCACTCTATGGCACTCCACTCTGACACTCTATGCCATTCCACTCTGACACTCTATGCCACTTCACTCTACAACACTCTACTCCACTGTACGACACTCTATGCCATTGCACTGTACTACACTTCTCCACTCTATACCACTCAACTCTACAACAATCTACTCCGATCTATGCCACTCTGCTCTACAACACTCTTCCACTCTACGCAACACGTTCTACATCACTCCACTTGGTTCTACACAACACTCTATGCCACTCTACTCTACTCCACTTTGACTTTCTACTCCACTCAACGCCACACAACTATATGACACTCTACTCCACTCTACCCCCTTCCACTCTACAACACTCTACTCCCTGCATGAAACTCAACAACACTATATGACACACCACTCTACGCCACTTCATGACACTCCACTCCATGCTGCTCATCTCTACTCTACACCACACCACAACACTCAAAGCCACTCCATATCACCCCACCCCACTCAACTCAACTACACTCTACTTTACTTCATGCCACTCTCCTTTATGCCACTAACTTTAAGCCATGCTGAACAGCTGCCATGTTGGTGTACAACATGGCTAACACCTATTGGCAAAGCCAATAGCTCTTGCATAGGCGAGACCGATTGGCTTTGCCAATGCTTGTATTTTTTTCTGTTCAGGGCTGCTAGACTTATCCTAGCAGTCTCAAACAGGAGAACACAGTAGGCAAGAACTTCACCCTAAACAAAACAAATGGGCTGCAGTACTCGACCAATGGCCTGATGTCTGTGTGGCTGCCGGTCTTAGCTTTCTGCTAGCTCTGCTAGTGGGCGCTCCACCAGCGGGAACATGACGGTTCACCTCACTCTAAATAGAGCAGGTGAAATGACAGTTTGGCCTGCAGGGTGCTCCGCCACATTGTGGCAGTGTACACTTTCTGCCAAACCCTAAATAACCACCATAGTCATTGTTTTGAAACAATAACTTTTTGTGTTTTTTCAATTGAAGAAAAACAGTGGTCATTCATGGGTCACATGCAAAAAAAAAGTACATGCATATAGATTTCCACAATTTATTTTTATATTCAGAATTTTTTTTTAATCACAAAAGAATAAACACAATACTTTCTCCCTCTTACTTCTCATAATCTGCATTTAAACAGTTCTAGTGTTATTTTGATGCACAAAGCACCTACGGTCCAGTGTTTTCAATTGCTGATGGAGCCCTGGGCTGGTGAAACATCAGGGGGCACTCTTTCAATGTGGTTTCCCCACATTTCTTTGTAATTCCTGATTGGTCAGGAAGTTTTGTTTCCCACCTTATCAGGACTTGCACTTCAGTTGTAAAGGATTCCTAAGGGAAACCTTGTTTAAGAGGCAACTTAATAGGAGTTTCTTGACGAAATAGGATAAAAATTAGAGAGATTTTACCGAACTTTCCAGGTGCGGTAACTCCACATTCTGTAAGGGAAACATATCCTGCGGGTCTTTATTCTCGTTAAAATGCATAGACTTACAGGTACACACATGGAAATCGGTGCAGAAGCACGATTTCTATCGTTATGCCCCATTTCCTAGGGGCATACAAGTAATCAACTGGTAAGGCCTCTGCGCCAATATACCTTTTCATCGATAATACCAGATGTTTTATTATTACACAGGGATACCGAGCTACTTCTAATGGAGCCCGAGAGTAACAAAAAAAATGTTTTCCATCCAGAACTAACGATTTGAAGTTTTTTTTTGTCAGTGGTACAGAGCAGTCTGCATAATCATAAAATAATTCGGAAGATCCTTCCACATTCAAGTGTAACCATGCATTCGTTGTATGTAAGCATTAACCAGTTCAGAGTTAACTTTTGCGCATCACGATCAACTCAGTTGTGCTCGTGCGCCCTGAAGCCTCTGCTTAACGTATAGAATTTCTAGTGAAGTTGATCCCCAGCTTCACAGTAAATTGAATAAATAGAAGTAACAGAGTTCGACTGCCCCGATTCACACCTGTCTGCGGTACTGCGGTCCCTGTACAATAATTAGCAGACTCAGGGTGTATTGTATTTGGCGCATTGTGCAATCTGTACCACTAACGACCACCCACATCCCAATATACATTTTTAGGTCTCGCCTGACCCAGCGCATGCGCTGGTCTGGCAAGACTTATTGAGAGGGCTCCAAAAAGTGCTACCAGGCCAGCCTAGGGCTACAGTGCATGTGCGCGGGCGCGCGCGCTGCGTTTTACCGCGATTACTTTCACTTTCGCGGCCACACGGCCGCTTTGCATAGCCAATAGGTCTCGCTTTTGGGACATTATAAGTATTTAGTTATGCAACTGTTGCATGGCTAAACACTTATAAGGTCCCAAAGGCGAGACCTATTGGCTATGCCAATGCTTGTTTTGCTTCTGAGCTAGAATTCGACCTCACAGCCCCCTCGCCTTGAGAAAACATTCGCCTGCCTTTGAGAAGCAGAGCTTCGATGTTTTGCCAAGTCCAGATTTTAATCAAGTGCAGTGTGACATGAAACGAGAGGTAGATTCCCCTTTGAAATAAAGTGTAGGAACGCCCCACGCCAAGGACACATTCAACCATATTGTCAACATATACAAGAACCACCCCCCCCCCACCCCGCCCCTGAATGTGACTGAGAACATGCATTCTTTCTTTATTACATAACGGATTGTTATGTGTTAAGCCATTTGAAGTGATTTTGTTTGTGTTCTAACATTTACAAAATAAACTTTATCCATGGATTTAAAGAACTCAGAGGGAGTAATATATTTATTCGTTTATCTATGTATTTATTTATTTATTTATTCATTAGGCAGTCTTACAGTGCTAAACATCTGTTTTTGTGGCCAAGTCAGGCTCTTTTGGAATCTGTGGGTAATGGATGTCACTGTTTGGATCCAAGCACAACCTGCTGGAAAGTTTGAACCAATTAGGATGCTGCTTCAGATCAGTACCAATAAAAATCTGAAGAAGTCATTTCACAAATAGCAACAAGCATTTGCAATGCAATCGACCTTTGGGACTTTATATGTATTGAGCCTGGGTGCTGAAACATCTTCTGTTCTTTCACATGGAGGGAAAGTAAGCACCAAACTGCGTGACACACCAGGTATGGAAACACATGCTGGTAAGTAGCAATGAATATAATGTTCAATGGCAGAGAGTCTCTGAGATTGATACATTTATTATAATTAAAATGGATGAAAGTAACATCCAGTTTTTGCACCAGCCCTAAATAGCTACAATGAAAAGTACTTGTTTTCCCTATTGCGTGTGTTGTCACAATTGACTTCTATTTGAATGTGCTTCCTCAAAGTCTGTAAGGATCATCTCGGGATGTTACCCTCATAAGTGGGAATGATGTTCAGTGCCTCTCTTTACTGATAATGTGGTACTTATGGCAAAATCTAATGGCATCATGATTTAATGACCTTGGAGAAGTACTGTAGGGCTAATTAGTCATAAATAATTTGTAAAGAAAGATTATGGCATTGGCCAAGAGCAGTTTGTCTGTCCATTTCCCAGTGGACTAAACAGGAGCACGTTAGTATCTACAATTATATCTGGCTAAAATTCCCTGTCTCATGCTCTTGGAAAGATCAGGTATATTCTCCCAATACATTTCTGGGTCAGGCAGGCTGGGGAGACAGTTCTGGCCTTTAGGGGGACTTTGACATCTAAGATGTCCTTGAACAAGTGAAGTATCTAATTTCTATGTATAATGATATTTGTCTTTGAGGACTGTAGTCTTTTGATAAGAAAGCTGCCATCATCAGATGGAAGATTTGCTACTTTGGACTCCTGAGTTCAATGTTTTCAGAAGTTAAACCATGAAAAGTATTAGATTTCTGGATATTATCAGACGTTATACCTTGACAGACTTGAGAAAGGGTATTTCATTGAGAAAGTGCCTATATCTAACAAGCATTGAAAATGCAATAGGCCTCGCCTTTTATTAAGTTAAAGCCATTTGTTTTGCTATATAATACCATTAGCAAAGCAAATGGATTTAACTTAATCAAAGGCGAGACCTATTGCCTTTTCAATGCTTGTTTTCTCCTTCTGTCCCCTTCGCTGCCCCCATGATTCTGTGCCTTTTTTTTCTCCTGTCCCCTTCGTTGCCCCCGTGATTCTGTGCATTTTTCTCCTCCTGTCCCCTTCGCTGCCAGACTACTGTAGAGAGAGGCATCGACTCATGTTACAAAGTCCAATATTGTACCAAAATGGAGATTTTACATTTCAATGTAAATGTCTGTGACAAAAAGTCGAAATCATTGTACGATACTCCTAAACAGCAACCCACGTCAGCCCAGTTACTACAAAGCGCATTTATAAGCAAACAGAAGAAAAGCAATTCAAAATCATGTACTACACGAAGGACAACGGTGACACAACATAGTGCTGGTTCCAAGGAGAGGTGAACAGTTTTGCAGGTAGCACGTTAGTGTGCCTCAGACTACCGGCACGAAATACAACGGAGTAAGGGGCATATTATCAAGCCAGGCGATAAAATTATCGCCGCTTTAGCGGCAGAAAACTGCCGCTAAAACGTCGATAATGGGCTTGATAATATGCTCTATGGAATTCCAATTGAAGCCCGTGTTAGATGTGAAGGACATCTAACATAGGCTTCAATTGGAATTCCATAGAGCATATTATCAAGCCCATTATCGCCGCTTTAGCGGCAGTTTTCTGCCGCTAAAGCGGCGATAATTTTATCGCCTGTCTTGTTAATATGCCCCTAAGTTCTGGTTATTCTTATAACGCGCTGTGAAAACATTCTTCTAAATTGACACATTTGTGGCCAAGGCGCGTAAAACATTGCTGCCTTCTTTTCTTCTCCATCCGTCGTCTTGAAACGCACTTTAATCTGCCACCTGTGAGTTGTCTTTGTATGAACCAGTTTGAGCCCCTGAAACATTTAAAAGTAAGTTGTTACGCGGTGTTTGAACTATTTTGTGACCTACAAACCAGCGCCTGTGTCTATTTAGAGCTAAACCCGCTGCTCAGGACGTCCACGTGCTACGAGTGTGTTGGGAATGACAGATGACGTAAACGAGGCAAAGGTGACGAGTGACGGCAGGGAGGGTGGAAGGATGAAACACAGCGAAAGAGGGAGAAGGGGAGAAAGAGACAAGGTGGGTGGAGTTGATGGAGCAGGGTTTTTACTTTTAAACCGAATACCTGTTTCATTTTCGCATGTTATAACTAAAAGTACTACTGATTAATTATTAATTATTAAAAGTTTGTCGAATGTTGTCTAACCAACCTTATTAACAAAAGAATTACACGTGGGAATGCTATTGCATGGCTAAAATAATAAGTGAACTAAGTTGGTGAGCAAACTGACAGAAATCGATGTTGCTTATGTGAAGTTATTGTGTTTGCGCTTATAATTAATATGCATTAATGGATTTTGATGTCGCAAATGGCTAGATAAATACACACAAATAAGGGTATTAGCAGGGGAATAACACTGTATAATCATTTCCGTGCAGTAATTCTGTTTTATGTTTATTTTCACTTAAGTTGTCCAATGTGGCCTACCACAAGATGGCTACCACCCGCAGCCTGCATTCGAGTAGATGGAAATTTTACAAAAAGGCTTCGCTCTGCCTGTGACCTTGCACCTCCGATGAACTGAAAAGCCATGCGCATGATGACAAGTCCAGGAAATCTGCCAAGTGCCCCTGGAAGATGGAGATGTTGCAATTTTGAAATTTTGACTTCATGAACTTATAATGATCCCACCATTTGATACAAATTTACCCAGTAGAGACATCCGTAGATGTATCGAATTAGTCATGGACATTCGATTTTTCTATTCATTATTTGGGACAATCTATGTGTGAGAAAATCTCTCACAATATCGAAAATGTACCAAGATGACATTATTTCCGCCATTCATCCGTTCTGAACAAAGAATTGTAACTTTATAGAATGTAAATTTTAGTATAAATAATAGTAGGCTAGAGAGGTCTAGCGCCAATTCTTCCCGAGCTGATGATCCGAGGTCCCTATGCTGACGGAGAGGACGATGACTCTACATGACGGCAGGAAACTCTAATTCTTCTACAGAGGACGGTTCTGACTTAGGATCTGACATTTAGACAGAATAGGTAAATATGAGAGAAATAAATTTGCATTTAATTGGCTTTTCTTACAATTTTAGATAAACAAATAATTCTGTTTGAATTTCTGTGTTGGGTGATTATTTCTGGTCATGTTTATTGAATTTATTGTGTATTCTTTGAAATGTATTTCGCTAGATTCATAAGCAACTAAGCAGATGCCATTGACCTCAAAATACAGGCAGATTGGATAGGTTTTGTGAAAGTGTTTCTCCTTTACAGGGCACGGATAGAGTGGTTAGGATGAATGTTGGTGTAATGGGCCCCACCAGCGTGTGATGTGTGTGTGCGTGTGTGACTGTATGATCACTCCATCCGTGGAAGTAGAGGGGATTTGGAAGCTCCGATCTGCACCAGTTTCTTGGTAGCAGAATGATGGTTTGCTATTGTCTTGGTCTGGCGAAATTGCGTGTATATAGGCTTGTTGATTATTGATTGATATTTGTACTAACACTACATGTTGGAGTTGTGTTGAGTTTTATGTGTTGTGAACGACTTCTGGGACGTAGGGAGTGGGTGACAGTTCCGTAGTAGAGCAGAGGGAGTGTTGCTCTCGGAAAAAGGCGGGATTGTTGGCCCTGTATGCAGACAGGAGAAAACGTGTGACAATTGAAGTTGCGCGTCGCATTGTCTGGGTTCGAAGAGGTAGCATCGCCGTGTGTTGCCATTAGAAGCGTATTTTCTGTGTGAGAGAAGTGTGTATGATAGCGAAGGTTATCTGTGAAACTCTGGTCTTAGGTCTCAGGGATCCGTATGGCATTCCGTTAAAGCTTACCATTGGAGAGGTAATAGATATTCACGAAGCTTGTTAGAAGGACAGGGCAGAGGTAAGCGCTGCTTTGTTAACGTGTGAGATAATTCTGTAGTAGGACAGACTGTTCGCTGTTCTCGGGAAAGACAGAATTCTGTGTGAATGAACTACATTTTCTGGTGTGAAAGTGAGTGAATGAGAAGGCATTCTGGTTAATTGTGAAACTCTTAGGAGCATTCCGGAGGAAACAGTTAATTGGTGCTTGTAAGAAGGGTAAGGTAGAGGGATGTTCTACTTTATCAACGGAAGTAACGATTCTGTAGTAGGGCAGAGGTAAGCGCTGCTCTCGGGAAAGGCAGAATTCTCGTGGGAAAGGTCTTTTGCTGCTCTGTGGCTAGCGAAGCAGACAATGGAGATGTTTGTATGTTGTAACTAACAGACTCGTAGAAGTTGAAACAAAGTCTACCAAGTAGTCTTGTAAAGGAGGGGTAGACGAGAGACAGGAGACAGGAGCAGAAGCGACTGCAGCGACTGCCGACGTCAGGGAGACCGCGCTGTGATTGGACAGTGGGTTAGAACAGTGGAAGCACGGTGATTGGTGTGCTAGTGTACGCCGCGCTAGGATTGGGAGACATACAGGGTGACGTAGACGCTCCAGGATTGGTGCGTTAGTGTGAGTCACGCTGGGATTCGCGGACTGAGTCAGTGACGTAGACGCTCCAGGATTGGTGCGTTAGTGTGAGTCGCGCTGCAATTGGACAATTGTAGAAAGAGCAAACAGCTTAGGGAAAATAAGGAAAATGTACTACCAGGCTGAGGAAAAGAAGAAGAAATCCTTGCTTAGTAAAGTAAAGAACTGGTTCGACAAGGATAAAGATATAGTGACTAGGGAAGGACAGTTATTGCCCCCGATAAGAACCCCGGCATCCTTCATGGTTGCGAAGTATGGGTATCATGCCTGTATTTGGTTAGATAACTGGGTGAAGTATACAAAGGATGATGGAGTGTTAGCGTTCCCGGAACATGGTTCATTTAATCTGGCCATACTGAGGAACTTACGGGAGCAAATGATGAATCTAGAGCCTCGGCCTAGGCCAACGCAGTTTGAGGCACTGACTGAATGGGAAGATGAAATGCATGAACGAGAAAAGCAGAGGGGTGGGGGTAACTACAGATACATGTTTGGGTGAAAGTATGATCACGAAACCCATCATGACAGGATGAGAAGGTGGCGTGATGCCAGTATGACAGAGGGATTATATCCTGTAAGAACGGCAGAGGAATCAGGAGGGAGAAAGTGTACAGAGAAAGAACATAATGTAGAACCCAGGAGATATGGGGCAAATTAGTCTGATGATGATGTCTTAGAGGACATGCTCTATAAAAGACCACCCCCGTATAGACGAGAACCAGAGGTAGGAACAGCAGTGACCCCGATGAGAGACACCCTGCGGATTATTAAGACAGAGGGTACCAACCCTGGGTTGAAAAGCAGTTGTTCTCTGGCGGAAAGAGAAAGAGAGAGAGATAGAGAGAGAGAGAAAGATAGAGAGAGAGAAAGAGAGAGAGAAAGAGAGAGAGAAAGAGAGAGAGAGAGAGAGAGAGAGAGAGAGAAAGAGAGAGAGAGAAAGAGAAAGAGAGATAGAAAGAGAGAATGAACTTGAGGATGAAAAGACCGGAGAACTAGCAAGAACTACCTTTGAACTGACAGAGAAAATCAGAGAACTGACTAAAAATCTTGAGGCAGTTACAGTGCCTGTGACAATAGGCCCGGTTATGCCGATTTTTGACAAGCAGAGGACGGGTGAGAATGGTTTGACGGTACCATATGTGGGCAATAGATTGATTGTTCCTCCAGAGCAGGCAGAAATGAGAGCAGGAGAAACACAGTGGAGAACAGGAGAAAATCAGTGGAGACATACTATATGTGGAGGAGAATTGAGTGTGCAGACTAACTCAAGTTTGAATTCTGGATGTGTGGAAGGGAACAGAGGATCAATTTTAGAACCGCAAAGAGTGACAGAACCAGGGGGTGCAGAAAAATCTGTGATAACTGCTGAAGATTTGAATGATTAGCTGAAAACTTTACAGAAAAAAGAGAAAGAGTCACAGGGAATTGATGTAGCTAGGCTACGTATAGAAATGGAAGAAATGATAGTGGGAACAATCCCTACAGAAACACTGAAGAATTATCAGGAAGGGGAAATCCTCTTCTTTTGCAAGAGTATCACATGGAGAGCAAAGAACATACATGACAGGTTGAAAGGAATAGCCAGTGAATTGGGAATTGACATGGACATGGTAAAAGCTTTACAAAAGCCTTACCGAGTGGATTTTACAGATAAGGATATTGAGAATCTGAACAATGCAGGCCGAACAGGACAGATTAAGGAAATGATTGCCTTGCTGAAGAAATGGGGAGATGTAGAAAGATGGAACGACAGATGGTACCGAAAGCGAGAGGATGGGGCAGATAGAACTTACTCGGCATTTCCCCTGAAAGAAAAAGAGAAGGCAGTGACAGCTTACCCCATGAGAGAGATTCCAGGAGGAGGGTATGTACATGTCCCATGGACCAGACAGGATATTTTATCATTTACAAATGATTTCCCTCGACTAAGGGAAAAGCCCGTTGAGTGGTACCGACAGGTCGACAGATTTGTAAAGCTGTCAAAAGTACTGTGGATTGACCTGAATAGTCTGTTTGATATAATTGTACCAGCAGACCTGTGGGCAGAATGTAAAATAGTCATAGACTGGCCCACTAAGGAATACCCGAGAGATCCAAAAACAGGAGCTCCAGACCCGGAGGTAATGAAGAAGTATGAACAGGTTATGGCCTTCTTGAAAAATAAAGTACCCCCCAAGGAAACAGACTGGGTTAAAATAGATCGAACACACCAAGAATTAAAAGAATCAGTCCATGCTTACTATGAAAGACTGATACTAGCTTTTAAGCAGTTCAGTGGAGACGAACACCTGGGTGACAAGGATCTGAGTCATTTTGTGTATAGATTTGTGTATGGTTTGCGACCTGAAATCAGTGAAATGATACGGCAGCACACCGTAGACTGGCAGAGTAAGAAGATTGATGAGATTCTGAGACATGCAAAATACTTCAGTGATGAGATTGAGGCAAAGCAGAGGAAGCTAAAAGAAAAGGCAAAGTGGGCACAGGTGAAAGTTGCAGAAAGACAGGAAGCTCAGTTGGTTGAACAGGCAAATGACCCAGGAAATAAACCCAGGTTTGGTCCAGGAAAAGGAAAGGGGAACATCGAGGAAGCCAAGAAAAAGATTCCATGCCACAACTGCAGAAAATTAGGGCACTGGAAATCCGAGTGTAAGAATCCACCATCCACTAATGATGATAATCCATCATTGAATTCACAGGTGCAGAGTGAGGGGTGTGGTCAGCATCGGCAACAGCAGAAGGCTGATAAGCAGCAGAATCAGGTGCCAAAACCACCCTTGCCACAGAGAAGAGGATCTCAGAAGTACAGCCAAGAGTCGTGATTCTACGGTGAAGAGCAGGTAATCAAACCAAAACGCGCAAGCGCTGTTTCTCAGTACTGGCTGAAAAATGAGGGAAGCGACTCCGATGGGAGACTTCTGACGGTGCCGAAGAGAGGAGGAGGAGTGCGTACTTGGCGCAACTCTAGAAATAGACCAGGCAGGGCCTTTTGTAGATGGAAAAATTAATGGTGAAAGTGTCCCTTTCCTAGTTGACACAGGGGCCACGAGATCAACTGTCAGGTCAGCTGATATAAAGAATCTTCCTCTTTCGGACGAAGCAATCCAAGTGGTTGGTGTGTCCAACACACAGATTAAGACTCTACTTACTGAACCAGTAAGGGTTAGAATAGGGAAATTTTCGGACATGCACCTGTTAAATGGTAGCAGCAGTTTCAGTCGATAACCTTTCAAGTATTTGCCCGGCGGTAATCGCCTCTCATACCACTCGATAATTTACCAATGAAAGAGGCAGGCGCCGGGGACTGGAAGGCAGGAAACAAAGTTTTATTCCGTCGGAGCAGAACACATCAGATCAGACAGCAAGGTATCGTCACGAGGTGCTCTAACCGCATCTCTGAGACCTGGTCTCTTATACACCGGTTTATTGCTTTATTACACATAGTACATTCTTGAGATTCTCTTGATGCATGAAAGAACATCCCCTGAAGCCCCGGCTCAGATCCGATCCCACACATAGTTACAGTAGAGGTTCCCACCCTACCCGCAGTGGGAGATGGCTATCGCGCAGCAGGGAATTCCGCTAATTCCCGGGGGTGTGTGCAACCGGCCGGGTCTCAGGGGGTAGGGGCTTTGATCTACTGTAATCCCTTTGATGCGGGGTGTTTCCCTTACAGTAGGGGCAATAAACTGCATCCGCAGGGCTAGGTGATGGCCTGGGACCAGTTCGGACAATGGGGCGCAGAGGAAGGGGGTTATCAAAGGAGAGGCATGACCATGTATGGGATGTCGGTCGGATGTGGTTCCGTAGCAGGGTCGCGCAGAAGGAGAGGGTTTATGGCCTGTATGAGAGAGCGGGGGTGGCTGGCGCGCGGGGGGGATGCTCGCAGCGCCAGGGGAAAGCGCTGGCGATCGAGAGTGAGCGGGGAGAGAGTGGGGTGCCTAAAATGGCGGCCGTGCATTCGCTGTGCGTGGCGCTGGGGAGAGGCAAGATGGCGCAGATAATGTTCAGTTTGCAAGCTAAATTTCCACAGTCCTCCCTTTTAACATATCTCGCCAGCTTGCCTGGCCGTCATTTATCTTCGTTAACCTTCAGCTATAATATCGTTAATGTCTTTCGTACATTCCTTAGAGATACAGAGTTTTTAGGGCAGGCAGGAGTAATCTGACACATTTGCTTATAGTTACTTACAGGTGATAAAGTAGGCGAGGAGGTAGTACATACAGAGTTACAGTATAGTCGTGTACATGGCTGGTGTTGTATGAATGTTACTATACAAAGTTACATTTTCTTAACTTCTCAGCGTACAGTCGGAAGTGATTGATGCAACATCATGAAAACTTGATAAGAAGATAGTTAGTATAAAAAGGTGGTTGGGAGAGGATTTTTGACTTTGACATGGGTTCTTCTTTCCAGTGTCCTTTTTATAAAGAGCTATCACTGGTAAGCTCTCATTGTCGTTCTTCTTTCGTTGGCACTGTTGAGCACCGGCGGTGGAGCTAAGGTCCAGCTCAAATCCAATTTCTCACGTTGCAGGGTGTGATCATTCATTGTTCTCCGATCACAGCCCTGTTCCTTAACACAGTTCACCATAGGTACTTTGAGACGGGGTACCTGCCTTTTGTTCTTCTGTGGGTAGGTCAGATTCATAATCCATATAAAAGATGGTGAGAGAGAGAAGGGTGTGACGTGCTTCGGGACGCCGAGGGAAGAGGGGGTGGAGTGGGATCAGATCAAAAATGTGGACCAAGGGGAGCAGAATCTTCCAGCACTGGGCCCATCAATCGGGCCCGACGGGTTGAGACTTCAGGCACGCTGGTCGGTGAGCAGGGGGCCTCGATGTAGCCCTTCGCGCTTATCATCCTGAAAATGGTGTCTCGTCCCACGCCCTTTTTGCTTCGTAGCCTCCCCCTTGGTCGATGTCATAGATGTTCCATGGTCTGCAGCCAGGCTGTACGTCACGTCCGACCCCTCCCTTCCGATGGCAGCACGTTATCTTTAAATGGGTACAAGAAACAAAAGTCTTAGAGAGTTGGCAGGGAAGACATTTACATACTTCATCCTCTCTCCCAGCCACCGAGTAGTTGCGGACATGTTTTTATCGGTTGCTGCATGATTGGTGTCTTTTAACTCTGATGTTAGTGTGTGCGTTACTAATCTATTAATTATTGTTGTGGTGCAAGTTTCTGTGGGTGTCCCTGTCCATCGTCTGGCCCCCTAGGTGCCGATTCCTGTGCCCGATACTGGTTGCAGGAAGCCTGACATCTGTCAACCTTCTAGTCTATTAATTATTCGAACCGGCTTCTCCGGCAGAGGCTCATTCGTCTCAACACAAGTTTTGTTATTACATATTTCCTTCCGAGGACTGTTAAGTTTATAAAAAGAAAGTGCGAGGTGCTACTGTCACGTGTTCACGAGTATCCATTTCGGGGAGGAACATAAGCTAAGCATTATTTTTGCTGGCGACAATAGATAACCCTTTATCAGTTTAGGCGATGCATTATTAGTGAATGAGGTCATCTGCTGTTTCGTTCGAAATACTCTGAGGCGGCTAGTATAGGGCTGGGGTTATCTTGGGAGAACGGGGTGCTTTAGACATTCTATTTCGGGGTAATTGGGCGGGGGTAATTCTGGGCGGTGGAGATGGTGTTGTTAAAGCTCTGAAAAACGGAAACCACTGACATATAGTCCCCGTGATGAGGGCCAAATTGGGAGACATCAGTCGTCTTACCTGTCCTTTCTTTTCTCAGCCAATTAAGCTCAATATTTGTAGAAAGGAGAGGTAGTAACGTGGCAAAGTACGGTCGTTTTGTTTCAGTCAATTTGTTCGAACACCACCGTGCTCCAGGCCAATTATACACTTACCGAGGAGGTATGTGTCGTTAATTTATTCAAACAGAAAAGAGGGTAAGAAGGCTTTTTTAGTGAGGGAGGGAGGGAGTGAGAGAGAGAGAGAGAGAGAGAGAGAGAGAGAGAGAGAGAGAGAGAGAGAGAGAGATAGGTGTGCATCAAGTAGGCTATTTGGCATACATATGAAGATAATAGGCTACTTGGTGCACACACAACACGGAGTAGTATGAGTCTGTTCCATGCAAGAAAACACAAGCGGGGAAAAGACATAAATTCGGTGATCACGTACACACAAATGCTAGGTTGGGTGTGACAGTACATGCATCAAGCGCAGAAACTTAAGATGGAGACTCAGGGCTACGTTGAGCATCGGGACCTCTCCTTTCCTGTCCTCATTTCCTATGCATGCTGCGTACTTTCAGTATTTTGTAGTTTGTCCTAGGGGGTGTCGGACCCTTTTATTCTCCTCCCTTTGATCGACGGGCGAGCACTTCAATCATACAGTGACGCCTTCTTCAAGTGACCTAAGCATGAGATGCACACATATTCATACCGTGTAATCATAGCACACACGCACAATCATACCATACAGTTTCTTATGTTCTCAATGGTGGTCTGCCCTTCACGCACTATCTCACAACGTTTGTCTAAATTTTCCCTGATATTGAACTCGGTACGGTCCATGTCCGCTTCATTCTTCAGTCGGATCTTCGCCGTGACCTATAGAGGGGAAAAAGAGGGGAGGGGATGTGCAGCATTCAAAGTACCCCAGCGCGCGCAGACACGAAAAAGTTCTACTTACCACGTACCAGGCTAGTCGCAGGAATGGGTGATACCACAGACCTATTATTCTCTTTGTCCGAGACAAAGATGCTCTAATTTATTTCATTTCCTAAATTCGGGTTCCCTTGTCATATATGCATTTCTCAATCGGTCGTGTATTAGGGTGCAAGATACCATACCTTGCGTTCGGCATATACCCTGAGCTATGGTTGACCATGGTTTAACAACTCTTGGAAAAAAGATAGGTGTGATGGGTACAAATTCCGTTAATCAAAAAAGATTCAGGCAAATGGGGACTGCATTGTCTGTTTTCTATTGCTTGGGGGTAACAATCATTTATTCAAATGAAGAAATCTCTATCAACCTATGTGATTAGTCATGGCACTGATTCCGTAATTCTTTCAAGAGACCCTTTATTTAAAACAATGTCAGCATACAGGATACGGGCCTACAACCGTTCAGGCCGGCCACGTGGTGGGGAGGCGTCGAGTGTCATGAGCAACACTACTACGGCATAAAATCGGTTCCCTTCCCGCCCCTCCCCGACCATCATGTGTGGAAGCATCGCATATATATATATATATATTTTTAACACAAATGTCACGTGACTGGGACGCCACAAGGGTGTGTAGGCCTCTCCTACATCGGCGCCATCTTGGGGCGAGGTCGGGCCAGAGTACAGTCTAAGTCTTTCCATGAATTAGCTGTTGGACCAGAATCCCTTTCAGTAGTTCGAGAACTTTCGTTAGCGTCAATTTTGCGTCAGCATGGCGTCACTGCGACCCCGTAGAAATGCCATGGTTCGTTCTTGGGGCGGGGCAGGAGGCGGGTTCTTCCGCCGACGCTTCGAACCAGTCTTTCTTACTGCACCAAGCGGAGGCAAGGTGGCTGCCGTCCGGGGCAAAGAGCAATGGCGGCGGTTTGTCCTTACCGGAAGTCCGCAGGAGTCGAGTGTCAAATGACTCCAGCCGATTCTGCAAGGCTGAGGGGAGCATCTTGTCAAGGGTGGGGCCCATGCCCAAGCAGACAAGCTTTCGAGTCCAGAATTGTCTCACGGTGGGCTTTAGGCCTGGATCCGGAGGAGTCGACCGCCGGAGTTCAAGAGCAGCAGTAACAGCGGCAGTTCGGATGGTACTGCCACCGGGGTGATTCCAGTAGCAGTGACGACAGGAGTTTGGATGGTATCACCACCGGGGTGGGTCCCCGATTACCTGGCTGCGGGGGCCCACTCCTCGCGTCGGGTGCTAGCGGCAGTCCTGGTGAACCCGGTGCTTGGGTGGTTGCCTGGCGGCCGCGTGCAGGGGCGCCGGCTCAGCCGAACGGCGAATGAAGTGGCAGGGCGCAACTCAGCTGGCTGACGTGTGAAAGATGCGGTTGGGGTGCCCTCATCTGCTGGCGAGCCTCCACCTGGGGAGGCGGGGGAGGCCCGTCCGCGTCGCTTCCCCCCGCCAGGGCATCAGCCCTTATTGAAGAAAGAAGAGAAAAAGTGGGAAGATCCGCACAGCGTGCCAGGGTGAAATTCAGCAGGCCGATGAAAAAGATGGCTGGGGCGTCCTCATCTGCTGGTGAGCCTCCACCTGGGGAGGTGGGGGAGGCCCGTCTGCGTCGCCTCCCCCCCGTCAGGGCATCAGCCCTCATTAAAGAAAGAAGAAGAGAAAGCGGAAAGGCCCGCACAGCGTGGCGGGCTCCGCCTTGGGGTTGCCAGAACTTCGGCGCTTCGTATAGCCTCCGGCCTATTCGCACAGTCGTCCGCCACTGATGTCAATGGATTTTTGCATGGCTTTTATAGCCCAAAGCCGACTAAAAGAACCGCCCAAAACAGGCCAATGTTGCAATTTAGAGGAAGGAGAGGCGAGGACGGTGTCACGTGGGCGTTAAGGCTTTGGGATGGAGGTTGCAGCAGACTGTCATGTAAATAGTTGTTTTAAAACGTGTTTTAACCTGGTTACCCTGTTGGTGTGTTCGTTATATCTTATAAGTTATTAAAATGTTATAACTATACTACTTCGTTGGAGTGTTTGTACCTATTTGCAATTTGATGACGAGCACAAGGAGGTTACTGTGCAATCGGAAAAATAACAGAGACCAATTGCGCGCGATCTAGCCCTAGTTTGGTGACGTCGGTGGTGGGTGTCAGCAGGCTTCCGTTTGTGCGGGATTTTGTCATGCTTATTGGGCGGGGTGGGCAGTAGGGCAGACAGGTTTAGGTAGCGAGAGTAATGGAGTCGGGCTACCTCGTGGCCGTCTCGACCGTGAGCTTGACTCCTTCCCTTGGTTTCATATGTCCCACAAAGGGCTAACTCCTAGCGTTACTTTAGTTTTTGTAAGGTCAAAAAGGATCCTACCAGTGCCTTTACTATCTTGTCGATTCCTGTTCGTTCATCCTTCGCTAGCCGATTCATTCTGGTGGACTCTTTCTTTCTCATCTCTGGGTCGTCTAACGTTATAGCCGACGTTGTGTTCAGCACAGGAGGCTCGGCCGGCGCGGAGGCCGTGAGGACCGAGGCCCCTGTACTGCTTTCGCTCGTGTTCGGGGGTTGTGGGTGTTGCACTACTGACTGGGAGGGTGCATATGGAGGGGGCATGTAAATGATCGGGGGACCTAACAGTAATTCATCATTCGTTCGCTGCTTGGAGGACAACTCAGGGTAGAGCAAAGAAGGGGTCCTAACAGCGTACTGGCCTGAGGTTTCGGGCTCCTGTCTTAGTTTAGTTTCCCTTCTCTCCTTTATGTCTTCTTCTAACCTTCTAGCGGCAAGGTGAGCTGCCTTTCGTAATTCCTTTTCTGCTTTTACTTCTTCCCTCTTTTTCCGTTGCGTTGCTTCTTTGCGCCACATGCCGATACTGTCAAGCATAGTAGGCGTCGTCTTATTGCTACGCAGAGCTACTTCTAGCGCTTCTATCTTATGGTCGTCGAAGGATCCCATCAGTGGCCACTGACTCTCGGGGTCCTTCTTTGTATATTTATGCCATAGCTTGGTATAAGCTACGGCGACTAGTCCATATTTAGTGAACATGTCCTTATTAGGGGTGCCCTCCAGTGGAGCCGGATGGTTCACCTCTAATAAGCGGTCCGGGCAGAACCAACTACCAATCAGTGGGGAGAAGATAGGCATGACGGGTTTCAACGGGGACAAAAGTCAGCACTACCTATCTTTTCACTGCTTGCAAAGACTAGACAGAATATCTCTATTCTTCGTTATTTGTAAGCAGAGAATACCTCCAAAGAACCAATATCGAACAACTAGTGTTCGGACAATCAATCAATCAATCAATCAATGGGAGATAAAGATAGGCATGATGGGTTTCAACGGGGACAAAAGTCAGCATTACCTACCCTTCACTATTTGCAAAGACTAGACACAATATTCCTATTCTACGTTATTTGCAAACAGAGAATATCTCAAAAAGCACTATTCTCCAAAACAATCAATGTTCGGACAATCAATCAATGGGGAGATAAAGATAGGCACGACGGGTTTCAACGGGGACAAAAGTCTGCGTTACCTACCCTTCACTATCTGCAAAGGGAGAGAGAGAGAGTTTTTCTACTCCTCCCCGTTTGTAGACAGCGAATATCTCAAAAAAGAACAATCAATGAGCAATACTAGTATTTCCAAAGCTTTAAACAATCAATCAATTATTTCGCAATTTGTCGTGTATCACGACCTTACCCGGACCGCGTGGACAGTTTCTCGTCTTCCGCCTCCAGCGCCCGATCGTCCTCTACTCTCCGTATTTGCCGCGGCACTCCTGATGGTTCCCAGTCAGGACCGTAGATCACTCGAGAGAGGTCTGCTCGGAACCAGTGAAGTTCGGATGATCGGCTGCCAGACGAGGGTCTATTGGGCAGGAGCTCTCCCGATCGTTGCAGTCGTTCACTCTGTCGTCGGGACCTCTCCCACTGGATCCACGTGTCGCTGATGGGCCCCACGTTTGGGACGCCAATTGTTAAATGGTAGCGGCAGTTTCAGTCGATAACCTTTCAAGTATTTGCCCGGCGGTAATCGCCTCTCATACCACTCGATAATTTACCAATGAAAGAGGCAGGCGCCGGGGACTGGAAGGCAGGAAACAAAGTTTTATTCCGTCGGAGCAGAACACATCAGATCACACAGCAAGGTATCGTCACGAGGTGCTCTAACCGCATCTCTGAGACCTGGTCTCTTATACACCGGTTTATTGCTTTATTACACATAGTACATTCTTGAGATTCTCTTGATGCATGAAAGAACATCCCCTGAAGCCCCGGCTCAGATCCGATCCCACACATAGTTACAGTAGAGGTTCCCACCCTACCCGCAGTGGGAGATGGCTATCGCGCAGCAGGGAATTCCGCTAATTCCCGGGGGTGTGTGCAACCGGCCGGGTCTCAGGGGGTAGGGGCTTTGATCTACTGTAATCCCTTTGATGCGGGGTGTTTCCCTTACAGTAGGGGCAATAAACTGCATCCGCAGGGCTAGGTGATGGCCTGGGACCAGTTCGGACAATGGGGCGCAGAGGAAGGGGGTTATCAAAGGAGAGGCATGACCATGTATGGGATGTCGGTCGGATGTGGTTCCGTAGCAGGGTCGCGCAGAAGGAGAGGGTTTATGGCCTGTATGAGAGAGCGGGGGTGGCCGGCGCGCGGGGGGGATGCTCGCAGCGCCAGGGGAAAGCGCTGGCGATCGAGAGTGAGCGGGGAGAGAGTGGGGTGCCTAAAATGGCGGCCGTGCATTCGCTGTGCGTGGCGCTGGGGAGAGGCAAGATGGCGCAGATAATGTTCAGTTTGCAAGCTAAATTTCCACAGTCCTCCCTTTTAACATATCTCGCCAGCTTGCCTGGCCGTCATTTATCTTCGTTAACCTTCAGCTATAATATCGTTAATGTCTTTCGTACATTCCTTAGAGATACAGAGTTTTTAGGGCAGGCAGGAGTAATCTGACACATTTGCTTATAGTTACTTACAGGTGATAAAGTAGGCGAGGAGGTAGTACATACAGAGTTACAGTATAGTCGTGTACATGGCTGGTGTTGTATGAATGTTACTATACAAAGTTACATTTTCTTAACTTCTCAGCGTACAGTCGGAAGTGATTGATGCAACATCATGAAAACTTGATAAGAAGATAGTTAGTATAAAAAGGTGGTTGGGAGAGGATTTTTGACTTTGACATGGGTTCTTCTTTCCAGTGTCCTTTTTATAAAGAGCTATCACTGGTAAGCTCTCATTGTCGTTCTTCTTTCGTTGGCACTGTTGAGCACCGGCGGTGGAGCTAAGGTCCAGCTCAAATCCAATTTCTCACGTTGCAGGGTGTGATCATTCATTGTTCTCCGATCACAGCCCTGTTCCTTAACACAGTTCACCATAGGTACTTTGAGACGGGGTACCTGCCTTTTGTTCTTCTGTGGGTAGGTCAGATTCATAATCCATATAAAAGATGGTGAGAGAGAGAAGGGTGTGACGTGCTTCGGGACGCCGAGGGAAGAGGGGGTGGAGTGGGATCAGATCAAAAATGTGGACCAAGGGGAGCAGAATCTTCCAGCACTGGGCCCATCAATCGGGCCCGACGGGTTGAGACTTCAGGCACGCTGGTCGGTGAGCAGGGGGCCTCGATGTAGCCCTTCGCGCTTATCATCCTGAAAATGGTGTCTCGTCCCACGCCCTTTTTGCTTCGTAGCCTCCCCCTTGGTCGATGTCATAGATGTTCCATGGTCTGCAGCCAGGCTGTACGTCACGTCCGACCCCTCCCTTCCGATGGCAGCACGTTATCTTTAAATGGGTACAAGAAACAAAAGTCTTAGAGAGTTGGCAGGGAAGACATTTACATACTTCATCCTCTCTCCCAGCCACCGAGTAGTTGCGGACATGTTTTTATCGGTTGCTGCATGATTGGTGTCTTTTAACTCTGATGTTAGTGTGTGCGTTACTAATCTATTAATTATTGTTGTGGTGCAAGTTTCTGTGGGTGTCCCTGTCCATCGTCTGGCCCCCTAGGTGCCGATTCCTGTGCCCGATACTGGTTGCAGGAAGCCTGACATCTGTCAACCTTCTAGTCTATTAATTATTCGAACCGGCTTCTCCGGCAGAGGCTCATTCGTCTCAACACAAGTTTTGTTATTACATATTTCCTTCCGAGGACTGTTAAGTTTATAAAAAGAAAGTGCGAGGTGCTACTGTCACGTGTTCACGAGTATCCATTTCGGGGAGGAACATAAGCTAAGCATTATTTTTGCTGGCGACAATAGATAACCCTTTATCAGTTTAGGCGATGCATTATTAGTGAATGAGGTCATCTGCTGTTTCGTTCGAAATACTCTGAGGCGGCTAGTATAGGGCTGGGGTTATCTTGGGAGAACGGGGTGCTTTAGACATTCTATTTCGGGGTAATTGGGCGGGGGTAATTCTGGGCGGTGGAGATGGTGTTGTTAAAGCTCTGAAAAACGGAAACCACTGACATATAGTCCCCGTGATGAGGGCCAAATTGGGAGACATCAGTCGTCTTACCTGTCCTTTCTTTTCTCAGCCAATTAAGCTCAATATTTGTAGAAAGGAGAGGTAGTAACGTGGCAAAGTACGGTCGTTTTGTTTCAGTCAATTTGTTCGAACACCACCGTGCTCCAGGCCAATTATACACTTACCGAGGAGGTATGTGTCGTTAATTTATTCAAACAGAAAAGAGGGTAAGAAGGCTTTTTTAGTGAGGGAGGGAGGGAGTGAGAGAGAGAGAGAGAGAGAGAGAGAGAGAGAGAGAGAGAGAGAGAGATAGGTGTGCATCAAGTGGGCTATTTGGCATACATATGAAGATAATAGGCTACTTGGTGCACACACAACACGGAGTAGTATGAGTCTGTTCCATGCAAGAAAACACAAGCGGGGAAAAGACATAAATTCGGTGATCACGTACACACAAATGCTAGGTTGGGTGTGACAGTACATGCATCAAGCGCAGAAACTTAAGATGGAGACTCAGGGCTACGTTGAGCATCGGGACCTCTCCTTTCCTGTCCTCATTTCCTATGCATGCTGCGTACTTTCAGTATTTTGTAGTTTGTCCTAGGGGGTGTCGGACCCTTTTATTCTCCTCCCTTTGATCGACGGGCGAGCACTTCAATCATACAGTGACGCCTTCTTCAAGTGACCTAAGCATGAGATGCACACATATTCATACCGTGTAATCATAGCACACACGCACAATCATGCCATACAGTTTCTTATGTTCTCAATGGTGGTCTGCCCTTCACGCACTATCTCACAACGTTTGTCTAAATTTTCCCTGATATTGAACTCGGTACGGTCCATGTCCGCTTCATTCTTCAGTCGGATCTTCGCCGTGACCTATAGAGGGGAAAAAGAGGGGAGGGGATGTGCAGCATTCAAAGTACCCCAGCGCGCGCAGACACGAAAAAGTTCTACTTACCACGTACCAGGCTAGTCGCAGGAATGGGTGATACCACAGACATATTATTCTCTTTGTCCGAGACAAAGATGCTCTAATTTATTTCATTTCCTAAATTCGGGTTCCCTTGTCATATATGCATTTCTCAATCGGTCGTGTATTAGGGTGCAAGATACCATACCTTGCGTTCGGCATATACCCTGAGCTATGGTTGACCATGGTTTAACAACTCTTGGAAAAAAGATAGGTGTGATGGGTACAAATTCCGTTAATCAAAAAAGATTCAGGCAAATGGGGACTGCATTGTCTGTTTTCTATTGCTTGGGGGTAACAATCATTTATTCAAATGAAGAAATCTCTATCAACCTATGTGATTAGTCATGGCACTGATTCCGTAATTCTTTCAAGAGACCCTTTATTTAAAACAATGTCAGCATACAAGATACGGGCCTACAACCGTTCAGGCCGGCCACGTGGTGGGGAGGCGTCGAGTGTCATGAGCAACGCTACTACGGCATAAAATCGGTTCCCTTCCCGCCCCTCCCCGACCATCATGTGTGGAAGCATCGCATATATATATATATATTTTTTTAACACAAATGTCACGTGACTGGGACGCCACAAGGGTGTGTAGGCCTCTCCTACATCGGCGCCATCTTGGGGCGAGGTCGGGCCAGAGTACAGTCTAAGTCTTTCCATGAATTAGCTGTTGGACCAGAATCCCTTTCAGTAGTTCGAGAACTTTCGTTAGCGTCAATTTTGCGTCAGCATGGCGTCACTGCGACCCCGTAGAAATGCCATGGTTCGTTCTTGGGGCGGGGCAGGAGGCGGGTTCTTCCGCCGACGCTTCGAACCAGTCTTTCTTACTGCACCAAGCGGAGGCAAGGTGGCTGCCGTCCGGGGCAAAGAGCAATGGCGGCGGTTTGTCCTTACCGGAAGTCCGCAGGAGTCGAGTGTCAAATGACTCCAGCCGATTCTGCAAGGCTGAGGGGAGCATCTTGTCAAGGGTGGGGCCCATGCCCAAGCAGACAAGCTTTCGAGTCCAGAATTGTCTCACGGTGGGCTTTAGGCCTGGATCCGGAGGAGTCGACCGCCGGAGTTCAAGAGCAGCAGTAACAGCGGCAGTTCGGATGGTACTGCCACCGGGGTGATTCCAGTAGCAGTGACGACAGCAGTTTGGATGGTATCACCACCGGGGTGGGTCCCCGATTACCTGGCTGCGGGGGCCCACTCCTCGCGTCGGGTGCTAGCGGCAGTCCTGGTGAACCCGGTGCTTGGGTGGTTGCCTGGCGGCCGCGTGCAGGGGCGCCGGCTCAGCCGAACGGCGAATGAAGTGGCAGGGCGCAACTCAGCTGGCTGATGTGTGAAAGATGCGGTTGGGGTGCCCTCATCTGCTGGCGAGCCTCCACCTGGGGAGGCGGGGGAGGCCCGTCCGCGTCGCTTCCCCCCGCCAGGGCATCAGCCCTTATTGAAGAAAGAAGAGAAAAAGCGGGAAGATCCGCACAGCGTGCCAGGGTGAAATTCAGCAGGCCGATGAAAAAGATGGCTGGGGCGTCCTCATCTGCTGGTGAGCCTCCACCTGGGGAGGTGGGGGAGGCCCGTCTGCGTCGCCTCCCCCCCGTCAGGGCATCAGCCCTCATTAAAGAAAGAAGAAGAGAAAGCGGAAAGGCCCGCACAGCGTGGCGGGCTCCGCCTTGGGGTTGCCAGAACTTCGGCGCTTCGTATAGCCTCCGGCCTATTCGCACAGTCGTCCGCCACTGATGTCAATGGATTTTTGCATGGCTTTTATAGCCCAAAGCCGACTAAAAGAACCGCCCAAAACAGGCCAATGTTGCAATTTAGAGGAAGGAGAGGCGAGGACGGTGTCACGTGGGCGTTAAGGCTTTGGGATGGAGGTTGCAGCAGACTGTCATGTAAATAGTTGTTTTAAAACGTGTTTTAACCTGGTTACCCTGTTGGTGTGTTCGTTATATCTTATAAGTTATTAAAATGTTATAACTATACTACTTCGTTGGAGTGTTTGTACCTATTTGCAATTTGATGACGAGCACAAGGAGGTTACTGTGCAATCGGAAAAATAACAGAGACCAATTGCGCGCGATCTAGCCCTAGTTTGGTGACGTCGGTGGTGGGTGTCAGCAGGCTTCCGTTTGTGCGGGATTTTGTCATGCTTATTGGGCGGGGTGGGCAGTAGGGCAGACAGGTTTAGGTAGTGAGAGTAATGGAGTCGGGCTACCTCGTGGCCGTCTCGACCGTGAGCTTGACTCCTTCCCTTGGTTTCATATGTCCCACAAAGGGCTAACTCCTAGCGTTACTTTAGTTTTTGTAAGGTCAAAAAGGATCCTACCAGTGCCTTTACTATCTTGTCGATTCCTGTTCGTTCATCCTTCGCTAGCCGATTCATTCTGGTGGACTCTTTCTTTCTCATCTCTGGGTCGTCTAACGTTATAGCCGACGTTGTGTTCAGCACAGGAGGCTCGGCCGGCGCGGAGGCCGTGAGGACCGAGGCCCCTGTACTGCTTTCGCTCGTGTTCGGGGGTTGTGGGTGTTGCACTACTGACTGGGAGGGTGCATATGGAGGGGGCATGTAAATGATCGGGGGACCTAACAGTAATTCATCATTCGTTCGCTGCTTGGAGGACAACTCATGGTAGAGCAAAGAAGGGGTCCTAACAGCGTACTGGCCTGAGGTTTCGGGCTCCTGTCTTAGTTTAGTTTCCCTTCTCTCCTTTATGTCTTCTTCTAACCTTCTAGCGGCAAGGTGAGCTGCCTTTCGTAATTCCTTTTCTGCTTTTACTTCTTCCCTCTTTTTCCGTTGCGTTGCTTCTTTGCGCCACATGCCGATACTGTCAAGCATAGTAGGCGTCGTCTTATTGCTACGCAGAGCTACTTCTAGCGCTTCTATCTTATGGTCGTCGAAGGATCCCATCAGTGGCCACTGACTCTCGGGGTCCTTCTTTGTATATTTATGCCATAGCTTGGTATAAGCTACGGCGACTAGTCCATATTTAGTGAACATGTCCTTATTAGGGGTGCCCTCCAGTGGAGCCGGATGGTTCACCTCTAATAAGCGGTCCGGGCAGAACCAACTACCAATCAGTGGGGAGAAGATAGGCATGACGGGTTTCAACGGGGACAAAAGTCAGCACTACCTATCTTTTCACTGCTTGCAAAGACTAGACAGAATATCTCTATTCTTCGTTATTTGTAAGCAGAGAATACCTCCAAAGAACCAATATCGAACAACTAGTGTTCGGACAATCAATCAATCAATCAATCAATGGGAGATAAAGATAGGCATGACGGGTTTCAACGGGGACAAAAGTCAGCATTACCTACCCTTCACTATTTGCAAAGACTAGACACAATATTCCTATTCTACGTTATTTGCAAACAGAGAATATCTCAAAAAGCACTATTCTCCAAAACAATCAATGTTCGGACAATCAATCAATGGGGAGATAAAGATAGGCACGACGGGTTTCAACGGGGACAAAAGTCTGCGTTACCTACCCTTCACTATCTGCAAAGGGAGAGAGAGAGAGTTTTTCTACTCCTCCCCGTTTGTAGACAGCGAATATCTCAAAAAAGAACAATCAATGAGCAATACTAGTATTTCCAAAGCTTTAAACAATCAATCAATTATTTCGCAATTTGTCGTGTATCACGACCTTACCCGGACCGCGTGGACAGTTTCTCGTCTTCCGCCTCCAGCGCCCGATCGTCCTCTACTCTCCGTATTTGCCGCGGCACTCCTGATGGTTCCCAGTCAGGACCGTAGATCACTCGAGAGAGGTCTGCTCGGAACCAGTGAAGTTCGGATGATCGGCTGCCAGACGAGGGTCTATTGGGCAGGAGCTCTCCCGATCGTTGCAGTCGTTCACTCTGTCGTCGGGACCTCTCCCACTGGATCCACGTGTCGCTGATGGGCCCCACGTTTGGGACGCCAATTGTTAAATGGTAGCGGCAGTTTCAGTCGATAACCTTTCAAGTATTTGCCCGGCGGTAATCGCCTCTCATACCACTCGATAATTTACCAATGAAAGAGGCAGGCGCCGGGGACTGGAAGGCAGGAAACAAAGTTTTATTCCGTCGGAGCAGAACACATCAGATCAGACAGCAAGGTATCGTCACGAGGTGCTCTAACCGCATCTCTGAGACCTGGTCTCTTATACACCGGTTTATTGCTTTATTACACATAGTACATTCTTGAGATTCTCTTGATGCATGAAAGAACATCCCCTGAAGCCCCGGCTCAGATCCGATCCCACACATAGTTACAGTAGAGGTTCCCACCCTACCCGCAGTGGGAGATGGCTATCGCGCAGCAGGGAATTCCGCTAATTCCCGGGGGTGTGTGCAACCGGCCGGGTCTCAGGGGGTAGGGGCTTTGATCTACTGTAATCCCTTTGATGCGGGGTGTTTCCCTTACAGTAGGGGCAATAAACTGCATCCGCAGGGCTAGGTGATGGCCTGGGACCAGTTCGGACAATGGGGCGCAGAGGAAGGGGGTTATCAAAGGAGAGGCATGACCATGTATGGGATGTCGGTCGGATGTGGTTCCGTAGCAGGGTCGCGCAGAAGGAGAGGGTTTATGGCCTGTATGAGAGAGCGGGGGTGGCCGGCGCGCGGGGGGGATGCTCGCAGCGCCAGGGGAAAGCGCTGGCGATCGAGAGTGAGCGGGGAGAGAGTGGGGTGCCTAAAATGGCGGCCGTGCATTCGCTGTGCGTGGCGCTGGGGAGAGGCAAGATGGCGCAGATAATGTTCAGTTTGCAAGCTAAATTTCCACACACCGATTCGTGGTGTGTGACACAAGTCCTGTGAACTTGCTAGGCAGGGACCTGCTGTGCAAGATGAATTGCACTATTTTCTGTACTCCAGATGGAATAACCTTTGAGACACCTGATGAGGATGTTCTATACAGAATGACCATGGATAACAGAGAATGTGAGGCTTTGGGAACATATGCAATATTTAATCCAGATGCATTACCCCCAGAGTTGAAACAGTCAGTGAAAGCAGCAGTTTGGGATTTTACTGGAGAAGATGTGGGTCTGATGAGAAATGTAGATCCAGTAAAGATCACTGTAAAAGAGGGAGTGGTTTACCCAAACATACCGCAATACAGATTGACACCTGAAATAATTGAAGGAATAACACCCCTAATTGAAAAAATGATTCAGCAGGGGGTGTTAAGAGAAATATTGAGCAGCCCATGTAATTCGCCAATAATGGGACTGAAGAAACCCAATGGAAAGTTCAGAATAGTACAGGATTTGAGAAAAATTAACAAGATTGTTGTGCCATGTTGTCCTATTGTGCCAAATCCATCAGTGATTTTGTATCAGATTCCCCATGATGCAGAATGGTATACGGTAATTGATTTGTGTCATGCTTTCTTTTTAATCCCATTGCATCATGACAGCCAGCCAATATTTTCTTTTAGATTTGGAGAACGGATTTTGGCATGGTGCCGAATTCCACAGGGGTATACAGAGAGCCCTTCAATATTTAATCAATTGCTAAAGAAATCTCTGGAAAGTCTGACAATGCCTGAAAATTCGGTCTTGGTCCAGTATATTGATGACCTACTTGTGGCATCAAAAACACGGGAAGCCTGTGAAGTAGACACTATTGCATTAATGAATCACTTGGCAGATGGAGGGTTAAAAGTATCTCCAGCCAAATTGCAGTTCTGTAAGAAGGAAGTCCAGTATCTGGGACATAATATTGAGAAAGGCCTGAGAAAAGTGACCATTGAGAGGATCAAAATCATTAGAGGAATGAGAGCCCCAATGACACAAAGAAGGTAAGAATGTTCCTGGGAATGGTGGGTTACTGTCGTCAGTGGATAAGTAACTTTTCCCTGATTGCCAAACCATTGATTAAATTGACCAAAAGTGAGGTGAAAGACCCATTGGAATTAAACCCAGAAGAAATGGCTGCATTTAGAGAGTTAAAAGACAGGCTATGTGAAGCTCCTGCCCTAGGAATGCCTGACTATGAAAAGGAATTTGAGCTGTATTGTAGTGAGAGAAATGGATGTGCACTTTCAGTGTTAATCCAGAAACATGGACGTCTGAGGAGACCAATTGCCTATTTCTCAGCAACTCTTGACCCAGTAGCTGTGGGTTTACCAGGTTGCCTGAAAGCAGTAGCTGCTACCTGCAAAAGTCTGGAACAAAGTGAGGGAATCATAATGGGATACCCTGTACGGGTATTTATACCTCATGATGTGGCAATCCTTTTAACAAGGAGCCGGACACAGTTCATGTCTCATAGTCGGCTGACTAAATATGAGAATGTCATTCTTGGTGCAACCAATGTAAGTCTGGAGAGATGTGTGAATGTGAATCCAGCGACACTGTTGCCTGATGCTGAATGTGTGGGAGTGAGAAATGACGTTGATCATGACTGCCTGGATGCACTTGATTACTGTACAAAGCCAAGGCCAGACATAAGAGAGCTGCCACTGCCTGAAAGTGATCATGTGTTGTTTGTGGATGGATCTTGTCTGAGAACAGATGAAGGAGTGTTGAGTGCTGCACACGCTGTGTGCAAAGTCTCGGAAGTTGTGGAAGCATCACCCTTGAAAGGAGTTAAATCCGCTCAGGTGGCAGAATTGGTGTCACTGACAAAAGCATGCAAGATTGGGAGAAGTGTGAGAGTGACTGTGATGACTGACAGCCAGTATGGCTTCGGAGTTGTCCATGATTTTGGCCAGCTATGGCTACAAAGAGGTTTCCTGACCTCAAGTGGAACTCCCATAAAGTATGCTGAAGTGGTTGGAAAACTGCTAGAGGCGATACAGCTGCCTAAAGAACTAGCAGTTGTAAAATGTGCTGCTCATGGTCATGGTGATGATTTTGTAACTGTGGGAAACAAGTTCGCCAATGACATAGCACAATACTGTGCAAGAAACAATCATTCAATTAACAGGAGTAAAGAGCGAGAAATGTCTTCTTGTTCCTTAATGTTTACTAATGAGGTGGGAACATGGGAGGAAGTAAAACAGCTGCAGGATGAGGCAGGAGATGAAGAAATTAGAGATTGGGTGAAAGCAGGTTGTGCACCTAGAGAAAAAGATCATGTGTGGGTCTATAGGGATGGAAGACCAGTCATGCCAAATAGCATGCTATCAACAATGGCAAGGATGTATCATGGCCAAGGACACCTGGGGAGGGATGCTATGATAAGAGCCTTTAAGCAAACCTAGTACAGTCCGAAGTTTAGACTGATAGCAGAAAGTCTCTGTCAGAGATGTCTAATATGTCAGCAATTCAATCCTGGAAAGAAAACAGTGGTGAGCCTAGGAACAATAGGCAGAGAGGGGGGGCCCTTCACAAGAATGCAGATTGACTTCATTGAAATGCCCCCAGTCAACAGATTGAGGTATGTCCTGGTGGAGGTCTGTTTGTTCTCCAGGTGGGTGGAGGCATATCTAACAAGAAGAAATGATGGGATAACAGTGGCCAAATTACTGTTGAGAGAGTTCATCCCAAGGTACGGGTTCCCAGTAACCATTGAATCAGACAGAGGAGGACATTTTTATAATGGGATTGCTCAGACGTGAGTCCCTTGCTCACTTTGCCACTGGATTCAAGCAAGCCTGGCTGAAGACGGCTGAAATGCCAGAAACCGGTCCTAGGAAGCTTGTTTCCGGTCCAGGGAAGACATGGCTTGGCAGTTCGGGCTGGACTGTTCCCATGAGGCACAGGGTCAGACTGATTTGCATATGGCCATGTCTGAACTGGGGTGGCAGAGTGGGCTAAAGAACGGTGATGGATTAAACCCAGATCAGTTGACTGGGGGTGAGTGCTTGCAATGTTCAACACTCCGTCCATCATTTCCTTTGGTTTTTGCTTTGTTCGCCATAAGTTGGCATGGTATGCTCAGACGTGAGTCCCTTGCTCACTTTGCCACTGGATTCAAGCAAGCCTGGCTGAAGACGGCTGAAATGCCAGAAACCGGTCCTAGGAAGCTTGTTTCCGGTCCAGGGAAGACATGGCTTGGCTGTTCGGGCTGGACTGTTCCCATGAGGCACAGGGTCAGACTGATTTGCATATGGCCATGTCTGAACTGGGGTGGCAGAGTGGGCTAAAGAACGGTGATGGATTAAACTCAGATCAGTTGACTGGGGGTCAGTGCTTGCAATGTTCAACACTCCGTCCATCATTTCCTTTGGTTTTTGCTAATGTAGATAATATTCTTGGGCAACTGCCTATGAATAAAGCACTGAATCCTGCAAAAGAAACTAACACTTTAGGTGAGATTTTTTTAGAAACCAAAGAATTATCATTAGAATATGTTTTTAGAAATAATTTAACTTGCAGTTTGAAAGGAGAAGAGAAGAATTTTCTAGACATGGTTGAGAGAAGAAGATTGAACATGCACAAGAAAGCAGAAGGGCATAAAATGAGTGATACAATGTGGGATATTGAGAAAGAAAAGGAGTTGAAAAATGGAGCCAGTCCAACTATGGCTATAGATGCCCCACAGAAAGGAAAACTGTGCATTACCAGGAAGAGATCCCAGTATGATTATTATTTCATAGGGACTAGTAAGTGCCATGATACATACTTTATTGCGACCGGATGGGGATTTAGAGGAGGAGAAGATCCAGTTTTCCCGGGAGTGTATTATATTTGTGGGAACAAGGCTTATTACCGTTTGCCTGACCATTGGTTTGGTACATGTTATGTTGGCCTGGTCTTTCCAAAGATTTTTCACATGGATAGAGTAGATGATGCTGAACATTCTAATACATTAACATGCTATAGAAGAGAAACATGGACAGAAATTGTAGGAGATATTTTTGGAGCTTTAATTTCAGCAGTGGGAATTTCTTTGAATGCATTTGGCATTCGGAAGCTGTCAACAGTGGTGGATCGCTTGTCAACAAGCACCGCTGGAGGCTTTCTTTTGGTTAATACAGAAATGGTTGCTTTGCGTGCTATGGCGATGCAAAATCGACTTGCCCTTGACATTCTTTTGACAAAAGAGGGTGGAGTCTGTGGAATGCTGAAAGTTCAACATTGTTGCACTTACATTCCTGACGAAAGCAAAGATCTAAAAGTTTATATCAAAAATATTATTGATTTGCATGAAGAATTAGTACCACTGGAAGCTGAAAGTATCTGGACTAAAATGTCTAATAAGATGATTGCTATCAAAAACTTTGTAGCTAAAATAGGTAGTACCATTTTTGGTAAGATATTATTTCCATTAACTTGTGTAATTGTTGCATTATTGATCCTTAGATTAGGATGTATGTGTTGTAGATATAGAAGAAATAAAAAGAAAATCACAAAAGAAAATGTTAAAAAGAGACAAAAGAAACCAGAAAGAGATCCACAAGAAATAGAATTAGAAGAGCTAAGAGAAAGCATGTATATAGAAACTAAAAAGGAAGATGAGATGGAAACAAGGGTTTAAAACATGAACAAGAAGATATTTTGAATTCTTCCAGAAGGGGGAAACTAAATTGATTTTGGGTTTTTGATTTTTGTGGTGATTAGATATCACCAAAGGGGGGATTGATGGAGCAGGGTTTTTACTTTTAAACCGAATACCTGTTTCATTTTCGCATGTTATAACTAAAAGTACTACTGATTAATTATTAATTATTAAAAGTTTGTCGAATGTTGTCTAACCAACCTTATTAACAAAAGAATTACACGTGGTAATGCTATTGCATGGCTAAAATAATAAGTGAACTAAGTTGGTGAGCAAACTGACAGAAATCGATGTTGCTTATGTGAAGTTATTGTGTTTGCGCTTATAATTAATATGCATTAATGGCTTTTGATGTCGCAAATGGCTAGATAAATACACACACATAAGGGTATTAGCAGGGGAATAACACTGTATAATCATTTCCGTGCAGTAATTCTGTTTTATGTTTATTTTCACTTAAGTTGTCCAATGTGGCCTACCACAAGATGGCTACCAACCGCAGCCTGCATTTGAGTAGATGGAAATTTTACAAAAAGGCTTCGCTCTGCCTGTGACCTTGCACCTCCGATGAACTGAAAAGCCATGAGCATGATGACAAGTCCAGGAAATCTGCCAAGTGCCCCTGGAAGATGAAGATGTTGCAATTTTGAAATTTTGACGTCCGTAGATGTATCGAATTAGTCATGGACATTACATTTTTCTATTCATTATTTGGGACAATCTATGTGTGAGAAAATCTCGCACAATATCGAAAATGTACCAAGATGACATTATTTACGCCATTCATCCGTTCTGAACAAAGAATTGTAACTTTATAGAATGTAAATTTTAGTATAAATAACAGTAGGCTAGAGAGGTCTAGCGCCACTTCTTCCCAAGCTGATGATCCGAGGTCCCTATGCTGACGGAGAGGACGATGACTCTACATGACGGCAGGAAACTCTAATTCTTCTACAGAGGACCGGTTCTGACTTAGGATCTGACATTTAGACAGAATAGGTAAATATGAGAGAAATGAATTTGCATTTAATTGGCTTTTCTTACAATTTTAGATAAACAAATAATTCTGTTTGAATTTCTGTGTCGGGTGATTATTTCTGGTCATGTTTATTGAATTTATTGTGTATTCTTTGAAATGTATTTTGCTAGATTCATAAGCAACTAAGCAGATGCCATTGACCTCAAAATACAGGCAGATTGGATAGGTTTTGTGAAAGTGTTTCTCCTTTACAGGGCACGAATAGAGTGGTTAGGATGAATGTTGGTGTAATGGGCCCCACCAGCGTGTGATGTGTGTGTGCGTGTGTGACTGTATGATCACTCCGTCCGTGGAAGTAGAGGGGATTTGGAAGCTCCGATCTGCACCAGAGAGACCGAGTGACAGGAAAAGAGAAAGCGATGAGAGGCCGGGGGAAACTGGAAGTGTGAACGAGAGGTGGAAAGAGACAAATTTAGGGGTATATTATCAAGCACGGCATTAAAATTATCACCGCTTCAGCGGCAGAAAACTGCCGCTAAAGGGCGATAATTTTAAAGCCGTTTCTTGATAATATGCCCCTTGGTGAAAATGAGAAGAGACCTACAGAACAGGGCCAGAGAGAGGGGGCTGCAAAAGAACAGAGGGGGAGCAAGGGAGATAGAGAGAGCGTGAAGGGGAGAGAGGCAGAGAGAGGGGGGGAGAGACAGAGAGAGAGGAAGGACGTGGAAAGTAGATGGAGTGAGAGAGGGAAAAGAAGAGGGGGGAAGGGAGAGACATAAAGAGAAAAACATGAAGAGACAATCCTTGGTTAATCACAACACGTACATGGAAGTGTATCAGTTGGGAAAATACGCGCATGCGTGTTCGTGTCCAGCTGTATGCACAATTTGGGACTGTAAAACAAATACAGGGACCAGTGAGGTTTGAAAATCTATAGGACAGAGGCAAAAACAGAACCTCGGAGCTGCCATATCCGTGAAGTGGCTCAGTCTATAGACAATGCTGACTAATTGACCTGAACAAAAACTGCTTTGCACTCTGGGTCTTTCAGTTTCACAGGCACCCTCAGAAGTATGGACTTAAAACGACAAGTATTCAAAATGCTGCTTACTATAAGGCCAGACTTGCCTAAAAGTGTCACGCAACGCTGGGTTCCACCTGGCAGCTGCAATGAGAGGAGAGGGGATGGTAACGAATCGAGCAATGCATTTGAGCATATGAAATCAGCTTCCATAAGTAACAAATGACACATAATTTTTTTTTACAAAGTAAACGCCAGCTTACACTGCAGCTCAGCTACGAAGGTCTTCATCAATACATCCATTTAATCGAAAAGTTGTAATAAGTGTCCAGACACTTTAAAATGCAAACGGCCCTTAGGGATTCAAGCACCATTCGCACGCAGTTCTCTCCAAGTTCCAAAACCAAATTTTATTTGTGATTGAAGGTTCATCTTTCGCGTGTTAAAAAAAGAAGCCTGGGAGTTGTGTGTGCGCGCGCTAAAAGAAAAAAAAGGACGCAAGTGATGCGTGTGTGCGCGACGGGAAAAGTGAAAGCAGGCTGGCGAGTGGTGTGCGATGTGCGCGCACCATGGCGAGAGAGGAAAGCCTCTGCTCGTCATTGTGCGCGTAACCGCACGCTCTATGCCACCCGGTTAGACTTTTGAAAGCCCACTCACTAAATGTCTCGCCAGATCAGTGCATGCGCTGGCTCAGGCGAGACCTAAAAAGTACTTTATTTAAACACTATCACAGACATGGTGGTCTGCTGACCCTTGCAGACCACCATCCCTGTGATTGTGACCAATCGGATTGAGTTGCAATTTGTGACCTACTAAGTGAATATTAATTATGTAGAACAGATTGTGACTTAATATCATTTGGACTTTTGCGTTCATAAAATACCATATTAGTTGCTAATATTGCGACCAGTTTTTTACGAGCAGTTGCTAGTTCTCCGGGCCCTTTGTGTTTTCTCTTATTCTGGGAAAACAGGCATTTAAACTAAATACATTGTATCTAAAAATGGGAATGGAGGTCTTAACATATTGTTCAATGTTACTATAGTCTATTGCTGGGGGAAGGGTGCTTTGGAAGTTAACAAGGTATATGTAATCTAAGCATCCAAAATACAATTTCAAACACAACATATAATATATCTGATATGTTCATAAACATATGTCATCATTAATCCAACATTTTTAGGGCGTCTCAGGCATACAAACAGCATGATGCTTCCACACATTCGGGACAGGATATACTACTCCTCTTACTTAATTTGTCTCAGCGTTCTGTGCATTTAATATTCTTTTATTCACCAGTTAATTAACATGACTGGTTGTCTAGTCAAGATAACAAAAGCTTGTGAGCAAACTTCCGCTCCATCCAATAGTTAACTACTTCTTTTAAATGAGTCAAATAGATGTATGGTACAAAGGCTGAAGGTAAAGCTTATATATTCGCTATATATTAAAATGAGTACAAATGAACTCAATAAATATCCAGCATTTTTCAAAGTGCCTTTAAATTAACGTCTACTTAGAAGCACTTCATTGCCGACTCTACCCTGACTCTGTGCCATTCCACCTAAAACTGGTCACTAAACTATAATCATTGGGTATGTAGTGTCCATTAAATTATACTTCATTTATGCAGTTATTTATTCATTCATTCATTTACTTGTACTTATTTCTGATCATATATGCAGGGTGTGTATACAGACTGCACAATTATATGTGCTGCGTACCCCACCTATAATGCTCACACCGCTGCAAAGAGAACACATTTATCCAGCACCTAAAGGCCACCTGTTTTATCTGCATCCAGCTAACAAAATATAGGTGTTAGCATAAAGGTTAAAACCAAGAATTCATTTCTTACTGTACTATTGTCTGCATTCTTTTAGTAATCCTGTTAGTGAACACGGCATCAGTGGCTATTTAAGACAGTAACAGAGCTGTCCAAAGCACGCACTTTAGCTTTTATCAATGGTGGTGTTGATATCGAGAAAATCGGAGCCAATTCTTTCTTTCAAAAAGATGTGGTCAATTTGATTTAGCAATTATTGAGGTAATTTTATGGAGCCACCACACTTTCATCTGGGATTAAATTGAGGACGTGGGGAAAAGAGGGTGGCTAATATATGTACTGTGTCAACGTTCCCCGCTCCACTGCAAGCTTCCAAGCGACTATTGTCTGCAGGCCCAACAAAGTGATCCTATATGCCTGTCCCTGTATTGTGGCCCTGATCTCTCTAAAAAAAAGTGCAAATGCAAAGCCCACCATTAGATATCTACTCAATCTTCACAGTTGCATCACAAACAATGGCCTTAACATCCACCTCAGAACTGACGTGAGGGGAACGGCTGAGCTCCTGACTTTGTTACCCACTTTCAGCTTGCCATTATTTACCGCAAGGCCGTGAGGGGAACGGCATCATTCTGCAAGCAACTACAACTACAACCCCCAGAGGTCCTTGCGCTCATCGCACGCAGATCGTCAGCTGAGGGCGGGAAGCCTTCTTAAGGCCGGTGCGCCTCCCGCAGCGCGGGACGCGCTTGTGCTATCATTTCCTGCCGTGAGGGGAACGGCTGAGCTCCTGACTTTGTTACCCACTTTCAGCTTGCCATTATTCACCGCAAGGCCGTGAGGGGAACAGCATCATTCTGCAAGCAACTACAACCCCCAGAGGCCCTTGCGCTCATCGCACGCAGATCGTCAGCTGAGGGCGGGAAGCCTTCTTAAGGCCGGTGCGCCTCCCGCAGCGCGGGACGCGCTTGTGCTATCATTTCCTGCCGTGAGGGGAACGGCTGAGCTCCTGGCTTTGTTACCCACTTTCAGCTTGCCATTATTCACCGCAAGGCCGTGAGGGGAACGGCATCATTCTGCAAGCAACTACAACCCCCAGAGGCCCTTGCGCTCATCGCACGCAGATCGTCAGCTGAGGGCGGGAAGCCTTCTTAAGGCCGGTGCGCCTCCCGCAGCGCGGGACGCGCGCGGGCAGCGCCCGGGCGAAGCCCGGGCCAAGGGCGGGCCCGTCCTTGCCCGTCCCTGACTGTACCTGACTGGGCTGGGCCACTGCTCTAACTTCGCTGCTGTGTCCCTGCGCACAAGGTAGAAGTGTGCCTTCAAGTTGTTGGACAATAGGCAAGTACTTCCCGTTTATGCTGCTGAGGCTTGTGGGACACTAATTTTCATTAATTTGCATTAATCTAGAGGTCTATTATTAACCTATACATGCATTTTTGTTCCCTTCTTCCCCTGTACTGCTGTTACCGCCTTGAGCCCACTTTGCTATTGGTGTATTTCCCGTATTTGATGGCGGGCAAAGGGAAGCGTACCGGTGGGGGTGGATCTGTGTCTGGTACTCTTGATCATTTTATTACCAGAGCGGTTTCAGTATTAGAACATGAATTAGCCATTACTGAGCGTCGTTTATCCTCAGAGCTAATTCAAGCTAGACGCTCATCTATGGGAACTTTTGCATTAGCGAAATCCCCTAAAAGTTTAGCAGGGCAGGTTATAGGTGACTTAGCGCAGCGGGGGAATACTGGGGATAGTACTATTACATCACTGGTCCGCAGTGACTCGACCGATGCCCTGAGTGAAGTCGCCCCTATATTAGGTAGTGCTCTTAATATTCCTAAACCTGTTTCTACCTACCCCCAGACTAGGGCCAGCAGTAAAGCTGCAAAATCTTCTAAACTTAAGAGGAAAAGAGATGGGCTGTTTCATGGAGGGAGACAGGCGAAGCTTCCCAACATCACGAAAAATTTATCATCTGTGATGGGTGAGGCTCAGGCTGATAACTCATTCTTGGGTGAGACTACCAATAGGCCCTCGCATCAGCCCCAATACAGTGATCTGATCCCCCAGATAGAGCAAATGGTGCGCTCCTTACTATTGCCACTCGTAGAAAGGGTAAGAGTGGTTAATGAAAAGGTCGAAAGACTTGAGCAAACTATTTTAGATAACTTTTGCTCATTGAAAAATGTTATCAAATTAGTCACTAAAGACAGTGATAATTTCATCAGGGCTAATTCCACTCTTCCTGTCCTGCCATTCCCTCCCTCTGATCCTGATGCGTCATCTGAGGCCAATTCTAAGGTTGTCCCTTCTAGGATTCTGGACAAAGATAATGCTATTAACCAAGGTGTTGGCCAAGAAAGGGTTATCCTAAAGGGTGCTTCCAGTACCAACACGGCAAGCAAGGATGTCCGTAAAGGACGAAATATGGAGTCTGGGGATAGAACCAACAAATCCCCCAGAGCTCATATTCATCTTCCTCCGGATTCCACTCCTTTTGTTGTCGTTTTGACTGGTGTCCCCGAACTTAAAAAGGGCACAGGGGAATCTTACCAACAACTCAAAAACAAAGTTATTTTCTGGCTAAACAAGAATAGACCGATCCCAAACTATATGGACGGGAAGATCCTTTTTGCCAGAAGAGTTAGTTGGGTGGGCCCTAGACCCAAAGATGTCTCAGGGGACACTATTATCATTAATTTTGAGGATAGTCGCGTAGTGCGTTTTATTTGTGACTACCCTTCTGTAGGTGATCGGTCGGAAATCAGGGTACATGATTTGCGGCATTTTTATAATTTTAATCCTAGCACATCTCTAAGACCTAGTCAAGATCAGGCAAGACGGGGAATTAACCCAGCGCCCGCCATACACTCCCCTAATTCTTCCAACAACCTATGTTACCCTGTAGCCTTAGCCTGACCGGTGCTAGAGGGGCTGCTTTCTACTACGTCTCCCATACCAAATATCTCTATAGGTGGGCTTAAGGGTAGAGGAGAGGTAGATATAATTGCGCATAAGTCCTGCATGAAGACCACATGTAAAATCTTAAGTTGGAATATCGCGGGTATTAGATCTAAAAGCCAGGACGAGATATGGTCTGGTTATGCTATATCCCATGACATCATAGCATTACAAGAAACCTGGGATACTTCGAATAGTTTTTCTCTGGATGGTTATGCCACACCTAGCCTGGCGGGCAGGGCGAGGGGGGGCCTTGCACTTTTAGTTTCACTGAATTTGAAAGGTTGCGCAACACAGCTAGAATCAGGATCCCAACACTGTCTAGTTGTTAACTAGCGGTTGCAAATTCTCCAACTCTACTACTTATTAATTTTTATAATTCTCCAGATAGTGTCAGTCAAAATCAGCACCTAGAATCTCTAGGGGAGATTCTAGATAAACTCAGAGCGTCACACGATAGCCCCGAGGTCATCCTGATGGGTGACTTTAATATCCATCCATGCAGTCTGGGATGTATTGTGGACGATGACGGGGGATCTCCCTATTCATCATCCACACACTTTGAACACACCAAACAAGGCGAGGTTTTGGAGAGCATTTTGGCCTCCTCAAACCTCTCTGAATCCGGTTGTTGCATGGAAGGGCAGAGGTCTTTTACATTTAAAGGAATAGATTCAGGATAAGTCATCGATTACATATTTTTATCCTCTTTGATTTCGTCTTTGGTTTTAAATTACAGGGTAGAAGACTCTGTTTTCAGTGACCATAATCCCGTGATAGTAGAGGCTGTTCCGGGAGGGTCACTGGTTTTTAAAGACATAAAAATTTCAGGAACCACAGACCTTTCCTTAAAAGACATGGGCAGGAGACTGAAATGGGCTAAAGTGACCCCGGTCACTTTCCTACAAGAGGTCCTGACCAAGGTTGAAACGGAGGTGGGCATATGTTTAGACCATGCTAATGCCAACTCAAGGATAGTTGAGGCCTTTAACACCATTTGCCTACAAGTAAATAACGTCCTTTTGGTAAAAACCAATTCAGGTAGGGAAATAGGCAAAACATGGTTTGACATAAATTGTTCTAAGGCTCACTCTGCCCTCTTAAAGGCACTTAACGAAATACCTAGAAATAGATCATTGATAGTATCCTTGAGGAAACAATATAAACAGGCCATCATAGCTCGTAAAAACGAGATTAAGGACGATGCTTGGAACAACCTACAGTCACCAGAAATAATGCGGGATAGTTCTAAATTCTGGGGAGTGATTAATCACCCATACTTTTCCGGCAGTGAGAACCAAGCTATGGAATGTAGTATTCCAGACGAGCGGTGGCTAGCTCATTTTGAAAATATTTATAGTCTTCATTCACTTGGGCACACAGATGGGATGCTACCTTTTAACCAGGTTGGTCTAGTTTCGGTCTTTAGGGAGGAGGATGTGGAAAAAGCTATTAATGAGACAACTAAAAACAAGGCTCCGGGTCCAGACGGTGTCCCTGCAGACTTATACAAGTCTGCTCCTACATTTTGGGCCAAAATATTGACAAATGTCATTAACGCCGCTAGAGATAAGTTCATCCCTGAGTCTTGGGCTAAGTCTATTATTTTTTTTTTTTTTTTTTTTTTTTTTTGAAACCGTTTATTACATCCATAAAAAGGTTACAGTTATGGGCCTACAACCGCACGGCCGGCCGCTAGAGCATCACAAATATAGTACATACAGACAGTAAAAGTCTCTCAGCGGTGCACAGTAGAAACACAGGAGTAATCAACGGTGCAGGCCTCACGGCGTCCTGCCACAGAGTACGGTTTCATTTTAAAGACTAACAACGACAACAATAACCACAACCGCAAGGCAACCCAAGATTCAAGGTGACAACACTTGCTCCATAGTGGGGGATCCAGATTGGCAGGAAAGATCTGAAGAGGGGGATGGGAGGAGATCAAGGACTGGGGGGCCGCGTGCCCGCGGCCAAGCAAGGGGGTCCAGCTAGGGAGACGGAGCAGGCGAGGCAGCCGGCAGCTGTGGCGGCTCACAAATGCCCCCACGGTAGGCGTTCCAGGGGCCCCAGATTTTCACCCACGCCCCAGGCTTACCCCTCGCCACATACACCACCTTTTCACGGAACATACACCAATCCATGTGCTCTTTCCAGGCCGACACCGCAGGGGGCCTCTGGGATCCCCACAATTGAGCAATATCACGTTTCGCTATCATGTATCCCAGAGTCACCCACCGCGTCTGCGGAGCCGAATAGTCATTCGGTTCCCATACATTCAACAAGCACCTCCTCGCTTCAGGCAGCAGCGCTACACGCGTGACCACACGCAGGACCTCATGCACACCACGCCAGAATCGCTCCACCTTCGGGCACTCCCACAGTATATGCATAAAAGTCGCCAACGCACCACAGCCACGCTTACACAGTCCGTCCACGGCAAAACCCATACGTAGAAGCCGTGGCCCCGTCACGTAGACCCGGTGAAGGATCTTGAGCTGGACGAAACGAAGGCGAGCCGGGATGGCCACCTCTTTTGGAGAGGCCACCGCGGACATCCAATCCTCGTCGTCCAGCTCCAGCCCGTCGGCCACCCAAGCCTCGCGTAAACTAGTTAACAGGCACGATCTATCATTAATCAGCTTCTTATATATGAGGGAGATCGTGCTGTCCGGGACATGGCCATCCAGCACTCTGTCCTCCAGGGGGGAAGACTCCGGAATGGATGCAACATCCGGGAAGACGGAGCCCAGCGCATGGCGGACCTGTAGGTACCGAAAGTACTCACTGCCCTGCAGCTGGAACTCCGCCTGCAGCGTCTCAAAAGTTTTGAATCCCCCCCTCGTCCAGAGATCCCCCACTGTGCTGATTCCGATCGTGTCCCACTTCTCGAAGCCCTTTGATGTCCACAGGGAGCCCAGCCTCTCGGAGGCATACAGTGGAGACGCCCGGGTCAAACGGTCCTTCCACCCCATAGCTGCATTAGCCGCGTGCCAAACCCGCACCATGACACGCGTCGGTCCCGTCAGACGGGAGTCGGGCGCGCCAGAGTACAGTGCTCGATTGTAATCGCCACCGGGAAGGAGCATCTTGTCCATCTCGAATGCCGGGTTCAGGGCGGGCCCGTAAAGGCCATGATTAATTGCAGCTAGCTGGGAGGCCCAGTAATACCGTTTAATGTCCGGGAGGGCGACCCCTCCATCGTACCACGGGAGCGTCAGTTTAGCAAGAGCAATACGCGGCCTCCCGTCCCAGAACAGGCACCGCTGAAGGCCCTCCACCTCACGAAAGTAGCTTGCCGGGACCATGTCCATAGTGTTCTGGAGGGCATAGAGGAAGCGCGGCAAGGACATCATTTTAAACAAGGCCGCTCGACCGAGCGGCGAGAGCGGGAGACGCCGCCAGCGCACCACATCCTCCTTCAAACGCTGGAGAGGGGGCAGCAGATTCCGCTCATAGCGGGCCTCCGGGTCAAGAGTGATATATATACCCAAGTACCGGAAACCCTGGGAGGCAATCTGGATCGGGCAGTCCCGCGGCAGGACCGGAGCCTCCCCGGAAAGTACGTAGACACAGGATTTCGCCCAGTTAATGACTAGGCCTGAGTTGCGACCGAAGGAGCGCAACACATCAACTAGGACGATCAGGGACTTGCGCGGGGAGGCGAGATACAAAAGGATATCGTCCGCGTAGAGGGACACACGGTCCTCGTGCTCGGGGGTCCAGCGGAGACCACGGATGGAAGGGTGCCACCGCAGCCACTCCGCCAGGGGCTCCAGGGCCAGGGCGAACAGAAGAGGCGACAGGGGACAACCCTGTCGCGTGCCCCGTCCCAGCGCGAACGGGGTCGACACACGCCCGTTCACCACTACCTGCGCCATTGGGCCCGAATATAGTCATTTGACCCAGCTGATGAAACCCGGGCCGAACCCAAACTTCGCGAGCATCGCCCAGAGATATGGCCATTCGAGCGTATCAAACGCCATGGTGGCGTCCAAGGACGCCAAGATGGCTGGCTCCCGCACAAATGGAACACGCGCAAGCACGCCGTGCAAGCGCCGTAGATTAAGCGCCGTGTTGCGGTGCGGGATAAAGCCCGATTGGTCTTGGTGGACCAAATCGCCCACCACGCCAACCAACCGGTTAGCCAACACCTTGGCGAGGATTTTGGGCTCCGCGTTCAAAAGCGAAATCGGCCGATAGGATGTGACCCGTTCACGGGGCTTTCCCTCCTTATGGATTACCACAATTGTAGCCAGACGCTGGTCCGGCGGGAGGGAGCCCTGCGAGTGAGCCGCGAGGAACATCGCACGCAGGTGGGGCGCCAGCACATCCGGGCGTAGCTTATATAGCTCAATGGGAATGCCATTGGGGCCCATGGCCTTGCCAGATGAAATCGAGCGAATAGCTGAGGCAATTTCGTCCGAGGTGGGAGGAACGTCCAGCGAGTCTCTGTCTTCCGCCGTAAGGGAGGGGAGTGCAATATCCCGAAGCAGGGCACAGGAGTCCGCCTCCGAACAGGGAGAAACAGGGGAGTAGACTCCGCGGAAATAATCCGCGAAACAGGAGACAATGGCTTCCGGCTCCGTGGCACACGCACCATCCACGCTCTCAATCAAAGGCACCACGCGGCTCGCTCTCTCTCTCTTATCCAACCACGCAATCAATTTACCGGCCTTATCACCCACATCGTACAAGCGCCCCTGCTGCTCTCTACCAAGGCCCCTGGCCGCCTCCGTAACGAGGGCCCGGTAGGCCGCCTGCTTTAACTGCAGAACATGTAACTTGGCGTCCGTTACCCCGTTCCCCATGTCACCCTCCAATTCCGCAATCTCGGCCTCCACCCGGGTCACCTCCTCCCGCTCGCGCCGCCGGGCGTTGGCAATAAAGGAGAGGGCCTCCCCTCTAAGAACCACTTTAAAAGCCTCCCATAGGGAGAGGGCAGATGGGACCGACCCCACATTCTCCTCAAAATAGCGCTGCAAGGATGTGATCAAGTCGGCACGAATGGTGGGGTCGCGCAGATACCAGGCGTTAATCGGGGCCACCCTGCCATCCCCCCTCGGGATGACATCGAAATGCAACAACAATGGGGAGTGGTCTGAAATACCCCGTGCCAGATGGCGCACCTCTCCCACCCTCCCCGCATGGGCTGCTGGGACAAGGATGTAATCAAGCCGCGAGAGACTACCATGGGCCCCCGAGTGGAAGGTGTATTGTTGCAATACGGGATGCTTTAGGCGCCAACAATCCACCAGGCCCAGTGTATCTAAAAGGCCAGGCAGCCACGCCTGTGCCCGGGGGAGGTCCCTAGGGGGATGGCGATCCATAGATCCAGAAACAACCGCATTAAAGTCCCCTCCCACCACCAAGAGGCCACTCGGAAGTTCCAGAAGGAGGCGCCCCAGGTCCGCAAATGTAGTGGCCTGTAGCCCAGGCGGGACGTACACCGACACAAAACTGAACACTCTACCCTCCATACGTCCCGTCAGAGCTGTGTAACGTCCCCTCTCATCGTGGTGCACCTCATCAATCTCCAGCGGGAGCGAGTTCCTAACCATAATACCCACCCCCCGCGAGCCCGAGGTGAAGCCAGAGTGGGCCGCCAAACGATATCCCCTCCGATTCATTGCATGAAAGGTGTTACCTATAAGGTGCGTCTCTTGCAGAAAGACAACATCTGGTGAAATACGTTTTAAATACTGCAGGACCACACCACGCTTAATCCTATCCCCCAGACCGTTAACATTCCATGACAACACCGTCAAGTCCCTACCCCCCATCATACGTCGAAACAATCGGTCGTCCCCCACCGAGCAGTCTAAAGACAACAAAACAGCTGCAGGATTGCCTTGCGGTACAAACAAACAACACACCCCCCCCACCCCCCGGTCCCAACAAAACTCCCCCCTCCCTGCACCCCTGCATGAGCCCAGACAGCCCCCCCAAAGTGCAGTGTGCCTGTCGCCCCATAGCTAAATACTAACTAGTCCCCCAGAGGAGGAGGGAAGCCCCCAGCAGGCCCCACATGACCTCCATGGGAGGGGAACCTACAGGGGCAGTATGTGGTGAAGGAACAATGTCCCGAGCAAGGCAATACAGTCATCCCTCAATTCTGATCCAGCGGGCCCTCCTCGCCAGCCGCGCTCCCCCCACCCCCCCGGCCCCGGTCCCCAGGCAAGGTGTCCAACCAGTCCCCAGCCGCCTCGGGCCGGTCGAAGAAGTGCGTGCGACCATCCACCTCCACCCGCAGCTTTGCCGGGAAGAGCATTGAGTACTTAAGATTTAGGTCCCTTAAGCGACGTTTGACGCCAATAAAGCTCTGCCGCTGCTTCTGGACCGCCGGGGTAAAGTCTGGGTAGAAGTTTACGTCCATGTTGTCCAACCTGACCGGTCCCTGTTGCCTGGAGGTCTGGAGGATGGCATCTCGGTCCCGAAAATTAAAGATTCGGGCAATAAGGGGCCGTGGCGGGGCACCGGTCTTAGGGCGGCCCCCGGGGACCCGGTGGGCACGTTCCACCGCAAAAAACTTACTCAGCCCCCGGGGCTGGAGGTGGGTCAGGATCAAGTCTTCCACGAAGAGGTCCGCCGCCTCCGCCTCACGTCCCTCCGGCACACCAATAATGCGGATATTATTCCTCCGGGCGCGACCCTCGGAATCCTCCAGTCGCCGGTCCATCAGGGCACTCGCCTGGCCAAGCCGGCGCACCTCCTCCTGGAGGGCCACCACGTCAGTCGTGAGGCTCGTAGTGGTGTGGGTCAGGGAGTCGACTCGGTCGTTCGTTTTTGACAAGTCCGCCCTCACAAGTCCCACATCCACCAGGACCGAGTCAATTTTTTGCGACAAGGTGTCAAAACGCTGGTCCACTGAGGCCTTCAGTTCAGCGATGGCGCCCATGACGTCCCGGAGGGTTAGATCCACTGGATGGGCGGGTGCCTCCGTCGGGCCCACCGGGGATGACCGCGCTGTCTCCGGAGAACCCTTTTGGAGCGTGTAGCGGTCCATACTATTGGCCTGGTGCGCCGTACCACGGCGGGTCGTCTTCACCTTCGCCCGGTCGCCATCTTGTTTGGTGGCCATGCTGGCCCTTCCACCGTCGTGCCAAGATCTCCAAACGGGCCGTCACACCAGATCACGGGTGTCAAGGGGGCGACCACAAAGCTGCGGGTCGACCCACCGTCGGCGGGTCAGCTGGGCACCAGGACAAGGCCACACCACCGCACCCCGCTCCGCAGCCCGACCTCGCCGGAGAGCAAGGAGGGCGCAAAAGCGAAAGTGAAAGTGCGGGGCACGCGAGTCGCCCAGCCCCGCTCGCCGCTGTTATTCACCTTGTCCCCGGATCGCGCCACTACTCCAATCCGGGGGGCCGGCGAGGAGAAGGCCGCAACCTTCAGTCGATGTTCCCACCGGTGTTCCGGGTCCGATTCGAGCCCAAAAAACGGGTAATGCCTCAGCTCGGGTTCCCCGACACAGTCCCCTTAACAAGGACAGGATATTTCCAGGATTTATTCAGGAGGTCGCGGAGGTCCTCGGGAGCCTCGCACCTACGCGGCCATCTTGGTTGCGCGCTAGGCTCCTCCGCTAAGTCTATTATTATCCCAATTTTTAAAAAAGGTCAGAGGGGTGATCTAGCCTGTTATAGGCCTATTTCTTTAATTGACTCTGCCGTTAAAATCGTAGGCAGAGTCATCCTGGGCAGGCTGACCACGTGGCTTGAGGGTAGTGGCATACTATCTAATTCCCAATACGGTTTTAGGGCTAACAGGAGCACGCTGGATCAATGTTTAAACCTCCACTTACTTATCTGCAAATACACAATTGCTAAGGAGGGGTCCTTGTACATGGCCTTTATGGACGTCTCCTCAGCTTTTGACCTGGTTAATAGGTCAAAGCTGTGGAGAATTTTACTGGACATGGGGGTTGATCCCCCTTTGGTTGGCTTTTTGGGGACCTGCATTGTGGCTTATTAGCCTCGGTGAGAGTCACACGAGGAGGAAGGTGCACCAGATGTTTTAGGTCAGAGAGGGGCGTTAGGCAGGGGTGCATTTTGGCACCCCTCCTCTTTACACTGTATATAAACGCTCTAGACTCAGCATTGGCCAATTTAGCGGCGGACGTTCCGCATGTAGGAGAGACTAAGATCCCAGTTCTATACGCCGACGACGCCGTGCTTCTGGCCCGCTCAGGTGTGGCCCTTGGTAGATTACTGGCCTCTTTTGGTGATTTCATGACCTCTTTAGACCTGAAAATTAATACACAAAAGTCTCAGGTCATGATCACTGGCCAGGCCAGTAGGAAAAAGAAATCCAAATCTTTTTTTTGCCTAGGTCATGAGGTAAAAAGGGTCCCCATTTTTACTTACTTAGGGGTCATCTTCGATGAGAAAGGAACATGGGGCCCGCAACATAAAATTAAAGGTAATTCTGTGGCAAGACCGGCCGCAGCTATACTTGGTTTTGCCAAACGGTTGGGAGCTCGCCCAATGGAGGCTATTTTGAAAATCTGTAAAGCTAAATCCTTGGCCATAGCCGCCTATGGCTCTGCCATCTGGGGTCACACTAATACTGATACCATCCAGAGGGTGGAGAACATGTTTTTAAGATCTCTGTTGTCCGTCCCTCAGTCCACACCCACCTTTACGATACACTCAGAGCTGGGTGTGGGGTGTGTTGCAGACCTAATTAAAGTGGTCCCCGTTATTTGTTGGTTAAAAACCTGGCTTAATCAGGAAATTTCCTTAACTCATCTGATACTTAAGGATTGCCTTGCCCTGGACAGAGCCCACAGAATCCCTAGGCTGGCTTATGTTAAACGAACGCTGGCAGTGGTGGGCAGACCAGAGCTATTTAATTCCCCTGATTGTATTAATAAAAAGGAGGTTATGGGGATTAAAACCGCATTAGTTACCCTATTTATGGCTGAGAGGGAGGACTTGGAACTAAAAAAGCCATTAGTCAGAAGGAACTATGCGCTTATAACTGCTCCTTGTGTTGAGCCCTACTTGGCCTTTGTAACCAGTCCACTTCATAGGTCTCTCCTAATCAAATTTCGTTTTAATTTGATACATTTTGTGCTCGGTTTTTATCCCACATGGGCCACCCCTGAAAATGCAACCCCATGTGATTGTGACAACTTCTCTACCCAGGACACACTACACTTTATTATGTTTTGCGAACACTACACACAGATTAGGAAAAAATACCTGCTACCTATCTTAAAGGAGGCTGGTTTTTTACAAGTGCGGCCAGCGCTCCTGTTCTTGCAACTTTTATCCAGTATTACTATTGCATTCCATGTAGCAAGCTTCCTAGTTGCGGCTGTTCGCATAAACAAGAAGCGTGTCAGCGTACAGCTAAGTTCCATTATGACTGACTTGGTGTGAAGGGCTGGTGGTCTCTCCATTTGGAGTTAACTTTTATTTTTTTAGATATTTATTTTTTTTATAAATTTTGAACCGAACTCATGAAATATGTATATATTAACATTTTAATCTTGATAATGTTATTTATAATTATCACTGTATTTGATGAACTTTTGTCCTGTATCTTATGTGACTGTCTGTTTGTTATGTCTATTTTTGATTTTTATTAATCGAATAAAAGTAATTGACTGACTGACTGACTGACACATTCTAACATTCTTCCACCCCAAACTCCAGACAAAACATCCTTTAAAGTTCCCTCTGTGCTCTTAGCAGACCAAATCTTCATGCCCCACCACCTCCTGGAATTAGGCAATTTTAAATTCTGACTAGAAGACCCATCAATAATTTACCTGTGACACAACCTTAACATAGCGATTCCCTCAAAGACGCACTCGCACATGAGATGCCTAAGAAGGTTCAGCACAGATTACAGGTCACCAGCTTCAAAGTCATTCCAGTCAAGTTGCCCGACCACCACAGAATTGTTTAGGAGCTGTCAGCTCCCAACTGAACAAAGAAGGATAGAACAAACCTGTGTACTTTGTAATAAAACAAGATCTTCAAAATGAAAGTATCTGAAAAGCTTAATCGCAACCTTTCTCCCTTTTCCATCCTGGAGTCGCTAAGCACAGCCTTAGCTAACATTGTAAACAGGGAACAGGGAAATAGAAAGGCAACAAAATAACAGTTTTTTCTCAGCCAATTTGAAACAGCTAAACAACACGAAGCCGCATGTTAAAATGTGCCCAGTGTCCATCACCTTCCCAGACAACTCCCCTAGCTGTAGACACAAGAGAACCTGTCATGAGGCCATCTGCTCTGTCAAAGCCTTCACTAATACAGACATGGGTTGTTATGTTCATCGTTTCTATAGAGAGCAATTGTAGGTGCCCTGGCTCTAAAGAAGGCTGTACTCAGAAAAAGAGACATGCCACTGTTTAGAATGATGCCATTTCTCAAAGTAAAGCAAGGTACTAAACATTTTCTGAAAACAGAACGATTTGATTCCAACAAAGGGTTAAGAGGAAGTGCATTTCATTCCTTAATGGCCCATACCAAGAATGAAAGCCTTCCAATCCTTTCGCTATGCGGTGAGGGACTCAGAACCTGGTTCCTGTAGGCATTCTCAAAGTTGCAATTTTCCATCGTCGTCTGTCGAGTTCCCCCGCACCCAGCCTCTTCGCCCACCTCTCTTACCTGCTTGAAATGCTGGCAACTTCCACCTGACTGCTTCAATGCTTGCCCGTTTTAGCTTCCCCTTGTCATGGGGGTTGGACACAAACAACAGGAGGGTGGAGGTTGGAAAACAGCACCTGAACTACAACACGAGCAGCATACAGACAAGAGGGGAGTTTCAACAGATGCCACATTCTGAGGGCTCAACTGAGGTGCTGAGTGATACTGAAGTGGTGCTGAGTGACGCTGACTGGTGCTGAAGTGGTGCTGTGCTGATGCTGAGGTGGTGGTGCACTGATGCTGAAGTGGTGCCACGCTGGCGCTGTGCTGATGCTGTGGTGGGGCTGCGCTGGTGCTAGGTTGGTGCTGCACTGGTGGTGGTGCACTGATGCTGAGGTGGTGCTAAGTTGATGTTGAGATGGTGCTGTGCGGATGCTGAGGTGGTGCTGCGGGGTGCTGTGATGGTGTTGAGTGATGCTGAGGAGTTGCTGTACTGGTGCTGAGGAATGCTGTGGCGGCGCTGAGTGATGTTGTGCTGGTGTTGCGCTGATGCTGGGGTGGTAGTGCTGCACTGAAACAGACCCCTTCGATCAGACGATTTACATCTTGCAGTTATTCCCAGGGTCCAAACAGCAAGAAGAGGGGGTTGTATGTTCTCTTATAATGCCTCTAAGTTTTGGAACACCCTCCCCCTCCAAATGCGGAAGGAAGCTAATCCTCTTACCTTTCGTAAGCTGTTAAAAACCTAGCTATTTCCCTAGTTGATCGGTTTCTGCTGCTTGTCGCTATCATCTCTGGGATACCTGAGGGTAGCCATGCGCTTTACAAATGTATTTTTCATTTCACTTCATGTAGGTCTGCGCTGGTAGGGAGCTGATGCTGCACTGATACGGAGGTGGTGCTGCGTTGGGGCTGAGTGATGCTGAGGTGGTGCTGCTGGTGGTGTGGTGGTGCTCAGGTGCTACTGAGTGATGCTCAGGTGGTGTTACAGTGGTGTTGCTGAAGTGGTGCTGAGTGATGCTGACTGGTGCTGAAGTGGTGCTGCACTGGTGGTGCGCTGATGCTGAAGTGGTGCTACGCTGGTGATGAGGTGGTGCTGTCCTGATGCTGTTGTTGGGCTGCGCTGGTGCCGAGTTGATGCTGCACTAGTGGGGGTGCACTGATGCGGAGGTGGTGCTAAGTTGATGTTGAGATGGTGCTGTGCGGCTGGTGAGGTGGTGCTGCTGGAGTGCTGTGGTGGTGTTGAGTGATGCTGAGGAGATGCTGTGCTGGTGCTGAGGGATGCTGTGGTGATGCTGAGTGATGCTGTGCTGGTGCTGCGCTAATACTGGGGTGGTGGTGCCGCGGTCTGCCCTGGTAGTGAGTTTGTGTAGCACTGGTACTGAGGCGGTGCTGCGTTGGGGCTGAGTGATGCTGAAGTGGTGCTGTGCTGGTGTTGTGGTGGTGCTCAGGTGCTACTGAGTGATGCTCAGCTGGTGCTACGGTGGTGCTGCTGAAGTGGTGCTGACTGGTGCTGAAGTGGTGCTGCGCTAATGCTGAGGTGGTGCTGCAGTAGTGTTGCACTCATGCACTGGTGCTGAGGTGGTGTTGCTCTGATGCTGTGATGGCACTGAGTGATGCTGTGCTGGTGCTGCACTGATGCTGATGCTGATTGCGGCCTTGGTGTGAGGAGGGAACCCAATGATGAGGCATGACACCTTTGAATGAGTGAGGGTTCTTGTCCTATAAGAGGTTCTTCCCTCCTTTTTGGTTGGGACACTCAGCCCTAAACACAGACTGTAATAGTGGTTGTCTTACCATACTTCACTTTTCTTGAGGCGTACTTGTGAGTTAATCAGTGACACTTCTCAGACCATTCTCGATCTTCTGCTCCCCCCTAATATGGTGAACAACCTTTACAACGCAACTTTTACAACGCACTACCTTTACAACGCATTTTTTACAACGCATAATCCATTACAACGCATGACATTACAACGCATGACACTACAACGCATTTTTAAAAACTACCTTTACAACGCATTCCATTACAACGCATACTACCATTACAACGCATACCATTACAACGCATAATATTACACTACACTATCCAACACTTACCCTACTGTTGCACCCCCTGGAGTTAGAATAGTAATTTTTACCCCTATACTATCCAACACTTACCCTACTGTTGCACCCCCTGGAGTTAGAATAGTAATTTTTACCCCTATTCTATCCAACACTTACCCTACTGTTGCACCCCCTGGAGTTAGAATAGTAATTTTTACCCCTATACTATCCAACACTTACCCTACTGTTGCACCCCCTGGAGTTAGAATAGTAATTTTTACCCCTATACTATCCAACACTTACCCTACTGATGCACCCCCTGGAGTTAGAATAGTAATTTTTACCCCTATACTATCCAACACTTACCCCACTGTTGCACCCCCTGGAGTTAGAATAGTAATTTTTACCCCTATACTATCCAACACTTACCCTACTGTTGCACCCCCTGGAGTTAGAAAAGTAACTTTTACCCCTATACTATCTAATACTTACCTTAAATGCAATTTAATATTATGCGTTGTAATGGTATGCGTTGTAAAGGTAGTATGCGTTGTAATGGAAATGCGTTGTAAAGGTAGTTTTTAAAAATGCGTTGTAGTGTCATGCGTTGTAATGTCATGCGTTGTAATGGATTATGCGTTGTAAAAAATGCGTTGTAAGTGCATGCGTTGTAAAAGTGTGCGTTGTAACGTCATACATCCCCCTAATATATTTCATTATCAGGAATGATAGGCTAGGTAGAGTCGGGGGAGGCATTTTTGCCATCTTCTGAAACACCCTTCAATGCAGGGAACTACCCAGTAGCTCTTTCTCTACATCTGAATGCCTTACTTTGGAACTTCATGTGCAGGACAACTATCCTATAAGGATTAATGCCATTTACCACCCACCAGGTGACAATTCCACTTTTATTGAGGAATTCATTGACTTTGTAAGTTACCAATCTTCACAAAGCGATAAACGGATCATTCTATGAGACTTACATCTTCACTGGTCCCCCTTGGAAGACTTGGCTACCAACCAGCTTGCCACATTTCTCTCCAGAAAGTCTCTCTCGCAACACAACTCTAAAACAACACACTCCAGGGGCTCCATGCTTGACCTTAATATTTCCAAATATGACCTGCTCACAGTAGATGACCCTATACCAGTATACTGGTCCAACCATTTCCTCATCCCTTTGTCACTTCACCTCTCTCATGTTGCAATCTGGGGCCAATCAGAAAGAGTGACTACCTGGTTTTGCAACACAAAGGGCATCGACCGTAGCAATCTCAGCAACACCGCTAAAAAGTACTACCAGACATCAGCCCCAACTCTGACGTTAATGACCAGACCACTCGCTGTTTCACTAGTCTATCTGTATTGATAGACATTGTATCCCCACTACAAAGCAAGAACAAAAGACCCACACCCTATGTCCCATGGTTCAATAAGTCCCTCTATGATGGAAGGAAAGATCTAAGAATACTGGAGACAGTCACCCTTTCATTTTTCTTTCACATCTCCGATATTCAAGATCATGTTACCACAAAATATCTTTAGTGAAAAATCAAATCACTTTAGAACGCTCCTTGACTCCACCAAGAACAGACCAAATAAACTCTTTGACCTAATGAAAACCACCGGCAGCCTTCCGGCCTCTTCAACCATCAAATTTGACGACCCAACCAAGAAAGCAGAAGAATTTGCACAATTCTTTGATGCTAAAGTTAAACTGCTTCTTGATCAGGATACACATCCAACCCCACATGAGATATGCAATTGGTACAGTTTTGATGTCATCGTTGAAGATGCCCTCCTTAAGAAGAGCTTGAAAACCAAACCTTCAAACCACTCTCTAGACCCTATCCCAAGCGACATTTTAATAGACCTATTTACATGCACGCTTCTCTACCGAACAACTCTGATCAACCACTTTCTCATCCAAGGGTCCTTTCCTGATGTTCTCAAATCTGGTCAGGTGAACCCACTACTAAAGAAACCCTCCACTGATGTGGTTGACCTTAACTTCAGCCCTACCACCAACCTCCCTTTCCTCGCCAAAATCACTAAAAGATGTGTAGCAGAGAAACTAACCCAACACATCAAGGACAACAACCTTCTTGATGAATTTCAATCCGACTTCAGTCAAGGCTGCAGCACCGAAACAGCACTGCTACAGGTTATGGACGATACCCTTGGAGTCCTAGGCTCAGTCAGTTCCTGCCTCCTGATCCTTTTTGACCTTTCTGCAGACTTTAGTACTGTTAACCACCACACACTTCTTAACACACCATATCAAAGAATGGGAATTGAAGGAGTAGTACTTAAATGTTTTGAATCTTACCTCATGGAGAGATCTCAGATGACTAAAATCGAAAACTTTCTCTCAACTCCAAGGGCTGTAGATCAAGGTGTCCCTCAAACCTCTATCCTTGCTCCGACCCTATTTAATCTTTACATTGAACCGCTTGGAGCCCTAGTAAGAGAAACTGGGATCCTCTATGACCTCTATGCTGATGATACCCAAATCTACCTCAAGGTGTCCTCCTCACACAGCATCTTAATTTCTTGCCACCACCCTTATCTTCATCCAAGAATGGATGACGTCTCATCACCTAAAACTGAATACCTCTAAAATTGAACTCCTTCTTATTTTTAACTCAAACTCTCCACCTCCTATTTAATCATGGATAGATAATCTGAACATCCTTAACAGTGAGCCTACCTTCGTTGACATTGCCAAATCCCTAGGTGTCATCCTGGACAAAAGACTTAACTTCAAATCCCAAATCAACACCATGGCCAAGAATGCAAGCTTCCAACTGTGACTTATCTGGGGGATCCATTGTTATATTCCTGAGCAAGACATGAAAACTCTTGTCCAATCTTTGGTACTCTCCATACTGAACTACTGTAATTCTCTACATGCAGGCTTCCCTAATACCAACCTATCTCCTTAAAAATCCATCCTCCACTCTGCTGCATGTTTTATCTACAGGGTCAAAAGAACTGACCCTATCACAACTTAGTTGATAACTTTTTGCTGCTTTCCTTTGGAAGCTAGAACTATATATAAGACTGCTTGCATGATCCATAAAGCCATTCACAACTCCACTCCTCGCTAACTAGCAAACAAACTCAAGTTATCAGGTATCTTTGGACCCTCACGAAATGCTGAGAATCTGCTGCTGGAATGTCCAACTTTCAAAAGGGAAAGAATCATGGCACAATCATACTCAGTTAATGCGACTAGAACTTGGAACTCACTACCTCCAATCCTTCGCACCATCACCTATTTCCGGATCTTCAAAATGGACCTCCAAACTCTTCTCCTCCAAAGACATTCTTCACAAGAACACTCCTCACCAAGCTCCCCACCAGGCATATACCTTCGCATTTAATGGCATGACCCTGACTGTTTCATAACACTCACGAGAGCTACAACTCTGTGACTTAACTTAACTTGACTTTACTGGTATTTAACTCTGCAAATATGTATTATGTGTTTGTGTAACCTGAATCGCTTTAACTTTTCTAAATATGTGACCTATAATTAATATCTAAAATGTAAATACGTAGCTCTCACCATGAGTAACCGTAGTAACTATACATTTTGTCTCGTTCTACCCTGCTACTCTCAATTTCTCATGTAATGTTCTTCGCTCTATTGTAAAGCGCTCTGACACCTCTGGGTAATGTCCAAACTATATGAAATCACATAAATAAATACACAAATAAGTAAATAACTACAATGGAATGACTTACCAGCCTTTAGCTGTAACGAGCTCTACAACACACGAGGATCCAGGCATGAAAGCCAGGAAACCTTGAAGACTGAGGAAACTATAACTGAAGAAGCAAGTGGAGAAAAAACACCAAAGCAAAGCACAACAGCACAGACACAAGAAGAACCTATGAACCTACACTGCAGGGAACTGAACGGGGACGAAAACAATAAAGGTGTGAGAATGCAGATCTGGGTGATGAACTATGAGGAGCTAAATGCTGAGAGCAATTCACAAGTGCTGCCAGGAAAAGGTGTACAGAAAAACCTTTTAGTGATAACTCTGACTACTCTGCTCAGAAAATGAAGCAATCTGACCCAGCAGTCCTGAGATCTCTGGCAGGCTAGCCTCTCCAGACCAATTCTCCACAATCTCCATGCTTGTGATCTGTTAATCCAAAGGATAATGCAAGTGCAATTCGGTATTGAGAGGATGGGTTAGGGAGTGGTGCTTTATCAGGCATGGGAATATATGCCGCATCATTTTCCTTTCCTTACCCTGAGTAGTTCTGGCCCCTTGATATACCTCCGTAAAAAAATATTGTCCAGAGATCTTCATTTTTAATTTAAGTTTTTGTATCATTAGAGAAGTAATTTAGCTTGGGTAGACATTGGTAATCCAGGTCGAACTTTTCTGGACAACATTTTTAAAAATGACGAATGTGGTTCAATGATAGTGTAATATTTCATGAACCATGAGACCAATAAACTGGGAGGTCACGTAGTTTATAGAGACAGAAAATAACTCCTCAGAGCAACCCTTCTGCCATTTTCTAAAATTGTGGCTCTATAATGATGTGTTTTAGCCATCATATTGGAAATTAATTTAAAAAAAAAGATTGTGTTAGGTTTTCCGTTGATTCAAATTTGTAAACGTGAGCAAAGCAGGTGGTAGCGAGGATCTTTACCTCCTGAGTGCTGCTAACTACAAAATCTGAAGACTCCTTCAACAAAGAAAAATGTGTCATATGCCAAGCTAATCTAAAGAAAAATCGAACATCAACTGTGGCTGGACAGAAGAGATTTCGAGATGCTGTAGAAATGGGGCAAGACAAAGTTCACAAAAGATTGAAACTGAGGGGTGAAGAGGATCAAATATTTAATCATTTTTACAAGTGCTACAAGTGGTATACAATAAAAAAATGCCTGGAACAAATTGTCATAAAATAGCAGAAACCAGTGAGTCACAACAAGAATCTGAGTCTTCTGGGAAAGCGATGACGACCAAACCCAATGCCCATCCACTTAGAAGATCGATGGCTACCCCTCATCCACTGCCAACAAATGATCAGAAAGCAGAGGATCTTCAATGTGTTATTTGTGGTTAAGCCAGAACATGGCCAAAGGGATTGTCGAAAGAACAAGGTACAGAGTATGTGAGTCCCAAAGAGCAAACATGTCTTTATCTGCAGATAGTTTCTTCCAAGATGAAGTTTTCAGCTGAGTAGCTGATCTAAACAGCAAGGTGAACATATTTGCAGCAGATTTGTACACCCACCCGAACTGCATGTGTGTATACATTCTAAAATATCAATGTACAATGAGCTCCCAGTAGCAACTTAACTGCAAGCCTTCAGTTAAGTTTGCACTCTTTGAAAAAGCAAATCAAGTTTTAAAGCCACTCTTGAGTGCTGACCTAGGGTTCACACTCAGTGAGATCAGAGAAACAATAGTCAACATTGATGAAACTGTATTGATCCATAATAATGAATTTAAGATTTTTCTGGTGAGAATGCGCAATGGCAGAATTTGTTTTTGTCAGTCTAACAAAAAGAAGGAGCCACTTATGGCGTTCTCAGCTGATCTGACTCCTGAAGTTCATGCTGCCAAAATAAGATCACAGGACGCAGTAAAATCAGCAGGAGTCATTTAAAGAAACATCCTGAAACATTTAGATTTTGGACGTAATGACAAATTCTGTGATGCCCCAGAGGTCGCCAAATCATGGGAGTCAATAAGAATGCCTGATGTTGTCTTAACATTTTTTACATAATTGTTTAATATCAGCAAAGCAAAACTGTTACAAACTAAAGTTCTTGAGTTCGGAACAGAAGCTGACAACATTGATGATGGCTTTGAAGATATAAGCGAAGAAGTGGAATGCAATCTCATGAACCGCCAGGGTTATGCTGTGCAAATGTACTGTCTTTTCCAAATCATGTTTTATTAATTACATCACGGCAAAAAGAAAACTCAGCTACACATGATAACTGTCCATGTCATCTATGACTAGTGCAAAAGTAGAGAGCTAATCACTTCAATGAATAGGATTGTTGTATCAACAAGTTGTAATGATGGAGCAGGAAGTTGTTAGCAGCTCATGTTGTAAAATATTGTGACTCTGACAGGACACCACTTACAAGTCAATTTATCAGGAAAGGATTGACAATTGCTGCTTTTGATAATTTTGATTTTGAAGACAGCTCTTCTTTGTCTGGAAGATCCAGCACACAATACTGCCATGGTGTTTTTTCAAGACTGTACCAATGAAGTAGCTGCTGGAAAACAAGCTGTGTCAGCTGTAGGCATAAACAGACGAAGCTGTAAACTTATAACCCAACTGCCTTCCCAACATGTGCATAATCACTACAAGCCATCAACATGTCCCAGTCTACCAGAAAGTGTCTAAGTGGCTGAGGACTCTCTTTTACCTGATGCTGCGGTCCACAAAGCTGATTTAACTGAATTTATCATATCGCTTATTCGGTGCAGACTGAAGAATGAAGAGAAGCCAGTTCCTCCGTGGGGCTGGAATTCATGCTCTGATCTCCCATAATACCATCCCACTGAAGAAGGTTACGTTTTTTTACCAGTAATACCATCTCCAGTCACAAACTACGCAACAGTATACACAGATCTAAAATAATTCCAAAAAGTGCATGCTCAGCTTGAATACCAGCTTATCCTGCCAATTTTCTGCAATGAAGGTGTTTTCTGTATTGTAGCTGACATTTTTATGAGCAATCCAGTAGACTTTGATGATCTTTGATGATTCAATGCACTTTCATGTCAACCAATGTGCCTTCGAATGCCAACCTTAGGGTGTTTATATATTGTCAAACTATCACATGTTCCAAAAAAACGTGACTTGTAATCCAACTTGTCTTTGATTCTCAAGTGTTAAGTAGTAAACACGAGTGAATCTCTCCTGAAACAAAACTATGGCATGATTTCCAAAACATGGAATTCCAAATGTGAGTTTTTAATAAACACACTCCGCTGAGTGCGGCATGCGCTATTTCCACAACAAGGAATTCCAAAAACAAGTTCTTAATAACCACACTCCACCAAGTGTAGACATGCAAATTCCATGCCGAAATACATGAAGAAATGCTTTTCCTACCTGACAGTTGCACGTTTACAGAAATGCGGCCTACTGCGCTGTCAGGAGCCGATTCAGGAGCTGCCAAAACGAATCGACCTCTCTCCGTCGCAACCATTGATAATCTGCAGTACACTGTTGGGTGTGATCTCTTTTTATTGCGGCCAGGATCAGGGTGGCAGCTGCAATGCGCCTTCTTGCGAAGTCGAGAACAACAGCCGCAAGTATTTACTGAATATACAAAACTGATAAAACAAAAGGAAAAAGAATCATAACCAAATAAAACAAAAAGGATGAAAACATTTAGGCACATCTAAGGCACATCCTCCTCATAGTTTCTTTTTACAATATCACTGTGCCTTTTTACAATGTCAATGTGGCACTTTCGTCACAAAGCCGTATTCTATTGTAACAATGTCAATGTGGACTTTAACAATGGCAATGTGCCAGCAAAATAAGAAATACACATTATATCAATAGGTTTATGTGCCGTTCAACAGCGCATACAAGCGGCTAGTCCCACACAAAGTTACATGCTTATCCTGTTTATCCTGTTGTGCCTAGGACCCATGGTGAGGTCCAGTACCAAACAAAGCAATGGAGTAGCTCAGAGCGATGGGGTTCCCCCAGATAAATTTAACCTAGAAAACGACCTTCGTAGTTTCTTCAGAAAAATTAGATTAACCAAATTCTTTGAGGGCAAAGAGAAAATACCCAGTGATAATAAATCTGGACTTAGACCAAAATCAGTATCGACCACAACAGGACCGATGGTTAGCAAAGATATAGAAACATTTGAGAAGGTCATAGAAAAAGAGCTAGAGAACATCTTAAGCCAGAAGACTTGGATAAAAGATAATTTAACCAAGACACAAAAAGATGCACTTCAAGCTTTAGAACAATGCAAGGAAATAACCATTAAACCTGGTGACAAGGGTGGCAGTATTGTCATCATGGATTCTATTGATTATGATAATAGAATTAAAAATCTTCTCATCAATCCATTACATTCTTCTTCTTCAAGCAGACAAGAATGGCTAAAATTAGGAAAACAAATACGGGATCTTCTTGCATTGGCTAAAGAAGATGAAGTCATCAGTAAGGAAGAATATAATTATATGAATAATGACAATCCAACAATACCAGCCATATACGGGCTGCCCAAAATGCACAAAACCATGGAAAATCCTCCTATGCGACCAATAGTTCCAGCATAAATTCACTCATAGACCTTTCAGTCAATATGTGGATACATTTATACAACCGTTAGTAAATCAACAACGTGCCTATATCAAGGACACAACCGATATGACTTTTAACAAATGGAGAAGACGGTCTTTCACGTCATTCCACTTTTATAGTAGATTGTGTAGAAATAATTGTAAAAAATAATATTTCTTTATTTAAAGATACCTTTTTTAGACAAATTAAGGGGACCAGCATGGGAGCCACGTGTGCTCCAAGTTTGGCCTAGCTTTATGTATCTGCTTTTGAAGAGAAACATATTTTTAATGAATTGGCTCCATATTATGAAAATGTGAGTAACTGGTCACGATTTATAGATTATGTATTTTTTTATTTGGCAGGGCAGTGAAGAAAATGTATTATCATTTATACAATGGCTTAATTTAGGGGCTGAAAATTTAAGATTTACATCATCCTACAGTAATGAAATGTGTGAATTTCTTGATATAAAAATCAAAAGCATAGATGGTACTTTAGCTGTAGAACTCTTTACGAAACCAACAGATCGTAACACCATGTTACATTTTGAAAGCCATCATCCTGCAAGTCAGAAAAACAACATCCCCTTTGGACAGTTCCTCAGGATAAGAAGAAATTGTACAAATATGCGAGATTTTGAACAGCATGCCAAAGTTTTAACTAGGAAATTCACGGACAGGGGCTACCCCAGACAAATGGTAAAAAAAGCATACAAACGTGCCAAATATTATAATAGGGATAGTCTCTCCGAGCCCAAATCGTGAAATGATAAAGCCAAGCAACAACTTGTTTGTGTCACGAACTTTACAAACATAAGTAATAAAATTAAAAATCTTATAAATAGAAATTGGAATTTACTTAATAACTCGAGCTCAATTACCCTGTCCAAACCTATCTTTGCAGTCAGAAGAAACAAAACAATAATAAATCATTTAGTACACACATATCCACAGACCAGAAATAGTAATCAACTCAGCACCATTGATGGTTCATCACCAACAGGAAACTTCCCATGTGGTTCCTACAAAAACTGTACTTCCATCATAAAGGGAACCCTAATCACATATAATGGAATATTCCATCATCAGACGAAGATGGTAAACTGTAGAACGAAAAACGTCATTTACTTAATAATATGCCCTTGTGAGAAAGGATATATTGGAGAAACCTCTAGAGAAATACGAGTGTGGCTTAATGAACATAAATCTGCCATTCGAACCAAGCGGCAAAATGCACCCCTGGTAAAACATTGGCAAGATAAAAAAACACCATATAGATGATCTAAAATGGTGTATTATTGAGGCAGTAACATTAAACATTAGAGGAAGTGACTTAACAGCAAAACGTAGAAAGAGAGAGCTGTATTATATGTCGAAATTTGATACATACAAATGTGGGTTCACCAGTAGGGAAGAATGGGAGAGAATCCTTTAAACATCTATAAGATTCTCTGCTCAGCAGTTAATTTAGTAAAATGGTTACTTTGGACAACAATTATGTAGTCTCAAAGTTTTGAGTAATATAACTAAATAAGTGAAATCAACAATAACGGGTAATCAGAGACAAATTATTGCTGAACGATAAACTTTACTTGTCATATTTATTAATTATAAATAGCGACGGTCTGGGCTATTACCGCATTGATATATGGTTCGTGTTTTTTGAACATATAACATAGTGCAAGAGTTATAACAGCATAAATGAATCTGATGTTTTTTGACAAATAATCCATGACTGCAATAAAATTTGTAGAACACATACACCATGAAAACCTACTAAAAGATAGCCGCAGAAGTGAGTAATTTGTTAATTAGACGCAACGGTAATTGAAAAGAGGTTGGGATATATGGCTCAAGCTCTTGTAGTTTTTAGAGCAATAAATTAGACATATCTAAAGATGGCCGCTGCGTTGAGGTAATAACGCAAGCGTGGTATAGGGAGGACTAGATTCTGACATACACATTAAAAGATGGCCGCTGATATAAAGAACACGTAAACGTGGTAAAATAGCGGTACATATAAGTACAGACATGCGCCCTGAGTTCTTCAAATTTATGAAATTAGACCCGTTCCAAGATGTCAGCCACGTAGAAAAGTTAAGCGCAACATGAAAAGTTTGTTTAAAGAAAAAAACTGGGATTGCTCACAATAAAAACCGAAAATTGGAAGTCACTTACAGAAAAGAGACTAATCCCCGAATGAACCCGATAATTTAGACATCTTATAAATGAGTAACAAGACACGAGGGACAACGGAAACCAGAGAGTTAAAAATAGGGATGAAACTTTCGATTTGTATTTAAATAAATAATCAATATCGAGAAGATCAAAATTAAAAGAATGTTGAGTTTATAAATGAAAGCGCATGAATCAAGAAACTAAATGTAATAAGTGAATTAGAGTACTGCTTTGAACTAAAGGGCACTACAAGATGGCCGCCAAATTGACAGCAAGATCATAGAGGTCTGTTTAGTGGCTCAGGAACATGTGATTCCAATTAGGCAATTAGGAACCAATTACACTGGGGATAAAGAGAACAGCAAGGAAGCTAACATTCAGATCCAGTCTGGAAAGGGAGCAAGACGGATGCATGCTCGAACCACCTCTTGTCCAAAGGTAAGGGACTGCAGTTTAGGAACAATAGGGGGTGGTCTCTCTTTAGTAAATTCTTAACTAAATCATGTCTTAACTTGTAGCTTATGGTCCAGAGTAACATTAAATAAGGACCAAACAGCACAACTTAGAAGCAGTGACAAGAGAAAGGTTTTTTATTTAAGTTTTGCTAAGATCTGGCTACAATAGGGTGATGAACAAAAGTAGCAATTGAACATATATTAAGAAGGTATTTCTTTGAAAAAATTCTTTAAGGCATCATAATTAAATACAACAGGAACAGAAAAAGTGTCCAGAAATAACATTGAATTAAGAAACCCTTTTCCCCAAAACTGTTTTGCAAAGGTATGGGTGGAAATCATTAAGAATATACATAAAAAAAGGGGTTTTGATAAAGAAACACAATTGTCAAGCTCTACATTGATACTGATTTAACTTCCTCACAGTATATTTGAAGGGAGTGATGACGTAAGCAAGACAGTGAGAAGTAAATGAAATCGGATGTAAATGAAATCGGATGAGAAAGACATACTTATCACTAAGGTACATTCCACTAAAAATATCAAATCAGTGTTGAGAATGAGTAAATAAATTATAAATACCCTTGGAAAAAGACTTTCTATAAAGGGTTATCAATAAATTGACGAGCCATAAGCTGGAATTAGGTATAAAGGAGGGGTATGGTTTCCCCCCCATTTTTTATTTAAATAAAAAAAAATGTATACATCAGAGGCCAAGAACGCAAATAGGAATATTCAAGTAAAATAAAAGAAATTTCCTCTTTATTGCAGTATTGACCTGTATCTTTCTATCAAGTGATTCTGAAGAATTCATTCTTCTATTGAAGCCAATTAAGAAAGGCCTATATAGAATTCATTAAGGTATGTCATGATATTTACTGATATTCGTTGTGTTCTCACACTATAGTTAAAAGAAGGGAATAGATTACTATATTCCAGCCTAAGGATTTATCTGCAAGTTACTAAATACAATAAGGATAAATGTAATGCAAATAACGCATTGCTAATGTGATTTTTGTTGAATAATGTATAGGCTTTCAGCCTAAAAAGAAATTAGGCCTTATGTATATATGTTTGATGAATAAAGTGACGAATGCACGACAGGATCCCAGGACTAGTAACATGTAGAAATATCCCTTTTTCTCTTGCAATTATACAGCCTAAGATGTCATAAATACAACAAGACTATTTTTATTTAAAACTATTGGAAAGATTTTATAAATGTATAAATGCATAGAAATAGACGTTGAATAAGAAAGGTGTAAGAAATTACATCAGATAGAGCACACTGCCCTGACAATAATGCTTAAGTTGTTAAATTAAAAGAAAATGTAAGAAAATAAAGGAATGTATCTATAGATTGGTTATTAATACAATGTTTCTATTTTTATTTAGACAGTTTTTTAATCTTGAAAAATTATTGTCCTGAAGAAGGTGACGATCTTTTCTAACACCGCAACGCTGCGCCAACAGCTTTTTCTTAATTTTCTTAATTTTCTTATGTACAATGTATGTTTTTAATAAAAAGCGATGAATAATGTTTTTAATAACTTGTGCTAAAATATTTTGATGAAATATTATGCTGATTAATAAAATAGATAAATAGAACATTCCCTTTGAACTTGTTTTGTTTTTAACTATGGGGCATTGTGTACAAATCAAAATGTAAATTTGGTAACTTTTTAAGATTAGACCTTGTAAAAGCTTGTTCTTAAAGGTTCCAGGGTTATCCAGATATAACCGGACAGGTAATTGGGGTTGAAGATACTGATCTTTTCCCTCTAGAGTTAACCGCTTGCATGCTCATGATGAGCCCAGCTCGTCATGAGGCACCGTGGAGCTGTGCTCATGACGAGCTGGGCTCGTCATAACGGCTGTGCTCCGCCCACGTGCGATTGATTCCCCGCCTGTGTGGGAGAATCAATCAGTGGGTGGGGTCGTGACGAGCTCAGCTCGTCATGAGCACAGCTCCACTGTGCCTCATGACGAGCTGGGCTCGTCACGAGCACCGTGGCGCCACGCGCCCCCCCCCACACCGTGGGGGAATTACCCCCGCGGCGAACGGGTTAAAGGAAAAGGGAAGTTTGTTTTGTTTACATGTGAATACCCTTTCCCTTTCCAAAATAAGGGTACCTCCTACATCACCTTTCATACGGTCATGAAAATGTCACAATTACGCATGGTGCCAAGATTTCATCCATGCAAAACTTTGAAGAAGTCATTCAGACTGTTCTACAGGTATCAAAGTCAGTGTGCGCCTTGCGATAAATGCACACTGTCTTTGACAGTTATCTTGAACTATCTGTCAAAGAATTTGAGAGAATCAGACGAATGTCTTCAAATGGAACAATTGACCTTGCCTGAATCAAAATTTCTACACCTACACCTTTGCAACTTGCTACATTCTGGTCATCAACATCAAACAAGATGAACTTGGAGATGTCAACTCAACAAAACATTGCTGATGCTTCAGTGAACACTGAATTTCCAATTATTGCAATTGGAATGATTGTCAATAAGGAGTTGGTGCCTGCAGAGAAAAAGTCAAAAGGTACAGGCTATATTGTTCAAGAACTTAACAGCAAATTGGAGGAATCTAACCTCTGAGTTGTTCCACATGCTGAGTGGGCTGTTCGAAATGGTTCCAATCAAGTCATTGAACTGTCAAATTACACAGATGTTATTATTGTGCTACTTAGATTTGTTGCAATGTTCACAAATCATGGATTGTCACAGTTATGGATACGTTACGGAACAGGCGAGAAAAGACACTTAATCTCTCTTCATATTCTGTACAGGAAACTTGACCCAGAGATGCCCAGTGTTCTTATCAAGGCACATATTCTTATGGGTGATGACACTATGAGCAAAATTAGAACAAAGCTTAGAGCTTTAACTGCTGAAACTGTGAAGCTTCTAAAAGGATTGGCTGAAACAGAAGAAGTATGTAACTTTAATGACAGGGAAAAATACCATGTTTGTGTGTGGAAAAGGAGCTCTGATTGCCACACATTTGACAATCTTCGGTACAGTGAGTTCAAGAGATCAGTCCAGCTAAATGACCTTCCACCAACATCATATTCTGTGCATGGACACATTAAAAGAGCGTTTTACTTGATCAGAAGATGTGTAAATGTTTTGGATCATGCATATGAAGAGAAAGATCTGTGTGAATTTGGTTGGGAAAAATATTGAAGGGGTGCTAAAACCTACAACATTTCTAAAGCCTCTACCCATAGAACTTACACATACATGTATTTGCAAAACCTGTGCTACAAAAAAATGTCCCTTTTGATAAGCTCTTCTCAAATGTTCAACATTCTTCAAATGTACCATGAGTGATTGCCGAAACAAATGAATAAAGTGAACTATGAAAATGTATCAGGAGTGATAAACATTATTTTTTTCTTCTTATTCAGATCATAAACATTTTTTTGTGTATACATAAAAGGCTTAAAAACTATTATTATTTGTTTAATTTCTATATATGTCTCTTCTTCCTCTATTATAGCCGCCATTTTGGAGAATGGCGGAAGGATTACTCTGAGGCGTTATTTTCTTTCTCTTTACAACTACTTGACCCCCAAAACCTATGTTTTGACATCAAAATGAAATATATATGTCTCATGATACCTGAACGACTACATCATCACTGCAACACATCTGCCATTTTTAAAGATGTCATTCAGAAAAATTCAGCCCAGATCAGCAATGTCTACCCAAGCTAAATTACTTCTCCAATGATCCAGAAACATAAATCAAAAATGAAAATCTTTTAACAACATTTTTTTTATGGAGGTATATCGGGGGGGGGCAGGATTAGAGCTTGAGATCTGACAGTTATTCCCAAAAGGCTTCATTTAATGGCGGTGGCCTTCTCTGAGAAATAGTTTGATGGCTCACACCATTCCCAGTCCCTGAAATTCTGGTAAGTTGATCTGTTCTTGAAGTGGCCAATTGTTTATATGTCAAAATATATTATCAACATGCAACTATAACATTTAATATTCTAAGATCCACATCTACTTACCTTGAAGATTTGTTGTTAGTCAATATTGTGCAGTTAATGTCAGTACAAGTCAATGTATAAAAAAATACTTTATATTTTTGTAGAACAACAGTTCATTTGGTGTGAATTATCCCTGTTTTTTTAGACTCATAGTTGGCACTGCTTCCGGAAACCTTTTCCTTGCAATAAGGCTTGGTATGTTGTACTGTGATAAATCCCAGATGATGTTCTTTATGGCTCTGGCAGATGCTTCTCGATGAAAATTATGACAAGGCCCAACTCCACTCCAAAATGAATATCTCACTATTAGAGAATAATCATCCTGCAAGCGATTGGTCAGTAACCTCAACCAGAGCATCAAGCCACTTGTAATGTTGGTGCTGATGGTCAGCCTGGGCATTCAAGTGATGTAGCTACCAACTTATTCAACATAATGGAACAGTGGCCATACTGTGTACAGAAATTAAATTACACAAGTGTAATGAAACACTTAGGGGGTCATTATGATGGTGGAAGGACCGCCACTGACGGGTCGGCGGTGGCGGTCCTTACGCCATCACCAAGCCTATCACCCACCGCCAAATTAGGATGGCGGTGGGTACGGCGGCAGACGCAAAGTCCGTCCGTCACTTCGCCGCCAAAGGCAATCACACCGATTGCCTGGCGGACAGTTCAGGGCCCCTGAAATGGTGGTGGTGTCTAGCAGGCACCGTCCACCAAATCAGGATGTGTGTTTAGAAAGGCCTTTCCATGGCAGCGATGCCGCCATGGAAAGGCTCCTGGGGATTGGGTTTGGGGGCCCGTTGCTGGCACCCCTTGTTTAGGGGGGTGTCGCTGCACTGGGGGGTACCCATGGTATCCCCCCATGGGTACCCCCCTGCATTTCCATGCACCAAGTGTCAGGCACCGCGTGGTGCCTGCAACGTAGTGCAGGGAAATACAGTGCAAGCAATTTAACATTGCGTACGGTGCTGCATCCAGCAGCACCGCCTGCAATGTTAAAAGCCATGGACGAGCCTGCCAGTATGGCGGGCACATCCTAGTCGCAGTGGTGGGATTGCCTCATGTCTGGTGGGCTGTCCCAAACAGCGCTAAGATACGGGCGGACCTTGTCCGCCCGCCATCATAATCAGCCCCTTAGTCCTTTATTTGTCCTTACTTTGGTTAGTTCTTCATTCGCGTTTTATTTCAGTTATGGCAACTCTTGTGCATCTGCCATCTCGCACTGCATTTGCATTTGTATTTGTTTACATTTGTAACGGCTCATGCCCCGCATTTCTTCTCCATGACATTAAGCTGCAGTGGAGTCAGTTGCGGCTTGGATTCCTTGGAGGCAGTACATGTGGGGCGTGGGATCCTGTATCGGCAGTAATAAAACTTACTTCGTATTGTGCCTGGAGTCTCCTGGTCTTGTGATTGTCACCTCAAAATATTTGGCAACGAGCAACAACTGTTTCAAGAGCCCAGCATCACCCGCAGACTATTTCGTTTTTTCATATAATTGCCGTCTGACCTGCCGGTGCCATTGCTGAGACTCCAATTCCTCCATTGATGTGGTGTGGGCAATCGCTGTTAGCCGCACATTTTGGCTACCATCCCCTACGCTTGGATGGGTGTATTGTTTGGACAGGTTTGTTCATTGCTATTGAGCCCTTGCTGATGTCCCTTTGCTGATGCGCTTTCACCAGTCACGCGCATTTCTGATCATGTGCAGTGCCGCGTACAACGAGACACACAATTACGACCTGGCAGCCATTTTGCAAAGGGTTCGTATTTATGTATTTGGCTGGCAGTACTGCTTCTTAACCTTGTTATAAGCGTTTTTACCACTTAAGCTTAAGCTTACAATTCCTAACTAATCTACTCCTTGAGCTATGTCTTTGTGTGCGGTCACATCGCTGTAACACTGCCACTGTATCACGAATTGGGGAGCACTGGATTGTTGATAAAGGCTATGCTTAAAGGTATTTTATGACATTACTATCTGTGAATAGAGGCTCCGTGCATTATTCGCTACAATTATAATATCCAGTATCCAGCAGTTTGTCCAAATTGAACCATTTCTCCCAACTCCTGGAAAACCTCCACTTCCATTGAAAACTTGTTTTCTGATATTGATGCTGAAAACATTCCCCACCCCCCAAAAAAGAAAGCTATACTTTAACATCTCCTGGGGAGGGTGATGAATGGAATGAATATTTGGAGGCGACCACAAGGCTTAGAAATTAATTTACAGAGCAACCAAGTGTACTGCTTGAAAGATTTAATTTTAATAACAGGAAGCAGACTCAGAAAGAGTCAATTGAGGAGTTTGTTTCTGCTCTCAGAATATTTTTTTCACAAATAAGAGGTTGAGAGGACAGATTTTGAACTTTGCTTTCTTTATGCAAATAGAAAGTGAAGAAAAGTTCCGATTGGAGCGGCGTCCGACGCCACAGAAAATCCTACGGGCTCTGAAGGTATAAATTCATAACAAAAATGTACCTCTTTAAGCATCTCTTTCCAGAGTTGAAAGCTAAAAGGGCAACCCCTTAAAGAAACGGCGACATTACCAGAAGTGACACCACTTCCTCTGGAAAGACAGTAAGCTGGTAGCACCAACTTGGTATTTAGTAAAAAAGACTACATAAAAGGAGACTTTGCACAGAGTTTTAAAAAACTTTCTTTCTCTATTTTTTCCTTTCATTAATTTTCTAAAGAACTCTTTTCATCAGATTCCGTCACATGACGTTTAAATGGGCAGATTGACATGCACACAGAAAAGATCGGCTTATCTCCAAGAATAGGTAATAAATTCCAAACAGCAGAGAATAAGGTGGAGCATTGTGTTTTTAATGGCAATTAGATGGTAATACCAGTCTATTTTGTTTTGTGTTCACAGTAATTTTTTTTTGGTCCTGAGGAGAACCCCCATACCGAGAGGAGGGTACGAAACGCATCGACCTTGGCATCCAAACAAGTGTTTTATTTTCGAATTAATACCCCTGGATATGGTGAAAAAAAGCAAAACTATTATAAACCATAGAAACTTCATCAATTATTAAGATGGATCTAACAGGGAGTTTTTAGAACAACATATACTGTTTGGGAACTGCTTAAATCAGAAGTTAAATAATCTATTCAGGCAGAGTCAAAAATCCATTGTATATACCAATGTTTGTGTTAATGTGTTAGTATGGAATGATTTTGATTGAGTTGTCTATAAGTGTTACATGTTTGTCTGTCAAGTGACTGTATTTTTTCATTCAATATTGTTTTATTCAATGTCATTCAATGTTACATTTGTACAAATTTGTTTGAGAAAAAAACTAGATGTGGTGTTTCACAAAAGTTTATATAAAAAAAACAATTTTTGTACTAAGGATGAATAACCAGAATTATAAAAACGTAAAAGTCGTAAAAATAGAATAAAAGAAATTGCGGAAACAAAAAGTCCCTTGGTAGCATTTAAATTTAGGACGCGCCGTAATTGAAAAGTCATAAAAATTAAGATGAGTATTGGCATGTTGTTTGTTCTCTTTGATTATCTGGGCTCACCCTTACTGATTAGGAGCCAAAACCCATTGTTGTTATTTGGCGTCACAAAAAGTGACACAACAGCGGCGCAAAAGTGACGCAAGAGGCTTGTAAATCTGCCCCTTTGTTTTTTCAGACAGGAGTTAGACTGTTTGGGTCGCCATAACACCCACAGTTTCAAGTTATACAAGATGTATCTCCACCAAAAAACAAGGACACTCTGAGATCATTTCTTAAAACGAGTGAGTACTGTTCCAAGTTCATTCAGGGATATGCTTTGTTTGTGCAACCAATTCGTAAGCTTTTGCAGAAAGGTGTACAGTTCATTTGGGATGATGTAGCTAACCAAGATTTTTCTAAAATCAAATCACTGGTCATTAACACATCAGCTGTGTCCTCTTTTGGTCCTGAAAACAAATGTGTGCTTACTGTGGATGCAACGCAGGTGGGAGTAGCAGCCGTTCTTTCGCAATTTTTTGACAATAGAGAACACACTATGGCCTTCGCCTCAAGCTAATTGAAGTCTCCTGAGCCACACTACAACACAATTGAGAGGGAGGCATTAACTTGTTCGTGGGCCCTTGAAAAAAGGTAAAACTTTACTTTGGGGCATGAGTTTTTATTTGTATACAGATCACAAACCCCTGCTAAATGTGCTTAATGGCAATGGTTTGGGAAAAGCTTATTTCTTGCTTGCAGCAATACAAATTTAAAATCAACTACATTCCTGGGGGGGAGAACTCTGTAGCTGATTTCTTGTCTAGAATGCCCCTTCATGGTGTTGAACAAATGGAAGATCATGAGGATGTTGGGTCTGTGGTGGCAACTTTGGATTACATTTTGAGCTCTTCTTGTTAAGTTTCTTGTGAAGAATGGGTGTCTACTTTCAAAAGATGACAATGTGTTATCTGCTGTAATTGACTGTGTCAAGAAAGGTTGGCCCAGGGAAAGATCTTTACCCACTCCCCTCAGACCTTTCTACCAGGTGGAAAATGAACTTTACATTGTAGACGGTATCCTCTTACTTAATGATGTCACTGTTCCTCCCACTGCTGTTAGTACCAAACTCATTGAGGCAGCTCACCAAAGCCATTTAGGGGTGGGGGCCACATGTAAACACTTAAAGCAATTCTTTTGGTGGCCTTCGTTAGATTCACAAGTTAGAAAGTGGATACCTGATTGCAGTACTTGTTTACTGTCGGATAAACACTGAATTACTCATTAAACACCTCCTCACACTGTTCCTCTTCCTGATGAAGTTTGACCTAAAGTTGCATTAGACTTTGCAGGACCTTTTGACATTTTGCCCAGAGGCAAAAGATTTTTATTGGTCTTAGTTGATTATTTCTCAAAATGGGTTTTTAGGAATTTGTTCTTACCACTAGTACAGCTGTGGTTATAACAATTTTAAGAAAAATGTTTGAAACTGAGGGGCCACCAAAGGAGCTGGTCACTGATAATGGGAAACATTTCGTTTCTTCACAAGTGAGGGAATTTCTTCAAAATCATCACATCAGACATTTAAGGGTGGCTTTATTCCCTCCTAACTCAAATGGTCTAGTGGATGGTTGAACAGGTTTCTGAAGGAAGGAATACAATCTGCTCTGGTGAGCATGGTGCTAGTGGAAGATGTTCTAAGTTAACAAGTTTGTGTGTACCATCTGACTTACCACACAACCACTGGTGTTTCCACTTTTTGTTTATTGAGCAAAAGAAAATCCATGTCTCTGGTTTGTCCAAGGAGAAAGATTGCCAATGTAAAATCTCTCATATGGTCAGGCAGAGAGTGGCTGCAGCCACTTTGCACATACAATTCACTATGACAAAATGCATGATGTAAAAAGTATTGATTTCAAGGTTGTTGATTGGATGTTGATCAAACATCACACTAGAGTTAAAAAGGGACAATCAATGTTTTCTGTACCTGTACAAATTGTGAAAGTTACTAAAGGCTCAGCTTTTCTTTATGGGAGAGGTTGGTGGAGCAAACCGGCCCTTGTGAGGGTAACACACAAAGGTCTCATTGATGGAGAAGGAGATATAGACCATGGCAATTGATTTGTATTCAAAAGTATTATCTCTTCTTCAAGTGCTACTTAGTCCTCTTCTGTTTTGTCTAGCGCTCCTGAAGTGGTTCTAGGATCAAACTTCCTTGAGCCAACAGTAACCGGTAACTTGGCAGAATGTGTTGAACCTGGGATCCCTGATGGTACTGATGCATCTGCACCTGAGGGTGCTAGTGCAACTAGACCTGCGGAGGTGTTAGAATTTCTTGCAATGTTTCCATGTCTGTGCGGTACAGAGATTTGTATATGCAATTAAACTTGTTTTGTCATGTTTTTTTATAAGGAGGAAGATGATGTAATGATAAACTTAGGGACATATAATCCAAGACATGCGATAATTATCGCAAATTGCGCTTAGCGCGATTCACATTATCGCTGTATTACATCACCGTGTTAGCGTCGTATTATCAACGTGTAACTAACAGGCGATGTAATTCCAGGGAATAACAGGAATAGTGCTTGAAATCCAGCGAAGATTTCACAGCGCTAAGGAGAGGCTTGCTGATAGCGGAGTGTGGACCTAACATGGCAATCCACCTCCCAAAAGCAGGCGTTACATACCTGCGATAACCGCAGTTAGTGCGGTTATTTCTATCGCTTCGCGGGTCTGCTGCACGGCTTGCTAATATCTCAAAGCCGTGTTAGTGAGGATTTGAATGTTGTTTAGCTAGGGAACGCCTACTTTGCATGTCATTAGCGATATTGACAAGTAGCAAGGAAACCCGCGCTAACACTTGTTAGCGTGTCCTTGCAAATAGGGTGAAAAAAAGATCGCTGCTTTTTTGGCGCTATGTGCCAAAAAAGCGGCGATGTTTCCCTTAATAATATGCCCCTCCAGCCTTTATTTCTGTTTACTTTGGTTAGTCCTTTATTTGTGTTATATTTAAGTTATAGGGGCTCTACTGCATTCGCCATTTAGCACTATATTTACATTTGTATTGTTTTAATTTGTAATGGCTCATGCCCTGCATTCCTTCTCCATGGCACACAGTTTTTAGTGGAGTCACTTGCAGCTTGGATTCTTTGGAGGCAGGAGGCAGGACATGTGGTGCGTGAGCTCTGGTAGTTTCAGTAATAAAACTTACTTTGTTTGGCACCTGGAGTTCCTTATCTTGTGATTGTCACCTCAACAACAACTATTGCATGTGGCATTGCAACTATGGGCAAATAGTTTGCATGTTGATAAGTATGTGGGACACCCATCTTATTCATGAAAAAAATGATTGAGCACCGTAAGCTATTTTGATTATCTTAAATGACTTCCTCATGACCTAAATTTATTTCATAAATCAAACAATAATTTTGACATGGGCTAAGTGATATTGAATGTTGTAATTCGTTTTTTTACTTAGGGGTGATTGAGTTAAAGACCGTTTTGTTTTCTATTTTTCGTAATAATTATGTAATTTTGTATGTATATGTTTAAAGTAATGGTTTTATATTTAAAAAACAGCAAAAGAAAGAAACCAAATAAATAATGTTGATATTTATAAATATGCTTACTCTCTTGTACTTCGTTGTTGCTTAGCCCATGTCAAAATTATTGTTTGATTTATGAAAGAAATTTAGGTCACGAGGGAGTCATTTAAGATTGTGTTGTTGTTTTCCCCTCTTCTCCCTGACCTCAACTTAACCTATATAGAGGGGGGTCCCCTAATTTTGCTTAGCTTTTATTGATTAACCATCTCGCGTTTGTATTCAGTTTACTTCATATAGGTGACTATAAGTAATAGAGCCCCATTCAGAGGGATGCGGGGCAAGCAGGAGCTACTGGGCCTAACTAAGGGGTGTGAAGCCTTTTACTCCTTATGTCTCGGGCTTGACTTACTATGGTTCCTGAGCAACTGGGCCAAGTACGCCTTGACTCTCAGTAGTAGCGTGGGATGAGCAGCCCAAGGTTTCTCATGGATGCATGGGGGTGAACACGGGCTCACAACTCAAAATACATTCAATAGCAGCAATAAATGATTGTCCAGTCAAATACTTGATTTTATGAAAAAAGGAGTGTTTATATATGAACAGAAAGTAAACTACAGTTTACACAAACAATACAAACAGTTCCCTGAGGTCAGGGCTCTAGTGTTCGAGTGTTTAGAGTCCCTCTCACTACTGGTAGAGGCTATTCCCCATTTCCTATAGTCATCATTCACTTTAAGCACCACTACTTTTAGTAGTCTGATTCTTAGGAGTCCCACTCCAACTCTTCCATAGTCAAAAGGGCTCCAGCGCACAGAGTGTTACACAGCAGAACAAGCTCCCCCTGTGACTTCTGGCACTAAGATCAGTCTTTCCGGGAGCGTTTCACTCTTGGACGTCTCAGAGGGCTGCAATGGCTGCTGATAGTGACTTGCCACTCTGCAGGAACAGCGGCTGAGCATTCATGGCACTTCCTCTTGTAAAAGGGTGGTTTTTACACCAGCTTAATTTGAGCAGGGGTGCTCTATCTGAAATAAGGAAATACACGTGTGAGAGACAGGAACTGAACCAGGATTGTTTCCAATTTATTTGAAGAAACAGTTCTAAAAAATAATGTCAAGAGACACTTAATTATAAAGCTGCTTGGTTTTAGCAAAGACCAAGTGTTAAAGACATATTTTTAAATGGTGAGCACAACCATGCAATTGCAATGAGGCTTAAAATCATAATAATGCAATGAAAGAAATACGTTTCAAAATACAATGAATAGTGTGCAACCTTAACAAGAACGGTTAACCGGGGATCACGGAGCACGTGACTCAAGTAGTTTCTCGGTGCAAGGTGGTCCGTCAAGTGGACTGTGGGCAGATCTTTTATATTGATTTAATGAGTAAGAGCTTGACCACAAGTCTGTCAAATGACAGGTGTTTGATGTCAATCATACCACAATTTGTACATTTATCAGAACCTATATACTTCACTTCACAAAATTTTATGAGAAAGCAGAAGATTACAAAAGGTTATAGGTCATTTTCTCACGCCAAGTTGCTTGTCTTTAGTTATTTGAAGCTAGCAAAAATACAATTATATTGAAGAAGTTAGAAGATTGCACATGGCCCCACCCCAGTGCACCCTGTGTGTTCCCTGTTTTTGTGATCAGTGTTCGTGAGAAGAGAACCGCACTCCAGGGACAAGGAAATAGTGGGGGCTCGGTGAGTTTGTTTACCAAGAAGACGGAGCTGGGGCTTGTGTCCTTTGCAGAGGAGATGTGTTGTGATTTTATCAGAGAGGCATAGGGCCTACTGTGTTAACAGATTCCTATAAGCTGGCTGATGGGGCCATACGAGGGTCTCATGCTTCAGGTGTGGGGCAAAATTGGCCTAAGGCATGTATATGGTAAAACGGGACCCTGCTTCATTTCCCTCCTCTTGTTCACTTTTTAACAAAACTCATACAGCGTATTTGGCTGGCCCTTCATCCTGTTGGGGAATCCAGGGTGTGTCATTAATGCAGGGACACTGTTTGTCCTGCTTATCGAGCAGTGATACATATTCTCCTTCAGGCCTGTCAGTTAGTGATTCATAAGGATCTACGCTAAGATACCCCCTCTACTAGACATGGGTCTCGTGCTCACTACGCCACTGGAGTCAAGCTATCCTGGCTGAAGAGGGGTGAAACCCCGAAACCGGTCCTAGGATGCTTGATTCCGGCCCAGGGAAGACATGGCTTGGCAGTTTGGGCTGGACTGTTCCCATGAGGTACAGGGTCAAGACTGATTTGCATATGGCCATGTCTGAACTGGGGTGGCGTGGTGAGCAAAATAACGATGGATTAACCCCAGATCAGTGACTGGGGGTGAATGTTTTGCCAATGTGCAACATTCCGTTCATCATCTTGTGTGTTTTGCTGTTCACCCTATGTGGGAAGGGTATCCCCAGACGTGGGTCCCGTGCTCACTACGCCACTGGAGTCAAGCTATCCTGGCTGAAGAGGGGTGAAACCCCGAAACCGGTCCTAGGATGCTTGATTCCGGTCCAGGGAAGACATGGCTTGGCAGTTTGGGCTGGACTGTTCCCATGAGGCACAGGGTCAAGACTGATTTGCAAATGGCCATGTCTGAACTGGGGTGGCGTGGTGAGCAAAATAACGATGGATTAAACCCAGATCTGTGACTGAGGGTGAATGTTTTGCCAATGTGCAACATTCCATCCATCATCTTGTGTGTTTTGCTGTTCGTCCTAAGTGGGAAGGGTATGCCCAGACGTGGGTCCCAGGCTCACTACGCCACTGGAGTCAAGCTATCCTGGCTGAAGAGGGGTGAAACCCCGAGAACAGGCCTAGAATGCTTGATTCCGGTCCAGGGAAGACATGGCTTGGCAGTTCGGGCTGGACTGTTCCCATGAGGCACAGGGTTAAGACTGATTTGCATATGGCCATGTCTGAACTGGGGTGGCGTGGTGAGCAAAATAACGATGGATTAAACCCAGATCTGTGACTGGGGGTGAATGTTTTGCCAATGTACAACATTCCGTCCATCATCTTGCGTGTTTTACCCACCTACTAGGTGTCTACCAGGGGGAAGTGGGAGAGCAGTAGGAACTTGGTATTGGGCTTCAGCAGGAATCTTTAATAAGTGTGAGCCAGTCGTTGTGAGCTCAACTATCTGTAACAGTGCTAGTTTATCCCCCTTCTCTGGTCCATTGTCCTCACGTATGGTCTTCCTGTATATTCCTGCGCTTGCGTAATTCGTCCCTACTAATTTACTACTGAATCTTTTCACACAATGACATATTATCTGTATGGGGCAACCCAGGAGCAACAGCACACCGTAAAGCGGTACAAAATATTTAAGGAGGGCAGACAGCCATGAAGGCATCCAGCTAAAATCGAACCAGTCCTTTGCTATGTCTGCCATGGCACCTCCTTCCTCACACATTTTCTTCCCTAAATTGTCCAAGTACTCAATGGCGTTTGTGAGTGATCCATTCTCCGCATCATTTGAAGGCGCAAAAGTGCAGCCGCTTTTTCTGATTTTGAGACATAGTCCACCATCCATCGCAGTTAGCATGTCCAGGACATACCTATGCTCTAAAACCATAAGCCTCAGGGGGGGGGGGGGGCAGTTCTTCCTTGATAGCATTTAGCCCATCCCTGGTACTGTTGATAGCCCGCATGACTTCATAGCGGGTCACCTCGAGCCAACGTGCATTTGCTTTTATCTGGAACATTGGGATGAGGTTCCCGAAAAAGAGCTGGGCTTGGTTCAAAAGGCAGAATTCTTAGGGAATGTCATCAAAGGCATCGTTGGCGAGGTATTGAGCAGCTCGCCGATGTCAGTGGAGCAAGGTAACATCGCCTGTCATTGGATGCGAATGGATGTGGGAAATATTGGCTGCTGGAATGACCAGGTGAACTTCATGCATTGTCACCAAGGTGCATAGTCCATTCCATTGAGGAGGCAGTTGGAGATAGAGGCGTTCTCCGCAAGCCCAGTAGAGGCCCATTAGACTGGAGGTTGCCATGCTGCATATCCAAATTAAAAATGGTGCTGTTGCATCCCGAGTTGCGACCCACAGGTACTGTGCCATTTCCTAGAAAACAGAGAAGAGGTGACCTTAGTTTGAATGCTTTTTTAGGTTTGGACATTTTCTCCCCACCCGATGTGTACCTTCTACTTTCTTGTGACCATATCTGTTCACACTCATCCTCAACCTCCCAGTCAATCCCATCTTCATAATCTGAGCCTACCCAAGGGGGCCCTAAGGATGCTGCTTTGCACTCCACGAAGCCGGGATCATTCCACTTATTATTGAAGAAAACTTGTGCCCATAGGCCCAGCACAGTTCTATTCTGACATGGGCATGGGTGGCTATGAGGTATTGGTACATTACATACTGCTGAAGGTGATGCTACTGTGATGTATCCACGCTTCCTAAGGTGATGTGCCCTAGGGGCCAAGTTAGGGACTCCTCTTCTGTACATTTCATATATTATCCCCTCAAGGTCATTTGGGTCAGAGATAACTTTGTGTGTGGTGTGTTGTAGTCCCATGTTGTGGTATTTACATATGTGGTGGAAATGTCAGCGTAATGGATCTGGACTTGTCCTTGTATGCGCAAAGGAACACAGGTGTAAAAGGCATTTGGCAGTGGGTGGTAGAACTTCTCTAGGAAAAAATTGCCTATCTGTGCCTACTGCATGGGGAATTTTTGAGCACACATAACACGATTGGTTTGTGACCTGCTTGCCAGCTGCTGTCATATCCTTATACCACAAGTTATCTGATAGGGTGTTATGGACCCCATGGTCCCCTGCCAACTGGTCAGGATGGGCTTGTCTGCGTCGGCGAGACAGCTGCGAGGGGAGTAATGTGATATCAACACATGGGTGCAGGAGGTGATGAGGTGAGGGGCACATAGTTATTTGGGGTGCTGACAGCACTGACAGAGGATGTCAAACCCTTTTCATCACTAGGGGTACTATTTGTAACACGTGTGCTAAAAGGTAGATGGAAAAGCGATTTGGGGTGCACAGGGTGTTGGCAACTTTGACTTTTTTAGTAATATAGGCATTTTTATCAATGCAGTGTGAGATAACTGCATACCAGTTAAAGATTCAAATCCCCACACAGACAATAATGTAAAATATTAATATGTATGTGAATAACTTCAAATAGGACATTTATGTGCAGCGTGTGTTTCTGTTGCGTCTGAATCTATAAACGACCAAGCGATCACTGTCTTCTTCTTCTTCTTGGATGGTCAATGGAAACACGATGCCTTCTCCTGGTTCATCACTTAGTTCTGGGATGGTGACAGGTTGATCCTCACGTTGCTCTTGTGTATACATGCCTTCCTCTCGGCAATGCGAACAGTTGTGGGTTAAGAGTCTATGACTGTGAAAGGACCATCGAATCTGGGGTCTCTCCACTTTCTAACAGCTTTTTTTACAAAGATCTGTGATCCGGGACAGATAGATGAAAGCTCAGGAGTGATTGGGCCCTTGTCCTTTCTCTTTGATATCTGGGTAGAGAGGAACTGCGCAGCTTATGTTAGTGCTCATAAATATTCAAACATTTCAGCTTTCATAATTTAAGAGGAACTTTCACTATCTAGTTTGGGTCTTGTTGAGAGAACTGATACATTTATTAATCGACCAGTGACAAGCTGGTGGGGGGTGGGGGGTTAGGTGGTGATCGGAACTGGGAGAGTGCACATAGGGCGATTGGTAGGCAATAGAGCCATTTCTTTCCAATTGTTGCACTTATCTTGCTTATTTTTCCTTTGAGCAGGCCGTTAAGGCGTTCCCAAATGCCATTACTTTGTGGGTGATATGCTGATGTCAATTTATGTTTAATCCCTAACATTGTTGTGAGGAGGGTAAAAATGGCGTTTGAAAAATGGCTGCCGTTGTCATAACGGATCGCGTCTAGCAAACCCCAGTGCAAAATAATCTCATGGAGCAGGAAATGAGTTCCTCTTATCCTTCTTTCCGGTGCAGGGCGATTGCTCAGGTTCAAATCCTCATTTGGGGCTTGGGCATGCACAGGTCACACAAGTCGACCTCTCCCCTTGGCCATGGCAGAACCAGGCAACGTCCCTTGTTCTTCATAGTGGCCCCCTCTGGCATACGGGATCGTTGGCCTTACTCTGCACACTAGTGAAGGCCCTATAGGCATGGCAGTAACTTTCGAGTCACGGTGTCCCCTCTGGATTACGGAGTATCTGAATTCAGTCAACACATGGGCTACGGCCCAATCGGCACGGCAGTCATGCAATCTTCACAACTCTCTAGCATACGGGGCTGCCGACTTCACTCTGCACATGGTCTATGGCCTGATCGGCATGGCAGTGATACTATCTTCACAGCAGCCCCCTCTATTATACAGGCTTGTTGACTTTACTCTGCACAAAGTCTACAGCCCAATCGGTGCAACCACAGCTAACTTTACGGCAGCCCCCTCTGGCATACATAGTCACCAATATGAATCTGCAAATAGCCAGTGACCCGATTGGTGCAGCAGCCATCTCCTCACTCTTTCCTAGAGGGATGCACTTACCAGGATCCTGCCACCTGACCTTGCTCCATCCAAGTACTTTCCTCTTTCTCACAGAGCACACTGGTCTTGACAAGCAGGCAAGCACTGGTGCTCCAGGGACAGGTGGTCTTAGATTTGCTTGGCTGGTGTCCTCTCACCCAGCTGGGAGACTGGCAGACCTTAGCACCCAATCCTGGTCCAGGCAGAAGTCTTGCTGAGCTTCTCCTTCTAAACATACAGCCAGACTGACTGCTTGACAGTTGACAATTTTGGAAGCCTTAAGCTACCCTTCTTATTGTCCATTTCTAGACACCAAATGTGATTTAGGGTCAGAGTCTTTGAAGTTTGTTTTGGAGATCTGCTTCCTTTTGAAGTACTTATTTCTCTGCCCTGCCCTTCTTCCAGAAAGCAGTCTGTAACAGCAGGAGTGACTTCAAATCTGATAGACCCACAACACAGGCCATGGAAGTGACTAGAAGCTCACACCTGTCAGCCACAGTGATATATGCATCAATTGGTTACCCAAGAATCCCAGCCCTACTCTTTATGGTGCTCTTATCTCCACCTTACCTTTGACAAAAATAGATCTGACATCCAGCATATCTTCTCCCAGGGTATGATGGCTATTGCCTCTTGGATGCTAAGTAATTTCCTCCAATTAAACTCTGAAAAATCTGAGATTATGCTGTTTGGAGTTGCCGCCATTTGTTGGTCTCCTACTTGGTGGCCTGAGGAGTTGGGTAAAGCCCCTACTCCTAAAGAAGTGATCAAAACTCTTGGGGTTAAAATTGATCAAAAGCTCACTCTAAATGCCCATGTCTACTCTACGATTGGCACCTGCTACTATGTTTTGGGTGTACTCAGGAGAATTCTTCCCTTACTTCCTCCTGTGACTAGAAAAACGTTGATGCAGGCTGTGATCATGAGTAGAAAAGACTATTGTAATGCCCTGCTTTTTTCGACCAATGAGGCCTCCTTAAACAAGTTGCAAGTTGTGCAGAACACGGCTGCCCGCCTAGTTGCGGGAGCCCCGCTCAGGACTCCCTCTGTGCCCCTTTTGAAAAAGCTCCACTGGCTTCCAGTAAGGAAAAGAGTGAAATTTAAGATAGGCCGTATTGTCTTCAAGGACTTAAACGGTCTCGGTCTGGCCTATCTCTCTAGTAAAATAACCAACTACACTCCTCTACACTCTCTTAGGTCAGGATCTAAATGCTTACTCTCTATCCCCAGAATTTAAAAATCGCATAGCGGCGGCAGAGCTTTTTCTTATCTGGCCCCAGTTCTCTGGAATGAATTACCACAACATCTTCGTGATTGTAGGACCATCTCTCATTTCAGAAAACTCCTTAAAACCCATCTTTTGTAATCACTCTGCTGATGCAGTAGGGCCGTTACAAGCGCAGAGATACCTCTTGGGGTGATTCAGCGCTATACAAAATCATAAATCAATCAATCAATTATCAGTCACATCTATTTCCTGAAATCTGCCCAGGCCCTTTTCCAGTGACTTCTCCCTTAAACAAAGAGCACCCTTTGACGTGTAATAAAGAGCCTGGCTCTCCTTCCTCCAGTGTGTGTCCCACCCGGTTCTACGGAATGAAACAACCCTCAAATCTGGTATCCCCCTACCTGTTCATGCTCCTTCATTCAGCCCTAGTTCTCCCAAAATGGAGTCCAGAGTCTTCCATGTATTGTACTATTCACAGGCACATATACACACAAAACACACATGCAACCACACAAGTGCTGCACTGCGCTACATACTAACTTGATGTAGGACAAGGGAGACTTAAGCACACAGCAGAGGAACTTTACATGGGTGAGCCTGTAGACCTCATTCCAGTGACACAGGCCAGTTAACTCCTGCGGATCACTACACAATATGCTACCACCACCATGCTTGTGGTAAATAACTCCTGGCAAAGGCAGCAGCTTTTCGCCACTATGAGGGTAGAGGTTTGGGCAACCCTCCTGGTCCAACAAGACCACAATTCATGAAGCAGGTGCATGCAATGGTGCACACTCTTGATCTGTGTTCTCCCATGACAACACCATGGATCCCGACATCGTGGCAGCTGGGGCACTGATAAGAAGAGCATCGAGCAAATGTATGACGTGTATACATACTTTGATTTTCATTCTGCATGTGTGTTCCCGGTAGGTCTTTGGAGAACCAGGCGAGCCTTTGCAAGAGACACGGGCCACATCCATGCCCAGAGCGTGGCAATGAGGCATGTGATGTATATGATGAGAAGAAACATAACACATGGCCACAGTTCTATAACTTAGGCCTTTTCATTCAGTTTCATATTACCTCTGCTGCTGCTTCCTTGCCAAGAATATGAATTTGGAATGTAAAAAAAAGAACTTCCAAGTGCCAGTGGAATTCATTCGAGGTGAAAGAATCTTTTGTTGGGAAGTCACAGGAGGACTGGCTAAACCGGACTGATTTAGGTGCTGTCCTTGAAACCCAGACACACTGATAATTCAGCCTGACTATTGCTTTTGGTGACTTAGAACAGCCGCGCGCCTCTCCTCTCCACTCCGCTCTCCCCATAAGTTGGCTTCGATGACAGGCCATGTGTTGGAAACTGTGTCGTAATTGTGAGGTAGTGCGTAAGCAGCTGGCCCAAGTCCAAAGCAGAAATACCTTCTCACACCTGCTGGTAACTAAAAATGAACAGACTGTTTGGAAAAAAATACAATATTTTAGGTGTTTAAACATGGAATGGCCGTACGAGTGTTGCCGTGGGCTTCCTCAAACTCTGTACTGTTAGCGGAGCGGACAAGACGATTAAGGGCCTCGTGTGCAGAAGGTACAACAAAGGCCACCTGCGAAACACGCAGGATGAGTTTAAGTGTGCACTTACCATCAGTTGTCTCTTGGCCTTCGCGGCAAAGTTTGAAAAAAAAGAGGAGTTAAGGAGACATCTCTTGTCACTGTGCAAATGACAGGCAATTTTTCAGTTAAAAAGCTATTTTCTTTTTCCCCCTGACTCCCTCCGTCTGATCGTATGTGCAAAGATCTGAAGATTTTTTCTCACATTCATCAGGAGGTTCTATGCAAAAGTTTGAAACGTCAGGTTGATATATTTTGCTCTTCCCCTCCATTTGTATGCAAATTATGACTTTTAGGAGAATTTGTATCATAAAAGTAATACTGGCTGCGCAGAATCTCAATACGTTAGCCATTGCACATGGAAAATTCTGCGCACATTTTCAATTTTAGCTACATTTGAGTATCACCTTCGAGTCCACTAGTCTTTAAAACTGCAACCCTCAACTTATTCGCCTCACATGAGTTTTTGCACACTAAACCCAGGTTTTGCACTTGACTGCACTGATATTGCTAACCTGTTTTCATACCCTCTTGCTTCTCCAATGGTCTTAAACCCCACATTTCCAAATTTGTTTGATCTTTTCTATTTTTATTCACTCTACTTGAGTTCATAAAAGGATGTATGTCGTTACAACGCACACTTTTACAACGCATGCACTTACAACGCATTTTTTACAACGCAACATCCACTACAACGCATTCCATTACATAGTATGACACTACAACGCATTTTTAAAAACTACCTTTACAACGCATTCCATTACATCGCATACTACCTTTACAACGCATACCATTACAACGCATAATATTAAATTGCATTTAAGGTAAGTATTGGATAGTATAGGGGTAAAAATTACTATTCTAACTCCAGGGGGTGCAACAGTAGGGTAAGTGTTGGATTGCGTTATAATGGTATGCGTTGTAAAGGTAGTATGCGATATAATGGAATGCGTTGTAAAGGTAGTTTTTAAACATGCGTTGTAGTGTCATGCGATGTAATAGAATGCGTTGTAGTGGATGTTGCGTTGTAAAAATTTCGTTGTAAGTGTAGTGCGTTGTAATAGTTGCGTTGTAAAGGTTGTTCACCTCATAAAATATGCATCTTTTGTGTCATTTTACCTAGACAACTCTTTCCGTGCAATTGTGTAGAAAAACAATGTACTCAGAACAGATACCTGCATTACAAGAGGTCCAATCATTGTGTCACCATCTTTTCCTCAGTGTGAATCCACAACGTATCTCCTTTCACGCCCTTCCTCTAATGTTAGGTCGACATCAGCCTTGTAGAATATCTTGGTGTTGGTTGTAAAGCAGTTTTACTCTCCTTCCCAGACCCTTGGCCATCTTTATATGATGACGTTAACCTTAACTGGTCTCTTTGAAGATATCAGTGCTGATACTAGTGGTATCAGGTTGGGCAACACCCTCTAACTTAAGGAGAAGTTATTCAAAAACACAATTTAATTCATGTTACTCTCATTTTGACACTTATTTTTTGTAACTGGGGACTATCTTCTTAGTGTAGGTCTGCACCATGGATGGCCCTTTGTATGGAGTGTGAAGAACCTACGGAATGCCAAACAGTTGAAATCCAGTGCATGTTTCTGTTCAGTTTCAGGGTGCACCCAATCAAAGAAAGGACCCACAAGTATGACCACCCAAGTGCTCAGTTTCTGCTGGTGGTTGCAGGCAGTGGGTACCGATCCTCATTTTTAGAAACCAGGGCTCGAATTACCTAGAGTACCTGTAACAAATGTGTTTTTTGGCTGTGTGGGATGAAACTCAACTCGACCAACAGCTGCAATCATTGTCTGGGTGAATCACAAAAAGTTATTTAAAGAACCTGTGTTTAACCCTCCGATTGCTTGGCACAAAAGCAGTCTGGCTTAACTTAGAGGCAATGTGTAAAGTATTTATGCAGCATTTAAACAGTTATAAAGTGAAAACACAACATAATATAAATCCCACACCAGTTTAGACAACTAGAGTAAACTGTAATAAATTGTTTGAAACCAAAATGACAAAAATCTAATTAGTAGAACCAGAGTAATGAATTTTTAAAGTTTAAAGTGTAAAATATTGTCTAAAAGATCAAAGGGCCAACCACAGACATCTAGTTGTGCAAGACTGGGGCAAAGTTGAAGGTTATGGCGGACCGCGATGGATGGACTTAGAAGAATGTTTACCAAAAAGTTTCTGAAAAGGTAAAATTCATCAGGGTAAGGCAGCGGGGGGTGTCTGAGGAGGAGGCGTCATCGTCAGAGAACCGCTATATTAGGCTCTGGTAAAGATTTCTACATTTGGACTTAGTCTATTTTTTGGAAATTAAAAATCTCCAGCGGACGAAGCTGCAGCGTTAGCCAATGAAGGGTCCACAACACCCCACTCCCCTTTTATGGCGAGCCATTGATTAGGATTTGCTGCTGCAGAGAAGAACATAGCAGGAGCTGCCGCGAAGTCAGGCCAACTGGTGATGCACCTTGGGCGGATTGGGGAGCAGGTAGGTTCCCGTCTCCTCTCAGTTCTTAGAGCACTTTTTGACAGAAAAGACTGAAAGTCCCACCTTTTGGATTTGAGCTATTAGGGCAACTTTATCAGTACTTCCAAGGGCCCAGGACTGCAGGGTCACCACTTGGAAAGTCAGGAATCACTCAGGCTTGGTCCAGTTGCTGGTTCAAGGTGGTTGAAGCGTTTTCTGTCTCTGAGGCTCTGATCAGGAGGCCAGCCAACTATCCCTTGGATTCACTCTATGAGATTTGGGTTCAAGCAGGAAGGCAGGACTCAAACAGAAAGGCACTCCTCTGAGGGCACAGGGAAGACTTCAGGCAGCTGGACAGTCTTCTTGGTGAAGCAGGACAGTCCTCTGAAGTACACTGCAGGCCACAGGGAGCAAGACAGTCTTTGAGAGTCTTTCCACTGGTCCAGATGTGAGCTGAAAAGTGGGTTTGAGGATCCCATTTTTAAACCTGGTGCCCCCTTTGAAGTGGAAGAAATGTCTGGAGTTTGCCCTCTGAAGAAATTTCTGAAATCTCCTTCCTCCCAACCCTAATTCCAGTCTGTCTGGAGGCACAATAGGCTAGAGTGAAGTTCTTTGTGGGTGAACTGAAGCAGGGTCTTTGAAGTGCAAGTGGGACTGTGCAGAGCTCTGTCCCACCACCCTGCCATGGATGGCCCATCCTGCCAAAACCCAGGTTCTCTATTGTGTGGCTTTCGTTTCGGAATAAACAAAGGTCAATTGCATCTAATCATGTAACCCAGGAAACAGTCTGCAGGTAATAAATGGTTAGAACAGAAAAATGCTGGCTTTGTAAAAGTTTACAAAAATATGGAACATGGCCACCAGTTTGCAAAACTGCTATTTATTTTAGCAGACTAAGGTGCAGCGCATTTAGTCACTGTCCCTTACTTCATCACTTAGAAATATATTTCTTTAAATGTATGTAACCATTTTCCTTTTAAATGGAGCATTCAATAGATACATTCTTCATTTTACAGATAAAAATAAAACAAACATGTGAACAATATTGTGAAAGTGCAACAAATAACGTTGAAAATTGTGTACATAACATTACAAATCTTGTGTGCTTGACATTACAAATAATTACACCAATCAACAATTATGATACATAAATTCTCTCTAACTGAAGACCTTATGCTTTTCTGCTTATTAGAGGCGAGCTGTCTATGGGGAAAAGGAGTTTGGGGATCTCTCCTAGGGCATATTTATACTGGCAACCCACTAGAGATGCCTATTTAATTGCAATCCCTCATAGATGAAAAAGGAAAATGGCGACGTGTTTCCAATCCCCATGTGACTTTGGAGATTATCGTCAGGGCTGAACCACAGTGTAATCTGAAAATTAAAAAAGGAGGGAAATTTTTAGGATCTTTGACTACCTTCTCTTCTACATTTTCTTAGTACATAAAAATAGTGTACCTGTACTTTAGAAGAGGTTATCCAATTGATGTAACTAGCTTTTCTGGATTACTGTTTCAAGTATGTTTAAGTTGCTTACTTGGGCAATTGAATGTTCGCAAAGAGTTTGTCAAGGCGGGATGCAGCGTTCTCAAATTAAAACGTTTTAGACCTCCTATGCTTTTATCTGAAGGCCTTCACTCTGTGCCTGTAAAACACATTTACAATGGTTGCTGGTATTGAACCTAAGCATCTGTATGAATGTTAAAGGAGAACAGGCTTTTTTTGTTTACTTGTAACAATGTTGTTTTCTCCCTCGTGTTTCTGAAATGGATTCTCATGTATCTATCAATTCCAGCCACCAGCGCCCGTTTTCAAGCTTTCAATATCTGCCTTAACGAGTAATGTTTGTATCAATATGATGTTTCAGTGGAGACCCAACAAGTGATATTATTTATATTTCAAGTGGGGCTCGCGCTACATAAATGAACGCATGTTGCTTAATTCTTTGCGTTAACTTCTTGTAACATTGTATCACTGTGGTCCGTATTAACTGCCGGTTTATATTTCAAGTGGGGCCCTCTAAAAGTGGCATTTTCAAAATCATGACTTAAAATCTGACTTTACCATTAAAGAGGGTTTTAAATGACTCCACAGTACTCCTCCCCCAGCACAACCCCCTGTAAGTCCACCTGTTAGAATTGTGTTTATTAAGGCCATCGTTTTGCCTTTTCCTCTCACTAGTAAATAATACTCCCAACTTTGAGGGAGAGATGGAAGGAGATCTGGGTCCCTCGGGTGGCAAGGACTGGGTGGAGGCTGAAATGGCCCCTAGACCTTTGGCAAAATCAATGAAACTCCATCTCATCCAATTGACATATCTCCACCGCATATACTACAGCCTCTCATGGTTACATAGGATGTGAGATGCCCTGCCACCTTGGTGCTGGCGGTGCTGGCGGTGCTGACACCCAACGGTCACCTTCTTCCATATGTTATGATGGGACTGCCCAGTCATCCAAACATACTGGTCACAAGTTTGCACTACCCTTTCCCAGATCTTGAGCAGGGCATTACTTCTTGACCTGAAGTTGGTCCTCTTGGGCCTGCTGGATTCATGGGGTGGGAGTCTCATCATTGCAAAGTTGGACATTTCCCAGCAGTAGCTCTCTAGACCATCCCCGCCATTCCTCGAATGGACAAGGGTAATGGACTTTGCCATTGGTGAAGAAAAATGTGTCTACAAATCCAGGGGGTGCCCGGATTAACACTACAAAATATGAAGGGAATGGTTGACATACTCAGAATCTCTGTTTTCTGTGATTTAGTTACTTACAATATGTCAATGTATCTCTGCCAGCAGGGCATTGCGAGGATACGCTTCTTGCAGCACTGTTGTTTTTGCTTGTTGTATGCTTTTTGTTATGTAATCTGAAAATCAATAAACAAATGTATTTAAAAAATGAATTTTTAATTCTCTTAGTAACTGTAATAAAACCCAGAAAGAGAGGTAGGCATCATAGCAGTGAAAAACAAATTTGTGAGTTTTTCAATACCGGGTCATACACATGCAATACTTAATAATACATGTCGAACTTTTTCAAATACAATGTATCCTGCTCTATGGGCTGTTTTGGGCCAAACCTAGGGGTGACTTATATTTATTAAAAATGAAGTTTTGGATTTGCAAACGGTATATTTTGCAACTTCAAATTGGCCACTAAAACAAATTCTGCAAAACAGAAGGAGAGAAGGCAAAAAGTCTGGGGAAAACATCCCCTAAGGCTGACACCATATATTAAATCCTTGAAGACTGAAGTCATTATTCCTTAACGTTATCACAGGTATGAACAATATGGTCAAGTATACTCAATGAGATATTTGGCATGAATGAGAAACATTTGGATTCTACAATAGCGCTGACTCCACTCCTGGCACCAGTGCAAAATCAAGATGTATTAAACAGTAGTGCTTTGAGCTTCTAAACAATGAGATATTAGCCCCAAGGCATTGTCAACTTCTTCTAAAACCTTCCCTACAATTTGAACTTCATTGACTGTCCATTCTATATCATACATAGAGGTTGGGAAGGAAATGGCCAGTGGCTGATATTTCTCTTGGCTGACGTTTCCAAACCAGGGACGTTGCTGGCGTGTACCGTATGGCTGGGATGGTGTAAGCAGGAGAAGAGAATTCAGGCCTTTCCCTGTGTCACCCATTATAGGCTTGGTTACCACAGACAAAGTAAGTACTGGTTTGCTCTACAAAGTAGCTACGGGAATGAAGGACTCCTGGTGGAAATTCAAAATGTAAAGTATCTATCATGGAATCAGACAAGGCCTCAAGGAAGACAATGCAGTTGCTTTGGCCCACATAGATGCTGACATTTAGGGGCCTATTATGATTGCGAGCGGATCGCCACCGCCCGACCGGCGGTGGCGATCTACCCGCCAGAACTCCCCGCCCGACAACCATTTACCCCCCACCACATTAGCATGGCGGGGGGAATCGCAATGGACGGAAAGACCGTATGCTGTTTTTCCGCCGGTAGGCAATCGTCACAATTGCCTGCCAGGCGGAAAAGGTCCACAATAATGAGAATTGTCAGCGATGTGGACAGCTAGGGACAGGATGTCTTGGTTAAGGAAACAGGAGTCATTGATGACTGTGTCGATAGGGATAGTACCAATTTCACACTTATCGGGAAATCACCCCCGTAGATACAATCTGTTGTCAAATGTATACTGATGACACTCAACTGTACCTGAAAGTCTCCTCCTCAGAGGACATCAGGTCTCTCAACTCAGTACTTAAGGAAACGCAAAGTAGGTTGAAATTCTATCACCTGAAATTAAATGCTCTCAAAACAGAATTTCTCCTCATCAAACCAGACAGTCTCCAGCCATTTCAAATTGGTTGCATGATCTTACAGCCCTCAACTGCACTCCAAACATCATTGATTCCACGAGCTCTCTGGGAATAATGCTGGATAAGCATATGAACATGCAGAAGCACATTAGTGCTCTCACCAAAGGAGCGAACTTCCAATTAAGCATACTAAGGAAAATAAAATTGCTCCTCCCCCCACAGCGACCTCAAGATTGTGGTGCAAGCAGTAGTGATCTCTAAACTGGATTATAGTAGGGCAACCCTATGCGGACTTCCTAGATCAAAGATGGCACCACTTAAGACCTCTTTCAGTTCCGCTGCAACGCTCATTACATTACTCATTAAAACGTTATCATCACATCACACCTGAGTTTAAATCACTAAATTGGCTCCTTTGTGAGGCAAGGATTTATCTAAAAATTGCATGCATGACCCACAAAGCTTTACATTTCAACACCCTATTATATCTTGTGCAAAAAAATAAGGTCTCTGGGGGTTCTAGATCCTGTAGGGGCTCCAGTACTTTACAACTCAAGGCACAGAAATTCCATAAAAAGAAAACCTACGATTGAGCATTCTCGGGTATTGCACCAAGAATATGGAACTCCCTGCCACTTGAAATAAGACTGAATAATTCCACGGCTTCCTTCAAAAGGGAAGTTAAAGAGATTCTGATGAAGAAATGTCTGGGCTAGATCCCCAGTTCCCCCTAGGTCATGCTATCTTACTCTTGTTTTTATTGAACTGTTATGACTGCTATGATATTTCTTGGCCTTTTCTTGTCCGCTGTGCAATTGTTTAAATTTCTTGTACCTGAGTAACTACAAATCTGTAAAGCGCTCTGATGCCCCCTGTGGTCTTGTTCACGCTATACAAAACTCTTTAAATAAAATAAAAATAAATAAAGTTGTGGACCCCTTAAATAGGCTTCGCAAACTCCCAGTGGTCCTGGGACTACAAGTTAAGAACTGCTGTTCTAGCAGTTTGAAAAAGGTGTTTTCACTGTACAAGGAGCACTGATCTCAAGGGTGGGCAGCAGGCAAGGTACTATTGCCTTCTGGACATCTATCACGTAGTACCTCTATACAGAACCATACAATGAACCAGACTAAAAAGCTTGCAGCAAAGAAGGCTGGCAAGATCTATGGGGGATCAAGTAGCTGCGAGGCTTCCAACACCCTTGGCTGGAGGTGGTATCTGTGGAAAGGAGTGGGAGCGGCATCATGGTGAGAGCAAAGATGAGGGAAGATTGCAGCTGGCATTCCTCCCTGCAATGGGGAGGCACAGTTGTTCATGGGAGCAGGATGTGTACAAAATGTTTGGCTCAAAGGTAGCAGCAGGACTGGAGTTTTTCAGTTCAGGATGATCTTGCAATGGCTTACATGGACCTAGACTTGTATTCAGTAGCACTTTACAGCAGTGTTTGTGGTGAGCAGGACTTGGAATGCGCCACACAAAACTGGACTTCCACTGGTGAACTTAGAAATAAATCCAGTCTCCTGGTTGCAGGCTGCGATAGGCGTCAGACGGGAAAACAGGTAAAGCAGTCTGAACCACCTAGGAACAGAAGCTGTAGACACAACAAATAAGTTGTTTGTTGTACTGGAGAATAACTTCATCATTTAAGTGCAAAATAAGAGATGCTGGTGAACAATGGGGTTTAGATGGGAGTAGCATGTGTCAACCTGTGGAAATCTTGTATGCTCCCAGAGTTGAAACGCTCTGCTTTCACTGCGGACTCTGAATGGTAGTCATAGTGAAAGTTTTATTTGATCCCTAAAACGTAGCACATCTTCAGCACAACAGTGTCCGTACCACTTCTGAGATTGGACCCCAGTTCTAGGAATTAAGGGGCTCATTACGATGGCGGAACAATTGTCACCGCCTGGCCGGCAGGATTGATCATTCCGCCATCGCAATGAGATTTACCCACCGTCATATTGGGATGGCGGTGGGTATCGTGGCGGAGGCAAAGTATGTCCGCCGCTTTTCCGCCAGTGGCAATTGTTACGATTGCCATGTCGGGCAGAGCAGGGCCACTAATATGGTGGCGGTGCCTGGCAGTCACCCTCCGCCATATTTGGATGTGGGAAAAGACATGCTTTTCCATGGCGGCGATGCCGCCATGGAAAGGATGGTGGGTAATGGGTCTAGGGGCCCGTCGCGGGCCCCTCTTGTGTCGGGGGGTGGGGTGCACTTACATTTCGCTGCACCAAGTGGCAGGCACCATGCGGTGCCTGCCATGTGGTGTCGTGAAATGCTGGACATGAGATTTTAACATCGCGGCGGGTGCTGCTGTCAGCAGCACCCGCCGCAATGTTAAATTGCAGAATGCGACCGCCATGGTGGCGGTCGCATCCTAATTTGCGGTGCGAGACCCCCGCATGTCTGGCGGCCGGTCCCAACACCGCGGGGATGGCGGACGGACCTAAGTCCGCCCGCAAATCCAAATGAGCCCCTAAATTCCTAGTCAGCCTTTTTGCAAATGTACGTGCGTCAGTATGGAAGCAATCCAACTGAAGACATACAGATTAAGACTAAACCTTGTTGAAAGGAACAACATTTAAGCATTTGGAGGATATCCGTCTGAATGTGGACAAAGAGGTGGGTGTTTTTGTTCCCTTCCAAATATTGTGGGCACAGTGTGATAATACAGTTGGGCAACAGAAAGGAAAAATGGAGCAATCCAGAGGGTACTGGTAGCATGGATGATGTCATGTCTGCAGATATGAATTATACCATGGTACAGTCAGGTGAAATTGAGGAGGAGAGATGTCTGACAGCTACTTTCCTGAAGGTGTCCCTCCACACTGCATCAGGGCTGCGTTTACAGTTTTGCTTCATCCAAGAATGTTTCTCCACCTCTGGAACATTTCTGCAATTCTGAGAAATCCTTCAGGGTAGGCATAAAAGTTTCAACAGACCAAGAGCTATTTAACATAACATGGTAATAAAGCATCCTTATACTTCATCCTGAGAGGATTGATGTACAGCACATTTTACGATTGCGAGCTTCAATGGTAGTTAGAGCACCCTTTTTAAACGGATGAGAACATTTTGTTGCATCCAGAGGAGCCCAAAACCATAGCCTACTCAAAAAGCATAATTCAAATCAATGACTATGGCATCAATCTTTCAATTAGCAAGAATAGAAATAAAGACAAGAGCAACCAATTTATTAACTTTTCAATGTGGATGGGTCAGCATTCCTCTTTCACGTACAGATTCATCCACTGAGGTCTGTGCCGGGGTTCTTGACACTTTATTGTCCCTTTTCCTCCTTCTAGCATTTTCACTAATACCTTTTGCTTTATACTATGGATTTCATTCACATCTCTGACTTCCTGATCTTGGATCACTCCCTGTAATGACCCTAAAGAGATGGTTGACAAAAGCACAAGACAGATAGGTGACGGTGTTGTAAGAGGGAAGGGATAAGTGATGAAGATGAACAAGAACAATGGGCGATGAGTATAGAAACATGGCACATGTGTGCTCAGGTACGGATGCACAGGAATGGGATGAAGGTGAAAGAGGGATGGGGGACTGAGGCATGTGGTGTTGGCGATGGGAGTAATACATAAGAGGGAATAGAGGAGCAGCGCACTAACGTGATGGGGACTGTTCCACAATAATGATGGCGACTGAGGCAAAATAGGGAGTGGGACGAGGCATGGGAGGAATGTGGATGGGATGAAGTAATTATCAGGTTTGATAAAGATCGCACCCTTTGTTAAATTTTGGCAGGTCAATCCTACTGGAATTGAAAAAGGTGAAAAAGCCTAGTATTTACCAGGACGTATGGATTTTGGTGCCACAAGCACCATTATTTGCATGTTATTCCCTAAAAAGTCATAATAGGTAATAATTATTGCTTTAAATAAATTCTGAACACCTCGGTGTTAGATTTATATAAGATCATTATCGGTGTACTTCTAGCCAGGCCCTTACTGTAAACCAACCATCAAGGCCACAAAACAGTGTAACTGTAAGGTGCCGCTGCACCACCAATGCACCTAATTTCAGGTCCTCTTTCAGTATGTTTTCCCTATTTACAAGTATCTAGTATGCATTGCTGTCACTAGTGATTTATAAGAACTTTAGTTCTTGGTTTTTGTAGCTTAGCTGCAAAATAGACCAATTGTTAACAATATACATAGTGTTGGCTTTGGGTACACTCCTTTCAACACTGGCTTTCTTTGACCAACCTCTTTCAGCCACTGGCTTGAGTCATTGTCAATCACATCTTGTCCCAGCCTAGCAGATTGTTCATCCCTCACCTTATGCTACTGGCTGATTGGCTTTGACCTTTCACCTGCACTCAGGTGCTTGCATTGTACTGCATGGGGGGCTGATGTACAACTATTGCCTTCCGTTCTCTTCTCTGTCTGCTTCCATTGCCTCCCCCTGTGCCTCAGCACATTAAACTAGGACCTAATGACTTTGCCAATGCTTGTAATGGTATTCTATTTTCTTGTCATGAATGTTCTGGTGGCCCTTCCGGCGTAGTTTGAGCAAAGAAGAAACAATTAGAACAGTAATTAAATAACTGCATAGTTCGTGTAATATTAGTAGTGTTTCCTTAACTTCATTTCTGAAGCAGTTTGTTTACTTATATTTCTGAGATCCTCAGCGCCAGAAAAAGACGTTTTTACTAAGTCTAAAGACTATGCTCCTCGTGCTGCCCCCTCGCACACACTAGCCTGCTGCTTCACGTCGTCAGTGGGGTTACAATAAATGCCACTGGCTGGCCCTGCTCCCGTGTGTGGACGCGCGTGCCAGCAGGCTGAAGATCATCCTATCAGTGCACTCCACTCATAAGTGAAGCAGAGTTTCTCTAATTTGGCAAAAACATCGTAGAAAGACGCAGGGACTTTTTTTTATACATTTTTGGCTGGTTCTTCCAGTCTATCTCTTGTCAGTGTAGCAAAAGCCAAATGCGAGAGACGTACTGTACTTTGTTGAAATATTTTCTAATCTCTTAATTGTTCCTGATTATGTTTATGTACAAGTTGCTTGGGTTCACTTATTCCTAGTACCTCATAGTAAGTCATCAGCTGTCCTCTGAGAGATTCGATAGGAGCGAAATTATCTGTCCTGTTACTGTCCTTTTATTGCTGTTGTTTCTTCGCTCCTCGTAGACAGTGTGAATTGGCTCTAACACAATAAATACCCTGAAATGTATCGGTCCAATTTTTATTTTGTTTTGTTTGTATCTATTTTGTATTCATTTCTGTCTAGATTTCATTATCCCTGATTTATTGTTGGTAGTAAATCAAAATAAAAACTATTGAACAGCAGTGGATGTTTTTGTTCTAAATAAAAATGTAACTATTCAACAATTTTTTTTGTCGTTTTTACTAAATTGTGAGCAGAATAGTAGGGTGCATCCTCAAATAAATTGCCTAACCTAACAATTGGTAGCAACAATCACTTATATACAGAACAAAGTTTCTCCAATAATTCCTCTCAAGAAGGGTATGTCGGGACAAGCCCCTTGCACCGCCCGTACGTCACTTTTTCCAATGTTAAAAGTGATGCAAAAGACTTGTTTCTATAGCTGCAGGGCAGAGATGTGCACATGCATGAACATCTCGATTACGGAACCAGTGTCCTGCGTCCCTGTCAAATTCCACTTGGAAATGGGTAAAGAACTACAGATAACCGTACACAGCACCGGTATGACCCATTTGCTTAGCAGGGGTGTACGGAGAAGGGGGTTGCATGTCTCCTGCACACAACTTTGTCACTGAGACATACCTGCTCATTCCAAGACGACCATGACTAGGGACAGGATGTACACCTCCTCACCATGATTTCAAGTGCACAAACGCACTGAGACCTCCAGTATCTGTCCCATCCTATACTACGCTTCTGTGGATAACAAAACAGATGGATCCCTGCTCTGCCTTTTCTGGGAGCTGTTTAATGTAGAAGGGTTGCATTATTTTCACACATCAATTGCTCACCGCCACATACCTAAGCCATCAAGGTTGACGATGTTTGGATAGAGGATATATAGCCACTCACCCGCACTAAAGGGTGAGTGAAGCCCCGCACACAACCCATTCAATCATAAGGAGCCTTATGTTCCCTACATCTTCTGTAAAGAAAGCTCACACACATACAGGAGGTATTGTATTGCATTGAATTGTATTACAACATTTATTTAGCAATTACTAACCCATGTGGGGTGCTAAAGCACTTGCCTACATTTGGTTAGAAATGTGTTTTTTTTGTTATCATCTTGTGTGGGAAGTGTTTTTGTGCTGTTTGTGCTGATTGTGTTATGGGATGCAGCGCTTATCAGTTTGGTGGATGAAGAAGTATGAGAGAGACAGGTGCACAGTTTATGGTTTTCAGTAAGCTGGCAGATTTGAGCAGCTCTGCAGGCCCTTTTATGGTATTTCTCATTATCATGGTCCACTTAAGTGGTTAGTGGATGGGGTTGTTCATTCTAAGATAGTTTGCTTTAAGCTTAGGGTCCTGAGCAGTAATAGGTTAAAGGGAGAAATGGTGGAGAGGTCTGCTTGGATGGACTTTGTTAATATCTTCTCATATCTGTGAAAACAAATGGTTCAGACAAAAGATGGGTGTGGCAATGGGTGCTAAATTTTCACCCTCTTTTGCAAATCTATACATGGGTCTATATGAACTGATACACATCTGGAGAAAATGTCCAAACATCTATAGTGAGAACATTATTCTGTGGACTAGATACATAGACGATGTTCTGCTATTTTGGTCTGGAACTGAGAAATGTCTTCTGGACTTCATCAGTTATTTGAATGATAATACGTTCAATATACAACTTACGTATCAATATGATACTAAAAGTATCAATTATTTGGACACCACACTCTATATAACAGGACATAAAATTAGTTCTAAGATGTTCCGAAAGGAGACAGCCTGTAATGCGGTGTTACACGCAACAAGTGCGCATCCACTAACACAGATCAAATCAATCCCTTATGGGGAAATGATTAGAACAAGAAGGAACTGTAGCATGGATAATGTGTTTTTGGAGGAACTGGATAAATTGGAAATGAGATTTAAAGATCGGGGGTACTCAGGACAAGTGTTGGCTTCAGCTAAAGAAAAAGTAGCTAAAATTCAAAGATCAAACCTCTTAGGTAACACACAACACAAACAAAAAAAGAAAAAGGAGGAACGGAGTAGAAGACCAGCACTAGTAGTCCCATACAGTGCGGCTACGCCAGACCTTTTCCGTATACTTAACAAACATTGGCATATCTTGAAGATGGACAGTACTATAAAAGAGAACATTTCCCAAAGGGCCACTATCATTCATAGCAGGGGGAGGACTTTAAAACAGACTCTTTGTCATAGTTACCTCAAACCAGTAACCACCACTACTTGGTTACCAGCACCGCCTAGCGGTTTCCACAGATGTGGACAGTGCAGTATTTGCCACTTAGCGAAAAACAAACTAGTTCTTTTCCAATACAATACGTTAAAAACATATAAAATTCAGGACTTCATCACCTGTAATTCAAAATATGTTGTGTACTGTATAGAATGCTGCTGTGGTAAAATATATATAGGTAGCACCATACGTCCTCTAAAGGAACGTATACAAGAACATGTCCGAGCGATCAGAAATGGGACTATCCTCTGGCAGCGCACTATAATCAATCGCACATGAGTGAAGGTAAAATTAACATTCAGTTCCATGGTATTGAAAGTTTAAAAACATCTAAGCGAGGTGGTAATCTTACCCTAATGCTAAGACAGTTGGAGAGTAAATGGCTGATTAGATTAAGAGCCATAGATTTGGGGTTGAACATTGACAGGGAATTGTACACGTTCCTGTAAATAAATAAATAAGTGGGTAACAATATAGAATATCTGTCAATTGAATATGTTAATTAGATCTGAGCAGTATTTTAAGGATTACACAAAATGCAAAAATGAGAAAATACACTGTTCAATTTTTTGTGTCAATAGGGCTGCATGTATAAATATGAATAACTAATGTCTGTGAACACGCTATAGCAGACTCACATAATCTGATTATGCTTCTTACTATTATGAATGATATTATTTTAGTACCATTTATTGTACAGATAAATTGGTTGGCCGGTTCCACCAGCCTGTGATTCTGCTACTGGATGATTTTGGTTGATCATAACCCCACTAATACTTATTTACACTTTTCATATTCTGCTCACTGGGCTACAAGTATTGGGTATATCTGCATAGTGGAAACTAATTCCTTTTTATACAACTTTTGTTATTTTGGTTTGGGGAATATACCTTTTCAACGTGCTCCTCTGTGTCTTTTAAACGATATAGGATGGTATTGGAATGCGGTAAATAATAATTCAATGCTATTGTTTTATCACAATAAATATACTTAGACTGCTCCAAAATGGCGCGATCTAGAACTTGTTTAAAAGCTTGTACTCAGTCCGCTCTCTATGCTCATTGTGTTTACGTAGACACGCCGGGCATTTTTTTGAATAAAGGGAAAAGGACTTGAGTTTAATTAGTGGTCGGTTCGCTTACGGAAGTCGAGACGCGGTTACGGGTGCCGTCGACAGGTATGTTGGAATGTTTGATTGTAGAAAGCAGAGTTTCTAACCTCTAATACAGTGAGTTTGTTAAATCTCTACGGACAGCTATTACGGGAGGTTCCGATTCTAGGGCAGTCATACCAACACTTTGTTTGTTTCCTAATACTAAAGGTTGTCAATGCAACGACGGTTGTGCCAAAAATAACAGAGAAAAAAGTAATTTTGTTCTATCAATGAGGGCGTTTGAGTCATTTCTGGTGGGGTGATGTTAATACTTACTCGGGTCTCTCTAGTGAATCGCTGCTAGTTTGGGCTAATTTCTTTGCGTGCCTATCGTTACTTTTATCCATAACAAGGACTGGTTTTAAGTATAAGTTATACCTCATAACGACTTACATGGTGTGTCCCATGAGACCAATCGAATGATAAATGATGCATGGTAAAGAGTTTTGTTTATGTTTTTGTCCACAATACCTTAGACCTATAGGTTACTATGCATGTATTTTGATTCATTGTAGGTTTATCACGACCTGCCCGGCAATCTTTTGTTTGGGAGTTAACCCTATGTGGGGGACACGTTTAACAAGACGAATTATGGGACGACTATAAGAATAAAAGTGGTTACTACCATCACGGTCTGGGACAGGGGTCTTCTATGAGACATAGAAAAGGGACCCACGCGATTTGGTAAGAATGTTTAGCTACACCTGCACTAAGTAATCAGTCCTGACTATCAACTGTATAGAACGGTTAGACTAATAATTTGATACCTACAAGAAAGTGGGTTCCCCGCTTTCCAAATGGGTGATATTACTGGCACCTTCACAACTATTATCATCTTTTTAACTAACAGCGTATGGGCCACATCAATGGCCGCTTTTACAATATATGGATTGCGAGACCGTTCTAAACGGAACATGTGTTTTTTGATATACAGGTGTATCAGTACCTTAGCGCTACGACGTTTCTGTGCGGTGGTAAATTGATTACGAGCTCGGGGAGTGTTCGAGTCACAAGAAAGAAAAGAAATACATGGAACACTGACCTAACGCTAGGACTGACCTATGATAACAAGGAGTGGTCCTATTTTTTGCTTCAATATTTATGGGGAGAGATTCTGTTTTCCAATGAGGTTAGTTCCTCGTTATGACTTTATGAGCATACACTAATTTGCCACGTTTCTGCAATGTGCCTTATACTTCAATAGGATCGGGATGGTTTTTCTGGTGGTGGCTCTCTATACTCTAATGCTAAAACTTCCTTCACCGACTGCATACATATGTTTTTTTTTCTTTTTTATCTATTGACACTAGCCCCTCATCTGTATTGAGTGTCAATAAAAAAGGAATTGTTATAACACAAATGTATGCAAATCTGTCTTTGTGGAAGAGGACTTTTTTAAACTATTACTGTGCTTTTAAATATTAAATTTTGTATAGTTAATATTTCCATGTCATTTGTAATATTGTGTATTTGTATCCATTTGTTTCAGCCTTGAAAAAGTCCGGATGGACGAAACATGTGACGGCTGTTATGTGTTGTAATGAAATTTGGACAATTCAAGAAAAGAAAAATAAACAAATGAGAATGAATGAAATTCTTTGATCTGTTTGTGGACTTTTAAACTTTCTTCAACTTTTTTGATATATGAATTTCATGTAGGATGAATACCTATAATGTGCCTCAACTGATGTTGAATCTTCTCATATCTGATTGTCACTGTGCGATATTGAGAAGCTGCAGTAGCATGCAACTAGTCGGGTCCTGCAGTGGTGATCTGAATTAAAGTTCTCCTTTGGCCAGTGGCAAGTGGAAGATCTCTTCAATTATTCCGCACCTGATCAGTTGGTAATGAGTGGTTTATTGATGTCCACTGGTACAGTGCAGGGTGATGGCCATGATTCTTAGCAGTTATGTCTTATGTGAGTGTAAGAATATCAAACAATAAATGGGAATTATTATGCAAAATGTATGAACTACAATCGACTGTCTGGCTGCATTCGTATTAGTGTGGGTTATATATTGCATTGTAATTACATTTATACAACACTTGCTATCCATGACTAGGTGTTGTGACGCTTTATGCTGGGCAGCATGCTGCTACCAAAAACAGGGTAATGTTTTTTGTGGTTATTGTTGTTATTGAGATTAGTCGTGACCTTTAAATGAACCCACTCCATGTCTTTACTTCAGCGTCTATGTGGTAGGTTAAATTAATAGGAGTTAGGAGTGATCTTTTGTGGAAGAGGGGTGAATTCATGCATTGGTAGGCAACATTAATAGGTGAGCTACAGTTGAGTTGGTACTGTGAGATTGCAGGGGTCTGACCTTTAAAGGAGAAGCTGTGATCTTTGAAATTTGGAGTGGGTAATTGGCAGTGATACAATAATGTGGATTAATCCAAACAGGCATATGACTTAGAGAGCGGAGGCATGTAGAGGATGGAACGGAAGGGATCAATTCGAAAAAAAAGTAGAGTTGATATTGGAAATTTTAATTCAAGGTCACATTTAATGACAGTTTTTTAAGAATATTGTGGAGGCTGTCTGAGAAAGCATGCACAACTGTAGAAGGAAACAACACTATTTGCATGTGTTACAATTCCACTGTAGGCCATGAGAACCAGAGCACTCACACACCACCATCACCCAATGGGTAACTAGAATTAAATAGACATGGTTTAATTTTTCCATAAAATGTGTTGGAAGGCAAACCAAAAACAGAAATGTTATATTTTACATGTTGGTGCTAGAGATGCTCCTCTTCTTTCCCTCTAATGATCAGGGTAGGATGAAGAAGAAGAGAGGCTGTTTTAGTGCGCAAGTTTAAAGTAATGCTTTTCAAGACAGGTAGCGCAGGGGCTGTCTCCAAACTGAAGAACTCACAACATAAGCATACAGAAGTGTGGAATCATGCATTTGGTTGTCATTCTACCTTCCTGTAGCAGTAATCAAACACACAAAAGGAAAGGTTCTCATTAGAAACTTCCTGACCTGAGCAACTGAAACTGCAGTCCCACACATCACACTTGCCATCTACCAGACCTACAGTGCATAGGAAAAACAAGTAATCAGCAAACCCTTCCAAGCAAGGCCCCCATTGAATTTCTAAAGGGTGACTTATTTCAATTCTTTCTCATTTCAGTGTATGGCCTCCACTTTTAAATCATAAGAATGCAGGCAATAGACTTCCGCTGTCTGGGGAGGTTGTCCCCAACCCCATTCATTGCCATTATGAAGCAGGGGCATCCAAAATGGACCACATCAGTATGCCACCCTCTCATAATTTCAGTTTTCATACCAAACATCACCTACATGGCTGAATGTGCATATGTAGTTCGATTCCATATGAAAAACTCCTTAGGGTAACCCAGTAATGTTTCCACAAATTAATTACACGGTTGGTCCCTCGTGTCTGAACTGGCTAGATGGGAAACTTAACACACAATACCGAATGGCCTCCTTTCTCTGTATAGTCGATTCTGAAACTATTTATTGGACCAACCTGTAGTAATAGGGCGGGCTACCAAAAGAGCGATGCATTTGATTTGGATCACGGATGGTAAAAAGCAGTCATATCGTTAAAGCTATGTCACACTTGATGCCACAATATTGTGAAATTTGTAGCGCTACAGCCATTAAGTTTCAATACTGTAAAGAAACTCATTTTTTCAAACTTGCAGGGTTTAAAGCTAGACTGAGAATATGATTTTCGAACCTGTAAATTGCACATATAATTTTGCATTAGGTACATTGACCCGTAGTAAGGATAGTTTGGCGATACTTGTGCCCTGGCACAACGAGCACCACTTTGTATCCTCAGGGCCTGGTTCAAAAAGTTAAATTTATACTTTTGTGTAAGTTTACTTTCTTTGTTATTCATGCACTATGTTCGTAATCTTACAAGTAGTATCTTTACGACCGAAGAGTCTTCGCATTAGGTTCGGATTCTGCACACTCGGGGCAGAGAGTCTGCACTCAGGGTGGGGCACACTGCACAGAAAAAGTTAGGGCAGGCAGAGGTGTAATACTCTACACATAGGCCCTGATTCAGAAGTACAATATGACAAACACAACTTTTATACAGAGTCCTAAGCCTCCACCTGTTATGTGGGCAGTTCAGTTAGGAAACTGCAGAGTGTGGCCACATGTAAGTATATATTAGAGATTTGAATACATGAGGGACACACGGAATTCGGAGAAAAACGGTCAACATTTTGTAACAATGTGAAGAGTATAGGGAGGAGTAAGGAGTATTTTTGGAGGGGTTTGGAGAGCTTTTGGAGACGGTCCTCACCCACCCTCAAATCAGTAACAGCTTTATTACTTACGAACTCCATTTATATAGTTTGTACAAGGTAAAACCTGAAATTGTTTGAAGACAAGCCTTTTACACAGTGGTTTATTGGTAATCCAAAACCCTTACATGGCATTCAGGTTTTTTATCATTGTTATTTTACAATCATACAAAAAAAAGAAATGTTTGATTTAATTATTTATTTGTTATTTTTGTATATTTTGTTTATGTCAAAAGTATTAACCCCTTCTGTGCCACGCCCTTTCCCCCTCCTGTGCCGGGCGTTACATTAGTGGGTGGGGTTCATGACGAGATAGTCTCGTCATGGGCACAGCGCGACCGTGCTCCATGACGAGACTATCTCGTCATGGGCACTGAAGAGGTTAAAGATGCATAGAACTAATGTTTATCTTATATAATCATGGTATTCTACATGTGGGTGGAGAATTAGTGAGAGGGAGTGAAGCTCCCAGAGGTTCCCCTGATACTCCCTGACTTGTTTTTATTTATGTTGCCTAACCACCTCCAAATTACATTTCCCATTATGCCGAAATACTTTATTTGTGTTCAATTCTCTAATCTCATCTGAGTTTGTTGTCACTTATTGTGATATAGAAATAATTTTTTCACTATACCAAAACATTTATAAAATATTATATCTCAAAAAACACTCTGTTCTTTATTCTGCATAATGTTTCTATCATTGACTGTGTTGGTATTTAGCACATGCTTTCAACATGGCAGCTTGTCATTTTAACACATATTGTCTTACTGTTCAAAATCGTCACGAAAAGTGATATTGACAGATTTGTGCTATTACCAGAATAAAAATTGCAAAATATATCGAGTCAACTCAGGGAAGAGGTTGTGAAAAAACAAATTTTTATTTCTATGTAATGGTGATTATCAAAAAATATTTACAATATATATGGAGAATATCTACTACGACTTTGCAATTGTAAGGATAAGCAACTTTGTGAGTGTATGCACATTCTGGGTGGATGGCGATGTGTGTGTGTATGTTTGCAGCTGCCTGTGGAGGCGGCTGTGCAGGTGTGGCTGTGGGCCTCGACCTGTGTGGGTGGGGTTGCTGGTGGTTGTACAGCTGCAGGTGCTGGTGGATGTAAAAGTGGGGGTGCCGGTGTACAGGTTGAGCAGGTGCCTCTACAGGTGGAGCCGGTGGATGTGCGGGTGAAGCAATTGGCTGTGCAAGTGAGGCCAGTGGCTGTGCAGGTGGTGGTGTCTGTGGCAGCACAGGTGCAGGGGGCTGTACAAGTGTGGGTGCCGGTGACTGTACAGATGGAGCAGGGGACTGTACAGGTGGAGAAGGCACTTCTGCTGGTAGGGCTGGTGGATGTGCTGGTGATTGTGTACATTCTTCTCTATGTGCTGATCATGAGGACAGATTCTGCCACATTTTCAACATTTCCTCCATATTCTTCATGGCCAAGGCTTACGTCTTGCAGTCTCTTCCATATACATTTTGAGTTGATCTTGGTGCATCTTCATCATGTCTTTGCAACATTTCACAACATTATTCAAGGCACAGGTCTGCCTGCCAATCATCTGAGGGAGTCCTTGAAGTCAGTTTGAAATTTAAGACAGAGTAGACCCTAGTGCATGAATATCCTGCAGCACATTATTCTGTTGGAAAAATGTGCCCTCCCACTGGCCAACATAAGCCCATGCCATCCCCCTTTTACCTTGGATGCCCTCTGATGTGACTAGCAGGTCGACCAGCACAGAGAGGGGGGGTCACGGGGGATTTTGTGGGGAGGACACCCTTGTATAGGGGATAGCTGTACCTCACCAGGGGTGTTCTCTCCTTCAGATGTTTCAGAGTAGACCCGAGATGCAACTTTATGGAAGAAGGGTGTAGGAGAATGTACTTATCAACCTGGGATGGGAGGGGTGTGAGGAGATGATGGATGCATAGGTCTTAGTAGCCTCTGGGGTGGTTAGTGGAATGCTGGGGACTGGCAATTCTTAGAAATGAAGCATGAGGCCACTTCACGTGCTGGCTGCATGTGAAGTGGCCTTAATTTTTTGTAGGCATTGTGCGAACAATGCCTTCCGTTTTATCCATTTCCTCCCCCTTGACCTGCTCATGCTCATCTTCATCTGCCTTTTCCTCTTCTTGTTGAGCAGTGCTGGCCACGGCTATTGCTGCTTTGAAGAGGATCAGGTTCTTTCCTCAGGTTGCCCGCTGCCCTCCACTTGTAGATGGTTCGACATCATAGGATGATGCACTGTCCCAAGTATCTGAAAGAAGAAGATTGCCACAGATGAAGTACTTCACATGCTAGTTTAAATGGTAAAACACAACAGATTTATGAAATACATTTGTAGCTGTGATTTCGGTTACACCTAATATGGGGTTTGTGAATCCCAACATATGATAGCTCAGAGATTAACAGTGATGAGATAAACAAACATATAAAATGCAAACCTAAACTCACCAACTCCGACTACAAATCTGTGTGGTTTGAATATCCTAGGTGAGGTCAGCTGCTGAACCTAGGTCATTGAGGATGAAATTGCCAAAGAGTTTATCGAGCTATGGCAGCAAAGTGCTCATGAAGGTATAATACAAACAAATATTAAATAGCAAGAAATCCACAAAAGCTTGTACATAAATATTGCAAACTAAATGTTCAGTGGCAAACAGTTAACTCAATGTTGTGCCCATTTGTGATTGCAATAAATCAAGCATTCGTTTCGACCTCGTTGGATATGATTTGTGGTCAGATCTTCATTAAAACAAACAAAGGGGATACACCCTCACAGGTTTTGAGGTAGGTATTGGGCCTCCATAGCTCACCCTTAGGAACACACTTATGTGATATATAATAAGTTCTGTGTATGAAAATAAATTGTTTCCCACTTGAAAATTGTGTGCCTTTCTTTACATTTTTCTCAATAATTGGAGCACTAAGAGGACTACTTTAAGCCTCTTTTCCAATAATAATTAATTGTATTGAACTATTCCTTGACAGAATCATCACACAGTATATAGAACTTAAGCCCAGATTCGGAGGGTTACCGGTTTGACACCGTATAACATGAGAACAAAAGCGGAAACATTGCACAAGGTATTAGTGGAAATTACACCCATCATAACATGATTAGGAGCACTTGCATGCATTGTAAAATCATTTCTACAAGAGTAAGTTATTGTGTAAAGTATGCAATTTGTCATTAACATACAAAAATGTGCACACTTACTCGACTGGTAGATGGTAGAGGGCCTAATTGCTGCTGCCATTGTGTCACCTGATCCCCGAGATTTAGCTTTTTCTGCGGTTTTGATCACTGATTTTGGTCCTGGTAGGAGCTGAAAAGAAGGTGACACATACAAGTGTAAGTGTTAAACTAAGTGCAAGTGTTAATAGAAGACCGTCGAAAACATTGGCGCAATGCCTCTTTAGGAAACGCAATATTAATTACTTTTAAAACAGACAAAAAATTATAATTGAAATGTTAGGGCACATACTTCCATTGTAGAATGTGTTAAAAAGGGTTCAAATCATTTAAACCATTACCATGCAAATTGAGCTTAATGACAACAAGAATGTGTCACAAAACACATACTGCTAGCATGCTAGCATGTCAGTCTTTTTTAATAGGAAGATTAGTAATTTGTGAAGTAGTAAGTGAAATGAACAATGTCTATCATCCGTCAGCTGTGTGGTGCCTGACCAGGTGTGATATCATTGTGAGGAGCAGAAGTCACTCTTGGCTGCGATGGAGGTTGGGCCAACATCACAGGGCCTATAAGAATATGAGTGCATTTATAATTAAATGTTACATTTACAATCTCAAACACATATATACTCGTAACTGTTATGTTCAAAATATTATATACTGAATGAATAACATTTGTGGACTACCTGAGAAACACTTTTTGTTAGCATATATACATGCCAATTCTGGCTGGTTGTTGTGGGTGGACAGGCCTTGGCATCTAGGTCCTGCTGGTGTATGGACTTTTGCCCCAGCGGAAAGATTCACCCTGACTGCACTTGAAGAATTAAAATAGAATATTAAGAAAAGTTACAACAAAATATGGGTATTTTTATAAATGTCTATATAAAAAGAGGAGAGGGGGGGGGACCAGGAGCTTGTTATGGTCCAGTGTCTGTGCTCCGTGTATCGTCTGTATCAATCAAAAAAGGAGACACTGTTCCAAAAAAGTAGAGAAAAAAGGAAACTAAAAAAGCGTGAGAAAAGAGGGTCCTTGGCTATATAAGACCCAAGGGTTGGAAGGGGAAGCAGAGCTTATTTTCTCTTGTTGCCCTCACTCACCCCGGAAGGTGTCATGCTTCATCATCGGGCGTTTTGCTCCTCGTCGGGCCGGCGCTGAAATGCCCTACGGGTCCCCCGAAGGGTCACTTTAGCGGAGATCTTTTTAGAGAAAACGCCGTTTGGTGCATGCGGGTGTGTGGTTTGGGTCCTAAAATTAGTAGTGGTGCAGTCGTGTGTGTGACGTGATGGATTAAAATTGTCTAAGGTTTGCTCAAAAGGTATTGTTTAATAAAGACAAGGGAATGGCACCCTTGACAAGCTAAAAAAACCCGTAGGTTAGGTGTTACACTAGTGGGGTTAATGTCCCATCAGGTAACTACAATGTGATCAAAGTGGTCGACATGTTTCGCGCCCCTGTGGTCCAAACGGATCCGTGGCGCTTCCTCAGGACCAACTAAGAAGTGTAGTGTGCATAAAAGTGATCTGGGGGATAGTACCCGCTGTGTATATCCGGGCGTACAAGGACAAAATGGCCCTGCTATCTGTTATGTCAGATTGAAAGTCGCTCCTGGATATAAGCCTAGGTAAACATGGAAAACAAAAGAAAAGAAAGAAAAAGCAATATGTCAAGGTTTAGAGTAATTTTGCCCCAAATCTGTCCTTAAACTGGACACAAATAGATAAAGTGACCCTTCGGGGGACATTGCAGCGCCGGCCCGACGAGGAGCAAAACGCCCGATGATGAAGCATGACACCTTCTAGGGTGTGTGAGGGCAACAAGAGAAAATAAGCTCTGCTTCCCCTTCCAACCCTTGGGTCTTATATAGCCTAGGACCCTCTTTTCTCACGCTTTTTAGTTTCCTTTTTCTCTACTTTTTTGGAACAGTGTCTCCTTTTTTGATTGATATTTTTATAAATGAACATATCTATGTATGTAGTACAAAAAACAATGCATGTATGATAGAAACACAAACAAGGAAAAAACATGAGCTATTAATTATTGATAATTCAAGTGACAAGTAGAACATTAACACATTTCACACATGATGAGCAAGAAACTGCTTTTCCTTTACAAAGATTTCTGGGACTTGTAGTGTGATGGAGAGAATGAAAAACATTATAGTGCAATTCTCAATAAGATTAAGAACCAGCATGGAGTGGCTTTTATAGTCACACATGCTACTAAGAAAACTCCTTTTTAGGTCTCGGCTAGCGATGGCTGCGCTTGCGCAGTCTCGCTCGCGAGAGATAATGACTTGGGAGAAGAGGGGCTTGAACCCACCCCTCTTCTACCCTGTTCTCCATTGGCTGGCCTAGTAAATGCTGGCCAGTCATTGGAGAAGAGGTCCCGTCACTCCAATCATGCCCCGTCCTTTTCGGATCGGGGGGCGTGTTTTTTGCGAAAAGTCTCAGGGAGGAGACAACAGCAAAACACGCCCCCGAATCCGAAAAGGACGCTGCGTTTCTCCGAGGCAGTTCTTCTCTGCCTCAGAGAAAGGCGGTGGTGTGCCTGTTGCTCTGCCTTGTTTTTTTTTAGGGCCAAACCTCGCGTTCTCTGCTATCTTCGCTTCGACTCGTGACTGTAGCGAGTAGTTCGAGAGCGCTCGCAAGATTCACGCGAGCGAAGCCAGAAGCGAATCAGATAGGCGTTAAGTATATTTTATAAGTGGCTAGACAAGTGTGGTGAACTTTGATTGGTTGGGCAGTCTCGTCCTGTGATTGGTTGTAAGAGTTCTTGGAACTGCAAGTTGTTTATTGCCTTTGAGGTGTTGGACAGTTCCCTGGCTTAGAATTGGCAGGGGCGGTGATCGCATGCCTGTTATAATGGTTCTTTTGGGTTCTGGTGAATACCGATATCCCTGACAGTGTTTTTAGCTACTGCAGGTCTCGCCGTCTTCCTTTAGAGGGGTCCACAGAGATTAACACCAGTGTAGGCAGTCAGAGAGAACAGGCCCCCACGCTAGTTAACCTCCGACCAGGACAGTTCTGGGGCAGTTGGGAGAACTCGCGTAAGAGACGCTGTCTGAGGCCAGCAGAAACTCTGATTGGTCACCTACAAGTTAGCCCCGCCTTACCGACAGTCTGATTTGTTTATGCAGCGCAATTCTCATCCGAGAGCCACCCGGACTCTTCCGCATCACTTCCCATGGTCCCTCCCTGCCGCTGCTCCTGATCACTGCTGCTTCAAGCCCGGCATAGGCCCCCTCCCCAAGCTCGTAGTTGCCGCTGTGTGCCTCCCCAGTACGTAGATCCCAGGCCCGTCTTCTGTGGTCCTCGCCTCACAGTCTCTCTTTCGTAAGGCCTACTTTGCCTGTTTCCGCTGCTTTTGCGGTGAGTGCAAATATCTGTCTGGTATCCTCTATCCAGATACAGTTCAGTTACTTGCTGCGGCACTGTGGTTTGCAATTGATATTTTGTGTGCTTTTGCAAAGTTGTGTGTCAGTTTAATCATTTCGAAACGGGGCAAACAAATAACAAATCTTATTTGCGGTGGGTTTCCTGTCTAGACTTTTTTTATTGACTGAATACCTTTAAGATGACTCTGGTCATCTGGTTTCCAGTGTTGGCTTGTATTTAACCGTCAGAATTCAAGGCGAAGTCCTGTTCACTTCAGTTGAACTGCATGCATTCCAATATGTTGGAAAAGATAAGTAAAGTTGGAAGGGAACATTGAGAGAACTTAATTTAACAATTAACTTGTTTGTAAGTAGATGAACATATAAGCGTTGTAAGCGACAAGAAGATAAATTGTTTCACTGTCACATGCTCCGCAGTTGCGGTCTTTGATGCGTTAAGCAAACGTCCGCTTCGTTCAGGTTTTGTTTTCCTCCCAATAAGCTCATTAGTGGTAGCCTGAGCTTTTCTTTGTTACGGGCTAATAAATGGAGTATTATCGTTAAGTGACTTGCTGCACATAAATGCTTGTAACTTTGTATTCTTATCAATGTTATTATTGTTTTTCCTTTGTCAGCCATTATAATTTTGCTAATCTCGTCACAGGTGCTGGAAGGTTTGTGGAAGCCTCTGTGTGTGTGTGTGGCTCTGTGTGTGTGTGGCTCTGTGTGTGTGTGGCTCTGTGTGTGTGTGTGTGGGAGGCTCAGTGTGTGTGTGTGGGAGGCTCTGTGTGTGTGTGTGTGTGTGTGGGAGGCTCTGTGTGTGTGTGTGTGTGGGAGGCTCTGTGTGTGTGTGTGGGAGGCTCTGTGTGTGTGTGTGTGTGTGGGAGGCTCTGTGTGTGTGTGTGTGGGAGGCTCTGTGTGTGTGTGTGTGTGTGGCTCCGTGTGTGTGTGTGTGTGGGAGGCTCTGTGTGTGTGGGTGGCTCTGTGTGGGGGTAACTGTGTAGGTTGCTCTATGTGAGTGGCTCTGTATGTGTGGGTGGCTCTGTGTGGGTGGCTCTGTGTGGGTGGCTCTGTGTGTGTGGCTCTGTGTGTGGGTGCAAATGCAATAGGTCTCGCATTGGAGAGTGATTAAGCTATTGACATTGTAAATAACAATGCTGTTTCTTTAAATGTTTTTAAAACAAAAACATACAAGAATGTCATGAGCAATGCCAACAGCTCTAACTTTAACAATGCCGAGACCATTGCATTGTAAATGCTTGTTACATATAGTATGGGTGTTGTCCCTTAATGTATTACCTGGCACCACAATATATTCATCTGTAACAGGCAGCCTATGTAGCAGGCGTGAGTGCGTATTGGAGAGGTCGTCCTTCTCGAGTGGGATGAGACATCGGGTGGATCCAGCTGGTCCACCAGGAAGTGATCTAGACACCTCTATCCTAGTGAACCTCTCTTTCACCTGTCTTCTCTCATCCTGGCACTTTTTCTTTTATGTCACACACCGTCTGGACTTCCTCCCCCAATGCATTCACTCCATCAGCTAACTTCTGCCTTAAGGCTGCCTAGTGTGTGGCACTAAGAAACTATGGGGGCAGCCCATGGAGTTTTTTTGTAGTTGGCAACTACAAATGAGACAATCATCCTGGTCTACTCCTCTAAAAACATTTCTCTTCCTGCCGAGGAGAGGCAGCATTGTTGAAGAACAATGGCAAGGAAGAAGCCAGGTGGCAAGGATGAGGTGTGAAGAAACAGAGTCGTGGCTGTGGCCATCTTTTGTGTGGCTTGAATGTACTGATTTCAGCTGTAATTAATGTATTTCAATGGTATATACTCACTAGTTAGATTGCCACGTGTAGTTCTCACCTTCCCTGCATGCAGAATAGTCCTCTGCCCGAAGAGCGGACTTTCCATCTCAAGTGCACATTCTGTGGCCCGAGTGCAAAAACTCAACCAGGATTGTGGAGACTCCTTAGTCATAAAGATACTAGTCCGTCGTGAATCGACTTATGGTCTGCCCACATACCATTATTTTGGCTGTATAGATACTACGTCTCCATTGCAACTGAGTCCATCTTTCGTAAGGCCTACTTTGCCTGTTTCCGCTGCTTTTGCGGTGAGTGCAAATATCTGTCTGGTATCCTCTATCCAGATACAGTTCAGTTACTTGCTGCGGCACTGTGGTTTGCAATTGATATTTTGTGTGCTTTTGCAAAGTTGTGTGTCAGTTTAATCATTTCGAAACGGGGCAAACAAATAACAAATTCTTATTTGCGGTGGGTTTCCTGTATAGACTTTTTTTATTGACTGAATACCTTTAAGATGACTCTGGTCATCTGGTTTCCAGTGTTGGCTTGTATTTAACCGTCAGAATTCAAGGCGTAGTCCTGTTCACTTCAGTTGAACTGCATGCATTCCAATATGTTGGAAACGATAAGTAAAGTTGGAAGGGAACATTGAGGGAACTTAATTTAACAATTAACTTGTTTGTAAGTAGATGAACATATAAGCGTTGTAAGCGACAAGAAGATAAATTGTTTCACTGTCACATGCTCCGCAGTTGCGGTCTTTGATGCGTTAAGCAAACGTCCGCTTCGTTCAGGTTTTGTTTTTCTCCCAATAAGCTCATTAGTGGTAGCCTGAGCTTTTCTTTGTTACGGGCTAATAAATGGAGTATTATCGTTAAGTGACTTGCTGCACATAAATGCTTGTAACTTTGTATTCTTATCAATGTTATTATTGTTTTTCCTTTGTCAGCCATTATAATTTTGCTAATCTCGTCACAGGTGCTGGAAGGTTTGTGGAAGCCTCTGTGTGTGTGTGTGGCTCTGTGTGTGTGTGGCTCTGTGTGTGTGTGGCTCTGTGTGTGTGTGTGTGTGGGAGGCTCTGTGTGTGTGTGTGTGGGAGGCTCTGTGTGTGTGTGTGTGTGTGGGAGGCTCTGTGTGTGTGTGTGTGTGTGGGAGGCTCTGTGTGTGTGTGTGTGTGGGAGGCTCTGTGTGTGTGTGTGTGGGAGGCTCTGTGTGTGTGTGTGGGAGGCTCTGTGTGTGTGGGTGTGGGAGGCTCTGTGTGTGTGTGTGTGTGTGGCTCCGTGTGTGTGTGTGTGTGGGAGGCTCTGTGTGTGTGGGTGGCTCTGTGTGGGGGTAACTGTGTAGGTTGCTCTATGTGAGTGGCTCTGTATGTGTGGGTGGCTCTGTGTGGGTGGCTCTGTGTGGGTGGCTCTGTGTGTGTGGCTCTGTGTGTGGGTGCAAATGCAATAGGTCTCGCATTGGAGAGTGATTAAGCTATTGACATTGTAAATAACAATGCTGTTTCTTTAAATGTTTTAAAAACAAAAACATACAAGAATGTCATGAGCAATGCCAACAGCTCTAACTTTAACAATGCCGAGACCATTGCATTGTAAATGCTTGTTACATATAGTATGGGTGTTGTCCCTTAATGTATTACCTGGCACCACAATATATTCATCTGTAACAGGCAGCCTATGTAGCAGGCGTGAGTGCGTATTGGAGAGGTCGTCCTTCTCGAGTGGGATGAGACATCGGGTGGATCCAGCTGGTCCACCAGGAAGTGATCTAGACACCTCTATCCTAGTGAACCTCTCTTTCACCTGTCTTCTCTCATCCTGGCACTTTTTCTTTTATGTCACACACCGTCTGGACTTCCTCCCCCAATGCATTCACTCCATCAGCTAACTTCTGCCTTAAGGCTGCCTAGTGTGTGGCACTAAGAAACTATGGGGGCAGCCCATGGAGTTTTTTTGTAGTTGGCAACTACAAATGAGACAATCATCCTGGTCTACTCCTCTAAAAACATTTCTCTTCCTGCCGAGGAGAGGCAGCATTGTTGAAGAACAATGGCAAGGAAGAAGCCAGGTGGCAAGGATGAGGTGTGAAGAAACAGAGTCGTGGCTGTGGCCATCTTTTGTGTGGCTTGAATGTACTAATTTCAGCTGTAATTAATGTATTTCAATGGTATGTACTCACTAGTTAGATTGCCACGTGTAGTTCTCACCTTCCCTGCATGCAGAATAGTCCTCTGCCCGAAGAGCGGACTTTCCATCTCAAGTGCACATTCTGTGGCCCGAGTGCAAAAACTCAACCAGGATTGTGGAGACTCCTTAGTCATAAAGATACTAGTCCGTCGTGAATCGACTTATGGTCTGCCCACATACCATTATTTTGGCTGTATAGATACTACGTCTCCATTGCAACTGAGTCCATCTTTCGTAAGGCCTACTTTGCCTGTTTCCGCTGCTTTTGCGGTGAGTGCAAATATCTGTCTGGTATCCTCTATCCAGATACAGTTCAGTTACTTGCTGCGGCACTGTGGTTTGCAATTGATATTTTGTGTGCTTTTGCAAAGTTGTGTGTCAGTTTAATCATTTCGAAACGGGGCAAACAAATAACAAATTCTTATTTGCGGTGGGTTTCCTGTATAGACTTTTTTTATTGACTGAATACCTTTAAGATGACTCTGGTCATCTGGTTTCCAGTGTTGGCTTGTATTTAACCGTCAGAATTCAAGGCGAAGTCCTGTTCACTTCAGTTGAACTGCATGCATTCCAATATGTTGGAAACGATAAGTAAAGTTGGAAGGGAACATTGAGGGAACTTAATTTAACAATTAACTTGTTTGTAAGTAGATGAACATATAAGCGTTGTAAGCGACAAGAAGATAAATAGTTTCACTGTCACATGCTCCGCAGTTGCGGTCTTTGATGCGTTAAGCAAACGTCCGCTTCGTTCAGGTTTTGTTTTTCTCCCAATAAGCTCATTAGTGGTAGCCTGAGCTTTTCTTTGTTACGGGCTAATAAATGGAGTATTATCGTTAAGTGACTTGCTGCACATAAATGCTTGTAACTTTGTATTCTTATCAATGTTATTATTGTTTTTCCTTTGTCAGCCATTATAATTTTGCTAATCTCGTCACAGGTGCTGGAAGGTTTGTGGAAGCCTCTGTGTGTGTGTGTGGCTCTGTGTGTGTGTGGCTCTGTGTGTGTGTGGCTCTGTGTGTGTGTGTGTGTGGGAGGCTCTGTGTGTGTGTGTGTGGGAGGCTCTGTGTGTGTGTGTGTGTGTGGGAGGCTCTGTGTGTGTGTGTGTGTGTGGGAGGCTCTGTGTGTGTGTGTGTGTGGGAGGCTCTGTGTGTGTGTGTGTGGGAGGCTCTGTGTGTGTGTGTGGGAGGCTCTGTGTGTGTGTGTGTGGGAGGCTCTGTGTGTGTGTGTGTGTGTGTGGCTCCGTGTGTGTGTGTGTGGGGGAGGCTCTGTGTGTGTGGGTGGCTCTGTGTGGGGGTAACTGTGTAGGTTGCTCTATGTGAGTGGCTCTGTATGTGTGGGTGGCTCTGTGTGGGTGGCTCTGTGTGGGTGGCTCTGTGTGTGTGGCTCTGTGTGTGGGTGCAAATGCAATAGGTCTCGCATTGGAGAGTGATTAAGCTATTGACATTGTAAATAACAATGCTGTTTCTTTAAATGTTTTAAAAACAAAAACATACAAGAATGTCATGAGCAATGCCAACAGCTCTAACTTTAACAATGCCGAGACCATTGCATTGTAAATGCTTGTTACATATAGTATGGGTGTTGTCCCTTAATGTATTACCTGGCACCACAATATATTCATCTGTAACAGGCAGCCTATGTAGCAGGCGTGAGTGCGTATTGGAGAGGTCGTCCTTCTCGAGTGGGATGAGACATCGGGTGGATCCAGCTGGTCCACCAGGAAGTGATCTAGACACCTCTATCCTAGTGAACCTCTCTTTCACCTGTCTTCTCTCATCCTGGCACTTTTTCTTTTATGTCACACACCGTCTGGACTTCCTCCCCCAATGCATTCACTCCATCAGCTAACTTCTGCCTTAAGGCTGCCTAGTGTGTGGCACTAAGAAACCATGGGGGCAGCCCATGGAGTTTTTTTGTAGTTGGCAACTACAAATGAGACAATCATCGTGGTCTACTCCTCTAAAAACATTTCTCTTCCTGCCGAGGAGAGGCAGCATTGTTGAAGAACAATGGCAAGGAAGAAGCCAGGTGGCAAGGATGAGGTGTGAAGAAACAGAGTCGTGGCTGTGGCCATCTTTTGTGTGGCTTGAATGTACTGATTTCAGCTGTAATTAATGTATTTCAATGGTATGTACTCACTAGTTAGATTGCCACGTGTAGTTCTCACCTTCCCTGCATGCAGAATAGTCCTCTGCCCGAAGAGCGGACTTTCCATCTCAAGTGCACATTCTGTGGCCCGAGTGCAAAAACTCAACCAGGATTGTGGAGACTCCTTAGTCATAAAGATACTAGTCCGTCGTGAATCGACTTATGGTCTGCCCACATACCATTATTTTGGCTGTATAGATACTACGTCTCCATTGCAACTGAGTCCATCTTTCGTAAGGCCTACTTTGCCTGTTTCCGCTGCTTTTGCGGTGAGTGCAAATATCTGTCTGGTATCCTCTATCCAGATACAGTTCAGTTACTTGCTGCGGCACTGTGGTTTGCAATTGATATTTTGTGTGCTTTTGCAAAGTTGTGTGTCAGTTTAATCATTTCGAAACGGGGCAAACAAATAACAAATTCTTATTTGCGGTGGGTTTCCTGTATAGACTTTTTTTATTGACTGAATACCTTTAAGATGACTCTGGTCATCTGGTTTCCAGTGTTGGCTTGTATTTAACCGTCAGAATTCAAGGCGAAGTCCTGTTCACTTCAGTTGAACTGCATGCATTCCAATATGTTGGAAACGATAAGTAAAGTTGGAAGGGAACATTGAGGGAACTTAATTTAACAATTAACTTGTTTGTAAGTAGATGAACATATAAGCGTTGTAAGCGACAAGAAGATAAATAGTTTCACTGTCACATGCTCCGCAGTTGCGGTCTTTGATGCGTTAAGCAAACGTCCGCTTCGTTCAGGTTTTGTTTTTCTCCCAATAAGCTCATTAGTGGTAGCCTGAGCTTTTCTTTGTTACGGGCTAATAAATGGAGTATTATCGTTAAGTGACTTGCTGCACATAAATGCTTGTAACTTTGTATTCTTATCAATGTTATTATTGTTTTTCCTTTGTCAGCCATTATAATTTTGCTAATCTCGTCACAGGTGCTGGAAGGTTTGTGGAAGCCTCTGTGTGTGTGTGTGGCTCTGTGTGTGTGTGGCTCTGTGTGTGTGTGGCTCTGTGTGTGTGTGTGTGTGGGAGGCTCTGTGTGTGTGTGTGTGGGAGGCTCTGTGTGTGTGTGTGTGTGTGGGAGGCTCTGTGTGTGTGTGTGTGTGGGAGGCTCTGTGCGTGTGTGTGTGGGAGGCTCTGTGTGTGTGTGTGGGAGGCTCTGTGTGTGTGTGTGTGGGAGGCTCTGTGTGTGTGTGTGTGTGTGGCTCCGTGTGTGTGTGTGTGGGGGAGGCTCTGTGTGTGTGGGTGGCTCTGTGTGGGGGTAACTGTGTAGGTTGCTCTATGTGAGTGGCTCTGTATGTGTGGGTGGCTCTGTGTGGGTGGCTCTGTGTGGGTGGCTCTGTGTGTGTGGCTCTGTGTGTGGGTGCAAATGCAATAGGTCTCGCATTGGAGAGTGATTAAGCTATTGACATTGTAAATAACAATGCTGTTTCTTTAAATGTTTTAAAAACAAAAACATACAAGAATGTCATGAGCAATGCCAACAGCTCTAACTTTAACAATGCCGAGACCATTGCATTGTAAATGCTTGTTACATATAGTATGGGTGTTGTCCCTTAATGTATTACCTGGCACCACAATATATTCATCTGTAACAGGCAGCCTATGTAGCAGGCGTGTGTGCGTATTGGAGAGGTCGTCCTTCTCGAGTGGGATGAGACATCGGGTGGATCCAGCTGGTCCACCAGGAAGTGATCTAGACACCTCTATCCTAGTGAACCTCTCTTTCACCTGTCTTCTCTCATCCTGGCACTTTTTCTTTTATGTCACACACCGTCTGGACTTCCTCCCCCAATGCATTCACTCCATCAGCTAACTTCTGCCTTAAGGCTGCCTAGTGTGTGGCACTAAGAAACTATAGGGGCAGCCCATGGAGTTTTTTTGTAGTTGGCAACTACAAATGAGACAATCATCCTGGTCTACTCCTCTAAAAACATTTCTCTTCCTGCCGAGGAGAGGCAGCATTGTTGAAGAACAATGGCAAGGAAGAAGCCAGGTGGCAAGGATGAGGTGTGAAGAAACAGAGTCGTGGCTGTGGCCATCTTTTGTGTGGCTTGAATGTACTGATTTCAGCTGTAATTAATGTATTTCAATGGTATGTACTCACTAGTTAGATTGCCACGTGTAGTTCTCACCTTCCCTGCATGCAGAATAGTCCTCTGCCCGAAGAGCGGACTTTCCATCTCAAGTGCACATTCTGTGGCCCGAGTGCAAAAACTCAACCAGGATTGTGGAGACTCCTTAGTCATAAAGATACTAGTCCGTCGTGAATCGACTTATGGTCTGCCCACATACCATTATTTTGGCTGTATAGATACTACGTCTCCATTGCAACTGAGTCTCTATACTGCCAAGTTATAAATCATCCCCAGAGTCTCAAAGGTGTCTCTCAATAATCTGAACAAATGCAACATGGTGACTGGGATCACAAGGCATATTATGCATAGGCATTTAAAATATTTTCAAAGAGGTTGGCAAGGTTGTACCGTTTGGAGGTGGCTGGACTGTTCTAAATAAAATTGACTTATTTTATTACAGACACTTCTCAATACGGAGAAACCTTATTATACTTTATTATGCTTCTTTCTCACAACTAAATATCCATGTTTCATCTTGAAATCATCATTGCATTGATTTAAATCTTCAATCTCATATGTGAATTTCTGTTCACATGGCACCAGCAGGGCCTCTGAGCTGATATTGCCTAATTGTGGAACATACTGTTTTTCACCAATGCAAGTATGAACAAGCATAGGCAAAGCTAATCTGTCTCAGCAATGCAAGTGTTATTGACTTTTATCAATGTCAATGTATAATGAATGATTAATATATATTGGGTAAATTGCTGTAAAATGTTTGACTTAGCAACTATTACATACATGCAATTACAATATAATACAGCATAATACCTGGTATTTCAGTGACTAGCTAATGGAAGCTTAAAAACAGAAATATACACAGAAAGGAGGAGAATTTCACTTTAGACAACTATATTTATTAATTCATACAAGTACATTCTTCAAATTGATTGTTTTTTGTTTTTTACCTCCCACCCATCCCCCAAACAACCACATTGATTGGTAAGGAAGAACAACTTTAACCTAATGTGAAATGACAGCGGTTCATAATGCAGCGTGTTCTATTGCGTCAAGTAGCCAGGAGAAGGCTGCTAAGCAATGGATGATCTGGGGTGAGCAATGCCACTGTATCGGTGTATGTTTAAACGCCCCTTGGTGCGTCGGCTAAAGTCACATCCTGTTATTGCAAAATGGAAAAAAGCATTGTTTCCCATTCAGCTCAAGTGATCCTGGAATGTTTTTAGCCAAATCAATAAAGATAATAAGCTAGAAAAATAGAAGGGGCAGACACGATGAGGGGAGTGGCAACGAGTTGATATGCAAAGAACAAGGAGGGGCAAGCAGCAAGGAGGGAGGTGGTAGGAGGATGAGTCAAGAAGTGAAGCAGGAAGGGGTTGAGGGACGGCAAATGTAAATTGACAGTGGTTCGTAATGCAGCGTGTTCCATTAGAACATTCCTACCTCCGCTGCGCACATGATAAATTGTGAGCAATGGGGATTTCGACCGAGTGGCGCTTGAAAGACCCTCTCTTTCCAACTGTGCTGATGCACACACTTTTACCACCAGAAGCACTGGTACAGCGGGAACCTTTTGACTACATTCGAAAGACATGCACAAAGAGAAAATACAAATAGAAACTACAAACTTTCCGCATTCCAGGATGGCCGCTGATCATGCGGAGGAAACAAAATCTTTTTCCAAAACACGCCGCCTTAGATCTATTTGCTAGAGACCCAACCAGAAAGCACAGTGATTTTTTCGTAACTGTTATCACAATATTGACAGCAGAGCAAGCGAAGCAGGTGGCGTGCAACAAGATGGTAATCACTGGTGTGCGTCTAAGAAAGCTCAAGCAAACATGGCAACTGTTCTATCAGGGTCAACAAAGAACTACATTTGTGTACGGCTATGGAACGGGAGGGAACAAGTGGGAGGGGGTTGAGATGATTTAACGGGCTGTTTACAGAAACAGTGCTAGGAGCAAGCTTGTGTGAAGTATTCAAAATCAATAGATAGTATTAATTGGATTGTAGGAAAGTAGTAATTGGTCCCTGCTCTCGGGGAGGGCTAAACATAGGCAGAGGCAGGGCCGGCTTTAGGGCAGTGCGACTGGTGCGGCCGCACTGGGCGCTGACCTTAGTTGGGGGCCACTGTGTTTAGCAATAACTTATGATTGGAGAGATGAGGGGCACTTTTTCCTGGTGGTAGTGAGAGAATCCAGGGAGGCGGTCATAGGGTGGGGGCGCCAAGAATTATTCTCACACCGGGCGCCACCAGCTCTAAAGCCGGCACTGGGAAGAGGTATGACACATGCAAGCTGTGGACAAATGGGGAGAAAGCATAGGCGAGTGACAACGGAGCCAGCAAATGGGATGACTATGGGTGCTCAAGTGATAGAGAGTGTAAGTAACAGACACTGTTGGCATCTGTGTCTGCATGAAGGAGACTGAAAAAATTAAAGTGCATGTAATAAACAGCTGTTGAAGAAGAGATGTGAAAGAAAGAAGAAGCAAAGTGTAAGACAGATTAAGGTGTATAAGAGAAAGTAAGTGGGGTTTGCCAGGGAAAGCAGTGACAGTAGCAAGACTGGCTGAGGAGGACATTGGTAAGATCTACAGGACGTTACAGCTGCAAGACTATAGGGCACGACAACAGCAAGTGTTTCCACAGTGACACCAGGACTCTAAGTTACCACAGTAGGATTGGCAGGATATGATAACAACAGGAGTTGCATGTAGTGACAGTAGCAGTAGGAATTGGCAGAGAATTGCAATGGTAGGTACTACACGAACTGACAGCATCAAGGATTCAGGACATCACAACAAAAGGAGTTACAATAGTGACAGCAGACCTCAGAGTGACTAGAGCAGCCTGGGCAGGATATGATAGCAGCAAGGGTTGTATGTAGTGACAGCAGCAGTAGCTGCCAGAAAATGGAAGCAGATGGATCCACATGAAGAGTGAGAGCAGCAGGAATGCAGAGTATGACAACAGGAGTTACAGCTGTGACAGCAAGACTTAGAGGACTAAGGCTGGCATTTGGGGTTATGACAGAAACATCACCACCCAGTATCATAAGCAACAGCAGGAGGCATGAAAGATAGTGACAGCAAGTGTGTTCTAGTGAAATGATATATAAGTGGACTGGTGGCAACACTCATACATTCACTTGCTCATGTTGGTGGGTGAAGCATCTGTGTGCAACCCACATGCCACTAATGCCTTGAATATACATGTTCTGCGACCTTGGAAGTTTGCACTACTGCTGATGGGGGGTATCTTTGCAAACCAGGGAAGCTTGCACTGTGGCTGTGTTCTGACAAATACACAGGTTTGTTTTGCTGCTGACATGCTGTGCCTGTCTCGTGAGGAAGTAAGGCAAGCATTCCTAACGTATGATTTGTACCTGTCTCTTGAGGAAAGGACGCTTGCGTTGCTGCTGTCAAAGCTGGCCCTGTTATTTGAAGAAAGGAAGCTTGCTACGCCACTGGTGTCCTAGCTAAAAGGAAAGCTGGCACTGCTGCGGTTCTGTTGTTCCGATTATAAGATGAATGGGTGCCCCATCTGTGCCCATCTGTACTTGCTGAGAGAAAGAGAATCATGCATTGTTGCTGATATTGCAGTGGCATCACTTTGAACAAAGGACTACAAATTGGAGTTTTATTCATTGTGTTTGCTAGTGCCTTTTGATCTCTCACATTATCGGTCCATGCTATTGCTTCTACACTTTTCAAATTGTATAATATGCTCTGTGTAGACCAGCCAAAGTGAACGGTATGGAGACTTCAGTTAGTAAAGAAAGTGATTGTAAAAATACAGCTATGTGCCTCTCGCTTTCAGCATATTAACACTGCGCTTCGTAGCCTGGCATTGTCAATGCTTGTATTCATTAATTTGTTTTACCGACAAAACTACAGTGTGACATGCTCTTGTCTCAAAAGCCAGCACTATTGGATGGCATCACATCACTGGACAGCCTTGTGAAAAGCAATATACACTAACAAAAGACTGTGACGACAACGCTGTGTATGTATATACAAGTGGTAAAGGCAGGAGCCCGGGCTAAAGTTTCATTTTAGTTTTAAGAAGTTCAGACTTTTATTGGATTTAGAATTCAATGTAACTAGCACTACAGATTTGCATAAATAAATCCACACGCATATGTCTGCTCAGTTTTAGGTGCCAATAGTCTATCATTATTTATTTGCATGATTTATATGTTTGCAAGTTTGCTACCATCTAAGCATTTACAGATTCACACTTTGCAACTGTCTTACATACGACTTACTGAGTTTCAGATGGTGTCACAAAGTCTCTCAGCACGCACTGGCGGAATGAAAAATACATTTAGGATTGACTTGCCTATTTTTTTAGCATTCGTGGTGTTTTTTTTGCAATTTTAAAAATCTCACTTTCAGCACGCGCGTTGCCCAAAGTGAAAGCGGACCGCGCTACAAATAAAAAACAAGGAAGAGTTAGAGGGGGTGCAAACATGGAGCACAGGCTGCAAATGAAAACAAGCAGCTCAAGAGGAGTGGCGGGGGCAGGCACAGGAATGCAGCTGCTGCCCTGCGTGCCGCTGCTCGCTCCAGAGAGCAAAACGCCGTGGGAGTCAACATTCCAAAAAGAGGTGGGACATGCACCCGCCTTTAGCCATGTGCGTGCTTTCATTCTTGAAGGGCACACGCAAAAGCCAATCCTATGAGTGGGGGGAGTCAGACACACACGGAGTAGTTTAGAGTAGTTACAAGAAGCAACAATATGACCGCTGTGTAATTTTGTCATCATGTGTGTATGTATGCATGCATTCAACACACGTGCACGCCTGCAAAAGAACACAGGCTTTTTTCTTTTTAAATAATGATCCAAAATGCGTCAATAAATGTAAAACAAGTTCAGTGAAAGCATTGTAATTTAGTGAGAAAGCGCTGAGCCAGTTGTGAGACAGGGTTGAGGAGGTGTTGGGAGGAGAAAAAACATTGTAAGCAGGGAGAGGAGCAACACAGTGGGCGATGGGAGAAGTAACACAAAGGAGAGAACATGGGGCAAACGGAGAAGCACACAGGTGAAAAAGAGGAGCACAGGGGAGAAGAACACAGGTGAGAGAGGGCAACATGAATGTGGGTGGGAGGAGAGAATCACATGAGCGAGAGAGAGCAATTTGGAGGGGGAGAAAGCATACGAGAGATACAGCAGGAAAGCATATGCACACTTGAGTGCTTAGACTAAAAGAAAAAAGTTGTTCCCTTAAAGTGAGCTGAGGAAGCATAGAACCCAGTTAATCCAAGAGATGGTAAAGAGGCTATGCACCACTGCTGCCAGTAGGGTGTCTTTATCAGTAATTCACACAAACGAATTACACAGTATGCTTGTAGAAAAACAATCCACTTTTTAGATAAACCTAGATGCCTGTTGATGTGCTAGTCTATTGAGTTAGATGTGGAAATAACCTAGAAAGTGAGCAGAGGTGCAAAAGGGCAACCTTTGATTTGCTTTCCCACTCGTGTCTCCATCGATATATTTATTGATTTTTATAGTTTTTTTGAGCGCGAACCAGACCCAAGCTAGGGTATCAGAGCTCTTTACATAAGGAGTAAGGTGAACACATTCAATGAGGAACATTGCATACAAAGAAACATAATATACAAGTTACAAGGAATAGCAGCATTGAGAAGAGGTGTTCTGAAACAGAAAAAGACAATTCAAGTTCGTGTAGGTCTTAACTTCGCGGTCAGATGACCCGAGAGAAGAGGTAGTTCGGAGGTTGTGGATCTGGTGTCGTGATTGTGCGGATTTAAGGTAGGAATTAGTTCATCAGGAATAATTGTGGAGTAGAGGAGATTTTTCTGATGTATGGTGGAAGCGAGTTCCATATTCTTGGAGCTGCCCCGGAGAATGCTCTGTTGGAAGTTTTAGTCTTCTTAAAATGTGAGTGTTTCAGAAGTAGATTGTTTGCGCTCCTTGAATGTATGTTTCCTCCAGATAAGGTAAGTTTTTGGGCTAGGTACTGGGGGGTGTTGTGGTGTGGCGCCTTGTGTGTGATGCAAGCCATTTTTAGGTGGATTCGAGCTTTGTAGGGTAGCCAGTTGAGTGCTTTCAGGTGTGGCGATATGTGGTTGTATATCCTATGAGTCTTGCTGCGGCATTGAGACAGGCTTTTAGAGGGGCGGTTGAGATTTTGGGAAGCCCTGCGAAGGTGGTACATCCGTATTCAAGCCTTGAGATAACTAAGGACTGGACTGCAGTTTTGAGGTCCGAGTTCTTGAGAAATGGTTTCATTTTTCTGAGATAGCTGAGGTGGAAGCGGGCATTTTTAGCCGATAGGTTGATGTGATTTTGCATGTTAAGTTTCTTATCCAGAGTGATATGGAGGAGACCACTACAGTTGGCGTGCAGTTCAACGCAGTGATAATTTTGATCCACTCCTTTGTCTCATTGGAGTTCTTAGGGGGGGAGATTAAGAGAAACTCTGTTTTTTGAGATTTTAGCTTGAGGAAGTTGGTCGATAGCCATTGGACTGTCTTTTCGAGAGCTAGATTCATTGTCCTTGTCTCTTCGATATAGGAGATCTTGATGTACAGTTGGGTATCATCCGCGTACATGTGAAAGGAGATGTTCTCCTGCTGCAGTAGCTCGGTGAATGGTTCGAAATATATAAGTTGAATAGCATGGGAGATAGGGTGGAGCCTTGAGGAACTCCTAGTAGGTTAGGAGAGGAAACGGACTAAACCTTTTCATAGCCATCACTTGGTTGTAATGGTGCCTTGATGCTGTTTACTGTTTACTATTTTCCTACATCTCCAAATACTCTGAGTCCTCCAAGCACCTACCCACATTACGCAAGTATGTCTTACTGTTGACACAACACATCTGAAGAGGCTGCTAGTTTATGTCTTGTGACTGACAGTGTAAAGGCCTCAGTGGGCGCAAATGCAAACAAGCACAACCGTTCCTGAAGATGGTTGAATTGTCACATTCGCTAAAGGCAATCCCATTGAACTCAGCTTTGTGTGGTCCAGATCACTTTGCGGAATTTTCAAGAAGCATGGCAGGAACATGTTTCACAGACCATGGAGAGATTGTTAACGTCATTAGTTGTTGCACCATTTGGGACAGTCTGAAACAACAACTACTTGTCAAAAGTTCAGGCAAATAAATCATGTCCTGTAATATTCAGATGTTGATGTCCGTGGCTTATGGCTTACCTCAAGAGGTGGGGTTTTATGTGCTCAGTGTGGTTACCGTGCTGCACTGTTTCTTTATGGTATTAGAATGTCCATTTCAACATTCCGTGGCATCTCTGGAAGTTGTTTTGAGGGCGTTCGTTGGATTGTCCTGAGAGCACCGACTTGAGAGACATTGGAGGATATTTACAATAAAATGTCAGACTGCGGTGTTATTCAAAAATAGGTACCGCAGTGCTCCGACATTTTTTGAATGCAGGGATGCGCCGTATTTACAAAAATACAACGCACCCCAGCGCTTCTCTTAGCGCTGGCACTTAAAAAGCTGCCAACCGCCAGTTCAGGTACCCTGGCGCCATGTTGCAAGGGTGCAGGCGCTGCAGGGGTGATTGTCAATGTGCAGGAAGGAACACAGCACCTTCCTGCACATAAACAATCTTGAAAGGCAATTTGCTCATTCCATGTGTGCTACAGAATGCAGCACACATGGAAAGCACAAAATACGAGAAGAAACTAATAATTTCTCCTCGTATCGCCAGTCTAAGACCAGGTATTCCCTGGTCTTAGTTTTTAGCGCTGCCCCAGACTTGTAAATCTGGGGCAGCATCAAAAAGCAATGGGTGGTAAGGCAGAACGCCCACTGTAACACCCATTACACACCCCTTTCACGTTAAGTGAAGTGTTAAAAGGGCCCTTATTTACACTTAATGCTTTGGAAATAAGGAAAAGGGGATATCGCCATCAGAACATCACAAAAAAGGACGTTCTGGTGCTTATTGCAGTAAAAGTTTCCTCGATTACATCGTTCACTTGAGTAATTTTGGAAGCCCCAACAAAACCTGGCGACGAGGATGAGACCTTTGCAAGAGGAAGTACACCTTTATTTCGTAGTCAACTAATCCCTGCACCCACATGCAGGGAATCTGCTTTGAAAGTTAACCGGCTTGGTGATTTTCATCATTAGTCACTCGGTAAGAATGATCTTTTGTGCAACTCTTAAAAAATAAAAAATGTAACCTTTTCTGGATTTAAGCGGTCATGATAATCACGTGTTCACGGGCCACAAGTGCTCCTCAGAGTGCAACTGAGCTTCCACGCACTGTGGTCTCGAGCGTACTTTAGTGCAACCACTCTTGCACTTCAGTGTTCACTTCTTTTCTGCCTTGCTCATGCGTCAGACATCGCCCATTTAGGGGTTTATTTACAAGCCTCTTGCGACACTTTTGCATAATTTTTAACATGGGAAAAGTGATGTACGGGTGACACACAAGACTTGTAAATAAGCCCCTGAGTTTCGTATCATTTGTGCTACAGTTTTATTTCTCTAAAATCAAGGCAAATCTTACCTCTCTCACAGAGTTTTCTTCCCAAGCTTGGCAGCTCCTCCACATCCTCAGACTGACTCGAGTTTTTGTGGCAATCTGCTATGTGGCTTCCCATAGATCAACATCTCACTAATGGTGATTGGCTCTAAATGTGAAGTGAGCTTACAATATTAATATAATAAAAATAGCGATTACAACGCTACTCACCCCTGTTAAATGTATGTAAATTGGGATTTTCAAGGCTGTTAATTTCGAGCGTTCAAGGAAATCACCAACATGCAAACGTATGCAAATCCATCCGCCTAATTTGTTTTTATCCTAAACTGGCAAACCAAGGTTAAAGTGGACTCAATGGTGCAGACCATTTGGCCATTAACTAATTGCAGATATTAAAGCCAAAGAATTTTTAAACATTTGCCTCCCAAAATACCTCCAGTGCTATTTGCTTAGAGTGAGTTCACAAAAGCTATCACCAGATTGGAATCTTATTTTAAAGTTGGTCTAAGCATAAATGTAGAAAGACATCAATTTTTCACTCTGCGCCAGCAACAGAAAGAATCTATGGATCGTTTTTAGCTGAGTTGAGAATACTCGCCTCTACTTTTGCGTTTGATGGTAACTTGGACAACTACTGAAGAGACCAGTTGGGTGTAAATTGTTATGACAAGAACATACAAGAAAGACTTTTGTGCTGCAGAAATACTACATTAGATGACACTTTAGAAATCGCTAGAGGCATAGAAAGATCAGTTGCAGCCTTGAAAGAAATAGGCAGATTTCAGCAATTGAGTGACACAGAAAATAAATGTTAAAGCTTTCAGTATTAAACCAAAAGTAGACTCGTGATCAGCTTTCCCTGACAATAAGTTAGACACAAATGTTGTATTCACCAATGGCTCTTGTTTTAGATGTGATTCCAAAAGTCATCTTGCAAACAGTACCAGTGTCCTGCCATTGGGGAACCATGCTTGAAATGCAGAAAGAAACTTAATTTCGCCAAAGAAGGCAAGAATTCTCAAAAAGTTGCTTCCAGTGAAACAGGCATCAGTTGCTAGATAGCGTGGAATTTGACTCCAAGAAGAGTGGTTCAAGGGTGGTGTTGTCAAATAAAATGGTTGAATCTGAGAATTTGTCTGAAAGGAAAGGAGATCACTTGTGTAATGTGTCAATTAGAAAGGTCGAACTCGAGGCTACAGTAGACTCAGATTCTCCTGTAACCATCATTTCAGACACCCTATATTGGAAAGAGTGGAATCTTATGGGAATTAAACCCCAGGAATACATGCCGCTGCATTTTGAAGATTTGAAATTGACATGTTGGGTTATTTTTTTATGAAAAGATGAACTACAAAAATAGGTTAATCCGGACTATAATGTATGTCGCAAAGAGAGGCTATAATGTTTAAGGTTGAAAGGGTCAGGGTGAATTTCGTATGGTATTGAGACCTGAAATGGAGCATCCCATTTCATTGATTAAAGTTACTGATCATAAAGTAGACTCTTTGCAGAGGTTCAATCAATCAATCAGGTGTTTGTTAAATGCGACTACTCACCCGTAAGGGTCTCAAGGCGCTGGGGGGTGGGAGGGGGTCGCAGGTTCCAGTACATCAAGGAGGGGGTCTGTCGAAGAGCCAGGTTTTGAGGTTTCTTGCGAAGATGGGGAACGATGTTGTCTGCCTGAGGTGGAGCAGAAGGTCGTTCCAGGCCCTGGCCGAGCGGATGGAGAAGAAGTGGCCTCCCGATCTGGTCTTTCTGGTGCGGGGGACCACTACGTAGGAGAGCTGGGCTGATCGTAGGGTCCTTTGGGGTGCGTGGAATTTGAGTCGGCTGTTCAGGTATGCTGGTCCGGTGTCGTGGAGGGCCTTGTGAGCGTGGGTTAGCATCTTGAAGGTGACTCTAGCTTCGATGGGGAGCCAGGGGAGTGTGCGCAGGTGCTGGGAGATGTGGCAGTGTCTTGGCAGGTTGAGGACCAGTCTTGCGGCGGCGTTTTGGATGTTCTGTAGCTTGCGGGTGAGGTTTTGTTTATTCCAGCATAGAGTGCGTTGCCATAGTTGAGCCTACTGGTGACCAGGGCGTGAGTGATGGTCTTTCTGTGTTCGAGGGGGGATCCATTTGAAGGTCTTACATAGGAGGCGGAGGGTGTGGAAGCAGGAGGATGAGACGTAGTTGAGCTGGCGGTCCATTTTGAGCTCTGAGTCAAGGATGATTCCCAGGTTGAGTGCGTGCACCGTGGGGTTGGGCGGGCTTCCAAGGGCGGTGGGCCACCAGGTGTCGTTCCAGGCATCGGGGTTTGGGCCCATGATGAGTACTTCCATTTTGTTGGTGTTTAGTTGCAGGCAGCTGGTTTTCATCCATTTGGCGACGGCTTCCATGCCTTCTCGAAAGTTGTGTCTGGCGGTGTTGGGTTCGTTGGAAAGGGAGAGGATGAGTTGGGTGTCGTCTGCGTATGACACAATGTTGAGTCCATAGGTTCTGACGATGGGGGCGAGCGGAGCCATGTAGACTTTGAAGAGCGTATGGCTGAGGGAGGACCCCTGGGGGACTCCGTAGGTGGTAGTTGTAGGGTCCGAGAGGAAAGGGGGGAGTCTGACCTGCTGCGTTCTACCAGAGAGGAAGGAGCGGATCCAGTCCAGGGCCTTGTCTTGGATCCCTGCGTCATGGTATCTGTGTATTAGGGTGCGGTGAGAGACTGTGTCGAACGCCGCTGAGAGGTCGAGGAGGATGAGGGCTGCTGTTTCTCCTTTGTCCAGTAAGGTGCGGTTGTCGTCTGTTGCGGCGAGGAGGGCGGTTTCCGTACTGTGTTTTTTTCTGAAGCCGGATTGGGAGGAGTCGAGGATGTTGTGCTCCTCGGTGAATGTGGCAAGTTGGCTGTTGATGGCTTTCTCGTCGACTTTCGCTGGGAACGGGAGCAGGGAGATGGGTCTGTAGTTTTTGAGGTCGGTGGGGTCCGCAAAGGGTTTCTTCAAGAGGGGGTTGATCTCAGCGTGTTTCCAGTCGTCGAAGAACGAGGCAGTTGCCAGGGAGTGGTTGATGGTGTGGCAGAGCATGGGTGCGATGGTGTTGAGGTTAGTTAGATAAACATGAAGCCTTATTCGATGATCATTTAGGGGTAATTAAAAATTATGAGCCCAAATATTACTCAAACCTAATGAAATACCGGTAGTCCATAAGATGCACAGTGTACCTTTGAGTGTTAGAAGTCAGTTGAAGGACCATTTGGACAAACTAGTGATGAAAAAAGTCACTGAACTTGTTGACTCTTCATTATCAATGTCATTTATAGTGGTGGTTAAGAAGAGGTCTGGGGGCCAAAGGCTTTGTGTGGATATTAGATTGCTTAATAGACACATTTTAGTTGATTGCTTTCCGCTCCATAAGATACAGGAAATGTTAGCTCAGACTTGAGGTGCTGGGTTTTTCTCTACTATTCACTTAAGAGCAGCCTATCACCAGGTTGAGTGGGAAATCTTGCTCTTTATTTGCTTTTAACACCTCTTTTGGTGCATTTTGTTTTTTTTTGTGCATGTCATTTGGCTTTGCCCTGGCTGCATCTGTCTTTCATGCGCTCATGTACCAAATTCTTATTTACAAGCCACTTGCGAGGCCGGTGCGCCACAATTTTTTTTATGTGGGAAACAGTGATGTACCAGAGGCGCAAGGGGCTGGTAAATAAGCCCCCAAATGTATTAGCAAGTCAAGATTATATCATGATTTTTACTGAGACAGAATTGTTGTATTTTTTACAAAATAATGTTTTAGGTATTCTTGAACATGTAGGTCTCTCTGTAAAGGAAGATAAATGTCTATATCTCCTGAATGAGGTACACTATTTAGGACATCGTATTTGTCTCGTGGTATAAGACCAAAAACAGATTTACTAAAGGAAATCAGAAATGTTTCTGCACATGGTGAAAAGGACCAATTGAGATTTTTTTGGGTCTATGTGATTATTAGTCAAGATTTGTGGAAAAGTTTCCTTTTCAGAGAGAACCTTTATGAAAGCTTTCTAAGAGGTGATGTTAAATTCTGCTCGAGAGAGGAAGAAGAGTTACCTTTCATGTCTTTAAGCTTTTGATGGCAATGTGATATCTACTTTGTCAGTTGTCACAAGTAGTACTGGATTTGATGCAGTCTTAAGTAAAAGGGTGGAGGGTAAGGAGAATACTGTGGCTTTTGTCTCCAGGAGTTTGTCTGGGGCAGAAATTAACTATAGCACTATAAACATGGAAATGTTGGGATGTGTGTGGGCCACTCAACACCATGTTTATATTGTAGGTTACAGAAATGTTATCAGGTCAAACCCCAGGTTGGTGAAGTTATAGGCTAAACTGCAAGAATTATATTTTAAGATTAAGCATATATCAGTAGGAAACAATTATTGAACTGATATTCTTTCTGGGTGTCCTTCTGGGAAAGCCTTTGACGATATCACTTCAGATGAAATTAAGGGTGTTATAGAGTTGGTTGATGGTGTGGTAACTGCAGAAGGAGTTGTTTCTCAGAAGGAATGGGAAGAAGAAAGAGCTCAAGATAGTTGCAGATTTTACAGAAAGAGTACATTAGTTAAGGATGGCCAAACATTATCAACATACAGGAAGAAATGAAGTTGTTCCATAAGGTTAAGGCTGAACTAACTGTGGAAGGTGCGCCTATTTTAGAGTAATCGTTTAGTGGCACCTATGAAGGTGAGAAACACATTTGGAAGATTTGCCCATGGTGGCGATGTAGGGTTAACAGAGTTCATGAAAAGACTACAAGCATTTTACTAGTTTCCAGGATCGAATGCTGAGGTTGCAGGATGCGTTGGATGTAATATGGCAGGTATATCATTAAGCACTTACAATACACCCTTGTAACCAGTGGAATTTCTCATGTCTCTCTGGGAGAAGCTAGGTATGGCTTTTATTGGGGTCTGTATTCACGTAATGACAACTTGATATATGCCTTAGTGATTGCTGATTAGCATTCAAAATGGATCTTTATGAGATAGCCAAATACCAGAGTGGTAAATGGAATTCTGGAGATGTTGTTTATACAGAAGGGATTACCAAATTTCTGGTCACAGATAGTTTGTGTGCAATTTAAGTCTAAAGTTAATGGAGTTGTTTTCTTACCTCATTGGGAGTTAAACATTTAACAGTTTTATTTAAAATTGTCCACAAGGCAATAGTAGGGTAGAGAGAGTGAACAGGCTTATAAAGGTGACTATTCAAATGGCGTTATCATCTGGCTTGGACATTCAGTCTACTATGGATCAGAGATTATGGAGTTAATCACAAGACACCATATTCAACCACAGGGGTTGCACCTTTTGTTTTGTTGAGGGGTAGACACTCTTTGAATGAATTATCGTGGATGCTGAACAAAACAGGAATGAGAGCCAGAGTTCCAGATGTTCGAGATGTAAGTAAAAGGATAGAGAAATCGCAACGCAAAAGCAAGAAAAGATGTGATGATTTAAAGAAAGTAAAGTAGCGGATTTTGTAGTTGAAGATATGGTCAGGGTTAGTCGGCACAAGTGAGTGAAAAAGTAGCCAGTCAAACTTTTATCCCAAGACCATGATTATTCAAGTTAGCAAGCATGCAGTCAGAGTGGATAATGGACGTGCGTGAAGTAAGAATAGTCTTGCCAAGATTCAGCATGGTGGTGGTGGTATTCCTATTGATTTAGCTTACAAATAACGTTACTCGTTTAATAGTGGGCTCAATGGTCAGAGGTTTCATAATTTTGGTGTTCAGATGAATTGGGGGAACATTGGCCTGGGCCTGGTAGGTTGGATAATGAAGCATCTGGAGGTGTGGATTTTTATGTGGATGGTGAAGATCGTTCAGTTCAAATCATATTTGATAGAAACAGTGGTGACGAGAGGAGTAATAAAACCGTGTTGTTGAGATATACAAGTTCAAGGACAGTGACTGCCTGCTGTGGCCAGGGCACCTATGGAGATCTTTACCTATGTGGGTTTCCCCAAGGAGGTGGTATCCGACAGGGGTACCAACTTCATGTCCTTGTACATGAAGGCTGTGTGGAAGAAGTGTGTGGTAACTTACAAGTTCTCCAGTTCTTACCATCCCCAAACTAATGGGTTGGTTGAGAGACGCAACCATGCCCTCAAAGGCATGATAATGGGTCTACCCAAACAATGAGGTGTAAGTGGGATGTCTTCCTGCCATGTCTTATATTTGCCTACTGGGAGGTTTCGCACAAGGGGGTTGGCTTCATCCAGCCGGCGAGTACAAGGATTATAAACAAACCAAAATACCTTGGTGATTATGTTTTGTCATAGGTATATGAATTTTGGATATTATGTCAGAGCTTGCTATTTTACATGATCAATGTAATTAGCTTAAGTAATTCAGTTATAGGTATGCTATGATTTAGTATATTATTGTTTTCATCATATTGTTTGATACTACAATGTTCTTTTGCTTATGCTTTATATGGGGAAGATGTGTTATGTGGTCAGTGTGGTTATTGTGCTACATGTTTTTTGTAATGGTATTAGAACGTCCATTTCAGCATTTATTGGTCTCTCTTTAAGGGTGTTCTAAGTGTGGTTCATTGGACAGTCCTGAGAGCACCTACTTGAGAGACTTTGGGTGCTGTTTCTATGCTTATTGCAATCAATGTTTCTTTGATTAAATCATTCCCGTGAGTCATTTTGGAAGACCCAACAGTGGGCAAAGGACTGGTGAGAGACGTGGGTAATAAAGAACCAGAGAAGGAAGGGCTTTAGTAAAGCAGCACACAGGCAGAAAGTAATAGTGGTGAACCAGCTATGGTAGGGTACAAGCAAAGCCTTGATTCCCTGGTGTGTCTAGTCACTTGAGAAGCAGGCACAGCAGCCATGGTAAATGCAGTGGCACATGGCACATAACAGGGGTAAGACAGCGATAGAAGAAGCCATTGAGTTAGACAAGAGCCAACATCAGAGCAGCCTCACACCACAAATGTTAGCAAGTAGTGGCTTTAGCAGCTGTCGGAATTGACTGCTCGTCGTTTCTCTTTTATGACACATGCAAGGTACCTCGCTGAAAGAGAAAAGAGAGGTCGAATGAGTGGGTACACATTCTCATTGACCTGAGAATCATAAAAAACAACAGAAAGGCAGTAAGTGGCCCACACAAATCAAGAGTGGGGAATGTGCAACGCAATGGGAATTTGATTTAGGGATCTCCAAGAGTTACCAGAAAATCCTAATGTATTTATTTATTCTTTCATTAATTTAAAACTTGTATTTAACTTATAATAGGCCGAGTAAATATTGGAGAGCTGTATACTTCTTTGTAAAGAACACAGCAGTTAGGCGTATGAAATTGCTTATTCTGGTACATGGAATATCATACTAATCATTTGGTACAGGGAGATTGCCTTTTCTATGAAAGTTTTGCAAGAGAACATTTTATTTTTTCAGGGAAAAAAAATAGTCGCAGAGTCACAGTCCTCCAACCAAAATAAACAGCATAAAACTATCCCATGCATGATTTTGGTATACTCAGGAGCACTTAAAACAATTCTGGTATACGCAGGAGCACTGAAAACGATTCTGGCATCCAAGATCTTGGTCTAGTAAAGTAAAGTGACAGAAACTGAAGTTGCATGTCCTCATTTAGGGCCATATTATCAAGAAACGGCATTAAAATTATTGCCGCTTTAGCGGCAGAAAACTGCTGCTAAAGCGGCGATAATGGGCTTGATAATATGCCCTTGAGAATTCCCATAGAAGCCCATGTTCTGGTGTCAACATGGGCTTCTATTGGAATTCTCTGCGGCATATTATCAAGCCCATTATCGCCGCTTTAGCTGCAGTTTTCTGCCGCTAAAGCGGTGATAATTTTAACGCCGTGCTTGATAATATGCCCCTTAGTTGTTAAGTCGTGGGATAAGTGATTAGCATGTGCAGCCCACTTTACATTGTCGCTCTGCATTCTTTGTGCTGTGTATATTGATGTAACTGTGGTGCACTGTTCCACTTGTATGCAAACTGTTGATGCCTTCATTGTGATTGGCTAAAATATTTTGAGGTGCTTATGGGTAGTCCTCAGTGAGTGTTTAAGTTTTGTGCAGCCCAGTGGAGCACATAGGGTCGGGTTAAAATGGAACACACAGGCCGCAAGAGCAGGCATTGGATTGGCAGGGCGGGCAATCGGCCAGTGCCCGAGGGGCCTGCGGCAGAGGCCAGCTTGGGGGGCTATTTTTTTAGTCTGTGGATGAAGCAACTCCATATACCTGGGCGGATTTTTCCAATAGAGCTGCAGCTTCAGGTGTGAGGTAGTCTGAGCATGCCACAAAAGGTGTCAGTGAGCCTTTGAGAGAGGCGTGTCTTTTGAGCAGTGCAATTAACAAGTCGTAAGAATGAGGGGAAGATTTTGTCCCCCACAGCAGGTCACAACCAGGGCACGAGTCGGGGGTACATGCGGGTGGACGGCATCCGCCCACTATTTTCACAGGATAGACGTTGTCCACCCTGCCAACAAGTTAGGCCCCACTACAAAATATGCTGCATTCGTCCCGGTGTAATTTCCAAACACCGGGACACTTTCAGTAGCGCCTGCACGTTGTCTGCTTTCGATCCACAACAACGTGCAGGCGGGGAGGGGGCTTTCTTATTTCTGACTCCTGCTGGGTCCATAACAAAGGCCCAATTTGAGGGGCCATCAGGCCTCCTTTTGTATGAGTCTTCTGGCTGGAAGCAGTCAGGAGCCTCACACCTGATGCAAATGCAGCAGAGGGGGAAGCAAAGGCTCACACCTTGTTAGCACTTCACACATACTTAAGAAAGGCAGCTTTTAGTCCCTGTTTACAAGAAATGCATTCACTGTAGGAATGTCAGATGTGTTGGTCTTTCCCCGTATTTACCCAAATTAAATGTAATTTATATAGTGCTTGCTACCCCTGAGGAGGCGTTGAAATAATTCAAGTACCACTATTTTTCTTTTAAAGCACTATGGGTAGAGGAAGTTTATGCAGACAAAACGCAACATTGTTTTATGTGTAGCTTACAAAAGTGTGAATCTTCTGCCTAAATCAGGAGAGTTTCCCTGAATACTCGAAATCTGCTCCAATGTACTCATGATAGGCATGTTAAACATGTGTGAGGGCTTAAGATCTGATGTCACTTCTTGTGATGCCACTTCCTGTGATGCCATGTGCCTTGATGTCACGCGCCGTGATGTCTCGCACCGTGATGTCACACACCGTGATGCCACGCGCCGTGATGCTATTTGCATTCTGATTAACTAGGTTAGTCCCCCACTTCATTTTTTAGGACTTTGGCCCTGGTCACAACGACCAGACAGACAAGACTCAGGTGCCTGTTGCCAGTTTTCTCGGATTGAGGTTAGGAGTTTCATTCAAATACTGTGCAATGGAATTAGAGAAAAAACACAAGGAACACAAAAGTTTTAAATAAGTTTGAAATTTCATTTTTTTTAAAACCAGAAACGGATAAAAAGAAATCACCTTTTTCGGCATGAATGGTTGCGAACTGCAATTGTGGGACACTTTCTTTTCGGTGCCCGGGCCAATTTTTCATCCCAATCCGACCCTGGCCATGAGAACCCAATCTCCCCATCCAATGCATGCTGCCTTTGGCCCTTAACTCTCCAGGCACCAGTCTTACAAGTGAAGACAGCAACGGGCAACTGTTGTTTGTCACCCATCATTTCATTGCTTAGCTCTCCCGACCTTTGGTGTTTGCACCATATCAGACTGCTACAGCATTGCCTCCTGTGCCTTTTGTGAGGGAAGCCTGCCATTTTGCTGCCTCTACTCTATCTGTCCCTTTCGTGTTGAAGGGTGCATTGCTCTCGGCGGTGCTTTATTTTTCACATTAGACCAGGTTGGTGGGGGGGCGTGGCTTAGCAAGCGATGAGAGCAGACGCGCCCGGGTAGAGCTCCCGCTTGAGCCTCCCTGCCCCGGGTCGTTTCTCCGAAAAAAAACTCCTTTATACGGCCCGATACTGCCGGCGGACCTGTCCCGTGTACTGCTGCCTGCCCTGACTGACTTTGGGGCAAATTGGAGGTGGGGCCCCGTACCGACCCGGCCGACGAGACTAAGGCCGTCTTGCTGGACGCGCGCCTGGAGGCAGCGGCTAAGGGAGTCCGCGGTCTTCGACATTTCCCTGGGCCTTGAGCAGAGGCCTGCGGGGGAGATATCGCGGCAGTGAAAGGAGGCCCGCGACTGTTGCGGAGGTGCACCCGCAGGACTGGCACTGTGCCTGGAGACACCTGGGGACCCCCCTCTCCCCCGCGGAGAGCTATACGGCGGCGGTGGCGAGTTGGGGACGGCCACGAGTGGACAAGACGACGCAGCCTGCAGCGCCTGGCCTCTGAGTGAGTTATTTGGCTGGGGCCCCGGGAGCGGTGGGGTGGAGCTGGAGAGCAGCCGCTACCTAGATACTGCCACATGTAAACAGATGCCCCCGAGCTACTGCCGGACTGGGATGGCCTTTGGGCAGAGCGGGACTCCACGACAACAAGGGGGATCCCAGGACCTACGAAGGGACGAAGAGGCTCCACCTCCCCCCCCACTCTGGCCTGGCTGCTGTTGAACTGAGGCGGTCTCTTCCCCCCTCTGGTCTCCTGCAAGCCTTCGGACGCTGGAGGCGGACTCGCCCCGGACGGGGGTTGCACCGCTACGGAACACAGCAACCCGTGTCGCCGCTGCCCGAGGGCGCTGAGGGCACTACCGGAGCACCTGGCTGGACCCCTTAGACCCGCGAAGCTCCAATTCTGCGCCTCTGGTCACTGCGGGGGAAGAGCGCGACCGCGGAGGAGAAAGGGGTCGCAAGCGCGACCCAGCCCTTTGGAGGGAGCCATCAGACATCTGTCTAGCTGCCGTTGGACCCTTCGCTGCTCGGAACCTCTGGACCCGCGGCGACTGCGACACATTGCACGCGGCCCGGCGGCTTGGGATAGCAGAACCAGGCGCTGCGCTGGAATGGACGTGTGAGCCGCCCCTCTCCCTGGCGGTGGTACAAGGCCCGAACCGGCAGCCTCGACGTCGCGGCGGTGATTCGCCACGCGCGACGGGCCTCCACCCCGCTGCGGCGGGAGAGACTGCCTTGCACGCGCCACCAGCTCCATGCCTAGAGGGGCGCGAACGCGCACCGGACCGGGAACTGCAACGGCGAGGGGAAAACACGTGCAAGCGGCACCCAAGATGGATGCCGAGCAAGTAGCGGCGAAGCTGGATAGCGTCCTGGCTGCCATGGAACGGAATGAAGAATCCCTGCAGCAGACACGCACCTCCCTGGAGACCAGAATTGATGGCGTGGCGATAGACTTAACCCACCTCCGAGCTGATCATAAAAAGCTGCAAGATCGCACAAAAATGCTGGAGGGCGCAATGGCAGTTGTCGAGCCAATGGCGGCGCAGACAGACAATAAGGTCCACGACCTCCTGAACAGAATGGAACTCTTGGAGGGCTGAGCCGAAGACGCGGAGGGTCGGGCACGAAGAAACAACATCCGCCTAGTGGGCATTCCGGAGAAATGGGAAGGAGCAGATCCCGCCCGCAGGGTTGAGGACTGTCAGCATTCCGTCCATCGATTGTTTGTTGTAACGCTTTTCGCCCTAAGTGGGATGGGTATTCCCAGACGTGGGACCCGTGCTCACTACGCCACTGGAGTCAAGCTATCCTGGCTGATGACGGCTGATAGCCAGAAACCGGTCCTAGGATGCTTGATTCCGGTCCAGTGAAGACATGGCTTGGCAGTTCGGGCTGGACTGTTCCCATGAGGCACAGTGTCAAGACTGATTTGCATATGGCCATGTCTAAACTGGGGTGGTGTAGTGGGCAAAAGAACGATGGATTTAACCCAGATCTCTTGACTGGGGGAGAATGTCTGCATTGTCAGCATTCCGTCCATCGATTGTTTGTTGTAACGCTTTTCGCCCTAAGTGGGATGGGTATTCCCAGACGTGGGACCCGTGCTCACTACGCCACTGGAGTCAAGCTATCCTGGCTGATGACGGCTGATAGCCAGAAACCGGTCCTAGGATGCTTGATTCCGGTCCAGTGAAGACATGGCTTGGCAGTTCGGGCTGGACTGTTCCCATGAGGCACAGTGTCAATACTGATTTGCATATGGCCATGTCTAAACTGGGGTGGTGTAGTGGGCAAAAGAAAGATGGATTTAACCCAGATCTCTTGACTGGGGGAGAATGTCTGCATTGTCAGCATTCCGTCCATCGATTGTTTGTTGTAACGCTTTTCGCCCTAAGTGGGATGGGTATTCCCAGACGTGGGACCCGTGCTCACTACGCCACTGGAGTCAAGCTATCCTGGCTGATGACGGCTGATAGCCAGAAACCGGTCCTAGGATGCTTGATTCCGGTCCAGTGAAGACATGGCTTGGCAGTACGGGCTGGACTGTTCCCATGAGGCACAGTGTCAAGACTGATTTGCATATGGCCATGTCTAAACTGGGGTGGTGTAGTGGGCAAAAGAACGATGGATTTAACCCAGATCTCTTGACTGGGGGAGAATGTCTGCATTGTCAGCATTCCGTCCATCGATTGTTTGTTGTAACGCTTTTCGCCCTAAGTGGGATGGGTATTCCCAGACGTGGGACCCGTGCTCACTACGCCACTGGAGTCAAGCTATCCTGGCTGATGACGGCTGATAGCCAGAAACCGGTCCTAGGATGCTTGATTCCGGTCCAGTGAAGACATGGCTTGGCAATTCGGGCTGGACTGTTCCCATGAGGCACAGTGTCAAGACTGATTTGCATATGGCCATGTCTAAACTGGGGTGGTGTAGTGGGCAAAAGAACGATGGATTTAACCCAGATCTCTTGACTGGGGGAGAATGTCTGCATTGTCAGCATTCCGTCCATCGATTGTTTGTTGTAACGCTTTTTGCCCTAAGTGGGATGGGTATTCCCAGACGTGGGACCCGTGCTCACTACGCCACTGGAGTCAAGCTATCGTGGCTGATGACGGCTGATAGCCAGAATCCGGTCCTAGGATGCTTGATTCCGGTCCAGTGAAGACATGGCTTGGCAGTTCGGGCTGGACTGTTCCCATGAGGCACAGTGTCAAGACTGATTTGCATATGGCCATATCTAAACTGGGGTGGTGTAGTGGGCAAAAGAACGATGGATTTAACCCAGATCTCTTGACTGGGGGAGAATGTCTGCATTGTCAGCATTCCGTCCATCGATTGTTTGTTGTAACGCTTTTCGCCCTAAGTGGGATGGGTATTCCCAGACGTGGGACCCGTGCTCACTACGCCACTGGAGTCAAGCTATCCTGGCTGATGACGGCTGATAGCCAGAAACCGGTCCTAGGATGCTTAATTCCGGTCCAGTGAAGACATGGCTTGGCAGTTTGGGCTGGACTGTTCCCATGAGGCACAGTGTCAAGACTGATTTGCATATGGCCATGTCTAAACTGGGGTGGTGTAGTGGGCAAAAGAACGATGGATTTAACCCAGATCTCTTGACTGGGGGAGAATGTCTGCATTGTCAGCATTCCATCCATCGATTGTTTGTTGTAACGCTTTTCGCCCTAAGTGGGATGGGTATTCCCAGACGTGGGACCCGTGCTCACTACGCCACTGGAGTCAAGCTATCCTGGCTGATGACGGCTGATAGCCAGAAACCGGTCCTAGGATGCTTGATTCCGGTTCAGTGAAGACATGGCTTGGCAGTTCGGGCTGGACTGTTCCCATGAGGCACAGTGTCAAGACTGATTTGCATATGGCCATGTCTAAACTGGGGTGGTGTAGTGGGCAAAAGAACGATGGATTTAACCCAGATCTCTTGACTGGGGGAGAATGTCTGCATTGTCAGCATTCCGTCCATCGATTGTTTGTTGAGGGCACTACCGGAGCACCTGGCTGGACCCCTTAGACCCGCGAAGCTCCAATTCTGCGCCTCTGGTCACTGCGGGGGAAGAGCGCGACCGCGGAGGAGAAAGGGGTCGCAAGCGCGACCCAGCCCTTTGGAAGGAGCCATCAGACATCTGTCTAGCTGCCGTTGGACCCTTCGCTGCTCGGAACCTCTGGACCCGCGGCGACTGCGACACATTGCACGCGGCCCGGCGGCTTGGGATAGCAGAACCAGGCGCTGCGCTGGAATGGACGTGTGAGCCGCCCCTCTCCCTGGCGGTGGTACAAGGCCCGAACCGGCAGCCTCGACGTTGCGGCGGTGATTCGCCACGCGCGACGGGCCTCCACCCCGCTGCGGCGGGAGAGACTGCCTTGCACGCGCCGCCAGCTCCATGCCTAGAGGGGCGCGAACGCGCACCGGACCGGGAACTGCAACGGCGAGGGGAAAACACGTGCAAGCGGCACCCAAGATGGATGCCGAGCAAGTAGCGGCGAAGCTGGATAGCGTCCTGGCTGCCATGGAACGGAATGAAGAGTCCCTGCAGCAGACACGCACCTCCCTGGAGACCAGAATTGATGGCGTGGCGATAGACTTAACCCACCTCCGAGCCGATCATAAAAAGCTGCAAGATCGCACAAAAATGCTGGAGGGCGCAATGGCAGTTGTCAAGCCAATGGCGGCGCAGACAGACAATAAGGTCCACGACCTCCTGAACAGAATGGAACTCTTGGAGGGCCGAGCCGAAGACGCGGAGGGTCGGGCACGAAGAAACAACATCCGCCCAGTGGGCATTCCGGAGAAATGGGAAGGAGCAGATCCTGCCCGCAGGGTTGAGGACTGGCTACGGGATCTGCTGCCGGACAACGTGCTTTCCCCCTACTTTGTGGTGGAGAGAGCCCACCATGTGCCCACGCGACAGCTCCCCCCGGGCTCTAACCCTCGACCGTTTCTCCTTCGGGTTCTCAACTACAGAGATCGAGACGCCATACTGCGCGAAGCCAGAAATCTAGGGGAAGTCACCATCGACAACGCTGCGGTGATGTTCTTTCCGGACTACACAGCGCGAGTGCAGAGACAGAGGCATTCCTTCCTGGCAGTAAAAAGAAGATTGCGCGAAGCGGACCTCAAGTACTCGCTACTCTTCCCGGCCAAACTGAGAGTGGTGGCGCGCGACAAGACACATTTCTTCACGAGCCCCGAGGAAGCGGAGGCCTGGTTGGATGGAGGAATGCCTGACGCACCGCGAAGGGCGCCGGGAACTGCCACAACAGAGAGGGCCAGAGGATCACGACGGCGACGCCGTCGCAGGTCGCCCACGCCGCCGCTGGTCAGAGGAGCGATGAGTCACTCCCCACCGGTGGACCTCGTTCAACAGGAACAGCACGATGCTCTGCGCAGGGTGGCGGCAATCAGCAACTCCCCGGCGCCGTCGCTCCGCCCGGGCGCTAGCCCGGCAGTGTCCTCAACAGACGATGAAGCGATCTACGGCATCCCGGATACACAGAGCTCTGGGGGACCCCCGGAGGTCACGCCGCAAACAGCGGATCTCTTTGGTTAATGGGACCCGGTGGCGGACTGCCATCTGCCGCGTGATGCGGCCTCCCTGAGTTCCTGCTTGGCGGCCCCGCAGGCCACTGGAACTGCCTCGGGCCTACCGGCGCCCACACCGTCGATGCTCTGGGGGGACTCGAGAACGGAGCTGGACACTGTAAGTACATTTTCTAATCATAGACACGTGCATCATTCACCCACTTCGCAGATGCGCACATGCACCCCACAGTGCTCTGCCGCTGACCCGTTGCCACAAGACCCACTTAGAGAGGGGCATGCCCCCCCTGGCACCCTTGCCTGCAATTGACTGGTAACTGGGCGTAAGGCTGCCACGGCATTGAGCGTCAGACACGAGACGTCCGCCGGTCAGCAGTGGCTTGCACACCTCACCCGGGAGAGGTGCAGGGCGTATACAGGACTGTACTGTTTTGATTACTGATAAGATATAATCCACAAGATCCCCCTAAGACTGTATAGTTTATGGGCTCACTTGAGTGTTTGGACGGCGAACCGTTGTGCAGCCGACCTTTTGGTATTTTGGACTTTGTTGCCATGTTAAGGCGTTATGTATTCCCTTTCTACCATATCCCCCTACCCTGCTGGAGATCAAGACACTGCGCGCACGGCGCTCAACATAACTGTATAGAGGGAGCGGACGGCTGGACTTGGGGGGCCCTTGGGCTGGCGGCCACGCCTTGGGGGGCAGGGGTGACGCGCACACACGTGACTGCTATGGCTAATGTACAAATATGCACTTGGAACGTCAGGGGAATGCACACGCCGGCTAGATGTTATCATATATACTCATACCTAAAGCGGCATAAAATCAACGTAGCGCTGCTCCAAGAAACCCATTTGAATGGAGCCGAGGTGCGGGCACTGCGCCGTAGATGGCGAGGGCAACTGTATGCTACGGAATACTCCTCATACGCTCGCGGAACACTGATATGGGTCTGCCCTGGGACTCCTTGGGAAACCATAGAAACTGTAGTAGACCGGGAGGGCAGATATACAGCTGCGCAGGGCAGGCTAGACGGCCAGCTTATTACACTGGTGTCCCTCTATTCCCCCAATGTCGATTAGGGCGGCTTCCTGGCGCGGCTCTCAGCGGCCATGGCACCTTGGCATGCAACCCCGTGGATAATAGGGGGAGACTATAACTGCACTCTAGATATAACGCTGGATTGCTCCTTCCCATCCCCGGCTAACGCCTCTACAAGAGGAGCCACGAAAGCACTATTGGAGTGGGCCGCACAATGGGACCTACATGATGTATGGCGGCTGCGCAACCCGGGGACGCGGACGTATTCCTACTACTCTGGCGCTCACGACTTGCACGTCCGCCTAGACCGGTTCTTGGCATCTACTGACATACTACCCCACGTGACAGACACGCAATACATGGGCCGCACGCACTCAGATCACAACCCACACCTCATGTCCATTGCCTGGGCCCGCCCGCACCCTCCCGTACCCACATGGCGCCTACAACCTGCGCTGTAACTGGATGCAGCTTTCCGTGATGCCTTGCTTGCGCGCGCCGCGCAATATTTTGAGGACAATGCCGGTACGGCATCCACCCCACAGGTGGAGTGGGACGCCTTTAAGGTGGTGCTCCGGGGCCACTGCCTGCATGCACAAGGGCACGTGAGGCACCAACTGGAGAGGGACTTAACTAGGCTGGAATCGGGCTTACTTGCACGGGAGGAGGAGGCTATAGATGGAGACGGGGACCCGCTACACGGAGCCCACGCGGAACATGCGCGCCTCTTGGAGCGACTCCGCAATGTCAACTATGCCGCGCACTCGGCGAGAACACATCATCTTGGCGACAGACCAGGCAAACTTTTGGCGTGGCTGATCTCTCAAGATGCCCGCTCGACCCCGGTGGCGGCCATACAGACGGAGGGGGGGGGAACTAGTATACACGCAACTTGGCATACATGACGCCTTCACTGCTCACTATGACGCATTGTATCGCTCCCGCTTATCAATTCCCCATCCTGACATAGCCGGCTATCTCTCCCCCCTGCAAATGCCGCAACTGACTATTGCGCAGCAGGACGAGCTGGGAACCCCGCTGGAGTCAGACGAACTCCGAGAAGCCATCTTTAACCTGTCAAATGGCAAAACCCCGGGCCCGGACGGGCTGCCGGCTGAGCTTTACAAGGCCGGCTCGGACATCCTCGTCCCGGAACTCCTGCGAATGTACCACGCGGCAGCGGAAGATGCCGCTTTACCCCCAACATTACATGAAGCTACGTTGGTCTCTATTCTTAAACCTGGCAAGGATGGCACACGGGTGGGCTCTTACCGCCCATTGGCGCTGCTGAACACGGATTATAAAATCCTGGCCTCTACATTAGCCAGGAGGCTGGCCCCTCACGTGCCCGCTCTGGTGCACCGAGACCAAAATGGATTTGTCCCCACTCGCCACACCTCCTACAACATCCGCCGCCTCTTTCGGGTCCAGGAATACGCCACGCAGCAGTGGCCGAGAGCGGGATGCCTGATACTAGACCTGGGGAAGGCCTTCGACTCAGTCGAGTGGCCGTACCTGAGGGCGGTCGCAGAGAAGTATCAGCTGGGAGGGGGATACAGTGCTATGATTGACCTGCTCTACGACAGTCCGAGTCCGAACGGGCCGCCTCCTCTCAGCTGCCATCCGGGTCCGCAGAGGCACTCGCCAGGGCTGCCCACTGTCGCCATTGCTGTTTTCACTGGCCATGGAACCCCTGGCCGCGACTCTCAGGACGCACGGGCTGGAATGGGGAATTCCATTGGCGGACGGTCTGCATGCGGTGTCACTGTATGCGGATGACTTGCTGCTGTACGTCAGGGACATGACTGCCATTCCTGCCTCCCTCACTGACATCTTCCGCACCTTCGAGGAGGTATCGGGCCTGAGAGTCAATTGGGCCAAGTCGGGAGCCTATCCCTTTAGCCCAGAAACGCCTGAATGCGACATCCGGCTGGGAGGGGACAGGTTACAATGGCATCCCACCACCTTCCGCTACTTGGGGATCAGAATCTACAGAATCCCAGTGGACGTCCTGGAGGGGAACCTCCTTCATGCAATAGCCTCAGTCCGAGCACAAATTGGCTTCTGGAACACCTTACCCCTTAACGTGCCTAGTCGAGTGGCACTGACCAAAATGATAGTGCTACCTCGCCTACTCTATTATTTTGCGAACATGCCTCTGTACGTTCCCACCAAGCTCTTCCGCGACCTAGAGGTGCTGTTACGTAGCCTCATCTGGAACAAGGGGAGACCGAGAGTAGCGCTGGCTAAGCTGTACATGCCCACGGATTCGGGGGGCTTGGCGGTCCCTAATATGGAACTGTACTACCTCGCGGCACAGATGCAATGGGTGGTGGGATGGCTGAGCGGCAAGCAACTTAAGGACACCACCTCACACGCGGCTGCCTGGACGCGAACGCAAATAAATATGCTGTTCCATCCGATAACCCACACGCCCTGCCCCTCACAGCTCTACCTGGCGGTAGCGCGCAAATGTTTCCTGCGGTGCCTCCGTCTCACGCGCACAACTACGCCATATGCCCCGAGTCTGCCACTCTTGGGCATGCCTGGCCCGACGGGGCCGCTCACAGAGGTCCACTTGGCTGGCTGGGAACAAGCGGGAGTGGACACGCTGAGCGATCTGTATGCGGATGGCGACTTACTCACATTCGTCAACCTAGCTGAAGACACGGCTCTCCCGGCGGGGCAGTTACTCCTGCATGCCTCCCTCCTACACACACTCACGACTTCCTGGGGCGACATGGCGGTGGAACCTCCGACGCATACCTTCATACAATACCTACACGTTATGGGTAATGGTGCGCACATCGTACACTGGCTAGCGCAGGCACTGCAGGCGCACTCGCAACCATACACACTAACACTAAGGGAGCGCTGGGCGACAGACAGGGGAAGAGACTGGACAGACAAAGAATGGGCACTGGTACTAGCCGGCCCGACCAACATCCCCCGCAACCCCCGCTTTAAAATCATACAGTACTACATATTACAGCGCGCATACCTCACGCCCGAAAAGATCAACAGATACTTCTCGCGGACGGATACAGCTTGCCAGCGGTGCTCGCTACCGGGAGCAGACCTCTTACACATGCTATGGCACTGCCCTGATATACAGGCATACTGGGGCGACGTACTGGCACTACTCGCGCGCGGCGCTGATGGACGACTACCGTCCACGTGGGAAGCATGCATACTGGGGCTGTATAAACGCACAAAAGATAACAAAGCGCAGGCACGCTTTTGGGACATGGGTCTTATAACGGCCAAGCGCTTACTCACTATGCATTGGAAGGCAGCAGTCCCCCCACACATCAGACATTGGAAAGCCTCCTTCGTTAATTGGGCGCGGGCGGAGAGTGCGGTCCTTCTTCGTGAGGAAACTGCGGGGCTCCGGAAGTTCCCCATCACCCAGCTTTGGGATAACCTCCTCACAGCGTTCCAGGTGGTCTGCCAAGACCGAGGGATAACCTGAGTCCCTGGAGTTTGCCGCTCCCTTGCTGGCTGGGCAGCGACAGGCCTAAGACCGCGACGGAGTAAACTCCCGCCCCCCCTTCTGCATACCCCTGGTGCCCCCTACTTCCACCCTACATGAGACTGCTGCCGGGCAGCACTCGCTGTGCAACTATGGCGGGCACACAGGGACTGCTGCCGCCACAGTCTGAAGCAACGCGTACGGTGGCCGGCTGCAGGCCCGGATGGGAAGGCATGGCCACTCCACTCTACCCAGCCGCTTCCTCTCTGACGCAGAGGGGCGCCCTACACATAGAGGCAATGGGTGCGAGCACCGGCGCTATGGGATTCCAGCTATCCTGACAGCCCCCTTCCCCCCCCGCCCCCCTCTGGCCTGCTGCTTCCCGCGTATATCGCATGGTCCCGCTGTGCCCCTCTCGACAGTTGATGACCTCTCCCGCTCCAACGCAGAATGATCTTCTCCTCCCTCCCCCCCCTTGATCCCGCCTGAGTTTACGACCCTAACCTCGATTCCCCCTATCGCCGCACATGCATAAGGAACAGTTTGTTTACTGGTTAAAGTTCCCTGACCGGATCCCTACCTAACCGCAGATAACAGGCGAAGGCTGCGCCGTCCGGCGCCTCCGAGGCGCTACCCTACCTAGCGCGCCCCGCTTACTGATGATAAGGCAGCGATGGCGCACACTCCCTGCGAGGAACAGATACGCCTGGAAAGTGTAGAAAGCTCTTGCCCAGAGCGCACTGTGTTGAATACCAGGTGTGCCCAGACACTTAGCGGCTTGAGGGGCACAGCGCTGGAGGGACGGATGCGCGCCACGTAGCACACACATAGATTTGAACTGCGAGGCTGCAAGCTGGACTTGCCGGATATATGTGTTGCCATATATATGCCACAGTGAGCTATACCGAACAGTCCTTGTCGCGCTCCAGCCTACACTACGAACACGACGCTGGCGCCAAGCTGCCCGGAGGCCTTTACACTTGGGGGTAACCGCGGTGTCCTGTACGACTTACGCCAAGGGCCTGGGTGGCAACCGAAATGGCCCCGGTGTGGGCTGGAACAAAGCGCCACCCTCTATTGCTGACAATGCGCATAAGGAACACCACAACAAAACACCGAAAAACACCACAGGCCTACCTGTTAACAATGTACGCACCTTATTCCTGTTAAAAAAAGTCACCCTGCACAACGCCGCCGGACCTCCGGGTTGCCGGCTGAATGGCTGTGTCCTACCATCTGGAAACGTGTGCTTATTGTCTAACTGATTCGACACCTTGGCTGGTGAATGTACATTGTAAGATGATGCAACTGCGAATAATAAAGGTTTTTCAAAACTAAAAAAAATTAGACCAGGTTGGTTACACTGCTGCCAGTGCTGTATCTGAGCTGCTTGTGACTGAAGCATTCTGCCCTAATCCCAGTTGTGAGGGAAACGTGCACTGTTGTTGTCTCCATACCAGTCCTCTTTGGGAGGGACCTTTTCACTCCTGCTGCTTTTGCTGTGTCTGCCTCCTTCGTGATTGGATCTTCCTCTGCTGCTTCCTGTGTTGCAACTGTGCCCCTCTGCTGACTGCTCAATTTATACCTTTTTTTGAGGAATGTGCACTACATACATTATCTCTCCCGTTTGTGAAGCATACATTCTTTGCTGATAGTCCCGACTGCCCATCATTTACAATGTAACACATGCTGTCCCTCCACAGGTACTTCTTCGGATCACATGTTCTTTATCCAGGGCCACTTAAGCACTCTCCAACCCGCACAAAGGACATCCAGCCAAGTCTCAGTCCGCCCGCCCCTTTCTGCTGACCAGTCACACCTTGTTCAATGTCCTACTGAAGCTTGAAACACTTAATGATGGTCAGTATTTCACAATACAAAGGCCCTTTATGTTTTTTTAGGTTCTACATTAAATTGATAGATGAGTTAAACAAACATTTCACTGACCTATTTTGGATGCTAAGGTTGCTGTTTATTTGTTACATAGTCTGACCATGGCTTAAAGACATCAGAGCACAAGGCAGAAGCAGAGATTAGAAAGTACATCAGAATAAGCAAAGGTAAAGAGAAACTGTAAAAGTAAGCCAGGAACAAAAAAAAGTAAGGGAAACAAGATGGGAAGTGTTTTATACGACAAGTAGCCAGATTATAGGACATTTCCTGAGTTAGAAAATAATCAGAATATGTTGTAACTAGTTTTTTCTAATACAAAATGTACCTTTTTAGGCAATGATTATAAGTATCATGAAAAAATAACTGCAATTGTTGACCTGGCTGTGCAACAGATGACTTTGGTTGGCAGAGATCTTCGCCAATAAGGTGCACCTTTAGATGAGTGGGCCAAACCCTTTTTGATGCACGGCCGTGCCTCATCAACTCAGAACTCAAGACATTTGTATAACATACATCCCTGTTTGTTTAAATTCTTAACCCAGTGTATATGTTCACAATAAAGAGATGTAAACAGCATCGCAGCAACTGCTCCTGGAATATATTCAGATGTAAACGCGAGTGGTTTATACACATTGCAGTGTTCCTCCAGGCCACAGAACAAAACATGAACCTCCCTGCCCAGCTCTCTCTGCCTCTGTGAATGCGAGATATGTTTTCACTGTGGAGAGGCAGGACAGTTCAAAGACATCATGGCGGCCCAATGCATTAAAAATGCAGGAGACGTTTTAACAAGGGGCCTCTACAGCTTTTCCCACTGATTTACCCTCAGTCACTCCAAATTTTCTCCCCTGCTAGCGGGTGAGGTTGGCCATGGTTGCCTTTAATTGTAGCATCTGAGTGATGGAAGCAAGTGATATGTACTAGAAGCGGGATGACTGAATGATCTTCCAAAACTGAGAGGCCCACTGACAACTCCAAGAACTCATATCTAGGCAGCTTCAACATCTAGGAAAAATCTGAAATGAAGAGTACAGGTAGCAGTAAAAACGGTAAAAACTCAGTTCTCAACACATTCATTTGTTTGTCTTTATAATATAATGTAGGCATTGCGAGTGTTGCCTCAAAACAACATTTATTTTGTGAATTAAGGGAATGGAGTTGATTAGTGTTGGGACAGACTTTAAAGAATAAAGTAATTTGATGCGTGAAAAAGAGCATTATTTGGAATGGAAAAGGAGTGTGTGTAAAGGGATGAACCCCAGATCCTGATGACAGTGGGGAAGTACCCCTCCCAGCGTGTGACACTGTGGGAACACTTCTTCCGTTGCTTAAACTCTCAAATTGTCTTACAAGTTCACAAAGGTGGAAAATAGACAGTGCTTGCCGGTATTTGGACAAAATATCTGATTAGAAATATCGAGTTGCAGGAATATCGGAAAAAAAATGTTGTGATACAAAAATATAATGATGCAGAAATATCGTTGTCAAGAATATCGTTTTTTCGGTTAAAATATCGTTTTCAATAGTATCTGTGCTGTTAAGATCGTTTTCAATAATATAGTTGTGAAAAACTATTGTTTTTTAATTATCTTTATGTTTGTTAGTTCATACATTATTGTATGTGTTATTATTGTTTGTATAATTATTAATAATATTTTGAGATATAGTTTGTAATGATTTATACGTTTTCAGTTTAATTGCTAATAATAATTTATATTGTCATAGCGGGTTGCTAGGTTTGTAGTTGTGTAGGGTGGGAAGTTAGTTCATTCTAATTTATTATTATTCATTACTAACTTATTATTGAATATTTGATTAATAACTATGTAAATTTTGTAAAAATTATATATTTTAAGTTATACATTAGGTGCGGATTGTTGGGTTTGCAGGGGTATAGGGTGGCAAGCTAATTAAGTAATAAGTAACAATTAATGAATAATTTATTATTAAATATTTAATTGATTAATACATATGTAAATAGTGTAATACATATATTTATTAAGATATATATTAGGTGTGCGCTGCTGGGTTTGTAGGGGTATAGGGTGGGAAGTTAATTATTTATAAATTAATTAGTTTATTATTTTTATTAATTGCTATTTAATTGATTATTAATTATATTGTGTTATATTTATTTATTTTAGTTATATTTTAAGTGTGTATGCAAAAGATATCACAACACTCTGTAATTAATTCAATAGCCCAATTTTAGTCCAAATATTTTAATTGTCGGATGGTAGGTTTGTGGGGGCATAGTGTGATAAGTTAATTATATAATAAGTAAATGACAATTTTTTTACTTGATAATTATTCATTAATTTGTTTGCTAATCATGTTAATTGTTTGATTGTTTTTTATTTTTATAAATTTTTTGGGTTAATTAATAAAGTTCATATTAAGATTTTTGTATTTGTTCTCAATTAATAGGGCTCTGTTTCATATATGTTATGTGTTTGAAGTGAAATACTTTCCCTACTGTCACAAGACAGGAGTGGTAACAGTAGCTGTTACTCCTCCGATGTCCAACGCTTTCTCTACTGTTGCACATACTGGAGTGGGAATAGTAAATGTTACCCTTCCAGAATCCAACGCTTTAACTACTGTTGCACAGACTGGAGTGGGACTAGTCAATTTTACCCCTTGGAAGTCCAACGCTTTCCTGACTGTTGCAACGACTGGAGTGGGTATGCAACATTTTTCCCCTCTGGAGTCTAACAATTTCCCTACTGCTGCAAAGACTGGAGTGGGAATAGTAAATGTTATCCCACAGGAGTCCGACACTTTCCTTACTGTTGTAGAGACTGGAGTGGAAATAGTAAATTTAACCCCTCTGAACTCCAACGGTTTCCCTACTGTTGAAAAAACTGGAGTGGGAATAGTAAATGTTACCCCACCGGAGTCCAACACTTTCCCTACTGTTGTACAGACTGGATTGGGAATTGTAAATTTAACCCCTCCGTAGTCCAACACTTTGCCTACTGGAGTGGGAATAGTTTAACTAATATTCCCAGACTTTAATGCTTTTTTGAATATTGTTTAAATATATATAATGTTATTATTTGTTTAATTTTAGAATATTTGTACACACACATATATATATATATGTGTGTATTTTTGTATAATTTTGTAAAATATATTTCTAGTAAATGTCCTTTTATATTTATTTTATTTGGAAATGTATTTAATAATTTGTATTTGATTTGTTAATTTTTATGCTTTATATATATATATATATATATATATATATCACATCCTCAGATTTTTCCCGGGACACTTATACCGCGGTGCCATCACAGGGTCCAAGGCTTCCTGTATTCCATAACAATCCACAATGCGTCAAAGCATTAGATGCACTCCATCCCAAAGAGAGTCCAAACACTGTCATGGGCTTGAAAATGATTTATTCGACAAAACCAAGCCACATACCCAACGCGTTTCGGCGTGACCGCCTTGATCACGGGTAATTTGTCACTCGTTAACAAACACTATTTAAACTATAACAGAACGTGACCTAAGGAAATGGAAATAGGACAAGTTAACGTAAATTCAAACATAATGTCCCCAATTCGTCAGCCATCTTAGAGTGGTGCGATTATACACATCATGTATATACGAACAGTAAGTTCCGAGATGTACACATTAATTATTGAATATTGTGTATTTGCATAATCAATTAAATTAATTGACTGATTTGGAAATTTGATTTATAAGATACAAACAAAATTTCAGCAAAAGTTCCTCATATTGCTAAAAAACTATTCATATAACATATGATGTCACCGTCATACTGTGTAATGCTTACAGCCCTATTCAAGCGTCAAAATCTATATGCGCTTTGTTGATTCTCAGACAAACTGGCACTTCTTTCCGTTAGAAAATATTCTGAATATAGCAAAACTTTATTGACCACGGTCTGCAAGTAAGAGACAATGATCTAGGCGAGATGTCTGTATCCACATAGATACCCAAATAACAATAATAAATCCAACATCCTGTAGGGCAGAAGGATAAACCATATTGTAGCACATCAAATTCAGTACAATTCAACGGATGGTTGGATAAATTTACCACATTTTGACAGTTCATCTTCTGTTTTTTTGACCCCTTGTTTCCATTCCCATAGGAGTTGCTGTGGTTCTTGCTCCATCCACCACGCCTGATTTGCTTGTAGACGGCGATTGTCCTGTTGCGTTTCTTCCTCTCCCTCTGCCTCGTCCTCTGTAGCCCCTTCCTCTTCCTCGACCACGATCCTTCTGCCAGTTCTGTTGATTTTGTGTTTGATTCATTAGGCGGAATTCCTCCCAAAAATTTACTGGCCTAGGTTGGGTTTTCTCAATTGTGACTACAAGACAATGACTATAACAATATCTCTATTGATATTGGGCTCATGGGATATGGTAATACCCACTGGGGTTTTAAAATGTGAGTTTACGTCTCTATGAACTATGCGCACACGAAATGAATGAACACCCACTTGGGTTTTATTTTGCGACTTTATAGCATTAATATATTCAGATTGGTTGTTTCACAAAGATCACCCATTTGGGTCATGTAACAAGATAATTGACATACTATCGACCATAGTATTTCTGAACAGTGTTTAACGCGGTGGCGCTTTTCCGTTACAATTGGGGCAATACTATTGTAGAGATACGACAATCCCTTTAAATTGTTGGATTTATTATTGTTATTTGGGTATCTATGTGGATACAGACATCTCGCCTAGATCATTGTCTCTTACTTGCAGACCGTGGTCAATAAAGTTTTGCTATATTCAGAATATTTTCTAACGGAAAGAAGTGCCAGTTTGTCTGAGAATCAACAAAGCGCATATAGATTTTGACGCTTGAATAGGGCTGTAAGCATTACACAGTATGACGGTGACATCATATGTTATATGAATAGTTTTTTAGCAATATGAGGAATTTTTGCTGAAATTTTGTTTGTATCTTATAAATCAAATTTCCAAATCAGTCAATTAATTTAATTGATTATGCAAATACACAATATTCAATAATTAATGTGTACATCTCGGAACTTACTGTTCGTATATACATGATGTGTATAATCGCACCACTCTAAGATGGCTGACGAATTGGGGACATTATGTTTGAATTTACGTTAACTTGTCCTATTTCCATTTCCTTAGGTCACGTTCTGTTATAGTTTAAATAGTGTTTGTTAACGAGTGACAAATTACCCGTGATCAAGGCGGTCACGCCGAAACGCGTTGGGTATGTGGCTTGGTTTTGTCGAATAAATCATTTTCAAGCCCATGACAGTGTTTGGACTCTCTTTGGGATGGAGTGCATCTAATGCTTTGACGCATTGTGGATTGTTATATATATATATATATATATATATATATATCTACACCCACACGCACACACACATGCGCACACACATATATATGTATTTGTTTTTTATAGTAGTAGATAAAGAAAACGCCAACATCTTAATATAATGTAAACTATATATTTGTATTAATAGTTCTAAATTATACATATATATATATATATATATATATATTTCTCCAAACATTTTCCCGTCAAGGACACAAAAACGTGGCGCACACTCTCGACAATCTTTACAAATTTCTTTTATTCCGCTCCAAGGGCAGACAAACGCGTTTCGGCCATGCTGGCCTTTGTCAATGTCAATGCACACAATGTTTGCACAGTATAAATAATCATTGTTCAACCTACGTCATTTCAGGTTGAAATAGAAAGAGGACTGTCACATTCAAAGAACTATTCAAAAGGCAGATCTAATTGGCAGCCATTTTGAACTAGTAAGGAAATATTAATATTCCTATAATAAGGTTCTAAAGGTAAATCAATATATACATATATATATATATAGCAAATATTACAATCTTATGACAAGGTAATTCCAGAATTTATCGGAATATCCTTTCTTCATGATCTTACGCCCTGAATGGGCAAAAATATATATTTACAAAAACAGACATCCTCAAATATTTCATTCATGTTGGATCTGGCCCTGAATGGGCAATTGTCTTTACCGAGTCACACTTCCTATCAATCATTTTGTAGGTTTGAACATATTTACAGTTAAAATCAATCAAATTCCTTACAAAATATAATTCTTTTAGGAGGGAAAAGCTTTCTTCAACCTATATGCAAGTATATCAAGTTTTTCTCAACACTATTCCCATAATTCATTGGGATCCTCTAATTTCACCACATCAAATACCATTATACCTCTTTTCAAATGATAGTTCCATCCTTTCTCACTTTTTCACCATATGTTTTTTTAACTTGTTAATATTCAATTCTCCTCATCAGATATTCTATACAGTTATTTATAGCAGTTTATGAAAAGATTTCCCCTTGTGGCTAGTGTTTTAACCAACATGCATCCACATTTCTTCCTCACAGTTTAATCCATATGGTGCCAAAGTGCGAAGTTCTAAGATGTATTTTGATTCCAACTGTCTAAGAGTTCTTATCCTGTCACCACCTCTTTTAAGGGGTGGGACTCGATCTAGGCAGAAGAATTTTAAAAGATTGTTATTGCTTTTATGTGTTTCGGCAAAATGTCTGGCCACAGGATAATTGGTATCAATTTTAGTTATTGCACGCATGTGCTCTAAAATTCTTTTCTTTGTTTGGTGTATCGTGCTCCCCACATATTGAAGGTTGCACGGACACACACAAAAAAAAAAAAAAAAAAAAAATATATATATATATATATATATATATATATATATATATATTACCTACTGGCGATAGCCAGTAGGTAGTTATAGTTAGGACCACGTTTCCATAGGAAAACCTCAACATTCTATTTTGAATAACTTTGGCGCCGGTCGACGAATCCTCGCAAATTTTTCAAAATAGGTGGGGCGCTACGCTCCGCTCCTACCCTAAAAGTCTCGGGGGGATCCGTCAAGCGGGGGCTGAGATAAAAGGGGGGTCCCAAAACGCGTTTTTCCCATGCATTTTTCCATAGGACCTTTAGAACGAGCTACAGCCCGAACGGCTGAACAGAATTACTCAAAATTTGGCAGAGAGGTAGTCCCTTGGTCAAGGAAGTGCCTTTTGTAGGTTTGGTGTAAATCTGTTCAGTAGATTCTGAGAAAATAGCCTTTAAATCAATATATATATCTGAGCCAGCTTACGGTACGCTTACCGTACGCTTACGGTAAGCGTACGGTGGCGTGCGCGAGCGCGATTCTGATTGGCTCTTAGATCTTAGTAAACATTCGAATCGGCCGAAACCAGGAAGCGGCGGCCGCCATTTTGTCTCTCGTACTGAGAGTGATTTTTAACATATCAAGCCCAAAAACATGTAAAGGGGCTGTTTTGACAACTCCCTCCCACATAGTCATGTTGAGGGAGTCCCCAAACATCCCCCAAGTGCAAAAACGGTTTTATTTTTTTTTCGGCAATTTCGCGGGGTACGCTTACCGTACGCTTACCGTAAGCGTACGGTAAAAAAATAAAAATAAAAAAACACTATCCACACTTACCCCACCCCCTGTGCTTTTGGTGGCCGAAGGCCACCAAATGTACAGGGCTTATGTTAAGGGCAAAAAACACTATCCACACTTACCCCACCCCCTGTGCTTTTGGTGGCCGAAGGCCACCAAATGTACAGGGCTTATTATAAGGGAAAAAAACTTAGCATTTAAAAAACCGTACTAATTCACTGAAAAAACCATAGGTTTCACACACGTTATAGTTAGGAATTAGCATTTAAAAAACCTTGCAAATTCACTGAAAAAACCATAGGTTTCACACATGTTATAGTTAGCGGAAATTTTACTGATAAAAAACCAGTGAAATTCCCCCGTTATAGTTAGCGCAGGCAACTATAACTCACGCGACTGCAATCTTCTGCTGATGACATATGTGTCTTTATGAAAAAAAAATATTTGTAATATATGTATAGCTAAAAATGTATGGAAGAAGACATGGGCAAATAAGTGTCTAAATACAGTATTAGCATCAGCAGAGGATTGCGGTCGCGTGAGTTATAGTTGCCTGCGCTAACTATAACGGGGGAATTTCACTGGTTTTTTATCAGTAAAATTTCCGCTAACTATAACATGTGTGAAACCTATGGTTTTTTCAGTGAATATATATATATATATATATATAACGACCACTGCCTTCTCCCAGGTAAGTAAAGGCTCGGCACACTCCGGGGTCTCTCAAAAGGGCTTTATTAAAATGACAATTGCGTGCTTCTGGTAGTCCCTGAAACGCTTTGGCAGACGCGTTTCAGCCATTCTTGGCTTTCCTCAGTGCCGGTCTCACGGACTCCATTGTCTCTCTGGGGGTCAGGCAAAGTGCAGTTGATAAGTTGACCACTCCCAGTCAGGTGATATTCGACCCCTCCTCCAATTAAAGGTGTACCTGCATCACGCGAACATCCTCCCAGGCAGATGCATGCTGGGTGACGTAGTCCAGATGGATGTCTGCACAGTGGCAGGGTCACTCCAACACCATGTGATGCCCCCAACTCGTTGGGCCTGAGCTACAGTCCAGCTTGAGTGCCCAGTTGGATGAAAATAAAAGCCTCCTGTCGTCCCCTTGTTCAGGCATTAGATGCTGCCTCCTCTCTCCCCATTGCAGCAAATGCGACCGAATGGTTTTACCAGCTGCTGGGGGGGCTCCGCGTATTTGCATTTTGGTGCAAGCGTCCAGGGTTGCTGGTCTTCCGCGGTGCTCCTGACCGAGAGGGTGTACCGCATGTCAGTGACCTGCTTGCTGACCAAACACAACGACCACTGCCTTCTCCCAGGTAAGTAAAGGCTCGGCACACTCCGGGGTCTCTCAAAAGGGCTTTATTAAAATGACAATTGCGTGCTTCTGGTAGTCCCTGAAACGCTTTGGCAGACGCGTTTCAGCCATTCTTGGCTTTCCTCAGTGCCGGTCTCACGGACTCCATTGTCTCTCTGGGGGTCAGGCAAAGTGCAGTTGATAAGTTGACCACTCCCAGTCAGGTGATATTCGACCCCTCCTCCAATTAAAGGTGTACCTGCATCACGCGAACATCCTCCCAGGCAGATGCATGCTGGGTGACGTAGTCCAGATGGATGTCTGCACAGTGGCAGGGTCACTCCAACACCATGTGATGCCCCCAACTCGTTGGGCCTGAGCTACAGTCCAGCTTGAGTGCCCAGTTGGATGAAAATAAAAGCCTCCTGTCGTCCCCTTGTTCAGGCATTAGATGCTGCCTCCTCTCTCCCCATTGCAGCAAATGCGACCGAATGGTTTTACCAGCTGCTGGGGGGGCTCCGCGTATTTGCATTTTGGTGCAAGCGTCCAGGGTTGCTGGTCTTCCGCGGTGCTCCTGACCGAGAGGGTGTGCCGCATGTCAGCGACCTGCTTGCTGACCAAACACAACGACCACTGCCTTCTCCCAGGTAAGTAAAGGCTCGGCACACTCCGGGGTCTCTCAAAAGGGCTTTATTAAAATGACAATTGCGTGCTTCTGGTAGTCCCTGAAACGCTTTGGCAGACGCGTTTCAGCCATTCTTGGCTTTCCTCAGTGCCGGTCTCACGGACTCCATTGTCTCTCTGGGGGTCAGGCAAAGTGCATATATATAACTATGTACCTTACAGCATTTAAACTTGTTGGTCTTTAGCCATGTCATGTGATCAAGGCCGGGTTTACCCAGTCGAAACGCGTCATGCTGCTATTCATGGAGCAATAAAGCACTTTCATCTTTTTTCACGTAATTGAGTGGTCTGTACCTGATTTGCGCGAACTGCATTTCTTCAGGATTCCTGGTTTATATATATATATATATATATATATTAAAGTTCACATTCACCCAAGGTGCGGGGCGCACTCACAATCAGCGCTTTCAACATGCAGGGGAGAACCAAGGTGCCACCAGCATCAGCAGAGCCTGACGCGTTTCAGGAATCAATATTACATATATGCTGACGACACTCAACTCTACCTCAGAATAAAAACACAAAGCGACATCCAACATCTTAATGCCAGAAAAGCCTTTGAAAAAGGGAGGATTCCTGAAACGCGTCAGACTCTGCTGATGCTGGTGGCACCTTGGTTCTCCCGTGCATGTTGAACGTGCTGATTGTGAGTGCGCCCCGCACCTTGGGTGAATGTGAACTTTAATAAATACGGCCAACCCGGCCGGGGGACGCACCGCCGCGGACTTTGGCGGTTCCGCTGCTGATTCTTTGATCAGCGCCGTGGAACAATCTGGCGTTATTTGGGAAGGGGGGAGTAACAGAAGGGTGCTCCCGTGATTTGAACTTTATTTTCCGGAAGTCTGCCATCAGCCCACTGGGGTATTATTTGGTACGGACCACCAGTCCCATAATTCATTGCTGTTATGTTACTCACCTGAGAGTTATCATTGGAATAAAAAGGGAAACAAGACTGGTATCTGTTTGCTGGCATTCATTTGGAGCAGAAAAGCCTTTGAAAAAGGGAGGATTCCTGAAATGCGTCAGGCTCTGCTGATGCTGGTGGCACTTTGGTTCTCCCCTTCATGTTGAACGCGCTGATTGTGAGTGCGCCCCGCACCGTGGGTGAATGTGAACTTTAATAAATACGGCCGACCCGGCCGGGGGACGCACCGCCGCGGACTTTGGCGGTTCCGCTGCTGGTTCTTTGATCAGCGCCGTGGAACAATCTGGCGTTATTTGGGAAGGGGGGAGTAACAGAAGGGTGCTCCCGTGATTTGAACTTTATTTTCCGGATGTCTGCCATCAGCCCACTGGGGTATTATTTGGTACGGACCACCAGTCCCATAATTCATTGCTGTTATGTTACTCACCTGAGAGTTATCATTGGAATAAAAAGGGAAACAAGACTGGTATCTGTTTGCTGGCATTCATTTGGAGCAGAAAAGCCTTTGAAAAAGGGAGGATTCCTGAAACGCGTCAGTCTCTGCTGATGCTGGTGGCACCTTGGTTCTCCCCTGCATGTTGTACGCGCTGATTGTGAGTGCGCCCCGCACCTTGGGTGAATGTGAACTTTAATAAATACGGCCGACCCGGCCGGGGGACGCATCGCCGCGGACTTTGGTGGTTCCGCTGCTGGTTCTTTGATCAGCGCCGTGGAACAATCTGGCGTTATTTGGGAAGGGGGGAGTAACAGAAGGGTGCTCCCGTGATTTGAACTTTATTTTCCGCATGTCTGCCATCAGCCCACTGGGGTATTATTTGGTACGGACAACCAGTCCCATAATTCATTGCTGTTATGTTACTCACCTGAGAGTTATCATTGGAATAAAAAGGGAAACAAGACTGGTATCTGTTTGCTGGCATTCAATTGGAGCAGAAAAGCCTTTGAAAAAGGGAGGATTCCTGAAACGCGTCAGGCTCTGCTGATGCTGGTGGCACCTTGGTTCTCCCCTGCATGTTGAACGCGCTGATTGTGAGTGCGCCCCGCACCTTGGGTGAATGTGAACTTTAATATATATATATATATATATATATATTTAAACATACACACACACACATATTTATGTGGGTATGTTTATATAAACATATATTTCTATATAGTATTAAATGTTACTTACATTTACTTAACTTAAAATATTTTATATATTTGAGTTTTATATAGCACTGGCTAAACCCAGGGGTATCAGAGCCCTTTACATGTTTTGAGAATAAGCTTAGAAGAAGTACATGACAAAAGCCAAGTGGAATTAACAAACAGTTATATAGAAAAATATAGGACAGTAGAACAGTAAAGTGGACCACAGTAAGGATACAGTAATACATAACAATCAAGCAATTGGGTAATGGAGAAGGGGACAGCTTTGAGTCTGCGTAGTCGACTAGCCAGGGGACCTTCCTAACGGAAACTGTCAAAGAGGGTTAGGAGATTGGGAGAAGTAAACCAGCTTGTCTGGAGAGATGTGGTCAAACAGTTTGATCCCTGTGACAAGCCTGGCAGTCGCATTGAGAATTTTTCTCAGAGGGCAAAAGGTTGCTTTTGGGGTTTCCTGTCAGGATGGCAATGCTGTAGTCAAGTTTCAGGAGGAATAGGGACTGTACTAATGTCTTAGATCATAAGGGGGAATAAACAGTTTGATTTTCTTGAGTTGTATTTGTATATAGAGTGCTCCTTTGACTGTATTTTTGATGTGTTCTTTCATTGACAAGTTTTTGTCTAGTGTAATACCCAAGGATTTAGTGGAGTTGGACAGTGTGGTAGGGCAGTTTAGTGCGTCCACATTTTTGAGCCACTCTTGGATGAGTTGGGGTTTGTTTTTTGGGGAGAGGAGTAGAAGTTCAGTCTTGATGGGGATAAGCTTAAGGTGCTTGGTGTTTAGCTAAGTTTGTATCTTAGTTAGTGTGGCATTAAGATGTTGGATGTCGCTTTGTGTTTTTATTCTGAGGTAGAGTTGAGTGTTGTCAGCATATATGTAATATTGATACCACCTTAGTTCAGGATATTGTGAGGGATTCCGTGAAAAGATTGAATAGGGCAAGCAAGAGGATGGAGCCTTGAGGTACTCCTTGTGGTACTGGTGCAGGCCTCGATCACTCCCTGGTCCTTTGTCTCACTCTTACAGGATCCTCCTTTCTCCCTCTATGATGGGTTTTCTCTCTTTCTCTTCCTCCTTCTTTGATCTGTGTGTTTTTCCTCTCTTGGGCTTGGTAAATATCTAATGGTGTTTATATTTATTTGTTGGGAGCGATGTTGCAGATTGGACGCAAACCATCTCAGGACTGTGCCATTGAAGCCAGTGTGGTTCTAGAGTGTCTCAAGTAAAGCTGGGTGATGAACTGTATCAAATGCCGCCGATAGGTTCAGTAGGATTAGGAAGCATGAGTCATCTTCGTCTAAGGATTTGTGAATGCCGTCGGATATAGTGAGCATAGCTATTTCGGTGCTACATCCTTTCCTGAATTCTGATTGGAAAATGTTGTGGAAGTTGAATCCTTCTATGTTTTGGTTGAGTTGAAGTACGACACGCTACTCCAACGTTTTAGCTAGGAAAGGTATGTTAGTGATGGGTCTGAGGTGTTGAGATCATTGGGTCCACCCCTGGTTTAGAATGGGTTGGAGGGAGTCAGGTACACGACCTGATGAAAGAGAGGCATTGATGATTTTGGTCCAGAACAAGGAGAGGATATGGTTGAGATTTTCTGCAAGGGTGGAGGGAAGGAAACCAGAGATGTCGAATGTGGGCTTCATGTTGGGAATCATTTTGAAAAATTCTCCTTCTGTCAGAGGTTTGAAGTCTGCCAATTTAGCATTATTCTTCAGATGAAGGAGTTTGTTATTTGCTATAATTAGACTTTTTGAGTCCTTCCGATCTTTAGTTAGGTGTTGGGGTGGAGTTTCCATGTTGACTTGTGTGTCAGTGGAGCCTGCGGGATAGGATGTTAGACTATCATCAAGGTTCAGGGATTGTTCGATTTTTACGACTTTGTCAGCAAGGAAGTTAGCTATTTCTTTGCAGCGTTGATTGGTGGTTAGTGCTTCCTTTTGGAAGGTAAGCGTAGATTGTTGTATTATTATTTTGAAGAGCTCCCTTGGTTGGTTCTTTGCATGGTCGAGTTGATTACGAAAGAAAATAGCTTTTTCCCTGAAAATGGGCTAGTTCTTTTCCCTTCTTGTAGGAGAGCCGCTCAGATCTTAGGAGTGAGTGGTGCGCCAGTAAAGGGTTCTGCCTCCATAACCTTTTGGTCTGTCTAAGTTTCCAGTCTTTCGATGTTAAGGTCTAAGTTGAACCAAGATCTGGATTGGATTTTTCTCGATCTCATTAGTTTGTGTGGTGCAACCTGGTCAAGAACATCTGTCATCGATGATGCAGTGAGTTCATCAATGGTGTGTAGGAGGAGTTGAGAATGTAATGTAATTGATTGCTGAGCCTGGATTCTAGTTCCGTTAGTGGGATATGCTTGATGTTCCTAGCCCAGTGTGTAGGTTTATTGGACCAATCGATAGGCAAGATGGAATGAAAGGAGACAAGCTCACTTCTAGTAATTATTGCGTCTAGAGCCAAGCCTTTTTTGTGGGTCTGCTTATAACAGAGTTGCTTGGGATCATTGATTTCCAGTGGGTTTTTTAGGTTACGGATGGTGGCGTCTTCTGTGTTATTCTAGTGCAGGTTGAAGTCACCCAGGAGCATGTCATTGATGTCAGTAAGTGAAAATTGAGTTATAAGGTCTCTTAGTTCCTTGGTGAACAGTGTACGATCAACAGGTGGGTGATAGATCATGTGGAGTTTGGTGGGAGTGCTGCCTGTAGTTTTGATTTCTACTTGTAGATATTCGAAGGTCTATCGCTTCAGATGATGGAGTAGCCAGGTGGAGTGAGCGAGTCCAGTTTCTGGGTTGAGTAGTCAAGCCAGGTTTCTGTAAAGAATGCAATGTTGATTTCTTCCGCTAATATGGTCTCTGTAATTTCTGTGGCATGTCTCACTGCAGATATGCAGTTTATGAGCATTCAGGTTTGGAAGCAAGGACTATTTTTATAAGAGTGCAGAGTTTGGATGGTGGTCTATTGAGCGGAAGGTCTGGGTGAAAAGCTAGGTCGATGGTTTTTATTTGTGCTGATGATTACTGGGAGTGTAGGTGCAGGCTAGTTGTCTGCTTGAGGGAATTTTGAGTTGTATGACTCGCTGAGTAGTTCCCCTACTATTGAGGATAGGGGGTTGAGCGTTCGGTAGGGTCAGGCAGCTTATGGGGGTGGAGGTCTGGCCTGTCAGTCCCCTGATAGTTGGAGATCCATTTTGGGGTGTCAAATTCTCAATTCTCAGGGTGGGGTTGAGTGTTAACTTGGCCTGGATCACAAGGTCGTTTTTTTATGATGGAGGGGTCTTTAGCTAGAGAATCAAGTTTTGTTCTATTCGGCTCAGGAACATGGTAAGAATGTCAGGGATGCGTCCTCTTCGGTGAGTAGGTTGGCAGGCAGCAGGTTTCAAGTATAAAGTAGGTGAGTGATCATTGATGGAGAGGAGGGAGGTGACATTGAGGTAGGAAATGTGGAGGGGATTATTGAGCTGGGTGGGTTCAGCATTGGGAGACTGGGGTATGTTTGAGTAGGGCTCAGTGCTGAACGTTCTTAAATTGTGACTGGTGTTCTTGTGCCCACTGTGTGCGGCATGAGACTGTGTTTCGGTGTAGTCATTAGTTGTGAAGGGTGTAATGGGGAAATGACTGGAGCTCACTTGACTCTGGCATGTATCAGGGGGAGCAGCAATGGTGCTTAGTATGTTGGTGGTATCCTGTTAGCAAATTGATTCTCGGCAAACGTACTAAGGTGTATGGGAGGGGAGTGGGTGGAGGATCAGATCCGGTTGAGATAAAGAGGTGAGGAGTGACAAGAAGTGTTGGTCAAAAATGATGAAGTGATGGTCTGCCGTTTGGTTCTGAAGATATATATGCAGATATCACCTCTAAAATGTTGGGAAGTGGTAGTTGTGAGTTTTAGTTCCATAGGGAATTTTGATTGTTTTTGCATTTTGAAGGTGGAGAAGGAAGATGTTCCTCCATTTTGCAGTGTGCTTAGAGTAGAAAATGGGGTACGTTTTAGTGTTGCAGTTGATCATGCAGTGGTAGCTATCGGCTATTAGTGTTCCTGGAAGTTGTTTGAGGAGGTTGTGTTTGAATTATTTTCTTGCAATATTTGAGAGACTTTTGGGGTATTTTATGCTCCATGAGTTGGGGCCGAATCTCTCGAGTGCTATGTCATGGAGCTTAAGGTAGTGTAGATCATCTTGGATGTCCCTTGCACTAGAGTCCGTATTAGAGAAGAGGCGTATTGCAGAGTAAATTATATGCAAATGACTGTGTTTATGGTCCGTGGTAAGCGTTTTAGGGCAAATTTGAGGGTGATGGTCCAGTAGTATATTATGTCTGTGGAGAATGAACTGCTGTCTCTTGTGGAGCCTTGTAGACCTAGGGTTGTTGCAATTATATTGTTGTAAGGAGGGATCCCTTTCACTGAGGAAGGCTGCCCCTTGTTAGACATGTTTATATTGCAGCATCTATATTGTGAGTCTGCAAAGTGTTCCTATTTTAATGTTGAATTATGGGAGGTGTATATCTGCTTGCTTCTGTATGAAGGTGGGAGGTGCCTTTCTCCCGGTTTCAGCATGTCCCTTGGACCTAGAACAAGTCCAAAGATTAATTGTCAGGAGCTTTCTTCCCAGTTTAGTAGAGCGGTGAATAAAGGAAAGATCAATCCATCTCTCTCATTTTCCAAGGGCTGGAGAACGCCTTTGGGGGGAGGACCAGGGCTGAGCTTAAAATGAGGGGAGACGGGGGTGCTCTGTGCAGCATAGAAGGGCTCTCATTCAAGGCCCCCATGCCATACACAGTTAAAATTTATGCTTAGAGGGGACCATTATTATCATATATGCACCATGTGAGCAGTTGCTATTCACAGGCCTTTTGTCAACTGGCCCTAGCTTAGTTCTCGCAATGTCAGACTAAGCATTAAGAGTCTAGCAGATCCATTGTAAAAGAGTATTGTAAGACCCAGTATCATTACAAGATGTCCAAACCATTAGAGGGGGAACAACCTTTACAACGCAACTTTTACAACGCACTACCATTACAACGAAACTGTTACAACGCGAGTGCATTGACAACGCAGGACATTACAACGCAAGTCTTTACATCGACTTGCACTAGATGGCGTGCTAACATTAAAAATAGTGTAGTTTACTATCCCAACACCTTCCCTACTGTTACGTGGACTGGAGTTGGAATAGTAAATTACACTTTTTTAATGTTAGCACGCCATCTAGTGCAAGTCGATGTAAAGACTTGCGTTGTAATGTCCTGCGTTGTCAATGCACTCGCGTTGTAAAACTTTTGTTGTAACAGCATGCGTTGTAACAGCATGCGTTGTAACATCATACATCCCATTAGAGGTATATTAGTGTAGTAATACAAAGGACTCTTTTTTTGCTGTCAATGAAATGGAATGAGTGGAGGTCCTATGTCCATTGCTGATGTGGACACCGTTTTCAGGAAACTGCCATCAAGTGGAGAGAGGAAAAGGGAGACCCCAAAATGGAGGACAGACCATGCTAAGCGTGACCCACACTGTGTTCAAAGGGCCCTGAAAAACCCCAAAGCAAATGGAGCCGGCATCATCTGGGGAGAAATCCAACAACTAGCAGGCCAAACCAGAAAATGAAAAGCACACAGCTCACGGTGTCAGTCTCTGACAAACGTGGTTGAGGCGATTTGGAAAGACATCACTGTAGCCCAGTAAAACGCTGCCTCACAGGTCAGCATCAGATAGTGCTATGTCAGGCACAAAGTCAATTTTGCATGAAAGCGCTCCACAGGGGCAGCATTCATCAACGTGGTAGTTTCTGCAGTGGGACAGCCACTAACGGTACGGTGGCTCCAGGAGGAGGTAACGATGCTAGCCCATGAGGGGGTCAGGTCAGCAGCAGGCAGATCCTCAAATAACCGATATACAGTGTTACTCAACACGTGTATTCCCAGGCACATCGCAGTAGGAAGTCTCCTTTCATGTGCGCTCTGTGTGCCGAAGGCAGGACATGAGGGAGGTGGGTCAGCAGGACCGGGATTGTGATGCAAGCACCGCGGTCTCAGTCATTTACATTTTGATTGGGGAGTAGGGTTTCATAGATGGCATAGCTGTGCAGTGCCTCACAGATTCACTTGGAGTTGAGGATGGCAAACAGTGGAGCAAGCAGAAATCGTGTTGCAGTGAGAAGGCCTGCCCATCTATTCATAGGAGTCTCAGGATCTAGTGGGCCACTTTCTTATAAAGCATCGTGGATGAGCCTCTGCAGCTGCCGTGTGCTGCATTGGGTCCTCTTTCATCCTGCAGCCAGGGATCCAGATGTGTGGGGGGAAGGCTGTATGGGGCATTGTGAGGGAAATCCTTCCTGGTAATCTCCCAGTACTTCAGATACCAGTGTTGAGTTGTAGTTCACACACTTTCATGCTCTAATTAGATTCCATAGAGGGAGGGCTCGATGGTAGGGCCTTGAGGGGTATTTACGAAGATGGTGATGCCTGATCATGGGAGTGTCCGGAGGGAGCTCCTTTATTGTTATATATTAAAATATGTAAGATTTACTATTTTGAACTACATATATATATATATATATATATATTAACTACTGGCTGTCGCCAGTAGGTAGTTATAGTTACAACCTACTTTCCATATGAAAAGCATTTTTTGATTTGCTAATAACTTTGGCGTCGTTTCATGAATCTTTGCAAAAGTCTCCAAAAAAAAGTCTATCCAGGTCAGCTCCTATCCTGAAAGTTTGGGGTGATTCATCAAGCGGGGGCTGAGTAAAAAAGGGGGTTCCCAAAACGCGTTTTCCCCATGTTAATTTCCATAGGAAATTTTGCGATGGGCTACAGCCCGAACGGAATTACCCCACATTTGGCAGAAAGGTAGAGCCTGGTTCAGAAAGCGACCTTTTTTTAAATGGTGTAAATGCGTTCAGTTGTTTTTGAGAAATTAAAATAATAAAATCGATTTCCCATAGGAAACTTCGTGCAAGGCTACAGCCGAAACTACTGAACGGAATTACCCCAAATTTGCTTGGATCAGAAAGCGACCTTTTTTTTAAATGGTGTAAATCCGTTCAGTAGTTGCTGAGAAACTAGAATAATAATAGTTTCGATATCTGGGCAGAGACTAAGTCCTGTGCACGAGCTTCACTGTGATTGGCTGCCAACACTCCAAACCAGGAAGTGTTGGCAGCCATCTTGTGGCTCGGTAGAAGCGAGTCGCTAGAAAACAGAGAAACAAAGAGAAGCGGCAGGGTAGAAACACCCCGAACCCCTTGGCCTGCTCAGGGGGTCCAAGAAGGACCCCCAGGTCCCCAAAAATATATATATTTTTTTTTTCCGGCACGTTTGCACAGTGGTGCAGGGAGGGGGCAGGGCCTGACAAAGCAAGTGTGCAAACGCACCCCCTGGCACATTGTAAATTTGGGGATTAAGTCCCCTTCAATCCTGAGGGTCCCTGGGGGTGTACTAGCCCACCAGGTACCTCCAGTTTGCGCCAGGGAGCTGCGTTGCAGAGTGGTGTTGAGAGGCCACGCCCCTTTTTACACCTCTCTGCAACGCAGCTTTGTGGCTCTTACTGGAGGTAGCTGGTGGGCTAGTTGGCCCCCGGGGAATCTCAGGACTCAAGGGCAAGTAATCCCCTAATTTACAATGCTCCAGAGGGCGCGTTTGCACAGTGGTGCAGGGAGGGGGCGTGGCCTGATGTGACAAGTGTACAAATGTGCCCTGTGGCGCGTTTTAAGTTGGGGGATTAAGTCCCCTTGGATCCTGAGGGTCCCTGGGGGCCAACTAACCCAACAGCTACCTCCTGTAAGCTCCAGGGAGCTGCGTTGCAGAGATGTATTCAGAGGCCACGCCCCTTTTTAGACCTCTCTGCAGCGCAGCTCTGTGGCGCTTACTGGAGGAACCTGGTGGGCTAGTTGGCCCCCAGGGACCATCAGGACTCAAGGGGAATTAATCCCCCACCTTAAATCGCGCCAGGGGGCGTGTTTGCACAGTGGTGAAGGGAGGGAGAGGGGCCTGACATAGCAAGTGTGCATAAGCACCAACTGGTACATTGTACATTGGGGGATTAAGTCCACTTCAATCCTGATGGTCCCTGGGGGCGAACTAGCCCACCAGGTACTTCCAGTATGCGCAAGGGAGCTGTGTTGTAGAAAGGTGTTGAGAGGCCACGCTCCTTTTTACACCTCTCTGCACACAGCTCTGTAGCGCTTACTGGAGGTAGCTGGTGGGCTAGTTGGTCCCCAGGGACCCTCAGGACTCAAGGCAATTTAATCCCCCAATTTACAACGCTCCAGGGGGCGTATTTGCACAGTGGTGCAGGGAGGGGGTGTGGTCTGATGTGACAAGAATGCAAACATGCCCTGTGGTGCGTTTTAAATTGGGGGATTAAGCCCCCTTGAATCATGAGGGTCCCTGGGGGCCAACTAGCCCACCAGCTACCTCCAGTAAGTGACACAGAGCTGCATTAGAGAGAGGTGGTCCAAGGCCACGCCGCCTTTTTATACCACTCTGCAACGCAGCTCTGTGGCGCTTACTGGAGGTCGCTGGTGGGCTAGTTGGCACCCAGGGACCTTTAGGACTCAAGGGGACTTAATCCCCCAATTTATAACGCACCGGGGGTGCGTTTGCACAGTGGTGCAGGGAGGGGGCTTGGCCTGATGTGACAAGGGTGCAAACGCGCCCTCTTGTGCGTTTTCAGTTGGAGGATTAAGTCACCTTGAATCCTGAGGGTCCCTGGGGGCCAACTAGTCCACCAGGTACGTCTAGTAAGCGCCACAGAGTTGCGTTGCAGAGAGTTGTAAAAAGGGGCGTGGCCCCAGACCACCTCTCTGCAATGCAGCTCTGTGGCGCTTACTGGAGGTACCTGGTGCGCTAGTTGGCCCCCAGGGACCCTCAGGATTCCAGGGGAATTAATACCCCAACTTAGAACCCGCCAGGGGGTGCGTTTGCACAGTGGTGAAGGCAGGGGGCGGGGCCTGATGTGTGTACTTATGCAATCAGTCCGCCAACCAAAACCCAAGCACTTATAAATTCATCATGCACTCTCCTTGGAGCAATCTAATCATCCAGTCACTACCCATGCACTCATGCAATAACCCATGCACTAACTCATGCACTGCTACAATATCCTGAGCAGTACCCATGCAGTCCAGCCATCGCCCTGTCACTACCCATGCACTTCTCCAATCACCCAGCGAGCACCATGTACCTATCCAATCACTCCGCCAAAACCCAGGCACTTAGAAATTCACCATGCACTGTCCTTGTAGTACTTTAATCATCCAATCAGTACCCATGTACTTATGCAATGACCCAGGCACTAACACATGCACTGCTACAATCCTCTGAGCACTACCCATGCAGTCCAGCCATCGCCTTGTCAGTACCCATGCACTCTTTCAATCACCCAGCCAGCACCATGTACTTATCCAATTACTCCACCAAAACCCAAGCACTTATAAATTCACCATGCACTCTCCTTGCAGTACTCTAATCATCCACTCAGTACCCATATACTCATGCAATGACCCAGGCACTAACTCATGGCAAATACAGAGGAGGTCAAGTTAATCACAGGGGTACCCCAACGTATAGTGTTCCCTAGGGTATGTAGGTCTTTCCACTGTTTTCTAAGTGTCTTTTAGCATAGCACTGGCTCCAGTCCTGGTTAGTCAGAGTCAGTTACCACCAGTACCCGTCAGTAAAAAGTTGGGGGCACAGGAGGAATTTCTGCTCCTCTGTTGGTTCTTTCTGCACATCTCTTGTTTCTTCCTACACTTTTGTTCGTCTTTCTGGACTTCTGTTGACTCTTTCAGCATTTGTCGTGCTTCTTTCTGCGCTTTTCTTCCTCTTTCTTCACATGTCCTACCTTTGTAGGCATAGTTAGAAATTAGCATTTAAAAAACCATTGAAATTCACTGAAAAAAACCACAGGTTTCAGGTACGTTATAGTAAGAAATTAGCATTTAAAAAACCATTGAAATTCACTGAAAAAACCATAGGTTTCAAGCACGTTATAGTTAGAAATTAGCATTTAAAAAACCTAAGAAATTCACTGAAAAAAACCATAGGTTTCAGGGACGTTATAGTTAGTTGGACATTTCACTCGTGCAAAACCATAGAAATTCCCCTGTTATAGTTAGTTCCGCTCACTATAACTCGCGCCCCCGCAATGCACTGCTGATGAAGTTACATATTACATCATTCATGACATGGTCAGTGACATCACTGATGACATCACTGACCGACATCTCAAATTACGGCCGGAGCAGCCATGCATTAGTATTCACCACAAACCTCCAATCTTTTAGAGATGCACTCCGCAAAGGATTGTTCAGCCGAACCTTTTATTCAGGAAGCGATTACATACACCCAATAAGTTTAAATCCCTGATGTGTTTCTGTGCCGCAGGCACCTTAATCACAGGGTGGGCAAGTCGGAAACACAGTACTGGACTGCCACATCTTTTACCCTTTAGCACTTGCTCTCTGGTGAACAGCATGCTGGGAGTGGAAGTCCCGATTCTTCCCCTTTAGTGGGGTCCGTTTTCCGGCATGGATTTCATCTTCCAATATTCAAACAATTTTACACTGCCCTCCAGTGGGCCTCAGGTCCTGCGGCACCGAAACGCTTCAGGGATTTAAACTGATTGGGTGTATGTAATCGCTTCCTGAATAAAAGGTTCAGCTGAACAATCCTTTGCGGAGTGCATCTCTAAAAGCTTGGAGGTTTGTGGTGAATATTTATATATATAAAACTATTTTTTTGTATGTTTATTAACAATATTTGTGGGAAACAATATATTTTTTTCTGATATTTTTGTACTGACCTTTATAAGTATAGGGAAATGATATTTTTATAATCAATACTTTTGACACAATATTTCTGTATCACGATATTTTTGTGATCGATATGTCAGTGATCCTGCTTGTCTCCTTCACCTACTGCTGTCTTCTGTTTTCAAAGATGGTACTGAACACAGAACTCAATGCTTCAGCCAAACCGGTTCTTAGCTTCCTCTGTACATGGAAACGAGATCACCATCAACAGATTGCAAAATGGGCACACTTTGTGAGCAAGATGTCTACACCTTGGAGCAGAGCCTAAAATAGACCTGGGCTAAACTTGGTATCCCACTTCATCATATGAACTCCTGGCCTATATCATTGTAAATGACACTTGACTATCATGTCATTCTATATTTCAAAGATGTGTTTTTTTAAAGTCAAAAACATCTTGAATAATAATTGTTCATGTTGAAAAGTTTTCTAGAATTTGGTCTCAAAATGTAATTGCACAATGTAAAATCATTGCCGTGAACTAACAAGACATACATACAAAAAACAAGTGCCTGGTTTACATTGGGTCAAATGATAATGCTGTGCAGAAGCTTGATCCCTGTTGTTTTCATGGCTACCATTCATGACTAAATGGGCAGAGCAACAGGATACATTTGGGTCTAGAAGGGTATACTTTGACATGAATTATGGTTAGCAAGGAATAGAAGCTGCTATCCAATCTCTTCCTTTGACTGTCACTGCATTTGCTATCTCTTCTCTCATGAGTTATGTAGGCAGTCACAGGAACAGAAAGAAAGTAAGTCTCTAACATCCATCGTTATTTTCTATGGTTTCCAATACATGTCCTTTCTCTAGTCCTGAACGAGAAAGTGGAGAGGCTATGTGTGGGACAGGCACTCAACCCTGTACTGTTATCAGAGGTGCGTGATGTCACTGACAAAAATAGGCATCCATTTGGTGAATCGACCAAAAGTATGCTAACATGTGTCTGCAACATGTGCAGGACATATTGCTGCAATGACTTTACTACGAATGAAGATACTTCACCTTGTGCTGCTGCACCTCTATTGACTCCCTGTGCACAAGGTGACATACTTTAAAGCAGCATTCTGCTCATTTAGAGCTATGCACTAACTCTGGAGGTAATGCCATAGGGCAATAATGTTTCTGTTCAGCATGCAAATCAGTTAGAGGTAGCCAGCAGTGGAACCTGGCATCTCTGGCATGATCTTTCGTATAACCCTCGCACTACCCTTGCTACTCCTTGTCTCAGAGGTCATGAAGGCAGCAGCCCGGAGACATCTACAGAGCATCAGGGGCTGTGGGTACCTTTGGCACCAGGTCCAAGCCTGGCCAATCAATCAATCAAGCATGATATATAAAGTGCTGCTAATCACCCACAAGGGTACCTAGGTGCTGTGGATCTCACTGCCTAGGGGGGTTCAGTTGAACAGCCAGGTGTTGAGTCCTTTCCTGAATTCCAGAGGAGAGGATAAGGTTCTGAGGTAAAGGGAGAGGTCGTTCCAGGACTTTGAGTCGAAGTAGGAGACGGAACGTCCTACACTGTTGCTACAGTGGATGCAGGGGGTGTGTGCGAGGGTGAGAGAGGCAGAGGGTAGGGTTGGTGGAAGTTGATGCAGTAGTTGTTGTAAGCAGGTCCTTCTTTGTGATGAGTTTTGTAGGTCTGAATCAGTATCTTAAATTGACATCTCTTCTGAATGGGGAGTGAGTGGAGCTTCTTGAAGTGGGGAGTGATGTGTGTCTGTTTGGGGAATTTAAGGATGAGTCTGCCCATTGAATTCTGTATGGTCTGTAGTCTCTTCAGGAGGCACATGGTGAGTCCTACGTAGAGTGGGTTTCCATAGTCCAGCCGGCTGCTGATCAGGGCTTGAGTGAGGGTTCAGCTAGTGTTGATGGGGAGCCATTTAAAGATCTTATGGAGCATGCAAAGGGTGAGGAAGCAGGCAGAGGAGACTGTATTGATTTGGTTCTTTTTTGTGAGCTTGCTGTCCCGGAGGATGCAGAAGTTGCGGGCGTGTTCTGTCAGAGTGGGTGGAGGTCCTAGTTTGGAGGACCACCAGGAGTCATTCCATGGGGAGGTGTTATTCCCGAAGATCAGCACTTCTGTTTTGACTGTATTTAATTTTAGGCAGCTGTCCTTCATCCAGACTGCGACGCTCGTCATGCCCCTGTGGAAGTTGGCCATCTTGGTAGGGGGGTGGTTTTCTGAGAGTGACAGGATTAGCTGACAATTTTGGCCAACGGGTTCATGTAGATGTTAAACAGTGTGGTTCTGAAGGGCAAGCCTTGAGGAACATCCTTCAAAAATGGGGAAAGTAGAACAAGCTCTCCTAAGATTATACAAAAAGGAACCTGCCCTCTCACTGCCTCCCCTTCCAACTCATCCTCATCCAAAATAAAAAGTTATCTTCACTGGCAAGGGAGTAGCGTTGAAGAAAGTCTGACATGAAGGTATGTCTTTCAATTCCCCTTTTAACTATACCAGATAGAGGTTAGAATAAATAATTTTTTTCCTAATTAGCCAGGTATTTTTAGCTCTAGTTTCTCATTAGATAAGGCCCTTCCACTGTTATACCTCCCAACTCTTCATAGTATATGATCAAAAGTGCTCACACGTTTTTGTCGGCCGCCGTGGGACGGGAAGAACCCTACGATGAAGCATGCCACCAAGGGAAATCTTGGTGGGTGAGGGTTATTTTAAGAACACTTTCTGTGTTCTATCTAAAAGAAAGAGTGGAAAGATAGTCCGAACAACACAGACGGACTCTCTTTGATTGTTACAGTACGCATAGGCAGGTAGTGACAGAGGCCGAGTGCTCTGTTTCCTGCCCTCTGTCTCCCCCTAATCTTGATTGATATTTTAGGTATATGTGTGATTTTCAAAATATATTAGAAATTGAACGTTACGTGATCTGATCTCCTTTTAGATGGAGATTTTATGTTTCACATAATTAAGTGATTGTCCGCCGTGCATAAAATGTTCAACATTTCACCATTATTGTCATGTAAGAAACACTTGGCGCACAGTGTTGAAGCATAGTGTCATGAAAACTTCAAGCACTAAACGTTTACTGCTACATCGGGCTGAAGACTCAAAGGCACTGTATATACTCTGCATATTTGTACATTTCAGTATTTTCCAATCATAGACAAGTCCTGAAAAACTTTGATAGAATCCATGACTTCTCTACTGGCACTCGGGGTGTGTGAAAAGTAATGTAGGAATGTTAACCTCTGGCTTTATGCCCAGAGTTGAAAGATATAACGATCCAATATACAGAATGTGCAAAAAAAATTATATTTTTCGTAGTGTTTTTTTAAAAGGCAGCTGGGCAGCATCTGACCCTTTTATGCTCATTTTGCTTGTTTCTTGGATGCTAGAATTTTATGATATGTAATAAGACTACATGTGGCCCCTGATTAATCAAAACTGATCCTTTCTGGTGTTTCCTCCAGAAACAAGACTGAAGTGGATGGTGTGATTTTGTCCATTTCACCGAGAAACACGAATAGTTTCAGGAACAGCGAACAAAGGTCTGCTGTGGAAGTACTGCAGCTGTAACAGTCAAATGAGCGCCATCTACTCATTATATTCAACCATCAATTTGCAACTATTCACTCTTCATCACAACCACATTTGGCTGGACTTTTTGAGCAATCCTTCCTCTTTTAAAAGAGGGACCACATTTAGAGGGCAACACTACATTTTGTAGTAAATCTCTATGGCCCAGAGATCATTTACCCTGGAGTAACACTGGAATTTCTAACCAATTTTAGCGATTTCCGTTATGCGGGAATAACATGGGAAGTGTATAAGGAACATCGACTTAGGTATAGCTTGAAAGGAGTAGCTGAGATATTCCACACCAGTAAGGGGATGCAAGAGGTCACCTGGCAGTGTTTGGCATGTAATTATACATGTTTCTGTGCGTGCACAAATACCTGTGTGAGAGAGTTGTGTGGTTCTGGTACAGTGTTCTTGAGGAGAGGTAAGATCTCATCCTGGTCATTTTGGATGCACAATTTTATGTTCTCCTGTGAGTACTCTTCTTTGTTTCTCCCAGAAATCTGTCTTAGTATTTTGATGCCTGACGAGGGAATTGATACATGTGCACCTTGGAAGTGAAAGCCTTAGCTCAATGACCTACTGTGAGAGGCTGGCCTTGTATATGATGTACACTTATGTAAGTTGACACCCTGCACCAGTCCATACAACCCTTATGGTGATTTAGGAGGTCTTAGACAACCATAGAAAGCTCTGTAAGTGGTAGCTGTGGAGAGCAGCCTTCAAGCTTAGTCCAGAAGGAGTATAAAGCAGCTTGTTTTACCAGAAAACAATATTATAGGCATAGATTGAATGAAAAAGAACCACACAAGATATTTATAAAAATATGTATTTATTATATAAAACTCTCTAACATGGTTTAGTTATCTCCTACCCGGAGATATGCACAATGCACACAATACTTAGCATAGAAATCAGGTAAATAGCACAGAATACACAGTGAACCCCAGAGGGGGACCAAACCATAATTTAAAAAAAAGGTGGTATAAGAACCACGACTTGCGTCAAGACAATGTCCAGAGGACGTAGAAGTGCCGGGCCCCCAAGGAACCACCCAAGGTGAGTGACTAGGAACCCCATGGAGATCATGTGCAGTATGGGAATACGACCGCGTTCTCCGTACAAATCAATGTGTAAGACGCTGTTAGGTTTTAAAGAAAAAGGACCCTTCCCAGTGGACCCTGAAGAAACCCTGTGGAAGACAGAAGGTTGGAGAGCCTCCACACCCGTGAATACCCTAGTACCCTCGTTACCTACACTAGGGAAGCCAGGTGCATAGGTGTGAAGTGGTGTCGGAAACTGCTGTTGAACCCAATGTAGGACTTCAGGAAAGTGCCGCTGCTGGAGAAGGAGAAAGTGTCCAGTGGAATCCGAAGGTGGATTCTAGTTTAGAGGTACCTGCAAGCAGAGGGGACCAAGCTTATGTCACTCAGGAGTGACCCGGAGACCTGGAAGACGAATGCCCACCAATGTCGGGTGTTGCAGGAGAGTTGACGGTGACCTTTACTCTGCAGCTGTGAGGACCAGGGGATGCTGAGATGATCAGGAGCCATGCACTAGCTGTCCCATGTCGAATGTAATCAGTTGAGGGGTCAGAGTCCGTCGTAAGCACCAACAAGCCTTGGCAACTGCAACCCATGTGGTTGTCGAAGAAGGTGCAATGAAGGGCCAGCAAGGTCCAGGGAACTCACCACAAGCAGGGGAGTCTAGGCCAGCCCCGAGCAATCAGGGGAGCCCAAAAGAAACAAAGGTGACCCTCAACAGGACCCTCAGGCTGGAGGCACTGGAGTTGCAAGAGGACCTTGAGCAGCTCACCATAAGAAGCAGGCCACAATCCAAATGATGCGGTGACGACAAAGATTCTGGTCACTGGAGATGCTCGAGGTTGAGGCTACTTGGAGCCCAAAGATCTTGATGGAATGAAGACAACAAGCCTTTGCAACAGCAAGGAGACGCGGTGCACAGTGGTTCGGTTCCTGCGGCTCCCACGAGGGATACTGGCCTCAAACTTGGTGAGAGGGCAGGGCAGGCCTCATGAGCTGTGGAGAACCACCACCTGTGTTGTTGAAGCTTTCAGAGTCTGTAGGAGCTCAGGATCAGCAGACTGGTCAGCTTGGTTGCGGTGCCTGCAGATGCAGGGAAGTGACTCCTTCACTTCAAGGGAGAGTGCTTCAATTGTCTTGGATGCCCACAGACCTTGGAAGGTTCCTGTATGGTGCACAGGCACAGACAATGCAGCAGACTGAAAGGGGGATGATGTCGAACCCAAATGAAGTCCATCGAAGTCCAGATGCCCAGACGGTAGAAGTTGAAGTGGTGTCTGTATTGAATCGTGTCCCACGACGAATCTAGGGACCCACCCACAGGTAAGCCATTAAGTACCCTAAGGAAAAGGTTGGGACGATTCTGGGGAGGACAGTGGGGAGGTTACTCCCATGTCCTTTGTCCAGTTTTGCGCCAGAGCGTGAAGACAAAAGCTGGTTTGAACTGGACAATGCAAGGGGACACCAAATGTGCCCCTCATGCAGACTGAGTGGCGTTGGCAAGCGCACCCACCCGGCCCCAATACACTAAACCCTGTCTCGAAGGTGGTCACACCTCTCTATGACAGGATACCTATTGTTCTGCCTTCCTTTGCTCGAGCTTGGCTCAGCAGCAGGAGGGCAGAATCGTGTCTCTGGTCGGCAATAGCCATGTTGTGCTGTCCGGGTCTAGAAGACTGACACCAGGAGCTTGGAGAGCCTAAATGAGGGCTCTTCCAGTGCTTGGATTCATACCTCCCACACCATTTATGGTGTGGGGTATGATTCCAACATGTTTGATACCAAACATGATAGGGTTTGTTGCAACCAGTTTTTAGATGGTCATCGAGCAATTATGCGATGTCTCTGTATATTGTATATGGCTGCTTCACTTACAACCCAGGAGAGTGGACTATGTAGGCTGTAGGGGTGTCCTGCTCATGCAGGGGCACCCTCACACTTAGAACCAAGCACCCCGCCTTCAGGATTGCAAAGGCCTGCTATTGGGGTAACTTATAGGTTTTAAGTGCAGTAGCCCTAGATATAGGAAATCTATATCTTTAGTATAAGTGGCACTAGCACCAGCTTACACAGGCTGCAGTGGCAGACCTATAGTTACAGTTTGAATGGTCTACCATGGGTGGCATAATACATGCTGCAGCCCATGGGGGACCTCTGGGGTATCTATGCCCTGGGTACCTTAGTACCATATACTAGGGACTGATAAGGGTACACCAGTATCCAAACTGGGATGTACCTAAGTACTGAACATAACAGTTTAAGTGAGAAAGCAGAGAGACGGGGGTTCTGATTAGCAGGAAACCAGTCAGACTAGTCAAAAACAGCTTAGCACCAGGCAAAAAGTGGGGGTAACCATAAAACAGATCCTACTTTCCTACACCCACTCTATGCTTTGTAGGCAAAGGCCTAAATATACCCTACTTTAGCTCTTATATGTGCGTGATGCACCCGATCTATGATAATTTTTAGCTCAATTTGGGATAGTTTGCTTACCAGTAGTATCAGGTTGTCAGTAAGAGAGCAGGTCTCTGTACCACTTCTTCTGCTTAGTGATTTTCAAAGCGGTTGTATGACATTACAACCTTGCCAAATACCATGGATACCTTTACCACACATTTTTTTACCGCAAATTTTTACCATGCGTATGCCTTTATCTCGCATGCCTTTACCATGGAAAGTCTATTTAAGGTAAGTATAATTAAGGTAATTACCTTTACCACCCGATACCTTACCCTCCCATAAACCCTAAAAACAACCTTACCACACAATACCTTTACCCACCTCTAAACCCTCAAAATACCCTTACCACCCAAACTCTTACCCACCCCATAACTCTAAAACTACCCTTGCAACCCAACATCTTTACACACACCTAAACCTTAAAAGTAGCCTTACCACCCAATACCCTTTATTTCCACATTGTAAAGGCTGTTTCTCTTCAGAGCTAATGCCTTCATTATGGTTGTGGATTTGCGTACCAATGTGGGACGAAATATTTAGTAATCAGGTGAGTTTATTAAACAGGTGAGTCTTTTTATGTAGATACCTATTTTCTGAGCAGATCATTGCCAAGACTTTAAGGAAGATTTGCACAGACTATTGGTAACATTTGTTGATAGTAGTCTGGAAAGGAATTCGAAATCCAGGTCTAGACCCAGTGACCAAAGCTGGTATTAAAAGTAGATTGCATTTTGGTGGACCAGGGTACAGGATGTCTGAGGTTGGGAGTGCCTACCGTCAGCAGAGCTTCCTCAGCGTGCCATTAAAAGAAACAGCCAATTTGCAGTGCGTAGCATGACAGCAATTTGTGGCAATACGCTTGATGGAACAAGGAAGGGTCAGGAAGCATGCACAGAACCTTAGCTACCATCAAGGTGCAATCCCATCTAGAGGGTACTTAGGAGCCAAGTCTAAAGCGAGGGCATGTGCAATTGTGGTTCTTACTATGAAGATGATATAGATGAGAGTCTGTAAAGAGAGAATGGTGTCCTGGATGATGTCTATGTGCACTAATCTCTGAACAGCATTCCAGAATCCCTTATTGGTACCCTCAGCAAACTTGATCCACCACAGCCCTGCAGTGAGAGTGGCATTGTTTGTAGCTGAGTGGCTACTCTACCAGCCTTTGTTACTTTGGTAAAGAGCTGGGAAGATCTCAGAAGCTCTTGTTGTGCTCCACAAGGTAGCCTGCAAAGAGATGACCCATTTATTTATCTAATTTTTCTGTGGAGTGCAGAGCACTGCTATGTATGAGAGTGCTTCACAAAGAACAATTGTATTCGAAGTACAAAGAATATTCTTACAAGACTGAGTGCAAGTTACAAAGAACAATATGATGTGATTTGCACATCACTTATACCAAGAGCATTTAAGTGCTACGTTTGTTGAAACATTATATACATTGAGAGCAGAGAAGAGTGTGTACAGTGTGTGTGAGTAGATGGGTTTGTTTATCCTGACAAATACTATTTGATGTAACTGATTTTCATATGTTTGCAAATAGACATTAGACTGGGTTTTACTCTTAAATCTGCTGGAATTAAGTTTCACAAGAGCAATGTAGCACCTGAGAAATATTGAGGCAGAGCATGTGTAAATTTGCAGCGGCGTGGTTTGATTAGTAAATTGTTTTTGCTTCTTGATTCTCTAATTGTATGAATAGGGAAGTGAGAAAGGGTGAGGCTATGCAGTAGATAGATTTGCAAGCCAGACAACCCAATTTGAACTTTATTCTGGCTTCAACGAGTATCGTAGCCAGTTAACTCAAATAGAATAGGAGTGATCATCTCATACTTGTTGGTGGAAGACATGAGTATAGCCATTGAATGGAAGACAGTTTTTAGTTGCATTAGTACAGTTTGTGTGATGCACGCTAGAACCGCATTGTAAAAGTCATTCCAAGGTAGAATGAGGTCACAGATCAGAGTGGTAATGCATGTAAAGGTTAGCTGATTTCGCAAGTTTGCTGTCATGGGAAATCATCTAAAAGGTTGAATCCAGAGTGATCCCAAGAGAGACTGTGAAGGAGAGTGATGGGGAAAATGTATGGTTTGATGTAGGGTACTCATGGTGGCAAAGACCATTATATCTGCCATTCTGACAGATTACCATCCATCAAAGTTGGAGATTACAGCCGGCCCAGCAGTCATCTCTGTACATTGAAAGGAATCGCTATCATGATGGTCCCTGTGAATGTACAAAATGTTTGATGGATGGCCACCATCTGCTTTGATTCAAATTTCTTGTTTTACAGAAACAAACTCACAAGGTGGGAGTTTATTTTTGAAAAACAAAACAAACAATGCCCCTGTCCCAAATCCTGAGAGTTTTCCCCCCAGGTTGTGAGGGTCATTTTTTTTTCTGTCCCTCACCAACTGGCTTTGGTTGGCATTGACAGACCGTCCACCTGGGGGCTGTGATGTTCGTCCGCCGTCAGCACTTACTTCATCGGGCTGTCAGTGCAAATTTTCTATCAATGGAGCCGATGGAGAAAATGTCAGGTCTTCCTGTCTGTAAATGAGGCAGGTGGACCTATGGTTTGGCAGACAATGTACCCCATTGTGTTTGTCTGACGTGAAGGTTTTCTTACACTTTGAGGTGAATGGAATGAATTCAGTTGTCAACATCCAAGATTGCATCCTCAGAGGGACAGTTTGTACCAAACTTTGGAGACCCATTGATCCTCTTTTTCCTTGAGATTTGCAAGGTTTCAAAATGTGGGCATTTCAATGGACACAGTCCATTATGAACTGCAAAGTGCATTAGTACATTGCAAATTGAGGCATTGCATTTGTTAAGTCAGCAAATTTGTTCGATGGTATCTTTTGTGAATGCAAAGTCCATTGCTTAATATATTCATTTCTTGTACATTAGATGATTTTAAGTTGGTAGATTTCTTTGAGCTCTTCATGAGATTTTCATCCTGGAGGGAGTGCATGCACTCCATAGTTTATAAATGTAATCACTGAAAACATGACAAGTCTACTGGTTATATTGCAGAGGTAGTGTGATTCTCTGACCCATTCCTAGGTATCCTGTTTGAAAAATTGTGAATGAGACTTGGGTAAATAAGATTTTTCCATGTTTCATGAAAAATTTGGATTCAATCAAGCAAATCCACATTTTTCATTTGATTTAGAGTTCAGTGGACAGGGTACAGCATAAACGTGACGGTAATCCTGTCCACCATGATACAAGTGCCATAGGATATAATGCACTTGTAGTCTGTGAGCGAATAACCCATCCACCAAACTCTAAATCAGGCCTTAAATCTCCAAAATAGCCAAGATGTAGCTGCCAGCTCCACATAGTCATAATAATCTCCATATTTGCCAATGCAAATTGATATAAACTTTGAGAAAACAAGACACAAGATTGTTCTGAAGTTTTTTGATGACCAACATATTTCCATTAAAGAGTCAAACCAAGAAAGAGATGTCTGTAATTGTCAAAAAAGGAAAAATAGCATAGAGTGCACTCATATTTAAATCACATATATCCCAATAAAAAGGAGACAGCCACCATCAACACTTAACTCACTCCTTCCCTTTCTAAGCAGGGATAAAAGTATGCACCATAAGCATGGCAGAGCAGACATCATTTGAGAATAGTGCAATATTGTCCACAAGCAAACCCACTAGGAACACGTGCATGTGTGACACATGAGGAGGAATGGGAGAACATAAAGGCAAAGAAGAACACTGCTATGGCACCAAACAGGAATGCATACAGAGGTTTTCGCTCAACAAGAGCCACCATGAATGGATTTCTACAGGGCACACGTCACACCCAAGAAAGCCTTGCCTCATCCCGTGATCACAGGGTGATAAATCTCCTGTACACACCTTGTTATTACACCAGTGAGTCCCACTTAAAGTCATAAAGAAATTATCAGTATTTCATAACAATCACCTTTGATGCAGTAAGGTAAGTACTGATCCATGTAAACCCCAGGTACCATGCCATATCACATTCTCATGGAGGACATAGCAACTGTGACACACATAAACATTCATAATGTCAGTGTATTTTGCAACACCAAAAGGCCCTTTGATTGCATGTACATAGCCATCAAGAAGCCCAAGAGATGCCCTTTGTCTGCTTCGTCCGGAAGGAATACACCATCTCAGCATAACTTTGATCTCTGATTCTAATTTATCCTTCACTGCATTTTCAAAATGCTTCCCAGATTCATATTATGATGCTGCCACGACTACCCCCAGTCGAGTATCCCAAAAAATGCAAAGACCAAAATATCAAAATTGTATACTACTAGAACAGCACCTATAGCTGAACACCACACAGTTCCAACAAACCATATTCCAATCAAACATGACTCCTTTATAACCCCAGTTGATGATACTGGTTACCCTCTGAAGACATAGCTGATGATGCCCTACCACAATCTGCCTCATGCTCCACAACATAAACATCAATAGACAGCTCTCTACCAGGGATGAACATGGCCAATATGTTCCAGGAACAACAAAATCATCCTCTTTTCAGGCATTGAGTGTGCTCTGTTCTGCAACGTCACTGTCCTAGTCAGCCGCTATACACAGGAAGCACAGGTGTTAGGCCATGCAATTTGTGACTGATAAATACAAGGTTAAGGACTACACAGGCACCTAGGAGCGTATATCAAGGTGCATGGTGTAGTGAAAATCCTTAAGACCCTTTTCATCTGATGGGTGTCTAGGCCAGAACCCCCTTCACATACCATGGCATCAAAGCTGTATAATATGTGATAGGAAGATGGAGAGTGGCAGGTGCAATGATCAAGGTACTGCTCACTAGCAACAGTAGTATATCATGTGGTAGATAGCAGAAAGAGACATGGTGCTCGTATCCAGCAGCCCACACATCGCAGTTATGCAAAATCACAAAAGTGCTCACAACAATAGACCTGGCAGGAGACAGGATACTCTTACCAACAGACTAACAGTGCTAGTGCCCTCACAATAAGTATGCAACCAGCATCTGTGTGTTAGTGAGACCTGCACATACTTTTCTGTGTATACAAAGCCCTTCACCTATAGCTGGGACATAGAATACAATTATAGGGATTTGATATTTACATGGCATTTGACTTGCTTCATAAAATAATATAAGGTAGTACAAAGATTTATCATGAAAAGTGTAGTTTACGTTGCCTTACTTGGTTCTGGTTCTTCTATCACCTATGAAAGAAAAATGTATTGTAGCAACTACAATATTGTTATCTGCATTCAATTTACTGTTGTTTAGAAGTTGTATGTCTACCTGCTAGACCTGATTTATATTTACACAACAAATAAAACTAGTAACAGAGAAGTATGCGATCAAGAAAATCGGGATTAAATGATTTATTGGCTGATGTCATAGATGTACCAGACTGACATGCTTAAGGGGGATGTTATGTGTAAAAAAGGATATGTATACTTTATATCTGAATGTGGTGCCTTTTCCTTTTGTTACGTAATGCATTGCCCTGCTTGTTGTTATGATTCAATAAAAAAGTTTAAAAAAGATTAGATAAGACGAACGATGAACATTGTGTCAATGCTTTATCATTATGTATCATGTAGATGTTATGGAATTCTTTAAAAATAAAGAAAGGACTTTTGAAAGAATGGTAAGACTGATAATCAAGATGGCGTCTATGAAGTCTCTTAACTAATAACAGTGAGAGGCTTGATTTAGAAAGAAAGGGGAATACGAATAATTCGAATTGTGGTTCAGAACTATATGTTATTGAACAGATGTACTTACAAGTTAAATCCCTATTGTCGGCTATTTTGTAATTATGGATTGAATCTACTAAAAAGCACAACAGCATGATTGATTTTTATAACATATGAGGCTTTTAAAAACCCATTAAACCTAAAGCACTATATATTCACTCACATTTTCACCTAACTATAATGTTATTGTAACCTTTGTTTTTTTCAGTGAATTTCTAGTTTTTTTACGTGAAGTAATATTTTATTGCCATATGTAAGGCTAATCCCTGGGTGCAAGGCCTTTGGCAGTGTGCGGCACAGGGTTGGTTCCCAACCCCCCCGCCGCCCACAGCCAGCCAACCCCAGGGACCCCATCCCACAGGATTGTATTTTTTTAATTAAAGGCTGCACGGCCCCCCTTCCGAGCCATTATGGGCCCCATCCCCCGTTGTACTTCCTTTTTAATGAAAGGGTGGGGGAACGAGGCCCCCTCGAGCCACTGTGGGTCCTGAGAACCCCATCATCCAGGGCGTGCAGTGGTGGCCCTGTGGGATGAGGTCGAGGCCCATAGGACTCCATCCCCTGAAAAATATGTTATTTTTTAAGGGGAGACGGACACACAGCCCCCCACACTAAGCCTCCTTGGGCCCCAGGGACCCTATCCCCTGGGGTCTTTCTTTCTTTTTTGGGGAGGGGGTACACTGCCTCCCTCCCTGATCCAAGAGTTGCCCCGGGGACGCCACCCACAGGGTCTCAGGTGGGTTAAATTGGGTCTACAGAGGGATCCCAAGGGCCCGCACTGCCCATCATATTGGGTGCAGATGGGAGCCAGCACCTTTCCTTTGCTCTCGCCCGGGCAGGAGCAACATTTTTATCTGCTCATGCACGGCGAGAGACTGTGTATTATCATGTCCCCGGGGACGGGGCCCCCTCCCTTCTGTTAGTTTTTGTCCACAGGGGTTGTGATCCTCAGGGCCTAAAAGGGGCTCGGGAGGGGGGCCCAGTGCCACCTCCCCCTTTTAAAAATGTCAGCCCTGAGAAAGAGGTCTCTGGGGCCTAATGGTGATACAGAAAGGTGGGCTGCAAGCCCCCCTCCCCAATAATAAGTTATCGGCCCGGGGGATGGGTGCCCTTGGGCGCAATAGAGGCCCCATGCACTCCCCCTACCCAAATTTCTAATATATAAAATATAAATATCTAATGTAAAAGACCTCCGGGCCCTGGCCCAAGCCAGGGGTCAAATATATTTAAAATATACGCCGGACAGGGTTTTGCTTTTTTTTAAATGCTGCGATCCCTCTGGAGTCCCGCGGGGGATACACCATAAATCAAAAATATTTTGGCCCCTCTGGGACCCCCCACCCCAACAAAGACTAGGGGAGTGGGGTATCCCTACCTGACCCCCTAAAGTTTTTTTCTATTTTTAACACAGGACTGGGGACTAAGTCTACGGGTCTTGTAATGGTTGCCTGCAACATTTTTCTCCATGTTGCATGCAGCCAAGTTTTTTTGGTAGCGCTTCCTAAAAAAGTGAATGGAAAATGCATGGAGAAATGTGATTTTGCCACTCTTTGGTTTTTTTGATCCCCACTTCACAGATCACCTCCAAACTTTCCCGGAAGGAGCTGACAAAGTCTTTTTGGGAAGTTTTTCCTATGGAAAACAGACCTAACTAATAACTATAACTACCCAATGGCAAGCGCCACTGGGTAATGTTTATCTAGAGATAACATTCAGTCCTGATGTATATATTAGGAAACTATAGCGTGATGAAGAATACATTGAGTGTATGACTACATGAATTTAGTTTCTATATGTCACCGCCCGTTCTACCTGTACGGTCTGTTCCTTTTTTTAGGTCTCCCGGTGTTGGTTTAACCCCCTAGGCAGAGTCCCTCCACCTCCCTTAGCTGTGATACTGATCATGCATGTTGAGGTTTGCACTCAGGGGGGTATGTGTGCGTTTCTCTTAAAGATGCTCGTTGTGCATTGTAGATTCCCCAATTGTTTATTAAGGAGCTCCCCTTTTCTGCTTTCTATCTTGCCTCCTTGCTGCTATGCTCGAGATCTCGTGAGATCTCAGCTTACTGACATGCAGAAGACATGTGAGACGGTGGCGTGGCCTTTATCAAGCGTGTCCTCTGTTTCCCCAGTGCTTGGCTTTGATCCTTCTACTTGGGAGAAGGATCTTCCGATGCCGGCTCAGGACGTCTGCTTCCTACTCTGCTGAACACTTCTGCTTCAATCAGCCTGACATCACTGGATTCCCCTCATTACATTCGGCTGGCTACTCAGATTCTGAAGACGCCCCTTGTATTTGTTTCCTTTAAACCACGTCCCTTTGGAGAAGAGGTCACTGCACTGTACCTGGTTTTGTGGCTTAACTGAGGAGTTCTTTTCCTTTTTACTCACTCCTGTGGACCTTTCCTAAAGTAACTCTCCTTTTGGATGTGCTGTCTTCTGCAGCCTAATTTTTGCCTTTTACCTAGTGCCCTTTCTGAAAAGAGACTTTATTTCTAGATATCCTTCCATAGGGAGTTGATGTAGATACCAAAACTTTATTTGTCCTGTCTTAAGTTATCTCCTATGCTATTTTTAATAGTAATGATTGTGCTTTATTTTCATCAGTTCTAGGAGTTTTATGGGGATTGACGACGTGTGGTGGTGATTGGATTGGTGAGTGTATATCAGGGGCGTATATGGAAGTGGTTACTGGGGTGCTACCTTATACTCTGGTTGAAACTTACCTCTTGTTTGTGTTTGCGTATTGTAGACACGTGAAATCCAAGAACCCATATATCATTTGGTGTTACTACCAAAAAGGACTGGATCATCCCCAGTACTGTGAGTTGTACTGACTTTGGAACCCTTCCTACTCCCTATTTCATTTTTCCCTTTCCCCTTGGGGTTAATGTCCCGCACTTGTGTTTCAGGTATGGGGCGCTAGCCTGGAGGTGAGAGGATGGGCTATCTTTGGTCCTGCAGATCATGGTTTTCAGGTGAGAGGGACCGCTTTAAAAAGCCATGCCGCAATATTTATTACGCCCAAACTGAGATAGATCAGGCACAGTCATCTGACAATCTGGCCTTTCCTGGGGACACAGCATCTGGTCCTACCATGCAAGACCTTGCTAGTGCTTTAACGGCGATTCAGGCGGAGGTACAGGTCCTGAGACAGGGAAACCAGACCTGAAATAGGGAAATAAATAAACATAAAAAGGAAGGGGATCCTTGGGGACATTCATCTGGGACATCCCTGAAACCCAGATGCCCATACTAAAGCCAGCTACCTTCCTGTTTGATAGAATCCAACAGGTCAGTGGTATTCCACCCGTTAACCTAACAGTGGTAGCCCTAGTGCCGGTTCCCTTGGCTTCCCTAGAAAGATTCAATGTTGAGGCCACAAATATAGCATCTTTATGAACCAATGCTTTCTGCAGTTTGAGTGTAGGTCCACCGTTTTCCCAGGCAATGCTGCTAAAGCTTTTGTCATCTCCTACTTGGTTGGTACTGCAGCTAACTGGTCTCTTTCGTTGGTGGAAAATGACGATCCGCTTCTATACAATTTTCCCGCCTTCAAGAAACAAATGAGGCAGCTGTTTGATAAGCACTCATTTATGCAGGCTAGCCACATAGAACTCTTAAACCTTGGGCAAGGGAAACATGATTTACTAACATTCATAATCAATTTCAATAGGTTGGCAGCTAAGACATGCCGGCCCCTCGAGAAGAAAATCTCTTTATTTTATCAAGGGCTTAGCAACAAACTTAAGGATATTTTACCACAAATAGTCGATCTCTCAGAGGAATGTGCGGACTTCATTGATTTGGTAGTTAAATTAGACCATTGATTAAATTAACACCATTGTAAAAAAAACAAATCTGGCCCCCCACCCCTCCGGATCTATGTATTCAAAGGGGACAAAAAAGAGAAATCTTAAACTGGTTATACCCCAGAACCAATGCAAAAAGGGGGAATTAGAAGACCGCCTACCAAGTAAGAAAACGAGAAGTGGCATACCCTGAATCTTTGTACTGGGGCCATGAATGCCCCTCTAAACCAAAAGCTCAGAATACTAAGAAATCTGTTACCCTAATCGACTATTGTGGATCCTTGATGGAAATCTGAAAACGGTCACAAGAGCCCGGGAACTGCTCTACGGTACGAGCAATGGACTCCCATATATCCCAGCTACAATTGTAGCTCATGTTCAGAGACATTTTACTGTAACAGTAAGCAAGGTCAAATAAAACACCAATCGGAAGGTACTTCCAATCTTGTATATTGAGTTAGCTAAGACCTTAGGGATTATGTGTCCTTGGAAAAAGGAACATGAACTGGCCAGTGCAGTGGACGATTCAGAGATATCTTCAGGACTGATCATCTTATATACTGAACCCCTGAATTGATCTAGTACCTGGGACAACTCTTTCTTGTAGCAGGATTTATGACCAGTCCGAACCCGAAACCCAGCACTTGAGAGAATACCTGGATGAGGTGCTATCCTGTGGGTTCATCAGACTATCCTCCTCACCTGTTTCCTCTCCTCTTTTTTTGTGCCAAAAAAGGAGGGGGATCTCTGCCAGTGCATAGACTATAGGGCCCTCAATAAGGTGGCGATCAAAAATAAATATTCTTTTCCCCTCATGCCTGCATTAATTGATCTAATACAGCATGCCACTGTCTTCACTAAATTGGACCTTTGCAGAGCATTCCATGTTATATGTGTTCGCAAAGGGAATGAATGGAAGATGGCATTCCGTACCACATTTAGTTTATAAGGATACTGCATGATGCCATTTGAGCTGTGCAATGCTCCTATGGCATTTCTGTTCTTCATTAACAATGCTCTTAGGGAATTTCTTGATCTCTTGGTAAATGTCTATAAAGATGAAATTCTGGTATTCTCTAGGAGCCCACAAGAACACGAAGTTCATGTCAAAAAGTACTTCAGAAGTGGCAGGGACATTGTTTATTTGTGAAACTCGATAAATGCATGTTTCATGTCCCGCAGGTGGACTTTTGGGGTTTTGTTATATTCTCTGAAGGGATACAAGTGGACAAAAAGAAGACAGAAGCAATATTGACATGGCCCATTTCTTCTTGTGTAAAGGAAGTCAGTCGCTATTGGGTTTTGCTAATTTCTCCAGATGCTTCGTTAGATATTAGAACACCTATCACTAGATTGCTTAAAAAGGGGTTTTGTTTTATTGGTGTACTGAAGCCCAGAAAGCTTTTGATCTTCGAAAGACAAAATTCACTACAGCTCTTGTCCTGATCCACCCTAATTCAGCATTACCCTATTTTGTGGAAGCTGATGAATCCCAATATGCTGTGAGAGGGGGTTTGTCACAGCACGATGACGATACAGGTCTCATGCACCCATATAGCTTTCTTCTCCAAGAAACTCTTACCGGTGGAACACTATCACCGAATGAGGTTTGTTGGCTATCAAAATTACATTCCAAGAATTGACCATACAACTATAAAGGGTTTGGACCCTAATCAGTAAGGCTGAGCCCCAATACATCAATAAACAAACAAATGCCAATACTAATCCGTTATTCACTATTCACAACTGGAACATTGAAGAAAACAATGTCACCACAGAAAGTCAATTTCTATCTGAGTAAATCAAAGTTTTATTTTAAGCCAGAGACAAAATTAGTTTCAAATAACACAATATCCTCTCATTAAAACCTTTAACATATATTCATCATCCTCATATCACCAGCAAATATTCATCTTACATCACAAAATTTCACTCCCATTTGCATCACTTTCAGCACCCTTTCACACTTGCTTATTCACCAAATTTTACAAACTCAGCTCAAAATCACACTTCCCATACATTCCAGTAACCCACACACAACCCACTTTCTACGAACAATTTTTTCTTTCAGAGGTCAAACAGACCTCTGTTTTGTGGCCAATTGTTTTTGTGCATATTATGTAAAGAATCAAAAAATTGTGAATTGTTGTAAGGTATTTTGTCTTTTGCCTGTTTTTGGACTGATATATAAAGTTTAATTGAAAGAAAAAAATGTTCATGGAAAGTGGGTTGTGTGTGGGTTGCTGGAATGTATGGGAGGTGTGATTTTGAGCTGAGTTTGTAAAATGTGGTGAATAAGCAAGTGTGAAAGGGTGCTGAAAGTGATGCAAATGGGAGTGAAATTTTGTGATGTAAGATGAATATTTGCTGGGGATATGAGGACAACAGAACTCCACTAGAACCCATCTCCATGATGCCTAGTTATAAGGTGCTTGGTTACTGTTTTTCAGAAATGTTACTTGATGAGATCAAGAAAACATTGCAAAAAACAGCCCTTGACAAGTGTTTAGCTAATCCATCAATGTATGGAAGGAGTGGACAAGCACTCTCAATATAGTCGATCTCTCAGAGGAATGTGCGGACTTCATTGATTTGGTAGTTAAATTAGACCATTGATTAAATTAACACCATTGTAAAAAAAACAAATCTGGCCCCCCACCCCTCCGGATCTATGTATTCAAAGGGGACAAAAAAGAGAAATCTTAAACTGGTTATACCCCAGAACCAATGCAAAAAGGGGGAATTAGAAGACCGCCTACCAAGTAAGAAAACGAGAAGTGGCATACCCTGAATCTTTGTACTGGGGCCATGAATGCCCCTCTAAACCAAAAGCTCAGAATACTAAGAAATCTGTTACCCTAATCGACTATTGTGGATCCTCGATGGAAATCTGAAAACGGTCACAAGAGCCCGGGAACAATAAATTATTGTAGTCCAAAGAAATTATTTTCTGAAGTCCAAGAAATTTCTTCCAAACAGATTCTTTTATTCTTTCAAATAATTTTCAAGTTGGTGCACCAACACATTCTTTTAGAAGTCCAAACACAATCTTAGTTACATATAAACACAGCCAACGCATTTCGTCCCCCTTGGGACCTCATCAGGGCTGCAAGAATAAAAAAGAAATTATCACTAATGAGTAAATCATACGTCTCTATAACCCAATTCCTGCTTACAGTCAAAATAATGTTATCAAGTACATCTATAACCTATACATCCTGCCTATATGACAATCTTAAATTTGAAGAATTTACCTCTATATCCTGCCTAAATGACAATCTTATTTTTGAAGAATTTACCCAAAACCATAATCACATAATATTGAAAAGAATAACATGTTAATTTGTCATGCTGAGATTTAGATCACACAAAATGATCTGATAGAATATTCACAACACATCATTGAAATCATTGCTCATGTACTTTATTACAATTCTCTATCCAATTTTGATTATAATAATCTCTCATTTTCGTTTCAATATATTGACCTGTCACATACCTCCTAAATAATGACACAACGGCTTTAAATACCAATCTTGGAAGGATATCAGTATCATCCAGGTCTGTTATTTAGTTCTCATCAAATTAAACGTTATCTAAATAGGATAAAATACGATTGTCAATTTTCTAATTGCAATTTATTTTAATATAATTCATTATTCCTAGACTTTATTATAATTGGCTGTTCCATTTCATCCTTAGTATCGTTAATTCTTTTTACGATAAGATAATCTATCGCATACCTTCTAAATATTACCGCGGTGGTGTGAAATATTAGTTCTGGATTAGTGCCAGTATCATCCCAGTCTTTGTTTTTCCATCAATTTAAAAGCTTTCTAAATAAGAAAAAAACATAATAATCATATTATTCCCATATTACTATTTACTACAGTAGCCTCCGTTTCCAATCCTTAATCCTCACCTCATTCTATGTTCGTTCTAGTTAAATAGAGGGTATTCTCCACATATCGAGTCCTATAACAACATGACACAGAAGGACAAAATCAGTATTCCTTTCTGATCCTAATTAGACAGAGCATCATCCTGAAACAACCAAATCTTCAGTTATATCCTCATACCTTCTATTCTGGCACTGGGTTCCTCGTGGCCTCCACCTCCTTTTGAAGAACACCGCTATTACCTTGTGTCTTTTACTTTTCCTTTATATACTATTATTCAGCCAATCACGTGTCCTGCCATTCCCCTCCTTAATTAACATAAACAGTTTCCTCTCTGGTCCGTACATTGTCAACCAATCAAATTCATTATTCAGCCTTCTCCATTGAACCACTATACTGGTGCGTAGAACGTTCCCCACAAATATCGTTGGCCAATCATATTTCCCACTCCCTAAGCCTGCAATTTGCATAACACAAGAGTGCTCCCTACTCGGTCCTCATACCATTGGCCAATCAGATCCGGCTTCCCGTATCCTTACTATTCTCAAGCATTCTCAAAAACCATCATGATCGTAATGCGCTGTGTCTTTAACTTAATGAATCCATTAGTGCTTCCTGCCCGGTCCGCATGGGAGCGGGCGCGCAAATCCAGCGTATTCCCATATATTTACTTCAACAGAACAATAATATTATCCAATAACTTTTACAGTTCAGCGCCACTAATTGCGAGTTCGTCAAGGCTTTACACTAATCCACGAGTGCTTCCTAATGCCGGTGGCCCATCAAATCAGGCATATATAATACTTGCTACCCTTGGGAACAGTGATCCTGTGTGCTTAGTTTTTTAACCTCAATTGATAAATCCAGTACTAAGACCACTGCAGTGGTATACAATTAGTCAATCGTAGATGCTTACAAAGTATAAACAACTAATCTTATTCTCTGAATAAATAACTCATCGAGAATACTGAATGGTCCAAGCTAATTAAAATGCACCTTCTTACTGTAGGCGTATCCCAGGTTGCTATCACTTCCAAATTTAAAGTATACACTGTCTTATTTGACACATTAAAAAAATCCACAAATGATGGTACGAAGTAACCCTATGTCCAAACCGTCATACAAATACAGGCCCACATTTATGCATATACTATTGATTCCATCATTCCAAAAAGTAGTGGAGCTCTGTATCACTGTTAAGCCCCAGCTCCACCGATCTACAACGACTTATCCATCTAGCTTCACTTTGTCTAATCCTGAGTTCCCAATTACCTCCTCTTTTTCCTGGTAAAATTCTCTGCATACCATGGAACTTAATACTGTTCTCCCCCGGATGTTTCTCTTTAAAATGCAAATACAGAGGGGATCTGTTATCATGATTCATTATGGATCTTCTATGTTCCTGTATCCTAAGATTTAAGCTACGCTTAGTACTACCGATATAGATCTTTTCACAAGCGCATATTATGGCATAGATAACGCCCATGCTGTTGCAATTGATGAATTCCTTAATATTATATCTATTCATAGTGTTATACATGAAATTCTTGATCTTATTGATGCCCAAATCACACACATTACAAGATCCACAAGTAAAGAAACCATTCGGTGGTTTAGGCAACCAATTTAATTTCACATTTACTACAGGTTCAATATAATTCCTTGTGATCATTTCTCTTATAGATGGACTACGTTTGTATACCACCCCAGGTTTAACCCCAGTAACATTTACTCATTAGTGATAATTTCTTTTTTATTCTTGCAGCCCTGATGAGGTCCCAAGGGGGACGAAACGCGTTGGCTGTGTTTATATGTAACTAAGATTGTGTTTGGACTTCTAAGAATGTGTTGGAGCACCAACTTGAAAATAATTTGAAAGAATAAAAGAATCTTTTTGGAAGAAATTTCTTGCACTTCAGAAAATAATTTCTTTGGACTACAATAATTTATTGTTGACAGAGTACTTGTCCAGTCCTTCCATACATTGATATATTGTTTGTTCCAGAGTGTTTTTTTTACGGTGGGCCACTGGAGGTGGAGTGGAATATATACGTTCAGTATTATTGTATCAATTTTATATTCTTCAGTGCACACATATTGGACCCTCATCGTTTTGGATGTTAGATGTTTAGCTAATCCTTTGGGTTCCGTAAAGAGGGGTTGTCATATCATGATGAGAAACTATTCATTCCTCCAGACCATATAGATCAGGTTTTGCAGTGGATTCATTCTTCCTCATTGACAGTCATCCTGGGATAACAAAGACTTATGTATTGGAAAGTTTTGGCGATTTTGATGTAACATTAACGACATCTCCGTGATATTATAACCCCAAAAACCAGTGCATCTGTTTACATCCGCTGGAGGGGTGGGGAGGGGAGGCTGTGACAGCATTTGTAGTTCCCCTCCAGGTACTATATGATTTGCATCTGCCCCCAGAGTTTCATCCAGTGGTCGCTGCAGTATATATTGACGTACCAGCACCCAAATGTCTCTGAGCCTGTTTTGTTCTGGCATTAGTTCCCTATAACTGGACAGTTGCTTGTTGCAGAACGCAATGTCTTTGATCGAGTATGTCATTCTGGCTGTTGGACCATGGCCCCATCTCATAGTCACCATGCGTTTCACCACAACCAGAAGTAATGCAGTGAGTTTGCATTTAGCATTGGAGTGTCTTTTACATAGTCCAGTCGTGCAACCAGTGGGGCTAGAGAGGATTGTGTGGTCACCAGGTTAGCTATCATTCTGCCCACCTCCTCCCAATACTTCTGGATCCCCAGACAGTTCCACACCAAGTGTAAGAAATCTGTTTCATGTGCCCCACATCTTTTGCACCTAGGTGACTCTTGCAGTCACGGTTAGTGCAATTTTTTGGGTGTGTAGTATAGTCTGTAGAAATAATTGAAGTGTATCGGTCAGAGCTTGTACTTTAGCGACATGTACCCAAGTCTGTGAGCATCAAAATACCCAGTGAGCATCTGACAGCATGATCTGTAGGTCTGCATCCCAGTGCTGCATCGTCATCATGTGACATAAAGGCATTCCTGCTTGAGCTGTGTTAATTATACAAGATTTTTTGGGATGGTGGGGTAGTTAGTATGTGCTCTAGTATGTTAAATGTGGGTAGTGGGTTCAGAAAAGCTGGGCTTAAGCAATGGCAGGCCTCACAGATTATGTAATATAGAAATATATCTAACATGGTGTGTGTTTCTTGGTTCATGATAATAACTGGGGGAAATGAACCCTCTATCTTGGTACATGTCTCCCAGACACCTGAGGTCAAGATGCTATAATTGCCTCGCTGTTGCCGATCACACGTCAGAGGTAGTATGGGGTTGTATAATAAAGGTATGCTAGAAGCATGAATTAGTTATATTCCAGCCTTGATAATAAGGAAGTGCCAGGCCTATACTATGACACCTGCTGTGTTGACTTCTAGACTTTGCATATTAGCGTAAATATTTGTGTTATGTTGTCCATCTCAATGGCCGGATTGACTTGTGTGGTGTTGGTAATTACCAGTAATGTGTGTGTTGCACTAGAGTTCAAAATCTAGCATGCCAAGCTCTCCTTTCTCGTACAGAGAAGACTTCTCACATCATTCTTGGTTGCTTCCTGGCCTATGCTAATCTGGTGAGGAGAGATTTTACCTTAAGGAAAAAAGCTGTGCTAAGAGGAAAAAAGACTTTTGTTGATCAAGTTGATATAAGATGTATCATGTGGAAAATTAGAGAGCGGTCCTACTCCATGTTTTCCTCAGATTGGATTGAATCAGAGAAATTCACATAGCCTAAGAGAGATGGCATATTTCCCCTGAATTAAGGACTGTGTCTTTCTGTTGCAGAAAAACACCTCATGGACTCTAAGGCCCAGATTTACTAAGGTCTTGCATCCCCCTTGCAAACCTTTAAGTGAGATTTATATTGGCAGGCAGAGCCACCTTATGTGGCACTGTGGCATAGTGAATCTGGAGTAACGTAAGGTAGCGCTAGTCACTGCCTTGTGTTATTCTGCCCTGGGAAGGTGTTCCATTGGTGGGGCATGAATGTTCCAATGTATCCACCCATGGTTTTTGGCACATACCCGGATTTACATCGGAATGCCTCAAAATGCTGCGCCTTTCCAGATGAAGGTAGAAATATGTTTATTTCTGCTTGTTTCTTCCTCTTTCTACATGTGCAGCACACATAGATAGAGGAAAAAGCCTCAGAGGATAGTTTTTTGTGCAGGAAGGTATCCCTTCCGGCACAAAAACAATCCTGCCTATAACACATGCCCTCTTGCACCATGGTGCAGGGTTGCCTGCATTGGCGCTAGGCTGCAGTCAGAGAGTGCTAGCACGGGAAGAGAGCAATAAAGTGCCATTTCTTAGTAGATATGGTGTATTCCTGCCCTCTCCCTGTCACGCAATGCAGCACAGTGCAGCAGATTGTCTTGCTGCGTTTCTTTGTGTGACTTGTTAGTAAATCTGCCCCTTAGTGTGTAATGCCTGACGTGTAATTACTGGCATCTATGATGAGGTCTAATGTGGATTAGGCCTTATAAATACCGTGCTGTGTAAATTCCACAGTTTATATTCACTGTAATGAACTATCAAGTGAGGTTTAGGCAATACAGTTTGAATGAGTCTAGTTTACAAGCTCTTTGTTACCTGGGAATAGCCGGAGTAGCAAAGATGTAACATAAATTTACAATAAGTGGAATTTCAATGCCATCGTTTTCCCCATTTAGCATAGTTTGAATGCACTTGCCTACTCAGGTGCCGATTACGATCCGGTAAAAAAATTCCCCGTGCGACTCGTATCCGGTATTTTTACCGTACGAATCGTACAAGTGCCGTACGAACTGGCAATCACGATTCGCATGGTAAAAAGTCCATACGAACCGCATCGGGAATGATTTCCCACACGTCCTCGGGTCGGAAAATGTGTCCGCCACGTCCTCGGACGATTTACCGTACAAATGTGAAAGGTGAAGTCCGACCGAGGAATCACGATCCATCCCGTGCGTCCGATGTCACAACCGTATGGAAAAAACACCGTCCGCACCGAACTCCCATAGCAACCATGGAGACATGTGCCCGCATACGCGCCCAACACTCCCCCCCGCCCCCGTACGTCCGAGACGTACCCCCCGTGTATGTACACCCCCACCCGTGTATGTACACCCCAGTACGTTCGAGTCGAACCCCCACCCCTGTACGTGTCGTACCACCGTCTATGTACACCCCAGTACGTTCCAGTCGTACCCCCACCCCTGTACATGTCGTACCACCGTCAATGTACACCCCAGTACGTTCGAGTCATACCCCCACCCCTGCACGTGTCGTACCACCGTCTATGTACACCCCAGTACGTTCGAGTCGAACCCCCACCCCTGTACGTGTCCGACCCCCATGTATGTACACCCCAGTACGTTCGAGTCGAACCCCCACCCCTGTACGTGTCGTACCACCGTCAATGTACACCCCAGTACGTTCGAGTCGAACCCCCACCCCTGTACGTGTCGTACCACCGTCTATGTACACCCCAGTACGTTCGAGTCGAACCCCCACCCCTGTACGTGTCGTACCACCGTCTATGTACACCCCAGTACGTTCGAGTCGAACCCCCACCCCTGTACGTGTCCGACCCCCATGTATGTACACCCCAGTACGTTCGAGTCGAACCCCCACCCCTGTACGTGTCGTACCACCGTCTATGTACAACCCAGTACGTTCGAGTCGTACCCCCACCCCTGTACGTGTCGTACCACCGTCAATGTACACCCCAGTACGTTCGAGTCATACCCCCACCCCTGTACGTGTCGTACCACCGTCTATGTACACCCCAGTACGTTCGAGTCGAACCCCCACCCCTGTACGTGTCGTACCACCGTCTATGTACACCCCAGTACGTTCGAGTCGTACCCCCACCCCTGTACGTGTCGTACCACCGTCAATGTACACCCCAGTACGTTCGAGTCGTACCCCCACCCCTGTACGTGTCCGACCCCCATGTATGTACACCCCAGTACGTTCGAGTCGAATCCCCACCCCTGTACGTGTCGTACCACCGTCTATGTACACCCCAGTACGTTCGAGTCGTACCCCCACCCCTGTACGTGTCGTACCACCGTCAATGTACACCCCAGTACGTTCGAGTCATACCCCCACCCCTGTACGTGTCGTACCACCGTCTATGTACACCCCAGTACGTTTGAGTCGTACCCCCACCCCTGTACGTGTCGTACCACCGTCTATGTACACCCCAGTACGTTCGAGTGGAACCCCCACCCCTGTACGTGTCCGACCCCCATGTATGTACACCCCAGTACGTTCGAGTCGAACCCCCACCCCTGTACGTGTCGTACCACTGTCTATGTACACCCCAGTACGTTCAAGTCGTACCCCCACCCCTGTACGTGTCGTACCACCGTCTATGTACACCCCAGTACGTTCGAGTCGAACCCCCACCCCTGTACATGTCGTACCACCGTCTATGTACACCCCAGTATGTTCGAGTCGTACCCCCACCCCTGTATGTGTCGTACCACCGTCAATGTACACCCCAGTATGTTCGAGTCGTACCCCCACCCCTGTACGTGTCCGACCCCCATGTATGTACACCCCAGTACGTTCGATTTGTACCCCCACCCCTGTACGTGTCGTACCACCGTCTATGTACACCCCAGTACGTTCCCGTCGCATCCCCAACACAACCTCCTAAGTACGGAGCGCACCCCAGGCCCCAACATCACAACCGCATGTACGATTCGTACCAAGCCACACACAAGGACAGCACCGTACAACCAAATGGCCCATGTACACACCGTACTCACGCTCAAAACGCACGGACACAACCAGGGCAAAACAAAACAACACAAGAATACACTATTCGAATGGCACAAAGCCACTAAACATGGCCAACAAACACTAAAAATACACATTCACTGACCTGCAACTGCCAAAAACAAACAGAGGCCCAAAACACCACCACTCCTTATAACACACCCACCCAAACTTCAAACACAGCCACACCCACTCATGGACCAATAAAAAGGGCCCACACACACAAACCATGAGCCTTTGCAACAGACTCACTGCTGCCAGACACCACAGAACCATACTACAAGCCTCACCACACCTTACACTTGCACACCTTCACACAACCACCTCCACAAACACCCCCTCATCACATTCACACACACACACCTGCACAACCACACCCACCCACCCACAACCATCCTCACACACCCCCCACCATCCACACCCACACCCCTCACCATGCCCACTAACAAGAATCCAAAGTTCAATAACCGAGAGTTGGAGGTCCTTGTTGATGAAATCCTCAGAGTCGAGCCACAGCTCTTTGGAACATTGGTCAGACAGACCAGCATTGCAGCAAAAACAGCCATGTGGCAGACCATCGTCGATGCTGTGAATGCTGTTGCAGACACCAGAAGGACCAGGCAGGAATGCCAAGCCAGGTGGTACGATCTGCGGAGGAGGGTCCGAGCCAAGATGCTGGAGGAACGAATGAATAGTTAGAAACTGAAGTTGTCCCATGAACATAAGACATGAGATATTTTTTAGACTTCTGTTAAAAAAAAGGAAAGAAAACACTATGTACATTGATAGTAAAAATTGTTTTTCATTTGTGCCTTAGGCAACCGTTCATGGATAAGGAGATACCATTTCTAATAGTCCTGAAGAAGGAGGTCATAAACTACGAATAGCCTCCGAAACGCGTCGACGCAATTCCGTTGTGTTAAATTTGGAAGGGGCATACAATACCTTTGTTAAATGAGGAAGTCAACCCTTATTCAATTGTTGCCCACAAGGTTTCCGAATTAACTGGTTTATGACAAATTGACTGTCTTTTTTTAAAATCTCCTTGATTTGTGTTTTCGTCTTATTCAGTATTTTTCATTTAACTTGCTTTTAAATGTGTTTCTGTTTTATTAAAAATTTAATGCATTTTTTATGATCATATTGTGGTGAAAGAAACTTTGTGAATCAAATAAACCATTCAATTGATTTTATATAAACTGACGTTGCCTTGCATTTAAGTGTTCCATTATAATGAGTGATTTTGTGAATACCTGACCTTGGTAGTTGTAATTAATAGAATGTGTGAATGAATTAGCAAATATTGGATTCGAAAAGGAAAACATTTTTTACTTCATAGTTCATGGAACACAACCAGGCCAACGCCACTGGAGGAGGGCCCTCCCGCAGACCCGTACACTACCAGCCCTGGGAGGAGAGGGTGATGGCCATACAGCCGGTGGAGGCAGTCGAAGGATTAGGAGGACTCCGAGACCCGGGTGAGTACACGAACAACGCACCTCACATGGGGGGGACCTCATCCACAACCAAAATCACTAACAGGCGCGCAACCACCCCAACCTATCGCATGACTCAACCACACTCCATGAACACGCACATGCCACTGCCGCCACCATGCCCCATGCACCCAGCTGGACAATGTCAAGTCACAGGCCACAGAAGACACCAACACATGACACGGTAACCCGGATGGCGGGAGGGTGGGCCCCAAAAATCACATAGTGCAACTCAGAAGCAGATAACAATGCCCTCTGCCCATATGGCCCAGGTCACAGCCAGACAAACAGTGTGTCCCCACACAGGAAAGACTCGCCAGCAAATGGCGGACGCCTTGCATCAACACATGGGGGTGAAGGCACTGTTTTGCACATGACAGCAGCTAATGAACAGCCAACACTGTGAAAGAGTGGCAGCACACACAACCACAGCAGCAGCGCACACACAGACACTACACCCAATGGGTGCCTGGAGATCAGAAACAAACTCACAGCAACAAGCCAAGGGCCATCAAAGGACTGGAAAAAGTGTGTGTCTAGGAAGCTGGGCTGAGGTGACAGAGGGTGACACACAGAGGGAGGGAGAGGGGGACAGAGAGGGAGGGAGAGGGGGACAGAGAGGGAGGGAGAGGGGGACAGAGAGGGAGGGAGACACAGGGACACGGACAGAGGGAGGAGGCTGACACACGGAGGGAGGGAGAGGGGGACAGAGAGGGAGGGAGACACAGGAAGACGGACAGAGGGAGGAGGCTGACACACAGAGGGAGGGAGAGGGGGACAGAGAGGGAGGGAGAGGGGGACAGAGAGGAGGGAGAGGGGGACAGAGAGGGAGGGAGACACAGGGAGAGCAAATCAGCCGTGTGGTGTGTGGGAATGTCTGCTCGTCAGCAGGTAGACTGCGTGCATGTAGCCAAGGGTCGCCAGTGCCAGAACCCCCCCTCTTCACCATGGCAAAACACAGGGCCATGTCACAACCTGTTCACGAGCACAACGACAGCTACCTGCATTATATAAGTGTGTGGATCCACTCCATGTGCACATGTACAGTGCTACACGGAAGGCGCCAATGCATGGCTCGCCACACCTGCCCACTCCACTGCTGACTGCAGTCACACTTGACGTAGCAAGTAAGACTGTGCCACACATAGTTAAAGGGGCCAAAGTGGTGCCCAAGGGACACACCCATGCACAAGTGCACTGTGAGTGGAATGCAAGACAGATCCTAATTCCAAGAGGAAAAGTGCCAACTTTGAAACTGATGAAACATGGATGTTGCATGGACCAAAATTAACATTGTCTCTCTCACACACAGGTCAACGTCGTGGTTCACCCCCCAACACTGGGGGGGAAGACTCACAGGACCCGGATCTGCGGGAGCCCGATCCCACCGGCAGCGACGACTCTCACCACTCTGTGGACGACCCCGACCGACCTGGCACCTCTGGTGTCCAACCACCTGCAGCACCTGCGTCAGGTACAACTGTGCCAACCACCACCCCCACTCCTGCCACATCCCAGGAGACACCCAGGATCCCTGCCCCACCACCACAATGCAGCCAGGCTGGCCAGGAGGGACACGGTGTCCCGGGCACCCAGGAGGAGGCAGGCGACAACGCCAATGCCACCCCTCAGGGGTCCCGGAGACCCGATGTACCCACAAGGGCAGGCCAGGTGCAAGTGGGCAGGGGTGGTGGGAGTGGAGGACGGCGGAGGCGCGAGCCTGACCAGTTGGCTGGGGAACCGGTATTTGCCCATGTCCGTAACATCATGGACACATACCGGCAGGACACCACGGGCATGGCCCAGGTTGTTTCCACCCTCAATGAGATCAAGGGGACCCTCGATGAGATTAAGACCCAGCAGGCCCAGCAACATGCGGAGCAACATGCCTGTCTACTGCAACACCAACGGAGGATGGAGGACAGACAGGCTGAGCAAGTGACTGTGTTTCAGGGGATTCACGATACACTCCGTCGGATGGCCGACAACATGGGCAACCCTCCCTGTGCCAGACGGCGTAGAACATCACCACCCACAGGGAGGGATCAGGAGGAGGAGGAGACATCCGACGGAGCATCCCAAACATCGTCACGGCCTGCTTCTGAGGGTCCCCGCAGGAGGCCGGGTCGTCCACGGAAAGGACCGTGAGGGTCGGCGCTACATCACAATCTCCCAGGACACCTGGCCTGGCACCTGGCCCACTGGAGCAACAGCATCACAGCATCAAGAGACATTCTCTGCCACATGGCCCTGCTGGTCACTGTCTGACCAATGTTGACAAAGACTGTGGCATGGACTATGAGGATTTCCAATGGCAAGGACACCAACTCCCCTACTGAACTTTGGATTCCAAACTCCCGGAAAGCCCCTCACTTAATCCCCCCCCCCCCAAAATAAAAATTCACACCATGAAGAGAAAATGCCTGCTGGTTACATTATTTCCTTACATGTGTGTTGTAAAGTCTAAACATGCCTGAGCTCTCTTTTGACTCCAACCATCCACACCTTGGGGCCTGAGTCTGGCACAGGACACACGGGTCACAGTGTATTAGGCAAGACAGACATGGAGCACCATACACACCCGTGATGGGCCCAACCAGCTGAGGGGGTGGCCGCACAACCGTGCTGACAGACACATTGAGTACAGCAACAGTCATGCGCAGAGGTCAAGGATCATGTCCAGTGTCCTGGGGGGTATGTGTAGACAGGTGGCAGAACCATGTCCTGCAAGCTTGAATCCAGTGGATGCAGAGAATGGGGGCCTGGCCAACGTTGGATGCATGGGGATGGCACATGTCACAATACCCACACAGTCATGGACATCATGCCCAATACACAGTCTCAGCCCACACACACAGCTTGCATCTTGCTACTCGACACATCGACACATAGCCACTATCAGGGAAAACCATGCTGGATGCACCGTGGCAGCACACCAGCATTGACTGAGAAGAGGCACCTTGGAGGCATAGGGACACCTTTATTAGTCATGTTTTCGGGATTGCAGAGGCAACTTGAAGTACACATGAACACATCTTGTGGAGTAACATGTGGGTCCAACACTGGCACCCCCCTTCTGCAGCATAAATGCGTGTTTGCCATGGAACTGGCACACAATTGTCGGCTAACAGCTAAACACCCACAGCTGCTCACGGAGAGATTGCCATACACCATTGATCCGCTGATGTGGAAGTCCCACACCATGTCAAGCCAATGCTAACCGTATGTGTCCGAGGGCAGTGTCACACACATTGATGCCATCATCACAATCCACTATCCCATCACTGATGACTGTCAACCAGGCAGACCATCAATTCAGGTGTACACAGCTGCATGTCGTGTCCCATGGTGATGCTACATGGCTGCAGAGGAACCAAACATCGACAGGGGCAGTGTGCATACATCGTGAACAACTGCCACACCCAATACACCCCTGATGCATCCCTTACCCTATGGAGACTTCCAAACGTGTCCGTGCCTGTAACGCTGAGTCAGCCCACGATGACGTGTCCATGAGGAATAGCAGTGCCACAACAATGCAACCAGCAGACGGCATGCGCAAGTACCTGGGGAAGAGAGACACACAAGAAGTCAGCCACAAAAAGCACAGCCACTTGCATGTGCATTTACTAGACACATGTATGGATGACAACATGTTAGGTCACAATTATGACTGGGGAAATACAACCATCACTGCCACCATCACTCCAGTGACACACCCACACACACCTCTGACTCACGTGCCATACATGCAGGTGGAGACACACATCACAACACATGCCACACGGGGACCAATGCGTGCACACTCAGACACTGGTACTCACCACTAAGCAAAGAAGTCGCTTATGAGCCGAGTCCGGATGTCCTCTTGCGGCTCCACATCCTCCACATCACTAGCCCCATTGCCAAGCCCTTCGTCCTCCACGGGTGGATGGTCCTCGTCATCTTGATCCAGGATGAGTGGCACAGCTTTCTCAACTGCCATGTTGTGCAGCATGCAGCAGACCATGAAGATTTTGCAGACCTTCGCAGGGGCATATGGGAGCGCGCCGCCGGTCTTGTGGAGGCACCGAAATCGGCTCTTCAGCAGGCCAAACGTCCTCTCTATCACTCACCTTGTCCGGCTATGGGCGGTGTTGTAGCGGAGCTGGGCCGGCGTGATGGGGTTGCGGAGAGGTGTGAGCAGCCATGGCATGTTGGGATAGCCAGCGTCCCCTACATGGGAAGCACATGGACATCGTTAGAAGTGGTGAAGCGGTCGTGCTGCTAGGCTATGCAAAATACAGGACAGACAGACTGTACCCACCTACAACACATGCTCTTTCGTTGCGCAGCTGCATCATCATTTCAGGCATCCTGCTACGCCTCATGATGTAGGCATCGTGTGCTGATCCTGGAAAACGAGCACAGACATGTGAAATCACCATGTTGGACTGACACACCACAAGGGCATTGATGGAGTGGTACTGCTTCCGATTGCGGTACGCCACCTCCCGTGCGTGTGGTGGTACCAAAGCTACATGTGTCCCATCTATGGACCCAATGACATGGGGCATCCCTCCCAGGGCATAGAATCCACGCTTGACCGCAGTCAACTGTTCAGGGGTTGGGAACTTGATGAAGTCATCCAGGTGAATCAACATGGCCTCTAAGAAATCATGCAGCACACGGCAGAACATGCTCTGGGACATGCCACCAACATGAGCTAGGGTATATTGAAAGGTACCTGTGGCAAGAAAATGTAGGGCAGCCATTACCTTCAGCTGGGGTGTCAGTGCCGTAGGATACCTGTGCCGCGGTTGCAGGTGTGGTGCCAGTCTCGCCGTCAACTCCAGAATCAACGGTTGGGGGAAGCGGTAGCACCGGATGCTGTCATTCTCCCGCATGGCAGCCAAGTCCGGAATTGGTCGGGCAAGAGGCGGCGCTCTGCAGTAATTTGGAAGTGACAAGGAAGAGTGAGTGCACTACGACAACAATTCATATGTACTGAGCACATGTTAATCTGTCAATACACATATGCTACATAGGGAGTCAGGTATGTGCTACATGCCCAGGACACGTATGGATGCAAGGTGACACTCCTACCAAGACCCAGCTACACACGGAGATTGAGAACCTCCCCATGCCATGCCATGGGAATAGCTGTGTCCCAGTGCAAGTGAACAGCCAGACGCAAGACAGGAGTGACATACGCCCACACATCAGCAGAAGTAGGATGCCGATTGCAGAGACTGGTAGCGGAACACTAGAGCCACAGGTCACATGACATTACACTAGGACAGCCCACACACCTTGCCATGAAGGTGCACATGTCATGACTCACCACACATTCATTGTGAGGATGCAGACATGTCCTTGTCACGCTACTCCGTGTCCCATGCATACATGTGCACCTCACATCCGATACCACATGTGGCATGGTGTGCGGAACAGTGTGCAATGTCAATCTACACACAGACACATGTTGGTTGCTGCAACAGCTGCAGCTTTTGAGGGTGCTCCAACATCAACCTGATGGGAAGCCCCCACACATACATGACATAGTCACATTGTGCACCGTGGGTAGTGACAAGTCAGGTGTGGCAACCCCTGTACCGGGCATCAGGGGACACTTCCGTGTGTTGGTGTCCATGCCATGCCAGTGACGCTCACCCCAAGTGTGCATTTCGACATGCACACATGTTAAAGGAGTCAAGGGCATGCCTGGCACACATTGCACCGTCACACAGTACATCTGTACACATCTCATCATACATCTGGTGCCTTCTCGACTCAGGAGTAATGTTCCACATCACAGCCCGTCACACCTGTGCCCCACACATGTAGTAATGCACAGACGATGCCTTGATGTCCATTCATGGACAAGTATGTCCATCCATGGACAAGTATGTCCATCCATGGACAAGTATGTCCACCCTATCCCTACCTGTGTGGCGCCTGTCACCACTGTGATGTGTGAAAACCGCTGTACTGCTGCTAAGAGGGCCTGTGTACGTTCCCATATCACTATGGGAGTGCTGCCGTATGTGTACCCCTCGTGATGGCGAGCGTACAGGCATGTGTACGGCCCGTACCACTACGAGTATGCATACGCAAGAACACCCATAGTGATAGGGAGCGTACAGGCATGTGTACGGCCCGTACCACTACGAGTACGCATACGCGAGGACACCCATAGTGATAGGGAGCGTACAGGCGTGTGTACGGCCCGTACCACTACGAGTACGCATACGCGAGGACACCCATAGTGATAGGGAGCGTACAGGCATGTGTACGGCCCGTACCACTACGAGTACGTATACGCGAGGACACCCATAGTGATAGGGAGCGTACAGGCGTGTGTACGGCCCGTGCCACTACGAGTACGCATACGCAAGAACACCCATAGTGGTAGGGCCGTACGCACGCCTGTACGCTCCCTATCACTATGGGTGTCCTCGCGTATGCGTACTCGTAGTGGAACGGGCCGTACACACGCCTGTACGCTCCCTATCACTATGGGTGTCCTCGCGTATGCGTACTCGTAGTGGTACGGGCCGTACACACGCCTGTACGCTCACTATCACTACGTGTACGCATACGCGAGGACACCCATAGTGATAGTGAACGTAGGCACGCGTGTACGGGCCGTTGCAATGCATTTGGGGTGCCCTAGGGCCCCGGAACGCACCGTACCTGTGTGTGAAGCTCTAAATTACAGAGGGGACACATGAGGGACAAGTATTAAGGCCTATATGCATGCTGGTTGTCATGGAGACCAAGTTCAAATTTTGAATTTGTTCTGGAAGGTGCACAGCAGAAGTCAGTTGGAATTAATCTACTTTGTTGCAATGTGTTTGTGGGGCTGACATCATGCAGGAGAATAAAACCGATAGAGAACCCACAGACTGCTAGGTTTGAAGGGATTGGAGGAAACATAGGATGCAAATGTGAGTGACCAATCACTCTGTACTCCTGTGCATGAGATGGGCCAGCAAGGCAGATATAAGGCAGCCAGGTCCCATGAGGGAGCACTTGCCTGCACATCTTTGTATTCCACGACCCAGCTGCTGCTACTGATTCCCTGGAACCATGTCAAGGGCTGTGGAGAGGTCACAGCCATTCACCCTGGAGGAGAACATGGCTTTGGTGGATGTGATCCTCCCATGGTACCCCATGCTGTATGGGCGACCAGGTTATCAGGTGAGTGCAGTGTCCACTGGCACAGACTGTCTCCCTTTTTAGTGACTGTGACTTCTGCCATTGTGTCCAGGTGTGACACACATGCTATGTACTGTAGGGGGGGATCCCAGGGGGGGGAATGCCTGATGTCTCCCAGCAGTGCCCTGAGACAGGAGGGGTGGGTGCAGAGTCCTCCCAGCAGTGCCCTGAGATAGGAGGGGTGGGGGCCTATCACTCCCAGCAGTGCCCTGAGACAGGAGGGGTGGGTGCAGAGTCCTCCCAGCAGTGCCCAGAGACAGGAGGGATGTGTGCAGAGTCCTCCCAGCAGTGCCCTGAGACAGGAGGGGTGGGGGCCTATCACTCCATGCAGTGCCCTGAGACAGGAGGGGTGGGTGCCTATCACTCCCAGCAGTGCCCTGAGACAGGAGAGGTGGGTGCCTATCACTCCCAGCAGTGCCCTGAGACAGGAGGGGTGGGGGCCTATCACTCCCAGCAGTGTCCTGAGACAGGAGTGGTGGGTGCAGAGTCCTCCCAGAAGTGCCCTGAGACAGGAGGGGTGGGTGCAGAGTCCTCCCAGCAGTGCCCTGAGACAGGAGGGGTGGGTGTGATGCACAGTGTGAGCCTGGCTCATTGATTGTGTAGTTGCCCTCATTCCACCTGTGTCCTTTCAATGGCACGTACTGCTTTTGGCCTTCCCCCACAGGATCATGTCCCTATGACAAAGTTGCAATGCAATGTAAACAGCAAATGTGTTCTAATCTGTGTCCCCGTGACATGTGCAAGGTGTATTGATGTAGTGTCACTTGTTCATCCTCACAGGTAGACGCCTCTGCCAAGGAGCAGATATGGCTGGACGCCGTCAGCGCCGTGAGGACTGCGGATGGTCGGAGGCGGCACCTGTCCCAGGTGAGGAAACGCTGGCAGGATATCCGGTGCTGGACGCGGAGGATCGCACGGGTCCTGCTGGGGGACTCACCTGAGAGCCACAAGAACCGCGGGCGCCGCCGTCTCTCCCACATCCAGAAACGTGTGCTGGCGGTGGTCTTTCCTGACTTGGACAGACGTCTACAGGACATGCAGCAGCCGGAAGGGGGTAGGTACATGTGTGTGTTTGTTGTGTTTCACCAGCATTTGTAAGTGCACTGTTCCATGGATACACTTCCACGGTTTATGGTGCTGTGCAGATCCTGTTCCCCACAGTATTGCAGTGCTCTCCTGCCTCCCTTCCCCTCCTTGCAATGTGTTCCCTGGTCTGTGTGTAGTCACTCCATCACAAGGTTATGTATCCTGACACCTTCTCCAAGTGTACAATGCCTGCAGCATCATGTGTGGGGGTGGTGTGTAACAGGTTTTGTGACCTTGCCTGTGCCCTGTCCAGTTCTGGACTTGTGGGTTCCATGTCAGTTGGCACTAATGCTGAGTCCAGACATGGGAGTTAATCTCTCGAGTGCCAGGCCTTCCAGCAGGCATGTCCCATGTGGTGGCCTGTGACATGATGTGCATGAGTGTGCGTTGGCATAGTGCAGGGATGTTAGCGTGTATTGCAGTCATTCCCATTCAGGGTAATGGAGTTGTGTGGCCACTACTGTCCCCAGGGGCATCTTTTCCTAGGTATCATGTGTGTAATCCGAGTATGTCGACAATCTCTGTGTCTACAGCATAGGTTGTGCTCTGTGCCATTGTCCCCTGGCACCATGTTTCTTGACGTGAGATGTATTACAAGTGTCCACTGTCCAGCCTGACCTGATTTGCAAAGTACATACTCACGGTGGCCATTGCCTTTGTGTCTTGTTGCAATCATCTGATGATGCCCATTTGTAGATTATTATTAGGACAGGCGCACCTTGGGTATTTGGTGTGCAATCTTGAATTGTTGCATCCCATGTGTATTTCACCCAGACTAAGAGATGTAAGTGCTTCCTGTGTCTCCACAGATTTGTCTCATGTAGGGGGTGGGTGGAGCGGGCATGGCCTACATGTCAAGAACTGTCATCTCCTTGCTCGGACTGGCCAGTGTGTGATGTTTGTCTGGACATACACTCAAGGTGCAGCGTGCCAGTCAGGGTGGGCATGTTCTCAGTATTACCTATGCTGCATGTGCCTCTAGTTCCTGGCTTTGGTCCCTGCTCATCCCAATTTCCTGCCACGCTGTGTGGTGCAGATGCAGTGCTGTATTGTCCCCAGGGCCTTGCTCCTCAGTCAGAATACCATGTCATCTCATTTGCTATTGTGTCATGCTCTCCATAGTTTTTCCATGGCATGGTGGGTCACACAACTGTGTCTTGCAGGGCCTACGTATGTACCTTGTTTTGTAGTTGTAACTCATCCTTTGTTTCAGGCTATGCACTGTAACCTACGTAGATTTGACTCATGTGACATATGTATACAGGTGTGTGATTAATTTCTGTCTCTTCACCCTGCCCACAGCATCGTCGGGGGACACAGAGGGAGACATGGACACAGAAGGCGCGGAGGGACCGAGCACCAGTGCCAGCGGTGACATCGGGGCTGGCACTTCGAGTGGGACTGAGGCGGAGGAGAGTGAACCCGGGGACCTGTCGACAGGCACAACAGAGTATGAAGCTGACGGGTCCGAGGATGATCTCTCCGAGTGGGCGGTGGCTGCACCACCATCTGACAGCAGCCCTACATCTGCCACTGCCCCCTCCATTGGCATCAGCCGCCTCCCACGTGCTCGTGTCCCTTCCCAACGTGCCCGGTCACCACATGTCTCCTTCCTGCCAGGCACCGCACCCCCTGCCCCTGTCTCCACTGCTGCCGCCAATGCTGAGTCTGTGGACATCCAGCGGCAGTTGCAGATTGGTCAGACTGCGATCCTTAATGTCCTCCATGGCCACAGCCAGGTCCTCAACAACATGGAGGCATACTTGGAGGGCATTCATTCATCGCAGGCTGACCAACGCAACTTGCTGAGGTCCATAGACTCCACACTGACTGCAGCAGTGGGTCTCCTGCAGCGCTACGTCCCACCCCCTACCCCTGCTCCTTCCACAATTCCCACTCCCATGCCTGTCCCACATACACCCAGACATAAGCATGCACCCACCACAACAGACACAGGCACCACACCAGCAGGGAAGGTCCGCCGCACACCTCCTGACACGCACACACAGGGTGCAGTAGGCACACCCACTGGGTCGGGGGGCAAACGTGTGACACGCAGCCAGAGTGGGAGTCCGCATTCCACCCAATCCACTCCCTCCAAATCCCCTCCCCTTAGCTCTCCTGGCCACATCTCCCCCAAAGACTCCTTCATGGCCGCTCTGTCCCTGAGCCCCACAGTGACGCCACCACGCAAGCGGTCAAGGAAGTCCTCGGTCAGGGTGGTTGAGTCCCCCCCCCCTGTCCACACCCTCCCCCAGTGGCGCTGCGACCCATCCCTCTGACCCCCCCCCCTCCTTGGGGCCTGTGGTTCCTTCGGGTGCAGGGGAGTCCCTGGAGGACCTTGCTAAGGTGTGCAGCGAGATCCTGGCCTCCGCCTTTGGCCCTGCCCCACCCCCTGTGGTGGAGTCCTCCATCCCTGCACCCACAACGCCTACCCTTCACCCTCCTGTCCCTGCGGTGCCTGTTTCTTCCCCCCCCACATGATGCCCTCACCCCTGTGGAAGACAACGGATTGTAACTGTGCAGGCAAGCTAGGGGACACGCATCCCACTGTGTCCCCCATCCAGCTGGGACTCCTGGACTGCCCTATGGCCTTTGTTAATCTTGGACTTACGTCATACTAGTTTTTTGGTCATGCTGAATAAAGCTATTTATTTTTTGCCCTTGGAACACTCCTGCATTGCTGGCATTGCGGTTGGTGGGGCTGCTACATGGTTGTGGGTGTTGGTCATGTGTTGGGTGTGTGGGAAATGTAGTAGTGTGCTGCTCATAGGGGGGACCCTGGGATCTGTGTGCCATCACACGGTGTTAGCTACCTTTCTCCATTCATGTAAGCAGTTGCTGCATGTTGCAATTGTCCCAAGGTGTATTCCTTCCTCTGTGTACCCTGACTTCTTCCCTGCAGGGTGTCCCCTGACTTTGGCACAGAGCTGTGTGTCCATTAGCTGGGTGTGTGACGTAGTCCTTCACCTTTGCACATGCATGCTGAGCGATGTCTCCACCTGCATCATTCGTGGCATCCTTGGTAGTCATTGTACTTGTGTATGTGGCCTATTGATATGACTTCATGTGTACATGTTTTCTTTTCTGCGCTATGCATGCGTATACTCCCAGCCTCGCACACATGTGGTACATGTACTGCAGGGTCTTTGTGCACCTGACTGACATTTATGGGCATGGTATCTGTGACTACTCCACCCTTTGCGTTCCATGGGCACTGCTGGGAGTGATGGGCACCCACCCCGAGGACTCTGCACCCACCCCTCCTGTGTCAGGGCACTGCTGGGAGGACTCTGCACCCACCCCTCCTGTGTCAGGGCACTGCTGGGAGGACTCTGCACCCACCCCTCCTGTCTCAGGGCACTGCTGGGAGTGATAGGCACCCACCCCTCCTGTCTCAGGGCACTGCTGGGAGTGATAGGCACCCACCCCTCCTGTCTCAGGGCACTGCTGGGAGGACTCTGCACCCACCCCTCCTGTCTCAGGGCACTGCTGGGAGGACTCTGCACACACCCCTCCTGTGTCTGGGCACTGCTGGGAGGACTCTGCACACACCCCTCCTGCCTCTGGGCACTGCTGGGAGGACTCTGCACACACCCCTCCTGTGTCTGGGCACTGCTGGGAGGACTCTGCACACACCCCTCCTGCCTCTGGGCACTGCTGGGAGGACTCTGCACACACCCCTCCTGCCTCTGGGCACTGCTGGGAGGACTCTGCACACACCCCTTCTGTCTCTGGGCACTGCTGGGAGTGATAGGCCCCCACCCCTACTGTCTCAGGGCACTGCTGGGAGGACTCTGCACCCACCCCTCCTGTCTCTGGGCACTGCTGGGAGGACTTTGCACACACCCCTCCTGTGTCTGGGCACTGCTGGGAGGACTCTGCACACACCCCTCCTGCCTCTGGGCACTGCTGAGAGGACTCTGCACACACCCCTCCTGCCTCTGGGCACTGCTGGGAGGACTCTGCACACACCCCTCCTGTCTCTGGGCACTGCTGGGAGTGATAGGCCCCCACCCCTCCTGTCTCAGGGCACTGCTGGGAGTGATAGGCACCCACCCCTCCTGTCTCAGGGCACTGCTGGGAGTGATAGGCCCCCACCCCTCCTGTCTCAGGGCACTGCTGGGAGGACTCTGCACCCACCCCTCCTGCCTCTGGGCACTGCTGGGAGGACTCTGCACACACCCCTCCTGTGTCTGGGCACTGCTGGGAGGACTCTGCACACACCCCTCCTGCCTCTGGGCACTGCTGGGAGGACTCTGCACACACCCCTCCTGTGTCTGGGCACTGCTGGGAGTGATAGGCCCCCACCCCTCCTGTGTCTGGGCACTGCTGGGAGGACTCTGCACCCACCCCTCCTGTCTCAGGGCACTGCTGGGAGGACTCTGCACCCACCTCTCCAATTTCACAATATGTACGCTCATGACATACACGGATGTGGGTACGCTCCATGCATTCGAGGTGGGGGTACGTGTCGTACTTACACTGTTGGGGTGGGGGTACACTCCATACGTACGCGGGTGTGGGTACGGGTCGTACTTACACTGTTGGGGTGGGGGTACGCTCCATACGTACGTGGGTGGGGGTACGTGTCGTACTTACACTGTTGGGGTGGGGGTACGCTCCATACGTACACGGGTGTGGGTACGGGTCGTACTTACACTGTTGGGGTGGGGGTATGCTCCATACGTACGCGGGTGTGGGTACGGGTCGTACTTACACTGTTGGGGTGGGGGTACGCTCCATACGTACGCGGGTGGGGGTAGGGACCGTACATATCCGTCCCCACGCTATGTGATGCTTGTGCGGGCCGTACCCAGGCCTTTGCCACGTGGGTACGAGCCGTCCCGCCATTGTTGGGGTGACGTGGGTGTGGGCGTGGTACGACTCGTACCCACGCTCTTCAGGCGTGGGTACGGGACGTACCTGTCTGGTTGTGTTGCCGGTTCGCGTCGTGACGGACTTCCGTTGTGGCGGTCGCTGGCTTAGCTGGACACGCCCCCACCCCCTCGTAGTGACCAGGGCATGGGAGTCAGGTATGTCCAGGGCATGTGTGCTGTGTGACTTTGGTGGGGGGTTTGTGGCCTGCCCTGGTCCTGCCACCCCCACCCCACCCCACTTTCCCCCCTCCCTTAGTTGTTCTGACCTTCTGCGGCGTCTGCGTCCGAACCTGTAGAGGAGGTCGACTGCTATGAGGGCCGGGATGACACGTAGGTTCGGGTCCATGTCTGTCCGTCGCGTACGGGTCCTCCTTGTTCGCGTCGTCCTGTCTGTCCGTCGCGTACTGGTCCTCCTTGATCGCGTCGTCCTGTCTGTCCGTCGCGTACTGGTACTCCTTGTTCGCGTCGTCCTGTCTGTCCGTCGCGTACAGGTCCTCCTTGTTTGCGTCGTCCTGTCTGTCCGTCGCGTACTGGTAGTCCTTGTTCGCGTCGTCCTGCTTTCCCGGCAGTTTTTGGCAGCCGGAAAATATTCACCGTGCGGGATGACGTCGGTGCGAATCGTAATTCCTGGTTCGTGAATGGCAGGCTGCGAGCGTCCCGACGTCAGGTCGGCGCTTTCCCGGATCGCATTTGTAGGTTTATTTTGTTCGGTCGGGGTTTTTTACGATTCGTACGGAAATGGTGTTCCCGTGCGAATCGTAATTCCATGTTTGTAAATTTTGACAACCGGGTACGCGTCGGACGGAGAATATGCTCCGTCCGACGGTTCGTACCCGGTTTTTACAGGATCGTAATTGGCACCTCAGTGTTTGGTCAGAATATCTTATAATTTGGGAGTGATGTAGAGTTTGGCAGATGTGAGGCATCCACCAAAAAGTTGCAGATGCTCTACCTGCGAAACCTGCATCAAACATAGGGCCACCTGGCAAAGGATCAGTTCCTTCAATGAAGTCACCGCAGCAGCACCTCCACTGAAGGCACAGGCATCCTATCCATGCAGAGAGGGATCTATAAATCTGATGGACAGTCCTTTATCAAGAGAGCGGAAGTCATAGTGTCAATAGTTTACCATATTCCTGTTGTTTTAATTCTTTATGAGTTATTTAAAGAAATAATTCCTCGCATGCATTAAACTGTACTTTTGTTTGTTTGTGGTTTATACCAGGCTGCATATTAAGCATCTATTCCAGCCATGCAGTAGACTGTCTTTGATTCCAATGTTTGTTTGTCTGCTTTTGCAAACAATTTGCATCACTTTTGAGGGAGTGGAGTTGTAGTGTATGTTACATTTACTAGTCTTCTTGTCACTTTCTGTGTGCCTTGCCGTCTTTGTCTATATGCATTGGTAAAGGTGCAGCTATGCTGTTTCTAAGATGTAGGTGCTATGTTGAGTGATGTGGTAGAGGCAGCTGGAATAAATCGTAACTTAAAATGGACTGGAATCTTCGATTCCTACTCAAGCATTTGTTTCAGTGCTTTAGGAGAAGGAATTGGAATCTTCGCTGGTTGGGCAGAGCATTTGAGCATAATTCCTCTCGGTTTCATAAGGACATATATAATCTGTAACTTAACTCATGAGCAGCTGTAATAAGTCATATCTCACATGAATGTGCTGGCCCTAGCTCATCTTTAGAGACTTCAAACTCAGATTGTTATACAGCTGTAAGTTGTATTTTGTGCGTTTGCCCACGCATATTACTGATTTCCACTCACTTTGATGGATCTGTTCATTGTCATAACACGAGGATAGTTTCAGCCTTTGGCACAACTTCAGCTATGGAAATGGGCCACACACTGACTCAGTAATATGTTGAAAGAATTATCACTTTTAATGTAGCACCCTGTTATCGTTTACATACCACCACCCGTGTGGTCCCACTGATGTGCGAATGATGTTGTCTGCTGCACACCTCGCTGGATGATTTTTCCACTGTCTTCTGTTGCCATAACATGAGAGTGTTAGTTATTTGTGTAGTTAAAAAGCTGGAGACATCCCAAAGTCCCAAAAGAAATATAAGAGAAGGTTACACTCGGGCAGTTTCATAAACACTCTCAGAGTTTAGCTGGTGCAGTAGCTGTTAATTATTCAAACACTCTCTCTCACACAGAGACAAACATGGACAGACAAACACACACCAGATGAATTAAATAATTTATACAACTGCGTAATATTGCCATGCAGTGCATCTATATCAAAACATAATGTTAATCTCTACATCGAACAATTTAGTATGAATACCTACAAATAATTTGATATATTCTCTCTTTAATCAGTCTCACGATCACAACTAAAACTCACATTGTGCAAGAAAGGGCTTGAGTTTCCTAAAATCTATACTAGATAGTTGTTATTTTTCTTTCAAGTATCTAATTAGTGGAAGAAACGTCCCTTCATTTATGGCAAGGAATGCAATCTCCCAGTATATTACATTTTATATAAAAGTCACATGTACCCTCTGGCCTGGTTGTCTTCACCTTTACTTTGTGTTTATTTAGTGCTAAGATTCCTCTTTTTAACTGGTAGTGCTTGATAAATGAAATAGCACACGAGTTTAGATCATTATAATATCAATATAATTATAATTTCGCTTCCTCTACAGGTTTGGCTGCCAGCCGATCCCTCTTCTGAGATTTTCACTATATATATAGAAAGCAATATTTAATTTTGCAAGTTTGCTAAAGACACCTGAATCGGGGCGGACTGGGAAGCAAAAGCAGCCCTGGAGGAAACGTTCAAGCAACCCAGAGTCCTGGAGGAAACGTTCAAGCAACCCAACCCACATCCTCTCACTTTCTATTCACTCTCTCTCTCTCCTTTTATTTATTTATAAAGTTTTGTATAGCGCGAACGTGACCCGTTCGGGTATCAGAGCGCTTCACAATTTTGAGTAAGAGGGATACAGTACTGGGAAGCAAAACATTTGTTACATAATTATGCAAGACGCGTGCAAGACTCCTGTAGGTATCGGAACTCTTCACATAGGGGTAGGGCGGTTACAGTAATGGATGAGGAACATTCGAACATATGTATGTACAATGCATGCTAACAGTGTTGTTCTCAGGTATATAACCATGTCAAAAGTTAATCAAGATGACCAAATAGAGGGCAGTAATGAAGTCTAGGAGTCAAGGTCTATTCAGGCAGGAATTTGAGCATTAGGATTTTTTTCACTTCCTTTTGAAGGAAGCGGTGGAGGAGATTGTATGGATTTCCGGAGGAAGAGAGTTCCAAATCTTTGGGGCAATGCCAGAGAAGGCTCTGTTACTCAATCTGTTTTTGTGGAAAAACTGTGGTTTCAGGAGCATTGTTCTTGCACTTCGTGACGCTCTGCTGCCCCCTGATAGTTCTAGCTTTTGAGCCAGATAGATGGGGCTCTTGAAGTGAAGGGCTTTGTGAGTCATGCAGGCAATTTTTACGTGAATTCTGGCCTCGTATGGTAACCAGTTTAGGGATTTTAGGGCTGGGAATATGTATTCTTTTCATTTTGTCCCAGTAATCAGTCTAGCTGTGGCATTAAGGGAAACCCTTAGTGGGACCAGGCTCAGTTTGGGGAGACCACATAGCGTGGAACTACCGTAGTCTAGTCTTGGCAAACCTATACCTTGTACCGCCAATTTGAAGTCTTTCTTTGGAAGGAATGGTTTGAGATTCCTTAGTAAACTCAACTGATGTTTAGCTCCCTTGGTTGCATTGCTGATATGGTTCTTCATATTCAAGTGCAAGTCTAGCGTGATTCTGAGGGATTTAGCTGACTCAATAATGTGGGTGGAACAGTTGAAGGCTGTGAGGTGTTTCATCCAAAGGTCAGTCTTGGGAATGTGATTAGGGGGAGCAATCAGAAGGAATTCAGTTTTGGATGTGTTGAGCATGAGGTAGTTGTCAGTGAGCCAGTTTTGAGTGTTCATCAGGATTGAGTTTAGTGAGATAATGTCTTCTTGGGAGGTGATTTTCAGATAAAGTTGAGTGAAAAAGAATGTTCGCGGAGTTCAAGGCATTTGCTAACGGTTCCAAGAATAAATATAACATTATTCGTGATAGGGCGGACCTCTGTAGAACCCCCATAGTTACTGTACGGGGCTGAGAAAGAGATTGATTCATCTTTATTCTTTGGGATCTGTTTTGAAGGAAGGAAGTGAACCAATTCAATACCGACCCGGATAAGCCCATCCTGTGTTGAGGAGTAGATAGTAGTTTGTTATGGTTCACAGTGTCGAAGGCAGAAGGTAAGTCAACTAGGATCAATAAGCAGGATTCATTATGGTCTAGGAACTGTAAGATGTCATCCATGATGTGCGTGAGTGCCAATTCGGTGCTGTGCCCTCTCCTGAAGCCAGATTGATGATGATCCAACAGTTGGAATTTCTCGACGTGTGAGCAGAGTTGAATTAGCATGCATTTTTCAAGAAGTTTTGCCAGAGTGGAGATGTTGGAAATTAGATGGAAGTTGTTCAGATCGGCGCTGTCTGCGTTCGTTTTTTTTAGAATGGGGGAAACCTGTGCTGCTTTTAGACAGTCGGGGATCGTGCCTTGCACTAGTGAAGCTTTGACGATCTTGGACCAAAAGGGGAGGATGGAGGCTTTTAATTCCTTGAAGATAGAAGGTGGAAGAGGGGCACTGAAGTGGTTGGATGGCGATTGCAAGAAGAGTGCTGTAAATGTCACTTTCACTGAGGTGAGTAAAGGTGTGCCAGGATGCATTGTTTTTGAGGCTTAAACTTGGGGGGGATGAGTGGCTCTTGGTGGGTAGGTGGGGCCGTGGTTTCATACATTGGGAGAAGAGCCCTCTTTGATTCAATGTCTATATTGATGCTGTTAGTTTTCTGGGAGAAGAAGGTGGCTAAATCTTCACACGTAGTAGTGACATCACCAAGGTCATGGCGGTTGGGTCCCTTGACCGATTGTTGTTTAATGAGTTCAAATAGTTTCTTAGGGTGGTTGTTGCAGTCTTTCGTTTTTGTTGTAAGAATTCCTGATAGCTCTAAGAAGGTTTAACTGTTCGGTGGATGGTAACGATCTCCATGATCTTTCGGACGCCCTCAGCTCACGGCGTTCCGAGTTTAGGTTGGAGTTGAACCAAGGTTTGGAAGGGGCTACAGCATCCATGACACTAGAAATAGAGGAATTATGAAAATCTGTGAGGATTTGAACATCCTTCAAGTCTGCTTGGGAAGACAAGGCATTTTTACAAGGGGTAGCTAGTTCTTCAGTGTTTATATTTCGGAGGTTCCTTTTCCATTGCTTCGTTTTCATGGGCTGGACCCCCTTTACCGACACCTTCCTGTTGATGAAGAAGAGGATGCAGTAGTGGTCGGACCAATCACATGGGGTAATGGAGTCCAATGTAATGGTGTTACCTTTGGCTATTATGAGATCCATAGTTTCACCCTTGTTGTGAGTTGAGCTATCACAGAATTGTGTCAGTTCTTGATCCAAAAGCAAGGATTTGAGACAATTCACTACATGATCATTAGGGTTATACCAGTGTAGGTTAAAGTCTCCCAGGAAGATTTGGGTCTTTCTCTCTCTCCCTCGTAACCTGGCCCATTTTGTGCAGGCACACTCTTAGTAGTAGAATGAGCAGGAAACCCTTACACAGAATAGGTTTCCAGCTAAGGTACTGCACAGTTGTACTCCTTTAGGTTTGTTCTTGCTGCCCTCCAAGATCGAATAGGGGAGCGATTGTGGTTTAGAGGCAGTTCACGTACATCCAGGCTACTGAAAAGTGTTTTCGGAGGTGTATGTAGCAAGCTCTAGCTACAGGTGCTCTTGCTGCCCTGTGTAATAAGAACAGTTGAGGGGGATTGGAAGGTACACGAAGTGCTGATAGTCTGCTGCTGCTGTGCAATAACTAGCGCTGTCAAATCTTCATGGTCCACATGCGACCAGCTGCTCTAGTCATGGTCCCCCTCCTTGCAGTCTAGAACCTGTGGTCCTGTCCATTCTATTAGAAAACTAGGACTACAGGTCTCAGAATGGAAGGAAAAAACTCTAGACCGGAGGAGCTAGTCACACATGGGGCTGGTGGAAGGATAAAATGGAGCTGGAGAGGAAAGTGAGGCCAGGAGGAGTAAAAATGTTGCACATCCTGTCCTACCGCCTGGCAAGAATGGAGGAAGGGAATAGGGGAAGCAGAAGAGAAGAGCAACGGATGATGAACGAATGCAAAGAGGCCAATTACACAACCGCTGCCCTACAAGAGAGAAGTGGGGGAAAGAGGAGTGAAGGAGGAAGAAGCACCATTGCACACTGGTGGAGCGGAAGGGAGGTCGCAGGGAAGAGATGGGCAATATAGAATAACAGAAAGAATGTGTTTGTGGATGGATGCTGATGTAGAGTGTGTGTATGAATACAATAAAGTTGTGTAGTCTGAATGTATGTATGTTTGTTCGATGAAGTGAAGTTATGGTTATCATTCCCTGCAAGAATGGAGGAAAGGGAAGTAGCAGGAGAGGAGAGAAGGGAAGGATAGAGAGAATGCAGTAACATATCGGTATAGCCTATAAACATGAGCAATGGAGAAATGTTAGTTTGTAAAGTGTGTCTCTGTAAGTGTCTGTTAATGTGTACGTATGCTTGTGCATGGATGCCATTTGGGGCTAAACCAGGTTCAGCAAAAAACTAGATGCAATTGGAGCAACGACCCCCAGACCTGGGGCCATATTATGGTGTAGGCGCATTTTCATTGTTTGCGCCAGGCGCGACTTTAAAATGATGTGCCCGGCGCAAACAATGAAAATGTCCCCTATTACCATGAATGCGCTGCACCCAGGGCAGCCGCAAACACGCAGTGCCCTGGGGGCACCGCATTCACATGAAATACGGAGCAGCTGCTTTAAAGCTGCTTCGTGTTTCACAGTGCAGACGGCGACCCATCTGCACTTTCAAAGGATATTAGAGATCCCTTTGCAGGCAGGTGCAAGAGGATGTCTGGGGGGTCCATAGGACCCTCTTTACCCCTGCAGAGGGCTGCTCTTAGGAGGAGCACTGGCAGTGCACCACCTTTTAAATGGCACACTGACAGTGCGCCTTCTAAGGGCTTCTTTGCCTCTGCGCCTGCGTCAGTAATAGAGTGTGGGTGCAGAGGCAAAGGAATTCCCTCATTTGCAAGGGGCACGTCCCCATGCAAATGAGGGAACGCCCCCCTTGAAAGTAGCGCTGACACTTTAGGTGCACCAGTGCTATCGATATTATAGACATAAGTGTTACGCACAAGTGTCCACCGCCCCTTCTGTAATACCAAAGTGCCCGGGGGTGTGCAAAGTGGGCGCAAATGCCCATTTTGCCTAAGGGGCACAATACCTAATATGCCCCCTGGTACGAAAGTAGGGTATTATATTAATATGGTGTGCATGTATTTGCATATATGTGATAGTGTGATGGGGACAAACACTAATAAGGACATGAAAGGACTCTGAGGCTATCACCCACTAATGTGAGTAAGAGGGACAAACAATGACAGCACAGCAAGAGGTTCTAGGGTCTCTCGCTTGTGCTTAAAGGAGTATGGGTGGTAGAGTTGGCACCAATAGCAGAGACGGTAATCAGGAATTTTGTGAGGACCAGTTTAGAGGAGTGTGGACAAAAAAGACACCAATAAAACAGGCAAGCTTTGGGTCCTGTTTCAGACTATTTATGGGTCCATAGAGAGCACAACATGACAAGACAGATAAAGAGCGCTGTCATGGGCTTGTGGAGCAGATCCTGACAGAAGAAGACAGGATCAGGAACGTGTCAATACTCCTAGTGTGTTTGGGCAGACTCTGTCAGCAGTCAGGGAGTAGTTCTCTCCTCTCTCAGGCCTCTGTTTTGGAAGGGGGCAGGCCACAACAGCACACATGTGACACTGTGGCCTTTTATCAGCCCCTTGATAGGATGGGGGAGATCGATCTTTAACAGACGTCTACACTGGGGCTTGTCACATGTGTGTATGCTTATGTTTTTTTGAAAAACCTTTATTGGTCAAGAACAGAGCATACACAGCTTCTTGCCTACAACCATGTCACCTGGCCGGCAGCAACAACATGCAGTGCAATAGGCATAGAACACTTGCTAGACAGGAGTAAGTCAGGCTCACAGCATGTCGCCTACAACCCATGTGGGCCGGCCGCTGGGTATCACATTTAGGCTGCTGATGCAGGTATATAGTGGCAATGATAACAGCAAGAAGCACACATCCAATTACCCTGTGAGGTTTCGTTTTTCATTTTGTCAGAACCAACTTTTAACTTCAATGAGAACTGTACGCCCCCAGTGTGTGTCCACCATACTTAGTATGTGGCGTAAGGAACTGTCCAGTGCAGAGCCGTGGTATGAGGTGCACCTATAGCTGGGTACAGGCCAACTGTAGTGTTATGTTGCTCTGCCCGTAACTGACCTAGCCAGCGACCTGGGGGGAGATATCCTTGATGCAATGTAGTGAACATGAACCGGTGCTACACACGACACAGCCACTCAACCTGCGCTGCGGCGGGGAAAGCTTGATGGCATCTCAAATCCGGGGAAATGGCATCCCGCCCCCTCCCACCCATGTAGCAGGCGCAGAAAATGCTATCATACCAGCAAGCATGTACTCGGTCCGAGCAAACGGGGAGCGTCCTGCACACCCATCCTGGGGGGGGGGGGGAACAGGAAGACGAAAAAAAAAAAAAAGGGGGGGGGGTCAAGGCAATCAATCCGTCGTAGCGGTCAATGGGGTAGAGACTGCACAAGGCGTGGCCGAGGAGTCGGCTCTCCCAACGTTCCCAGTCTCGCCCTCCTCGGAATCGCCCCCCTCGCGGGCCCGTAGGAGGTAAGCGACGAGGGGTCCCCAAAGGTCCTTAGGCCGCGACTTGGGGGGCAGAAGATCAGCATACTGATGAAGCCTTTCCTGCCATGTAGACATAGTACTCAGCCAGTCCTTGAATTTAGGCGCCCGTCCTCGTCCCCATCTACACGCCACGTGGCGCTTGGCCAGCAGGAGTCCCAGAGCAAAGAATTTCCGATGCGTCTTGAGCACCGGGTGCGACCGGCCCAACAGGGCGAGCTCAGGGCAAGGCGCGGTGGTCACCCCGATCATCTCGGACAGGGCCGAGAAGACCTCCTCCCAATAAGCGGCAACAGCTGGGCACGTCCAGGCCAGATGGAGAAAGCCAGCGCCCAACCTCCTGCATCTCACACAGCGGTCATCACCTCGCAGCCCGAATCGGCACAGTTTGGCAGGGGTATAGTAGAGGCGGTGCAAATATTTAAAGTGGACTAATCTAAGTCGCGCATTACCCGTAACCGCAGTGGTATGAGAGCAACTCTCCTCCCATTGTTCGTCCGACATCGGGTTCCCCAGGTCACTTTCCCAGTCCGCCCGCGCTCTGAGGGAGGGGGGGGGACGGAGCCGACTGCACGTGGGTATACAACATGGAGACCACATGTTTCGGAGTGTCCGTTTGCAACATAGCATGAAGAGGCGCCAAGACCTCAGGTTCGTCCGGGAAATTAGGCGTGACCGCCTTTATGTTTTGTCGCAGTCGGACATAAAGGAACGTATCCATCACCGACGGGGACAACTCGCCAAAGAAGTGCGCCGCCGAGCGGAAACTCCCCTCATGATATAGGTCACCCCACGTGCAGATCGCGAGCTTTGTAAGCATTTTGCGACCGCGTTCCTCACGTGCAACACTCAGTCTAGGATCATATGCTAGGACCATACGGGGAGAGTATAGGAATGTGGCCCCCATTCGTGCCGCTATGCGCTTCCAGGCCCTTACTGTGCAGTCAACCGTAGTGGGGTCACGATCTCCCAAACGGACCTCCGAATATAGATAACCGGAAGGTTGCTCAGGTCTCATGTACCCATCCTCCACCGCCAGGTGCGCCATAAAGGGTGGGGGGTGGAGCCAATAGGCAGCAAAGTGCCCTTGGGCACAGTCGTAGTAGCGCTGAAAGTTAGGCACCTCAAACCCTCCCTGGTGGTAAGGCAACATGAGGGTGCGCAGCCCGATTCTGGCCTGCTTCCCGCCCCAAACCAGACGAGACATCTGGGAGTTAAGAGCTCGGAAGAAGTGGGGACCCGGGCTATAGGGGATGTTGGTGAAAAGGTATAACAATTTTGGAAGAACCACCATCTTAATCAGGGAAATACGCCCTGCCATAGACAGCGGAAGATGGATCCATTTAGTGACATTCTCGGTAATTTTATCTAGCGCCGTCCCGTAATTAGCCCGGATTAGGGTCTCCCGGTCTCTGGTCACTCTGATGCCCAGGTATTTAACCTCCTCCGACTCCCACAGCAATGGGTAGTCCAGGGGGAACGGTAGGGTACTATCCGTCAAGGGGAATAGGGCTGATTTCGCCCAGTTGATCTGAATCCCAGATATAGCTCCGAATTTAGTGATTTCACGTAACAAAGGGTTCAGGTTTTCTTGCGGCTTATGCACGTAGAGGGTGATGTCGTCCGCATATAATGCGACCAGCAATTGGCGCTCTGGATAGATAAGAGAGCGGTGATTATGGTGCTGCCTGAGTTTAGCCGCAAGGGGTTCAATCGCGATTGCGAACAGTACTGGAGAGAGGGGGCACCCCTGTCTGGTACCTCTGCGGATGGCAAAAGGGGCAGATCGGGCACCATTGAGCAAGACCGCGGCTTGGGGCCGTGTGTACAACAACTTGATCCAATTCAGAAAGCTGAAGGGAATGCCCATTCGCTCCAGCAGCGCTAAAAGGTAATCCCACTCCAGGGAATCAAACGCCTTAGTGGCGTCAAGGAAAATTGCTGCAGCCTCACACTGTGGGCTGATATCCTGCAGCACGGCCTGCAACGTGCGCAGATTATGGGCAGTCGCGCGGTTAGGGACAAATCCGGCCTGATCCGGAAGGACCAGGCGTTCCATCAGGAGATTAAGGCGGGTAGCCAGTACCTTTGCCAATATTTTAATGTCCACGTTCAGTAGCGATAGAGGCCTGTACGAATCACATTGGTCCGGCGGCTTCCCAGGCTTCAACAAGGACGTGATAAGGGCTTCGCGCATCGTAGCCGGCAGAGAACCCTCCTCCAGCGCAGTATAGTATACATGTTTCAGCACCGGGGCCAGTGCGTGAATGAAAGTTTTGTAAAACTCGATCGGTATACCGTCCGAGCCCGGCGCCTTGCCCGATGACATGGACATTATAGCATCTTTTATTTCATCTAATTCGATTTCGTGATGCAGAAATTCCTGCTGTGTAGGGCCCAGCCAGGCTATGGCCGTGTCGTCGAGATAGTCGTGTAGATTGATCGGCGTCGACCTGTGTGTGGTGTAGAGTCTGGTATAATGGTCGGTGAGGACCCGAAGCTGATCCGGGAGATTGCGCTGCGGGATCTCCCGCCCGTCGAGCAGGGAGGCCACGAAATTGCGGTACCTAGGGGGGCGGACAGCCGAGGCCAACGCCCTACCGGGTCTGTCCCCCTCTCCGTATATCCGCGCCACGAACGGTTTCCCCAGAAACTTGCTTTCCCTATCCGCCGCCTCCGTATATTCATTCATCTTTTCTCGGAGCTGTGCGGCCACCGCAGCCCCCCGCGGGAGCCGCGTCAGCTCGCCCTCTAAGCGACGTATCTCGGACTCGAGTTTGTGCAGATCCCCGCGCAAGGACCTAAGGACCCCACCTCCCTTAGCTATGCACCAGCCTCTCACAGTAACTTTGAAGGCTTCCCAGACCGTGGCAATACTGGACACGGAATCCACATTGCGGTCAAAAAACTCCGGTATGTCTTGCTCCAGTTCCGCCCTAAAGACCGAGTCCAGGAGATGCGCCGGGTTGAGGCTCCAACTAAGAAAGGGGGATATTGCAACGGGTATGCGCAGCGAAAGGAGGACCGGGGAGTGATCAGAAAGTGTGCGGGCGAGATGCAGTGTACGGCCCACCCATGGAGAGAGACCCGCCGAAAGAAATATGTAATCGATGCGTGCCCACGTGGAGTGCACTGCCGAATAATGTGTACCCTGCCCGAGCGAGGGGTGTGATTACCGCCACGCGTCTATCAGGTGGTGTTCGTCGACAATGCTTAATAATGTGCGTTGGGTCTGCGTGTAGTGCGACGCTTGAGGGTGTGATCTGTCCGCCGTGGGCCGAAGCGCAGTGTTGAAATCGCCTCCTATTACGACATGTGCCACTCCCAGTGTTTGTATCTTCCCCCACAGTGTGAGAAATGGGGCCGGGTCGTCCGTGTTGGGGCCATAGTAACAGGCAAAGAGTATTGTGTGTGAGTGCAGTGTCCCCCAGACCAGACAGTACCCACCACCCGAGTCAGCCTCAGTTCCCTCAGGTATAAACCCCACTCCCCGTCGCACCAGAATCGTAACCCCTCTAGCGTAGTTAGAGTAGGATGAAAACACCCTACAGGTAGCCCAACGGGATGCAAATAAGGGGGACCCACCCTGTAAGAGATGCGTCTCCTGAAGCATGGCAATGGAAACCCCCTGCCTGTCCAAATACCCCAGGACCTGCCTCTTCTTCCTCGGGTTGTTCAACCCTCGTACATTCCAGGATACAAGCTGCAATTGCATAGAGGGCCGCGAGTCGGCTACGTCACCCATTCACTCAGACCCAAATATCCATGGCTGAGAGTCATAGCATATGAAGTTGTGCAGTACTCCAATTCACCAACATGATAAACTCCCACAACAACTGCCACCTCCCCCCGACTCCAGTTAACTGGCAGTGCGAAATCTAAGATCTCAAAAACTAGCCGGAGTCGGTTCCCTCCCACACCGGCAAACCCCACTAGCCGGGTACCTAACTCCCTCCCCATCCCTCCCTCCCCGAACAACACCATCCCTAAGAACATGAGGGAAATAACTGACGCCCTCCCCTCACTACGGAAGGGGGAGTATAGGGGTTCGCCCATTAGGGGACGATGCCTAGGGGCACCAAGCCTGCCCTCCCTCTCTCTACTTTCACCCGCTAGGAACCAGGTATATTCCCGGTATCACAATGCGGGACAGAGGCGGGTGACCGGGCACAAGTAATGAAATATTTCAGTTCATCTGACACCTGACCTGTTCATCGGAAATGCCTCACCAGAATGTACTTCTGATAGTCCGAGTATATTCAGCAGCGATGGCCTCTCGCGGGCGGCGTGGCGCCCCAGCACGATCAGTCCTGCTGCGCCATTGGCGACGGTGCACTCGAGCGCCTCCCTCCCGTATCCTCTGCGACCATGTCTTTTTTATGGGATTTGAGGAAGTCTTCAGCCTGTTGTGGAGTTTGAAAAAAATGCTGTCGGCCTTGGTAAGAAATTTTTAGCTTCGCTGGGTAAAGCATGGCGTAGGGCAGCTCCAGGGACTGTAGTTTCTTTTTTACCCCGGTGAATTTACGTCTAGCTTCCTGTACCAAGGCAGTGAAGTCAGGAAAAAAGGATAACGTGGCGTTACCATACACCACCGTGCCAATCTCGCGCGCTCGCCTCAGCACTGCGTCCCTGTCTCTGTAGTTAAGGAAGCGCGCCACAATGGGTCGCGGCGGGGCTCCCGGTGGAGGCTTGGCAGCTAAGGATCTATGGGCCCGTTCCACAATGAGGGATGAGGAGAATGAGTCTTTCCCAAACAGTTCAACGACAAGGTTCTCAATGAAAATTTCCATTTTCCCCGTGTTGGTGGACTCGGCCAGTCCCAGAATGCGGATGTTGTTGCGACGGGACCTCGCCTCTAAATCCTCATTCTTGTCCGCAATGATTTTGAGGAGCCGATCCATCTGGGCCGTTAGCCTGGCAGCGGAAGAGGCCCCGTCCTCCAGGGTAGAGATCCTTTCCTCCGTCTCCTTAATGCGAGTATCATGGTGCTCCAGCTTAGCGACAACACTGTCCAACCTGGTATTGATGCTATCCACTTTTGAGTCTATGGATGTCAGGCTGTGCCTCATACTCACTAGTAGGGATTTCCAGTCTTCGTCGGGTGCCCACGCGGCGGGCGGCTCGCTCCCCGACGCCGGCGCCGGCGCGGATTTCTTCGCAGCCTCGAACGGCAGCGTGGACTGTTTGGCATCCTTGCGACCCATGTCCAGGGCCGTCCCCTCCAGAGTCCAGCTCCTTCCGGCAGACCGGACGACCGGAGGAGCCCCCCCGGCCGGGGCAGCAGCCGATCAGCCCGCGGGCACAGTCCCCAAACGGCGGCGCGAGGGGCGGCTCGGCGTAACTCTCTCCAGCTGAATGAGTGCAAGCGGGCAGAATCAGGCAGCACACAGCGGGCCAACACCAGGACGAGCGCTGCGGTCATGAGCCACGGGTCGAGGCTCTCAGCAAGTGGGCTCCCCTCCTCCTCCGGCCCCCGGTCGGTAGCCGACTCTCACTCCGTCCCAGCCGCTCCACTGCCCCCGCCCCGCGTCCAGCGCCGGCATCTACGACACCCCGCCGACAGGGAGAGGGCCAGAGGCAGGGGGGGGGGGGGAGGCCGCGCCAAGGAGTCCGGCCGAGCCGAAAGCCAAGGAAGAGGCCGTGTCCCCGATATACCTCGTATCCACGGGGCGCCGCCCGCCAGTGCCCCCAATCCACTGAGGTGCTCGCAGTAGGTATGGGCAGACTGCGCGTCCCGCGCCGAACTCGGGCAGGCCGCACCGCGTGGGGAGCTCCTCCCTTCCCCCACACGGCCCGCAGCCCACAGCTATGCACTCCGCCGGGGACAGACTAGGCCAGTTCTTCTGCTTTTTTTTTTTTTAGGGGGCCGCACACTGCCAGGCCACCTGCACAGGGAGTTACAGCGCTAACGGACAAGTGGGATCATTGCCAGGCCCCCGTAGTGTCCTACCAGAATCGTCGAGATGGGGCCGCCTGAGCCGCGATCGGTCACGTCGTCTCCTCCGCCCTGACACCAGGCAGTCTCCCCACGACAGGGGCACAGCAGGCTCCGGCGTCCCCACAACGGCCTCCCGAGTCCACCGGTGCCCCGCTCTCCCCCGGGGGGGTGTCCTCGTAGCAGCGCAAGGGCCTCAGAAGCCGCGGAGTTTCCCGGCAGGCGACCCCTCACCCTCGCCGGTCTCAAAGCAGCCAGTAACTCCGCCCGGGAAGAGTCGCCGTCGATTTCTCCGCCGTTCGGCAGGGTATCCCAGCTCCACAAGCACCGCTGTAATCAGCAGGTATTCAGGCGTCCAGCCAAGGCGTCTATATGCAGGATAGAGTGGTCAGGATGTCCTTAAGGATAGGAAGAAGGCCGGGTCGGGCGAGAGCCTTGCTAAAGCGCGGCCATCTTGGTTTGGCGCCACCTAGCGCCCCACATGTGTGTATGCTTATGTGAGAAGAGGGGTAAACATTGCCAGAACAGAGATGGTTTTAATACTGTATCTCTGTTGAATGGATTGGGTCTTGTTGGCTGAAGAAGCAGAAAGAGCATCAGAGATTTTTTACTCATTTGTGTAGTTCTGGCAAACCTTGTAAGCATATTCAGCATCAGCTCCAGTGTAAGATGGGGCAACACTGGCTGCATAGAAGGACCTGAAGATGCTATGTTATGCAGGTGATTTGACTCGGATAAGAAATCTCGCTGGAGGATTGGATGGAATTAGCAAACTGCCTGTCAATAGCCTAATATGTGTGAAAGGATAGGTAGATCCTCACTTCATAGGGAGGGCTTACTGACTACGTTTTGGAGCTGGTGTTTGAATTAGGTTTTACAACACAAGTGGGGCAGTGAGGCCATTCATCAGTCGATGCGTGTATGTACAGCGATACGTATTGTGGCCTGTCACCATTCAGAGTTTGTTTGTGTCTGTGAGTGTGATAGCGGACCATGGTAAAATGGTAACAGAGGTGTCCGGTATATATATTTACTCATAAATAATATATATCTATTTATGTGTTGTATATAAATATATATATAATTATGTATATGCATATATATGTGTATATATACACATAAATAAAATAATATATTACACAGTGGCGATTGGCACTAGCTAGTTATACCTGGGACTTCGTTTCCATAGGAAAAGCATTTTTTGATTTGCTAGTAACTTTGGCATCGTTTTACAAATTTTTATGAAACTTTTTTTTAAAGTTCATCCACTTCAGCTCCTTCCTGGAAACTTCAGGAGTGATTCATCAAGCGAGGGCTGTTAAAAAGGGGCTCCGATAACACTTTTCTCCCATGCAATTTTCCATAGAAATATTAAACAGCAATACTGCAAAAATGGCTAAAGGGAATTACACCAAATTTGGCAGAAAGCTAGATGTTGGTCCAAAAAGCGTGCTTTTTGTGATTTAGGGTGAATCCGTTCAGTAGTTTTTGAGAAAATAAGGTAATAAAGTATGTATATTTCATGCAGCAGAGGATCCATAGAGCTGACAGATCTAAAGATAAGCACAATATTTGTTTATGGTGAAAGACGGGTGTGCGTTCCTCCTCCCTGAGCCTCTGGAGGTCCTAGAGGACCCCTTACCCCGGAGCCAGTCTAGTTATCAATTGGGAAGGGGGATGTAGCCACCTTCCCAAATCTTTGGAGGCCCCAGGGGCCCCATCACCTTGGGCCAGTATTTTTGTTAAAGCACGGTGTGGGGTCCTCCTCCCCAAGCCTCTTCAGGGCCCTGGGGACCCCGTCCCCTCAGGCCAAATAATTGTTTTTGGGGAGGGCGTGTGTGGCCCCCTACCTGAGCCTTTGAGAGGCACTAGGGACCCCATTCCCTGGGGTCCGGTCAAAGTACTGTCCCTGGGACCTCATTCCCCGGGAAACAGCTGTGTTCCCTGCCTGGGAGAGTATGAGCAGATAATGAAAACTTTATTCACTGATCTGTGCAAGGAGTGCCCTATAATGCCCGCAAGGGTTGTTTTTTTTAATTAGATTTGTTTTCCTGGTGGTGCTCCTAGAAGGTGCAGGTGCACCAACAACCACTTTTTCACTGTTGTGGAGGGCTGTAGAGAGCGCAGCAGCACACCCAGCAACATAACAAAAACACAGTAAGTCTCCTGGCTCATTGAGTCCATGACCCCAGGAGAGCTTAGCATATTTTTTACAGCACTCCGAGCTGGAAAAGTATGTTCTTCAGTTGGCGTGCTGGGACCCCTTGTGGTTGGTTCTATGGCTGCACTTTGTGGTCTGATTGTTTTTTAAAACAACTCAAAGTCATGTTTTATGTTTTTATAAATGGTATATTGAAAATATTTTGTGGCAATCACAATTTTTAAACATTGCAATATGTGAATTCATGAAATATTCATCTGATTATAGTTATTAGTGACAAAGTCAATAGGTCTATTTTATATATTTCTTGTTGTGCTGTCCCCTTGACACAGCCAATAGGCCAGCTGCTTTTTATGTTTTGGTATTTTTACCCTTTGACAAAGTCAGTAAGTCTGCCTTACTTAAAATGACACCCTTTATATTGTTACATGACATAGTCTGCAGTGTGCCCTGTGAGGGGGGCTTTAGGGAGTTGCGCACCCATGGGGTTTGGGTACCCATGGGGGGTTGGACGCAGGGCTGGTGCCCTACCACAAGCCACACATGGTGATGGATCTTAATTTACATTAAAATAACCATAGCAAAGCACTGAAAAAATAAAGGGTGAAGTCACATTATAGTTGGGAATTGTAATAATATCTTACTTTACATTTTTTTTTAAAACCTTCACTGAAAAAAACTAAGGTTAATGGCAGGTTATAGTTAGGTGAAAATGTCAGTCCAAACATACCATGGAAACTACCAAAATTAAATCCACGGTTATAGTTATCTCAAGTAACTATAACTTGTGCCCTAAAGTAACTATTACTTACAGTCATGCCATGTGCTGCTAAATCCCTCAAATATTACATCACTCATGACATATTCTAGGACATCATTGATAACATCACTGTGCATGGCGGAGATGTGAGTTATGGTTAAGTTGGGCACAAGGTATAGTTACTTGACAAAACTATAATTGGTGTATTTCAGGGACTTTGTTCAATTAAAATGGTATGTTTTAGCTGACATTTTCGCCTAACAATAACGTCCCTTTGACCTTTGTTTTTTTCAGTGACCATACATACCTATATCTATGTGTATATTTCTAAATATGTTTGTGTGTAGCAGTGAGGCAACTGTCTAGCAGCAAGATGCATGGCTCTATGATTTGCCACCAAACACTGAGTGTGTGTATGCATAGAGAGGATAGAGTATGACAGGATAGAATGCGCTTAGAGAGGCTACAGCACGATGGGATAGAATGCGCGCAGAGTAGCTAGAGCATGACGGGATAGTTTGTGCATAGAGAGGCTAGAGCACGACGGGATAGAATGCACACAGAGAGGCTAGAGCATGACGGGATAGAATGCACATATAGAGGCTAGAGCATGACGGGATAGAATGCGCATAGAGAGGCAAGAGCACGACGGGCTAGAATGCGCATAGAGAGGATAGACTAGAGCATGATGGGATAGAATGCACATAGAGAGAATAGAGCATGACGGAATAGAATGCGCATAGAGAGGCTAGAGCATGATGGGATAGCATGCACATTGAGAGGATAGAGCATGACAGGTTAGAATGGGAGAACACTGCGGTCTTCCGTGTGCCTCTGGGTGGGACTAAGAGTACAGATGTGGTTCTGAATACATACTCAGACCATGTTTGGAGGTCTGGATGACAACCTTGGCATGACACAACAAAGCAGAATGGACTATCATTAGCCCACGCTTAGGAGTGAGGTGGGACCCTAGCAGTAGTAGGGGCACTGGAACTCGTCAAGTCTCTTGTGCATATAGGAGTGAGAAAGTGGGACAGGGCCTCCACTCACCGATCACCTCAGACAACTCATAGTTATCCCTAATAATGGACCAATGTGAGGCACTAAAGCTGGACTCTTCAAACATCTCTGTTGCCGCTCCTTTATCTCAGAGGTTCACTGAATATTTCAAGTCCCAGAAGATGCTGCGCTTGCTAGACCCAGCTTATAACCATTGCCATAAGAGTATACATTAAAAGACACAGAAGAGCCAGGATTTTTCACGGTTTAATCTCACACTGCTGCATTGCATATGCCAGAGAGAGGAATGGGGTGAGAGGAGCAAGGGGAAGGGAAGGTCCTTTACACATCTTCTTCTCTGCACTCTCCCTCCCACCTGCTCTTCTTGCATTTGATGCTTCTGAGACTCCAGAGAGACCCAATGATATGGGGTCTCTGATGCACGAGAGCAACATCCCTCCTTTTCACTAGTCTGCAAAGGCCACAGAAACACACACAATTGCGTCTGGGTTTTTCCTGGGGCGTCTAAGGCTTCCTTCACAGGGCAGACATAGCTGCAATAAACAAGAGGGATGTGTGCTCTTTTGCTAGTGCCCGAGCAGCATGTGATCCACCAGCCAGTGGCACTGCAGGCCAGAAGAACTTTAAAAAAAAAATAGTTTTATATAGCGCGTACTAGACCCGAGAAATCGGGGATCAGAGCGCTTTACATGAGCACCAGTTTCGTTACAGAAGTACATATTCATTTTTGTCAGGCACGGAGAAATGAAGTGATTTTCCCAGAATCACAGGATGTTGAGCGTCATTGCCGAGACTGAACCTGGTTCCCCAACTTCGAGGTCGACCGCTGTAGCCGTAAGGCTACATCCTCTGGAACTAGTTTTAAGCAGACTGCAGCCTCTGTCAGTAGTACGTCTCATAGCTCGTTTTCTGGTGATCACAAAAAGTCTGGCAAGATGTATCAAGCCTGACCTAAAAATGTTCTTCAGTCAGGTTACTGACATTTTCTTCCCCTCTACAGCATTAGAAGCATTTGTGATGATTAATAAGTTTGACACTAAAATGGCTCACTTCCTGCTGAAATTCGGAGAGGTATCTGGGGCCTTCAGAACCTTTTGCTTCCGCACGAGGTATGTGCTATGACTGGTGTAAACAAGGCTTCCGCCTGTTATTCCCCAAAACCTCAATAAAGCATTAAAATATAGCTGCTGCAATGTTCAGACTGGACCTTCCATTGGCGCCACACTGGGCAAAATAATGGCCCATGTAAAGCCAGCAACCATATTGGTTCTGTGTGCAGCCAGAAGGCCACAGACTAGAAATGCAGCAAGCAGAGTAGAGAACGCGGGTCCGTCCTTAAATATCATTATTTTTCTGTGGGTCTATTGGCTTCCTCTATTGGTTTTTGTATGCCTGAAGATTTAATTCTTGGGTCATCTTTGTTTATTGTCACGTTTTACTGTGTTTCTTTAGTTTGTTGTCTGGGCCGCCTGCACCTTCTCATGCCCTTTTATTGTTTTGGTTTACACTGTAGTCGGCCCTTGCTGTGTGCTGTTCATTAAAATTACGTAACTCATTTACTCATGTAACTAAGGAAATGTTAGCTTGATGTTAGTCAATCTAATCGCATAATGTTAAGATCTTATCTTTCATATTATTTTTAATGGTTTATTTTTCTATATCTAATTTTGCAAGGTATTAGCTTACAGAAACATGACATTCTGTTTTTGGTGCTGCTCTCTTGGGCAACATTGCGTTCAGCTCTTTACTCCTGTTCCTCGCTCGCAAGCTTAGAAGGTAAGGACATTTCATATTTTTTAGTTCCCTTTAGCAGATTCCCATGTTCTGAATCACTTCATGTTTTTGTTTTTTCTACTATATTCGAGTGCACAAGCTCTAATCTAAGCAAACATAAACTTATTTTTCAGTACATCCCCATATTGTCAAGGAACTCACCACAATCGTTATTTGCACCAGGGGTTTCTTCTCCCGACATAGAAGATTATTTAATGAGGTTGTTGCAGGCAAAGTGACTTAAGCCCACATTCTGAATTCCTATAAACTCTGTGGAGCGGTACCAGGTGCAAAATTAACACTTTCGCCAGGTACCTCCTATGAGCTAATGTGGATCATGAGTGAAACTCTCTCCAGCATGGAGAATAACCTGCTGGACCTGGAAACACCAGCTTTTAAAGCCAGGTTTTCCTCAATTCTGGGGAATTTGATGGTTATAGAACCCTACTGCTCCCCGGGTGTTGCTGGAGAGGGCTAGGAGGTTCCTTCGGCTGCAGCCCTTGCTGCTCGCTATAAATTGTGTTAAGTGACACAATCATCTCTAGCGGTATCTGGGCACTGACGCTGCTGGAGCTTAGTTAAAAATCCAGGTCTTAACTACCAGGGTGGGTGCAGTCTGAAGGTGGACGTGCAAGTCATTTCAGGCCTTGGCGGCAATGTAGGAGAAGGAGCAGCACTTGGGGACTGATGAAATTTGAGTCAATGGTTTAAGTAGGACGGTCTCTGGTCATGTAAGGATTTGTAGGCATACGTGGGGATCTTGAACTGGCATGTCTTCTGATCCGGGAGCCAGTGGAGGTTTCTGAGGTGTGGGGTGATGTGGGTCCGTTTGGGGAGGTCCAGGATGAGTCTGGCTGCGGTGTTCCGTATGGTCTGGAGTCTTTCTGGTGTCCAGTGGGATCCATCTGAAGATTCTGTCCAGCATGCAGAGGGTTTGGAAGCAGGAGGAGGGGACTGCACTGATTTGGTGTTTCATGGTCAGTTAGCTGTCGATGATGATGTCCAGATTGCACACGTGGTCAGTCGGTGTGGGTGTTGTTCCGAGTTCTGCCGGCCACCAGATGTGGTCCCAAGTGGTGGTGGTCTTCCCATATATCAGCACTTCAGTTTGAGGCCGTTGTCTCTCATCGAATTGGCTATGCTGGTCATTGCGTTGTGAAAGCTGGTTCTGGTGTTGGCAGGGTCTTCAATGAGTGAGAGGATTAGTTGGGTGTCATCAGCATAGGAGATTATGTTGAGTCTGTGGGATCTGATTACATCTGTGAGTGGGGTCATGTAGATGTTGAAGAGGGCGGGGCTTAGGGATGATCCTTTGGGTACGCCTCAGATAAGGTTCTTGGGGGCAGAGGTAAAGGGAGGCAGATGGATGCCCCATGTGCATCTCTAAGGAATTGAGGCAATCCATTTGAGGGCATTCACCTGGATGCTTAAGCTGAGGAGTCTGTGGATGAGGGTGTGCTGGGAGACAGCGTTGAAAGCCACTGAGAAGTCGAGGAGGATCAGGGCCACAGTTTCTCACAGGTCAAGTAAGTTTCTGATGTCGTCTTTGGCAGCGATCAGTGCGGTCTCTGTGCTGTGATTGACACGGAATCCTGACTGTGAGATGTCGAGTAGATGGTTGTGTTTGAGGTGTTCAGTGAGCTGCTGGTTGATGGCCTTCTTGAGTACTTTTGCTGGGTAGGGGAGCATGGAGAACAGTCGGTAGTTTTTGAGGTCATTGGGGTTGGTGGATGGTTTCTTTGGGAGGGTTTGATTTTGGTGTGTTTCCAGCTATCCATGAGGGTTGCGGTGGAGATACAGGTGTTGAGGATGCAGGTGATTTCTGAGCTGGTTTGGGCAGCTATGTGGTTGAAGAGATGTTGGGGGTAGGGGTAGGTAGGCGCCCCAGAGTGGATGGTCGACATTCTGGCTGTTGTGGCCTCGGTGGTGAGAGGCGACCAGGTTCAGTCTGTGTTTTCTGGTTGGCGGGGGTTATCGAGGTTGAGGGAGATGGGTTGGGGGTCAAAGTTGTTGTAGATGGTGGCAATCTTGTTGTGGAAGTAGTCCGAGAGGGTGTTGCAGAGTTCCTGAAAGGGGTGCATGGTGTTTTCTATGGCTGCTGGGTTGGAGAACTCCTTTATTATCTTGAAAAGCTCCTTCGCATTGTTAGCCATGGTATCGATGTGGGCAGAGATAGCTGCTTTCTTGGTTTCTTTGATGCAGCTGTGGTAGTCGTTGAGGGCTGACTTGTGAGCGACTCTATCGGAGGGGACTCTAGTGTTGTGCCACAGCCTCTTTAGTTTGTAGCATTGACACTTGATGGATCTCAGCTCTGGTGTGTACCAGCTGGCTTGTCTGGTGGTCTTCTTGGCTTTGGCTGGTTTTAGCAGGGCTACTCTGTCAGTGCATTTGGTAATCCAGGCGGTGAAGTTCTGGACGGCCTGGTTGAGGTTTGTTGATGTTTCAGGTTGGGAGGTGCTGAGGGCCTGTTTCCATTGGGTCCCGTTTACTTTGCCCCAGCTGTGGTGCGCAAGGTTGTGGTTCTTGGTGCTGGTGTGCTGTGTGCCAACGATTGTGAAGTGGATGATGGCATGGTCTGTCCAGGTGAATTTTTTGACGTTGGTGAATCTGATTCTGTCGCTGGATACGATGATGGTGTTGAGTGTGTAGTCGACTGTGTGCATGGGCTCGGTGACAAGTTGGGTGAGTCCTATGTTGTTGAGGTTCTCGAAGAGGGTGGTGGAGTTGGCGTAGCTGGGGTCATTGACTTGGTAGTTGAGATCGACGGGAAGGACGTAGTGGTGGGAATCTACAGCTAGGGGGTCAATGAGGTTGGAGATGGCATTGCAAAAGGCTTTTAGTGTTTCCAGAATTGTCCAACGGCTGCTTTTATTCTGGTCGCAGCTACCGATGCAATATTTCTGACTGTAATTATTGTAGCTGGAACTTGCTTTACCCTTGTATCATGCTGCTGTTCTAAAGCACTCTGATGCCTTCTGACCATGTCCACACTATATAAAATTGCAAAAATAAAATAAATAAACATTAGTAATGTCACGCCTGGAGACATCAGACCACTTGTATTTGCAGTGGTATCTGCCACTGGGGTAGCACTCTGAGCAACTCTTCATGGGGCCTATATCCCCATCAGACAAGCATCCATAAAGGAACATTTCCAGAACTTTCACATTGATGGGTAGTTTTCTGATACACAATTTGTGTAATTATAAATAGAGCTCTGAAAATGGAAGACAAAGAACCAGCCTCCTCTGCCTTACCACGTGTAGCCATAGTTATTGTTGCCAGGACACAGCTTTCATGCACTGGTATAATTTATTTCCTTTAATCTAAAAATACTTCGATTGTAATGTTTGGTAGCACAACATTCTTATCATTTTACATATTGTTTTTGTTTTCTCCTTTGAAGTTTTCACACCATAGATAATATTTTCCACTCATTGCAGACAGGAAACCATATTTCTCAGTTGTCTTGACTGATATGTCATTTCCATCCTTTCATCCTCAAAGTCCATCATATGTGAGCTATCATTCTCATTCCTCCGCTTTATTCAGAACATATCCGCAGCGCCGCATCTTTGATTCTGCTTGTGCTGTGCGTCACAACATCTGGTACTGCGTGCCTATTAATAAAGGGAAACTGCTTCCAAATGTGAGGGCCTGAATATTTTATTATTTTCCATTTTCACAAATGAAATAAACTGGGAGCAAATGCAAAGATATGTGCCATTCTTTTCCCGGAGGGAATATGTAATTGTTCCCATGTTTGTGAAGAGATGCATCAGGATTTTCCCACGAAGCTCAGGGCATGTTCTCTCAGCAGGCAACAGTTGGAAACTAAGTTGTCTAGAATTTAACCAAATGCGGATGAATCTGTCTCTTGGACACCCACTTGACTGGGGGACCTATCCACAAACTGCACTTTGTAGCACGTTAGTAGTATTGCAATGGTACATCTAACATACTGTTTAATTATAATCCCTGACCTATATGCAGAGGTCTATGCCTCAGCATCCCCTTTCTTTTATGTGCGGAGATCTCAAGCCGACTTTAGAAATCTTTGCACACGTAGGTATACGTTTTAATATTAAATGTGGTAAGAAGAGGGTGGTCTGGCTGGAAAACGGGGAACATTCACAAACAAATAGGAGGGGCTTAGAGAAGAGTAAGGAGGAGTTCAGAGAGGTATAGGGAGGTGTTTAGGGAATTTCACCCACCCACTAAAAAGTAAGACCTTTGCTATCACAAATTGCACTTCTATGGTTACTACAGCCAAAAACGACCCATAACTGTTGGAGATGTATTGTTGCAAGACACATGGCTAACCACTAGAACTGCAACCCACTTTCATAGAAATTAGTGGCAGCAGGAACTTAAAAGAAAAGCCCATGGGAACTAAAGTTCATAATTATAACTTTAAAAAAAGGTGCATTTAAATTAATTCCGTTGAAGTAGATATAACAGACACATGGCTAACCACTAGAACTGCAACCCACTTTCATAGAAATTAGTGGCAGCAGGAACTTAAAAGAAAAGCCCATGGGAACTAAAGTTCATAATTATAACTTTAAAAAAAGGTGCATTTAAATTAATTCCGTTGAAGTAGATATAACAGAAATTGAAATTGCTGAAGCACTTAAAGCACTACAATCAGGCCAAGCTGCCGAGCCCAATGGGATCCCGGTAGAATTCTATAAGGGTTCGGCCAGCAAGGCGACCCCTCTCCTCCAAGCAATGTTTGAGGATGACTGGGAGATGAGAAAACTGCCATGTGATCTAAGTGTGACCACAATAGTGCTGGACTTGGCTCTTTTTGCAAGGTTATTCCCAAACTTACAGTCTTCCTCCTGTACTTTTTCTGACCCGTTTTTGTTGGCATTAGGACTCCGGGCACTTTAGCATTGATAATCAGTGCTAAAGTGTATGTCTTATTTTAGGCATGGTATGATTGGTTTACACCTGTTTGTATCCAAATAAGAAAAAAAAGTGGTATCCAAAATACCCAGGGCCTGTAAATTAAATGCTACTACTGGGCCTGCAGCGCAGATTGCGCCACCCACAGAAGTAGCCTTTCAAACCTATCTCAGGCCTTGACTTGGCATTTAAAACTATTTGTCAAGGCTTAAACTCCCCTTTACTATATATAGGTCAACCCTAAGGTAGGCCCTAGGTAGCCCTATGGGCAGGGTGCTGTGTAGGTAAAAGGCAGGACATGTGCCTTTATTGTGTTGCATGTCCTGGTAGTGACAAACAGCCTATTTTGTTTCTCACTACGGTGAGGCCTGCTCTTCTCATAGACTAACACTGAGTATCCCATTACATGTGTTTAAGTGGTAATTCCTGATCTGAAAGTAGTAGCGTTTCCATGTTTGGTATGTGTAGAATGATAGTGAAAAATCATGCTTACTGGTGTAGATGGATTTTTTATTACTATTTTAGAAATGCCATTTCTCTGTGCTTACACATTTTGGTGCTTTGCAGATTGACTCCGATCCACCTCTAGGGCAGAGTGACAACTATACTTTGTGCATACTATCCAGATAGTCATCCCACAGGAGGGGCTTGGGTGCATTTGCATATTGAATGATTTTTCCTGGGCTGGAAGAAAGGGAGACAGAACGCACTTACATTTGTGTAGGCGGTGTGATGCCTGCACGCAAAGGGCTAGTTTACCCCCTACTGTGCTCCTGGAGTCATGGTTGTGATTGAAAGAGAGTGTTGTGCACTTGCAAGGATTCTTTTGAAGTGCCCCCTACATCAAAGACATTTTGAGTATAAGGACAGGGGCTCTGACCCCACATTTTCAGAGCAGTTTTGGAACTGGGACTGAAACTCTGACAGAAGAGGACTGCCTGCACTGCACCTAGGACTCAACTGGACTGCTCTTCTGTTTCTGCCCTGCTGCCTTATACCTGTGGGTGGCATAAGGGACTCACTGGATTGATTTTCGTCTTGTTGCCCTGCTGCCAGCAGCTTCCTGACTTTGAATTCCCTAAGGCACTGTGGTGATGTGAAGAGGAACCGCCATCCCTGACTTCTACCTGTCTGAATGTGCTGGCCTGCCTACCTGCTTTATGACGCCCCAGCAGAGTTCTCAGCGCATGGTGAGTGCTTTATTTTTTACCCCAAGTGCAAGATTGTTCGTGTCCTGTATCAAAGCGCCTGGTGAGTGCTTTACATTTCCACCTCCTTTTCACCACTTTCACCACTAAGAGCATCCTGAGTGCTTCACCTTCTCCCCAATCTCCAAGCTCAGCTGGCCCATTGGCCGTAAACCATCTCACATCGCAAGGATGAGACAACCAGCCTGTTTATTTGTTCCTGTGTGCTGTCGCACTGTGAGGACCTCCCTCAGCAAGCCCCCATCAGCCGAGTTATGGTGACTGATTCAGAGCTGCCCTTCGCGATACCCTCAGCGTGGCCCTCCCACTCCAGTGCATTGATCGGGGGGCGCTGAGGTAACCACATCAACTCTTGGCCCCAGCTCGAGGGGCCTGAGCACTCCAGCTGAAAAGTATGCGGAGGGAGAGGAGTTGCGTGAACCCCTCTCATTGTAGGCTGCAAGGGCAGGTGGCACGCACGATTCGGTCCATCACTTCATCGGAGTTTGACCCCCCCGGTTGTCTTGGAACACACCCCTTCTCGGTAGAGGGCCCTGGGGTCAGTTACATAGCCACTCCACAGACAGCTCAGTTCTATTTTGGACAGTATTATTGATTCATTTAGTCTCCTGGATGCAGGGGGTGGGAATTGGATTGTGGGGGCATTGTTCCTACCTGCTATTCTAGACCTAATCGGTGTCCTGGATCTCACTAAGAGTGCTGCATCGCATGTGCCTTGAGTGTAGGTGCACAGTGCCCATGTGTTCCCTATGCCCAATATGTTGTTAGTCGTGGAAGGATCAGTGTAACGAGTATTACTACAAGGTTGGCATAGCATGCCCAGTTCTTATGATTTATGCTGTTGATGGTTCTTGCACTGTCTAGGAGCACAGGCTCTACCTAAGTAAAGACATTAGAGGCATCATATTTATGATTTAGGCTGTTTACAGCACAAGCTAATGTATTCCATGTCCTGATATATGAATTATGTCGTTTTTGCTTGGCACTGTCAAGATAACAAGTATTACTTCAGGATTGAAATAATATGATTCATGCTGTTTGTGGTGTATATGTTATGCACAATATATACAATATTTTATATAATCCTGTGTGGAGTCTCTTTTGTGGTGTATTTATTGTGTTATGAGTGTGAATGTGTTAGCATGACTGCTCTGTGACAAGCTATCCGGGTGAGCACAGGTTTACTTTATCATGTAACTTACTTGCTACAGTGGTGGGTTCTGCCTGCCTGGCTTAGGTGCATACCCTACACAACCAAAACCCCATTTCTAGCACTAGTGATCAGCGGCGAGGATAGGACTTGTGGTTGAGTGATACCACAGTAACTCATTGTTGTACTACAACTCTTCACTTAGACAATAATGTGCTTTTCTCTTATTCTCTCTTTGGTCATTATCATTTATTTACTCCTGCTTCAGCTCATATGCCTGGGAATCTTGTTTTGCACTTGTGGTTTGTAGCTTGCCAAGATGGGGTCTACCTTTGACCCTGAAGAACTGTGGCATTACAAAATGGTGAAGTAAAAGGTTCTCTGCAGGGAGAGGGGAATACCTGTGAATTGGTAATCCACTGAGCTGAACCTTCAGATAGTCCTGTATGCCCAGTGGAAGCCGCACGAGGGTGCAACCTTAGAAGAGGACCAGGAGTGGGGTGGCTTGAGGAAAGTCCCTGAGGAGGACCCCAAAATCAGTGAGGACTCTGCGTGGAAAGGTCCCCAGTCCACACCCCTAGAAGGCAGTGGCCCTTAGAGGAGGGAGATAATGACTAAGCAGGGACGCCAGTAGATAGAGAGAGCTCCATAGATAGGGAGTCCTTCACTGGGTCTAATGCCAAGGGCAGTGTCACCTCTCATTCACTGTCCCCTGAGGAGCCCAAGGATAGACAAGAGGAGAGGGAATTGCAGCTGAAGCTGGCCGAGCTGGCTGCAGAGAGGGAGAGGCTCAGGGAGCCTGAGAGGAGAAAAAGGCCTTGTGGACTCATGAACTGAGTCTTAATGAGCTGGCTGTTGAGAAGAGAAGGCTAGAGACTGAAAAAGCCCTAGCTCAGGAGAAGATGGCAGAGGCTGAAAGGGCCTTTGCCAAAGAGAAACTAGCTCTTGAGGAGAGTTTGGCCCATGAGCACAGTTTTAGAACATTGCAGGTGGAGTCCAGTGGTGGCAGCAACTGTGGGTCTAGACCTGGACCTAGCTGGATAGGCAGGCAGGACTTAGAAGGGAGAGACAGGTAGGACTTAGAAGGGAGAGACAGGCAGACATACATCCCTATGAAAGATGTCCTGATTGCAATGTATGGATTCACCCCTGAAGAGTATATGTTGAGGTTCAGGGGCAGCAGACAGCTGTCTCATCAGTCTTGGGAGGACTTTGTGGAGGACTTTGGCAAAGCAGTAGATGGATGGATGAAGGGTAGCACAGTAACCACTTTTGAAGGGCTGTACAATCTGATTGTCAGAGAGAACATGTTCCGTTGTTTTCCAGGGCTATGGCAACACCTGTTGAAGTGTGAGTTTTCTAACCCCAGGGAACTTGAAAAGGAGGCAGACCTCTGGATGAGTACCAGAAGGTCTGGAAAGGCATTTGGGAGTGATCCTAAAGGGAGTTATGTTATGTTATGTTATTGGATACTTGGTAAAGCGCAGCGACTTGCCCCCTGAGGGGCATTTCGGCGCTGAGGCAGCAGATAAGTCAAGAAGCAACCATTAGAACAGACAGGCTTTCAGATGTTTTTAAAACATGAAAACTCAGTGCATGTCCTTATGTAGAAGGAAGTTTGTTCCAGTGGTATGGAGCAAGGTACGAGAAAGCCAGTCCGCCATACTTAGATGTACAAATACCCCGGGGACAAAGAAGAAGTTGACTCCTTGATCTGAGGTTTCTTCCCGTTTGTACTGAAGAAATTTGGGTCCTTTACCTGACAGGGCTTTATGCGTCAGGCAGAGGAGATTGAATATTGCTCTTTTCTTTATGCAGAGCCAATGAAGGGCTTTGAGCAGATTGGCTGGGGTGTGCCAGATCACTATTTGTTAACCAAACAGGCTGCAGTATTTTGTACCACCTGCATTTTAGATTGAAGGGATTGATTTGATCCTACAAAAAGTGCATTTCCATAGTCATGGTGGCATATTATCAGAGCCTGGACAAGGGTCTTCCGAGAGGTCAGCGTAAGCCACTGAAAAATCTTCCTGAGATGATGCAATGTTCCAAAGCACGTGCCGCAGGTGGATGTCACCTGGTCTTACATAGATATTTTGTTATCTAACAGAATACCCATGTTTCTCACTGTGCTTCTGGGAGAAGGAGCAGGACCAAGTTCAGCAGGCCACCATTCATCTGTTCAGTGGAGCTGTGCTTTGCCAAACAGTAGAATCTCTGTTTTGGCCCTGTTTAGTGGAAGACAGTTAAGGGACATCCATGTGGCAATTTTTCTCATGCAGGTGATAAAACGATGTTTAACATTCTCAGTGTGCTGGCCAAAAGAGATGATTAATTGGGTATCGTCTGCATAAGAGAGTATTTCAAAACCATAGGACTTATCTTGCTGAATTAGGGGAGCGATACAGATGTAAAAAAGTGTACGACTCAAAGCGGAGCCCTGAGAAACTCCCTTGCCCAGGGACAGAGACTTAAATTGAAAAGGACCAAGTGTGATGCTTTGAGTTCTGTCCTTGAGAAAGTCTATAAGGCAATTTAAAGCGGTGCTGTTGATCCCTATTTCATAGAGCCATTGAATCAAGATGGAATGTGACACGGTATTGAACGTGACCGACAGGTCAAGAAGAACCAGCATAGCTGGCATGCTGACGTGAGGATAAGCTAAGTGAGCCTACTACCGCTAAAAGGGTGGTTTCAGTGCTGTGGAAGGACCAAAAACCCGACTGGGATGAGTCCAGCATGTAATGACTTTTCAAGTGGGAGGAACGCTGTTTGTTAACAAGGAGAGAGATAGGACAATAATTTGCCGGATCTGTAGTATTGGCATGAGTTTTATTTTGAAAAGGTTGTGACATAGGCAGCTTTCCATTTCTGAGGAACTTCAGCTAAAACTAAAGATAAGTTGCATAGAGATGTAACTAATGGTGCAAGAGGAGTGGAAAGAACTGCTATGATATGAGGAAGAGGCTGGTCAGCAGGGGAGCCAGATTTAATTTTAGCTAATAGATCTAGCAGTTGACTTTGTACAATAGGCTCGAACCTCTCCAGTGTTGCCCAAATGTTATTGCAAGAAAGGTTGGCAGGGCAAATATATAATGGAACAGTGGTATTATTGTTGAAATTACGATATATATTTTCCTATTTTAGTTTCGAAGTGGGAAGCTAGGGTGTCACAGAGTGTCTGAGTGGCAACAATGGTTGAGGTGCAGGCACGAGGTTTTGTATGCTCTTTTACGACCTTGATTAGTTCTTTAGCAGAGTTCCCTGCTTCGCCAATTCTATTGACAGTCTACGTGCTGTTCTAATTCTAGCGTGATAGGCTCCTAACGCTACTATGTAGTGGTGTTTGTCGAGGGCGTCTTCAGAGGACCTCCATTTACACTCCAATCTTTTACAATTTGATTTGTCGGAGAGGCTCAGATTCCCACCAACCGAGGACAGGGGAGGTTCATAGAGGTCCAGACAGTTCTCAGTGTCCCTTCTAAGTGTAGGAGGAGAGGTGGGGGTGGGTGAAGTTCAGGGTGCCCTATGCCCAGTGCCAGATCCTGGAGAGTACCCCAAAGGGGCTCCAGGGGGGAAGTCCAGTCTGTACCGGGAGAACATCAACTGAGGGGGACTCCATAGTGTCAGGATAAATTTGGGGGGGATGACTCATACCAGCGTCCAACTAGTTCTGATGTCTGACAGTACCACTCTGCAAAGGAGGATGCAGCAGCCCAGAAGAAAGAGTTTGAGGGTAAGGGAGGACTCTCCACTAACTCCTGTTCAGCCAAAGGGTACAGACCCTGGGTTTGAGAAGCAGGTTCAGGGTATCACCCTTGACCTGGGGGGAGGGGTGACTGTTAGCAGCGTCCCTGCAGTTTTGCCTTCTGGTGGTACCACTCATACACAGAGGGTGCGGAATTCCAGAAGGAGGGGCATCCCCTGACCCAGGTTCAACATAAGGGGACAGACCATGGGTTGGAATGGCAGTTACAGGGTAGAACCCTTGAGCTGGTGGCAAGAGGAGTGGAGAGTGGATGACAAGCACCTGGGGCTACGGCCCCCCACTCTGAGAGACTCTAGAGACCAGATAGCCCTGGATGGCCTGGGGCCTTTTTCTGGCCACTGACAGCTAAGGAATCGCCATGGGTTAGTTTAGTTTGTCCAGAGAGCATAGACAGAGGGATCCAACTAGGTTCAGAGTGGCGTAGAACTGGACAGTGCCACTGAAGTAGAGGACCAGGGTCCCTGTTCTATAGCCCCAAGCAGGTAAGTCCATCAAGGTATTGATTAGTCTACCTTGGCTTTAGGCTGGAATGGGGTTGTGTTGGACCTGGCCATTTTTGCAGGGTTATCCCCAAACTTTTTGCCTTCCTCCTGAACTTTTTCTGGCCTGTTTTAGTTGGCATTAGGTCTCTGGGCAGTCTACCACGCTAATCAGTGCTAAAGTGCATGTGCTCGCTCCTTTAAACATGAAACGTCTGTTAATTGTAGCATAAAGATAAGCATGGAAATTGAGCCGATTGGCTCAGGGACTATGCAAATTCAAAAACTGACTCGTTCAGCAACTGTCAATAATGATTTTGCTCTGCCTTCGACTTATTCATTTTTTAGAGCTCATTTAGCAAAGAATCAGGGTTTCCTGCCTTCCGAATTGCTCCTGCTAGCAGAACATTAACTGAAAAAGGTTCAAGGATATATTTGACAGCACTTCCACTTCGTTACATATTTATAACCAGGAGTGGGGTGATTTTGTGCCTTAGGACTCGGTGCTTTCCACTTATGCAGACCTCCCCCTGGCCTATTTGACGAGCTGGGCAGCACAGTGTCTGCAGCGATGAACATGGTGCTAGGACATCTACCAGCTGCCCCGGACCTCCCTGGTCCACAAAAAGAACGGGAAGCTTACAGCTACGTACTCTTTCTGAAGTTGCTAACAGGGTGCATGGGCAGCTGAAGTGAAAAGTGAGGCGAGAAGGCCTTGGTGAAAGATAACATTAGGATCGTAGCCTAACTTGTGAATTTCATGTCTTTTTGAGTTTTGTGCTGGAGGTACTCTTAACACCTCTGTTAACCGTAACTCCCATACATATAATATAAATATATTAATATGCCTCAAATTAAGCACGCTGAAGGCAAAACGTATTAACTGCAAACACATGCAAACTGCTGGCTTAGCATGTTTCTTTTGAGAATAATAATTATAGATTGACTAATAAAGTACAAAGATTAAATGAATACCAAATGGTGCTTCACAAATGCTGCTATTATGAGATACTCTCATAAATTTTAAATGTTTGGTTTTATAAGCATCGCACCACATTTTCCACAGTAAAAAAACAGTGCAGGACTTTTTTGGGCATGTTCAAAACAACATCATATTTTAAGCATCTTTTCATTAGACACTAAAAACCCTCCTAAGTATCGTACAAAGTCACATGATGGTGCCAAATGCATGTTTGAACTCACAATAAAGAACATTAGCATTCTCGAATTCCTTAAAACAGCTTGTGTCAATTAGGGACAATATATTAACCAAAGGAATTTCTGGCCCCTCTGTTCTGTCTCCCAGTGCATTGTGGTTACTACTTCAAAAAACGTAAGTGCTGTGTGCTGGCCATGATGACTTACTGCATTAGGAAGTGCATTCCCTTGTTGATATTAGGGGCAGATGCATGCCTCATTATTACAGAAGTCTCCTGTGTAACCCGTGTACCATTCATCTCACTAACTTCACTTCATAGACATACTGCTTAGCAAACCTCATTTAGTATTTTCTATTTGTGATTATTGCAATGTTCTATAAATAGAAATACTGAATGTTTTCTGCCAACTTCTGCTGTCCATTCGCATCTTCTCGTTCCCTCTACCTCTCTTAAATGCAAATGATCACACTGCAAATTAGTTTAAAGAATCCTAAAGTATTAAATTGTTTTGTAGTTTAGCATTTGTATAGTGTTTACTACCCCTATGTGGGGCACTGAAGCGCTTATCCACATTGGTAGCACAATACATCATGTGGATGTGTGGTTAGAAGTGTGCTGTCTTTGCCTTGAGCCTAGGTGGGAAAGGTGTCCAGGTCGTAAGTGATGACCACTGAGGTGTGGTTTTGTGTTGACTTCACTCTTGTTTCCTATTGGTCAGCGCCTCCTGCTCGCCTCCTGCTTCCTCCAGGAACTTCCAGTGTTTGTCCAGTGTTTGTCCCTGCTGTGGAGCATGGGCATAGTACTCTGCGGCCAGTGTCCTTCCACTGAGCAAGCGCTTCTGCAGGTACTTTAAAAAAAACTTTTTTCTTGCACTCTATAAGATTGCATGTGTCTACAGTCCACCCCCTTCCCTCCTCCTACTGTCTGTGCTCTTGACCCCTCCTGCCCTCCTCCTGCTGTCAGTTATGTTGTTGCTTCCTTCCCCGCACATCCCTCCTGTTGCTTGCCCCTCTCCCTAAACTAAATTAGCCTGTGCCTAACGCTTTGGTAGCTTGGTACAAAAGCAGTCAGGCTTAACTTAAAGTCAATGTATAAAGCTTTTATGCAACCCACCAACAGTAATAGAGTGAAAACACAACATAAGAAAAATCACACACCAATTTGTAAAAACAGAGAAACATTTAATAATAAAATGACACAAAAATGAATCAAATCCAATTAGTAGAACCTGAGTTATGACGTTTTTATGGAAAAATAGCAACTAAAAGAACAAAGCGCCAACCACAGGTATCTGGCCGCACAACTCTAGGGCAAAATTAAAAGTTAAGGCCGTCCATGATAGAGCGCAGTTCAGATACACAGGGTGGTTTGGGCCTGGTCTCGGGTTAACTTCGGACTTATAAGACATTTTGAAGAAAAGTCCAGGAGAAGGTAGAGTTTCAGCAGGGCATAGCAGCAGGCTGTGTCCAAAGAGGAGCTGTCATTGCTAGGGAGCACTGGACGAGGACTCGGCAAAGACTTCGACGATGGCAAAAAAAAGCTCTGAGCAGGAGAAGCCAGACTTCCAGGTCGAGGAGGTCGTCGGTGTCGAGCCTCTCTTCGTCGAACCCGATGAAACTTTTTATCTTTGGACTTAGACAACTTTTTGGAAGTCGAAAACTTACAGCGGGACGAAGCTACAAATCCTAGCTGAAGAGGGCTCCACGAAGGCAGATACCATTGCTTGGAGATCTCATTGAACAGGATTTGCTGCTGCAGAGAAGAACATAGCGGGAGACGAACTGTGAAGCACCTTGGGCAGATCGTCTGACAGGTCGGTCCCCATCTTCTGTCGGTTCTTCTGGCATTTTAAGAATCAAGTTTTAGGGTTAGGCAGGAGTAGTACCTCTAACATGACTTAAAAGGGTCCAGGACCTTGAGAGCACCACTTATGGGGTTAGGACTCACTCCAGCAGAGGCCAGGCACAGGGTTGAAGGTCTCTGGAGCTTGTTATGTCCCTGTAGCTCACACAGGTGGCCAGCCAACTATCCCTAATCACTCAGGTAGTCCTGGGTTCAAGCAGAAAGGCAGTTCTCTAGCAATAGGATAAACATCTGGGGAGCACGGCAGGCTTCAAGCAGCAGGGAAGTTCTCTGGTAGCAGCAGGGCAGTCCTCTGGAGAACAAGGCAGGTCTCAAGAAGCAGGACAGTCCTTCTGAGGTCTTCCATAGGTCCAGTAGAGTACTGAAAAGTGGTTTAGGAAGTCCAAAATGTATACCAGGTGCAAGCCTTTAAAGTGAGGGACTACCCCCACATCTGGTTCTGGAAATGTCTATCATTCCCCTGCCAAGGCTCCAAGAAGGCTGGGGTGACAAAAGACTGCTGCCAGGTTCCTTTGTGTGTGCTGGAGGCAAGCTCTTTGAAGTGTAAATTTGGCTCTGGAACAGTTCCTCCCCTAGTCTTCTAGGCAGGATGTCCTTCTCACAGCTACACCAAGGTCCTATTGTTACCTTTCTGGGCCCAATAAGCATTGCTAATGGAGGTGCCATTTACAGACCCATAAAGCTGGAAACTCCTAGAAGGTCTCTGAAACCTCTAGGCAGGAAAATGCCAACTTTCTAAAAGTGCCATTTTCAATATTGTAATCTAAAATCCAACTCTGCAATTAAAGAGGGTTTTAAATTACAATTCATTTGAATGTAAACAGCATATTTCTACTGGTTCCCAAGACAAAGTTAGCACTTGCTAATTGAAAAAAGGTGACCCAGTATTGGTTAATGGGAGAGATAGACCTTACAACAGTGAACAACTACTTAAAGAGTTTTTCACGACCAGGACATGTAAAACATAAACCCACATGTCCTACTTTTTTAAAAATAAAATACCATGCACCCTACCCAATGAGCCTCTAGGGCCTACTTTGGGTGTGACTTATAAGTCTAAAAAAGAAGGTTTAGGCATGGCAAATGTTTATTTTGTCAGGTCAAAATGTCATATTAAAACTGCACTACAGGTTGCAGTTGCAGCCTGAACATGTTTAAAAAGGTTACATTTGTGGGTGGCACAATGAGTGCTGCAAGCCCATAACTAGCATTTAACTTTTAGGCCCTGGGTACCTGTAGTTCCATTTACTGGGACCATATCTGTACATTCAATGTACCAATCAGGTTGGTGCCAATTGTACCATGTTTTGGGGAGAGAACACAAGGACTTTACCACTGGTTAACATAGGAACAAGTGCATAGTTCTAATGCCAACAAAAAGGGTTTCTGCCACAGAAGGCAAACATCTGGGGGATGGCCTGCAAAAAAGGGCCAAGTTCCACAAGCGCTATGATGTGGACAGCACTGGCTGTATCATAGCATTTGTTTTCTTTACTTTAAGCCACATTGCACAGCAGTCCGTGCTTCTGTGCAAAATGTCTAAAAAACATTGACAAAGCCAATAGATCGTGCATAGGTAAAACCTATTGTTTTTGCCAAAGCCTGTTCTTTTGTATTCTCAATTGAATTTCCTGTGCTGACTGTGGCAGGAGGTCATAAACTGTCAATGCATCGCTTCCCACTCGGGTTCCTCCTGAAGAGAAAATGTGAACAGATCATGACTCAGATTGTGACAATACTACAGAAACATATGTGATTGCAACATTCAATTCTGGAAAGGCAGTGACATGAAGAACAGGTCTGGAAGGAATATTTGGAATACTTTATAGGGAGATCTATTCCCTCTGTTTTCATCTGAACTCATCCTTATAATCCTCAGAAACTACAGTTAGTATATGTCAGTAACTGACTAGTGCAAGGGAGGGCCCCCTTCCATGAACTTCAGAGAATGTCCTGTTCTAACTCCACACAGATGTGCTAGGCTGCTGGAGCATAAGGATGGAGATCTGCAGGGCTAAACTGGCCAATGAGGCACTCTGGTATCTTTCACGTGGGATGTAGGCTTAGGGGGCTGCTTTCAGAGCAGGATGGGCTGCCATGCCCCAACCAAGTTCCCATGGCCTCCTGCACAATCGAGCTGATTTGAACATTTTTGTCAAGGTAGATTTTATTTTCCAGTCTGGCCGAGGAGGACTATGATAAATGTTTGCACTCCAATGCATTTTCAAAATCCTCCCTCTAAAATACCTACGCACACAATGTGAACTGGTCCACATTGAGTTGTAGTCTTCACACTGAGGGTGTTTGTCTATTTTAGACCTTAGCAACCCCATTGAGATTGAGTATGTTATAAACTCCTCCTTCACAGACAGGAACAGAAACACCTGCACATTACCTTTGGCACGATGAACATTTATGGATTCATACCTTAGTAACAACCTATCCTAGGCATCCAAGATCAGCTTTGATATTGAGTGAGGGGTATCTCAGCACTTAAGAACATTTCTGGTAAAGTAATAGAAAATGCATGGAAGCAATGTTTTGGCAGAGAACAGGCTGCCTGAACACCATCCACCTTCAAAAGAGTGGCTAAAATCCAATAGGTATGGAGTTGGTTGTTGGTCTTTTGGCTTTGTTTTTCATGGCTTTTTAAAAACCTTAATGTTGAGAGACTGACTGGGCAGTTGAACGTATAAAAAAAAAGAAAAAGTTCCTAAAAACAAACATTTTCTTTAATCTCAAAATGCACACATTTTCATTGTAGCCCCTGAAACTGAATACACTGCTTTGCTTCTTCTGAAAGAGCAGAATGCAGTCACTCACACTGAATTTAGCCAATGGCTGAAGAAGACTGAGAAAGTGCCCCATGTTGTATGCTTTAGTGAGCAGAGGAACAATCTGAATGACATAACAGACCAATAGATAAAAAAGGCTGGATGATAGCACATTTAGGCATATTATATGTATCATTTTAGTAAAATCAAAAGATATTAGCTAAAGCCAGACCTAATAATAAGCAGGTTCATTGTTTTTCAGTCATCGCTTCTAAAAATAAAAAACAAAAATAAAAAAATAACAAATAAAAATGTATCTTTTAAATATAAGAGAAGCTTTAGTTTTTGTCAAAACAAGGGCTGTTTTACATCACAAGCACGGCACACGATGGACAAGTTGAAACCCCTGGACGTCATCACTCAGCGACAACACTCATAACACTCACAATACACAAGACAAAACATGCCACTGTGAACCATAGCATAAGCTATGAGAAAGCACAAAATCATACCGAAATAAACAGTCAAGGCAGCCCACTTAGGTATGAGGTCAAAAAAATGGCAGACATGCCATGTACAATTGATATCAATATATATATTTGTTTGCCGCAAAGGTTCTGATTCTTCAAGGACAGGTTCAGAATTCCAAAATCCAATGGAAAGCATTGGCAAAGTCAATGGCTTGGTATGCTAGTGTGATGGCCATCTTTTAAAAATGTTTTATTGCAAGCATGTGCCACAAACATAAAAAGAAAAAAGAAAATATGCCACCTGAACATTCTAGCCAAATGTTTGCAGTGAAAAATGTTATACTGAAATAAATAATTGCATACAATTTTAACAGACATGTACAGGTGTTTCCTGGCCAGCAAGCGAAATTAGAAAAGGTATGGAAATACATTTTAGTTTTAATACACATCACAGGAAAATATCAGTTTTTTTGGCTAAAAGAAAATGTAGCATGAGCTTTGAATTACTGTAACATGGAGACAGCATGCCAAAAGAAATAAAAATGATTAATAATGGAAAGAAAACTCAATTGGCAAATTAAAGTATTACATCTCCAGTACTGACTCTGAAGTGTACTTCCTTTTAGGCAGATGTGCACATGTGATCAATTCTGAAGTATGCTGGCTTGTTGCCCTATGCTATATGCTTTGATGGTTAAAGCAAAATGTGATTGATAAGTGAACAGACTACTGGATTAAGACTGCTGACCCAAAACCCTCTGCAAATGCAAATACATGAATTTTTATTTATGATTGTTTTAATTTCAATGAGACTTTCGAAACAGCTAAAAGTATCTCTCCTCACGGCTAGATCGAAAATAAACAATCTAATTTGTAACTGACATGGGCATGACCATTGGGGAAGAAAGTTAACCTCACTTGGAATCCTTTTGATAAAAGTAGAAAACTGAACAGCAATAATAGCTGACTGCAAACATTATTAATCTTCATCTAATTCAACTTTTGTTAGTAAACTTTCTAAGTGAGGGTCATAACCCGATCCAGTTATTGGACAGGGCAGGCATCCCCAAACGTTTGTGAGCTGTGAACAACATTTATGTGTTAGTCAAACTGGTGAGCGAAATCCCATGGATATTATCAACATAAATATATTGGATGTACTTTGTTTTCATTTATTAATTCCTATGGGGTGTGTTTTTGTAAGCAATATATAGGACCCAATGTTTTTGCTAGGTGTTATTTTGACAACTATATTCAGGTACCATATCTTTGCCACAAGCATAGCTTCCTCTCAAGGAATTTTTAAACCAAAGGGATTGGTGAATTGTGAGGGACATTGACCCACAAAACCAGTTCAATATTGGATTGAATTGAAGACCACTTTACCAAGGAGTTGGACGCGTTCCGTAAGTTGTTTGTTACAAAAACATATTAAAAAATAGTGCAGAATGAAGCACTTTAGGATAATATCATTATCAAAAACATGTTTCAGTGTAAATACAAAACTAAAAATAGAAAACTGTGCTATTCTAACGTTGGTCAATGTAGGCCTCTTTTCCAAAATAACTGGTGCAGACAGCAGCCATCTTTTCACTATGTAATCATCTTTTTGCCTCTGCTTCACCCGCTGCACAGTCAACTCATGTACAGGCAACTTTGTAAACAATGTTTTGAGATGCAATGTTCTATTCCCATGGACTGGTTGATGTTTCTTTTTTTTAAGTTCTGCAACACGCTGTTCCACGAAGAGTGAATTTTTTCAAAGCCTCACATATTGGGACCACTGTGTGATTCTTCATGAGAACTTGTCATTGTATAACAAGTAACAACATTTGTATTAACAATTTGGGTACATGAAGGGCACCAGGCATGGGAATTTCGTTATGTGAATCTGTGGGATAATATTGCAAATGTGAGCTAAGAAACTGTTATGTTCTTTCTTTAATGTGATTGGTTCAAACTGTGTGCACAATTGTATTAGATATGTGACTTCCATTGAATAAAGTTTTTTTTAAAAAGAACCCCTTCTTGTTGATAGTGGGCACATTCTTTCCCCTTGACATCGTTAGTCTGAGTCTGATTTATGATTTAATTACCAGGACTGGACTGTTTCTTGTTCTGTTGAATTATTCCTTGCATTTTATTCTGAGCTTCATGTTGTTTCTAGATATAAATTATTACTTGACTGACTATTAACTATTCAATATGTCTTCTTTAATGATTTTAACCTCAAAAAAACGTTAATGGTTTTACTGTGCTATGTGTCTCATTTTCATTTTAAAGCTTAATATGCTTAACAGGTTCTATTATAATTGTGTTGACCACTTTCAATTGAGGAGCGAGAAAATCCTTGGGGGATTAACACAGCTCCCGGTCCATCAGAAGCGCTTTAATTTCACATGATAAAGGAAAGCACCATTAAAATTGGTAGCAGAGGATGGTTATAAATTGGTTCTAGATGGTTGCAGACTGGATCTTGATGCTACAGCCTATTAAATCCTGAAACTGTAACTATTGATGGGTCATTTTATGTTATAAATGTGTTGCTCAATTTTGTTATCAAAGGTGTTTGTTGTAAGGTTTAAGGTTTTGGTTATCAGATTTTGTTGAAAATCCAAGATCTAAACTTGCTATTTGAATTTGTCTGCTTAAGCCGAAGTGTGTTTTGTGAAACGCCACTTCCATGCCATAATTGTAATTTAACAAAGGTCAAGTTGAGAATACATAGTACTCCAGATTGGTTATTGTTTATTCTTTGGTGTTCAGGAGTAAGTGCACTGATCAAAAGGAGGTTACTTTTGGACCCAGACCTGCCTCCTCAGTTTCTGTGATTTAATTTAGAAGAGATATGATGTTCCCATTTCCTATTTTAAGATGAAGCAGACATGAACTGTTAATTGCTTAATCATTTTGAAGTGTTTAGAATTCTGATTTCACATTGCGGCGAGTCACGCTGTTATTTGTTGGCCACTGTGGGTTGACGCATAGACAGGTGTTATGATTTGTTGACCTTTGAATGAGACATGCTACAAAGGGTTGACTTTGTTGTGAGCCATGCTGTGATTGGCGGATTATTTTATCAAGTGCCGCGCTCGGATTCTATAGCTATCGCTGAGTGTTGTTCAAGATTGGTGGATTGCTGTTGTTTATTGTGGTTTGATGGAGTAAGTTTCAGCATTGGAAAATGGGAATTTCATTTAAGAAACCTTCCGTTCCCATTTGTAATGGAGAGAAAATGCCTTCTGAGGGTACACCTGCCTATGAAATGGCACTTAAGAAGGATTTACACACTTGGCTGTGGATTGAAGATTGGCGCGGGATCACTTCTGATGACAAGGACACGCAAGTTTTCCTCAAAGGAACTTTCAAAACAAGAAAACCTGTGATCAAACTTCAACATAGATCTGCCGACTTGGAGAGATAAATGCATGGGAGCATGTTGCACATAAGAAAAAGCGCATGAAGACTCACATTAGACACACTGTTAGCAATTAGTTGGATATGAGATGGCATTCGAGACAGTAGGATTGGCATGAAGATATGATTGAAGGTGTAGGTGTGTAGACTGTAAAGGTAAGGGACAAGAGAAGGAGAAGACAGACAAGGAAGAGAGCCAGATTAAATATCAGAAGAAGGAGGGAGATATAAGGTCTGAGGATAAGTATTGTGGATGGGGTTCAAGATGAGAAGACCATCTCCATACCATGTTGGACCATCCCCTGTAGGATTATCACTATAGGAAAAGGGGTGGGAGGACTGAGAGCCAGTACAACAAGTGTGTCCACTGTACCGAATGCACCAGAAGATGGACTATCCCGTCAATCTGGGAACCTTCATTGATGCACCTCGCACAGCCACTGTTACTACTGTTGTAGTCAGTGAATCACAGCCCCACCCTGCAAAGACAGTAACCAAAGAAATAAACATATTACAAATAAAGACTGATTTAAAGAGATTTTCAGGGACACTACTGGCATGGAAAAATTGAATACATTTGATGAGGCTGAGTTGAGATATTCTTTATTAAGCAGCTGCTAGGCGTGTCTGCTTCCAAGCGTATTAGAAATTGGAAAATGTGGCTCGGCATATAAGATTGACTTTAAAAAAAGGAAACATTTGCCAGCAAATTTCAGTGTGGTAATGAGTGAGAAAGAAATAAGGAAGATGAGATTACACAGCTTGAGAGTGCATATTAAAAAACTAATGAATTTCACAAAAGAATGGGGAAAATTGAAGGAATTTAAGGATAAATGGGCAAAAAAAGATTCGGCCAAGATGAAAATATAAAAGACAGTGAATTAGGTTGAGAGGGTAACAAATGTAAGTGAGTCTGAGAGAAGAGAGAGTAATGCATTCTCCCTGTGAGAGAAGTGCATGGAGGAATGTACATGCATGTCCCTTGGTGTTGATTTGATCATCTTTCATTTATATATTTTGTTTTCCAAAGCTTTGGGAAGAGGCCAATAAGTTATACACAGAAGTAGAAAGACTTGTAACCATTTCAAAGGTACTTTGGGAAGATTCGAATATGTTGTTTGAGATTGTGGTTCCCAAGAATTTATGGATGGAATGAAAATAGGTTGGGAAATGGCCATCAGAAGAACTGGCAAGAGGTGTTGCAAATAATAGTCAATCTCTGGAAGTGATGAACAAATACAGAGTAGTAATATTGCATTTGAGATTGAAGATTCCTCAGATTCTGGTGAACTGCTCTTTTATTATGCGGCCAACACAAGAGGCAAAGGAATCAGTGCATGTTTATTATGAGAGGCTAATTCAGATCTTTAGACAGTCCAGTGTACTATAAGATACAGCTTGCGAAAGTCTTAGTCAATTTGTTTTAGTGTTTGTGCTGTTTCTGTGCACAGAAGTCAGTTCTCAGTACAGCCGAGTGTGATGTGTTGGCAGACAAAATCTTTGGATGGAATATTGAAGTATGAAAAACAATGTAGTGACACTTTTTGTGCTGCAAAATTTTCAGCATTAAGATCTGATTTATATTTATCCACATGAGGCCTGAGTCCAGGATTGTAGTGATCAGGACTCATTGCAATTTTCTATGTTGCACACTGTTTACTTGGAATTGTGGAGATAGATATCCAACTCACCAATTCCACAAGCAATGCTGATGCAACAGGCAGGGTGTTTAAAGTCCCATATTTCCCAAGCTGCAACACTTTGCAATGTCCTGTAATGCTGTGTTAGCTATTTTCCAAAATGCTTCAAATACACTTTGCTTTCTTTCAAAACTCTGCAGTTGGTTCACTTGGCACACTTTCAGAATGCCAACAGTACACATTATTAGCTAATTCCATAATGCCCAGTCATCCCACTTTCATGTAGCATAATTTACACATTTTATATTGTTCTGTTTAACACAATGCGTGACTGGATACTTCTGCTGTTTCATGTTGGATAGAAGTACTTACTTTGGCCACAATGTCAGTGGTGTTCATAGACTGACATTAGAACCATGCATTTCACTGGTGACGTTGCCTTGAAAAGTAAAGGCTCCAGGAATGGCAGAACAGTGAAATGTTGCAAATTCCAGCCCAAGAAGGCTCGAGGAGCAGAGGCCTTCTGTTTCACTACCCCCCAGATGCTCTATTCATCAGTTGTCCCTTCATGCTCCTATTCTTGACTCTACAGAGAGTTTCAGAATGCAGCTTACGTCGCCTATAAAGAGATGTCAACCAACCCATTAGGAGGAATCAGCTTAAATGCCTTAGATAAAGGGATTCTGGATAGCTTGTGCTTCTCCCTGACAGTGCCTCGAGGGAAAGGTACCAGGTGACAAGCTGTGCTGAGAAAACCAACCTAGAAAGTTTCTTTGCCCTCCTAACTCAAGATGGCCGCGGGGGCAGAGGTCTGAGATAGAGCTCCAGGGGTACGGGATCGCGACTCTGTGCAAATCCCAGTGCCCCCACATCCCCGACAAAAACTGTGACTTACCAGTACTCAATTGCCAAGAAGGTGACCTGGAATCGCGCCGGAATGGCGATCCTGCGCCTTGCTGCCTCTGGGGCTGAAACTGATGCCCCAGTAGGGAGTGGTTGGCCGGGGTTCTCCACAACGGACGGACACAAATAACCTCCCTTGGACCCGCAAGACTCGCAATAAGCCCCATGTAACAGCTGACACCAGGCAACCACAGGAACCAACTCCAAACAGAGAGAGGGCACCGAGCAAAATCATCTGAGGGAGTGAGGAGCCCCTCCTCTCAACAGCTATGTCTGTAAACCACACTCCTTCAGACCTGGTAAATAACCAGGACAATAACTCCGGTGAGTACCCATGAAATGAAAATAAGGGTTTACTCACCGGTTTATAAAAACAATTACTGCAGACGCAATTACTGCCTGTCCCTAAGATGGCGGCTCAAGTACCTCATTAAGAGACACCACTCCTGACCTGGTGAATAACCTGGTTATTAACTCCGGTGAGTACCCATGAAACGAAAATAAGGGTCTACTCACCGGTTTATAAAAACAATTACTGCAGACGCAATTACTGCCTGTCCCTGAGATGGCGGATCCAGTACCGCATTAAGAGATGATCCACACATAATCCCCGGGACCCTACCACAGACACGCTGCAAAGGGAAACGCGGGTCAGCCGCAGTATAATGAGATGCGATCCACATAAAGAGGGTGCACTGCAAATCAAGAGATGACACCGAGGGATACAAACTATCCGAGGGAACGCGTCTGACCCTAAGATGGGCAGCTCCAGGAACGCATTAACATCCAATCAACCTGAAAGCTTCTCCAGATGACACACACATACTCCCTGTGACCCTAGATCAATCTCCACAGAAACGCTGCATCGGGAGACGTGGGTCAGCATCAGCAACGGCAACTCGATACATGTCCCCTAGAGGAACCCGCATATTACCACAGATGCCGATATCTCACACCACTGATCTGAAGGTGGAGCCCGTGCGTCCTAGTCAGAGAGGAGGCCCACATACAACCACACCTAAGCTACCAATGAAGGAAAGGGGGCCTGACACTCCCACGTCCCTACTTCCACCCCTCTTATACTCTCAGCCTGGGGGGTCCTCTAAGGGATAACACCCCTACCTAATCAGAGAGGCAATACTCCTACCCAACCGTCCTGCACCTGAGGGTCAGAGAGGTAGTTACTACACCACTAAACCCAGATATCTTGCGCCACCGACTCAAATGCGGCGCTTGTACTCTCAGAAAGAGAAAGAGTTCATCTCCTTCCGGCACTAAGCCACTGGGAGGAATGCCTACACCTAACTCCTCCCAGCCCTACCCTTCTAAGTCCTATAGACTGAGTAGAGCTCGGGATAAACAGCTACCCTTCCAACCAAGACAATTACATCTACCACCTCAACCGCCCCCTGCGCCTCTCCCCCAAATTGCATGAAACCTCATGGCCCTAGCTCCTTCTCCATCATCTTCCCCCCAACCTCTCACTAAAAGCAAAAAGAAACTTCAAACACAGACTGATCAGACAACACCCAGAAACCCTATTTGCTGACATATACCACTGCTCCTCCAAAGGCCAGTTGAAAATGGATCTCATTTTACATACTAACAGCCCCGCGAAATGAACACCATCTTTAGAATGCACCTTCACATATCCAAAACAACTAGAACTCCCTTCAGCTGCAAACTGACAATCACAATCCCAAACCGCCCAACGAGTCACGGCAACACCTCTGCGAAAATCTACACCAACGCACAGTCATGATGCAAGCCAACAATGACAACCTAGATGCATTTGGCTCTCTCTTCCTCCCTCTGAGAAACACCCTCACTCACTCATGCTGCCCCACCCGAGCAACTCCCTATCCCCAGATAGACCGCCCCCCTTGGAAATCTCACATCATAATCACAAGACGTATGTCAAAAACGCCAACATTTCCCCCCGAACACTGACCTCTCCTCCCACCACCCCTCCCTTGATGCGCATAATACCCACCTCCCCCATATCTAATCGGAGATGCATCTCAGATGAGACTCTCCAACCCCCCGCCGATCGACTCCTTCCCCCACCTCCCCTAATTACTATTCCCAACAAACAACTAGGGAAACTGACCCTCGGTCAAGGACCCAGAACCCCCTCCCTTTACTAGCACGCAATAGGCGTCCGCCTGAAACACGATGTGGTTGCTCACACCTCTTGTCCAAGGCTACCCACAGGGACAACAGAGACAACACTAACACCAAATACCAATATCCCGACGACAAGCTCTCTCCTTCCCGGGACTTCCTCGCTCAGGACAGCCCGAACCCAGACTCCCCCACCCCCTCCTCTTCGGAGATGACTCAGACACTTACTAAGCTAGAAAGCCAGCTAGAAACGGTAATACTGGGCCTGAAGAAAATCCTAAAGAAATTCAGCGCACCCCAAACGTCTATCCAACGCCCACACTCTACACCCACATTTACCAACACGAAACACTCAATTCCCCGCAAGGCACAATGGCTTAGCTGGAACACAACACCCCTCGTGAACCAGCCACAGAGACCCAAAAGAACAAGAGCCGCATTGTCCATGGAAGAGGCCATCGATCTTGCCATCTCCTATGACACAGTCTCTACTGTCACCCCAAGCTCCAAGGTCCAGGTTATCACTGGATTTGGAAGAGACCGCTCCCCTCCTAGAACATCAAGACCCCCAGCCTTCCTCACCAATTTCCCCAGGGCCCCGCTAGAAAAAAACCTCAATAACATTGGGACGATCAATTGCATGCTTATAAATGTCAGATTGGCAACCAAACATGCAACAGAGCTGGCAGAAACTATCCTTACCCATCACTAAAACATGGCTGAATGAGTTCTCTTCCCCAACCATCGACATGCTCGTGCCCCCGGGCTTCTCAATCATCAATAAAGACAGGAGAAAGACAGCAAGGAGGGGGCATTGCTATCATACACAAGAGCAACATCTCCGTAACGAAAACTGACTCCCTCAAATACAACACGTTTGAATACATAACAGCTATCATTAAGATGAAAGATAACAAATCACTATACTGCCATCTCCTCTACCACCGCCAGGCAACACCACCTCATTCGGAGAACACCTTACCGACTTGATAACTCACTGCTCACTCCAAGACTCCAACAACATTATACTAGGTGACCTCAATCTACACTGGAATGAGGAAAACAACCCGTTGATCCAAACCCTGACCGAACTTCTACACAAGAACAACCTCACCCAACACTGCACAGAGCAAACTCATAACAGAGGCTCAATCCTAGATGACATCATCGCTCAAGTAGATACAGTCACCATCGACCACACCATACCTGTTGACTGGTCAGACCACCATATCATTCTATTTCACATCAACCAAACAAGCCTTCGCCTGCCTAATACTCAGGAAACCCCCCACTGGGCAAGGAATGTAAGACAGATTCCGCTTGCTGACCTGTTGGAAAGGTTTAGTTAACTCCTTCTCACCCCCACAGACGACCTGTCCACAACAGAACTCACCTCACACTTCAACACAACAATGACCTCCATTCTGGACCAAATAGCTCCCCAGAAACAAAAAAGAGCCAGGATCCTGGTTCAACACTGACTTAAAATCTGAAAGAAGACAACTAAGAGCTGCAGAAAGACTCTGGCAAAACAACCCGTCTACAATCCTCCTAGATCAACTCAAATCAGAACACAGGAATTATAAAAAAACACATCAAAAAAGTAAAAACCTCCTTCTGTGATGCCCTAGACAATGCCAAAAATAGTGCCAAAGAACTCTTCAATTTCATCAGACAACAAACTTCCAAGCTCCTTGCATCCTCAATGCAGCCCTCCAATGACCTTTGTAATAACTTTGCTAATTTGTTTAATGATAAAATTGCCAACATTGAGCTCTCCTTGGACGATCACAACAGTCCCCTCAACAGAAGCTCGCTCACAAGGACAGAAGATACCACACCCATGCACCCCCCGAACAGCTGGAAATCCTTCAACCCCATCTCCGAAGCAGAGATCATCAAAATGATCTCCAGCTCCAAACCATAATCACACTTTTCAGACCCCATTCCTGTCCAACTGGCCAAAAATCTCAAACTCACCCCAGCCCCGCTCTGGACCAAGATCATTAATAGCTCCCTGAGAACCGGAGTCATGCCTGATTGTCTCAAAATCGGACAAGTCGTGCTACTACTAAAAAAAATGGGTTCTGACACAAGCGATCTGAATAACTTCAGACCCTTCTCCAACCTCCCATTCCTAGCTAACATCCTGGAAACATGTATTCTCCTTCAACTCACCCAACACTTGGACAACACCAACCTTCTAGACCCCTACCAATCGGATTTCAGAAAAGGGTGCAGCACAGAGACAGTGATCCTGAATGTAATAGATGATGTCCACAAATCACTCGATACGACTGGTGCTGTCTACTCATACTCCTGGATCTATCAGCAGCCTTTGACACGGTTGACCACAAACTACTCACTAAGGTACTTCAAGAAAAAGTCAGAGCAGAAGAGGTGATCTTACAGTGGTTCACCTCCTTCCTGCAAAACCGCACCCAACAAATAAAAATCAATAACCCCACGTCTGACCTACTCCCTGTCAGCAGGGGGGTCCCCTAAGGATCAATTCTCTTCCCACAACTCTTCAACATCTACATGGAACCCTTCACCACCTTACTTTAAAAAAGCCAACATCCCCTTCCACCTCTAAGCGGATGATACACAGATCTATCTAGAGACCTCCTCCATCGATGACATCCAGAGACTAAATGACACTCTAAGAGAAGGCCAACACTGGCTGTCCCTCAATCACCTGAAACTCAACCAAGATAAAACGGAAATCCTCCTCATTTCTAACAAAGAACAGAACCCCCAAATCACAGAATGGCTAAAAGCTATTGATGCTCTCAACTGCAATCTCACACTGGCCGACTCTGTAAAATCGCTGGGATTTACTCTGGACCCAAAATTAGACATGGACAAACACATCAAAAACACCGCAAAGAGCGCCTTCCTAAACCTAAAACTACTCAATAAAATAAAACTCTTCATCGCACCCAATGACCTCAAACTAGCAACCCAATACCTAGTGCTGTCCAGGCTAGACTACGGTAAGGCAACACTCACAGGAACAGCAAAATCTCACCTAGCTCCCCTCAGATCAACTCTTAATGCAGCAGCCAGAATGGTCACCGGAGTGAAGAAATATGAACACATCTCGCCTGCGCTCAGAGAGCTAAAATGGCTACCAATTGAAATGCGTGCCAATTTCAGAACTGCCTGCCTCACGCACAAAGCCCGGCACACTGAGAAATCTGCATACCTGGCCTCCAAACTCAAGAAGGCCAGCCAGTCAAGGAATCTTAGGAGTACTAACACTCTACTCCTCATTCCTCCGAAAACTCACAAACAAAAAACCCCATCTCGATCCTTCTCAGGAAATGCGCCCAGAATCTGGAACTCCATCCCAGTCCATATCAGGACTAACCCCTCCTTCTTAAAATTCAAAAGGCAGCTCAAAGACCTCTACGTCAACCGTTCTCTTCCGAATGGATAGCTGCCACCCTATCGCTGAACCTTGCCCACAGCAGCTCAGCGTGACTTTATAACTAAGACTCTACACTTTATAACTAAGACTTCCACCCCGCCCACCCCAGACTCGTTCCTTGGTCTCCCCCTCCCCGAAAGGACTTTGTCTCGATTCAATATATATATTACTGTTATACTGTTGATCTCTCTGAGAACGGACCTCGTCACGAGTCATTGTATCTACCACTGTTATATTGTGTGATTTCTTTGCTATTAACTCTGTAAAGCGCTCTGATACTTTCGATTCGTTATGAATCAATGCTTGTATTACTGCTTTATCGTGTAACTTCTTCGCCACTAATGTTGTGAAGCGCTCCGATACCTTCGGGTCTGGCCAGTGCTATACAAAACTCTTAAATAAATAAATAAATGATTGACAATGATGACACAGAGAAAGACATACCATTGGAGTTGAATTATCTGGCGAGCAACATTTTAGGGTGCAGTGAGCAACAGGTTGCACACAAGCTGCATGTTGCGGGCCAGTGGGATTGTGAGACTTTGTGCTTTGACTCTGCTGGTGCGACAGCGTGTCTGATAACAAAAATCCTCATCTACTGGAGAAATTCTTTCCTGAGTATGTGGTCTGTAGGTCGTATTTGGTTAACATCTGGCATTCACTCCACAGATAAATTGCATAATGATCATTCCTGTTCAAAAATATATGTAGAGCTATGTGGAACAAAGGCTCCAGGTATCTCAAAAAAATGGCACCATGCTGCAATCCGGAAGAAACTACAAAAGGAGCCATTCCTTATTCAATGCCCATGCCCCATTTAGATGAGTCAAATATAAGAACAAATCTCACATAATACAAGGTATACTGTAAAGCAATAGTCTTGAGTCATGGCTCAGACCCCAAAGGCGCTACTTCACCTTGCGGGATGGGTTCAACGACAATTATGTGCAGAACAGCTTTAAACTCCAAGATGTGCTATGGTTTATCAAGTTCAAGTTTCAAAAGCTTTATTCGACAGCATGTCATAAAAGCAAATACATCCTAACAGTTCCATAAATACTAAGATAAAATAGTTTAAAAATGCATTAAATCATTATGCTGGCGAATACATCAGATAAAAACATCATCGATGAATAAAAGATCATAATGATCAACATTAAATATAATCAATAGACATTTCTTGGTGGCAAAAACACTCATTAATCAGCTTCAGTGGGTTTCAAAGTACGAAGGCGCAATATCCAAGCCCACCCCAAAAATTTAGCAACGGCAATTACCAAGCAGGGGGTGCAGTCAGATTCGAAAATTCTTAAAGCTTCCTTATAGCTACGTGTTCCCAAATTTAGGCATACTGGTTTTATCCATCTGCGGCGGGGGGCAATATAAAGCGGACACACAAACAACAAATGGCCGGCATCCTCAATCAAGTCTGAACAATGATGACATTTATTGTTCATTGAGAATGACCATTTGTGGGTAAAAGCTTTTACAGGGAGGGACCCTACTCTGAACTGGAAATACAATTTCCTGTCCATAGGGCTCTCTATAATATCCCAATATGCCTCATAAGATGGTAGGAATTTTATATCAAAAAAACGGCCAGTCAGATTTGAGCCTAGGCCAGTATGGGAGGCAGATGTTAAGGTCATGTCCCAATACAATTTCTTAAGGATTGACTTTGATGGGATTCTTGCACTATTTGCATCATTCCATAGAAACCCTAGCTCCAGTTTTATGAGCAGGTTCTTGATTTCTTTAAGCCAAGTAATGGAATGAAAACAATCAGCCCTGATTATGTCCTTCAGGGCACTAGCATAATGTTCAAGTTCCGGCGTTGTCATGATCCGCCGCCAGTAAAGAAGTGGACGTAATCGTGCCAAATCCTCGATTTTTTTCCTCCCTAGGTCGTATTTTAGTGGAATCGTAGGGGTACTTTGGGGAACGCCTGTTAGGCTGCGCAGGAATTTATTTTCAGCCAGCTGTAAGCTACTTAAATTTGCAAACCCCCATAGCTCAGAGCCATACAGCGATGCACTAATAACTTTCATATTATAAATTTCTAATGCAGGCCTAATTGGCTTAGTCAATGAAGATCTGTGCTTGGATATAATTGCGCCTGCAAGCTGGTGGAATTTTAGGACAGTCATATCTATATGATTTGACCATTTCATATTATGTTGGAGCGATATTCCTAGATATGTAAAAGCCTCGACCTGTTCCAATGGAATACCATTGTATTTAATTACCCCTTTAGAACTTTTCCGTTGGTTTAAACACATAAATTTAGTTTTAGAGGTGTTTATCTCTAAACCCCGATCCTTGCAAAATTCAGCGAATACATTTAACGCTTTCTGCAATCCGCTTGGGGTTCGTGAAACCAACAACGTGTCGTCCGCGAACATGAGAACAGGCACTTTAGATCCTGCTAAGATTGGGGCGTCAGTAGGGGATTTGTCGAGGTAATCGACTATCCCGTTAATGTATAAAGAAAACAATGTCGGTGCCAGGACACAACCCTGACGAACACCCCGTTCAACAGGAAATGGGTCCGTCACCTCCCCCTGGCTTCCCCATCTAATTTGCGCGAAATTGTTCTGATGTAGGCGGACGAGTAAGGTTAGTAATTCCGGGGCCATGCCAGCCTGGGCAAGAACCTCCCAAAGTTTATGGCGAGGAACCAGGTCGAATGCTGATCGCAGGTCAATAAAAACTGCATAAAGAGTCCCTTTGGACAACTTCACATTCCTCCAGTAGAGAGCTAAAAAGTAAAAAACCTGATCAATAGAACTGGTGCAAGGTCTAAATCCGGCTTGGTATGGTGACAAAATGTTGTTATCCTCGACCCATGACTGGAGTTTATTTTGTACCAATCGGCCTATTAGTTTTTGCACTGAGTCTATGAGACTAATAGGTCTATAATTACTTGGGAGTGATTTGTCACCCTTTTTGTAGACCGGGATTATTTCTGCACCAGTCCATGAAGGAGGGACAGGTGCGCCCATGGCCACTGAATTTGCTAACCACTGAAGGTATTGGCACCAAGATGATCTATCTGTTAAAAACACATCCGCAGGAATACCATCCATTCCGGGTGCACGTCCCGCTGTTATACTTTCCAAAGCTAGGTTGACCTCTTTAATTGAAAAAACTTGTGTTTGGAAATAAACAGAAGGAGGGAGAGATTGCTCTTCTGCGGAGGGGACAGAAGCATACTGTGGTTTAAAAAAGTCAACCCATTGGTTTTTTGCCACGTGGTTTTGTGGGGAGGATGCAGAACCACCTCTACCCCACTTTAATGTGGCCCAGAATAGTTTTTGGTCCTTAGCCAAGCATGCGGATTTCAAATCTTGCCACTGATTCTCGTCCCAATCCTTCTTAGCTATTACCTGAGCTTGCCTATAGAGCTTCCTGGCTGATCTCACTTCATCCGCTACTCCTGATCTCAGAGCAACACTCAGGTTCTTGCGGGCTGTTTTGCAGGATTTGTTAAACCATCCCTCTTCAGGTGGACAACCCTTAGTATTTTTCCCACCACTAGGGGGTTTCATAAAAAAACCCTTGCAGTTTAGTAAAGAAAATGTTATGGGCCTTGAGCATCACTAGATAGAAATCAGGGTTAGTAGATTTAGGGGCTAAATTGGCCACCTCACAGATGACAGTTTCCTTGAGGTCATTTAAGGTTTCCGTCTTCTCAACAAATCTATCCCATTTGACGTGACGCATGTTGTTTGATGTGACAATGTCCATAGTTACTTTCCCCCCCTCAATTTTACTTCCTCTCGGGGTGTTTGGAAGATGTAACTCTAAATGCAAGGGATTATGATCACTTTCATCCCGCGTGATTACGGACATGTCCTTCAGTCTACTCCATACTCTAATATCCACCAATAAATAGTCGATTCGACTGGCAGACCTTCCATTATCAAATGTGCTGGCACCCAACTGATCTGATTTAGTGCGCCCATTTGCGGCTCTAAGCCCTCTTTCTAGACAAAGGGCTTTGAGTTGGATCGCTGCAGCAGACCATTTCTTAACTGAGGGAAGGTCCAACTGGGGAATACCCCACCTATTGTCCTCTTCAATAGCAAGGAATCGGTCCTCCGGACCAAGAGGCTCAAAGGTTGTATTAAAATCTCCTCCAACAATTTTTATTATATCATGCGGGAGCTCTGCAAGCTGGTGATCCAGGACATTTATCACCTCTGGCGAGGAACCCCCAACCATCCCTCGCGCATAAATGTTAAAGATAGCCATGCTGTTATTGTTAGGCCAGTTTAAAATTAAAGACATAACATCTAACGATGGGAGATTAGGTTGAGTGATTTTGCAGCATAATGACTGTCGTACCCATATTATCAAACCACCGAGTGGTCGGCCTTTAGCTTTTTTAGTAGCAGGTATACAAAAGTTTAGAAATCCAGGGCGGAAGACAGGGGCCACAGACCAAGATTCTTGGAATAGTATAATGTCAAATTGATCCACAAAGCTACTCCATATACCGGAATGTAACTTGTTATTTATACCTGCAATATTCCAGGATAGGATAGCTAGCTCTGAGTCAGATACGAAAGGACAAGAAGAATATTTAATCAATGGTCCTATAGTCTCACCAATTCCCATATCCTGGCAATCGCTAGCGGGACTTAAGTTATCTGATGCAAGATTTGTCAGTGAATCAAATTCTAGAGGATCAGGTAAAATATAAGTCTGTAGTTCCTGTATCTCACCTGATTTCTTACCCAGACAAACAATGGTAGCACTTGGGTCTGCTGGTGAAACACTTTCCAAGGAGTTAGATGCTGGACACATCCCACCGGGACTATTTAAGGGTTTAGACCTCAATGAGTCCATAACAACATTACAAGTTCTTTGATGAATCCCCATTATCTCAGTAGCACTAATACTAACAGAAGGAATGGGGTCTGCTATATTTACGGCCAACCCCATGTCCATGTTCACCCCATTAGGTCTATCTTTGAGTCAATCGCAGTCGTTTAAGCCCGACAACACCTCAAACCTGTTCTCCAGGCTTATGTTCCAGTTACTGGTAGAAGCGCTCCTACCCCCTTTACTTGGAGACAGTGACCACCCTGGTCTTAATACTCCTTTATGAATGTCTCGATTTCTCATGTAATAAAAATATTTAAGGGTTAACGGAACAATAACACCTTGCCTTTGTTGCGGGGGACTTAAGTTGGCCAAAATATCTGGGAGGACATCAGGATTGGAAAAATTTAATACCACACAATCCCCTTTGAATTTTTTCGGATGATGCCCTAGCCATTGGACCCTTCTTGCCATAATTAATTCCCTAGCTAGTTTCTGCTTACCCCAAGGGGACATCTTCATGTTATTCACCAGCCAGTGCAAAGATTTACTGATCAGGGAAGATGTAGTTTCCGAATTGTCAGTAGTCAAAACAGGAACATTGGTAAGTACCAATGTAAGAGGTTCTGCCTGGGGAATACATTGAAATTGATTATTTACTATCCGTACCTTGGGTGCCTCTATATTTACCTTTGGGAGAATTTTATTTGTTCCAGGTGACAGAGTTGGGGTGTTCGCTTGTGCGCCACCAGTTTTTCCTTGCCCTCCATTTGGAGGTGCCCCCTTTAAGATACGTATATTTGGGGATAGTGGAATAGTTCTAGCGGCTTCATCCACCGGTCTGTTTATTATGGCATTTAATCTAGCTATCTCGGCCGTAAGGTGGTCGATTTTAGCTACCAAGGGGGTTATAATATCTCCTATTTTGGTAACTATCATGTCTCTAATCTTATCGGTGAGCTCAGTGTCTGGAGTTCTATTGGTAGCTGGCCCCGGAGGATCTTCTTTGGTAGTACTTTTATTCGCAGTTGTAACCCTTTTCCTCCCTGGGCGGGACCCATTGCTTTTAGATTGGGGCTTTCTGCATGCTCTAGCTAGCCTACTTCTCAGGGGAAGAGCAGGCGGCTGCGAGTCAGCTTCTATAGCCGACTCGTCTAAGTCTAATACAGATTCTAGTGGGGACTTGGAGGCTAAGGGTGGACAGGAATCGGGTAGGACGCTGTCTACACTTATTAAATCTAGGGACATACTACTTGTTGGCTGTAAGGGAGAAGCCATCAATGCGCCAGACAAGGGAATCAATGGTGGAGAGCTAGGAGAACATGATAACCCCAATGAAGCCCTCCTTTCATTATTAATTTTACTGACAATTTGGACCAAGTAGTTGTCCATAGTATTGGTCATTGTAGGATTCCTGGTTTTGGACATTGCATCCATATACGGCGACTATATACAAATAAATCTGGAGGTGGTATCCCCAAGGGTACAAATGTTTCTCAATGTCAGTACCTGATTTGTGACAGACCCAATGACGTGGCTCAGTAAAACAGGCGACAATAGTATGGCCCAGCCCAGCCTCGTCCCGCCCCGGACGGCCACAGACGGCCCGCCCTCTGCCCGGGCTCAGCCCGCGCGCGTCCCGCGACGCGGAGGGAGCCTCTGCTTATGTAGCGCCTCCGGGCGCGGAATTGGGCGGAAGTCGATAGGCAAAGCAAAGGATGCCGGGAGCTGTAGTTCCCCCCCACTGCGGCCAGCGAAGGAAGGTGGCGGCGAGGGGAACACACAGCGTCAGCGTCCCGTTGTAGCCTGGTGGTCCAGTGGTCTCCGCGAGGTAAGTTCCACAGTATGGTGCTCGTGAAAAGGTCCCCCCGCTCCACCGAGGGAGCCTCTGCTTATGTAGCGCCTCCGGGCGCGGAATTGGGCGGAAGTCGATAGGCAAAGCAAAGGATGCCGGGAGCTGTAGTTCCCCCCCACTGCGGCCAGCGAAGGAAGGTGGCGGCGAGGGGAACACACAGCGTCAGCGTCTCGTTGTAGCCTGGTGGTCCAGTGGTCTCCGCGAGGTAAGTTCCACAGTATGGTGCTCGTGAAAAGGTCCCCCCGCTCCACCGAGGGAGCCTCTGCTTATGTAGCGCCTCCGGGCGCGGAATTGGGCGGAAGTCGATAGGCAAAGCAAAGGATGCCGGGAGCTGTAGTTCCCCCCCACTGCGGCCAGCGAAGGAAGGTGGCGGCGAGGGGAACACACAGCGTCAGCGTCTCGTTGTAGCCTGGTGGTCCAGTGGTCTCCGCGAGGTAAGTTCCACAGTATGGTGCTCGTGAAAAGGTCCCCCCGCTCCACCGAGGGAGCCTCTGCTTATGTAGCGCCTCTGGGCGCGGAATTGGGCGGAAGTCGATAGGCAAAGCAAAGGATGCCGGGAGCTGTAGTTCCCCCCCACTGCGGCCAGCGAAGGAAGGTGGCGGCGAGGGGAACACACAGCGTCAGCGTCCCGTTGTAGCCTGGTGGTCCAGTGGTCTCCGCGAGGTAAGTTCCACAGTATGGTGCTCGTGAAAAGGTCCCCCCGCTCCACCGAGGGAGCCTCTGCTTATGTAGCGCCTCCGGGCGCGGAATTGGGCGGAAGTCGATAGGCAAAGCAAAGGATGCCGGGAGCTGTAGTTCCCCCCCACTGCGGCCAGCGAAGGAAGGTGGCGGCGAGGGGAACACACAGCGTCAGCGTCAGCGTCCCGTTGTAGCCTGGTGGTCCAGTGGTCTCCGCGAGGTAAGTTCCACAGTATGGTGCTCGTGAAAAGGTTTATCTAAGGACTTCAGCCCCTCTACCGGGAAAGGGACCTACACCCTTCAGGTCCATTCATCCCTCCAGTTAACAACACCTGCCTTGCAACACTGCTCTGATGTGGCCACAAGACGACAGGGTAACACAATAAAAAAAAGATAAATAAATAAATTCAATTGTATGGCATCCAATCTGAAACCTACCAGAATCTTGTCGAATTTGACATTGGATTCTGCATTTTGCTCTTTTCTTAGCTTACTTAGAGTAAACTTATTACAACTTTTAGATTCATGTACGTCTCCCTATGGCTTCCTGTTTTTACTAGGAAGGTAATTTTGAATGTGAAATCTTTTGAAAGTAAAGGTTTTCCTGTACAGATGCACAGTCCCATTCAAAAACTATTTACATCATACCCAGCCAGGTCAGTGCCATGAACGTGAGCCTCACTTTCCTCAGTCGCCAGACAAGAAGACACCAATAGCAAGGTTCTCAGCTGTACAATATGACCTGTTTATTAACTATGTCCTGCAGTGGCGGTGAATGTGCTCTGAAGCCTCCATTGTTTTAAAGATGGCGCCTTCCATTTTGTTCAAGCCATTTGTTATGTTCAGCTTTCTGAATTGTTTTGCCAGCTTTGTGCTGAATGCTTTATACATTATTTGGTTTCAGCGGCGTTGTTATGCATGGTGCTGCTAGTGAGAATCATTTGAACGACCACAATGTGAGGGGGAAAGGATTCACGCTGACATTGGTACCCACATTTATCAGCTGTACCCCCTGTCGCCGACCTGCTTCTACACAAGAACAAAACTGCACATTTTGGTCTCACGGTCTGCTGTCTCCTCTCGTTTATTCACATAATCGCAGCAATTTCACACCTGTCAATCTCCTGGCTTCAATAATAGCAGAGAACAATCCATCTCCTCAGGATCCGTTTTCAGCTCCTCTTCCCAGAGAGCAGGTGACATATAGTTTCTAACAAAATCGCAAAGCCGCATATTTTGTTTTGAGTGCCCCCCAGATTAAATCTGATATTCGAAACCGAAAAAAAACACTACTGAATGACAAAGAGCAGATGACAGGTTTATGAATTAATGGTTGCAACTCAGGGATTATAAAAATAATTGAAAAATGCATTTATGTATAGTAAAGGTACGTTCTTCCTTATTAATAATTAGTTTTCTGCAGTGTAGATGCTTCAACTTGAACACAGTGCCTACCTGTGTTTTTTGCTTGAGTGACGCTTTAGAAAGGATGATGTGAATTCGTGGCAGTTACTGCAGATTCTGCAAACGTCCCACTGCAAACAAGATTTGAGAGAGAATGCGCCTCCCCTTAGTTTTCACCGAAACATTTCTCCTGCTAAAGGCAAACGAAATAAGTCTTCAGGTGAAAACAGGCCCGGTTCCTGCTATTATTAAACTTTAATAGGCTTGTATTTCCTAATCCGGAAGTACTGATTTCAGTGCTAACAGTACTTAGTAAGGCACACACGTGCAACTCGCCCCACATTCTCTTGCTGCAATGCTCAAGAACAGAGATTATACCCAGTTTTTGTAGTTTTCACGGGGTAGCCTTTTTATGCATATCAACAGTTAAAATTGCTCATAAGCGAAGTCCGTCAAACGACAGGTATGCATCTAGAAAACATTTATTTCGTAGATATCAAAAGCAAAATGGAGGATGAATGCACAAGTCAAATATATTTTACGTTCCAAGAACATTCAGCACACATTGTCGTGAGATCTGCTGTGTGCAGTGTGCCTAGCAGGCCCCACCTTGCAACTGCCCCCAGGTTCCACCCAGGGCATCCATGCACCATTCCTAAAGGAATTTACAGAAAAATAATTTGGACAACTTCACCACATCTCCATCTCTAATCCCCAAAGTTCCAAACACGGCATCGTAGGGTAGGGCAGAAGAGTCCAGGACCACCGGCAGCTTAGCCTTCCCTCCCACCTTCCCAGTGTCCACATAAATCATACCCCGCCAAGGGGTAAATCCAGTCCCAGAATTAGAATTATTGTGTATCTCCCTTTATTATCTTGCAGGGACACCGCCAGTTCAAGGCGTGGATCAGTGGTTGACGAGCGACGGCCACTCCTGGTCCGCACCAGGTGTGTGCTCAGATGGATCTGCAGCCCCCACACCACTTCCCCCTCCAGCGCCTTGAGACCCATATTGATGAGTAGCTATGCTTTACAAACCCTGATTGATTGATTGGTTGATTGATAAAAGGGCCAAAAAGGAAGCTATATATGGCGTTCTGGCTTAAATAGTCCCTCAAGGCTTATTTGCTCCTCTTGATGACGTTGATGGGTGAGCCACCAACGTCTCCACCTCCTGTGCAAGCTAGGGGCCCGATTCACAGAACTAACTTAAGACAAAATCCTAAACTTACTACCATTTTCGTATTCACTGAAGGCACTTACTCATTTTGGTATTCACAGAAGACACTTACTCACTTCGGTATTCACAGAAGTTAGGAGTCCTAACTTTAGGACTACTAAACTGAGAAAAATCAAAATTTTAAGGCTTTCGGGAGTCACAGAAGGCATTTAGGAGTCCTAAAGTTAGGAGTCCTAACTTTAGGACTACTAAATTGAGAAAAATCCTTATTTTAAGACTTTCGGTATTCACAGAAGGCATTTAGGAGTCCTAAAGTTAGGAGTCCTAACTTTAGGACTACTAAATTGAGAAAAATCATTATTTTAAGACTTTCGGTATTCACAGAAGGCATTTAGGATTCCTAAAGTTAGGAGTCCTAACTATACTACTACTAAACTGAGAAAAATCCTAATTTTAAGGCTTTCGGTATTCACAGAAGGCATTTAGGAGTCCTAAAGTTAGGAGTCCTAACTTCTGTGAATACCGAAATGAGTAAGTGCCTTCTGTGAATACCAAAATGAGTAAGTGCCTTCTGTGAATACCAAAATGGTAGTAAGTTTAGGATTTTGTCTTAAGTTAGTTCTGTGAATCGGGCCCTATGTCTCTAGCCCGTAGCGCAACTAAGGGCTCCCCTCCTCTAGTTGCGGGGGGTGTCTGCTCATCTGTGTCACGGTGTGCATGAATACTCATTCATGTTTACCGTATTGTTTTAAGAGGGGTTTATAAGCCGGAGGCCGTAAAGCAAAACGTACGCATAACAGTAAGAATAAGAATAGATAATAAAGAATACAAACATTAATAATACAGACAGTAATAGTAATGATAATTACTTCTACGAATAATAATAATGTGCTTCTCAAAAAACTCTTGCTATTAATGTCATGCAATTTCCTATCACTGCATATAACAAGTTGTAATCATCTCAGTGGTATTCATCCACCATACCAAGGAGGAAAGGTTGTGTACACCATGATGAGGTCCCAATCAGTGACTGCAGGTAACGTGCAAACCTCAGGAAGTGCTTAAATCAGTGACCCGCCTCCCTGATATGTCACTTGTGGGAAAAACAACACGTGGCTAAAGCAGGGTTGTCCTTCATGTATAGTAATAGATCGTACGCCACAATAGGGGCATCTTACAAAAATCCAAATGCATGTGGACTGCGGCAGTCACTACACTACTAATGAACATGCTATCTGTAACTCTGACTGCATCATCATGGAAACCAACTAAGTAAGGCGACAATTCTTTCATTTTGACATCGCAAGGGTGCAAGCATAGCTGCTTGAGAAGCGTGTACATATCCGTGAAAACACATCTGTCCAACAAATTAGTGTATGGAACCTAAAGATATCACATTGCTATATGCATGTGCAGCATATCTACATATATAAAAGGAGAGGGAAATACAAAGATGCCTAGTCAACCACAGTTAGTACCTAAGCCATGAAAATCACTCAACAAAAATCCATATGCATACTGTCAACTGCAGAAGAAACCAATACTAATAACCACCATTACTATGACATGTGTGCTGCACACAGTCCAAAACAAAAAGTGAAAAAGTGGCAAATCCCACTATCTGAAAAGGACTGGCATCAATGTGACTCAAAAGATCTGCTTGCTGTTTCTGCCACAGACAATTGTCTATCTCTGTGTGACAATATGGAGTCTTTTCCTCTTCTCGAAGCAAGTCTTGGCACAACCTTAAATTTTGATGGTAATATAATAAAGGAGCCAGCAAGGCACAGATATGCCTAGCAAAAGGTAGAGATAAATTTCCATATACTCATTAACCAGTAGCTGCTGCTGTTAAGCAGACAGCTTGATGAAAAGAAGAGAATTTATCGTTCACCACTGAGCGTTGTTTGTGATGATTTCCCTCTAAAATCAATTACTTCTCTATGCTGCGTAGGGTTTATTAAGTACAATTTATTCCATCCCCTATCTAGGCTGGAGCTTGTGTCTAAATCTATTTCCATGGCAGCATTCCATGGAGTCCTCTGGCATTTCTGTGTAGCAGCATGGTGAAATAGTTAGAAGTGGATGCCTATGTGTCCTCCACAGCAATGATCTTGCTGTTCAGGGATCATAGGCAATGCATCAACCCTTTGAATCATCTTTCTGTTCTTTCCATCAAGCACCATACCATACATCTATATCTATATATGCTATGAGCTAGGGGCATTCTGAAGCAGCATCTACCATATTTCCACATCACAATAATAGGTAAAGGAGACCTTGATATTTGTGATGACCATTGTTCGTGGTCTAGCCGATAAGCCTAGTTAAAGTATTTAAGCAGACCCCACATTTTCTTGGCCTTTCCATTTCTTCTTATGAGAATGAACTTTATATGAGGGAAAGGGAGAATTATCCCTTATTCTCTAGGCTTATGGTGAGATATACTCATTTAAAGGTACAACAAGGAAATTCATATACTTCGGACAGGTCGTACACAGAAATGGAAAGTAGTGCTTCAGACTAATAGACACTACATATACGACACAGTCATGGGAAGAATCGTTCTCTGTTTCATGCGATAGCTGATGGTATGGTGAGGTTTGACATATTGCAGATCACGAATCAGCTTCTTGCCCTAATGTCTGCTTTAACGTTTAATGAACATTATGCATCACTTTCACTCTATACATGTAAGATGAAGCTTGCTTTTATATTTGGATGTGGAATTGGAGGGCACAGTTACCCAAGCAAACTCTACCAAATGTTTCTCTACCTGCTGCACTCCCAGACTGTGGTGGGATATCACATACAAAAGAATTAGATGTCATGTTTCCTACACCAAACAAAATGATATCTGGCTTGAAAGCTTACCTGCATTTGAGCATGCATCAACCACAAGATGGCCTCAAGACCAGGGTATCTGTGGTGTTGTTCCCTGGATAAGGGAACACATGACGTCATTAGTGTGCCTCCTCTTGAGGTTTTAGCGAACACCGGCCCTGAGGTATCATTTCCAGTCGCACAAGTTGAATAATTTACTGTTCGTAGGTCTCTTACCACCTAGTTCAATGGGAACACCGTCACTTCTTCCTTTCTATAGACCTTGTCTGCAAGGAGAGAGCAAATATGGATTTTCTAATGAGGTAGCACTCTGGAGCAAAATAAGTGTGGCGCCCAGGTTATACCATTTTTGGAGCTGCAGGAGGAAATTAGTGTAAGCAGTGGGGTATGTTTTTTCAAATGTTAGCAACTTCGAAATTAGACCCTTAATACATAAACAATCGTATGATAGTATTTTATGGCAATAAGAACTACTGGAACTGGGCAGAAGAGAATGCATTTTTTCTACATACTATACAATGAAGCCTCCATTAGATTGGCGATTTGGAGGTTTAATGGTAAACTGGGGGCAGATTGATAAGATAGTAAAAGAAAGAACTAATTCAGATTCTTAGCAAAATACATTATTTATTGAGAGGGCCAAACTATGAAAATTGTTATATTACACCATGCCAGAAAACTACATTGGTGGATCCCAGAAGTCACAAAGAATTGTGGAATCCTCGAGCATTTGAGGCACATTGTGTATGACTGTAGTGTATTGAAATGTATCTGAGAGGACACTGCTGGAGCGGGTAACACAACATTTTGTATACCCCACCCATTCTGCATGTTTATATTAATCTGAATAATCAACTAATAGTAATCTTATTAATTTGTTTGCAGTGAAAGACTTACCAATTATATTAACAAAAGAATTACACGTGGAAATTGCACTTTGCATGGCTAATTGTAAACTAACATATGTACGCATACTAATTGTAGAAAATTAGAATATTGCATGATATATGTTGCTTTGTGATGTAATTGTAAATTGCGCATCATTGAGTGAGTATAAATGCTTTGGATGTTGCTATTCTGCTAGATAAATACTTACACATAAGGGAATTAGTGAGGGTTTAACATTTTATTAGCCATTTCCATGTTTTAATCACGTTTTTGTGTTTGTTTTGCTTAAATTGACCATTTCGGCCTAATCCAAGATGGCTGAACGATACGTTTAACGTGACTGCTCCTGACACATGAGGTTCTGAGTGAAGTGCGCATGCGTCACCGCCAGCAACAATGGCCTAGTCCTGACCCCAGGAGAAGATGTTCTCATCAAGGACACTCTGGGAGCTTCGCCAACGACAATACAAAGAACTGTCTTAAAACCGGAACCAGCAAGTGCGATGACTTCATTTTGCGGACTATGTGAGAACTTTAGCAGATGACCCCAAGTCCAATGAGAACTTTCCAAAACCCCAATCTTGATACATTTTGACATTCATTTCATTATAAAAGTAGGTAGGGAAATGAACTAAAAAAACTCTTCTTCTTTGACGAACTCGATTTCCTGACGTTATGCTGACGGAGAGGACGGTGACACTGCTGGACAGCTGTTATCCTGAATCTTTGAGAGAGTGAATTGCGGCATGACTTTGATGAATTTTAAAGGTTTTACCACGACTTGACTGACTTAGAGGATGACTATTAGCCAGATTAGGTAAATATGATGTTCTGCGGTTTTGATGATGATTTCTAACAATTTGCAATTTCCTTAGATAAACGATATTTGATTAATTGATAAAAGTGTTGTGTCGATTATTTGAAGAAGAAAACTAGGATAAAGAGTAGTGAATAGATAAATGAATGGTTTCGCTAAACTACAAAACAACTAAATGATTAATCTCCTAATGAGGGGAATATTACAAGGTTAGGTAAAGATATTCCTTTCATGTCAGCGTTTGGAAGCCTATTCCTCTAGGGAAGCAGATCAACGAAGTATGAGTGTTGGTGTTATGGGCCCCACCAATGAATGTTTTTGAGTGAATTTGCTATTGAGGTATTTGGTCTGCGACAAAGGGAGAATTTGATGTTCCACGCTGCAACATCACAACATATTTTCGACAAGCAGAAATGGGCGAGGATGGGGCGGGCTGTTCTGGCAAAAAATGTGCTACCTGGGATCTCCTACGAATTTAGATGCAAATGAATCCAATCAACCATATTATTTTTATTGGAACGCTGGCCACTCTCCAAGTGATAGCTAGATGAAAAGCTAAAAGTCCACCAAAGTTTGTTCACTCTCTACCTAAGATTAAGAACAGTGGCTCCTTGGAAAAATAATATTGAACTCAAATAGGGCTAAGAGAAAGATGGAGAAATGATGGGCTGTGAGACGGGGTGAAATTGGGTATTGTAGATTCGGAGAGATGTTGAGTGGGAGAGCGCGGAGAGAAAAGCTAATTGTTTATGTTTGCATTACATCTTCCCAAATTCTTGAACAAAATAGGTATTGTTGTCTTCTTTCTTGTGCTGTCTGTTGCGCTTACAAACCCCAAAATAAGTTGTAAAGAACAAAAAGTCATCCAGACTGGGAGAAATGGCTATAGGGAGGCAAAATGTTCTTCATTTGGAGGACCACTAGCAGGCATTTTTCAGTCTTTCTATGTTTTCCTCCTTAGAGTAAAGACAGTATGCAGATCCTTAGCAAAATGTTTTCTTCCTCTTTGTAATATATATTGTTATGCGCCTTGATTTTTTAAGAATTATACAGGGGGTATGGGAATCATACCTCAATGTCTTGGACACCTATCACCTATGCATATGCTTTGATCTCTTTTTTGTACTGCAGAATTCTATATATATAAGGAGAGAGAGTGCCTAAGGCATGCTGAATGTTCTGCTGTGGTATTGCATGTTATGGTTTCTTAGCTTCACCTTTTGACACATGAACAGATTCTACCCATATATCTGAGTCCTCCTAAATGTCCCTCTCTCCCTATTTTTCTCTGTGGCACATGAGTGTCTTCGCCTTGAAGAAGAGAGGATAGACTTCTATAGGTTCCCCAAGACCTTGGTGGGAGGCCTGCCAGACTGCTAGGTAGGTGGAGGCCTTAGTCTTGTTTCCCTGGCGGAGGACCTCTCAACATATTATGAGCAGTCCCTCCTTCCTATTGTGGATCCAACTGAATTCAGCATCCTCAAAAGCGATAAAGGCAGAGAAATTAGATTGGTGGGCACTGTAATTTCTTGCTCACTTATCACACTTTTTTCTTTTAGTGAAACAAACACCCAAAGCAGGAGTTTATTGCACTAAAACAATAGGCATCGGCAATACCAACAGCTCTGGCTTTGAAGGAATGTTGTATGTTAATGTGAAGCATTACAAACAAATAGCATGGTAAAAGATATGTATTTGTGTGGAAGCAAAGAACTGTCGAATAATATTGGTGTAGGTTAAAAGGTCAGATGACAGTTGTACTGTCAAGCCTCACTGAAAAATGAATGCAGGTTAATTACTGCCCTCCTCACATCTCTGCTGTGGCCAGAGAAAAAAACAACATACATTATCTTACTATCTAAGACACTTTAATAGCATTCCAAAGTCACGTGTGTGCATCTAAAAGTTCAAGCTTAGGAAACTGGATAAATAAAACCAAATGATTACAGTTTCTGGAGGGCAAGCACTTTTTTGTGGAAGGGCACAACATCTGCCCAATCAAAACATGTACTCCTGTCTCCCACCATGTGGGCGGTGCCAACGCCCCTCTCTAGTGATCACATAATTGTCTGGCGACAGCTGCGCTGTAAAGCCAGACCATAACAAGCATTTGCAATTCAATAGGTCTCTCATTTACGAGAGTTGAGCTATTGGCATTGTAATTAACAATGCCTTTTATTTATGTGTTGTTTTTAAAACAGATGAATAAAATAAATTGTTATTCACAATGCCAATAGCTTAAACTCTCGCAAATGCGATACTTATTGCATTGCATATGCGTTCAGTGCCCGTGCTATAAAGATTTTTTTTTTTAAAGCGTTGAGGTAGAGCGTGTCCTGCCTGCAACAGCAGGCAAGTCAAAGCTATTTGAGAAAATAGTGCTTGGAGGCTGTAATTAAAGCCTACCGAGTAACAACCAACACACGTAACAGGGAGTGTCCTCATGGGAGGTTACAAACTGAGACAAGGCGAAACTAAGGAGGGTCTACCAAGCCTGATGACCAATGAAAAGCCACAGTGTACAGTGCACAATAACACAAGCCAATGAAAAATGTGGGCGGAGCTTCAAGTCCATACCTGAATACAGCATGCCTCTCAGAGCAGCAAATGCGCTGCCCAGGCTCGACCTAAAAAGGAAAAGCCCTGATGCAAAAGGAGTTTTTCCTTGCTCATGGGGGGCATTGTTTTTTTACCCTGCCTGGGTCCATCATGCATCATATGGTAGACATAGGCCGGGAAAATTAGTGATGCTCGCCCCACCCTAGAAAAGGCAGAGTGGCTGACACCATGACGTGGTAGCCCAGTGGCAGAGGGGCAGACAGATCAAATATTTCTGATGCTAGCAGCAGCAGAGTCTTTGCTGGCCAAAACCCTGGAATTCCCAACTCTGAATGGGTTGAGTGTACCAAATAGTATGGCAGGGCAAAGGCACTCACATTTGATCAAAATGTTTCTTTTCACCAAACTCCAAATAACTCAACTAGTGTCAAAGATTACCAAGGGCATTGGCCGTTGTCACTAAACATTACCTGTTGTACATGTGTTTTGAGATCCTATTCAGGACACAAAGTATTCTCTCTGTAAATATAAAGTCCTTGGGGCCTATACCCATGTGTATATTTACTCCTGTGTATGTTATCTACTACATCTAGGTGTAACTATACTTTTTTGCTATTCACCATTTAAAAGTGTTGATGTACACATAAGTGTGGATTTAGAATGGCTCCTCCACCCAAATTAGTGGCCTTCCACAACATGGTTTATGAGTGTGAGAAAACTACCACTAACTTTGCTCACATGAGTGGGGATCTCTGCTACAGAAAGATAACAACTGTTAAAAATATTGTTAACAATACTGTTAAAAACTGTACACTTGTCAGTTGATTTAGTTCTCTGCCAAACAAAAAAAAATAATACTAGCAGCAAGTAAGAGGAATTTGATATTAAGGCATATCCAAATATATACTCCAGGTGTCTTTCATATTTAGAACCTGTGGCACCTTGGCCTCCAGCTCCACAATCTTGACTCCAACCCGTTGAATAGGAATTCATGATTCCCTTCTCTACTAAGGCAACTTTATCATTGGCAACTGAGGAGATTTCTGTTGCTACTATGGTGCACACGAAAATGCCTGGCCACCAGATAGTGGAAATCTGTATCGCCTTCACGTGCTCCAGCACTCTTTTTTTGACTAGATGAATAGTGCATACTGTTTTTCATATAGACACACTAAAATGCACATAATCTGAGTACAGGTTAGGTGTTTATTGATAAGTTTCCTCTTACACAAAGATGCTTCATCTTCATATCGCAACTGGATTTGCAAGCTTTGCACTTCCTGCTTCTGAAAAATCCACTCCTAGCCATGTGTATAGATCCTGTGTTATTTAATACATAATCCTTGCTCAACTTATCTCTTTGGGTGGGACGCTTACTGAAGGTAATGCTCGGGTAGTCAGAAATTTCACTTGAGAGTACTGGATAAGTCTTAAGAATTGACCAGTGCCTGCCCAGTACGTTTCTGACTTCTTTTGCTCCACTGTTGTATGTGGTAATACATCCAATCTGGTTGTCAGTCTTGACCTGCCTGTTGCCCTCAACAAGGAGGTCATCATTCCTATTTATTTATTTTTCTCACACAAGCTACTGCCAGTTCTTGAACAGACTTTGAGTACCCTCTCTCCTCAAATCTTGATAACATTATTTGCTGTTCTCCTCAGTAATACAATTTCTTTTCACCCTCAATAGTACCCCAAATGGAATACCCTATCAAAATACTGGGAGGGCTATTGCTTGTATGTAGATGACTGTTCCCAGCCGTGTCACCACAGACCTCCACCCAGGTGTCCTCACTGATTTTCCCTACAAACTGCAAATTCCAGTCACTGTTGTACAAATACCCTAAAAACATTTCTGCCTCACTCAAGGATCTTTTTCAAATAGTAAAAATGTCATCATTTAATCTGATCCATAAAAATATCATAAGCTCCAAAGACCTACTCCTCCCACCAGACCATAAATAGGCTGGCGTAGCTGGGGGTGAAGCAAGTCCCCATAGCTGATTCCTGGACTAGTTTGTGCAATTGGATACCAAAAAAATAATTGTTATTTGTCACAAAAATGTGTAACACATCCTACAGCCTTTCATTGTGGAGACAGCAGAACAGTGATCTCATATAAAGAACCTGCAAGCCCCTATTATTAACGTAGGGTTTATGCTGGCATACAGGCTGCCCACATCCAATGTGATAAGGAGAAAATCCTGATCCCACATAATAACTGCAATCCTAACCCAAAAATCATGGGTATCCTTACTGTGATTTGGTTATAATGACACATATAGCTGTAAAAAGGAATCAACATCCCTAGGGGTATTCTTCCGGAGGCTCCTGATAGCTGAAACGATTGGTCTTCCTGGAGGGACCAATGAATTCTTGTGTATCTTGGGGAATAATAGAGGATGGAAATTCTAGGGTCCTCACATTTTAGAAACAAGAACTCTTCACATTCCAAGAGCCTCTCTTCTCTCCAACCACTAGTAGCTCACCATATCTTGTGTTAGTGTGGGTCACTTCCTCCTTCCCATTACAGATATAACACGCAGGATCATGTAGTGGCCCAAACACTAAGATTTTAAGTATATGATTAACATACTGCCATCCAAGCTGAGCGAGAAACGTGACAAAGTCCTTTGCCATTGTTACAGAAAAGTCTTCAAGCATAAGATTAGCTAAACCCATTCACGGCAAGCTGAAAAAATGACAATAAACATTTGCAACTCCAAGCACATATATATGATATATATATATATATATATTATCTGCTGGCGGTCGCCAGTAGATAGTTATAGTTAGGACCTATTTTCCATAGGAAATCCGCAACATTCTATTGGGAATATCTTTGGCGCCGATTGGCGAATCTTCGCGAAATTCTCCAAACTTTTGGCCAGCTCCGCTCCGCTCCTACCCTAAAAGTTTTGCGGTGATCCGTGAAGCGGGGGCTGAGAAAAAAGGGGGCCCCAAAACGCGTTTTCCCCATGCAATTTCCCATAGGATCTGTTGTCGCAGCTACAGCCCGAACCGCTGAACGGAATGACACCAAATTTGGCAAAGAGGTAGTCCTCAGTTCGGACTCGTGCCTTTTGCATATTTGGTGTGAATCTGTTCAGTAGTTCCTGAGAAAATTAGGGTAAAAAAGTTAGTGATATCTATGGCCGCGGAGGATCCGCGGACCGTACCCGCACCGTAAGCGCACCCTCCCGATCGCGCGCTGAATGCTAATTGGCTGTCGAGTGTCTCTCTACATTCGAAACCAGGAACTGTTGGTGGACATTTTCTGCCTCGGTAGAAGCGAGGCTGAAGATGGAAGGGGAATACGTGTGTAAAAGATATAAAGGGGGCAGAGTGGAAATACTCTGACCCTCTAGAAGCGGCGAAATGCGCGCACGGTGCGCGCATCCTATTGCGTTGGATGCACGGATTCTCTCGCGGTGGGTGCGCGGATCCACGGCAATGTTTTTTGAAAAACGACAAGAAATCATTGGTTGTATAACAACTTTCTACACTGAAAGGGAGGGTGTATATTTTTGTTTTTTAAAGGTATGATTGTTATTGGTTAACAAAAATAGATTGTAAGGAACATTATATATGATAAGCTGATATGTTGAAAAGTAAAGCACACTTCCTGCCTTGTGTAGGAACATTGTGTGCTGAACTTGTGACCTGTGAGCTCACTGCAGTGTTCCATGAGCTGTTTCTATGGTAACAGGCAGAAGGCAGATTGGGGGAAGGGTTGAAATGTATTTCAGTTGGAAAGGGTTGAAATGTTTAGCCAATAGAAATGTGTGTTTGCTTTTGAGTTTATGTGCGAAGGATTGTGATTTGATGTTTACATGTATATGTGTAGAAAATGAAAGGGAAACTTTTTCATTCTTTGCTTTTGCTGAGAGGTGCACAGTGCAGAGATTCTGTAAAGGAAAATATGGTGAGTGATTGATATACTCCTTAATCTACAAAAGAACTTGAAAGATGAGTTATTTAATTGTGAGGGGATGTATGTAGACTATTTTGATTTTAATCAGACTAATGTATTTTTCCTGCTAAAGTGTAGGGAGTAATTTTTTTCTCTACAATGTGTGTGCATGTAGAAACCATTCTGTGATAGGCATTTGTGTTTTTCATGTGTTTGTAGACAGATAACTGTGCAGTTTTTATATTTTGGTAGAATTTGAAACCAGTCATTGTTTATGAATTTTTACTAAAATGTAGTACTACTTCTAGATGAAGAAATGTGTTTTGATATAGTGCAAGAGATAGTGTTGTTTGTCTAGAATCACACAGTGAGTCTGTGTGCATTTGGGAACCACTGTGAGAGAAGCATTTGGTAACATCGTGTATTTACTGACAGATAACTGTTTTAAAACCAGTCAGGTTGTCAAGTTTTAGTAGCATTAGAAGACAGTTATGGCTTATGCTTTCATTAAATGAGTGAGGCATGGACAGTAAATTGCAGTCGTGAAATATGTAGATTGTGTGCAGTTGCCTTACCACTTGCACTGTAGTGAATGAGTTTTGGTAAGCTCATAGGGATAATGGTGCTTGTCTAGAATCACACTGTGAGTTAGTGTGTATTTGGGTTCAGTGTGAGAGAATCATTTGGTAACATCATGTATTTGCTGAAAGATAACTGTTTTAAAACCTGTCATGTTGTGAAGTTTTAGTAGGATTAGAATCCAGTCTTTGCTTATGCGTTGATTAAATGAGTCATGCTTTGACACTGATGTGGTGTACTTAAATATGTAGATTGTGTGCAGTACCATTAACTCTTCCCGAGTAGTGAATGAGTTTTGGTAAACTCCTAGGATAGTGTTGCTTGTCTAAAATCACACTGTGAGTCTGTGTGCATTTGGGTAAGGATTGTGAGAGAAGTATTTGGTAACATCGTGTATTTGCTGACATATACCTGTTTTAAAACCGGTCATGTTGTGAAGTTTTAGTAGCATTAGAAGCCAGTCTTTGCTTATGCTTTGATTAAATGAGTCAGGCTTTGACACAAAAGTGCAGTCCTGAAATATGAAGATTGTGTGCAGTTCGCTTACCACTTCCACAGTAGTGAATGATTTTTGGTAAACTCCTAGGTATAGTGGTTGTTGTCTAGAATTACACTGTGAGTCTGTGTGCATTTGAGAACCACTGTGAGAGAAGCATTTGGTAACATCGTGTATTTGATGACAGATAACTAATTTAAAACCTCTCATGTTGTCAAGTTTTAGTAGCATTAGAAGCTAGTCTTTGCTTATGCATTGATAAAATGAGTCAGGGTTTGACACTAAGGTGCAGTACCATGTACTATTCTGTTCACTGTGGCAGAACTGAAAATTTTAAAGTTTTACCTAAGCACTGTCCTAGAAGTAGTCTGATTATTTAGTCAGTTTCTGAGTACCAAATAGACTGCTTCAAATGTCTATGTAGTATGCATGTAGTGTTCTAACATACTATAGACTTGTCTTTTACACCTTCAATTCCCTAGTCAGTATCCATACACTTCCAGGAAACATCCTGTCACTTCCTTTGCAGTCCTCTAGAGACCCATTCAATAGCATGTACTAATCCATTCACTGTGCCAAAACCCAAACACTTATAAATTCACCAAGACACTCTCTTTCCAGTACTCTTATGATTCAGTCACTGCCTAAGTATTCATGCACTGAGCCAGGTCTTAGCACATGGACTTCTTCAAACCCCTATCCACTATGCATGCAGTCCTCTAAGCACCTACAAACTTGTCTTTCACACCTTCAATTCCCCAGTCAGTATCCGTTCACTTCCAGAAAACACCCTGTCACTCCATTTGCACTCCTCTAGTGACCCATTCAGCATCATGTACTAATCCATTCACTGCGCCAAACCCTAATAAAATAACCCAGGCACTCTCCTTGCAGTACTCTAATCATTCAGTCAGTACCCAAGTACTTCTCCAGTGACCCAGGCCTTAGTATATGGACTGCTTCAAACCCTTATCCACTATGCATGCAGTCCTCTAACCACCTACACAATTGTCTTTCTCACCTTCAATTCCCTAGTCAGTATCCATACACTTCCAGGAAATACCCTGTCACTCCCTTTGCAGTCCTCTAGTGACCCATTCAGCACCATGTACTTACTAATCCATTCACTGTGCTAAAACCCAAACACTTATAAATTCACCAAGATACTATCTTTGCAGTACTCTAATCATTCAGTCAGTGCCTAAGTATTCATACACTGAGCCAGGCCTTAGCACTTGGACTGCTTCAATCCCCTATGCACTATGCATGCAGTCTTCTAACCACCTAGACACTTGTCTTTCACACTTTCAATTTCCTAGTCCGTATCCATACAGTCCAGCACTTGTGACTGCCTTTGCACTCCTCTAGTGACCCATTCAGTACCAAGTACTAATCCATTCCCTGTGCGAAAAGCCTAGCACTTATAAATTCACCTAGGCACTCTCCTTGCTGTACTCTAATCATTCAGTCAGTACCCAAGTAGTCATGCAGTGAGCCAGGCCTTAGCACATGGACTGCTTTAAATGTCTATGCAGTATGGATGCAGTCCTCTAATCACCTACACAGTTGTGTTTCACACCTTCAATTCCCTAGTTAGTAGTCTTTTAGTGAGGTAGGCTTTAGGGCATGAACTGCTTCAAAGTAGTATGCACTATGCATGTAGTGTTTTAACAATCGTCACACTTGTGGTTCAGGGCTATAGTTTCTTAGTCAGTTTTTATATAAAATGTGTTTGTACAGTAATGGAATAGTATAAATTTGAAAGTTATCAATATACATTTATTTGTGATTCTTTTTTACAGATACAGAACAGGAGTGTTTCTCATCTGTTTGCACTCTTCTCGTGCAAGATTGTTTGGATGAAGGGTCCTTAGTTGTTTCGTCATACTTGCTGTGCCGCACGAGCATTTTTTGTTAGGATCCCCTCGTAACAGAACTCTTTGGCAAATCTTGCGAATGAAGAAGGTGGCGTTGGTCTTTGTTTGCCCCTTGGAAAAAATTACAAATTTCTTCACCACTGAAGAAAAACGTTGTGGGCGTGGTGACTTCTGCTAAAAATTTTCCTCAGATTCGGTAAATATTTTAAAGCGGCAACATTTACAGTTTTTGTAAGTTAAACTTATAAAATTTTGTTAGCTGTATACATTTTATATATCTGTGATTTGTTTCTTGTGGTATTTTGTTGAGAATACCATGTTTTTTTTTTTTTAACAATCTTTCTGATTTTCCAGGTCTGTCGTCGACATCCGTGGTTCCCACAGGAGTGTTCCGCCTTGTTGGTTTGTATTATTGTTGTTACATTTTGTTTATTAGTTTATTGTTTATATTTACTTTAATAAAAAATAGTTTATCATTTATATATTTATTATTATAAAAGATAAAGTTTGAAAAAAAAATTAATTATGTTTTTGGTTGTTCTCTTAACTGCTGTGTGACTCTTTCTTGTTCTTATTACTGTTATTTGATGGAGTCCACCATGGTGTTAAATTTTGGGGCACTTATCGCTGGAATACTGGTGATATCTGCAGTTTGCACCAACTTCTGAATGGTGTGTTAGATTTATCTCAACTTTACTTCCGTTAAAGTGCTGATAATGAAATGGAGAGTAGCCGTTCCCGTGCAAAAAGACATGAGGTGCACCTTTGCGATTTATTCTAAATACTTAAATCCTGTATTGTATTGCACTGAGGTATTGGCTGCACTTACAGTGTACACACAAAATCTATTAAGAAATCTCATTGTATTTATATTGATTGGGAATAGTGCGTCAGGTGCTGGATCTTGACGAGATACACTGCTCAGTTTGTATATTGTTGTGCACACGAAACAAATCACATCACAACTTTCACACCAATTGCAATGTGATACAAATTCCGGCGATAAGACATGTTAGCATCAGGGATTTTACACCTGCTTTCTGCTGGTGTTAAGCAGGACAACTACCTGCACCATGAAAGGGAACACAGCCAAGAGCCACACCAGAACACCCACAGGTGCCATAGAGTCAATGAGCTTGATACAGGAATACCCATGAGGGCCAGAAGACTCATCTCAACAACTCCAGGACCGCCAATGCCCCCCAAACCCACATCTTAGTAAGTGTGTCCATGTGGTCATTGTCTTAGCATGATAGGCACGAGCCCTGCAACATCACAGTGTGCTGTCACCTCAGCGTTGGCAGTGAGCCTGGATGTGTAGCTATGTACGCATCCTCCTGCATGCACAACTGGCGTGTGCTGGTCTGTCGTTCACAGGTCAGTGCAGGAGTGTGCCTATCAGGCAAGGGGAACGGGGTGTCTCGGACATGTCCGTGTACAGGAAGTGCGGTAAGTGTGTCTCTGTGTTCTGGTGTGGCCTGTTACAAGAGCCGCAGCAGTCGATGTTGTAAAGTGGCATGCACCACCTCCAAACGGCACTGTGATGTTGTAGTTGGAATGTAGCAGGACATGCGCAAATTGGCATTACAATGGCGTGCCGTACGAGTGCACGAGATACAACAGCTCACCGTACAAAAGTGTGGGGGCTTGTGGGAGGGAGGAGCAGCCATTTGGCAACATAACACACAGTGAACTCGACCATGTGCCACATGCTGGGCATCTCATCCATGATGACCACGGTCGCAGACATCCCACAACACCAACGACTGGCCTTTGTACACATCCTGTATGAATGCAGCGTGGTTTTCACTTCTTTGCTCGTTCAGTGGTGTGATGTTGGCAGGTTGTGTGACTTGTGCTCCTTGTTGGTGTGTTTCATTTTGGCCATTGTTAGTCTATATGTGTGTTGTACTTAATTGTGCATGTGTGCCATTCTGCCCATCTCCCCCCTCCCCCACTCCCTGTTTCTTCCTTTTCCTAGTGCTGTTGTGTCTATAATTTTGTTGCTGCACACATAAATACATGTAAAGAATAAATTAGAATAGTTCCTTGATTCTTTTAGGTTTCAAAACTTCTCTATTGGTTTCTTTTAAATTTTCCATATGAACCGTTTTTTAAAATATTCAATAACACATAGAAGTCAGAAGTGAAACGTATTCTATCAACACACTTTCTAGAACATTCTACAATACGTGCAGGTTAAAAGTTCATCAATTTTTTAAAACTTTACGATATTTTTTTGTAACATTTTCTTGAACATTTAACGACACGTGCAGGTTAAAAGTTGACGATTGTTTTAAGTTCGAACAGTGCCTTCCAAATGCAAGTAGCAGGTGTGGTTGAGCTGAGCACATTTTATCCTATGATATGTACTCCACGTTGAAACTGTTTTTTCTTAACCAATCACAAAGATGCTTTTCCACAAAACTAATGTGCACCCTACTTTTAAAAAAGAATGCTTTTCATGATATCCTCAGAGATAAGTTATAGATAGGAATTAGCATTTAAAAAACCTTTGAAATTCACTGAAAAAAACATAGGTTTCATGCACGTTACAGTTAGGAATTGGCATTTAAAAAACCTTTGAAATTCACTGATAAAACCATAGGTTTCAGGGGCGTTATAGTTAGGAATTGGCATTTAAAAAACCTTAGAAATTCACTGAAAAAAACATAGGTTTCAGGGGTGTTATAGTTAGCTGGACATTTCCCTCGTACAAAACCCTCGAAATTCCCCTGTTATAGTTAGTTCAGCTAACTATAACTCGCGCCCCCGCAATGCACTGCTGATGACGTCACATATTACATCACTCATGACATGGTCAGTGACATCACTGATGACTTCACTGATGACATCTCAAATGATATTGAGCTAATTATAACGTGTGCTTCTGTCACACACTGCTTATGACCACACATATTGCATCACTGATGACATCACTGATGACATAAGCCCAGCTACTGCTTCTAAAATTACTAAATACGCACCTATAGCATTTTAAAAAACAAAGTAGTTAGTAAAGGGTCCACAAACATATATAGCATAGATTGAATATATGTACATGAGTGCATGTGTGAAATAGAAATAGTTTAGTACTGAAGACAACTCTGTTTCACTAGAGTGAAAGTCATATGGGGTACAGTTTAACTATCAGTAAACTTTTAAGTGTTAGCAGCATTTCAATTAACATCATCATCTCAATCTTTATTTCGACAAGTAGTCATAAAAGTACATACAATTTTAAAAAATACAGTAAAAGTTAGGATGAATAAATACATCACCAAAGAACATATACAGAGAAAAGAGAAAAAAAGAACCTGTGCCTGTACATCATGACATAGTTATAATAAGGAGTGTGAAATACCTCCATACGTGCTTAAACTTAAAAACCCATGTCAGGAGCTTTAACGGCCTAGGCTAAATACATATGAATTCAGGCAAGAGTTAGACAAGTTCTTCTTTTCCTCCACATAGATGCAAGAAATGATGATACGGCAAAAACTATTTGGGTGGATATATCTGTTTTGAGGACCCGGTAAGCTGGCATACATAACATAAACCCCAAATTCTTGTAAACAGGGACAATCCAATACTTCCTGATCTTTTTGTAAGCAGGACAGAAAAATAATATATGTAAGTCAGTTTCCTGATCTGCATCACAGCTAGGACAATTTTTAGGGGAAAGCGGCATCCATTTGCTCGTGAAAGCTCTTATAGGCAGTGTGCCGTATCTCCACTGCACATAGAGTTTTCTTGTAAAATGGGGCCTAATCATGCTCAGAGCCTCCTCAAAATAGTAAAAATCTTTACAATTTAAAAAAGTTTGTGTTAAACTAGAAGATTGAGATTTACGTATAAAATCTGCTAATTTGGACTCATGATAGGAATTAATAAGATGCTTTCGGGAGACAGTATAACATGTTGTCGCCGGGTCTGACCACATCTGTGGAAAGCCTAGTGTTCCTAGTTCCTTCTTCACATAGCTAAGCCAAGGGTGTTTCCCTGCATTAGGTAGACTCAAGACTTCCACAAGTTCATTTCTATAGACTTGAAGTTCTGGAGTAGTCCAGATCCTCCTCCAGAATATTAAAGGTTTGAGACCAAGCACTTCGTCAATAGGTCGCAAACCCAGATCAATTCGCAGAGGAAGTAAGGGAGTACTAGAGGCAAGGGCTAGCAATTGCCTTAGGAACTTGGTTTCTATAGTTGAGATCTTCAAACAACATTTAGTCCCCCAAAGTTCGCCTCCATCAATTACTCAGCCTTTTGCCTGCATTTTATATATTTCGAGGGGTGGGCCAATCGGTTTTGCACTTGATGTGTTAAAAAGTTTCATTATCCCCCCTATGGCTTGAACTAGTTTCAACTGGACCTTAGTTTGATGTGGAGCCCAGGTCATACTTTCGTTTAGGGTGAGCCCCAAATACTCAAAGGTATGAACCCTTTCCAGGGTAGTTCCCCCTATGGACGGATTTGAGCGCGTCGTAGTTGGTGGATTAAAAATCATAAATTTAGTTTTAATGGTATTTATTTCTAATCCCTGCTCCAAGCAAAATAACTCAAAGCCATCCAGGACTCGCTGTAAACCCGACGGGGATTTAGAAAGTAATAGGGTATCATCTGCAAACATTATCGCTGGGACCCTATTTCCAGCAAGTTTGGCGGCATCATTGTTGATAACTTTATTTAGGTGTAGAAAAGCTCCATTAACATAGAGACAGAAAAGGGTTGGAGCCAGAACGCAGCCCTGTCTGACTCCTTTATCAACAGCAAATCTAGAAGTTAAAGCCCCATTCTTCCCACATCTACCTTGCGCAAAATTTCCCTTGTGGAGGCAGATTATCATGTTCAATAAAGAGACAGGGATACCCAACTGTGCTAGTACGGACCACAATTTTGATCTGGGAACCAAATCAAAAGCCGCACGTAGGTCAACAAATACGGTATATAAAGAGCCACCCTCCAACTTTACAGTCTTCCAATGTAGCATCATAAGACGAAAGATTTGATCTAGAGTTGAGACATTTTTCCTAAACCCTGCCTGATAGGGACTAAGGATAGAGAACTCCTCTATCCAGTCCCTAAGGCGCTCTAGAATCAACCTAGCAAACATTTTTTGGGGGACATCTATAAGGCTTATGGGCCTATAATTAACAGGTAGTAAGGGGGAGCCCTTCTTAAAAATCGGAACTATTTCAGCTCCCAACCAAGTGCTGGGTATTGCCATGCCCTTCTGGACTGCGTTGAATAACGCCGATAAATAAGGAGCCCAAACCAGCGGTTCATTTTTAAAAAGATCGCCGGGAAGTTTATCCAAACCCGGGGCTTTACCGGCGGGGAGACTAGAGAGTATATCGCAAACTTCTTGTTCCACAAAATCATCCCCATATTGAGCAGTGGTAAGTTTGGTCGATTTCTCCCCCTGGGTCGAGGCCTTACTGGGGGATCACTGCCATAAAGGGAGGAGAAATGGCCTTCCCAAACACTGGCAGCGATGTTCGGAACTGTCGCTGATAAGGGTTCAGATGAGCCCGTATTAACAATTTGCCAGAACTTGCGGGGATCTTTTTTTTTAAGTGCCTCAATTAAATTATCCCATTTGTCACTGTCCCACTCTGACTTAGCATGGGCAATTAATTGTTTATATTCCCAAAGTTTCTGTCTAATTAGCAGCACCTTGTTATTATTAGATTTAACAGCTTCGAGGAGTTCTGTTTTTAGTTTCCTGCAAGAAGTATTGTACGAAGAAGGTATAGTATGGCTCCTGCTCTGTGTGGACGCTACAGGATTTAACACATTAGCCAAAATAGTATTTAGCTCGAGATTTAGTTCCTCAAATTTTTTATACATTTCAGAAGTGGGAACATTCAACGATAAGGAACCTACAGCTTCCAGTACCGGAATTACCTTCCCGTAAAGTTCAGGCAATAGCCCGGGGTGGTTAACTAATTTTTCCCACCTCACCCTACGCCTATTGCTGGATAGATGGCAGCCTGTATCTAAGTCCTTGTTTTCAGTGCCAGGATCAATACACATCACGGGAAATAATAGCTGAAGAATCAGTGGGTTATGGTCGCTATCTTCCCTTGGTTCGACCCTAAAATCTAAGACCTTGTCCCACGCACAGGTCTCAACAAATATATAGTCCAGTCTAGACTCTTTACCAGATTTATTGAAAGTACACTTGGCAGGGGCATCTGATTTGAAACGACCATTACATGCCCTAATTGAGTGCTTTAAAGTTAGGGCCGTAATCTGGAGAACAAGAGGCGTCCATGACCTGGGTGACTTACCCACAACTGGGGGTATTGCCCAATAGTCATCCTCCACCTGGATATCATCATCTATCAGACCCGGGAGAGGCTCAAAATGGCAGTTAAAGTCTCCCCTTATTAGGAGGATAGAGCCGTGTGGGATAGTATTTAAAAATATAGAAAGCTCGTCAATAGTATTCGATTCCGCTGTGATGTTCACCGGTCTAGAGTAGACATTAATCAGCGTAAGCCGGAAATCATTTGGCCATACCAAAATTACACACTGCACATCAAAAGATGCCGTGTCCACAACCGTCACCTGACAACCAAGATGGATACGAACCCAAATGGTCAAACCCCCAGATGGTCTGCCCATGCCCCCCCACCTGGCTGGGATCGAAAATGAGGCAAAACCACTCCGGTGGGGATCGTCCCTTGCACAGGTTTCTTGAAAGAGACATACGTCGTTCTTATCTATAAACTGGCCCCATTCGGGGCACATTAGCTTATTACCAATCCCTGCCAAGTTCCAGGATAAAATTGTCATCAGTGGAGGGGGAGGTGGAATTTCAGGAGTTAGGTCCACATTATCTTTACTAATTGTTTGATTTAGCACCCCCAAATCATTGTCATTTGTCGTGGTCAATTCAAATGGAGATATTTTAGCAGAAGAATATCTGGTTAATGTAGTCATGGCTACATCCAACCCCTCTAGAGAGCCCTTGTTCACTACTGTAACTCTGGGTTCGATATGGGTGATTTTCATACTATCCATAATATCCATACTTTCCGCAATCCCAATCACTGGATTAGGATTAATAGTTAGTCAGTCTATCTCGCTCAGACATCTGAACCTATTATAGTCCCGAAGGTGCGGAGTGGTGCCAGGGGGAAGATAATTATTCGTAGCGCCTCTAGAGCGACTTCTTCGACCCACCCTCGTCCATCCTAATTCCAAAGCCTCGTCATAGTGCCCATCGTGTGGTGGGTAGAAGAAAGCCAGTGGAAGTGTTTGAATCAGGGACTCTTTTTGTAAATGAGGCCAATTCAGGATAAAAGAGACTGCTGCAGTATCTCTTAAATTTACAACAACACAATCACCACTAATACTTTTCTTTGCAAATCCCAGCCATTGCACCCTTCTAACCATCATAATTTCACCAGAAAATGTTGGGGGCAGAGGTCTATATTTGTTTAACCAACTTACTACTTTATTCTTTAATGAAGCAAATGTTTCTTCTTTTGTATTAGTAAGTTTGGGAACTCCCGCTAGAACGACGACCAATGGCGCTGCTTCCGGGGGGAGATTTAGTATTTGATCCTTCCCCGAACTATTGGACTGCAGGATTTCTTGCTCTATACCCGCAGAGGGCTTATCCACGACCTCGCTACAAGAGGAGGGGACAGCATGCTTGTTCACCGTTGGCACAGCCTGTATATGGCAAGGGTGATTTGCCGAAATTAAAGCAGTTGCTGGGACAATTGGATTAGGTGAACGCTCAGATGGCACCATATCATCCCCCCCCCCTTCCCCTGGATGGTGAGTTATGAGAAAGATCAGACCTAGGCTCAATAAACCTTTCAATATTTGCCAGCCTAAGATCTATATGGTCGAGTCTGGCAAGAAGGGGTTTCAATAAAGATTTCAAAAGGCCTTCGAGATCTTGGGGTTGAGGGTCTGCCCTTGCCTGATTATTGACACCGTTAGTCATAGTAACAGAGTAATCTACCGGGGGGCTCTGAGTGGAATGTGAAGCCGGTAAAAAGACAGGATCGTTTTCTGCAATAGATGTCAACATTGGATTTGCCCCTCGAGAGGAGTCTGTATGGGATTTAGCAGCAACTGCCTTTGGCTTTTTACTTCCCTCAGCCTGTACTCCCCTCTTTCTTTTGGGCACAGCCCCCATCCTGGTGACTCTTAAACGCTTACGACTAATTTCAGGTCCTCTAGCGAGCAATTGATTAGATACAACAGGGGGATTAGAACTATTGGAAGACAAGAGGGGAGCAATAATTTCACCCGAGGGTCGCGGGGGAACCATGGGCGTATTTACCTCTAGGCGGTCACTGAGCAATATAGACTCAGGAAGCATAGTATGCCTATCAGGTGTTCTAGCATTGGCTATGTGACCAAGAGACGATCTTTTAGCGTTATCAATGCCCTGTGAGAGCCGCCTTTACAAAATAGTAATCTAATTAGAAATCAGGGAGTTGGCTCTCAACAAAAAACAGTCCAGAGTGCCCGACATTGATACACTAGACAAATGAGCTTTGCTTCTGGTCTCCCTGCTCGCCATTTTCTACGTACGTTGAGACAGTAAGCCCCTGAGTAGACAAACTCACAAAGAAAGAACAGTGAAGTATTGCAGCCAACCAAAAGTAGTGGCCCGGTCCGGTCTTGCACGGTCTGTAACGGGCTAGAACGGGCCCGCCCTTGGCCCGGGCTTGGGCCGCGCTGCGTCCCGCGCTGCGTGACTAAGCGCACGTTGTAATCAACCAGAAAGAGGGGGCGGAGTCCCAAAGGAAGAGGCAGCAGGTGAGTGTTGGAGGGCTGCTGGTCCTCGCAGTCCTGTGGGCTAACTCCCTCGTAGGCAACAAACAATGGTCCCGAGCGGCGCCCGCGAAGCGAGGGCCGCGAGGCACCTCAATTAACAAGGTCGAGACTGTTAGCAGCTAGTGTTAGTTGCAGATGTATGTTTCACATAGGTTATAGATTAATTTAAAGGCCTGTAAAACTATAGCTTCTCTATTATTTTTTAGAAGGCCAGTTATGTTTCACAGAGTTTTTCAATCCCCTTTAATATGTATTTGTGTGTATGTAGTTTTTTTAATTTTTTTATTTTAGTGAGCACTCATAAAAGATAAAATAGAACACAGGTCTTTGAGTCAAACAAAAGTTCTAGCACCAAGACTTTATAAACTATTTTGGTATTACAAATAATAGTATTCTGGAGACTCTCAAGTCATGGACTGATGACATGGAAAATCTTCTATCTAATATGTTTAATTTCCGTTCCTCTGCAGGTAGCATATACAGCCGGACGAATGGTCCAGAATGATCCCCTAGAGAGAGGGGCAATATTAAATCATTCTACCAGTGTTTGTGCCTCCAAAGCAAGATCAGCTCAGTTGTGTTAGCATTCAATTTTAAAACATTGGTATTAATTCCGGTTTTGGGTTCCCTGTATGTAGCACTTGCCAAATTGGATAGCCAGTCTGGGTTATCTTGACCGAGACACACAATCAATGCATGTGTGATCAGCAAGAATGTATGATGTTACTACGCGAGCAAATACCACGTGGTAGGTTACAACGCGGTGGTTACAATGACGTGTCGTTTCTACGACTTGCGCTAGATGGCGCGCTGGACTTAGGAATAGTATAAATTACTATTCCTACTCCAGTTAGCGCAACAGCAGGGAATGTGTTGAACTTAATATCCAACACATTCCCTGGTGTTGCACGCCACCTAGCACAAGTGTTAGAAACAACTTGCGATGTAAAGCCACGCATGGTAACAGCAGCGTTGCAAATGATGTTTCTCAATCGGAAAATGCCACAACTGAATATCTAGACTCCTCAAGGAATGCTAGATTAATATTCAAATATCTTCCTATAAGAAAATACATCAGTCGAAGAGGCTTTATTGAAGCATCCACACACAGCAGCTCAGAGCAGTGCAACTGCCAAACTCTCAACCGCACTCCCACAAACACCCAGAGAATTCCGAACCTCAGTTGCGTATAAACATCACATCATCACTAGCATTACAAGATGTGAAAGAACATTGAACCTAACCTTCTATGTACACTACTACACTATAATACCTATGTTATTTCAGTGTTACATTGTCTAGCTATCTTAGGGGAAGCACATGCAGAATCTTTGGGGAAGTTATATTTTGCACCCTCTCTGTGAATAGTCTACATAGTAAATATCATCATAAATAATCTCTATTCGATTTGAGTAAAACAAATCATAAAAGCACACAAAACACAGATACTTTCTACCAGAAAAATAAAACGACATCTCATATCATACATATGAATGAAACACCCCTGATAAAAACCAAGAAACATAAAAGTAGAAAGTTGGAGAATAAAAAATCGAAGATACAATAATGCTGGTCTGACTTGCATACAATTCTGATCTAAAAACAAAGGACGAATATACTTCAAACGTAGTCTGGAAAATTTCGACCATGTAAAAACGACGTGCAAAGTCTCAAATGTAGTAGCATGATCACAGGAGCAAAGTGGCAACTCAGATTGCTTGTGCCAGCCCAATAATAAATGGTTGAACAAGTTCAGGTGAAAATAGATCCAAAGGGGCCTATGGTGAGCTGGCATATAAAGCAATAAATACTGCTCAATAGGATTCAGGGATTTAATCATTACATAATACGCAAGAGAGTTTTTTAGACAATGCATTTTGCACTCTCTTTTCCTGAGCTTTGTCTAAAAAGGCTTTCTTAACCCAGGTAATATCTGCCTTAATGAAAGATTCTGATTTGTTTGTCGAATAAGTCAGGTTTGCCAAAGTTACTTAAAGTACATTTATCATAGTTTGTCTGCGGTATATGAAGCCCATGATCCAGTGCAAGGCAATCTCTTAGGATCCTTCTATTGAGTTCTAATTCCTCCTTGATCCAAATTGAAAGCCATAATATTACCAGGCACCATTGGATAAAATCAGGAATATAGGCAACCTACAGTTCCTCATGTACAATATATATAATATAAAGTTTGTGGCAACCTCAGGACCTTTCTTAGCGATTTATTTTCTGCCACCTGCATAAGGTTGAAATCCTTGTATCTCCAGATCTCACAGCAAAAACGTTCTGTTGAAATGCATTTTGCTTTATAAAGATCAAAAATTGATCTAATGTAGGGTTGGCCAAGCCTCCTTGAGAATGCCTCTATACTATGGAATACTCTGTTAAGAGACTGTGCCTGGGCATTGAGTGAGAATTGCCAATTCAACAAAGTGTCCACTAGCAACTCAGATAGTAACATTTGTCAAATTTGCCCATTTCATTACCTGGAGTATGCAAGTTTTAGATTTAGTATTAGCAGACCCAAGTACCATAGTTTAAGGTATCCATAATAAAAATGAACCAGTCTAACAAATGCTGTAGACCATTAGCCGTACAAGCTATAAGAACCATATAATCGGCGTAAAGTAAGGTTGGTAAATATCTATGATCTACCTTAGGGACATCTTTCAGAATTAGACTAAAAACTAATTATATATAAAATAAAAATCTTCAGGGCCAAAATACATCCCTGGCGTACACCCCAGGCTCATTGAAAGGGTATAGTGCACTCCTTATTGGGGCCAAGTCTTACAGAGGCCTCAAGAACCTGCGTGCAAATTGTGCAATAAAGTGACTGGTGCTATGTCTGGCCCCATGGACTCCCGAACGGGCCAGAGTTTTGGCCTGTTGACTGAGTCAAAGGAAGTGCTGAGGTCCATTAAGGCCAAATAGATTGAGCCCTTCTTCACTGAGATATACTTACTAATTGATAAATGAATGTTAAGGTTTTGCCTGAATCCATATTGGATGTCTGACAGTATTTTATGCTCCTCTGCCCACTTTGACAGCCTCTTCAGCAGATCCAGGCCATGATTTTAACTTCCACATGGATTCAAGAGATTGGGCTGTAACAGGCTGGGTCAGCTATGTTCCATTTTTTGAATACCCGGATAGTTACTGACTTTTACCATGAGGAGGGATATGACTGCAAACGACCGCGTTCAGGTGTTGTGTAATAATAGGGGCCGAGAGATCGGCAAGAGCTTTATATAGTTCTCCTGGTCCGTCATCCGGGCCCAAGTCTTTTTCAGATAGCAATGCCAGTATAGCATTCTTAACTTCCTCCCATTTAAAGAGGATTACCTCCTTCCTACTAGGATGAAAAGGGAAGAAAGTTATCATTTCCTCTTTCTAGATAGTCTCAAAATGGTGTACCCAAGCTTGGCGGGGGGATAGTGAGAGCCAATTTGGGCTGCGCATCTGAATGGAATACTGCTCTATCTCTAAGTGAACAAACTGCTGTTAGGTCCTCCCAGGCCTCCCTTTTAAGTGTGTCTTTCCGTGCCCTACGTGAGGCTGTGTACACACGCCTGGCCACACTCATTGCTATTGTACATCTCAGTTTCTGATAAAGGGCCGCCAACAAGACCTTGTGTGAGTTAGTGCACATTGTATCAAACCACTTAGGTCCTGAAAATGCTGTCTCTCAGCCCTTCTTTCTAAGGGCTGACTGGAGTTCTCTAGCAATATGCTCAAAATAGACTTAAATATCATGATCAGTGCGCTCAGATTGTAAACAGATTTCAACATTTGTGTGGCAAGGTGTTACCAAATCTTTAAGGAAGTCTTTATGGATTATTTTGGCCCATCTTAATCTGTGGCCATGAACTGATGGGGTAAGTAGCCCCTTATGCAATTGTGGATGTTTAATAACTAATATGTCTATTCTGAACTCTGCACATATTGGGTTATGATTGCTATTGGCACTCCAAATGGTTTTAAACTCAATAAGGGAACCAAATAGACATGCAGTCGCAATAATTTAATCAATAGTGATGCTATGTCCTCTGCCCTTAAAGGTGTAGTTGATATCAAATAAATCAATCAATCGTAACACTTGAATAGCGCGCTACTCACCCGGAAGGGTCTCAAGGCGCTTGGGGGAAGGGGGCCGCTACTGCTCGAACAGCCAGGTCTTGAGTTGTCTCCTAAATGCGAGGTGGTCCTGGGTCAGCCGAAGGTGGATGGGGAGGGAGTTCCATGTCTTGGCCGCCAGGTAGGAGAAGGATCTGCCTCCGGCGGTGGTTCTTCGGATGCGTGGTACGGCGGCGAGGGTGAGGCTAGCGGACCGTAGCTGGCGGGTGGGCGTGTGGAAGGTCAGGCGGTCGTTGAGGTACTTGGGGCCCAGGTTGTGGAGAGACTTGTGTGCGTGGGTGAGGAGCCTGAACGTGATCCTCTTGTTGACGGGGAGCCAGTGCAGGTTCCTCAGGTGGCCGGAGATGTGGCTGCATCGAGGGATGTCCAGGATGAGTCGGGTGGAGGCGTTCTGGATGCGTTGTAGTCTTTTCTGTAGCTTGGCTGTGGTTCCGGCGTAGAGGGTGTTTCCGTAGTCCAGCCGGCTGGTGACGAGGGCCTGGGTGACCGACTTCCTGGTTTCGATCGGGATCCATCGGAAGATCTTGCGGAGCATGCGGAGGGTGTGAAAGCATAAAGAGGAGATGGCGTTGACTTGTCTGGTCATCGAGAGGGAGGAGTCCAGGATGAAGCCCAGGTTGTGTGCGTGGTCTGTCGGCTTGGGGGCGGTGCCCAGGGCTGGGGGCCACCAAGAGTCGTCCCAGGCGGAGGGTGATGGTCCAAGGATGAGGACTTTCGTCTTGTCTGAGTTCAGTTTCAAGCGGCTGTTCTTCATCCACTCAGCGACGTTTTTCATCCCTTCGTGGAGGCTGGTTCTGGCGGTGTCGGGGTCTCTGGTTAGGGAGAGGATCAGCTGGGTGTCGTCGGCATAGGAGATGATGTTGAGGTTGTGTTGGCGTGCGATGGCTGCGAGAGGTCTCATGTAGACGTTGAAGAGGGTGGGGCTGAGTGATGATCCTTGCGGGACGCCGCAGATGACTTCGGTGGCCTCGGAACGAAACGGGGGGTGGCGGACTCTCTGTGTTCTTCCAGCGAGGAACGAGATGATCCACTTCAGTGCCTTCTCTTGGATGCCGGTGTTGCTGAGGCGTTGGACTAGGGTGCGGTGGCAGACAGTGTCGAACGCGGCGGAGAGGTCCAGGAGGATGAGTGCCGCTGTTTCCCCGTTGTCGAGAAGGGCTCGGATGTCGTCGGTGGCTGCGATGAGGGCGGTCTCGGTGCTGTGGTTGGCTCTGAAGCCGGACTGCGAGGGGTCGAGGGATCCATTCGTCTCGAGGAAGGCGGCAAGCTGTCTGTTGGCGATCTTCTCGATGACTTTGGCAGGAAAAGGGAGGAGCGAGATGGGGCGGAAGTTTTTGAGGTCGGTGGGGTCCGCTGTTGGTTTCTTCAGTAGGGCGCTGAGCTCGGCATGCTTCCAGCTCTCCGGGAAGGTGGCGGTATCGAAGGAGGTGTTGATGACGTATCGGAGTTGGGGTGCGATGGTGGAGTCGGCCTTGTTGAAGACGTGGTGGGGGCAGGGGTCAGTCTGAGATCCGGAGTGGATGGTGTTCATCGTGCGGGCTGTGTCTTCGGTGGTCACTGCGGTCCAGGTGCGGAGGGTGGCAGTGGGGTGCGTTGGTTCGACGGTTGGGTGCGAGGAAGGTGCGCCGAAGCTGTTGTGGATGTCGGCGATCTTGCGGTGGAAGAATGAGGCGAGGGAGTCGCAGAGATTTTGTGACGGGGTGATGTCGTTGTTGCCGGTGCTGGGGTTGGAGAACTCCTTGACGATGCTGAAGAGATCCTTGCTGTCGTGGGCGTTGTTGTCCAGTCGATCCCTCAGTGATTTCTTCTTGGTGGTGCGGATGAGCTGGTGGTGCTTGCGGGTCGCGTGTTTGAGGGCGGTCATGTTGTCAGTGGTCCGGTCGCGGAGCCAGGCTTTCTCGAGGGTGCGGCAGGTTTTCTTGGAGTCCTTGAGTTCGTCGGTGAACCAGGGGGCCTTCTTGCTTCTGGGTTTGCTGGGAGGGTTCTTCAGTGGTGCGAGGTCGTCGGCGCAGGCGGACAGCCACTGCGTGAAGTTGCGGGCTGCTTCGTTGGGGTCCGGTGTGCTGGCAGGTGGGTTCTGGCTGAGGGAGGTGGTGAGCTGGTCGGCGGTGATCTTGCTCCAGCTTCTGTGAGGAACCTGTTGCGGGTGGTGGTGGGTAGTGGTTTTTCTGAAGCTGAAGTGGACGCAGCTGTGGTTGGTCCAGTGAAGTCCGGTGGAGTGGCTGAAGGCGATGTGCTTGCTGGCTGAGAAGACGGGGTCAAGCGTGTGGCCGGCGTAGTGGGTGGGGGTGTTGACCAGTTGCTTGAGTCCGAGGTTGGCGGAGTTGTCCAGCAGGGTGACGGTGTTGCGGTCCTTGTTGTTCTCCAGGTGGAAGTTGAGGTCCCCTAGGAGGATGTAGTCGGCAGAGGGGAGGGCGTGTGGGCTGATGAAGTCCGTGATGTCTTCGCTGAATTGTGTGCGTGGTCCCGGGGGTCTGTAGATGAGGGTGCCTCTGAGGGTCGTCTTTGGGTCGGTGTGAATCTGGAAGTGGAGGTGTTCGGCGGCGGTGTAGGTGTCGTCGGCGTCGGTCGTGATGCGGATGGTGTTCTTGTGGACGATGGCGATGCCTCCCCCAGTCTGGTTGACGCGGTCCCTCCTGATGATCTTGTATCCATCCGGGATGGCGATGTTGGGGGCTGAGGAGGCGTTCATCCATGTTTCAGTGAGGAACGCGACGTCTGGTGATGTTGTGTCGAGCAGGTTCCAGAGTTCGACGGCGTGTCTGTGGACTGAGCGGGTGTTGAGCAGGATGCACTTGAGGTCGCAGCTGGGGTTTGGCTTGGCGGGCGCGGTGCATGTTCGGAGGCAGGTGAACTTGCAGGTTGTGCAGGTGAAGGGTCCGTGGAAGCGTTACGGGGCGGCTCGGCAGCAGGCGGGGTTCCGGCCGGTATTGAGTGCGTTGAGGGCGGCGGCATCGTAGGTCTGTCGGGTCGTCTTGCGTAGGTGGGGGCCAGGGGTCCTGGCGCTGGGCGCAGTCCAGGCGCGGACGGGCGCAGACGGGCTTGCCTTCAGCGCACAATCGGCGCGCCCGCTGCGCGTGACCGCTGCGCGTGACCGCTGCGCGTGACCGCTGCGCGTCTGCGCGGTCGCCATTTATGGCGAAGTGGGAGTGAGGGAGGAGCAGCTGGGAGGCGGGAGCGGGGAGGGTACAGAACGAAAAGGGGGCGTGGCCGCTAGTACGGCGGCGGGGAGCGGGCGGGCAGGCACAGGGGGGCACAGACAATACAACACAGTCCAGATAATTACAAATGCTATGAAAAAAACGGGAACCACAAAGATTACCAGAAAGCAGGATTAACAGAAGGGAAGAATGGTTAGAACACAACACGCAAATGCACGCAAATCCGAGGCAGGTTCTATGAGGCAGCAGCGAGGCGGGGCACACACAGCAGCTGGAGGCCGTGCGGCGCGGGGGTGTCCTGAGAACAGGTCACGCTCACCTGCGCCGCGCGGTCGCCATTTATGGCCAAGTGGGAGGGAGGGAGGAGCAGCTGGGAGGCGGGAGCGGGGAGGGTACAGAACGAAAAGCGGGCGTGGCCGCTAGTACGGCAGCGGGGAGCGGGGCGGGCAGGCACAGGGGGGCACAGACAATACAACACAGTCCAGATAATTACAAATGCTATGAAAAAAACGTGAACCACAAAGATTACCAGAAAGCAGGATTAACAGAAGGGAAGAATGGTTAGAACAGTACACGCAAATCCACGCAAATCCGAGGCAGGTTCTACGAGGCAGCAGCGAGGCGGGGCACACACAGCAGCTGGTGGCCGTGCGGCGTGGCGCGGGGGTGTCCTGAATAAAGAATGTTTGCTCAAGCCCTGGACTCAAAGGAGGCATGACAAGTCTCAGCAAAATTGAATTATTTGATTATAATATGAAGTTTGCACTGTGATAAGAAAGCATTAATACAAGCAAATACATTTATTTGTTTCAAAACTAACGAAATTTTACCGTTGCATTTCAGGATACATCTATATATTTCTTCTGTGCTAGCCACATGCACAATGTTTATTGCACAACATCTATTTCTCAAGTGAGAATTTTTAGTAGACAGTTCTCATGGCCCCATAATGGAAACTTTAACTTAGTAATGAAGTGTCCTTCAGTCTCCTAAGGTACACATTAGGACTTTTGGCATATGTTAAAAAATGTGAAGGTTCTGAGCTTCCTGCACTTCCAACCTCCAGGTCCCTCATGAGGCATGCCATAGATTGTTTGCTCTGTGTTGTGCTGAGGCAGCATACTGGAATAATCACAGCTCAAACACTGACAGCTCTTCTTGCCTCCCCATGGTGTACACATATGTGTCCTGATTCACGTCAAGCTTATTGCCAGTTTTGCACTTTCTTCGCTTGATAAAGTATCTTTGCCTTCTGCCCTGACAGTCAATGAGCACAACAGCTATGAATTACACAGACTTTAATGAAAAGGAATACTTCACATCTGGCAAGAGATATTTTAAAACATATTGGTTACTGGATTAGCGTGTTGTCAACAGCTCAGTGGACGTGATCAGAGACCTCAAACATGTTAGTAGATTTTGTATAGTTCCCAAGCTTTACATTGATTTTAAAATAACCAACTAATGGAATAAATTACAGTGGGTTTTCTCCAAGAATGGACAAGTGGCATTGATGATGCTTCCTACTTGTGTGATATAAATGTTTGTTTCAACCTGCAGAAAGTTTATCATTTTTCAAGCTCATTTTGTAGACATAAGCAAGCAAGTTTTTCAGAGCCAATTAAACTTTGATTTTGGGAACATTTTCTTCCCTTCAGATCCTATATGCAGTTCCAGCTTATCAGGACTCAAAATCTTCATTTAGTACTTCCGCTGGCCTCAATCCCTATCTGGATTTCTTATTTGAAGAACTTCTCTCACTGAATTGTTAAGATTTTACTTCTGTTTCTAAAGCTTTCCTGCTAGACCTAGCATCTTTTGACATGATTCACCCTGAATTTTTGCTTCTGACCTGTTTTTGACTGGGTGCTGAACTTCATTTGTGCTGGTTTTAGGACCCTAGGCACTGCTGACTAGTGACTATGATTGGCATATTTTATTTACTGGTAATTCCCTAATACAGTGCACTATATGTGCCCAGGACCTGTAAATCAAATTCTACTAGTGGGTCTGCAGCACTGATTGTGCCACCCACATGAATAGCCCTTCAAACATGTATCAGGCCTGCCACTGTAGAGACTGTGGGTGCAGTTTTAAACTGCCATTTCACCTACTTGCCAGGCCCAACCCTTCCCTTTTATTACATGTAAGGCACCCCTGTGGTAGGCCCTAGGTAGCCCCATAGGCAGGGTGCAGTGTATTTAAAAGATAGGACATGTGCTTTTACCTTTTACATGTACTGGTAGTAAAAAACTGCTAACTTCCTTTTTCAACACAGCAAGGTCTACCTCTCCCATAGGTTAGCATTGGAGCTGCCTTGTAACACTTTACCAGTGTTTCTTCTAATTGGGAGCAGATAGAAAATTGGAGTTTGGTATCTCTGGACTCACAATTTAAAAACACATCTTTAAGTGCAGTTGGTTTTTAAATTGCAGGTCTAAAAATGCCAATTTTAGAAATGTATTAAAAAAGCCAGGGGTTGGCCTAATTTTATGTCAGCAAGGTAAGGTTGTCTGTAATTTTAAACAAAAACACAAACAAGTGCCAGTACTGGTTATACTTTGTACAATAAGTTATATTCATGATCACACAACTGAATTATTATGATCCCCATTAATTTTCATCATTATTTACGCAACTCATCTTTCATACTTTTTTGAAAGACATGTCACAACCAGTGGAACAATCATCAACATGAATTGCATCAAATGAAACTTCTCTTCAAAGTATCCCATATAACAAATATCAGAAGCTCTCAATATCACCACAAAGAATTATTACAAGAAAGATCAAAGCATCATTGATATGCATATAAATCCATGTCCCAGTTCTGTAATTTCAACGCCCAAAGGTCAGTACTGGCACTTTTAGAAAGTTGCCATTTTCTTACTTTAACCATTCTGTGCTTCTGCTTGCCCCTAGAATACACGTCTGAGTCGGATGACATTTGGGCTTTGTGAATTCACTCTAGACAGTCACATACAAAGGGAGCTGAGGTGTGCCCTGCATATCCTGATGGCCCATCAACAGGCTGATAAGCCTTCCTGAGCTAGAGTGGTGGGAGAAGTTGACATTTGCACCTGAGTAGGGCTTTGCCTGTCCCCACACAAAGAGCTGCATACTCACTCTGTAGTTTGTCTGGAGCCAGGGCCAGGAAGGACAGGTCTTGTGCACCCCAAAAACCTTTCTTTGAAGTCTCCCTTCTTCAGAGGCTGAAATAGGTATATGTCCTGGACCTCTGACGGATATACTCAGAATACTTCTGAACTAAGGACATTCTGTCAGGAAGAAGTTGTACTGCCAGGAGGGACTGCCCCTTTGCTGCTTGCTTTGCTGTTTTGACCTGCTCTGCTTGTCTGAGAGTGAGAGGACTGCACTTTGCTCTCTGCATCCTTCTTTCTAAAGGTTTGCCAAGTGCTTGACTGAGCTTGTCTCCTGTTGCTAAAGTCTCAGTTGCATCAAAGACTTCACCTGAATCTGCAACCAGCACCTGGGCTTCTATGCTGTTAGTCCTGACCTACCAAATGGTGCCAAACCCCATCCTGGGCCCTTGGATGTGAATGTGGTGCTATAAACAAGAAAACCAACCTATCAACACTGAGTGTCAGTAGGCACTGGCGCCTTCAGCAAAACCGATGCATTGCTGCTGTCTGCATCGAAGCCGTGGACACCGCTTGCCGAGTCTGCGACACCGTGACTTCGACATCAGCTCAGACCTGACTTTGCTACAGCACAGAACAGTGGCATTGTGAGGCTCAACACTGCACCACTGATGTCCGTTGCGCCCCGTCCCGGCTGCGCAGCATCCCTGGCCCTGCGTGACTCCTAATCGCTGCAGCACCTTGGGCCCAGCGGTTCAGCTCTGATGACAAGAAATTGACACCCTGAGCTCCCGACATCGACGCCACATTGCCTTTTAAAACGAAGGTCTTGCACCCGAAACTGACACATCACTTCCTCTGTGCAATGCATCGTCCTGAAGTGGCTAAAGCCTCCACGACCCTGCACCGCCTTAAGGAACCGATCCTTTACCTGCACCTGTGTTGCCACCCCGCAACTGTGCGATGCCGCGCCCTTGGTTTCCGATGCCGTGTTTTTGGTGCAGAGCCGTGTTTTTGATTTTCGACACTGCCAAGGTACTGAAGCACGACCAGATGACCCAAGTTGGAACTATAGACATCTAAGCACTGCAAACAAATTTGATTTAATCTGTAAAAATTCATATCTTGACTTGTGTATGTCATATTTTAGTCGTGGTCTTGATTTATTCAGATAAATATTGGCTATTGTTCTAAACTGGTGTGGAACACTTTTGTGGTGTTTTCCATGTGTTACTGTGTGTGTGCACAAATATTTTACGCATTGACTCTTTAGTTTAGCCTGACTACTCTGTTCCAGGCTACCAAAGGGTGAGCATAGGTAAAAGTTGGTGTGTACTACACATACCCTGACTAGAGTGTGGGTCCCTACTTGGACAGGGTGCATAGCTCTGCCATTTAGAGGCCCCATTTCTAACATTGGTGATCAGCGGTGGGATAGGACTTGTATTTGTGCATTACATACTGTGATTGGTGTACACTACTTCCATATCTCAAACCATAACGTACCAGCATACTGTTAATTTTTCCTTTTCCTTTTTGCAACCTTTTTGAGTTTTCATAACAGCCATGTCTCAATCTGGAGAGTCCTCAGTTGTACCTGCAGTAGTGGAGTTTGAGCAGGAGAAGTTGTAAACCTACATGGTGTCCCAGTTCAAAGGTTTTTGCTGGGAGTTCAAGTGTTCTTTTAAAGGCCTCACTAGAAAGGAGGAGTGGCATAAGGTGCTACGGGCATGATTAACATCCAGAGATGCAGCTGTGCACCCAGAGGTTAAGAATTATGTTGTTTTAAAGGAGGAGGAACCAAGCTTGTATCTACAATGGCTGGAGGATCCAGCATTACCTGTGGGGCTGGGGACCCGCCTGATGGGTGGAAGGGCTCCCTCCAGAGCTTGCAGTAGTGTTTTCTCTAGAGGCCTGTCTTCAGCAGAGTTGGAGGAGAGGTGGAAAGAATGGAAGCTCAGGATGGAGCTTGTTAAACTGGAAAAAGAGAAATTGGCAATGGAGAAAAAGAAAATGCTTTTAGCTCAGGAGCTGAGCTTGAAGGAACTGGATTTAAAAGCAAAGATGGCTGAATCCAGCACAGATTGTGGCAGCGGTTCTTCAGTTTACTCAGTGGGAAAAGTACAGATACCCTGCCATGAAGGAGGCCCTGATCAGGAGATATGATCTGACCTCAGAAAATTACAGGAAGTAGTTCAGTGCAAGTAGGAAACTTGGTCCTCAGACACAGGTAGAATGTGTTGATTCCTTTTGCAGAGCACTAGGTGGTTGGGTGAAGGGCAGTAAAGTAACAGATTATCAGGGGCTTTGCAATTGTCACAATAGTGTATTTTCCTCGAAAGCAGCCACTCCAGTATGCCCACCTTCTGGCAGCTCTGATTCTGTACTTTTAGAAGTTCACATAAGCTCAGAATGGCCAGACAAGGAGAAGGGGATTAGGGAGGGTACTGCGGGGAAGGAGATCTGGAACAAGATGATCCACATGATTAATACATGATGAAACTTCACATTTATCATGCAAAGAGCACTGTGAAATACTATCACCTTTACCTGAAAATGAAAGCTGATCTGAGTATCAAACCAGACTGTTTTAGGTTCATGAACTGTTTCCTTGGTTTCTAGAATCTATCAGTTTTCCCAACACTAGTCCTTTCACGATGTCTGAGGATGTAATCAAGGATGAGCAAATGTCTTACAACCTCTTATAGCCCGGTTCATACAAGAGTCAGAGGTATTTATCCAATGTTCCACTGTGTCCTCTCAGTAAGTGAACAAATATCTCAGTAAGTGAACAAATATCCAATGTTTCACTGTGCCCTCTCAATATGTGCACAAATGTCATATAACTTTTATGATACGGTTCATATAAGGGCAATATTTATCCAATATTTGAATGTCTTATAAACTTTATAACACGGTTTATCTAAGTCCTATCAGTATGTATTCAATGTTCAGCTATGCCCCCTGACTGCAATACAGGCCATGCAAAACAGATATGGTGTAACTTCTCTCATAAGTAGGAGTATGAGCACTTGTGCTTTAAAATGGACAGCCCTTACCTGGCCCGATTACTGAAGTAAGCCCGGAACTACAGCTGAATAGAGCAAACCGGGAAGAGGACAACTGCGCCTGCCAAAAGCCCTTGCTTCTGGACGTGGAGGCTCCGAGACGCAGAAGTTCTGAGACACAGAGATCTGCAGCTATGGGAAAATCAAATGGTGAATGCGGCCGGGACCTGAGAAAAGGATTCTGGGTTCTCAATAATCCGCAAAGGGGTCTGGGCGTGTTCGTCTCAGGCAGTATCAGCGCGACCAGATCATTTCAGAGGGTACTGTTCCCTACTGTTCCCGTGCTGGCCGTGACAACAATTGAATTGCATAGGTGCACATGTTTAGTCTTTGTTTTCCAGAGCTGCGCCAGCACTTGGTTGATAGTAGGCTTTCTGACCCCAGGAAGCTTGCTAACGAGGCTGACTGCTGGCTTAGCATCAGGGTCCATTAAAAAGTTGTATGTGGGAGACTCAGCCAAGGGTGGGCAGCGTCCACAACAGAAGAAGGTGGGAGGACGAAAATCAAAGTAAGGAGTTCTCTAAAGGGCCCCAAACTAGTTCCCAAGGTAAAATTCTAAACCCCCATGTTGAGAAGAAGAGTTGGTTCGCCTCAGGAAATCCTGAAGGGAAGGGACCACTGACGTATTTTGTGTGTGACCAGGAAGGGCACTTCAAGGGGGTCCCAAGTGTCCCCCCACCTGTTGGGCAGACACTGGGTATGGTTAGTGTACCATTTGGGGAGGAGTTGGTCCCAGTTCGTGGTGCGGAGCCATCTGAGATAACCCCAGTTTCCTTTGGTGACAGCGAGATTGTCCAGAGAACCCTCATGCCTTACAACACTAGGAAGTACAGACAGTGGGAGGAGGGTGGAGGCTCTGAGAGACACAGGAGCCAACATGACAACCACCAGGTGGCATTTGGTGTCTTCAGAGCAGGTAGTCCCTAATGTGATCCACCAAGTAGTTGCTGTAGACAACAGTGAGCACCAATGTTTGATGGCTCAGGTTCCCTTTCAGTGGCGGAGGGGGTCTCAGGTTCTTTAAGGGTAGCTGTGAGTCCATCCTTGCTTGTGGATTGTCAGCTGGGCAATGACCTGGAGCACACCACCTGGAAGGAGGTGGAGTCCAGGTCCCACTAGGAGATGGTGAGATTGCCTGAGTGGCTGTGTCTGACCACATGGTCCATGGCAGCACGTGAGGTTGGTCAGAAGGACCAGGAGCCTGAAAGAGTGGCACAGGTCTCTGCCAATAAGTGGATGGGCAAGGGGGGTGGGAATCAAAATGGGTGTGGCGTAGTGAGCAAAAGAACAATGAATTTAACCCAGATCTCTTGACTAGGGAAAATGTTTGATTTATTCAGTATTTTGTCTTTCATTTGTTTCTGCATCACTTTTTGCCCTAAGGGGGCGGGTATGCCCTGACGTGGGTCCCTTACTCGCTGTGCCACTGGATTCAAGCTAGCCTGGCTGATGAGAGGTGATATTACCCCCAAACCGGTCTCAGGATGCTTGTTTCCGGTCCAGGGAGGACCCGACTTTGCAGTTCTGGCCGGACTGTTCCTTTGAGGAGCAGGGTCAAGACGGATTTGCATATGGCTGGGTCCAAACTGGGGTGGTGTTGAAAGCAAAAGAATGATGGATTTAACCTAGATCTCTTGACTGGGGGAGGATGTTTGATTTCTTCAGCATTCTGTCCCTCATTCGTTGCCAAGGCAGTAAAAAGAGACATCTAAAAACAAAGCAAGTCAAATACAAGAAACGGTCACCTGCTTACCCAAACTGAGTAAAGAGAGTTGTTCTGCCAAAGCGCTGGGGAAAGTGACCCCAAAGGAAGTATTCAGGGTTGTGCTTGTGGAGCCACCCATGAATGAAGCAGCGCACTACCAATTAATCTAATAGTGAGGAAGCTATATGCCCCAGAGTGATTGACGATTCCCTGTCAGATTCATTCAGATGACAAATGCTTAGAGAAACTCTTAGTATGGAGCGAGTTCTCATCGCTGCCAGAGCTGAAGACTGGATCAATCGACAAGCTGCTGATGTGGAAGCCAGAGGTGCCCAGAGTGAGTCAGTCATGAACATGAAAAGTAAGCCAAAAACAGAAGGACGAACGACACAGAGTGATGTCTCCCAGAAAAAAAAAGTTGTGCTTCAGGTGTGGATTTTTGTTTCCACACAGAGGTTAATGTCCCACAATTGGACAGATCTGCTAAGGCTGTGGTAAGCAGAACCATTTTGTAATGGTCTGCTAGGTGAAGGAAAAAGTAAGTGCGACATCAGCGTAAAGACAAAATGGCCATATAAATGTTCCAGAAGCGGCGTTCGACGCACGCCCACAAGGCCAAGCGACCACACCAGCTGAGGCAATCGACACCAAACGAAGTTGTCATCTAAATCATCGTTAAACAATTCTTCAGTATCAATGTCAAGTGAAAGTGAAGAAGATGGTTGTGCAATGTCAAAGTTCTAGAAAAGTTGACATGTCAAAGCACCAAAGTCATTCTGAAAATCACACTAAAAGTCAATAGTTGCTCAATACCTTTTAATCTTGACAGAGATGCATCAATAAACATATTGCCAGCGGAGAAATACAATGGACTATCTCCATTGCTGACTTATGCCACCTAAAATTAAAGTGTGTACATGGGCTGCATTGACCCCTTTATGAAGTCAAGTTTCATTTCTAGCGACATTGAAATACAAGAAAATAAAAGTACAAGCACCCATTCTTGTACTTTAAGGTACGGCGTCAAGTGCCTGTTTACTCAGCTTATGCACATCTGCTGATATGGGACTCATATCAGTGAACTATGACATTAATGCTCATCTCGAAATAGTAAGTTAGTTTCATTTGTTAGTTCTGGGTTGGTAAAACTCAAAACTATGAAAGTACAATTACACATTAATGAGGATGTACATCCTACTGCTCAAAGGCACAGACAAACTGCATTTCATTACAGGATTCTGTTGAAACAGGAAGCTGTTTAAAAAGAACTTGAATCCTTACTAGGACATGATATCATTGAGCGTTCCACTAGTCCAGTGCCATGGGCTTTTCCCATAGTGGTAGCACCTAAAAAGGACAGTGAAGGAGCTGTACGCACCTGCGTGGATATGCATCAAGAGAACAAAGCAATTGAAAGAGAACGACGTCCAGGTCCGCACATTGCTGACATGATAACACAAGTGAATGGTGCGAAGGTATTCTCTTGCCTTGATTTGAATAAAGGATATCATCAGTTGGAACTCGAGGGAAATTGCCTGTACATTACAACCTTTTCTACCCATATTGGTCTGTTCTGTTACAAAAAAGTAAGTTTCGGTGTGTCATCAGCTGCAGAGCTGTTTTTAAGAAGTAATTTGCCATATCATAAAGCCTGTCATGAATGCCTTTAATTATAGTGATCACAAATTTGTTTTTGGGATCGACACAGGAGCACAATAAAGCTCTCATGCAGGTGTGTTGCTTGCTCATTGATGCAGACTTAACTTTGAATGCTGAGAAATGTGAGTTCCATAAGACAAACTAAAATTCTTCGGCCATACATTTTCTGTTGGGGGCATGACCCCTGATGCAGCTAAAGTGCAAGAGTTGTCAACTGCCAGTCCCCCACAACATGTTTCGATACCATTCTGTCCTCTGACAGACCTTTCTTCCTGACTTAGAGGTGATGAGTGTTAGAGGTGATGAGACTCAGATGGTCCCTTGAGCAGGGAGGTGTAGCGGCCCATATCCTATTAGATCTATCAGTGGCCTCTGATACTGTTACTCGTGAGCTGCTGATAGATCGTCTGGGAAAGATCGATATTAGTGGTGCAGCTCGGGATTTGTTAAGATCTTTCTTCCTAGGTAGAGAAAAGTCAGTAGCACTAGGTGAGTTTGTCTCCCAGCCTTTTTCGTTACCTTGCGGGGTCCCTCAAGTGTCCTTGCTTAGCCTGACTTTATTTAATATTTATGCCATCTCTCTAGCTGAAGTAATAAGATCTTATGATTTTTTTCTTACATCTTATGCTGGCGAAACACAAATTGTCATCTCCCTGGCTAGTGGTGAAAATGGGACAGGGTCTAGATTCTGTGACTGCATGAAGGTGGTCAGAGGCTGGACGAATACGAACTGCCTGAAATTGATCTCCGGAAAGACGGAGGTCCTGTTGTTTGGCTCTCAATCCTCTTTTTGGACCCCCATCTGGAGGTCACAAAACTGGGGGGCACTGCCTACACGAAGGCCTGGAACTTGTGAGTACTAATGAATGATAAACTCACATATATGACCAAATTAATGCTGTAACGTCCTCCTCATTCCACACACTAAGGACCATTAAAAAGATCCTACCTTATGTTCCCTCTGAATTGCAGAAAACGGTAGTCAGTGCTTTGGTGCTTTCTAAAATTGACTACTGTAATGGTGCGCTTTTAAATCTGCATCAGCATTTAATGAACAAGTTGCAAATTCTCCAAAATGCTGCGGCAAGTCTGCTACTGAAGATTCCCAAATACCAGTCAGGATCTAAATCCATCAGACTCTACACAGGTTGCGAGTTAGACAAAGGATCAAATTCACAGCCCTCTGTATCGCCCACAAAGCACTACATGACCTAGGACCAGAATTCCTTAAAAAAAGGTTTCGTTGCTACATCTCAGGTAGAGCACTACGGAATGCAATAGCCATTTGTGCGGTAGTGTCCAAGTTTAAATGATCCTCCTGGGGAGGGAGAAGCTTTGTGATTGGAGCTGCAAAGGCCTGGAGCTCTCTCCTGCTGCAAATCAAAGCCATGCCCAACTAACTTACTTTCAGGAAGGTTTTGAAAACTTGGTTGTTTACTTCTGAATCATTCTAAATTTCTTTTGATTTCATTACTGGGGTACTCTCGTGATAGCAGCAAAGTTAGCACCAATATGCCTCTGGGTATTTGAGTGCTTTTTAAAATTTATTAACATAACATTAACATTAAATATTCAATTAACAGTGCAACCCAGTGTGTTGGGGTCGGGCGGGGTGGGAGCGGGGGGAAGTCGACAGACGACGGAATAGGTATAATGAAATAAATAAATAACACCTATTCCGTTGTCTACCGGCTTCCCCCCTGCCGCGCTCACCCCGCACCAACCCACCGTGCTTATCTGTGCTGGCCGCCGCTGCCTACTACTTGTCTGAGTGCCTTTACAGTGCCCTGGCACCCCTTCCAAGACAGCTGAAGCATATATACATTTAATTGCAAAATCATGCACACCAGCTGCCATTTTGTTGGAAAATAAAATTGTCACTGCCACGAGTTAAGAAAGTGGGATGTTAATACCGAAGACATTGTTACACATCAGTCTTGACACCAGCACCCTCGATCTCTTACCAATGACAGTGAATACCAGAAGTTTTAAAATGTCAGGCACTCGGGAAGACATATCCTAAGAGGTTTGAGAATTGTTATTCCGGAGAGTCTGTGACAAAAGATAATTGAAGTGGCCCATGAAGGGCATCGCGGAATCGTGGCCATCAAACAAGTACTCCGATACTGAGATTGGTTTCCACATCTCTATGTGAATTGAAGCCCTGCCATCTATGCAACTGGCTTTCATCGAAAGCAACTCAACACACATTAAACATGTCCGAGTTGCCTAAGCATACATGGGAAAGAATTGCTGTTGACTTTTTCGGACCTCTTGACAATGGACATCACCTGATGGTAATTGTTGATGGATTCTCCCGTTTCCCATTGATAGATATTCGCAGTTACATGTGTTATACTGAGCTCCATGTGTGGCGTATTTATTGGCGTGTACCCAGGCTGGGGAAGACGCAATAGTTTGCATGTGGTTTGTGATTATGGCCTTGTTTATTTACATATTCTTATACATATTAATTGATTGTCGGTAAATGTAAATATTGTAAGAGCTCTCAACTTTTTCAAGGATCGCTTCATAGCACTTGGATGGACGTCCCCTATTCATGACACTGGGAAGTGGTGGATGGAAGCGCCAGCTGTGGCTTTAACTTAGGTGAGGGCCAAAAGGTTGTCAGTCCCACTTCCCAGCAAATAAGCTAAAGAAGATATTTACAGTAATACTGTCAAATTAATAGAAGTCACATTTAATTATATTTCAGGACATGATTGACAATCATAATGTAATACAATGCACACTAGCTATATGTTAATCAACCCTTCCAACCATTTCCTATAGTGCAACAACTATTTTAAGTTAAAAATGTTGATAAAACTCAATAAAGGAAATAAATATTATCATAGATACACAGAGGTAATTAACATCCAGACTGAGAAGCATGGAAAGAGAAAGTGTAAAGTCTAACAAAGGTGACTAGGAACATTGGCCATATAAAATGGAACAGTGGGAACGCCCGCACTATTGGGCCACAAACAGTGATCTTAAGGATTTAACTAAGGCCACAATCTTAGTGGTACGATTCTTATAACTTCAAATTGTTGCAGTTATTTATTTCACCTAATACTTCATTACATTACTCACTTTTATCCGACATGTCTTTCATGCCTAAATTGGAAAAGAAGTAACAGGGTGTAGCCCTTTAGTAGGTGTTGAGAGTGGGTGCCAGGCTTACAGTTCCACTGCAGCGATGTCTGGACTTTGATGCTACTCTGAAAATACAAAAAGCCACTTCAGAAAACACAGGAGGAAAGGGAAATTGGGGCAGATACACATATGATGCAGTGTTTTCAATGTGTAGAAGGTGCTTTTTCTGAAGCTGAGGCATGTGGTATCAAGGAGTCTGGCTCCATGCTTACTCCTTGCCTTCTCACATCTCTTGATGTTGTTGCAGGGGCTTCGAGTTCTTTGGCCCATATGGTGATAGGTAGTTTTTTTAGGTCTCGGCTGGCGTAGCTGCGCACAAGCGCAGCTCGCTCGGCGAGATTTAATGATTTTGAGTAACTTCTGTAAAGGGCTTTAAGCCCGCCCCTCTTTTCCATTGGCTGGCGTCACTGTTTATGCTAAACGGTGGCCAGCCTTTGGAAAAGAGCTTTTTATGACGTGTACATTTGGCTTTTTCAGACGGCCCACTTGGACGGGCACGCCTGCTTTCCTCCCGTCGCAAATGGTTTCTTATCTTTATGGGGCCATGTGTTTCAAACTCATGGCCCCATAAAGACAAGCTCCGGCGCGATCCTCTTTCGCTTTCGGCATTCCTGGGAGAAAACCCTGTTTGGATGTCGCTACTTTTTATTGTTTACTTATTTATTTCTACGTATTTCTTAGCGTAGTATGCTTCTCGTGCCACGTGTGAAGACGAAGAACCATCTTGCTCATAATTGTATTTAATGCGGTACTTAAAATTTGCTTTCCTGTTGTTTTAGAAGTAGCTACTGCATGGTAAGCGCTTTGATGTCAGACCGCCAGGCCTCGACCAGTACTGGCAGATTCCTTCACATCTCATGTGCCTGGCATGACTGACTCCGTCCACCCCATCAACCTCTCAAAGGTACGGGCCTGTCGAGAAACTCACCCGTTTGCCTAGTGGCCTACGTGTTTCTGGCATTTCCGTGGTCCGAGACTGGAAGAGAGAGACTGGTAGTCGGATAAAACATATAGGTGGAAGGGGCCAGCACTGAAAAAAACTGGCTTTTTACTCATCTCTGTGCTTTTCCCGGTGCCTGTATCAGCCCAGCGCACCCTCTGCTCCCTGGCATAAAGGCCTCTATTGTTCACCCTCTCACTGCCCTGCCGTCCCCATGACTGGCTTTCACACACACCACAGTGTGGCGGGCTTCCTAAGGCCACCCGGGTCAGAGGTCAACCTTCGGGGCGTCCGCTTCACAGGCTACCCCGGTCCGTTCAGCCGCTTGGTGGGAGAGCTGACGGGACCCATAGGTGCGTCCTCGGTGACCGCATCCTTCACCTCTCGCACCCGCTGTCCGGTCGCAGAAAGTACCGCACTTTCCAGAGTCAGTCAGCGCCGGGGCAGCAGCAGGTCCTGCAGCCGGGGCAATACAGATCCCACTGTCGGGGCAGCAAAAGGGTCATCAGGTCCCACCGGCGCAGAAACAAGTCCCGACACCGGGGTAGCCGCGTGTCACACCTGGGGACATTTTGGGAGATCAGTTCCCCCGGGCCCCGATCTTGCCGCCGCCGGGCCGATTCTGCCTGTTTTCATTTCAGGGGGTCGCGAGAGGTCCGAAGAGGAGAGCCGGCATGGTTGGACACTTCATGCATAATTAATGAATACACCACAATAAAACTAGGAACACCAGGGGCTTATTGAAATCTGCGTACACACTGCAGGCAAAATGGTGGAGGGCTGGAGGGGGACGACTCAGCCATTCATCCTTCAGAAGCGGATGGCATGTGTTCGACGGCCCTATCGCGTGTGAAGTGACAGGCCTCTTTCGTGGAGACGGCGAAATGCGTGTGTTTTTACACTTTAAATGAACAGCGCTTATCGCCGGACGTAGATAATTAAGTGGCGTTTATTGGGGGTTGAGGGCAAACAACAAACATCGCTGGGGTGCAAATAATGCCCTGTAATGGCCTGCCCGCTGTCACCTCGCTGTGTGTCCCGCGGACGGGCCGTGCTGCATTTATTGCCCACTTCCTCTCGACGGCTTCTCTTCCCGGGACCCACCCACAACCCACCCTCGCTTCTCAGGCCTGGGCAGTGCTGGCGAGAGCTGGGGCCTCTGAGGTTCCGTGCGAGACGGGACGCCACTTTTCAGTGGTGACGAATATGGATGAGTTTGGTATCTATGAACCGCAAATGACGAGTATAGTGGGTGTACGAAGTTTCGCAATACAGCCACGTATGTTTCGCCTCATTTTTGGGTTCGTTCATCCGAACCCTCTGGTTCCATTTTAGATACAGCGTCCATTTTGTTTCTTGCCCTCAGGTAGCCAGCGAACGGGCTTTTTGTCCGCTTCGTGACCCTGGAACTCTCAAGCTTACACGAAGGACACGTGTTCCTTTGAGGTGACTTTTACGATGAGGGGAATGACACGAGTGAGGCAGATGGCCCCGCTCAAGGCCCATCTTGCCGCTCCGGTCTATTGTTTCAGCCACGCATACATTAGACACGAGGTCTTTGATCCCTCTATCGAGTTTCCTTTATTGCCCCTAACACTCTTTTCTAACCTGTTGTGCATCCTTGTCCTTTCCTTGTATTCTGTTTTTCGTTCTTCCTTAATGCGTTTATGGTTGGGAGGAAATGTGTTTATCGCGGAGGGGATATGTTTTTACAGTTGGGAACCGGCAAGACTGTTGTAATTATGCTCCGGCCTCCTGAAACATGAATGCGACCCTTTTGAAGTTTATTGTGGGAACTGAGTTGTAACCTTTGTTCACCATACTGTGCTATGGCCAAAACCTGTATAAAAGGAGCGATCCACTTCTACGAATTTGAAGCAGTCTCCGAGAACCTACACGTTGTGTACTTCTTGTGACTTCTGTATCCCTGCAGTAATAAACGCTGATCTCTGACGTCGCTGGAAGTGTCCCGTGTCTCTGTGTTTGGTACGCCAGAACAGGTAACCCACGAAGGTTTCAGGTGTTGTTCCCTGGCACCGCTGGGTCTTAAGAATAACCCAGTCCTTCAGTTGGCGCCCAACGTGGGGCGACATCAACGGTACCGGTCCAAAGCCCGACGATCGTGAGGAACTTCGTGTGAAATCTCCGAGGGAAGGTGCACCCCGCTTCATCGATCCAGTTGTCAAAATAAGTGGCCCGACGTCTTTTCCCGCGAAGATCCCCGCCTCCTGACGGCTGCGACGGACCGATGCCCTGACTGTCGACCTGTTTTGGCGCCTGGCGTAGTCCTTTGTACGGCGAGACGATCAACGGGCCTTCCTGGTGACGCCATTGTTCTCTCAGTTAAGTATTTGTGGGTCGCTCCCAGTGTTGCTTTGTTGTTTGCATGGTTCCATAGCATTCGTGGTTCTTAGTTGTTGGGTTTTATTTGACGATTGCAATTGCCAAAAACCGAGGGTCTCGCATTTTTGCGAGGACATCGTAATTCGATAGCCCTTGAAGTTTGTATACTCGGTTAGTGTGCACGATGCCTGGCCGTAGTACTTTGTTTGGGTTTCTTAAATGTTGCAGCATGGATTCCCGGCTGGAGGATTCATGTCCGATACCTCCGGCTGGAACTCCGCTTTACGAGCTCTATAGTCGTCATGGCGTGGGTCCTATCGTATATAATGAACATTGGGTTCGTTACACTAAAAAAGATGGCGTCCTTAGTTGGCCACCTCATGGTAGTTTCGAGACTGCCATTTTAGATAACTTGGAAGCTAAATTATTTAAAAAGAAAGCTAGGCCGGCCATGTTTGATTCCTTCCGGTTATGGCGGAAAGAGGCCAAACAGAAAGAAATCAAACAGAATAAGAAAAATAAACGAGAAGGTGTTATTACGGTGATGCGCAATGCAGAACAGTATCAGTTAGACAAAGATGAGAAAGAGCAGGAAGTTAGTGCTCGGCTTCACCACATGGCAGTGGACAAATGTTATCCGGCGCTACCTTCTACGATCGATAAGACAGGAGAAGAATCGGTGGAAGATTCGCTTTTGTCTTATCTGATGAAATCGCCACCTCCCTATGCTCCCGATGTTATGGGTCCCGTTCGTCCACCCCTTCCTCAACCCGCTGTTTTGGCGGCTGCTGGTCAGCCCGCCGTTCCTCCCGTACTCCCGAATCCCCTTGGGCCACAGATCGTACATCCTCTTGTTCCGGCTTCTCTCCCTACTGCGCCTTTCCAAGTCCCTCCTCAGCCTGTCGTTCCCGCTACTCCTGCTGCTGCGTCTACTTCTACTGTTTCCACCCCTATGGCTGCTACGTCTGCATCTTCGTCCTCTTCTCCTTCTGTTCGTAGTCGTCTCTTGACTGCTGTTGCTTCTCTTTATTCTCCGCTCTTTGGGCCGATACTTGGCTCGACTCTTTCAGATGTTGCTCAAAGACGCAGTCAGCTTCCTGATGGTAGGGAACGTGAATCGTTGGTGAAAACGGCACGTAGATGGATTCGTAACCCTGTTAAATACACCCCACGTGTAGTGTTTGAAACGTTTTCTCAGTTTAATGTGCCCACGCAACGGTTTGTGTTCGAAGAATTGTGTAAGTCATTGAAAGAGGAGTGGGACGATGATATAGCTGATGATATACCACCTGAGGTTTCCGAGCTACAGCTTCGGTTTGCCACGGGTGTCATTGTAGGTGATAAAGTCCGTGAGGCTTTGGAACGCTTGTTATCCTTTCGATGTACAGTGCAACCACGTGCGCTGTTTAAGGACGCGACCGCGGAATGGATGGCACAACCTGGTCAATATCCGATGCGGGAAGTTCCCCCGGTATGGATGCCAGGTGATCCTACTGCTGTCCCTGCTGTCCCAGGCCATTTCCAGAGAGTGTGGATACACCTCCCTTGGAAGCGATCGGAAGTTTTGCAAGTGAAACAATCCCTACCTGATCCCCGTAAGAATCCTGCAGGGTATTATAAAGAGCTGTCCCAATTGGTGGATGCTACTGTTATGAACCTAGCCGATATTGATATGTTGTTTGGCAATGTGGTGCCTCAGCCGATTTGGGCGAAAATTCGTCACGAGAATCACGTAGCCGAGTTAGGCGGTGACTGGGCTGCCCTTACAGCGGCAGATGCCCGGCAGGTCGGTGGGGCTAAACCCGAACAGATTATTGTGGCTTTGCCCCAGAGGATAATTACCCTCATGAAAACGCTTATGCCAGCGATGCGCGTCAATTGGGACAAATTATCAGCGTGCAAGCAAAAGAGGGATGAAAGTGTTTCTGATTTCTTTACGAGATTTGAGGAAGCGTTCATTGATCATAGTGGTCAGGACATGGGTTCCGAGGGTGGTCAGCGGCTGTTCGTTGATAAGTTTGTATCAAATTTGTTGCCCGACCTTAGCAACAAGTTGAAGAATTCTGAGAGTGCGTGGGCTGTTTCTACCACTGCCCAAATATTGGCTACGGCCCAATATTACGAGAATAGAGAAAAAGAGGAAAATGAGCGTGCAGAAAAGAAAACTAAGGATCTCAAAACTAAGGTCTTGTTGCAGCAAGCCTATCCACCGCGTTCGAATTTCAGTGATACACAGCAGCCAAACAGATCGCAATCACAGTTTTCCAGATCGCAGACGCGAAATGCTTCTCCCGCACCTCGCTTTGTGTTGGGATATAATCAATGTGCATATTGTCGTGGGGAGGGCCATTTGAAGTTTGACTGTCCGGTTTTCCGTGATAGGAACAATGGTGTGTCGGCTCGAGGAGGTCGTAGTGGCCCTCAACAGGCTTCCCGTGGTAGAGGTCGTGGAGTTACTCAGAATCAGGCTGACCGTTTTTCAACGTCTGCGGACTCGCAAAATTGTTTCGATCGGCGCGAACCATCGTCCGGTCGGTCTACACAGTATCATGTGGATGATTGTTATGTTGAGTGTGATGTTGATGCGGACGGTATCTACTAGGACAGCCATAGACAAAGGAAGGGAGAAGTATCAGTTCCGGTTGATCAGAGAGGGCCTTATGTTGCAGTAGCCACTTTGGGCGTTGTTGAGCCTTTTCTGTTGGACACTGGTGCAGCAAAAAGTTCCATCATGCATTCGAAACTCCCTGGCGCGCCTTTGTCTGGCTTAACGAATGTTTCCGTTGGATTTTCTGGCGCCCCCGTTAGCAATCCAGTTTCTAGCCCTTTGCCCCTCACAATTGGGTCTCATGAGCTGGAAGCTCCTTTGATTTTGACTACTGGTTGTGGTGAGAATCTTTTGGGTTTAGATTTGTTGAAAAGGTTACATGCGACTTTGTACTGTTCTCCTACGGGTGTGGAGCTTACGTTGGGTAAGAGCGTGATTTCCCCTATGTATTTATCGATCGACAAGCTCCCATCGGAATTGAGATCTCTTCCAGACTCCTTGTGGGCGACAGGTCCCAATGACGTGGGCCTGTTGGATATACCACCTTATGTTGTCCAACTTAAAGTTGGTGCGCGTTTGCCACGTATACCTCAGTATCGTATTTCCCTTGATGGTGAAAGGGCACTGTTAGCGATCATTTACGATCTGATCGGCAAGGATGTTATTGAGGAGACACGAGGTAATGTGTGCAATAGTCCCGTGTTGCCTATTCTGAAACGAACGGATCCCTCCAAGCCTCCCGTGTACCGTCTAGTTATCGACTTACGGGAGGTAAATAAAGTCGTTGTTCCGCAGTTTCCTGTGGTGCCAGACATTACAGCTTTACTGACTCTGATTCCAGCCACTGCATCATGGTTCTCGGTCATCGATCTGAAGAATGCGTTCTTTAGCATTCCGATTGCTGAGGAAAGCAGAGACTTGTTCGGTTTCTCATTAGGTGGTCGTAGCTTCAGATTCAAACGCGCTCCACAGGGCTACTGTGAGAGTCCATCAATCTACAGCCAAGCTCTAAAGAGTCAACTTGATGCGTTTGTGTTACCGGCTGGTGCAGCCTTGATTCAGTACGTTGATGATCTGTTGGTTGCTGCTGACACCGAACAGCTCTGTAGAGCCGCTACAGTGTCCTTGTTACAGCATCTCTGCGTTTTACATCATAAAGTGTCCCCTTCCAAACTACAATATTGTTGTCAAGAAGTTACCTATCTCGGTCACTTATTGTCAAAGGCGGGAAGAAGGTTGACCCCTGAACGCATTGCAGCAATTGCTCGAATGACTGTGCCAGCAACTCAGAGAGATGTGCGTGCCTTTTTAGGTATCACATCATATTGCAGACAGTGGATCCCGAACTTTTCACTGTTAGCGAAGCCATTGGTAGCTCTCACGTGCAAGGACGTTTTGACTCCTTTGCCTTGGACGGAGGAATGTCAGAAAAGTTTTTCTGAACTACGTGATGCGTTGTGTTCGACTCCTGTGTTAGGTACTCCTGATTACAGCAAGCCATTCACATTGTACGTCCATGAGATGGACGGTTGTGCGTTGAGTGTTCTAACGCAACAATTTGGTGATAAGCAGCGTCCGTGTGCATATTTTTCCTCGACCTTAGACCCGGTGGCTAGAGCGTTGCCAAGTTGCTTGAGGGCGACAGCGGCAGCTGCGGCGTCCATTCGGCAGTCCGCAGGTCTGGTCATGGACAATATGCTCATAGTAATGGTTCCGCATGCAGTTGATACGCTCTTGAATAGGACAAAGACTCAACATCTGACGAGTGCAAGGTTGTCTGGGTACGAGCTGACCCTTTTGGCAAGTCATATACAGATCAAGCGTTGTAATGTACTGAATCCGGCGACATTGTTGCCGATTAATATGGAATCAGATGATGTGCTGCCCCATGATTGTTATTTACGGACTGAGGAAGAAACAAAAGGTCGGGTGGACCTGAAAAACACTCCCTTGTCAGATCCCGATGGTACTTTGTATGTGGATGGCTCTTGCTTCAAATTGCCGAATGGTGATGTGACGACTGCGTATGCTGTAGTGACGTTGAGCACGGTTGTGGAAACTGCGAGATTGAACCAGAATTCAGCACAAGCGGCAGAATTAATTGCATTGACAAGAGCGTGTGTTCTGTCGAAAGAAAAGCGAGTGAATGTGTTTACCGATAGTCAGTATGCATTCGGTGTTGCGCACAACTTCGGAAGATTGTGGAGAGAAAGAGGATTTATGACATCGCATGGTACGAAGATCCAACACGGGCATCTTGTGAATGACCTTTTGGATGCGCTTACATTGCCTAAACAAGTGGCGATTGTGAAATGTAGTGCACACCGGAAAGTGACGGATGATGTTGGTCGTGGTAATGCATTTGCGGATGAGATTGCTAAGGAAACGGCTAAGAATCTTGCGACTCGAATGTATGTCACGAGTTCAGTGAGGTGGCCGGCGGAGACTGGTATGTGTGAAAATACTGTTGAGAGTGTGAAAGTAATTCAGAACGAAGCTACTAAAGCCGAAAAGACTAAGTGGAAAGAAAGTACAGGGAAATTGGATATGCATGGATGTTGGGTTGACCTAACGGAATGTCAGAGGTGGATGTTACCAGACGCGTATGTATTAGCTGTTGTGACGATGGCTCATGGGTTGTCACATATTAGTGCAAAAGGAATATGTAAGTTCTTGTCTCCTGTATGGAGGAATGATGGTATCGCTAAGTGTGCCGAAAGAGTGGTTAAGAATTGTATGGTGTGTTTGATGCACAATCCCGGAAAAGGCACCCCCACTCCACCTGGTCATTTCGCTCCTCCTGCTTGTCCCTTTGAGGTTATCCAGCTGGACTTTATCCATATGGAGAGATGCAATAACCTGAAGTATGTTTTAGTTGTGGTTTGCGCGTTCTCCAGATGGATTGAGGCCTATCCTCTTAAGGATAATACTGCCCTGTCCACAGCGAAAATCCTGTTGAAGGAGTACTTTCCTAGGTATGGAATGCCACGGATCGTGTGGTCGGATAATGGAAGTGAGTTTGTGGGAAGTGTAATGCAGAGTGTGTGTAAAGGCCTTGGAATTCGTCAGAAATTCCACAGTGCTAATCATCCTCAGGCAGCGGGTCTGGTTGAAGGGTACAATGGTACCCTGAAGCTGAAACTCGCTAAGATTCAAGCTACGACTAGTCTGTCATGGCCTGATGCCTTGCCTCTGGCTCTCCTATCGACCAGAGCAACTGTACACTCTCGAGTAGGGCTCAGCCCATATGAGATTGTGTTCGGTCGCCCTGCGAATATTTGGGGAGTCCCGAGGCCTAGGGCTTTTGATAGTCTTGAGTATCCAATGTTAATTGATTACTTGCATGATTTGACCACTAAACTACGGTTAATCCATCAACAGGTCCTTGAAGCTCTACCGGCGCAGACAGAGGGTCCTGGACACCAGCTCCGGCCAGGAGACTGGGTGGTTACCCGAAACTTTGGTCGAAAGCGTAATTTGGAGCCAAGATTCGTCGGACCCCACCAAGTCTTGTTGACGACGAGGACAGCGGTTCGACTGGAGGGCCGGAAAAATTGGGTGCATGCCAGCCACACAAAGAAGGTACCGATCCCCTTGCCAACCGACGGTTGGGTGAGAACTGGGACTTCGGCCGAAGAAACTGAGACTCCTTTGCGCTTTGTGCCATTTAGCGACGCTCAACCTGTGGAGGAGGATTCGTCATTGCCAGATCCACAGGTGGAGACATTAGTAGTAGAGAACCCAAGGTCCGACTCGTCATCTGCTTCATTGAACACTGTTGCGCCAGCTGAACAATTGTTCGTAGAGCAAACTCGACCTGGAAGAAGTCGATACTTTCTTCGTTCAAGGACTAATAAAAATTAACAGTATAGTGGTTTTTTTTATGTTACGAATATTATGGACAATTACATCCTTTCTTTCTGAGTTTTTGTGCTTTCCACTGCTAAGAGACTTGTAATAAATTTGAACGTTTCGAGGAAACCTCGCCATCCGGGTCACCGTAGGGCCGTGCGGGTACTTCTTTCTGCTTAGCTGGTTTCTGACGTTAGGTTGGTTACTTTTGTCGATTCCTGGGAACTCCTGGGGATTGATAATCGCTACTCAGAACGAAGTGCGTCAAGTACGTCACGGACGGTTTGTAGAGGATGGCATTCTCTAAGCTAGTGGACGAAGAAAGGGTGTCAGCACAGAGATCAGAGTTATGGAGGGTTGTACGAACAAAATGTTTTCTGTTTCAGGTGTTTCTATTGTTCCTAACGGTATCTATGTTATTGGTGGGTGGAGTGTATTTCGGAGTATCGCAATTCTTGCCTTCTGTTTCACCTACCTCTTCTCCTGACCTAAGTTCCCTCACCACTGTCTCCCCACATTCCTTTCATCCTTTGCCTCAACATGAGCAGGTTAGACGTGCGGAATTCATGAATAATTCCTTTGTTCAACTCCTACATCAGCATCAGTTGGTGGTGAATACTACCAATTGTTGGGTATGTGGGTTAATGCCACACACCATGGATAGGGGTATTCCGTATTTGGTCCTTCCGTACAGCTCCCAGGGTTCAGCTCGAGCATTCCAAACTATGTTCCGTAGTGCACTAGATTCCTACCCCAGTCGAGAGCCACGGTCTGTCAATTTTGGTCCTGGGCCGTACCACAAGCCTTTGGCGATAGCCATAGCAGATCTGGATAGAGATGTTTTTGATGCATCACTCATTCCAGATGAAGAAGTGCAGGCCTATAAGGATCTGAGTGAGACTGAGTATAGTACGTCAGTGGGTGATAGACAGCTTAAGAGCTCGTCCCCAATATGGATTGTACCGCACCTTGGTAATTTCTGCTTGAAAGGTTTGGGTCGAAATCCGAGAGCACAACTTGGGAACAGTGCTTGCACTGAAACGTATGTCCTACCGATGCTCTCCTCCCCTGTTTTTCTGACTGCTAAGGGCACCTATTTTGTGTGTTATGAACGCGCATATACATGGTTACCCCGCGACTTTTCGGGTACCTGTTATATTGCGAATCTTTTACCTCCGACCTTCACAGTTGCTTCGGACTACCACAAAACTAGAGTCGTGAGAGGCGTCATTAGCAAAGAGGATACTGCTGGTCAAGAAGCAGGAGACTTCTTTAAGGGTTTCTTGCCGTTTTGGGGACCTATGGTTAATAGTAGGAACCTAAGACAGTTGACCCGTGTGGTAGAGTCGACTGCTAATATTACTGCAAATGCCCTTGGTAATCTAACAGCTGAACTACAGGCGGATAGACTCATGACGTTGCAGAACCGTATGGTTCTAGACGTTGTTCTTGCAGATAGAGGGGGTGTGTGTAAAATTATCCATTCGAGTTGTTGCATTTTTATTCCTGACAATGCTCCAACTGTTTACCAAGCCATCTCGAAGTTGCACAAGATTTCCGAGTCCATACACGTGGACGAAGGTAATTGGACGCTCCTAGGATGGTTTTGGGGCCTGATGTCAACCTGGGGTTGGAAGATTCTAATGATCGTAGGGGCTGTTGTGGCGTTTCTGTTTACGTGTTGTCTTTGTGTACAGTGTGGTCCTGCCTTATGTGGCTTATGTGCTGCGACGTGTATAAGGCGGCCATCTGTTACCAAGGAGACGTTGATGAATAGAATGATGTTCCAGCAGCAGCTGAACGATCTGATGAATATTGATATAGATTCCGATCTTGACTAGTGCTTGCCTACATGAGGGCAAAAGGAGCGTCTGAGGTTCCGTGCGAGACGGGACGCCACTTTTCAGTGGTGACGAATATGGATGAGTTTGGTATCTATGAACCGCAAATGACGAGTATAGTGGGTGTACGAAGTTTCGCAATACAGCCACGTATGTTTCGCCTCATTTTTGGGTTCGTTCATCCGAACCCTCGGGTTCCATTTTAGATACAGCATCCATTTTGTTTCTTGCCCTCAGGTAGCCAGCGAACGGGCTTTTTGTCCGCTTCGTGACCCTGGAACTCTCAAGCTTACACGAAGGACACGTGTTCCTTTGAGGTGACTTTTACGATGAGGGGAATGACACGAGTGAGGCAGATGGCCCCGCTCAAGGCCCATCTTGCCGCTCCGGTCTATTGTTTCAGCCACGCATACATTAGACACGAGGTCTTTGATCCCTCTATCGAGTTTCCTTTATTGCCCCTAACACTCTTTTCTAACCTGTTGTGCATCCTTGTCCTTTCCTTGTATTCTGTTTTTCGTTCTTCCTTAATGCGTTTATGGTTGGGAGGAAATGTGTTTATCGCGGAGGGGATATGTTTTTACAGTTGGGAACCGGCAAGACTGTTGTAATTATGCTCCGGCCTCCTGAAACATGAATGCGACCCTTTTGAAGTTTATTGTGGGAACTGAGTTGTAACCTTTGTTCACCATACTGTGCTATGGCCAAAACCTGTATAAAAGGAGCGATCCACTTCTACGAATTTGAAGCAGTCTCCGAGAACCTACACGTTGTGTACTTCTTGTGACTTCTGTATCCCTGCAGTAATAAACGCTGATCTCTGACGTCGCTGGAAGTGTCCCGTGTCTCTGTGTTTGGTACGCCAGAACAGGTAACCCACGAAGGTTTCAGGTGTTGTTCCCTGGCACCGCTGGGTCTTAAGAATAACCCAGTCCTTCACCTCGATGTCCTTCAAGAGGCCCCAGATGCCGAGCACCAACAGCCTGCGATCATCAGTGAACTGACGAATTCCGCATGCGATATACATATATGTACACGTGCGTGCATGTGCATCATGGGAGGATTGTATGTACCGGGAAGCAGTGTGAATGCCGTGTGGGGGTGGCACAATCACACGACAATTGGCCATCGAGCCAATGAGGGGTGGATTTGTGATTGGCACCGGAACCCCGAGAATGCATTACTGGGCCATAATACACAAGTGTATGTATTGTTTATTTCACAGCTGGGCCCTTGAAAGTCCTCCACCCTACCCTACATACTGTCAACACAGCCTCTAGGACAAGCTTCCCTAGCCCCCTCCAGTATGGATGCACCCCTCTGCCTGAAGCATTAAGCGGTAACATGTTGTAAGGATTTTTGGAAACCTGCTGCAGGGTTTGCATTGTTTTTGGGAGGGGTCAGGGAGTATCTTTCAGCGTCGTTTCACTGTAGCGCTTTAAATCACGGTGCGGGATCCTAAGCGCTTTGGGCTGTAGCGTCCATTACTTGTGCGCCTGGTGAAGGGCCGAGAGATGCCCGGCTCTCTGTGCTCCCAGCACTCAGATGGCAGGGGTGGGGGGAGGCGCTCTCCAGTGGAGTCAACAGACAACTGTAACCCCACATGATTCCCTTTGATGCATATGTGTCCCCCAGCGGGGGTGGAAAAATAACACTTCAGAAGGCAGATAATGTTCGTCCCTCTCACCCCTCAAAACCCCCAGCCTCCCGGTTCAATCATTAGTCCTATTAAAAGGGGGCGCCCCAGGAGGGACTGGCTGCCCCTCTCTCCTTGTGAAGAAAAACAAAGGGGCAGAACAATGGGGCCGTCCGTTCGAGGCACATGTCCAAAATAAACCCCCCTCCCCCATGCACTTCACTAGAAAGGTCCAGCCTTCGTGTTTTTTAAATATAACTTGTGATATAAAAATATTTTTAAACCAATGTGTAATATCTATTTTGTGGCGCAATGCATGATAGCCTTGTTTAAGCAAAGGGATTTTTTTTGGGTAAGCTGTATTTGATAGCTATCTTTGGAAATCAATGTGCAGTGGTTGTTTATTGCCACCATTGTAAAACTGATGTTTTTGGGGAACACTGTGCTATTGATATATTATGCGATCAGTGTACATTGAGGATGTTCTGTATGCATAGAGCGCGTTGATTGAGACCACAATAGCTGGAAAGGCTTGGGATGAATTACTCAGTCCATCTAAGTTGTTAAAACGAAAGAGCGGGCGTGCTGGTGTTTCGTGCTAAGGTGGGTACTGTGTGTGATTGTTTGCAGGCTTCTGATGACAGTCCTTAGTGGTTTGTAGAAAATGAATCTCTGGGTGTTTTTACGTGTCCATTGAAAATGCCCTTTGTATAATGTGCTATAGGTGGTTTGATTGAAGTTTTTCTGACGTTCCCAGTTACTATGCTATGCAGATGTATGCTATAATCATTCAGAAGATGCCAAACTAGGCCTGGTGAAGCCGGTGATCTCCCCCCCCCCGCCCCCCCAGTGCTTCCAATTGCTCTGCAGGGCAAGGTGTGGCCACAGCTTCTAGTTGGGTTCCACCATTTTAGTTGCTGACTTGTGATAATCTGCAACTAAATGGGCTAAAAGAAAATCCAAAGCAAAGCCCGCTGCACTGATAAATGGACCTTACCGCAGGACAGGGCAGGTAGTCACTAAATCCCAAATTAAAGGTCACTCAGGAAGGCTACTGTAATCTTAGCTGAGCTAGAGTTACAACTCCAAGGTTCTTAACTAATGCGAAGGTGGTTGGTGGCAGTCCATTTCTTAAAGAAATAAGATAATGAAACAGGTCTCGCCTTTTATTAAGTTAAAGCCATTTGCTTTGCTAATGGTATTGTATAGCAAAGCAAATAGCTTTAACTTAAATAAATGCGAGACCTATTAAATTTTTAATGATTGTTTCACTAATGTTCCTAGGCCATGATTTCTGCCCTTGTGTCCTTGAGTTTTAGGTAGTTACTAATCCATCTGTTTATGGCATGACTTTCAAGTGTTTGAATTGTAGAGGTTTTTCAGGCCATACATTTTTATAATGATTTGTGTGTCGTTTTCATAGGAGTAACAGTTGGAATTGAATGATTTAGTACAGCTTGGTAAGGGTGTTAGGTAGATGTTTGAACAATAGAAGGGATATGATGGATCCCGGAGGGACACCACAGTGCTAGGTGTGAGGAGCTGTTGTGAAATGTGGTAAGTAGACTCGGAGGTACAAAGCAATTTATTTTAGAATTTTTTCATATTTTCTGAGATGAGGAAGTCTTTATTGTAGCATGTGGATGCGGACTGTGTCAAATGTAGCTGATAAATCCAGAGGTAATAGAACGGCCACTCTGTTCTTGTACACTGTGAGTATGATGTCATCTGAAATGGATACGATGGCTGACTCTGTACTTCTGCGTGGTATAAAGACAGACTGTTGGTTTGACATTGTAATTTTCTTCTGTAAATGTTGAAAATTGTGCAAATACTGCTCTTTTAAATATTTTACTTAAGAACGATTCATTTGATAAAGGCATGTAGTATGCTTAGTTAGATTGGTCAAGATTTTCCTTTTTGTAGAGTTGTCTAATGTAGGAAGTTTTCATCTCGGGGAGGGAATGGACCTAGTTTGAGGGACTTGCTGATTAAGCATCTAGATACCTCCCCTGCACAGGTTGTTTGAAGGATACCTTCGAAGATTTTTGGAGGTCCTGGGCCAGAAGGTGATCCTGATGGTTTGCTTGCGATGATAATCTAAAAAAATCATTTTCTGAGAGGGTATTGAAAAAATGTAGGGATGGATATCCTGATGGTCTGCTTGCGATCATAATGTAAAGGAAACCTTATTCTGAGAAGGTATTGTAAGTATATAGTGGGGGACGATTGATGTCCTCTCTTTTTCCTTTGCTTGGGTTAGGTGTTGGGGTGGTATTTTCTCTATTTTCCAAATATAATTTTCTACTTTTCTAATTTTTTAGATCAATTCCATGGAGATTTTGACACAGAAATCATGCAATTATGATCTGTTTGTATTTTGATACTTTGGATTTGGGAATTCTGCCAGTATCTTGTGGCTTCCCTTAGAAGGTCAGCCATCTTCAGTTATTTGTGCGGAGTCAGTTATCACTGACTTCATACCTAATCCTTACAGAGATTATTAAGCGATCTTCTTTCATCCACGATTTAGTACTAGGCGAATCAAATTCATAATCAGGTCCATTTTTGCTCTTAATTTGAATGGCAAAAATAATAACTCAACCAAATTCCTTAAAAAATTGACATTTTATGAAGGAACACCTCGGTTTGTTTCTAGCAAAAGCAAACAAGTTGTTTACAAAAGATTTCTTTGTTGGAAAAAAATATCAAACACAAATATACCAATTCACTAAAAAACAGAGATGTGAAAATTGCAAATCTTATTTTGGCCCAAGAGCTTCCAAAATTTCGAATGTGCAAAATCATCAACTTTCTATGATTTTCAGCACAATATGCAAAGTAAAACATGCATTGGAAATGCAATAGGTCTCGGCCTCGTTTAAGTTAAAGCAATTCTGTTTGTAATTACGTGGCTTTTTAGCTTTGCTTTTATTAGTGTTTTTCAAACTTTCATGTACATAACATGCATATGTATGCATATATGTATATGTATGCATGCATTTATATTTTTATTTATATAGATATGCAGATGTATATATATGTTTATATATGTATGTATGTAAATATATACACATACATATATATAAATGCATATATATATATACATATATATATGTATCGATGAAATGTCTCTTTCAATCTTCTCCGTCAGAAAAAAGACAAAGCGAACCCAGGTATGGTGCAATTAATTTATTTTCATCCCGTGCACCCAGCCATAATGCGTTTCAGCCCTCGTGGGGCCTTGATCACATGACACATTAAGGGGACAGGCATAGCCTTTTTAAAGTGATAGCACAACAATCCGTGACAATAGGATAGTAGGCATAGTAAAAATACTCTTATTACTCTGCTCAATGGCTGTTGTTGTTGATTCTTAATGATGTAAACTACCATAGGATAAAATGTGTGCAAAATGAGCAATTTGCAATTCAATAAATATAAATAAATACATATTAAATATACAAATAAAGTGCAAATACTCGATGTTTAAAACCAATTGTTTCAAATGAGATGGTAAAAAATGCTTCAAGAAAAAGTAAAACCAATGTAAACTTTTTTCTATATCATTAAAAGCATGTTACTCATCCTACCTGATCCTAATTTGTATACATCACATTGCCCAATTTAGACAATTACACATTACTCATAATACTGCCCAAATGGGCGCAAGTACTGTTCACTATTTGTCTACAAATAAAGTGCAAGTGCAGAGTGAAATATCACCTAATGAACCCATAGGATTCACATGTGCAAAATCTTACAAAATCATTTAAAATCAGAAATTGTTAAAACCAATTAATGATAAGGCAGCGACAAATTTTAAGGCAGTTTGAACAGACCCTTGACTTCATTAATATGTAAAAAAATCCTCACTGGAGTTCAAACCATTTGGAGTCTTACAATCCAGCTCCAGAATGTATTTTGTCTCCAATTTGTGGAGCAATGCCTCCCGGTCACCCCCTCTTCTCAATAGAGGGACCGAGTCCAAGACAAAATATTTAAGATCCATTGATTTTTTGGAATGACTCTCACCAAAGTGTCTAGCAACCGGGTATGTGCTATCACCATTGTTGATTGCTCTTATGTGCTGGAGTATCCGCTTGTGGACCTGTAGCTTAGTGCTACCTACATAACGCAGGCCTCACGAAATTTTCCAAACTTTTGGCCAGCTCCGCTACGCTCCTACCCTGAAAGTTTTGTGGTGATTCGTCAAGCGGGGGCCGAGAAAAAAGGGGGTCCCTAAACGCGTTTTCCCCATGCAATTTCCCATAGGATCTGTTGTCGCAGCTACAGCCCGAACCGCTGAACGGAATTACACCAAATTTGGCAAAGAGGTAGTCCTCAGTTCAGATTCGTGCCTTTTGCATAAATGGTGTGAATCCGTTCAGTAGTCCCTGAGAAAATTAGAGTTAAACGTACATATATATCTATGGCCGGGGAGGATCCACGGACCCTACCCACACCGTATGCGCACCCTCCCGAACCGAGCGCACACCCTCCCGATCGCGCGCTGAATGCTAATTGGCTGTCGAGTGTCTGTCTACATTCGAAACCAGGAACTGTTGGCGGCCATTTTCTGCCTCGGTAGAAGCGAGGCTGAAGAAGCAAGGGGAATAAGTGTGTAAAACATATAAAGGGGGCAGAGTGGAAATACTCTGACCCTCTAGAGGTGCTTAGGGGGTCCCAGAATGACCCCCTGGGGCCCCCTTTTTTCTTTTTTTTTTAAACAGCGAAATGCGCGCACGGTGCGCGCATCCTATCGTGTTGGGTGCGCGGATCCAAGGAAAAAAAATTGAAAAAAGACAAGAAATCTTTGGTTGTATTACAACTTTTTACACTGAAAGGTAGGGTGTATATTTCTGTGTGTTAAAGGCATGATTCTTATTGGTTAACAAAAACAGATTGTAAGGAACATTATATATGATAAGCTGATATGTTGAAAAGTCAAGCACACTTGCTGTCTTGTTTAGCAACATTGTGTGCTGAACTTGTTACCTGTGTGCTCAGTGCAGTGTTCCATGACCTGTTTCTATGGTAACGGGCAGAAAGCAGATTGGGGGAAGGGTTGAAATGTTTAATCAATAGAAATGTGTGTTTGCTTTTGAATTTATGTGTGAAGGATTGTGATTCGATGTTTACATGTATATGTGTGGAAAATGAAAGGGAAACTTTTCCATTCTTTGTTTTTGCTGAGAGGTGCACAGTGCAGAGATTCTGTAAAATAAAATCTGGTGTGTGACTGATATACTTCTTAATCTACAAAAACAACTTGAAAGGTGAGTTATTTAATTGTGAGGGGATGTATGTAGACTATTTTGATTTTAATCAGACTAATGTATTTCTCCTGCTAAAGTGTAGGGAGTACTTTTTTTCTCTACAATCTTATTGACAGTGTGTGTGCATGTAGAAACCATTCTGTGATAAGCATTTGTGTTTTTCATGTGTTTTCAGACAGATAACTGTGCTGTTTTTATATTTTGGTAGAATTAGAAACCAGTCATTGTTTATGAATTTGTGAAATGAGTTATGATTCTATATTAAAATGTAGTACTCCTTCTAGATGAAGAAATGTGTTTTGGTATAGTGCAAGGGATAGTGTTGTTTGTCTAGAATCACACAGTGAGTATGTGTGCATTTGGGAACCACTGTGAGAGAAGCATTTGGTAACATTGTGTATTTGCTGACAGATAACTGTTTTAAAACCTGTCATGTTGTCAAGTTTTAGTAGCATTAGAAGCCAGTCTTTGCTTATGCATTGATAAAATAAGTCATGCTTTGACACTAATGTGCTGTACTTTAATATGTAGATTGTGTGTAGTCTCCTTACCCCTTGCACAGTAGTGAATGAGTTTTGGTAAGCTGCTAGGGATAGTGTTGCTTCTCTAGAATCACACTGTGAGTCTGTGTGCATTTGGGAACCACTGTGAGAGAAGTATGTGGTAATATCGTGTATTTGCTGACAGATAACTGTTTGAAAATCTGTCTTGTTGTCAAGTTTGAGTAGCATTAGAAGGCAGTTTTTGCCTATGCTTTGATTAAATGAGTCAGGCTTTGACACAAAAGTGCAGTCCTGAAATATGTAGATTTTGTGCAGTTCCCTTACCACTTCCACTGTAGTGAATGAGTTTTGGTAAACTCCTAGGGATAGTGGTGCTTGTCTAGAATCACACTGTGAGTTAGTTTGTATTTGGGAACCACTGTGAGAGAAGCATTTGGTAACATTGTGTATTTGGTGACAGATAACTCTTTTAAAACCTGTCATGTTGTCAAGTTTTAGTAGCATTAGAAGCCAGTCTTTGCTTATGCGTTGATTAAATGAGTCATGCTTTGACACTAATGTGCTGTTTTTAAATATGTAGATTGTGTGCAGTACCCTTACCTCTTCCACAGTAGTGAATGAGTTTTGGTAAACTGCTAGGGATAGTGTTGCTTGTCTAAAATCACACTGTGAGTCTGTGTACATTTGGGTAAGGATTGTGATAGAAGCATTTGGTAACATGGTGTATTTGGTGACAGATAACTGTTTTAAAATCGGTCATGTTGTCAAGTTTTAGTAGCTTTAGAAGCTATTCTTTGCTTATGCATTGATAAAATGAGTCAGGGTTTGACACAAAAGTGCAGTGTCATGTACTATTCTCTTCACTCTGCCAGAACTGAAAATTTAAAAGTTTTACCCAGGCACTGTCCTAGCAGTAGTCTGCTGATTTAGTCAGTTTCCAAGTACTCATGTTGTGAACCATACATTGCCACATAGACTGCTTCAAATGTCTTTGCAGTATGCATGCAGTCTTCTAACATACAATACACTTGTCTTTCACATCTTCATTTCTCTAGTCAGTATCCATACTGTCCAGCAAACACCCTGTCACTCCCTTTGCACTTCTCTAGTGACCCATTCAGTACCAAGTACTAATCCATTCCCTGCGCCAAAAGCCTACCATTTATAAATTCACACAGGCACTCTCCTTGCTGTACTCTAATCATTCAGTCAGTACCCAAGTACTCATGCAGTGAGCCAGGCCTTATCACATAGACTGCATCAAACCCCTATCCACTATGCATGCAGTCTTCTAACCACCTAGACACTTGTCTTTCACACCTTCAATTACCTAGTCAGTATCCATACAGTCCAGCAAACATCCTGTCACTCCTTTTGTACTCCTCTAGTGACCCATTCAGCACCATGTACTAATCCATTCACTGTGCCAAAACCCAAACACTTATAAATTCACCAAGACACTCTCTTTGCAGTACTCTAATCATTCAGTCAGTGCCCAAGTACTCATGCAGTTAGCCAGGCCTTATGACATAGACTGCTTCAAACCCCTATCCACTATGCATGCAGTCTTCTAACCACCTAGACACTTGTCTTTCACATCTTCAATTCCCTAGTCAGTATCCATACAGTCCAGCAAACATCCTGTCACTCCCTTTGCACTCCTCTAGTGACCCATTCAGTACCAAGTACTAATCCATTCCCTGCGCCAAAAGCCTACCACTTATAAATTCACTCAGGCACTCTCCTTGCTGTACTCTAATCATTCAGTCAGTATCTAAGTACTCATGCAGTGAACCAGGCCTTATGACATAGACTGCTTCAAACGCCTATTCACTATGCATGCAGGCCTCTAACCACCTACACAGTTGTCTTTCACACCTTCAATTCCCCAGTCAGTATTCATACACTTCTAGCAAACACCCTGTTACTCACCCAGTGTGTCTCCTTATAGTACTGTAATCATTCAGTCAGTTAGCAAGTAGTCTTTTAGTGAGGTAGGCTTTAGGGCATGAACTGCTTCAAAGTAGTATGCACTATGCATGTAGTGTTTTAATGATCGTCACACTTGTGGTTCAGGGCTATAGTTTCTTAGTCAGTTTTCATATAAAATGTGTTTGTACAGTAAGGGAATAGTATAAATTTGAAAGTTATTAATATACATTTATTTGTGATTCTTTTTTACAGATACAGAACAGGAGTGTTTCTCATCTGTTTGCACTCTTCTCGTGCAAGATTGTTTGGATGAAGGGTCCTTCGGTGTTTCATCATACTTGCCGTGCCGTACGAGTATTTCTTGGTAGGATCCCCTTGCAACAGAACTCTTTTGCAAATCTTGCACGTGACCAAGGTGGCATTGTTCTTATTCTGCCCCTCGGGAAAAGTAAAACATTTCCACACCACTGAAGAAAAACGTTCTTTGCATGGTAACAGGTGATGCCTGCTGCCCTGAAGCCATTTTTAGTTGAAAAAAGTTAGAGCTAAGTGTAAACTTAGTCTAAAAAATCTTCTTCTCTGCAAAGAGATGCTCCTCCAATGAAGGTAAAAAGAAGAATGATTGAATTGGGTGGGGTCTTTCAATAGTTAGAACAGGAAGTGTAATGAACCAATCAAATCTCTTTTTTTGCAGGTCACATGGGATCCGCACACCCTGCGCTTACGCAGCACGCACCCAGCGCGCATCCGCGAAATTGAATAAAAAAAAATTATAGGATTAGATGTAAAAATATATTAGTTTTAAGACTAGTTTAGAGTTTGTCTTCAATTAATATTCACATGAAATATATGTTTTTTAAATGTTAAATATTTCGCGGGATCCGCGCACCTACCGCGTCATAGACGCAGACGACGCATCGCGGAAGCGCATAAACGTCGCGTTACGTACATCGAACGTGTCGCGTATAGGGTGGGAGTCGCGTACCGGTCGCATTGCAATCGCGCACTAAACACGTACCCAACGCATACCATGCGCAGATGCTAACGCGTAGGGATCGAGAACGGTGCGCTTAGGGTGCGCGGATCCAAAAACATGGAAAAAAAATATAAAATAAAGTTTTGAACATATAGTTAAAAAAATATTTTGAAAAATATAAAAAAATATGTTTGAAAAACCAATTAAATTCAAATAATATTTTTTAATTTTTAAAAGAATTAATTGAAAAAATAAGTTTAAAAAATGGTGATAAAAAAGTATTTTAAAAAACCATAATTAATGAAATTGACACACTGAATTCGAAAAATATAGAAATGAAATCAAAATCATTAAACATGATATCTTCAGAGATAAGTTAAAGATAGGAATTAGCATTTAAAAAACCTTTGAAATTCACTGAAAAAACCATAGGTTTCATGCACGTTATAGTTAGGAACTGGCATTTAAAAAACTTTTGAAATTCACTGAACAAACCATAGGTTTCAGGGGTGTTATAGTTAGCTGGACATTTCCCTCGTACAAAACCCTAGAAATTCCCCTGTTATAGTTAGTTCAGCTAACTATAACTCGCGCCCCCGCAATGCACTGCTGATGACGTCACATATTACATCACTCATGACATGGTCAGTGACATCACTGATGACATCACGGATGACATCTCAAATGACATCACTGATGACATCACTGATGACATCATCCATGTGATAAATTACTGCATCTTCTCACACCCTAATTTAACCTTTGATACACCAACTCAAAATTTCAGACGTCCATTCTCAAAACCATAGATACTCCAATACCAATAACTACATACCCACTCATTAACTCTTAGGTCTACATACACCTCCACTCACTCACCTGTACAGTCACTCATACTTACAGTCACTCCGTACAAGACTATCATATGCATTTATACACCTATATAGACACTCACAGACCGCCAATCATCCATTGAGGTACTGACACACCTAGTCAGTCGTGCAAGTAATTAAACACAGTCCAATTTACTCACCTATACAGTTAAACACACTCAAGTTCACTTACTCATAAAAATAGTACCACATTCTTACACTCTTATACAATCATTGATAAAAGCACACACTCATCCATACAGCCACTCTCACAATCACACACTCTCACATATACCCACTTATATACTCTTACACGCATATATACTGCCTTTCACATATGTAGTTAGTCACACATGTACCACTGAGATATACATTCAATCCCTAACACACCCATACATACACTCACCCAACCATACAGTTCATCACAGATGCACTCTTAAAACCATGCACCCATAGAATCACCCACTCACACATCTATGCATAGAGTCACACACACCCTACCCATACAGATACTCAGACAACCAATCAATAACCCATATAGACACTCATATAGCTATTCACAAAACGATGCAGCCACTTATACACCTACACAGAGACACAAACAGACATTCACACAGTTTAGTCACTAGTCTGCAGTAAGATACATTTAATGACTCACTTATAGAGTCAGTTACGCACCTAGAAAATCATCCATTCACACACTTGTACACCCACTCATTCTTCCACAGGCCTTTCACTATAAATATATACAACACATTTAAACTTTACAGAAACACACAGTCACTGGAGGACGTCATCAGTGATGTCATCAGTGATGTCATTTGAGATGTCATCAGTGATTTAATCAGTGATGTCACTGACCATGTCATGAGTGATGTAATATGTGATGTCATCAGCAGTGCATTGCGGGGGCGCGAGTTATAGTTAGATGAACTAACTATAACAGGGGAATTTCTAGGGTTTTGTACGAGGGAAATGTCCAGCTAACTATAACACCCCTGAAACCTATGGTTTTTTCAGTGAATATGTATATATGTGCATATGGGTGCGCGTAGAGAGAGGTAGAGGTAGAGATAGGTAGAGGTAGAGAGGTAGAGGTAGAGAGGTAGAGGTAGAGAGGTAGAGGCTGGTAGAGAGGTAGAGAGAGGTAGAGAGTGGTAGAGAGATAGAGAGTAGAGAGTAGTAGACAGAGAGGCAGAGAGACAGTCAGAGAGAGGTAGAGAGAGGTAGAGAGGTAGAGAGTAGAGAGTAGAAGTGAGTAGTAGAGAGTAGAGAGTAGTAGAGAGAGAGTAATAGAGAGTAGTAGAGAGTGAGCAGTAGAGAGGGAGTAGTAGAGAGCAGTAGAGAGTGAATAGTAGAGAGTGAGTAGTAGAGAGCAGTAGAGAGTGAGTAGTAGAGAGTAGTAGAGCGGGAGTAGTAGAGAGTAGTAGAGTGAGTAGTAGAGAGAGTGTAGTAGTGAGTAGTAGAGAGTGAGTAATAGAGTGAGTAATAGAGAGTAGTAGAGAGTGAGTAGTAGAGAGTGAGTAGTAGAGAGTAGTAGAGAGTGAGTAGTAGAGCGTGAGTAGTGAGTGAGTAGTAGAGAGCGAGTAGTAGAGAGTAGTAGAGAGTGAGTAGTAAAGCAGTAGAGAGTGAGTAGTAGAGTGGTAGAGAGTGAGTAGTAGAGAGTAGTAGAGAGTAGTAGAGAGTAGTAGAGGGTGAGTACTAGAGAGTAGTAGAGAGAGAGTAGTAGAGAGTGAGTAGTAGGGAGTGAGTAGTAGAGAGTGAGTGGTAGAGTAGTAGAGAGTGAGTAGTAGAGAGTTGTAGAGAGTGAGTAGTGGAGAGTGAGTAGTAGAGAGGGAGTAGTAGTAGAGAGAGAGTAGTAGAGAGTGAGTAGTAGAGAGCAGTAGAGAGTGAGTAGTAGAGAGTGAGTCGTAGAGAGTAGTAGAGTCAGTAGTAGAGAGAGAGTAGTAGTGAGTAGTAGAGAGTGAGTAGTAGAGAGTGAGTTAGTAGAGAGTAGTAGAGTGAATAGTAGTAGGGAGTAGGAGAGTGAGTAGTAGAGAGTCAGTAGTAGAGAGTGAGTAGTAGAGAGTAGTAGAGATGGATACAGAAGAAGCGGGGGAGTAGAAGAGAGAATGAGGAAGCAAGAGATTGGTAGACGGGAGGGAGGCTAACAAACATATGTGAATAGAGAGGAAGGGATGGACAGGAGAAGAGGGGAAAAAGACAGGGGAAGAAAAGAGTTAAAGAAGAATTGGTGAAGAGGGGTGTAGGGAAGAAGGAATAGAAGTAGAAAGACAGAAAGATGTGGATCACATGGAGGGAAAGAGCAGAATAGAAAAGGTATGAGGAGCTTGAAAGAGTGAGAAAAGAGGGAGAAAGAGAAAGGAAAAGAGTGCCTGAGACTCAGGCAGACATGAGAGGGACAGAGGATGTGAATGCCGAGACAACTGAGAGGTCCATGGAGAGAGAGCAGAGGGTCCAGTAGCAGCGAAGAGACAGTCTGGGGGACTTAGAGAGACAAGCGAGGGCCTGAGAGACTTTGGAAGGCACATGGCCAGGGACAGACCAGAGAGAGAGGGACATTCATGGAGTCAGGGAGGACTTGAAAAGAGCAGCGAGGTCAAATGATAGAGAAAAGAGGCCTGGTGACAGAGCAAAGAGGGTGAAAACAGAGAACAGAGGCCAGTGATAAAGAATAGAGGGTCAGTGATAGGGAAGAGAGGGCTAGTGGGAATAAACAGAGCCTTTTGAGGGGAGAGAGACCTATTGCTACGCTGGATGGTTCTAGAGAGTGGAGAGACTAATTGAGAGAGCACTGAGGCCAAGTGACAGAGAGAGGGTCAGTGAAAGAGTAGAGAGGCCCGGTGAGAGGGTCGGAGGAGAGCAGAGAAGTAGATTGACAGAGAGGCCATGTAGCGCAGCAGAGAGGCCAATGAATGGGTCCTGAGGAGAACAGGGAAGCACATTGTAGTCACCCCAACCTCGTTAACCCTGCACAGACTGGCCGGTACAGTGCTTCCACCCATGACTGCAATAAACAAACAAAGCTTGCCCTCCAACATTCTCTGAAAACAAGCCCTGTGGCTGCTCAGTTCGTCAAGAACCAGATACATTAGCAGACTTCTCGGTTTTATACACCCGTTGCCAGGAAGTGAGAAATGAGAAACTTCGTGAAGATCTGCAAGCATCGGCTGAAAAGATCCTACAGTGGGGGACAGACCTCTTGTAAGCAGCGAGGGCCCCATCACACCCAAAGGACAACCCGCAAGTACAGAGACTTGAACCCGTAAGCTTCTCAGTCTACAATCTCTCCATTTCTGAGAAGCACACATATGTTTAATGATATAGTGCTCCATATCCATAGCCAACACCACCCACCCCCACTGCAGAGGCAACACTCCGGCATAGGTAAAGCAAAAGCCATGGTCGCCCCCTGAAATACGGACTGTCATCTGTTCAGAGGACTGTTAAAGATTCTTACACAAAACCTATTTTCAATGGCTACCGCAGCCTGGGCTCCAGACGTGGCCTCTCCTCTCCACATCACATCTTTCAGCATTCTGCCAGAGCTCTCACCGCATCTCCAGGACTAGAACACTCCAACATCTCCCTCACTCAGAACATCCATCGGTAATCAGTGCTTTGCCCACAGAACTCCAGCAGGCATCTTTACAGGAAACCCTGCAGTGCTTTGCTGAAACTACAGCACCACAAATTTTATTCTGAACAAAGGAAATGCCAAATCCTATTCAATGAACTGTATAAAAGTAAAGACTAACTCCTCCTTCAGCAAAAGTGTAATCAAACCAGGGCTTAAGTGTTCCATATTATTCCAGATGTAAGTTACGAGTATCCGAATACAAAGTCACCTGGATAATTTAGGCCTGGCATGGCACAGTCTTGGAGGTCTGTGATAGGGTGCGGTGGGGAGATGCATTGTAGCAGTGAAAAAAAGAAGCGCAGCGCGGTCCCGAAAGCGAAAGAGGATCTCTTGTCTTTATGGGCCATGTGTTTGAAACACATGGCCCCATAAAGATAATGAACCGCCAGAAGGAAAGCAGGAGAGCCCGTCCAAGTGGGCCATCCAAAAAAGCCAAAGGGAGGCAACAAAAAAACCCTCCTTTTCAACATAAACGCTGACGCTACCCAATGAAAATGAGGGGCGCGCCTCAAGTCCACTTCTCCCAAACTAAGCTGATTACTATAAGTCTCGAGGCGAGGAGCGCATGCGCGCTCCAGGGCCAGCCGAGACCTAAAAAAGAAGGAAAACATTCGCCCAGCCATATTAATCTGTTGCGTAATATCAGAACTATTTTAATAAAAGAGAGAAGTTGCTGCTTTTAGAGTCAACTAGGGGAGATATCTAAAGTTTGTGAACTGGGATCTCTGATGTATTTTTGGATTCCTAAGTTCTACTTAGCTGCACAATAATCATCTTTTGGCCCTAAATCCACAAGGCAAAAAAAAAAAAAATACTAGCAAGAAAATTCCCTAACCCTGGCATCTCACATTAAACCTACTGTGCACATTAGCACAGTATCTCCAGGAGACAGGTTACAAATTGCTGTTTAAATTGCGTTCCATGCAAAAACTGAATTATAAATATTTATTATTACCAGGTGCAATAAACTCGTTATTAAGAGAAAACATGCTTTTAACGAGGACATCGGGAACATCGGTGTTATTCTTTAAAAATTCAGATAATTCCGTAAAATAAAATGAGGGGCAACGCTCCTCCACCTTAGTGGTGGAGCGGCCACACTGTCTGTGTTTACCATCCTTGCTTTAGCGTTTATTGGCTTGAACAGATGTTTATTCTCTTGTATACTACAAGGGATTATAAAGTATCTTTTAAGCAAAGGATTGCATTTAGTACTTGTGAAAGTGGCTCTGATAACGAGCAGGGGTTCTGGTGACATAATTTACCTTCAGAGTAGGTTTGGAATAGTTTGTCATCAAATGTATTGTAAAATGGCTTTGCCACTGGAGTTCCTCAAAGATATGATGCTTCCTGGACTTAATTTGTTACAGCAAATAGGAGGAACACACCAGTTGTGTATAAAACTGTGTATAAAAAACATGAACTTTACACTGTTTTAAAAGGGACATGTTTCCTTACCAGTTTGGTGAGTTTGTTTTTGTAATATCTTCCAGATGCTACCACACTAGAGATGTATCAACTCTCCCACTAAAGCATGTTGACAATGGGCGTACAGTAATACATGTGCAATAACGTGTATTGCATATTGAACAGTTACCTAAACTTGATCGCCTAAAGTTATAGGGGTATATTATGCTTTGTACTGGCATTTTAGATTTTTTGGGAGTGCTTATATGGCAGGGAATAGCATCTGGGCAGTAAAGTAGCCACCAAAACTATAACACAACCTCAATGTCTAGCCAGGGCCCAGAGATTAAGAGACTCATTTAGAGTTTCACCTGCAATAACAACAAGGTGATAAATGGAATGCTTGAATTAATCTCAACCACTTGCAATAGTTCTGGGCCGCATTCCAGTCCAGCAGTTTTCGCCCATCATGCAACTCTAGACGCAGGCTTGCCTTATGCAAATCAGTACTGTTCCTGCGCCTCATAGGAACAGTCAGTCCCAAACTATCAGGTGAGGCCCCCCTCCAGAAGGAACCAAAAGCAACCCCAGACCAGCTTTGCCCTGCTTAGTGCTCATCAAAAGGGTGCAGCTTGAGTGCTATGGCATAGTGAGCATGGGACCCATGTCTGCCCATACCCAGTGCACTTAAGATAGCAACTGCAAAAACAACAAGGTGATGTATGAAATGCTTGGATTATTCTGAGCCGCAGGCAATCATTTGCACTTCATAGAGGGAACAAAGATCCCCCTGAAGGTGGGTTCAGTGAGTGACAGCACCCGCCTGCAGGGGAACCACATGGGGTCTTGAGACCACCTTTCCTCCTCCAAAATGGCACCCTTAGAAGGCACACTAATTGTTCACAACCTCTTTGTGGCACAGTCAATGTGCCTCCTGGTGGTCTTTTTGTGTCTGCACCCACATCAGATAGTGACAAGGCCACAGAGGCAAAACGATTCCCTCATTAGTATAAGGCTCCCTTGAAATAGCTCTGGCGCTATATGGTCACCAGCTCTGTCTGTAATATAGAAGCGGTCTCTAAGCGTCTGCAGCCCCTTCTGTAACTGAACAGTGTCCGGGTCTAGGAAAACAGGCACACACACTTGTATTGCCCCCGGAGCACTGTATGTGACATTGCCCCAGATGTTACATCAGGTATCACTGACTTCACACCTAATCCTTACAGAGAGTATTAAACAATGTTCTTTCATGCACGGTTTAGTACTAGATGAATCGAATTCAGAATAAGGTACGTTTTTGCTCATAATTTGAATGGGAAAAATAATAACTCAACCCCATTCCTTAAAAATTGACATTTTATGAAGGAACACCTCATTTTGTTTCTGGCTAAACAAACAAGTTGTTTAAAAAAAATCATTGATGGGAAAAATAGCAAATACGAATAAACCAATTCACTAAAAACAGAGATGTGGAAATTGCAAATCTTAACAGCTACCAAAATGTTCAATGTGCAAAATCATCAGCTTTCTATGATTTTCAGCACAATTTGCAAATGAAAAACAAAAAAAGAAAGCATTTGCTCAAACTTATTAATCTGTTGTGTAATGTCAGAACTATTTTAATAAAAGGGAGAGATTGCCACTTTGAGAGTCCTTGTGCATAGTACTGCCTTGTGCGTAGATTGAGCTGGAGCTGTGGTATAATTCGAGTTCAATGCTGCATTTCTCATCTTTTTAAGAAATATATCCATTTATTCATGTATTTAGAATAATAAGTGATATATAAATGTAATTACAATGGAACTGCAGTACAATATGGTTAGACCTGGCATCCTTGGCATGGTTTCCCCCCTAACGTTTTGCCTTCAACCCTCCTAGTTACTAACTTAATTTTTGCTTGCTTTAGGACTCTATGTGCTTTATCACTGCTAACCAGTGCTAAAGTGCTGGTGCTCTGTCCTTAAAACACGATTGAATTGACTTATACCCAATGGGCGTATTTATTTTCTTGTAAGTTCCTAGTAAAGTGCACTATCTGTGCCCAGGACCTATAAAATAAATGCTACCTGGAGCCTGCAGCACTGGTTGTGCCACCTACTCAAGTTGCACTTTAAACATGTCTCAGGCCTGCCATTGCAACTTGTGTGCGTAGTTTTAAACTGCCATGTCGATCTGGCAAAACAAACCTTTTGCCAGGCTCAAACCTTCTTTTTTCACACATTTAAGTCACCTCTAGGGTAGGCCCTGTACATCCTAAAGTGCAGGGTGGAGTGTGTTTAAAAAGTCGGACATGTACTTTTTGGTTTTACATATTCTGGTAGTGAAAACTGTTTTTCACTACTTTAAGGACTACTTCTCCTATAGGATATGTTTGGAGATACCCAATTACATTTTAAAAGCTGTAATTTACAAATGAGTGCAGGTAACTAGGTCATGTTTGGTGTCTTTAGAATTGCAATGAAAAATCCTATCTTATGGTGAAGTCGGATTTTTAGTTACAATTCTGAGAATGCCCCTTTTGGAAAGGTACCATTTTCCTGCCTTGGCCGTTTAGTTCCTGCAGGCTATCTCTAAGTCACATGACTGGGTGTAGTGTTCCTCCTAGACGGTCACACACAGTGGAGAGCTTAGGTGCGCCTGGCTGGGCCGTGACTGGCATGATGGGCAGGTGAAGCTGGGCACAGCCCCATCTACACTTGATTAGGCTGTATCATGCCTTCACACAAAGGGCTGCATACACCCTGTAGGTAGTCTGGGGCCAGGACAGGTGAGGGTGGATGCCTGTGGACTTCAAAAGGAAACCTCTATAAGCTTCTCCCCACTTCAAAGGAAGGCCAAGGTATCAATATTTGACCCCAGACACCAACTCATCAGTATACTTCTGGACCTGAGGAGACAATGGCAGGAAGAGAAGAAATACTGCTGTACTGCTGAAAGGACTGTTACTCTTCTTGGAATGCTGCTATGAAGGACTGCTGGATTGCTCTGCTGACCTGCTGACCACTGCCCTCTTTCATTTGGGAGAAGGGGTGGACCTGCATTTATTGAACCCAGGTCAAGCAGAGTGACTGCAAGGGCTAGTTGGCTAGCCTCCTGACTTGAACCTCTGGGACAGAAGGCTCCAACAACCTCGACCCAGCACCTGGACTCTGGCATCTGTGAGTCTACCCTGCCAAGTGGTGCCACCCCAGTCCTGGACCCTTGGAAGTGGGCCTAAGGTGCTCTTCCAGCCTCTGTGGGCCCAGCAGAACTGAATCATCTCCTCTGCTGCATGGCCCATCCTGAACAGAACAAAAGCATCACCGCTGCTGTGTGGACCTGCATCGCCTCTTAGGATCCACCACTGTGCGACACATCCTCAATGTAGGCCCTTGCATCTCTCATTGACTGCAGGCTCGACAATGATGCCGTACTCTGCAGCATAGCCTTGCAGCTCCTCTGAACCAATTAATTCCCCTGAACGCGCAACGCATCCTAGAGACCGAACTTCACATTGCAAGCCCTCATCGACAGGATTCTCAGTAACGACACTGGCCCTCCCACCGCAGCCTCACTGCATCTTGGAACTGATGCTTCGCTTCAGTTGCAAGATGCATCTTCGACGCGGCCTATCGCAACACTCTGCAAACCATGATTTAAAGCACTATGTTCAGTGGGCCTGACTGGGTCCATGTAGCTGGCCCATGCTCTATCCCGGTCGCCCTGAGCTTGTAACTTTGTCCCGGTCTGGTGCAAGCAGATACCCAAAGTTGGCGCTTTGTGCTTATTGGTGCTATTTTCACCAAAACAGTTGAAATTGCATATTTCCTCTTCTACTGGTTGGAGTTTTGTTATTTTGGAATTGTTTTAGTTTTTTTAAATTCACTCTATTTTTCAAAAGTGGTGTGGGAACCTTTTTGTGTGGTGTTTTCACTTTATTACTCTTTGAAGTGTTGCACAAATACTTTACACATTGCCTCTAAGTTAACCCTCACTGATCTATGCCAAGCTACCAGAGGGTTGAGCACCGGTTAATTTAAGGTTGGCTTGCGCCTCACCCAGACAAGAATTGATTGTGGTTAATGCCTGACCAGGGCTCACACCCAAGTCAACCATCAGCCCAGTTTCTAACACATATTTATTTATTTAGATCAGCACAGCTCATTAGTGTGCTGGTTCCTCCTTAAAGAAATTACTGCACATAAGCACAAAGTATGTGCTGCCATTGTTTAAGACAGAGAGGCCCCAAACTCCCTTAGGTAATATCGTATGCATGCCCAGTCTAGCAGTGAGCACACATTCCAATATTTGCATTTTCTCATTTTCATATGGGTGTGGACCCATGCAATTAAGGAATGACCTTTGCCCCTTGGCGTGTCCTACTTTATCAAAACGTGCTGTTGTGCAAAGAAGACCCGAAGGGATGCACAGAATGTTTACCACCTGGACTGTGGGTAAATTTGGCAGGCTGATTAAAGGGTCCATTTAGAGGGGACCCAGAGGGTCTGAGGGCATGATGGGATTGCTCTCCAACACTGGTGTGATGATGCAGGCTACACACCATCATAGATCCCTTTTAAATGCAAGCCAGGGGCATTGCCATGCAGTCACTGCCAGAGAGGTAGTGGACACTTTATAATGAAAATATTTGTTTTGTGTCATTACACTCGGTTTGACAACTTTGTGTTTTTGCTTCTGTGGGTCCACTGGAGGTGTTTCATGTGGCGTGTGCACCATTCTCTGACACATTGGTAGGCTCTTCTGGACTGGGAATGCACTCAAACTGTACTACCGCTCACAGTAGATAGTGTCTACTGCCATCTCACCTAGCTATGGGGATCCACACGGTAGGTCAGTATGTGACAGCCACAATCATATTCAGAGTCAAAGACCTTACACAGTACACTGGAGAGAGGAATCTACCAACCATATCTGTGTAAGATTGACACAATCCTCCATAACAATTCACCTATTTTCTTTAACTTTATATTGTCTGTTTGGGTCTAAATTATAAATGAATGGGATTGTTTACCATATGAATGTTGTCCTCTGTGAGAACATGTTCGGTTAGCAAAAAGCAGTGGTTTCCGGTGCAGTAGACCGTCTTTCTTGTTTCCCACTGTTTGAAGCAGGCCCTTGGACTAATCCTCATATACTCTGTCACAGTTGAAACCTTGTCTAGCTTCTGGCTGTGCCTTTGGGCACAAAAGAGCAACTTAAGCCATTTTGACCACTTTGGCAGATATTCCAGGTCTTCCTAGAAGTAGTATCCTCAGTCTAAGAAACTGGTTTGTGTGAGGCCCAATCAACATCCAGCTACATATGTGGCCTCCACCTCTTTGTGCTCTGCAGAGGACTATTTTGAAGTTATTGCCACTCAAGGGAGGGAGTCTGCAATGTTTCTGCGAAAACCCACATTTTCTTTCACAGTTGGTATGTGGTCTTGCCCTCCTATGTAAAAGCCTGGTGGAAAGTTGTAAAGAGGCTCGGTACTAAGTTGTAGGCTATGATTGTTCATTGACCTTTTTTAGGTCGAGCCTGGGCAGCACATGCGCTGCTCTGCAAGGCATGCTGTATTAAGGTAGGGACTTGAAGCTCTCCCCACTCTCTGCCCACATTTTTCATTGGCTTGTGTCACTGCCCACTGTAAAATGTGGCTGTTCATTGGTCAAAAGGCTTAGTAGTCTCTCCTTAGTACCGCCGTGTCTCAGTTTGTAACCTTTTATGGCGACACCCCCTGTTACGTGTGTTGTTGCTCAGTAGGATTTAATTTCAGCCTCCAAACACTATTTTCTCAAACAGCATTGTAGGACACGCTCTCTCCCAACGCTTTTTAAAAATGTGTTAGCATGCATTTGCAATGCAATAGATCTTGCATTTGCGAGAGTTTAAGCTTTTGGCATTGTAAATGACAGTGCCTTTAATTTATCTCTTTTTAAAACAACACATCAATAAAAGGCATTGTTATTTACAATGCCAAATGCTCAAACTCTCATAAATGCAAGACCTTTTGCATTGAAAATGCTTGTTTAACTTTTACCTTGCACCTCAACTTGATTGGCCCAGACTTCCTGCCAGTGTGCCAGATGCATATTTGGCCTGTTGAGGTATTTGTTGGGAGAAGCTCTGCTGCATCAACATACAGGAACATCTGACCAGTAACATAACTCTGGAAGTTTTTGTTTTCTCCAGCAAGGTGCAAAGAAGCCCCTAAAGATGCAAGGCCCATCGGATGGATGCAGCATAGAGGCCATTTCAAAGAAGTGAAACATCTAAGAGCTACAGGCAACTTGCAGCCAACCGACGTGAAATAAACCTAAAATATTTTGCTTCACAGTGGGTCAAGGGACTGTAAGAGACAGTCCAGGTTATTGCTGTGAACTTGCACTGCCCTGACCCACCCTATAGCATCACTTACTTTGTGAGAACTTGCATCATCTCTATTCCGTCGTAACAGACAGGTCTAGATATTGGCAGAGTGCCTTCATAACGGAGGTTCATTGTTCTAATTCTAGAACATTTTGAACCGTTACTTCAGTTCTTAAAGTTGCCCAGTTGGTACTGGCAACAAGAGGGCCCAGCGGTTGTACCAGGATGTGCCTTTTTATTTGGTACCCCCAGGTGACATACTGTGGGTGCATTCCACTCCCAGTACCAGATGTTATCCTGACTTTGTAAGCAGTTGGAGCTTAGCTAGTCTCTCCACCAACCGTTAGGTATCAATGATATATCAGTGATGTCATCGAATGGATACAGCAACTTTCATGTTGGGCCTTTTCTTTGGCACCCTGAAAGCTTTGTTTCCTTTGGTTGGGAAATTAGAGGTTTTCTAGATTCATGTAGTTGATCTGCTCCCACAAATCAATATGAGGCTACTAAGTTAATGTTTAGCCTCGAATTTCAGAGTTCATCACATTTACGAAGCATTTTAAAATCTTACATTTTACATTTTGCCTGTCTATTTGTATCCACTTAATTATGCTGTTAATAATATTTAATTTTCTAAGCAGTCGCGGACCCCCTGAGTAGGCTTCGGGGAGGGGCCCCCAAGGGTTCCCGGACTAGAGGTTAAAAACCACTACCATAAACTATTGTAATGCTTATGTAGTAAAGAGCTGCAGAAAAACATGACAAGGGCCCAAAGACCCTCACTAGTTTTCATCTCAAATCTACAGTTTTACTATGGGCTGTACTCACTACAGTCTGTCAATGCTAACAGGTGCCCAATCCAAGCCCAAGTGTAGAATACACAGTGCAGGGGATGCCTTAGAGAGTCTAGGTACCCGCTTCATAAGATCTGATAGATATTCGGGTACTGAGCACAGTTCAGGAATTTAGGGTGGTGGTCGAATTGGTTTCAACTCCAAAGTATGTCCCCTTCAGAAAAGTTCACAAACTGTGTCTTGAAACAGGCCAGTCACAATTACGTTTTTTTGGCTGGAGGGGGCAACAACAAGGCTGGTCTAATCCACTGGGTCCACCTAGATTTACAGTTGGCAATATTTGTGATTGGAGTTTAGGTTCAACTGCAACTTCAGTAAGACCTATAAAAATAATTTAAATTGTGTTTGATCAGCAACGAGAACACTGCTTTATAGTCTAGGATGACGAAGGGAATGATTCGTGCCTCGCTTGGACCAGAAGAAAGTTAACACAGCCTGCAACAAAGTGAAGGGGGGGGGGGCACAGGCCAGTATCACAACACTCACAGTCTTGAAATGCTGTCTGCAGATCTTTTTTCCCATGATGATCCAGAAAAATATCTATTAATATCCCAGTCTCCAGTCTGGCTCCTTTCGGGAAGGCAAACTTAGTGCAGGCATCAGTCAGCGTGGGCCTTGTCTTTGATTTTACTGGTCAGGGGCCTGCCCATTTTAACACAGTGGGCCATGTAATTTCCTCTTGTTCTGGTGAGGTTTCAAAAGATTCCTCAGCCTCGCCATGGTCTTATTTTATTTATTTTTAAATATCTTTATTGGTTTTTTCTTTCATTTTTTTCCTTCTCGTTGCACTTTACACGACAATACAGAATAATTAAGAGCAACATGTAGATCCGCATAACACAACCGTATTAGGTCACTATGTAGATCAACACTGTACATTACAGAGGCATAATCAGAATGTGTCATAGCTCTCAATGCAGCGCCAACAAATAATAAACCTTGCAACCCTATGATTGCATGCTCACGTTTCTGCATCCTTGTTGCTAGTTCACAATTGAAATCAGTAGCTCTATGCATTAGCATGATTTATCTTAAACAATGTGATAATACACAGTATATATGCCGTCAGTAGACATAGTGGAAATCGATGTACAGTTGCTTCAATACCCAACAGAGGAGTTTAGCAAAAGCAAAGGAGTAGAGGAAATGGGGATGCACCAATAAGACATATACTATCTAATGAACATCTACTAACAACGTACTACAAACAAAGAAGAAAGGGGGGCTGCCATTGATTAATAAATATGATAATCTTTGCTGGACTGTGTGTAGGACGGTGTATCTCCACCTTCACAGTAAAGAAGTTCGCCAGGGTGGGGCTCGGACTCAGAAATTCTGAGGGGTAGTGTTGCGTCAGTGGATATTCTGGCAGGAAGGGGTGTGGGGTCCTCCACGTCAGATTACAACTATGCTGTGGCTCCTAACAGGTGGTGACTCCCATCCACTGATATCGTATCCCCCGTGATTCGGGACCACTAGCATACGCACTATGTTTCAACTGGGCGAGTATCGTCTACGTCCCCATTTCCCTCGTTGTTGAAAGCTGAGAGTATAGTGTCCCAACATTGCGCAATGGGGAATTTGCGTAGCCCTGCTGTTTCCTCCCTGTGTAGAGCTGTGCTTTCCGCCTGAGCCCAGATCGTAAGTGATCTCTTCCGGCTGATCATTTCAGTGGGTTCTAAATGTTTCCACTGTTTGTAATTGAGCATTTTGCAACTATCAGCCCTAAGTCTCTAAACCGTAATGTTAAGTTATGTTATGGTATTTGGAATTTATAAAGCGCGCTGCTACTCACAAGAGTGTCCCGGAGCTGAGAAAAAAAGACCACCGTAACAGCCGACAGAGAATCACCCTAACCACAGAACCGGAAAAGGCCTAGAGCTGGAAAAGCCATGTTACTTTGTTTTTCTTGGTCCTTACATAAACTCCCATTATACAAACCTCCCATGATGGTGGCAGGGATGTGTCTGTGCAGAGCGCCAGGAATGCGGTGACTTCGCTCCAGTAGCTTTGGAGAGAACCACAGGACCATAACATATGCAGTAGGTCCGCATCAGACCGCCGATAGCGCGGGCACTCAGAAGTAGTAATTTTGAAGTATCTGTTAATTTTATCAGGGGAGAGATACGCCCTGTGTAAGATGTAAGTTTGTATTAATTTGAATTTGGAGCTTCTTAGTATATAAATGGGGCTGGCCAGGATAGTGCCCCATTCCTTTTCGGTCCAGGGTTGACCGCGATCCGCTTCCCAGCTGGTACGGAGGGACATCATCGGTTTCAGCGTGTGCGTAAGTAATGCCGTCACCAGCCAATGTACTATATGCGATCCCGCCCCCAGGACGTGTAGATACTGTATTAATAAATGCATTGGAGGCTCAGTCATTAGATTTCCCCAAAGAGTCGATAGGGCTCTCACTAGAGAGGTGTGCAGTAAGAATTGCCCTACAGGTAAGCCAGTGTCATCCGCCAGAGCCTCGAACGTTAATAGCGCACCGTCCCTATAGAGGTCGCCGAGAGTGTCCACGCCTGCCGAAATGTGTGAGGGCCTCCTCAGAAGTACCCGCTCTCCCCCTTGGTGTCCCCAAAAGTGGTAGTATTGGGGCATATGGAAGTGCAGCGCAGGTGAGATGCAGGCTCCTCCTGTAAAATCTGTATGCTAATCGTAAATGTAACTGGGACATGCGTAGGGGCTTGGCCGCAGGATGAAACAGAAGATAGATTTGAGTGTGAGTCCACGGCTGCTGCAAGGTCGCCGTATCATCCAAATAGCTGCCGCTTAGCCACTTTGTTACCCATTGCAGCTGGGCAGCTATATAGTACAGTTCCATGTTGGGAACTGCTACCCCCCCTGACTAGTAGGTGGGTATAATTTCCATAACACGACACTCGGCCTGCCCTTATTCCATATGAAGTCTCGGGACATGCTCTCCAAGTCACGGAAGATTTTGGTTGGGACATAGACCGGGAGATTCGAGAAGTAATATAACAACTTGGGAAGGACTATCATATTCAGCAGGTTGATACGACTCAGTGGGAGCATTTACCAAAACTGCACCTGGGCCCGCACTGCTGAGATCGCCCTCATTAAGTTGCCCTCCAGCAAATCGTCAGGTGCCCGATAAATAAATAACCCTAAATATAGAAAGGTGGTAGGGTACCACGGGAGTTGTGAGCCATTGATGCACATGTCCGTTTCCTCCATGTGTGCATCAAAGGGGTACACTCCAGACTTGGCCCAGTTAACCCGAAGGCCCGACATCGCCTCAAAGGTCCTCAACACGTCTGCAATGGACGTGGGGATGGCAGCAATATCACGGACATGCAACAATAAATCGTCGGCATACAGGGACACAGTATGGGTCCCGTCCCCCAGCGGCATGCCCCAGTCCACACCACTGCTATGGAGTAGCATCGCCAGCGGTTCCATGGCCAGGGCGAAGAGTAGCAGGGACTACGGTCAACCCTGGCGCGTCCCCGCCTCACTCTGATGGAATCTGATAGGAGCCTACCGATATGGACCTGTACAGTAGGGCGTTGATATAGCAACTGGACCATAATGAGGTAATGGTCCCCAAGCTCATATTTATTGAGCACTGCCGCCAGGTAGGGCCATTCCAAAGAATCAAAGGCCTTTTCCAGATCTAGCAGCAGGCAACCAGAACAAGGCCATCTATGTAGTGCGTATTGCTGTATCCCAAAAAAACGACGGAGATTTAGTGAGGTATTCCTGGTGGGAACAAAACCGTTCTGATCTGAATGTACCAATGTTTTCACTAAAGGTGAGAGCCGTCTAGCAAGTAGTGATGCAAAGACTTTGTAATCAGTGTTAAAAAGTGCCAGTGGTTGGTAGGACCCCAGGGATTCAGGATTCTTGTCAGGTTTCAGGAGAGAAACTAACAGTGCCTCATTCTGCGTATCAGTGAGTGTGGACAGATCTAGAGCAGCCTCATACACCTTCAGCAGCTGCAGCACTAATATATACGCATAGGTTATATAAAATTCAGCTGGTAATCCTCCCAGCCCCGGCGACTTCCCATTGGATAATGAGAATATGCCATCTTGTGTTTCCTCCCCAGAGAGAGGTGCGTTCAAATCCTCTTTCTGTGTACGTGTGGGTCGTGGTAGTTCTATCTGTTCTAGGTAGAACCGCAACTACAAGGGCGTGGCCTGTGCCCGAGAGTAGTATAGGGCCTGATAATGGGTCACGAACGCGGGGTGAATGTCGCGTTGTTTGTATGCTGTGTTTCCTAATGCCGTTCGCACAGCCGTGATAGGGGACGACGACTCTTCTTGATGGATGAGCCACGTTAATAGCTTTCCAGCTTTATCCCCCATAATATCAGCATAATTGAGGCATCACAGCCTCTCTAGCATTCGTGTATGCTCTTCTCCAAAGTGATCTAGCTTCTCCGGGACCCCTCGATCGCCTCCTTCTCCCGATCTGCCAGTTGCCTCTCTAATGCGGTAAGATCTTTTTCCAGCTGTACTCTGATGCCCGCCTGTGTACCCAAGCAATGACCCCTAACTACTATTTTGAGGGCGTTATCATCAAAGTACTGAGCCACGCTGGTAGCCAGGGAGTCCCGAAATGGTGCATCAAGCAGGACATCTGGCTGAAGTCGCCACATGGGGATTGGCGGTATATCGTCCTCCCATCCCAACTCTGTTATATGTGGATTATGATCTGAATGTGTCCGTCCCAAGTAGGAGGATCTTAAAATGCTCAGAAGAAGATCATTGGACACCATAAAGCGGTCGAGGCACACATGGAGTCCGTGTGCCCCTGAATAATAAGAATACACTCTGTCATATGGGTTATGGTGGCACCAGGCATCTGACAAGCGCCTATGTGCAGCCCATTGATTTTGCGTGGTTGTGACAGGTAGGGGGGAAACCCGATCCAATGATACATCCAATACACTGTTATAGTCACCCCCCAGTTTTGAGGGGATATCGTGCCACCCGGCTAGTTTAAGGGAGATCAGTTCTAGGTAGGCTGCCTGCTCTGTGTTAGGCACATACAGCGAGGTCAGCAGAATTTGCCTCTCATCCAAAATACCCTTAACTGTGACGTATCTACCCTCTGTGTCTATGTGGGAGTCTACCACTCGGAAAGGGGTCCCTGGTTTTACCCACACCAGCACCCCATGTGCATATGCAGAGTAGCCCGTTGCATACAGCTGACCCCTCCAGCACCTATGCAGTCGTTGTATTTCTGACTTATCCAAGTGAGTTTCCTGTAACAGTGCTATTTGGACATGATGACGTTTCAGGTATGAATAAATAAGGTATCGGCGTGACGGACTATGAATGCCCCTCACATTCCAAGGCATGATCCTGATAGATGCCATGTCATTTGTAAGTTAGTCGTACATGCGGCCTCGCCAAGCCCATCAGTGGGAGGAGGAAGTATAGTGCGTATGCATTGGGGCCCAGAGTGCGTCCCCCTGTACACAATATCATCACAACCGTCCCAACTCAGTGCGTGAATTATGGCATGACGAGCCCAAAAATAATAATAATTAGCAGCAATAAAATTTAAAATAAACTTTTCACACAGACCAGTGTGCAACGGGTAATTGTCCAAACCATATGCAGAGGCATCTTACAATCTAAGTCAGTGAGGGTGTGCTGCGCCCTATAATCTAAATGTGTCAAGGGGAGAAGAGAGTCTCCTCGGGCCCCCCAATCACTGACCAGTCATGGATTTTTCAACGCTGAGCCTACCAGAAGAGACTAACAGTCGCTCTCAATAAAACAACAAAGAGCGACAGCTATTAAAATAAGACATCAAAGAAAAAGTCTCAGGGTCACTGTATGTCATATGAGGAATACTGCTACCTTGAATAGTGAGGAAACCATAATCATGGTTTACAACAGTGAAATATAGCATACAACAGTATGTGCCCTGCACATCTAACAGTGCATGTCAATATACAGCATATAACTATATACTTGCATGTAGGCACGAGACATAGATACTTTCATAGAACTGGAGACAGCAGTGATCATCAAACAATGTTATCGGCCGTCTGAGGGGTGACATCTGGCAGATCATATGAATCTTGCGTGGTGAGAGGATAATCCGGCAGATCTTCAGCATCAACATCGCTGGCCTGGTCTTGTTGGCTGGAGACTGACGTACTGTCCTCCATCTGTGTTCCGCTGATGCTTGCCACCGCCTGAAGAGTTCCCTGCTGGCCTTGCAGTACCTGGTCCAGATCTGGACCTATCTTCCGTGAAAGTGGTAGGTGTCTCGGCTTCTTTCCCCTGGGGCGGCGGCAGCATGGCGCCTCATCAGTTGGTTTACTGCTTGCTTGACCAGTCAAAGACGTAGTTCCCGATGTAGAGTACCTGTCGAGCCAGTCCTCGGCTTCCGCGGGAGTGGTGAAGAAGTGCGTTTTCCCATTTGCCACTACTCTCAGGCACGCTGTGAATAATAAAAAGTATTTCAAATCGTTTTGCCTGAGGCACCTCTTCACTGCCATGTACGAGTATCTCTGCTTTTGCACTTGGATAGTGTAGTCAGGAAAGAACATCACTTTATGATTGTCCACTTGAATGTCGTGTAATTTCCTGGTTTCCTGCAATATCGTGTCCCTATCCCTATAGTTCAACAGCTGAATCAGTAGAGGCCTGGGATTGAACCCTGTCGGCAGGGGTCTGGCTGGTACCCTGTGTGCCCTCTCCACCACGAAATGCGGGGAGAGGGTTCCTTCCGGCAGGAGGTCATGTAGCCAGGATTCTGCATATGCAACAGGATTCCTCCCCTCCGTTCCCTTCGGCAAACCCACCACTCGCACGTTATTGCGGCGGGCCCACCCTTCTGCTACTTCCGCCCTGTTTTCAAGGAAGTCCACTCTGTTGAGGAGTTGTTGGATGTGCTTGTCCGTTTCCGCCACATGAGGGGACATCTCCGCCACCGTGACCTCGAGCACACCGGTGCGGTCTGCCAGCTTGCGATGGTCTGCGTGTAGTAACCATAGATCTATAACTGCTTTATCTATTTGACGTTCCAGGGCAGTGCGGGTGTGATTCAAGGTTTCCCCCAGTTTTTCCACAGCAGCCAAGACTGCATCCAGTTTGCCGGACATATTGGCTTGTGATTCCGCTCCTGCCATTTTTCCCGTCTTGGCTCTTGTCTGTGGAGGCGGGGCTGCTGCGTCGAGCACGTTTATTTTGAGTCGCCTGCCCCACGACATCAATCTAGGGGTGACGTTGCTCTTGGGCTGATACCTCACTATCTGACGTCCAAAGTGGTTGACGCTATGAAGAGAGGTCCTTCCACCATATCCCAGACGCCACCTCCAGCTGAAACATACTCAACGGCTACTCCTGTGCCCCATGCCCGCTCTCTCCGGATCAGCCAAAACACAGCCCTCCAATGGATCCAAGCCGTGAGGATGCTGCTCATCTGGACAGTAGGTTCAGCTCCAGGACCATTCATCTGGGGCCGGATCACAAGCGTTCCTCCAATGCCAGGGTATTTCTGGGTCTCCCAACCAGGCATGTATAGGACAACACTGCTATGGCGGCTTCTCTGTAGATTCGAGGGGCACTTCTAAGTGCACAACCACTGTTAGGCCCACTCACGAGCACATACTTCCGCCACGCTGCCTTCTCAAGTCACTACCAGTAGAGGACACGATGCCCGGCTACAGGGGGGATCCTGCAAGTTCAGGATTCATCAGGGCCTCAGAGTCGTAGAGATCGCGGCCCACATGCAGGCCTTTAGTGTGGGAACTCATCTGGAGGGGCCCAGATAGCCCTCAGCGCCAGCCACCATCGCATACCCAGCCCCAGGCACAACCAGGAGCCCGTGCAGACCCCTGCTCTCACCTCTGTTGTACACGCAGGGGGGGTGACAAATATTGGGCTGTAGTCTCCGTAATGGTAGGGCAGTGGCAGGTCAGAGAACAGCTGCCACAGCCCAGCCAGTGGTGAGTTGTGCAAAACGTGCCACTGTATAAAGCCCAGCGGGCGGGACCAGTTCCAGAGTCCGTGTGAATGACCGCGCCCGTTCAATAGCATCCACACCGGGGTAGGCCGCCAGCCTTAATGTAGAAACCCCGACTCAAACACCCTGATACCTTCAGCGGGGGCCCAGGGTGGCCGCAGCAGTCCGTGGGGTGAGATGATGTCCCAGTGGTGCAGTAGGGGCAATTGGTGTGGCCTGTATGGGGAGCCGCCAACGGGGCACGCGGGTGTTCTGCACCAGATCCAAGGTCATGGCGTGCAAGTTAAACGATACGTGTGGTGCCGAGGAGTAACTTGGCTCCGATTGTTGCCGGACGTCTAGGACCGATCACCAGAGTCCCAGCAGCCCGGCGAGGCTGCACGAAGGCTTAGGGCACCGCACGTTCACAGCTTTGCAGGACGACTCCGGCTCCGTGCAGTAGCGTCCCTGTAGATCAACTGCGCCATTCGGTTTGGCTTTGTGGGCGGAGTTTAACCGAGGGCTTGCGTGGTCCTCGTCTCCAGCCTGTTGCGAGCTCACCCGGCTTGTCACAGAGCTTAGGGCCTCGGCGCGGTATACAGTCGGCAATGTTTCCAAAGTTCACCTCCGAGCTTTAATGGATGTTCGGGTGTCTCATTGCCAATTTGCATGCACCACGGATCATTGTAGTCGGAGAAATGTGGCCAGAATGGGGAGCCCTCGGCGGAGCTCTACCCGAGCACGTCTGCCACCATTGCTGGCTTAGCCACGTCCCCCTCGCCCTGGTCTTATGAGAGCACTGCAACAACAGAATCCTGTTCTGGTATATGTGTGCCTGGACCGGACAGTGGCGGCTGGCATCTACTGAGGGTGGTGCTACATAAAAATGTTGTTTTTTAATTAGAAGCACTTGCCTGCAAGAGTGACGGCCTCCTCGATTGTCTTGTCTCCTCGAGGCAGTCAGGCTCCAAACCTCCAAGCCAGTCCTGGGACTGCTCTCACCAGCATGAGAGCAGCACCAGGATTGATGGGTGCCGCCTCTATCAGCGCTCAGAAGAGCACTGGAGGCTTTTGCTTTCTCTAACCCAGATGTCTTGAGACAGCTGGGCTAGAGAGGTCTAAAGTGTGCATGTGTGGCTGGCCATGGCAAGATGGCCGGCCAAAAAGACATGCGCACTTTGAACTGAAGGTGCCCTGCTCTCTCTGCTGCTGCCGCCAGTCAGCAGCAGCCCCATCCCTGTCCTACCTCTCCGTTCGGGACGGGGTGACGAAAAATAAAATGGTAATAAATTAACTTCATTACCATTTTATTTTTCGTCTCTGAGGGCATTTCAGTGGAGCGATGCTCCTCCACTCAAACGGAGGAGCCGCCCCACTGGACAGTTACACAGAGTCTCCATCCGAGTACAGATGCAGCCCAAGACACTGACCCAAGGAACAAATTCTTATTCTCTTTGAAAGGGGCTGGGGAAAGCCAGGGCCTGCCACAATCGGGTGGTACATTTAAAAAGTGAGCACTCCTCTGGTTCAGAGAGAGAGAGAGCAAGTTTCCCAGAACTTTCATACCAACATGGGCTTTTATAGGTATCACATGCTGGCACAGAGTGATCACTGGAATGTGGATTGCACCCAGATTCTCTCAACCAAGGTCTTTGTTGAGACGCTTTCTTGAAGAAATTACCAGGAAACAGTACGTAAAGGTAAGTACTTTACCAGGAGCACAACCTGGCATCCGACCACCACCACGACCCAGCTGCAACTGTCAATTGTGGAGTGCCGACAGCCTCACATTATAAGCAAGCATGAGCACCAGAAGAAAGAACGTAGAGAGCATAGGAGCTCCAACCAATGTAAGAACTGTAGTAATGTAAAATAGCATTAAGTATCATCACAACACATGCTCTCCTTTTAATAATAAAAAACAACACGAACAGAGAAAAAAGAAAAGAAGAAGAAAAAAGGAAGAAACACAATACAGATGATGAGAAGAAAGAAAACAAAATAAACATTCATGATCTAACATAATCCTGCAGATATGCTGGTGGTCTGCGATTTCTAACAATTCAACAACAGGAGAGTTAGATAAGCCATCATGGCCCTCCCTCCTCATTCCTTGAGGAGAAGAAAGCAACTCATTAGAACGTGAAACATTCTCAACGACTCAACAAGAATCATTTTTGACAACTTTGTCGGGCATAAACATCACCCCCGAACAGCCTTCATCATCAGTAAAACACTTGCCAACAGAACCACCTTTCTGGTATAAGGCCACTCTGTGTAAATTCCAACGTTCTCCTCCTTCAATGACAACAAAATACCTTCCAACACTGACAACTCGGCAAGGTCCTTTGAACTTTCTTTTGAATTTAGTAAGACCACCTTTAATCCTGCCAGATTTCAGTTTGACCCAGTCGCCAACCGAGATCTTAGAAGGCAAAATCTCAAAAGTGTGTTCACCTCCAGAAGACACCCAATTCCTGAGCCGAAATGGAACAAGACGTGAGCCAGGAAAACGCCCTCTCATAATCAAAAATGGGGACTTGAAAGTAACCCTGTAAAGAGTCGTGCAATAAGCCCATAACATATCTTGAACAAGACGACTGGGAGATAAACCATTGGCTAATGCAAGTTGTAAAGTACCTTTGACAAGTCGGTTCGCGCTTTCCACAATTCCATTACCCATCGGATTGTAAAGAGAGGTGCAAGAATGTTTCACACCACACTTCTCCAAAAAACAACACATTTCACCGGATGTAAGCTGAGTCCCATTATCCGTAAGTAAAACTTGAGGAATACCTTCACGCAAAAACAAAGTCTCCAACACACCAATCGTGGACTTTGTTGTGACATCCTTCAAAAACTCAAGATGCAACCATCTCGAGTGTACATCCACAATCACAGCAGCAAAGCGCATATCCAGGGAAAGTTCTGAAAGAGGACCAATAAAATCAAGAAAAATAGTGTGCCATGGTTCACCAGGATCTTCAATGTGATCCATAAAACTCTGAGGACCGACTTTCAATCTCTTCTCACTCTCTTTATAGAGAGTACAATTAACCACCCATTCCCTGATTTGATCATCCATGGCAGGCCACCAAAATTCTTGCTTAATGTGCCTGATAGTCATGTCCTGGCCCAAATGACCATCATGGGCAAGTTTAAAGCTGTGCAATCTAAGGGCATCTGAGGGCACAAATCTCTCGCCTCTCATAATTACATCCTTACCACTCAGAGACAGTTCATCTAACAACTTCCAATAAGGCCTAACTGGTGCTGACACCATACTCTCACGAGGTGAACCCTTCTTGATGAGAGCTATAACATCTTGCAAAACTGAATCATCAACCATGGCTTCAGACCACTGTATTTTGGAAAAAGTACCTCAACTGTATTCACAAACATCAAAAACAAAATCGACAGCCTCTTCACTTTCCAACTTATTGACAACCTCCTTGTCAACTGTTTCCCAATCGAGTGACATGAGTGACAAGCAATCAGCTTGTAAGTTTCTCCAACCATGAATAAATTCAACATCATATAATTACTCCTGTAACCTCGCTGCAAACCTAGCAAGGCGTGCTGAGCCCTTTCCAGCACCCCCTGCCGACAGTATTTTCATTAAGGGTTTATGATCAGTCCTTAGCACAAACCTGGATCCCCACAAGTATACTCTGAAATATTCTACTCCCCACGCTGCAGCAAGAGCTTCACACTCTATTACCGAATAATTCCTTTCAGCTGGAGTGAGAATTCTCTAGGCAAATGCAAACGTTCCCTCGGTGCCTCTCTGAATCTGGGAAAGTACCACAGCAATTCCAGTAAGACTAGTGTCAACAGTGAGGAACGATTTACACGAAACATTGAAAGGCGCAAGAATTCCTGCATTACAAATCTGCACCTTAATCTTAGCGAAAGCATCAGATTGATCACTACCCCAATCAAATTTACAACCTTTGCGAAGCAGTTTCCTCAGAGGTTCAGAAATATCAGCAAAACCCTGCACAAATTTGGAATAGTACTCAATAAGACCCAGAAAAGACCTGAGCTGGTCCTTGTCACTCGGGGGAGGAGCATTTTTTATAGCTTCCAACAGATTTCTTTTAGGAGCGATACCACCACTAGAAATTGAGTACCCCAAATAGTCAACTTGATTAGTAAGGAAATGACATTTTTCTTTGTTAACCGTGAGACCCTGCTGCTTAAGCTTCCATAGTACTTGCCTTAGAGTTGCATTATGTTCCTGAATAGTCTTTCCTGAAACCAAAATGTCGTATTGAAAGTAGACTACATCAGACAGACCTTTGAGCATGTTAGACATCATTCTTTGAAAAACACTCGCAGCGGAAGCAAGCCCAAAGGGCATGCGAGGAAACTGAATAATGCCTTCCATTGTAATAAATGCTGTGAGAGGCTTGGAGTCTGGGTGCAATCTGATCTGGTGGTAAGTACTTCTCAAATCAATTTTGGAAAAATACCTACCACCTCCAACAGACTGCAACAACTCATTGATATTAGGCAGTGGAAATGTGTCAGTAATAATATCTCGATTTAAGGACCTGAGATCAATGCAGAAACGGAGTCTACCATCTGACTTTAGTGTCAAAACTACTGGAGAAATCCAAGAGGATGCCTCCACTGGTTCAATGACTCCTGATTTCAATAAATCGTCCAACAAATCTTTAAGACCCTGTCTCACAGAGAGAGGAACTTTCCTAAGCTTGTGTTGTACTGGGCACGCATTGGGCTTGAGAATGATCTCATGCTGATACCCTTTGACACAACCAAGTCTATCCCCAAACTCCTTGTGAGCATCCTGAAGGATATCTTCAACCTGTACGTCATCTTCCACTACCATGATTTGATTTCTGGCTCTAGGATTGATGACAATGTGTAGGTCGTATTGGTGCATCCATCCAAGGATTGGGGACCCTCTTTGGCAATGTAAATCGTACCATGAGTAGTGCGTGAGTTGAAAGTGATCTGACCAGACATGTACCCCAAGACATCTATGGACTGACCCTGATAACCTACTGGGTTGATATCCTTGTCCAATAGAGACACCCCTTCCCAGGTGGCTCGAAAAAGGGACTCAGGAATAATCGTGTACATGGAACCAGAGTCCATCATCAAGGTTATATCCTTACCACAAACATGAAATACTGCAGTGGGTCTATTAAATCTAGGAGAGTCTTGAGTAGCTTCTACAATAGTTTGATTGCACTTCTCTCTCACCACTAAGACCTGTTTTGCAAACATTTTGTGATCATCACCTTGTTGTACCACATTTACTTTGGATTTAGACATGTCAAAAGAATAATGTTGCTTACACATTCTAGCATAGTACCCTTTCCGCCCACACTGTCGGCAATTTTGATCAATGGCAAAACATTTTTTAAAGTCAGCTAAATTATATTGACTGCCACAATGCAAGTACTCTCTGGTCTTGACCTTAGGTATAGCCCCAGCACTCAGAGCTTTAGCAAATTTTTTAGAAACAGCATTGACTTCGACACAGTCATCCTTGATTTCACCTACTTCTTGTGACTAAATATTCTTCTTGCTCAATTCTTTAATGCATTTGTGAGATTCTTCAATAACCTTGGCCATATCAATGGCATCTTTCAAGGAAGGATCTTTGGCAGCCCACAACCTTTCCTATATCTTTCTGTCACAACATTGAACGATCAACTGGTCACGAATCAGTTCTTCCGTCATGATCCCAAAGCGACACTTAACTGATAGTTCACGTAACCTAGATACAAAATCATCAATACTTTCTCCTTCCAGTTGTGGCTGCATATAAAACTTGTATCTGAATAAAACTAGATTAATTTCTTTTGAAAATCTTGTTTCTAGTCTTTTAATGGCTTCCTTAAATACGTGATCCATAGCTTGTCCATTAGGTCCCAAAGCCACCGGTAAATATTTAAAACCACGTTGACCTTCAGTACCTAAAGCAGTTAATAATAAGGCTTTTTTCCTGTCAGGAGCAAAATTATTACCATCCAAAGCTACAATATAATTGTAAAGGATTTCAATCCAATCTTCCCAAATAATCGGTGGGGGACCTGGTTGGGAAAGAAACATTGGTGGCACAATGACATTTGAAGCATTAGCAGACATATTCACAAATAAATATTGTAACAGATAAAACAATAAGAATGCTGTATGACCCAGCGAAGAATTAAAAGGTGTGCAGATCACAGAAGTTGACTGCACGGGATGACACCAAACGTGAGTAATACGAGGACAATGTGCATTGACAGAAGTAAGTTAATTAGCAGAAATTGCCATGAACAGTACCATACCAACAGCCTTGAAGAAATGAAGAAGCGAACAAGAAGTGTTGATAGCTTGACAGCAGGCAAGAAGCGTCACACTAAACTCGAAAAAGCAAATTTCAAGATGGCGGCACGTCACGCCGCGTTACGCATGTTACGCACAACACGCTAAGAACAGAGCGCGTGAATTGTGCGTTCCAATGATGCGTTCCAGTGACACCAAAGTAAGCTGCGCGAGAGGACAGCGCTCGGCTCAAACGGTTGGACAGATCCAAACACAACAACCAGGCATAAAGTACCTCAAAATGGAGCACAAAGGCATGGGAAAACAGCATCCACGCAGAAATCAGTCAGGCACCTCATCCACGCCAAGCAGAGCCGTGAAAATGCGCAACGAAGAGGGAGTCAGTGGAAAATAGCACCAGGTTGTGCTCGAAGAGGTTGAAGATCGTCGCCAAAATTGTTGAGACGCTTTCTTGAAGAAATGACCAGGAAACAGTACGTAAAGGTAAGTACTTTACTAGGAGCACAACCTGGCATCCGACCACCTCCAGGACCCAGCTGCAACTGTCAATCGTGGAGTGCCGTCAGCCTCACATTCTAAGCAAGCACGAGCACCAGAAGTAAGAACCTAGAGAGCATAGGAGCTCCAACCAAGGTAAGAACTGTAGTAATGTAAAATAGCATTAAGTATCATCACAACAGTCTTCTCGTTGTGTACTTTCAGGCACAGGCAAGAGTGGCAGGGATCTTAGGTACCGTGACTATGCAGATGTGAGCCTAAAAGTTGTCACATCCACAAGGAGGAACAAGACAATCTAAAGCGACGCCACCATTTTGTGCATCATTCACTTTAAGTTTTCTCTTAATATTACTCTGAGCTCAGTTATCCAGAATTGCAACTCCCATGGAATAGGCCGCACATGTTAAAACACAATACATACACATGGGGATGTGAGGACGAACATCACCCCAGTTATGCGGGCACTTTTCCACCCTGTAGCCCTTTTTTCCTCCTTTGAGTACACTTTGGGAACAGGCATGCAGGCACACATCACTAAACATCACCAAAATTGTGGTACACCTTTAGTGGACTCACGGAGTGTCATAAATAGATGCTGGTGCAGAGTGAAGCAGCTTTCCCAGCCATGCAAGAAACTTACACCCATGCATTGGTGCAAATCACGTCATATAAGTATGTTGCATTACATTTTAAAATTGATGCTAACAATAACTGCTTTACTTTATCAAGCACTTTCAACTATGAGTGAATTCCTCTCCTATCTTAATGAAGATGCGGAATGAAGGGGAAGTGGATTCAGCAGACTGTGAGTTGCATCCACAGTTCACTATTGTACATGATGTTCTACAGAAGGTACCAGATGTTCTATAAAAAATATATATTTCCGCGAAATACAAGTTTCTACAACAGTGTCTATTGTTTGTTCCCTTGAATCATGAGTAAATTTTGAGAATCTGCAGAAAAAGTGTTTTCCTCAAATTTCACTGTGGGTTGAAAACCTCAGGCCATTCACAGATCCACCAGAGTGATTCGTTAGGGTGTCAAATTATGAGAACAGAACACCACGCCTTAACTTTGTTAAGGCTTGACAAAGCCACCCCTTTCTTTGGGGTGGCATCATAGAACATGCCAGAATCCTTCCAGTCAGGGCTGCCTGTAATGTCGTACAGGTACAGTCATCTTATAAATGGGTGGCGTGGAGCCAGCCCTTCACAGCTGCATTCCTGAAATATATTAAGTACTTGACATTAGTTCGCAGATTGTGGCCAGACCATAACTCTTGCAGTACTAACCCAATTCAGCGTGTAATTACTGTCAGGCTAATATGTTTCCAGCAGAATCAAGGCTTTGTTTGTTTGCATCAGTCACTGTTCCAAAAATGACGACACATGCCCCTGGCAATGGCGGATATTGTTCTTTTTTTAGAGCTAAAAGTACAAATGTTCTGTATTTATAGCGAAGAAGTATACATGTATCGGTACTTAATTTGTAAAAGACAAAAAGCATTTAAACATTTAAGCGAAACCAGAGAATTTGATTAACAAGCTGAACTAACAAAACAATTACCAAAAGTAGCTATTTTACCTATGTGACTTAAAATAAAAAGTTATAAAAAAAGTTATATGCAACGTTACCATCAATATTGTTCGTGTTTTTCGGGCCCCACTCAGAATTACAAAACCACAAATCTTCAAGACAATTTTGTTATGTGCTGTAGTTAGTAATTTTTCGGAATGATGGACCCGGTGTATCATTAGTGACTCAAACCAGTAACAATTTTCACTACAGAGACTGGTCTGCAACGCCCCCTCCCTCCCCCCCAAAAATTGCTCTGTGACTGATGTAATTATCCATATCTGCACAAAAATGGGCATCCGGTAACATTTTCAGAAACCTGCCCCGTTAATATTAATGAGGCAGTATTCTGCTGTTACTCATACAATATTGGTTGCAGAAGCAGGGTTTGAAGCCTGAGGGGGATAGCAGCCCTCCAACCCTCCAATTACATTCTCAGAATGCCGACCTTTTTAGGTCTCGCCTGGCGTTAGCAGCGCGCATGCGCTGCTCTCGCCATGCGATGACCTTTTGGAATCGATACGATTTCAGACGGGTGCTTTAAGCCACGCCCTTCTTTTCCATTGTCTCGCGCCCTCATTTATGTTAAACGAGGGCACGTGATTGGCAGGCGGTGTTTTTGGTTGCCGCCTTGTCCATTTTTAGGACGGCCCATTTCCGACGCCATGTTTGTTCTTGTGACGTATAATGGCTTCTCAGTGTCCATCTGTTTGCTTTCTATTCACCATCTGTTTGCTTTCTGTTTGCATTTACTGGCTTCAAATTGGGCTGTTACAAACATTTGCATCGCAACGTTGTGGACGGCATAAAAGGTAGGTGCTACAGTATTGTGTTATGCTTTACAAATAATGTTTAATGTTTACTGAATGCATTTGTTCTATACGTTTCGGGCCTTTTGGAATACGTTAAAAAAAATTGGTTTCGTAATGTATGATTTATTTGTAGACATTTGGTGCTTTTTTTGCGTTATGTTCGCATGTAATGTTTACAACGTACGTTTTTGCCTTATCGTGTCATGTTTTACAAATACTGTTTAACAACATCCAAAATTTCTTTAGACGTTTGGGGCTTCTTGTGTGATGTTTTACAGACAATGTTTAGCAACATGAGTACAGTTTGCGCCTTTTGCTTATTTGGGCTTTTAGCGACCAAAAGTACAGTTTGTGGCATCTGTATTTGGAACTTCCATTAATTTGGCTTTTGAAGTTAAGGAAACGCGCGGCAGCACTAAAGGTAGACTTTGGTGCTCTGTGTGCCTGGCAGCACTAAAAGTACGCTTCAGTGCTGTGTGTGCGTGGCGGCACTAAAGGTAAGATTTGGGGCTTTGTGTGCGTGGCGGCATTTGTTGCTCTGTGTGCACGTTGGCACTAAAGGTAGGTTTTGGTGCTGTGTGTCTACAGTTGTGTTTGGTGATTTCTATGCTTACAAGGTAAGGACACACGTTCGGTGACATGGAAGGTATGTTTTTCCGTGGTGAGCATACATTATTGTGTTATTTTTACAAATAATGTTTTGGGATGTATGAATTATTTTAATACGCTTGGGTCTCACTAATTTGGGGCTTTTGCTTATTTTGCTGCACACACGTTAAGAACATACATGCGTATGCACTGCAGCACAAAAGCTAGGCTTTAGTGCTGTGTTTGTACAGTACTGTTTTGCGTATTAGTAGATATGTTTTGTAAGGTGTGTGTTATTTTATACGTTGGGAGTTTGAGCAGATTTGGAACTTATGCTAATTTGGATGCCCAGAAGTTAAGGTTACATGTTTGGTAACACGGAAGCTATGCCTTTGTGCACTGTGTGTACATTATCGTGTTATGGTTTCCAAATAATGTTTCTGAACGTTTAAATGGGGCATCTGTATTGGGGCTTTTATTAATACGGCTTATAAAAAGTTAAGAAAACACGCGCGGCTGTACTAAAGGTAGGCTTTGGTGCCAGGTGTGTACAGTTGTTTTTTGCGTTTTGCCAATTCTATTTCGGAATGTGTTTAATATTTTAAAAATGTGGGTCTTATAATAATTTGGGAATTATGGTGATTTGGATGCCCACAAGTAAAGGACACACGTTCGGTAACACGGAAGGTATGCTTTGATGCAGTGTGCGTACATTATTGTGTTATGTTTTACAAATAATGTTTTGGAACATATGAATTCTTTCAATACGCTGTGGGGTCGCTAATTTGTGGCTTTTGCTTATTTTGATGCACACACGTTAATAACACACATGCAAATTTGACTTTCTGCTAATATGTAGGCACTTTAAAAATGCAATAGATCTCGCCTTTAATTAAATTCAAAACATATGCATTGATATTGGTATTCTATAGCAAAGCAAATGGCTTTAACTATATAAAAAGCGAGACCTATTGCATTTTTAATGCTTGTTTTTATTGCAGCTCCTATGTCTCAAACGACAAGGGATGTCAAAATAATTAAACTGTCAAGACAGGATGCGAACGGCACTGGACACCTGTGTGGTTCCCCTAATGCCTACAGCTCACATTCACAGGATGAGAAGTTTCAAAAGTTTCTGAAAGGACACCCTCCTCTTTAGGGTATTGGTATCCAATCAATGGTTTGCAACTGCAATTGAGGTCTAACACCATTGATACATTCCATTATGAATTACTATGAAGGGTGACACCCAATTCACACCCTCTTTTCTTAACTATTCGTAATCAGCCACAAAGGGTACATTACAATCAGCAAAGACAATTGCAACTCGCAATGTATTTTTGAGACATTAATTGAAAGAAACATGATTTTGAGACTCAAATAGATACCTTGCCTTACAGCTTCATTACATTCAACAGAACCAAAGCTAGGCAGAGGAGTAGCCATGCTAGGCAGAAAAGCCAGGATGCCTATTTTAAATTTTGCGGAGTAAAACAAGAGGGGCAAGGAACAATGTGAGCATAATTCTCAAACTGCACTTTGTGGTACGTTTTGTAGTACTATAAAACATACTACAAATTCCAATTCACAAACTACTGGCAGAGTTTTATGACTCCTCACTGCCTATACTTATATGTGTGGAGTTCTCTGCCCCGACTGCTAAGTCTCCACCCATGTACGTATACATTTGAGGAGTATAAGTGGGAGGGACTAGAGGTAGTGGGGTGGAAAAAGTGCAGATTTACTACTAAAGGGGATGGGATTAGGGGGGAGTAAGAGGGGATTAGGGAGGATCAAGGAGGGGTTTAGGAGGGACATCACTCACCCACACAAGAGTAATCCAATTGTATTACTCTGCTGGTGGAGACTTGTAAATTATACTTTTTTCGTAATATTACAAAGTGTAAACTTGCTTAAAAGTGTAGCATAGATTTGTGAATCAGGCCCTGAGAATAGAACAAACAATCTTCATAATAGGTGGGTGAATGAGAGCATGTGCATGAGTTTATACAATACAGTAGTAAACAAGCTATGAAAATGGCAAAATATATAAACGGGCAAGATGCAGCATAGGGGAAGACAAGAGCAAAACATAAAATGTTTATGAAAGATGGCAGTTGGAAATGTTCAACTCTGTAGCGGATGTTGTTTAGATTTTCTGGATCCCCACCCTACTTTTTACACACAGGTATGACCTAACCTGTTGGAGGCAATGAGGGATTCTTTTTGTGAGGGAAAATTTGATCACTTTGGTCCACTGTAGGTAGTAGGTAGTAGCCTGTATGAGGGTAGTAGCAATGGGTTTCAGTAGGGAAAGTAGATATAGACTATGATCCTTGCAATGATGTTATTATGGTCAAATTTAGTGATTTTCCTAAAGTATGACCAGATGTCAGCCGATTTCAGATGAATGGTAACTCTTTCAGTTTTGAGTTATGTGAGGGAGAGTTCGATGGCCTTCACTTTTTTCTCAAAGAATCTAGTGATGGTATCATAATTTTCAATTGAGTTCTGAGAAAAATGTGAAAGAATAGCTATGGTTCTTTACTTTAAAGAGAAAATAAAGTTTTTCATAAAAATAAATCATATACTTTTCCCAAAAAGAGTGCTAATAACCACTGAAAGCCACCAATTATGGTGAGAAATATAAGTATAACATCCTTCAATCAATCAGTATTCATATAGTGCAGCTTATCACCCCGGGGGTATCCAGGAGCTGGGGTATGGTGAGCCTCAGTCGAAGAGCCTCGTCTTCAGTCCCTTCATGAGAGATTCAGAGGTGGAGTGGAAGGTCGTTCTAGGACTTGGCAGCGAGGTAGGAGAATGAACGACCTCCACTGCAGCTTTGCCAGATGTGGGGTACGTGTGCGAGGGAGGTGTATCTGAGTTGTCTGGTCGGTTGGTGGAAGGTCAAGTGATGGTCGATGTAGGCTGGTCTGGCATTGTGGAGGGCCTTGTAGGTGAGGGTCAGCACTTTGAACTGGCAGCTGTTCGGGATGGGGAGCCAGGGGAAGCTTCCGAGGTAGGGGTGATGGTCGTCCATTTGGGGAGGTTGAGGAAGAGTCTGGCTGTAGTGTTCTGTATGATCTGCAGTCGTTTGAAGAGATGGGTGGTAGTTCTGGCATATATTGCACTGCTATAGTCCAGTCAGTTGGTGACGAGGGCTTGAGTTGCGGGTTTCCTGGTGCTGATGGGGATCCACCTGAAGATCTTGCAAAGCATGTAGAGGGTTTGGAAGCAGGAGGAGGCTACTGCATTGACCTGGTGCTTCATGGAGAGATCACTGTCCAGAATGATGCTGAGGTTGTTAGCATGGTTGGTGGGGGTGGGTGAGGGACTGAATGCAGTGGGCCATCATGCTTCGTCCCATGGGCAGGTGTTTGTTCCGAAAATGAGAACTTTTGTCTTGTCTGTGTTTAGTTTCAGGCAGTTGGATCTCATCTAGTTGATGACGTTGGTCATGGCGTTCTGGAAGTTGCATCTAGTGGTGGCGGTGTGTTTCATGAGGGAGAGGATGAGTTGGGTGTCGTCTGATGTGGAGTTTGTGGGTGCGAACGATGTTGACCAAAGGAGCAATGTAGGCGTTTCAAGAGGTGTGGCTAAGGAACAATCCTTGGGGTACTCCGCAGATGATGCTTTTGGGTTCAGAGGTGAATTCTGGAAGGCAGGTTCTCTATTGCAGGGAGCTTGGTAAGAGCAGATCATGGTCTCAGTGGCAGATGAGAAAACCAAAGTACAGGAGTAAACCCGTTAACCCAGGTGAGACCGGGTGGAGTATGTAACAAAGCATCAATGCCTCAACTGGTAGTAATTAGGGAGGACAATTATAATGATAGTGTAAATCACAAGCAGGGGTAAAAAAGAAAGGGAGACCACAACAAGATTTCGTAAGGTATAACATATTATTTGTAAGTAGTTGTAACAGCACCACAGTACAGTTTTATAAACAGTGACCATACTACACAAGTGTTAACTGAACATGCTAGTGACGGTGAACGGCGCAGTGACACTGGGGTGAAAAAACTGCGTGATCGGCGGAAAGATAAGAGCAAGTAATTATGTGGTCAATGATACAATGCAGATATATACAACGTAAGTATTTCGATTCAGGCTGAATTGATTGACCACAACAGAGCCAAAGTTCTGTGCTGTGTAGTTGACAGCATTTTGACCTGTTCAATTCCAGGTCATCATCAGGACAATGGTCACTAAATTCAGAGTAGTGCTGTACAGGAAAAACAGTGAAAGAAGACAGGGGAAGATATATAAATTGTACCTGATAATAATCTGTTGATAATCTGGCATGGAAAAACAGTAGGTAATCGAGTTGTTGTGACCTAAAAATGCAAGCAGGGGCTGGGGTAAGGTATTGAATGACTAATGGGCAGACATAGAGGTGGGAGCACCACTATGTCCACCCATTAGTCATTCCTTTTGCCGCGCCAGAATATCAACAGATTATTATTAGGTACAATTTATCTCTGCCCTTGTCGCCGTTGTTCCTCATCGGCGCTTCTTGGTTGCACAGGGCCCTTAGTTGACATCCCTCTCCCTTTCCTACCAGTGGTCTCTCCCTGATCTTCTACAACATCCCTGTAACCTTTGTTTTTTTCAGTGAATTTCTACAGTTTTTTATATTCTATTTCCTAACTATAACGTTTCTGTAACCTATGTTTTTTCAGTGAATTTCAACGTTTTATAAATTTTTATTTCCCAACTGTAACCTGTAACCTTTGAGAGTGGGTGTGTTAATGGCTGTATAGGTAGGTGAATGGTTGTGTGAGTATCAGAGTGGGTCTGTGAGTGGGTCTGTAAGTGTCTGAGTGGGTCTGGGAGTGGGTACGTGAGTCTCTGAGTAGATCTATGATTAGGTGCATGAGCCTCTGAGTGGATCTGTGAATGGGAACATGAGTGTCTAAGTTAGTCTCTGAGTGGATGGATGAGTGTCTGAGTGGGTCTGTGAGGGTATGCAAGCTTCTCTGAGTGGGTCCGTGAGTGCATGAGTGAGGGTCTGAATGGATCTGTGAGGGGGGGTGTGAGTCTCTGTGTGGGTCTATGAGTGGGTGCATGAGTATGTGAGTGGGTGTGTGAGTCTCTGAGTGGGTCTGTGAGTATGTGTGTGTCTCTAAGTGGGTCTGTGAGTGAGTGAATGAGTGTGTGAGTGGGTTTGTGAGTGGGTGCATGAGTGTATGAGTGGGTCTGTCAGTGGGTGTTCAGTAAAAAAAAGTAGGGGGGACGTGGTAGCAAGTCCTCATGTCAGCTCCCCCTGTGACAGTCCTCCTGACCAGCTTGCCTGCAGTCCATTACTTTCTGCTGCCTTTGATATTGTGCCTCCTCTGCTCATTTCCTTCTCATTTTTCTGCCTCTTCTCTGCTCGCTTATGACCTCTATGTTGCCGCTTTCTGCTTGTTCTGCCCGTTATTTTGTCTCTTTCTGCTCGCTCCTGACCTTTATTCTGCCTCTTGCTGCTGGTTTCTTACCTCTATTTTGCGTCTTGCTGCTGGTTTCTGATCTCTTTTTTGCCTGGTTCTGCTCATTTCTCATCTTTATCTTACCTCTCTCTGCTAGTTTCCAACCTTTATCTTGCCTCTTTCAGCTTGTTGCTGACCTTTATTATGCCTCTTTCTGCTTGTTTCTGACCTTTATTCTGCCTCTTTCTGCTCGTTTCTGACCTTTATTCTGCATCCTTCTGTTCATTTCTCATCTTTATTTTGCCTTTCTGCTTGTTGCTGACCTTTATTCTGCCTCTTTCTGCTCCTTTCTGACCTTTATTTTGCATTTTTCTGCTAGATTTTGACTTTCTGCTTGTCTGTCATCTTTATTTTGACTCTGTCTGCTCGCTGATGACCTTTATTCTGCCGGTTTCTGCTCCTTGCTGACCCTTATTCTGCCTCCTTCTGTTCATTTCTCTTGCCTATTTTGCCCCATTCTGCTCTTTTCCTCAAAACCGTGGGGGGAGCCTCAAGGTCCCCGCAGTTCCAGCCGGCTCCCTACCTCTTTTGCGTTGCTGCTTTTAAAAAAGGGAGCTGCTGTAAAGGCAGCTCCCTCCATGCAGGAGCAATCGTTTCATCTCTTTCTCTGCCTGCTAGTCTGTGGGCAGGGAAAGAGATGAAACCTCCGCTTCCAGTGGGCAGGAGCACATTGACAGCTCCCACCGACTGGAAGGGGAGTGTTTGTTCTGGCATGGTGTGAGCCATGAGCCCCAGTCAAGCTAAAGAAAACAGCTATGTGGGGAAAGCAGGGAGGTGGGCACCCCAGGACATAGCAGGAGCCGACCATGGGGCATGGTGGTCCCCTCGGCCACTATTGGCTCCAGGAGATGGGCTGCACGGCCCCCCTCCTTTGATTTTAAAGGGCTTGCCCTGAAGAGGTGGTGGTCCCTGGGGCAGAGAATGGCCAAGGAGGGGGACCACGCAGCCCCTCTCCCATTGTTTTTAAAGTGTTGGTGGGACCCAGGGCCCAGAGGAGCCTACGTGACCGCCCCCCCCCCTATTAGGTGTTTTTTAGCCCCGGGGAGTTGGTGGTCCCGGGGGAGGAGTCTATGCCTCCCCATCAATGTTTCAATTGTCCCTGGGAGGTGGTGGTCCCAGGTCTTATAGAGCCCATGGAGGGGGGTCCCGTGCGACCACCTCCTTTTTTTTTTTTAGAAGTAAAGCCCTGAGGAGATGGTGATCCCAAGGCTTCAATGAGCCTCAGGGGGGGCGCCCCATGTACCCCCTCCTTCTTTCAAACAATGCCCATGGGATCTGGCCTACCCAGGTGCCCTTTACAGCGCTTGTTTTTTGAAAACATTTTGCAGAGTCCTAAGATGGCTGCCAAGATGGCTGCCTACACATCCTGGTTGAAGTGTTGGCAGCCAATCAGAGCTCTGCATTTCCCTGCATGAGCTTGTTATTATTCGCGAACTACTGAACGGTTTTACACCAAATAACAAAAAGCACAATCTACGGACCAAAAGCTAGCTTGCTGCCAAATTTGGTGTCATTCCGTCCAGCTGTTTGGGCTGTAGTTGTGCCTCCTATGGGAATTAACATAAGAAACATACTTTTTTTACCCCTTTTTCTCAGCCCCCGCTTGACGGAACAACCTGAAACTTTCCAGGAGCAACAAGAATCATCGGCACATATATATTCTATATATAACTAAATGTATGTTGATATAGGTTACTGTGTTTTTGTATGTTTTTCATGTTTAAATACATATGTACATACACATAAATTATATATATGCATTGTTATATACGAGCTTTGAATAAATATATACATATTAAAAATGTGAATTTATTTATATATCAATGTGTGTATAAATATTTAGGTATGCAATTATTATATATAATCATTCATAAAATGCATAAGAAAATATATTGTGCTCTTCAATGAAGGTGGTGCATTTCTGCCGGCAGGGCCAAGCAGGTCAACATTTACACCAGTTACCAACGCCCAAGCAACAGAACATTGAAATAAACTCACAGGGAATCTTTATTATGTTTTAATTTATTATCTAAAGCAGTCACAACACCCAACGTGTTTTGGTTCGCGCCTCGGACCTTGATCACAGGATGTTATTTATTTAACCACTCCTTTGCAGCAAAGGATGCAAAGGATGCGGATGTGGATATACTTTATTTCAAAGGAGTGGGCATGCAATAACTTAAATTAAGGTTTCTCTGTCTACTTTTGGGTGTGAACTGTGAATGTCGCCCACAAAGTAATCAGACATGTTGTCACTGCCAGAATGACAGGGATGGTGTAGGACTGGAGGATTGGGAGGGATGTGGAGCATACATCAAGTGAATCATACACTCCTGATTGTGTTCCACATTAGGCTGATTTAAGGGATGTTACCAGGAAAGTTTGATAGTCTGATATCAGGGGTGTTGGCGTCCACTGTGACTTTATTTTGCTACTACAGGTTTCATCTTTGTGAGGTGCAGTATGCGGTGGGAGACTGACTTTGCCAATCGATAGAACAATTCAGTGAAGCGATTGGAGTAGCAATTTCATTTTAGGAAGCAAACAATTTGTAGGAAACGGAACTGATTTTAGGATTTTAGGGGTCAGGTAAAAAGGAGGAATAGGATTGGTTAGTCAGACAGTACAATGTTTGAAGCCCCTTTGTAGAGGCTGCTACTAATTATTGTCCTCTTTATCTTTCCTCCTTTCAGAACAACCGAAGAGAGCCAAACAGGGCAAGTAGGGGAAGGCCACCAGAAGCAGCACTCACAGGACCCACATAGGTGGTGGTGCTGGGGAAGGTGCCCTGGCCACAGAATCCATTCCTGATGGTACTGTTTGTTTTCTATTTCTTACTTGTAACTATTCAACCAAGTGTGCATTATGGCATTCCGTATTTTTTATTTTCTGAACTTCCCTTGGTTTCCTTTAATATTTGTTATCCCCACATATTTCCTTGTGTTTTCTATATTCCCTGTTTCCGAAGCTGATTCCCTCCTGTTTGTAGTTATGTCCCCCTTTTTAGGCCTCGCCTGGCGAAAGCAGCGCATGCGCTGCCCTCGCCATGAAGAGGACCTTTTGGAATCAATTCTCCCCGTGAGCTTACGTGCAAGCGTCTGCAGGGAAAAAGATGACTGCTCTCGCCATCTGTCCAAAGCAGACAGCATGCGTGTGTCCGTACGGACTCTGGACAGCCCGACACCATCTTGCAAAGATCTAATTGGCCGCACTCTGCTCGTCCTACCAGCGTGTTACCCCTAAGCGTTGTGGTCCATGTAGTCAGCGTCGGCGGGTACGCCTCTGCCCAAGTCTTGAATGAAAGTAAGTGTTGCGTTAGCCATCCCTGGACACGTGTTTCGAGGTAGTTGCCTCTCGTCAGCAGGGAGTAGGTGAGTGTATAGGGTTGCTGCGTAGGTTGCCAGAAAAAGTTTGCTCAGGTAAAGTACCCCTCGTGGCGCGCAGGTGCGTATCCATGAGCTCGTCAGCTCCACCGGCTCGAGGGAGCCTGAATAATAACAAAAATCTAATTGGCCGCACTCTGCTCGTCCTACCAGCGTGTTACCCCAAAGCGTTGTGGTCCATGTAGTCAGCGTCGGCGGGTACGCCTCTGCCCAAGTCTTGAATGAAAGTAAGTGTTGCGTTAGCCATCCCTGGACACGTGTTTCGAGGTAGTTGCCTCTCGTCAGCAGGGAGTAGGTGAGTGTATAGGGTTGCTGCGTAGGTTGCCAGAAAAAGTTTGCTCAGGTAAAGTACCCCTCGTGGCGCGCAGGTGCGTATCCATGAGCTCGTCAGCTCCACCGGCTCGAGGGAGCCTGAATAATAACAACAATCTAATTGGCCGCACTCTGCTCGTCCTACCAGCGTGTTACACCAAAGCGTTGTGGTCCATGTAGTCAGCGTCGGCGGGTACGCCTCTGCCCAAGTCTTGAATGAAAGTAAGTGTTGCGTTAGCCATCCCTGGACACGTGTTTCGAGGTAGTTGCCTCTCGTCAGCAGGGAGTAGGTGAGTGTATAGGGTTGCTGCGTAGGTTGCCAGAAAAATTTTGCTCAGGTAAAGTACCCCTCGTGGCGCGCAGGTGCGTATCCATGAGCTCGTCAGCTCCACCGGCTCGAGGGAGCCTGAATAATAACAACAATCTAATTGGCCGCACTCTGCTCGTCCTACCAGCGTGTTACCCCAAAGCGGTGTGGTCCATGTAGTCAGCGTCGGCGGGTACGCCTCTGCCCAAGTCTTGAATGAAAGTAAGTGTTGCGTTAGCCATCCCTGGACACGTGTTTCGAGGTAGTTGCCTCTCGTCAGCAGGGAGTAGGTGAGTGTATAGGGTTGCTGCGTAGGTTGCCAGAAAAAGTTTGCTCAGGTAAAGTACCCCTTGTGGCGCGCAGGTGCGTATCCATGAGCTCGTCAGCTCCACCGGCTCGAGGGAGCCTGAATAATAACAACAATCTAATTGGCCGCACTCTGCTCGTCCTACCAGCGTGTTACCCCAAAGTGTTGTGGTCCATGTAGTCAGCGTCGGCGGGTACACCTCTGCCCAAGACTTGAATGAAAGTAAGTGTTGCGTTAGCCATCCCTGGACACGTGTTTCGAGGTAGTTGCCTCTCGTCAGCAGGGAGTAGGTGAGTGTATATGGTTGCTGCGTAGGTTGCCAGAAAAAGTTTGCTCAGGTAAAGTACCCCTCGTGGCGCGCAGGTGCGTATCCATGAGCTCGTCAGCTCCACCGGCTCGAGGGAGCCTGAATAATAACAACAATCTAATTGGCCGCACTCTGCTCGTCCTACCAGCGTGTTACCCCAAAGCGTTGTGGTCCATGTAGTCAGCGTCTGCTGACGAGAGGCAACTACCTCGAAACACGTGTCCAGGGATGGCTAACGCAACACATACTGTTCTTTATACATCGTGGCATAGGCGTACCCGCCGTCGCCACTACATTTACCACAGTCCTTTGGGGCAACTTGCTGGTGTGACGAGCAGTGTGCGACCAACCTTTGCACAATTTATTACGGCTCCCTTGAGCCAACGGGCTGACGAGCCTTGGATCTGCACCTGCGCGCCATGAGAGGTACTTGACCTGTTTTAATTACATTTTGGCAGTCCACACGGCACCCCGTTACACTGACCTGCTCCCTGCTGACGAGAGGCAACTACCTCGAAACACGTGTCCAGGGATGGCTAACGCAACACATACTGTTCTTTATACATCGTGGCATAGGCGTACCCGCCGTCGCCACTACATTTACCACAGTCCTTTGGGGCAACTTGCTGGTGTGACGAGCAGTGTGCGACCAACCTTTGCACAATTTATTACGGCTCCCTTGAGCCAACGGGCTGACGAGCCTTGGATCTGCACCTGCGCGCCATGAGAGGTACTTGACCTGTTTTAATTACATTTTGGCAGTCCACACGGCACCCCTTTACACTGACCTGCTCCCTGCTGACGAGAGGCAACTACCTCGAAACACGTGTCCAGGGATGGCTAACGCAACACATACTGTTCTTTATACATCGTGGCATAGGCGTACCCGCCGTCGCCACTACATTTACCACAGTCCTTTGGGGCAACTTGCTGGTGTGACGAGCAGTGTGCGACCAACCTTTGCACAATTTATTACGGCTCCCTTGAGCCAATGGGCTGACGAGCCTTGGATCTGCACCTGCGCGCCATGAGAGGTACTTGACCTGTTTTAATTACATTTTGGCAGTCCACACGGCACCCCTTTACACTGACCTGCTCCCTGCTGACGAGAGGCAACTACCTCGAAACACGTGTCCAGGGATGGCTAACGCAACACATACTGTTCTTTATACATCGTGGCATAGGCGTACCTGCCGTCACCACTACATTTACCACAGTCCTTTGGGGCAACTTGCTGGTGTGACGAGCAGTGTGCGACCAACCTTTGCACAATTTATTACGGCTCCCTTGAGCCAACGGGCTGTCGAGCCTTGGATCTTCACCTGTGCGCAATGAGAGGTACTTGACCTGCTTTAATTACATTTTGGCAGTCCACACGGCACCCCTTTACACTGACCTGCTCCCTGCTGACGAGAGGCAACTACCTCGAAACACGTGTCCAGGGATGGCTAACGCAACACATACTGTTCTTTATACATCGTGGCATAGGCGTACCCGCCGTCGCCACTACATTTACCACAGTCCTTTGGGGCAACTTGCTGGTGTGACGAGCAGTGTGCGACCAACCTTTGCCCAATTTATTACGGCTCCCTTGAGCCAACGGGCTGACGAGCCTTGGATCTGCACCTGCGCACCATGAGAGGTACTTGACCTGTTTTAATTACATTTTGGCAGTCCACACGGCACCCCTTTACACTGACCTGCTCCCTGCTGACGAGAGGCAACTACCTCGAAACACGTGTCCAGGGATGGCTAACGCAACACATACTGTTCTTTATACATCGTGGCATAGGCGTACCCGCCGTCGCCACTACATTTACCACAGTCCCTTGGGGCAACTTGCTGGTGTGACGAGCAGTGTGCGACCAACCTTTGCACAATTTATTACGGCTCCCTTGAGCCAACGGGCTGACGAGCCTTGAATCTGCACCTGCGCGCCATGAGAGGTACTTGACCTGTTTTAATTACATTTTGGCAGTCCACACGGCACCCCTTTACACTGACCTGCTCCCTGCTGACGAGAGGCAACTACCTCGAAACACGTGTCCAGGGATGGCTAACGCAACACATACTGTTCTTTATACATCGTGGCATAGGCGTACCCGCCGTCGCCACTACATTTACCACAGTCCTTTGGGGCAACTTGCTGGTGTGACGAGCAGTGTGCGACCAACCTTTGCACCATCTTGCAAAGCTTTCGTTGTCATAGCAACAAAAATGCAGCTTCGCGTATGCAGTTCATTAAAGAAAATAAAGTCAAGTGGAGGGGCGGGGCCCGGGTGAAGGCTGCAGCGTGCGAGCCAGTTACGGTGAGTCTACGACATTGGGGGCGGCGCCTTGGCATAGTGGGTGAGAACGTGGGAGGTACTGGCAGGTGACATGTAGGGATCAGAAGGTGTGAGTGGAACAGTGCTCCACGCAGTCCTCCCGTTCAGGTCCACATCTCAGCTGCACATACCGGTAGCGTAGCTTCCCAGCCGGCAAGAGGCAGGCACCCAATGTCGGAGGCGCAGCCCGGTACGGGAATAACAGGGGTGCTGCTGTTCTGGGTTAAAGTTAATGCGGAGAGCAGATTGCAAGAGTAAATGCTGGAACAGGAGGAGCGCTGGTGCTGCGGATTGAGGTAAACAGGTTGCTTCTGTTTAGCCAATAGGAGTCCCATCTCGTCTCTCGAGCAGCCCACCGTTTGCATGAAAACAATCCACGTGGGGTTACACGTAGAGCCGAATGCGTGAAAACAGATTTGGCCCATTGCGGCACCTGTAGAACACGGGGACGGCCAGTGGGACGGTTCGACCTCAGCCCTTGAAATGAACCGGTGTAGGCCGCCGGAACGAGCTGTGCCCTGTGGCCGCGGGTGTACAAAGGCGTTTACTGCAGGGCTTGAGAAGCTCACAGCTGTTGCCACGGCTATTAATAGGTGTTTGGAAAACTCGTTTGACTCTCCGAATTCCAAGGGCAGCTGCTTCCACAGCCTGGAAAACCAGGAAGCTGGCAGATCCCGCCAGCATGTCTGTGCAGAGGAATGTGTCCTGTTGGAGAACGCAAAGTCCAATGAGTGAGGGTCTGGCTCTATGGAAACTGATCTCACAGGAGACTCAAAACCCCTCGTACGACCCTGCTCCGCCGAGGCTCAGCTACAACGGACGTCACAAGAGAGGGACTGAAAAGCGACTATAAATCCCTGCTCCATGAAACTGAGCCCTTGCGATGTGCCTCATGAGAAACAAAATCCACAGTAGCATCGACCCTATGGATACCAATCCCCCACGAGGATGATTTGTGCCTACAGGGACCAAAACTCCCAGCCCATTCCAAGGAGACTAAACTAGAAATATGACTTGCTGTGGGACGAGCAGTGCCTAATTTGAACCAGTGATTGCAAGTGGAACTCATCGGCACTCGTTTTTGAGTACCAGTAATTATTTTAATTCATTCAACGTTGACCCAGAGAAAGGAGGAGGAAGAGAATGATTGAAAAACAATAACGAGGAAAGAAATCAAGGATGTAATCAAACCTGAAAGAGTGAAATAAATGGGCAGAGAGAGTGCCTGGTGGTGGGCAAGAGGCGTGCTGTGGAATGGATACTACACCTCCTTGGTATTCGCATCTGACAGTCTGTCGCGCTAGCCGTGGGCTTCTGATCCAAACTTTGAGCTCAGGCACTCATTCTTTTACAAATTAAGCACTAGGGATACGAAACGTAAGCAGTGCCCTACTCCATGGACACGACTCCTAAGAATGTTCCTGGTGAGAAGTCACCATGCAGCAGCAGCATTAAAGTCCAGAGGCGTCAGAGCGATGGCCGGTGCTGTCGACACAGACAAGTTCACCCGCACGTCCGTGTGTGCTGTTGATGCCTGGGTCGTAACGTGGGCCACTGTGATACCCCCTCTCAGGGAGCGCAGCTCAGTCTCTGGCTCCCCCGAGAAGGTAGGATGTCAGAAATCGCTCGCCGCATTTTGATGAGTGAAGGGGGGAGTGATCATTAATATCTCCATCAATTTCCCTGGAATTTCCCAGGGCGGTTTCTGCGATCTGATTCAAATCGCATTTTGAAATTTCATGCGCTTTAAATCCTGGGGCAGTTTTTGGTAGCTCCTAACCTGGATGGCATCTCCCAGTTTTGATCTAAAAATCGTCCATAAAAATCCCAACTCATCTTTTTCAAGTCTGATGTGACTCTGATATACCTTGTATCTCTAGTGTCAGCACAGCCACCGGTACTGTACGCTTTTATCAAGTACATGTTTTATTTATTCATCACAAAGATTCCCCCAGCTCTTATGTCTGATAACAGTACACATCACCTGTGAACCAGACTCGTATATTTTTTATCTGTAGATGCCTAATTAAAACCATTACATAAAAAGATGTGCAATCAATATAAAATCACAAAACTGGACCTTGTACTTTCTCTAGGATTAACAACATGAGAAGAATAACAAGCATTGGCATAGCCAATAGGTCTCGCCTTTGGGACCTTATAAGTGTTTAGCCATGCAACAGTTGATGTTGTTGCACGAAGGATATTGTACTGCATAACTAAATGCTTATAAGGTCCCAAAGGCGAGACCTATGGCTATGCCAATGCTTGTTTGTTTTGGTGTCAGAACCCTTTTCCTCGCACCTCTTGTACACATCTCCTCTCCATTTCTGTGTAGTGCAGCTCGTGAAGGGTGACTGACTTTGCCCATAGCTTTTAGAAAGACAAAATGTCAAAACTGTGTGAAGCAAGGGAGGAAAATTTGTAGGAACATGTGTGTAAGACAAGGAAACTATTTTATATTTAGGGTTCAATTGAAGCTAAGCAAAGGATTGCTAAATCAGGCATTATATTTGCTCTACTCCAAAATGTCCCCTTTTTTTAGGTCTTGCCTGACCCAGCGCATGCGCTGGTCTGGCGAGACTTATTGAGAGGGCTCCAAAAAGTGCTACCAGGCCAGCCTAGAGCTACAGTGCATGTGCGCCAGCGCGCGCGCCGCGCTTTGCCGCGATTACTTTCACTTTCGCGGCCGCATGGCCGCTTGGCATAGCCAATAGGTCTTGCTTTTGGGACCTTATAAGTATTTAGTTATGCAACTGTTGAATGGCTACACACTTATAAGGTCCCAAAGGCAAGACCTATTGGCTATGCCAATGCTTGTTTTTAAAGTGTTTCTAGTAATAAGTAGTATTTGATCTCTTTATTTTTCCTCTTTGCAGAACATGCCATCACCGCTGACCCCTCAATTTCCCGTGGGACTGAGCCAACTCCACCTCTGCCATTCCTGCTGGTACTTCTTGTAAGTCATGATTAATATTTCCTGCTTGTTCTAAACTAGTGTGAATCAGGGTCTTTCGTATTTTCTCCAACTTTCACCTATTTTCTTTAGTGCCCGCTTTAGCCACGCATAACTGCCTCCTTGGGTTTTCTTTAAATTCCCCGTTTCCACAGCTACATTCCTCCTGTCTATAGCTGTCTTTTACTGCCTTTTTTATATGCCCTCTTTTATATGTCTTGTGTTAACAGAAGATAGTTGGTAACATAAAGGAAACACAGGCCTAAGTATTCACAACATGTAGGTTGACAGACAGCTTAGATACAGAGATGGTTATCATGGACCTCAACATGATGTCCTGTAATACAAGGTTACATTATGTCATGGCAGTGCAGCATGACATGATACCACCATATCTCCTTTCCATTCCCTTTCATTACTTCATTGTTTTTCCGATCCCTTGAGAGCCATGTCCCTTTTTTATGATAAAAAACATATTATATTGTGTTAAATGGTTGAATACTACTTACTTGGCCCATTAAACCAGTGGTTCTTGACCTTTTGCCTTCTGTGGACCCCAACTTATTCATCATTGGAATCCATGGCCCCCCACTGAATCATTATTAGAATCCGGGGACCCCTCACTGATTTGAGCTTCAAAGCAAGGCAAAAAGCAGATGCAAGCATTGATTAAACAAATACACAAATGTTGAAATATTTTACTTAATAAACAAACAATTATAAAAAATCTAAATTGTAATTTATTTTAATTATTATGGGAAAGATGGAGCTTTTCTAAATTCAGTTGAGGACTCCCATCATCCATACTATATCCTGTACCAACGTAAATGTTAGCTCCCAATTTCACATTTCTTTTTACATCTTTTTATTTATATATACTTTATTAATCTGTTAATATTTTTCAATATACAGTACATTACAGTACAATTTCAATATTGCAGTCAAGGACCCCCTGAGTAAGCACCATAGACCCCAAGGAGGCTGTGGACTACAGGTTAAGAACCACTGCATTAAAAACCTTGCAAAGTGATACTTTGGACACTAGATAACTCATTAGCGATGTATTGCTTTTGTAACTTATGCAACATAATGTGATGGGGACAGGTATCTAAAGCATGTGTGTACTGTTTTTTTCTAAGACCAGAATTATTCCAGGCTCCTGCAGAGGAGAGCAGAGGAGACCATTTGGTGGAGGGAGAAAGAGTTGCTGCAGGGACAAGTGGTAAGTCTCTTTCCTTTCTCAATGACATTTACCACATTTGTTAAAGTATTTCTCCCTTTATTCTAAGCCCACTTAGCAATTATCTTATAAATTATCCAGCCCCCAATGTCTGTGTCTCATCTTCTCTACAATTCAATTTTTGGGAGAAGAAGACATGTGGTGCCCAGTGCCTACTTGCCTACAACTTAACACATTCTTCCTGCCCCACCCAGCTCATAAATTGCAATCCCATGTCGACATGTTCCACATTTGTCCTACAGTTTCTGCCTAAGTTTCTGACTTGTCCTCTGTCCAATGATCACATCAGAACAATTCTAATGGCCCTAGGGAAACAGCAATGTTGTGGCTACTGTGCAATGTCTTGATTACTACAATTCATGTTTTTCTTTTCTTCTTTCTTTGGATGATCTAGCTACTCCTGCTCAAGGACGTGTCCCGGAAGCCCACTCCTGGTGGGACAAAGCCGCTTACCTGTGCTTCCTGAAAATGAAGGCAATGACAGTTGAGTACCACTGTTTGTTGGTGCTCGAGGAGGAGGAGGAAGTGGCAGCCAGGGGAGGGAAAAAAGGGAAAGGGGAGAGATTAGAGATAGACAAACACAACGTTCATCAAGTTGATGACAACATTCATTAAGTTGATGAGCCCATCACCATCACATCTGTTGTAGAAGGAAGAGATGGCTGTTTTAGTTACCAAATGTAACCCGTCCTATCGACTCCCAAGTTATCGAATCAATTTATTACCCAGGCTTCAAAAATACAAAATGGGATGACCCACGCAGTTCTAAAAATAGCTATAGTTAATAAAGGAAAATGATACTGTGTGCAAATCCGTCTGCATTTTTCTGGCATTGTTCGTCTTCGGTGCAGACTGAACCGCAATGCTGGAGCACTATGGAACATTCCTCGTACAGACAAGATGGCCTGTGGAGTGCAAAAAGAAAAAACATTATTGGAGAGTCAAGGTAAGCTTGATGGTGCCTGAGAAGGAAGAGAGCATAGGCTGGTGCAGTGGTGTTCTGTTAACTAAGAAGTGAGATGAACCAATCTCATACCCCCCAGTTCCAGATAACTAGTTTCATGTAACTAGCTGATCATTCTAGTAATAACAACATTTTGCTATGTGCAGTCAAACAGACCACAAGTCAAACACCTAATTAGAGTTTTCCATTTGAGCCACTACTCTGCATTTTCCTAATCAATGTGCCTCTCAAGTCCAGAGGGGTAGGCCTAATTGAGTCCTCTTATTTTCCACTGAAGCAGATAGGCAACTGTCCTTCTTCTAGTTGTTGTCAATGGTACTTTAACTTTTCACCCAAACCAGATAGACATCGAGGCCCTCATTACGATGTCAGGTGGAACCACTTCCGCCCGACACCGAATCGGTCATGGGACCGACCGTCACCTGGTCGGCAGTCCCGACCACTACTTTACGATGTGACCAAACACTGTTCTGTTGCATTCCTGCATTCTACAAAGGGAGCATACATGCCGGCCATAAACCGGCTGTAATGCATGCTCCCATTGTAAAATGGGAGGTGCGGTTAATTCCTGCACCTCGTGGCAGGCACCTAAAGGTGCCTGCCACGAGGTGCAGGGATCAATAGGGGTGCACCATAGGTGCCCCTCGGCCTCCAACCGGAGACCGTGCAACCAAGAGGACCCTGCTGGGGGCCCCCAAAGACGCTTTCTGACATGTTTTCCATGTCGGACAGGCCGGCATGGAAACCATGTAGGAAACAGTCAGCGTAATCTCAAGGGCAGAAAGGCCGGCCCTTGAGATTACTTGACGCATTCCAACTGGTGGACGAGCTCACCGAAAAACCTACTATGAAAGTATATATCCCCGTAAGGGATTATGTTGCGTTTCCGACTTGCCAACGGGCTCCTTGAGCACGTCGGAAGCCAGCCGGATTGACAGACCGGTTTGAATTCCGACTGCTGTAATCGTAATATGGCAGTCGGAATTTGGAGGCTTTCCAAATTAGGACCTACAGTATTGTGTTGGATATTTTTAGTGGTAATACTTTTTGGAACCTTTTTTATTTAATATACATGTATATATTTTTTGCATTGAGTCTATGGATTTTATGTTCGTAACTAGTAAATATGATTTTTTATAGGCTTAAACTTTTTCTTCTGCTCGTCAGGTTAGATTGGCTATATAAGATAATAAATTTGACTGCTTCAAGGTTCAACAGCTTCCCTACTTTTGCTTAGGTTGAAGTGGGAATAATAAAACTGACCCTTCCAAAATCCAACTCTTTCATAAATCTTGCTCAGTTGGAGTGCACATAGTAAGCCTGCCCCCTCCAAAGTAAACAATGTTCATTATTGACACTCTGTTTTGAGTGTTCATAGTAAACCTGACCCCTTCAAAGGATATCACTTTCCTTACTGTTGCTTATGTTGGTATGGAGATAGTAAATTTGACTCATCCAAAGTCCAATAAGTTCTCTACTCTTGCTCAGGTTGGAGTATGAATAGTAAATCTGACCCCTTCAAACTCTAATACTAACCCTCATTTTGCTTATGTTGAAGTGGGAATAGTAAATTTCGCCCCTCTAAAGTCCACAACTTTCCCTGCATTGTGCTTACTTTGTAGTGGGAGTAGTAAACCTAACCCCTCCATAATCCAACAGTTTCCCTGATTTGGCCTAAATTGGTGTGAGAATAGTAAATCTAACCCCATGCAAAGTCCACCTCTCTCCATACTGTTGTTTAGAGTGGAGTAGGACTAGTGACTCTAACCTCTCTAAAGTCTAGCACTTTCTCTATGCTTGCTTAATTTGGAGTTGAAATAGTAAATCTAATCAATGCCAAGTCCAACACTTTCCATACTGTTGCTTAGATTGCATTGTGAGTACTAAATCAAGCTCCTACAAAGTCCAACACTGTCTCTACTGTTGGTTAGGTTGGTGGGGGGATAGTAAATCTAACCTCCAAAATTCGACACTTTTCATACTGTTGCGTTAATTGGAGTGGGAATAGTATATTTAACCTCTCGAAAGCCCAACAGTTTCCATTGTTTTGTTTATGTTAGAATGGAAATATTAAATGTTACCCCTCCAAAGTTCAACACTTTCTCTACTGTTGCTCACACTGGAGTGAGAATAGTAAATCTAATCCCTCCAAAATTCAACACTTTCACCCATATTGCTTAGTTTGGAGATGGAATAGTAAATCTGACTGCTCCAAAGCCCACTGTTTCGCAGCTTGGAGTCGGAATAGTAAATCTAGCCCCTCTAAAGTCCAGCACTTTCTCTATAGTTGCTAATGTTGGGGTGGAAATTAAGTCTGACCCCTCCAAAGTCCAACACCTTCCTGCCTGTTGCTTAAGTTGACAGGGAATAGTAAATCTGACCCTTTCAAAGTAAAATACTTTTCCTACTGTTGCTTGGATTGGAGTTTAGGTGGTAAATTGTATTTTCTTTGATTTATGTTTTTTATATATTTTTGTTACATATTTTGATTTAAAGGATATAATTATTTGAATTTGATATTTGTATTTTATGTTTTCTTTAAATTTGTGTTTTCTTTTTTGAGAAATCTTACTTTCTGTGATGAATTTTATATTTACTTTTTGAGGATTCGAAAGTGTTTGACAAATCCGCTACTAATGAGGGAACAATAATATTAGAAACTATTCCCTTGTGTTGCATACTCTCGATATCGACATTGATAATAAACGGAGGCACATCGGTTTTTAAAGTGGCACATTGCAGCATTACACTCTTAACAGGGACCACAATTATGAGGCTTGCCTTTTGAGAACATGGCAGACAGGTGGAGCAAACCCAAACTAATGCTCAAGGATATGTTCAATGATGACGGAGACTCACAAAAAGGACCAGGATGTAGTCAAATTCCGAATCTATTGAGTACACCACGACAGCAGCTGAGAGATTTGGAGCAAGCCAGGATAACGGAGGTAAATAAATGGTGGGAAAGCGTCACCCATAAAAAATACATTGAATGCAAGCGCATTCCCAGGGGATTAAGAATGGTCGTCCTACCAACCCTCAGTGACCTGGACTCAGATCTATTACTCAAATGGCAGAGTGACACCACGGAATGCTCTATGAAATTAATAGAGTCCATGATTATTCATGCAGAGAGGAGATTAAAAGCAGCAATGGAGAAGGTTGCAGCATTGGAATAATCTCTAGAAAAATTCTTTGAAACTGCAGAAGGGAAAAAGGTATTAGAAGAACTTGAGAATAGACTAGAAAAATATGAAAAGATCCTGCTGAAAAAGGTGAAGAAATTCAATAGAGACAGAATTGACTATGCCAAGGGCAGAGTCTACACATTTGCACGCCGTTATGACTCGAACTTCAAGAAACAAATTATGGAACAGATCCAAGTACAGGAGCAACATAGAATTTCAAGTGTTGAAAGCTCTGAGGTCAGTTCGAGGGACGAGGGAACCCAGATGATCATATCAAAAATGTGATTTTTCAGGGGAGATGCGGCTGCTACGCATGACGACAAGGGGAAGGGGAAAAGGTTTTCCCCCCATCAACCGGATCCGAGGAACGAAAAGAACAAGGTGCAGCAGGAAGAGGCAGAGGAAGAGGAAAAAAGGGGAAATGGTAAAGAGCACTAACCCTGAGTCCAAAAAGGAAGATAATCTGGTGATCAAATTATCCACCAAGAATCACAATGAGAAACACACGAAACTGCTTAATAAGGGACTGACATTTTGCCCTGACTCTGGCATGGATCTTGCATCAGCTCGGGTGGACCGTTATAAATTTAGCAGGAAGTTAAAACTGAGGAAGTTCTTTGCAAATAGGTCCAGTCATATCCCAAGAACTGAATATAGAACATCCCAAACTAACCTCACGGGAGAAGACATCGAACCCTTGAGGACAATGCAAGACTTAATGAATGAAAATGCATCACATGTGTCCATGCCTGAGGGGGCGACCACTTCTGAACTTTTTTACAGCTATGGGCATTGATATAAATATGTTTGTGAGCAGTGGACGCAAAGGGAAATCCAGATTCTGCCCACAGTTACCTCCTGGCAATAGGGTGGATGTCTTTCAGGAACTGGCGGCAGAAGACCTGAGTGACATCTACGTTAAAGAAAAAGACCACAGAAACCATAAGAACTTCAATATGAAAAAGGAGGATTGATGGGCACTCACAGACCTACAGCAAGACATGAATATTATCATCAAACAGTCCGACAAGGGCGGTAATATCGTGGTGATGGACCACAAAAAATACCATCAGGAGATCAGAAGACAGTTGGGGGATTCGACCAACTATGAGAAATTAAAGAACAACCTGATCCACGATATTAAATCCACCTTCCATGCAAAGCTGCACCACTCGCATGAAGAGGGTCTCATCGATGATGGTGAATTACAATATTTAAGGATAGATCATCCAATCATGCCGACCGTTTATGTACTGCCCAAGGTACACACGAGTCTTGAAAATCCCCCTGGCTGCCCAATTGACAGTTCGTGTGGATCTCTTCTTGAAAATACATCTAGATTCATAGACATCTTTATCTTCCTCTAGGTCACAGATCTACCATCTTACATACGCGACCTTATGGATTTGCTGAACCTGATCAACAATACCCCTTGAAAACCAAGTTACATCATGGCCACAGTCGATGTGGTCTCCTCGTTCACCTCAATAATTCATGAGGATGGTCTAAAAGCATGCAAATACTTTATGAGATCAAGGTCACTCAACCTGTTGAGTCAATCTAAAATGCTCCTCAAAATGATGTCCTTTTGTCTCACCAACATCTTTGATGGCAAGTTCTATAGGCAGAATCAAGGGACTGCCATGGGGACATCATTCGCTCCAACCTACGCGAATACGACTATGGGCTTTTGGGTGGCAGAATATCTGTGGTTGGAAAGCAATAACATCAACATGATGAGGGTGGTGCTGTGAGTCCGCTATATCAACAACCTCTTTCTCATATGGGAGGGAGAGGAGGATGATTTGAAGAACTTTCTATCATCACTTAACAACAATTCCCTCAACCTACAATTTACATAAACATATAGTAGGAACTCTGTCGATTATCTAGACATACGGATCTACATTGAGGATGAAAGAATATGCAACACCCTCTTCCGTAAGACCACATCTTGCAACAGCATTCTATCAGCAAACAGCGCACACCCAAAAGCCCTAAAGTGGATCATTCCGTACGGAGAGTTCTTGTGGGCTCGCAGGAACTGCTCCGAGGAGGGGGAATGCATGAGACAAGCAGATATGATGTTTGACCGGTTCTTGAGGTGAGGATATCCGGTAATGGTCCTAGAAAATGCATGGTTAAGGGCTACCAATGTGAAGAGAGAGGGTTTATTGTTGCCTAAAAGCATTGCGACACCAACTGAATCCACTGCTGAAACAAAGAGGTTCATTACAGATTTTAATAGATCCCATACCAAAGTCAAGCAAGTAATAAACAAACATTGGAATATTTTAAAGAAAGATCAAGATCTTAAACCGTTTATTACACAACATGCAAACATGACTTACAGAAAGGTACCATTGTTGGTAGACTTGCTGACACAGCATTATTTTACCTACAGAAATGCCCAAAAATACACTTGGCTATCTTATAGGCGGTTCGTCAAATGCCACAAATGTAAAGCCTGCAACTATGGCCCCAATAGGGTGGAAAAACCAACTATCCAAGGTTTCAAAAAACCCATCAAAGAGAGGATCACATGTGAAACCACACATGTGGTTTACCTGCTGGAGTGTGGATGTGGTCAACTCTATGTTGGAAGTACTGTGAACAAACTTAAACTACGCATCATCCAGCACTTGCAGGCTGTGACCAACAAGGACTTTACGTATGTCATTTGGAAAGAACATGAAGGCATCCTAGATACGAACAGCCTTTTTTACTCTGTCATTGAACATTTCCCAATAAAGATCAGAGGAGGGGATAGAGAGTTAGCCCTGAGATGTGCTGAATCAAGATGGATAGTGACTCTGGGCACAGAGAATCCATAGGGTTTTAAAACGAACGCTGAACGATACACCTTTCTGTAAGGAGATGTTTGAAAGAATTCTGGTAATATTGGATCAGAACCCATAACAGCAGTGGTTTTCGTGTTTCTCTTCCTTGTATATATTGTCTCAATTGCATTATAGTTGATTTTCTGATCTGGCTTTTAGAGAAACGTCCATTAGAATATAGAAAGTATCTTATCGGTGTTTTAAAACTGCACAAGTCACTTTCTCTTTTAACAGAGTACTATTGCACTACGCACTTTATCATCCCTGAGGCAAAGGATGAGATGGTAGAAACCAAAAGTCGACTGATAGGTCATGGGTATCAATGTATTGCTGTTTAATTTGGTGGCTTCCTTTCCTTGCCCTCTCCGATGACAATTATTCAGAGCACTTTATACGCATACATTTAATAATATCATAAAACAGAACCGAAAGTAAAACATTTTTCCCTGGTTTGTTTATGCGTTATAAGAACCATGCACAATGCACTTTGTTCAGAATGTTTACATTAGCATGAGTCAATTTATGAATAGTTATTTGCACCTTGAAACTTATTTTCTTTCCATAAATATGCAGATGTATAATCAGGGAACTATGAATCATGTCTGTATTTGACAGGTAATATGCACTGTGCACTTTAACATATCGTAAATGTGTTCTTAATATTTAGCATACATGTCAGACCATGAGTCTGAACTAATCTGTTGTCTTATGCATCTCAATACGCTATAAATATGTGCCTAATATATATCCGGTATACCAGGTTAAGAGAATGAACCAACTTGTTGTCTAGCAATATCTTTTGCTACAAATGAGCTATTCTGTTTTGAGGTAGAGATGGATACTTTATCCCCAAAATGATTTACTTTAACTTTTGTTGTGAGGTGGAGATGGATACTTTAGCCCCAAAATGATTTACTTTAAATGTGGGGATACACCTCTATCCTGGTCGTATGTGCTACATACATATTCTATATTGCTGACTGACACCATAATTTTGCATATTTCTATTTTAACTTGGTACATGCCTCTTGACAGACAAAACTACAGAAAAATCTCTATTTTAAATATGTTGATTTTGAAGTCCCGGACTTTGTGTACTTTACAAGGTTGAAATGTTTATTTGTTTGCAATGCTGCTGATATATTCTTTATGAACTTAACCCACTTTGGGAGTAATATGAACCAAGTGAGATATTTTGTGTTTGTGTCCCCTTTAAAACTGATTTGTTTTTTTATTTGGTGGTGGTGAAAGGGCAGGGTTTTCCCTTTAAATTGACACTCTTGATTTCACTCTATGTCCCAGTAGAAGGCGCAAGCCAGCAACACATAGGTGATCTTTGTTTATACGCACCCCTGTACTTTGCTGGTTATGGCCCCGTAATGAATGGAGGCTGATTCAATTCGGAAAAAATAAATAAATTACCTCATTGAGAAGGATTTGTCTGTGGTGTTCTTCAGCTTGCCCTCAAGACACGTGGAGAATTAGAGGGTGTTTTTGCATGAAGGTGAAGAGGAAATATGTATGTGTATATATATATATATCGCTGCTCCGTGGTCTTGCCTGCTGCTGCACTCGTGAGCGGGTGCCCGGTCCAGCGGTGGCAAACCGCTAAATATCAAGCTCCTTACTCTCCAGTAAATTAGGGCCAGCACTCACGTTGGGTATAAACTTTTACGGTTTATTCACGAGACAAAATAACAACAAACGCGTTTCGGCGTCAGCCTTCGTCAGTGTCGACGATCGCCGTTACCGTGGCAACTTAAATTCAAATCAATTACATGCAATGGACGAAGGACTTCTGCTCGACTTTGAGCGCCATCTTGTAATATGTTATTCTTCACATATATTGTTTCAAATTAATAATACAGCCTGATGTAATAATCTGGTAAAGCTATATCATAATGCGGAACCACAATTGATAAACAAATACCTTCACAGGTCGTGAGTAATCGCGCGTGAATTCAATTCATTCTTTTGCAACATAATTTGTCCTATATGGAATCGCGCTATTCTCCACAACCAACCATTCGTAATGTTATGGCAAGTTGTTCCCATTGCGATAAACCTAACACCTGACATGCAGTATATCTCAGAATTTTAAATGGTGGCACATTGCAATCATTACGCCCTGGATGGGCTAGCTTACAAACTCCAGCTTACTCTTTAGACAAGTTTATATACATGGAGTGCTCGTGATTTATCTGTCATATGTGGTGTCAATCATGATTCCTGATCGTCTGGTGTCAACATACTGCCCTGTATGGGCATTCTATAGTGGTTCCAATTGACGTCATGTGTTGTGTAATATAACCAGATCTATTACCGTCCAATAATCGCATGCACAATTACACAGAGTGTAGGCTACCAATTTCTATTCACCTCACAAATGGACTGCCAGTTCTTCCCCGCTATTAAGACCACCCGGATATTTCGTTTGTAGGTCTATAATGTAGCGGGATTCCAATCTCCTCAGACTCCTCTCTCTGTCACCTCCCCTGATGCTCTTCGGGACATGATCAAGACAGAAAAATTGCAAAAGAGATCTATTACTATTATGCATCTTCGCAAAATGTCGTGCAACCGGATAGTTGGTGTCTACACTAGTTATTGCCCTTTGGTGTTCTAAGATTCTCATTTTCACAGGATTTATTGTGCTCCCGACATATCTCAGACTGCACGGACATGTCAAGCAGTAGACCACATATGGGGTGCTGCATGTCATGAATTTATTTATCTTTCGCTGTCTTAATTCATTTGCAATTTTGTAAGTTATGACTCGTTTGCTCGTGGCACAAGCTCTACATTTGCCACAGGGAAAGGAGCCATGTAGTCGCTGTAAGCCTGTGTCGCGTTTCTTAGTTTCCAAGTGGCTCTCTACTAGCTCATCTTTCAGAGATCTAGCTCTACTGAAACTGATACTTGGTTTCATTGGTAGATCCCTGCCAATGATCGTGTCTGATCTTAGAATTTTCCAGTTACTCTGTAAAATGCGCCTGACATCAGGTGCCGCATTGGAGTAGCTGGTGATCATACGAAACTTGTTCTCAACGTCTATGTTGTTCGTTCGTACCTTCTCCTGAAACAAGAGCTCGGACCTGGTTTTTTGGGCTACCTTACTTTCAGCCCTTCTTAGAATATCCGTAGGATACCCTCTTCGAATCAAACTAGCGGGGTGACTGCTCTTTCTGTGTAGTATAGAATTCCCTGCGGTTCTCTTTCTATAGAGTGCAGTGTGTAATGTGCTGTCCTCCACAAATACTCGCAGGTCTAAGAATGACACCTCCGTGGTACTTATTTCCCCAGTAAATCTAAGATTTAGTTCATTGGTGTTTAATGAGGAAACGTACTTCTCTGCTGACTCTCTTGACCCTCTCCAAATGATGAAGAGGTCGTCAATGTACCTTCTCCAACAGATTACATTGTCAACGCCCTCTTCACTGTTCTCTGCCCAGGCCACCTGCTTCTCCCACCAGCCCACGAATAAATTCGCGTAGCTGGGGGCGAAGCAGGTGCCCATCGCAGTCCCTTGTATCTGCCTGTATCTCTGTTCCTGAAATAAAAAGATATTATTATTCAGACAGAATAGTATGAACTCAATGATCATTTCATTATGATCCATAAATTTGAGTGACTGTCCTTTCAAAAAGTATTCCACCGCTGTCACTCCATCCGTATGTCTTATGCTTGTATATAAGCTAGATATGTCCAAAGTTATCAACACAAAGTCTGATTCCCAAGTGATCCCCTGAATTTGGCTTAAAAAATCTTTAGTATCACGAGTATATGATGTTAGCTGCGATACTAATGGGGCCAAAAAATAGTCCACATATCTCGATAGGTTCTCTGTCAGGGCCCCTAACGATGAGACTATTGGTCTGCCTGGGGGATTCATGTTGTCTTTGTGTATCTTTGGGAGGTGGTAAAAGGTCGGGATCCGTGGATACTTGCTTGATAGGAAGTTGACTTCGTCCGTTGACAAAATGCCTTTATCGGGCGTTGACAATGTAATCTGTTGGAGAAGGTACATTGACGACCTCTTCATCATTTGGAGAGGGTCAAGAGAGTCAGCAGAGAAGTACGTTTCCTCATTAAACACCAATGAATTAAATCTTAGATTTACTGGGGAAATAAGTACCACGGAGGTGTCATTCTTAGACCTGCGAGTATTTGTGGAGGACAGCACATTACACACTGCACTCTATAGAAAGAGAACCGCAGGGAATTCTATACTACACAGAAAGAGCAGTCAACCCGCTAGTTTGATTCGAAGTATCCCCTATGGGGAATTACTTCGAATTAAACGGAACAGCTCTAGGGATGAGGACTACAAGATGGCGGCATCAGAAAGCCTTAAACGTTTTAGAGCAAGAGGGTATCCTACGGATATTCTAAGAAGGGCTGAAAGTAAGGTAGCCCAAAAAACCAGGTCCGAGCTCTTGTTTCAGGAGAAGGTACGAACGAACAACATAGACGTTGAGAACAAGTTTCGTATGATCACCAGCTACTCCAATGCGGCACCTGATGTCAGGCGCATTTTACAGAGTAACTGGAAAATTCTAAGATCAGACACGATCATTGGCAGGGATCTACCAATGAAACCAAGTATCAGTTTCAGTAGAGCTAGATCTCTGAAAGATGAGCTAGTAGAGAGCCACTTGGAAACTAAGAAACCCGACACAGGCTTACAGCGACTACATGGCTCCTTTCCCTGTGGCAAATGTAGAGCTTGTGCCACGAGCAAACGAGTCATAACTTACAAAATTGCAAATGAATTAAGACAGCGAAAGATAAATAAATTCATGACATGCAGCACCCCATATGTGGTCTACTGCTTGACATGTCCGTGCAGTCTGAGATATGTCGGGAGCACAATAAATCCTGTGAAAATGAGAATCTTAGAACACCAAAGGGCAATAACTAGTGTAGACACCAACTATCCGGTTGCACGACATTTTGCGAAGATGCATAATAGTAATAGATCTCTTTTGCAATTTTTCTGTCTTGATCATGTCCCGAAGAGCATCAGGGGAGGTGACAGAGAGAGGAGTCTGAGGAGATTGGAATCCCGCTACATTATAGACCTACAAACGAAATATCCGGGTGGTCTTAATAGCGGGGAAGAACTGGCAGTCCATTTGTGAGGTGAATAGAAATTGGTAGCCTACACTCTGTGTAATTGTGCATGCGATTATTGGACGGTAATAGATCTGGTTATATTACACAACACATGACGTCAATTGGAACCACTATAGAATGCCCATACAGGGCAGTATGTTGACACCAGACGATCAGGAATCATGATTGACACCACATATGACAGATAAATCACGAGCACTCCATGTATATAAACTTGTCTAAAGAGTAAGCTGGAGTTTGTAAGCTAGCCCATCCAGGGCGTAATGATTGCAATGTGCCACCATTTAAAATTCTGAGATATACTGCATGTCAGGTGTTAGGTTTATCGCAATGGGAACAACTTGCCATAACATTACGAATGGTTGGTTGTGGAGAATAGCGCGATTCCATATAGGACAAATTATGTTGCAAAAGAATGAATTGAATTCACGCGCGATTACTCACGACCTGTGAAGGTATTTGTTTATCAATTGTGGTTCCGCATTATGATATAGCTTTACCAGATTATTACATCAGGCTGTATTATTAATTTGAAACAATATATGTGAAGAATAACATATTACAAGATGGCGCTCAAAGTCGAGCAGAAGTCCTTCGTCCATTGCATGTAATTGATTTGAATTTAAGTTGCCACGGTAACGGCGATCGTCGACACTGACGAAGGCTGACGCCGAAACGCGTTTGTTGTTATTTTGTCTCGTGAATAAACCGTAAAAGTTTATACCCAACGTGAGTGCTGGCCCTAATTTACTGGAGAGTAAGGAGCTTGATATATATATATATATATATATATATATATATATATATATGCAACAACCACGATGACGCTGTACCTCCTTCACGGCGAACAGAGACACCACGAATCCCAGGAATAAGGCAAGATATTATTTATTTAACAGAGATGCACAAAATCTGACGCGTTTCGGGCGGTTGCCCTTGCTCACAGATAGTCAGTGCCTTAATCGCCATTTTTTAAAATCTGCTTTGTGTGCACCACGTGGGGTAATAGACATAGACAAACTACTGAGTGCCTAAGTATAACAGGATGGTTCAGTCTTTCTTATATTCAAAAAACGAGTTGTTCTTAAAATATCAATGTAAGGATCTAATAATACACATGACTGTCAGCAAAGCAGATGTTAAGCAGAAAAATACACGGCATAAATGCGAAGACTTTTTCTGGAATGCTCGCTGAGTATGATAGACAAAAACAAAGGCCATTCATTAACACAAGACATATATTTGTATGTATAGTTATATGATATATATTAATGTGTTTTTAATTATTACATTTTATTTATTTACATCATCTATCTATTAATTTTGATATATTTTTTGCTTTTATTTTATTTGAAGTTACATAAATATTTTGTTTTTTCAGATTATTACATGTATTTTTTTTGAAACAACAGATTTTATTGAATTTTCAGCGTACCAGATGGGCGGAGCACAACAAAGAAAGTGCAAAGGAAGTGCATAAAATAATGTCTCTGGGTACAGTGTAACCCCCCCCAATAGTCTGCAGAACATCAGACCGAGAAAAACATGAAACCCCCACCCCCCTAATGCACACCGTACATACTTAGGACACATTGGATGTAGAAGCCAAGGTATTTCCCAGCCACGTCTCATTAACATCAAGACACTAGACAGGTTAGTTATTCACCACCAATTGGTCAATGAGATCACGAGCGGCGGACTGCAACATCAGAGGCAAATCAATACTTCTGTATGCAGCCCACTGAGACCAAATCTTTCCATGCTTATGAGGACACCCCACGCCTGAAACACCACAATCTCCGCAGACATGCACCTGTCCAGTGCCCTTTTCCAGTTAGTGATGCTGGGTGGGGACGCGTCCTTCCAATGCTGCGCTATGTCGTGCTTGGCCCATAATAAGAGGTGTCTCTTGTACCGGTTCCCCCCAATGTCCTCGGTGCTATATAAGAGCACCAGGCTGGGGTCCAACAGAATATCCCACGCCAGGACACGACCTAAGCACGACAACACGCTGGACCAGAATCGCTGAATCGCCCCGCAACCCCACACCATATGTAAAAACGACCCTTAGCCTGCACTGCAGCGGAGACAAATCGGGGACGAGTGTAATATACCCTGTGGAGGTATTTAAACTGGATTAGTCTATATCTGGTAGATACGGCGGCATACCGAGGGCTAGCCAACGCCTCGGCCCAATCATCATCCGTGAGTGCCGGCAGATCAGCGGGCCACGCATCCCGGGTTTTGTTTGAAGTTTATTTTATTTGCAGAGTTACTTAAAACCAATGCAATACATACAAAATTAAAAACCATATGTATAATATAATATACGACCACCGTAAAATATCATCACTCTGTTAATAAAAGCACTTCTATTGACTTTACAAGTTAAAATACAATTTTAAACGTACAGTGGCCACCTTTACAAGTGTCCCAGATGCCTACATCGATTGAATCACCCCCAACAAAAAGCTGATGGGCATAAGGCTGTGGTTCCCGAAGATCTTGATGTCAGTTTGGTATTTTTGCCCGGGCTGCTTCAAGAAATTTTTATAAACAACCGCAATGGACCGCACTCCGCTAGCTCCTCCTCCGGGTCGCCCCAAGGGAAGCTGGTACATGAAGTTCTTGAGTGGTTCACCCCAGTGGGTGCAAGTAAGTACTTGTTGAACTGATGATCTCTGATGGAGTTCTTGAGTGGTTCACCCCAGTGGGTGCAAGTAAGTACTTGTTGAACTGATGATCTCTAGACCCGATACATGTCCCGGGTTTTAAAATATCGCCCGAGACATGGCTCGGGTTTCGGGATAACTTCCCTCCTCAGTAGAGAAAATAGTTAGGGGTGGAAGAGAGGGCCACCAAGCAACCGTCAAGGGCCTCAGTGCCCGCACAGGCACGCAGGTGCGTCGTCCAGGAGCTCGTCAGCTCAAAGCTCGAGGGAGCCATTTTTATAAACAACCGCAATGGACCGCACTCCGCTAGCTCCTCCTCCGGGTTGCCCCAAGGGAAGCTGGTACATGAAGTTCTTGAGTGGTTCACCCCAGTGGGTGCAAGTAAGTACTTGTTGAACTGATGATCTCTGATGGAGTTCTTGAGTGGTTCACCCCAGTGGGTGCAAGTAAGTACTTGTTGAACTGATGATCTCTAGACCCGATACATGTCCCGGGTTTTAAAATATCGCCCGAGACATGGCTCGGGTTTCGGGATAACTTCCCTCCTCAGTAGAGAAAATAGTGAGGGGTGGAAGAGAGGGCCGCCAAGCAACCGTCAAGGGCCTCAGTGCCCGCACAGGCACGCAGGTGCGTCGTCCAGGAGCTCGTCAGCTCAAAGCTCGAGGGAGCCATTTTTATAAACAACTGCAATGGACCGCACTCCTCTAGCTCTTCCTCCGGGTCGCCCCAAGGGAAGCTGGTACATGAAGTTCTTGAGTGGTTCACCCCAGTGGGTGCAAGTAAGTACTTGTTGAACTGATGATCTCTGATGGAGGTCTTGAGTGGTTCACCCCAGTGGGTGCAAGTAAGTACTTGTTGAACTGATGATCTCTAGACCCGATACATGTCCCGGGTTTTAAAATATCGCCCGAGACATGGCACGGGTTTCGGGATAACTTCCCTCCTCAGTAGAGAAAATAGTTAGGGGTGGAAGTGAGGGCCGCCAAGCAACCGTGAAGGGCCTCAGTGCCCGCACAGGCACGCAGGTGCGTCGTCCAGGAGCTCGTCAGCTCAAAGCTCGAGGGAGCCATTTTTATAAACAACCGCAATGGACCGCACTCCGCTAGCTCCTCCTCCGGGTCGCCCCAAGGGAAGCTGGTACATGAAGTTCTTGAGTGGTTCACCCCAGTGGGTGCAAGTAAGTACTTGTTGAACTGATGATCTCTGATGGAGTTCTTGAGTGGTTCACCCCAGTGGGTGCAAGTAAGTACTTGTTGAACTGATGATCTCTAGACCCGATACATGTCCCGGGTTTTAAAATATCGCCCGAGACATGGCTCGGGTTTCGGGATAACTTCCCTCCTCAGTAGAGAAAATAGTTAGGGGTGGAAGAGAGGGCCGCCAATCGGATTTTTGCTTCAAGAAATTTGACTAGTCTGATGTTCAATTGTGGGGATGCTGGGTCAAAGCAGGCCAATACTGCCTGCCTTCTTGACCGAATCCCCCTTTGATTAAAGGGAATTTTTAATAGTTGCCTCCTTTCTTGAAGTGTTTCCGTGCAAGACCAAATGGTATGGGTAATGTCCCCCTGTCCTTTTTTACATAAACTGCATACTGTGAAGGTCGGGTCCCTTTTCCATGGGGGGAGATGCTGTGTGCATGGCATCACTCTAAGTCGTAGCATTAAAAATTTTAGTTTCAGCGCTTTTGAATAGCCCAAGTTAAAATATTGTTGCGGGCTAAAGTCCTGTACGAATTCAAAGTCATCCATGCATGCGCTCTGGCAGAAAATGCAGCTTTGTCCTCCACCAATGACTGTATTTTCAATGCCTTCCACACTAATTTTTTGAAAATTGAGTGGTGACTGTGTGTGCCCATAGCGGCAGTAAACCAATGTTGGCCAGAGCCTCCTGCAAGTAACGTCTAGCTGGCGAGTTCTCCCTCTGTTGTAATTCTTGCCACAGCAGGTGGTTTAAGGTTTTAGGGTTAGATGTTCTAATTTTGTTCCAACAGTTAATATATACTCCGTAGCTGGCCCAAGTTTGCTTTATAAGGCCGAACTCCAATCGAATTTGTGCCGGGGAGGTATAAGTCGGGAGGCTGAACATAGATTTATAGGCTTTTACAAGCGTTTTGTCCAAAAGGTTGGTGACTCTCCCGCGCAATGCTTCACTACCATAGGTAATGGTGGGAAGGATTTTTGCCCGCGCTACCACCAAGAGAGGACTCAGCGTAGGGCCCAGGAGTTTGGCTGATAGGCCTTTCATGGTTAGAGCAAGAATCATCCCTTTCCTTTTAATCTCTTCCTGTTGACGCCTGAATGATCCTTCTTTGTCAAAGTAGACTCCCAAGTACTTATAAACCTCTGCTGATTTAATGTGATTGTCACCCAGGTACCATAGATGGTTCTTTTTTTCGTTTACTGTTGAATGTCATGGTCCTGGTTTTGTTTAGGTTTATTGAGAGGCTGTTCTCTTCTGCGTAGACCTGCAGACCATTAAGAAGATTTTGCAAGCCAACTGCCGTATGGCTAAGTAGGACTACATCATGCACGTAGAGTAGATTGCACAAAGCATAGCCCCCTATTCTAGGCGCATGAGAATTGCAATTGTTCAGTGTCTGTGTTAAATCTGACATGAATAAATTGAATAAGATGGGGGCCAGCACGCAGCCCTGTTTCAGTCCTTTCGTTGTCTTGACTTTTCTTGAGAGGTGGGAACCTGAGCCTAATTTAACCTGTACCCAAGTGTCGGTGTGTAAAAGCATTATCATTGATAAGAGGGTGTTTGGAATCCCCCATCTGGCTAGTTTTAACCACAATTTGGACCTCTCCACGTTGTCAAATGCGGCGCTGAAATCGATGAAACAGATGTGCAGCTTTGTTTTCCTTAGTTTTATTGCATCCATTATCAGTGATAATGCCATAATGTTAGATGTTGTACCAGCATTTTTTCGGAAACCTGTCTGGTTCAGCGGAATTATTTCATTCTTTTCAGCCCAAATTGTCAGTTCCACCAACAATGTTACCGCAAAGTATTTGGCCTCATTGTCGATCAGTGCAACCAACCGATAATTGGCTGGCAGGAGCTTACTGCCGCTTTTATGAATTGAAATGATCGTTGACCCTTTCCACGAGTCTGGGATTATGCCCAGTCGTCTTACTTCCAGGAAAAGTGGATGGAGTATGTCTGCCCAATCTTCTGGCCTTTCTTTAAACACTGCTGGTGGGATGCCATTCGGGCCTGGTGCTCCTTCCCTTCTTCCCCTCCTGATCTGTTTCCTAATTGTTAGTTGATCGGTGGCGGTTGGCCTTTCCTCCTTATCATGACTTGTATCAAGAGAATTCAGATTGACATTTGCCTTGGAGCTTCTATCGGCAGCGGTGCTGACAGGGAAGTGGTTGTTACCTCTTTCCCTTCTTCCTGTGTTGTTATTTTGTGCAAGTGTAGCTGCTCTACTCTGCTCCTGTGTCGGCTGATGGTCGCTTTGGCTATTAACGTGGGAGTTTAGATGGCTTGCCCAAGTCTCCTCAAGTATATAGGAAGTGAGACCCCCCGATGAGGGTTATAATGGTGTTTACTGTTTTCCAAAAACGATTACTAGCATTGTGCTTTATATTATGGAGGAGTTTTGCCCAAAAAACCAGTTCGTTGTTGTTGTTAATGTTCCATTTCAGCCTCTTTAGTTGCGTTCTTTGTAGCCGCAGAGAGCAAAGGAGCAGCGTGTTGCATGGTTCATGGCATAGAGAACGTATGGAGCCGTTTATCAGTCTCTTAATGCCTTTATTTATGTTCTTTGGTCCTTAGTTAGCTTTTTCTCTTGTGTCTGCGCCGGATCGCTTCCTATTTTTGTGGCTGTTGCCTTCAAGTTACTGAGGTTGGTTGTGAAGCGTTCCCAGGTTTGTATCAGGTTCTTTCCGAGTGGTTGAGCGAATTAAAGCTTGATTGCAATGTCTGTTAGGGACTCTATGCTTTCTGTTGTAAACTTGATCCTCTTATAGTTCGTTGTGTAGCTTGAGCCTAGTTGTGGGGCAGGGTAAATAGTAATCGCATCTGTTACTGCGAGAGTGATCTCTTGTGGACGGTGATCACTGTCCCCTATGTCTCCCATTTTAAAGCCTGTTACGTATTGAAACAACGAGAGGCTGACAAACGTGTAATCTAGGAGTGAGTTTGTTGTTTCAGTATAATAGCTTGCCACTGGGGGGGAATCACCGTCAGTTCTACCATTGAGGGCCCTGAGGTTGAGGTGTTCTAGTCCTTCCAGCAAAAGTCTATTTACCCTATTCGGCTTCCCATGCGTAAAGGAACCCTGCATTGGTAAATTGTAATTTAACGATTGGAGGGAGACTTCCTTTGCTTCGGATGAGCACATTAGGTATAAGTTCATGTCACCTGATAAAATTACATTTGGGGTTTCAGCGATGCCTAAGTGAGAAGTTATTTGATCTATTATCTTCGCTGAATCCACTGCTGTTCGTTTTGGGTGGATATATGCATTAAACAGTGTTACTTCCTTTAGTACCCCTGCCAAGTAAAGAGTAAGTTTAACTGCTAGAGCTATATCTGATTCCAAGCCAATAGTCACTGCTGTTGTTATGGTTGATGTTGAGATATAAGTTGCAAGCCCCCCCGAAGAGTGACCCATTTTGCTGCCCTTAATGGCAGGTCGTTCGAAGCAAAGGAACCCTTGGATAAATAGTGGTTTCATGAGCCAGGTTTCCTGTAGCATGACGATATCAAAATTATTAAGATATTGCAGGAATTCAGGGTCTTGAATTTTTTACTCTAAGCCGTTTACGTTCCATGAGCAGAGACTTATTGCTAGTTCCTTTTGTCTGTTATTGCTAAGACCTTTATAGTTGTTATGTCATTGAGTTGCTGTCTCAAGGGTTATATTTCTTGTAATTGGTTCAGCATACCAGGAATGGAGTCCTCGTGACTTATCCGCCCTTGGAGATCCGTAATGAGTGCCTTGGATGAGGGTCCTACTTGGCGTTGAGTGGCCAAGAGCCCCTTTTAATACAGAAGTTGAGGGCCTTGAGCATTGTTTAATGCCTGGTCTTGGGTCCCGGGTTTTGTGGATAGTGGTCTTGGAATGTGTATTGAGTGTCTGGTAAATTTGTCTGGTAAATTTGCCATATTTTGTGAGCCCCAAGATCCCCTATCAGTAGGCGGCCATCCAGAGGGTGGAACTCTGGTAAAGACTCTAACTACCGAATCAGGGGGGTCGAGGCGTGACGGAGCTGCAGATAGCGATGGTACTGCGATTAGTGAAGGTCAAAATCATACTGCAGCCTTTAAAAGGATTTAAGAGTTGTACCCTGCATAATGTCCCGAAGCATAGATATACCGATGAGGTCCCACCTACTGAATCCTGAGAGCTCCGAAAAGGCCGTAAATGAGTACCCTGCCAGAGGGGAGTGGTGCCCGCCAGCTTACCCCACCAGCCCGTGGACCGAACCACCCGCCACCATGTCTGTATGACTATCTGACAAGCCGGAGGGAGTGCATCCAGTGAAGTGGTGCTTTATAAAAAATGGAAAAGACACACAATTGATGGACAGAATGCAGAACAAATCAAAACATTCACCCCCAGTCAAGAGATCTGGGTTAAATCCATCATTCTTTTGCTCACCATGCCACCCCAGTTTAGACCTGGCCATATGCGAATCAGTTTTGACCCTGTGCCTCATGGGAACAGTCCAGCCCAAACTGCCAAGCCAGGTCATCCCTGGAGCAGAAACAAGCATCCTAGGACCGTTTTCGGGCTTTCAGCCCTCATCAGCCAGGATAGCTTCATTCCAGTGGTACAGTGAGCCCGGGAGCCACGTCTGGGCATACCCGGTGCACTTAGGGCGAGAAAGCAAAAGACACACAATTAATGGATGGAATGCTGAACAAATCAAAACATTCACCCCCAGTCAAGAGATCTGGGTTAAATCCATCATTCTTTTGCTCACCATGCCACCACAGTTTAGACCTGGCCATATGCAAATCAGCCTTGACCCTGTGCCTCATAGGAACAGTCCAGCCCGAATTGCCAAGCCAGGCCCTCCCTACACCGGAAACAAGCATCCTAGCACCGGTTTGGGGCTTTCAGCCCTCATCAGCCAGGATACCTGCCTCATGGGAACAGTACAGCCCGAACTGCCAAGCCAGGTCCTCCCTGGACCGGAAGCAGGCATCCTAGGACCGGTTTCGGGCTTTCAGCCCTCATCAGCCATGATAGCTTGATTCCAGTGGCACAGTGAGGCCGGGACCCACGTCTGGGCATACCGGGCGCACTTAGAGCGAGAAAGCAAAAGACACACAATTGATGGAAGGAATGATGAACAAATCAAAACTTTCACCCCCAGTCAAGAGATCTGGGTTAAATCCATCATTCTTTTGCTCATCATGCCACCCCAGTTTAGACCTGACCATATGCAAATCAGCCTTGACCCTGTGCCTCATGGGAACAGTCCAGCCCGAACTGCCAAGCCAGGTCCTCCCTGGACCGCAAACAAGCAGCACATATAGGCTGCTACTGCACAATTTGCACACTTATAGGAAAGCACTTGCATATACCTATAAGTTTCACTAAATAGTGTGCTATTAATTAAGGCACACCAGCAGAGATTGCTAAAATCTGCATGATCCCAATGGGCAACTTTGCAGATGTATACACTTCCATCGTATGTGTACTCATTTCCGCATTAAGAAATTAAATTACATTATATTGGTTAAACCGGCATTTCAACAAGGTGAAGAATCATAAAAAGAGTAAAAATATAATTAGTATCACAGATACATTATCATATTTTTCACACATAAACTGTCACTAACTAGGTACCGAGTAGCATAAAATGCTTGACACACACGGGCTCGTAGTTGTGTCAGCAAGTGGTATAATAAAGACTAATTAAAAAAAACACAAGAAACACATTTAAAAAAAGAAAGAAATACTCATTGCATTAGAAAACAAAAAAACAGCAAATAGAAAAAAACAAAATTCACAAAAAGCAAAAAGGAGAAAAAAACAAATATGGTACTAATGTTTGTGATTTTAAATGCATTTTTGCGGTATGTTGTGATTTGTGAAAAATCTGCAGAGTATTTTGTCTATGTCCAATGAGTCATGTGATGCACTTTAACTTTAAAAGCGTTTATGTGGAATATGTCTTTATGTGATCAAGGCAGGGGATCCTGCTGAAACGCGACATGGCCCCAAGCTAACAAAAAAAAAAAAGAAAGAAAGAAATAATAAAGATTCTTTCTTACAGTCCATGTTCGAGACTGCAGTGTCTTTTTTGAATTAATTTACTTTTTAAAGTTATTTTACTGTTAAATACTTTTGAATATATATACTTTCCTATTTATTTGTTATATTTTTGTCCACAATATTTTTGTAGTCAATAATATTGTGCTTTAAAAACATAAATGAAAAAGTTGATATTTTTGTACTCAATATTTTTGCCACAATAATTTTGCATCACTGTGTTTTTAACCTTGATATTACATTATAGAAACACACAAGAAGGATTACTTATAACCATTTAAGCATCACACATGCACATTGTAGTTTCTGGCTTTTTTGTTCTGTGTGGCACCAACAGGTATAAAGTCACACAAACCTCCAGGCATGTTGGAATTGAGGAACATATATTTAACACTAATAAAATAGTTCTGCATAAGATATTCTTTGCAGAAATCAGATTCATTTGTTGCTGTGCACAGAAAAGGCTTAAGGAAGATAAACCTGCAGAATAATACTTTGTGTACATTTTCCAGACTGCCTCAGTTCAAATAGAGTAAAACCTATCTCACTGTACAGTGAAAGTTATGTTGCAATGAGGAAAATATTTCACAAGGATGAAAACAAAAGCAAGCCGTGGAACTTCACGACCTTTTAGAAAGGCTAATATTGAAAGATTTGCAAAGCTTTGCTTGCAAAAAACAGATTTTAAACACGTATGGTCTGTCAGAGGACAGAAAGATAATGAACTTAGGTGATTGTCATCTAAGGGCATGATTACGATTTGGTGGTGCAGGAGCAGGTCGCACACCACCACCACGTTCCCTCACTGCCAAAACCCACTGCCGCCTGCCAGATTTTTGTGGTCTGGTGGGCGGGCGGTGTGGCGTTCCGGTGGTGGTGTGGTTTAAAGGCTCATAGTGAGCCTTAAACTGCACTGCTGCGGGACCGACAGTGCACGTTCCTGCACGGGAAGGAATGCACCATGTTGTGTATCCCTTTCCATGCAGGAACTGGGGGTGAGAAAATACAGGGATGCATAACATGTGCCCCCCCTGCATTCCTCCATGTACAGGGGCAAGAGAGGGCACTGTAGGGCCCTCTTTCTTTCCTCTCTGCTACCAGTTTAATGGAGGATGAACCTCCATGAGACTAATGGCGGTGTGGAAAGTTGTAATATGCTTGGCAGTGCCTCATGGTCCCACCAGGCATATTGCAGCCCTTAGATCGTCGTACCACCACAAGTACTCTCTGATCACTGGCGATTGCAGCAGTGAAAAGGTGGTCCGCCCGCTCTAGTTGTAAAAGGACTGCCGTACCACGAGTGCAGCAGTGGCCAGACCACCACCGTCGTGCCACTGTGAGTCTGGCAGTTTGTGGAACAGCAGACTCATAATCAGGTCCATAGTCTTGCGTTCAGTTTTAAAGGTTATTCCTAATTTTCTGATTAATTAGATATGTGTGTGTATGCACTACTTTGCTTCACAGTTCTTGCTTTGACCTGCAGGCAAAGGGCAGGGCATTACCCCTTTCGAGCTTCACAGAACCAGGGAATTGATTTAGAGAGGTGTGGTAACCTATAGTCCTTCAGAAAGCATCTTCGGAGGAAACTATACTAGTGTTCAGTTTCTGAGGATTATGAATTCTTTTATAGGAAGGTTAAAGGGCCACAGGGCATGATGCACTGAAGTGGGGTTGCAAACCTGGCAGTGTGTTTGCACACTGATTGCTTTACAACCCAAGTTAATTTTGCACCTCCCAAACTTTACAACAGTTTGCAGCTCAAAGCATTCATTTTGTAGTATTTGAAGAATTCTGCCTCCTTAATATTAACAAGAAGGATTCTGATTTGTGTCTCTTGCTTGTAAATGCAGGAGTGGAGGCTTGCAAGGAACATATCCCATCCCCACTCCCGTCAGAGTTTTTTACATCAAAGGGGCTGATTGATGGATCAAGGTTATGGGCCCGCCACACTGCCAAAGCCATATTGAGACCGCCTGCCCGATTTTTACTGGAATCCAGGTCAGGCGGTCCTGCGGCGGCTGGCCCATGGCTGTGCAGTGCTAAAGCTCATACGTGCCCCTTAGCAAGGCATTGCAATGGAAAGGTTATTGCAGGTTCCTGCATGGCATAGACTGTTAAGTCTATGCCCTGCAGGAACTGGGGGTACATGCATACAGGGGGGGCACACCATATGCCCCCTAAATGCATCACGTGGCGCGGAGGCAACAGGGGGCCGTGTAGGGCCCCTTTTGTTTCCTCACAACCACACTTTTCATGGGGGCCCTCTGCCATGAAAACTATGGCGGTGAGGAAGAATTGGACACGTTACAACCCAAACTTTTACAACGCATACCTTTACAACACAGTTTTTACATCGCAACATCCATTGCAATGCATGATTTTACAACGCATGCCATCACAACGCATTTTAAGAAACTACACTTACAACGCATTCCATTACAACACATAATACTTTTAGGGCAACAGTAGTGTAATTGTTGGATAGTGTAGGGGTAAAAATTACTATTCCCACTCCAATGAGAGCAACAGTAGGGTAAGTGTTGGATTGTGTAGGGGGTAAAAATTACTATTCCCACTCCAGTGACTGCAACAGTAGGGTAAGTGTTGGATAGTGTAGGGGTAAACATTACTATTTCCCATTACTTACCTTATAATGCATTGTTATGGCATGCGTTGTAGTGGCATGCATTGTAATGGCATGCGTTGTAGTGACATGCACTGTAATGGCTGCGTTGTAATGGCATGCGATGTAAAGGATGATGCGTTGCAATGACTGCGTTGTAAAGGTAGTGTGTTGTAATGACTGCATTGTAATGGTTGTTTCCCGGTGAGGAAACTCCTAATATGCTTGGCGGTGCAGCAGCAGCACCACCAACATATTAGGGGCCTCAGATCGCTGCAAGACCACCAGGGATCGCGGATCCCTGGTGGCAGCAGTGGTACCATGTGGTTGATAGAGATCAGGGTATCTAAAATATGCCCACTACCACGGATAGAGTAATCACACAGTTACACGCACATACATTCATCATACGCTAGGGCCCATTTCACTAACATACGCTCAAATACTCTACCAGCAATAAACCTGTGGAAAGAAAACACCTAAACACCCTGCATCAATATCAGGTCGATCAGATCTGGTTTTGTGACTGTCCTAATCAATAACATAATCTACACAACATATACAATAATGATCAGAAATATAAACCCAATAATTGACAAGGAAGAAAATTCAACACCATGTTTAAAATTATATTGCTTTATCTAAAATTAGTCAAAGTAAAATCAATCAGAATAAATCATTTCTCATAGTTACCTATTCTAACTAAGTGTCAGAACGGGTCAGGACAAGTCTCTCGGTAAATGTCTCTCAAGACGAAGTCCTCAGCATCGATCCTCAGCAACGCAAACTCACGCAGCAAAAGTAAAATGGCAAGTGGCAAAAAGGGTGGCAAGAACCCTCTCTAAGCTAACAGTTTTTATAGTAAAAATTACAATGGAAACACACATTAAGTTTGCAAAATACACTGAATCACTGAGCAGAGCGAGAAGGAAAGGATGCAACATTGCAACATTTGTGAACCTCCGCTCAGGAAAAATACACATAGCGAAGACTACGGAACAGGAACCAAGAAAATAAAACATGTATCACAATAATCCGGCTTCTCCTCGGCCATCGAGCCACAGTTCAGAGTTTCCCTCTAAGGCTCCTTTGTTTTTCAAGATTGCCAAGGACACTTTCACTTCTCTTGGAGAACTCCCAAAAACTGCTGCTGTCCTCATGGAAAGTTTCATTCAAGGACCATGGTCAGTCAACTTCAAGACCATTTCCAGCAGGGGTCTCCCTCGTCACGTCTTTCACATATTCACTCGAGGCCAGGCTTCAAAATCAGCCATCATGGATTAGGCCTCCATAGGCCACAATAGACCATCTCAATTAAAAGAAATAAAAACAACGTTACTACAGCATAATGATTAAACAGTGTTAACCCCACTAATACCCTTATGTGTATGCATTTATCTAGCTTTTGCAACATAAAAAAGCATTAATTCAGACAGCGTTTTGTGCTCAAAATAAACAGCACACAGCAACGTTTAAACATGAAAACTTGCACATTATTTTTAGAAAACAGAAACAGCACACACATGCTAACCCTCGTGTAACTTTCTCTTATGTTAAGACAAACGGATTGATTAATTAAAACACACTTGCACAAGACAAATAATTAATTGTTATTTATTAATAATTAATAAAACGCATAGACATACTAGAGCTTCAAAAGCCCCTGAATTTTCTAAATGAAAACTCTGCTCCAGCAATCCCCCCTTTGGTGATTTTATCACCAAATAAACCCAAAAAATAAATTAGTGAAAATTTAGTCCCATTTTAGGAGAAATCAGAAATGTCTTTTCCCCTTACACAACATTAAACACCAGTCACTCTTTCATCATCTCTCTTTGTTTCTAAGTAAACACTCTCCCTCAATTCTTCTAGTTCAATTTCTTGAGGTTCTCTTTTCAACTTCTTATTTTTCTTTTCCTTATTCAATTTCTTTTTCCCTCCCCTGTTTTTACAACACACACACACCAATCTTATTATTAATAAAGCCACAATTATACAAGACAAGGGAAACAATATTCTACCTATAATTGTACTACCTATTTTTGCAATAAAATCCTTAACAGCTATCATTTTATTAGCTATTTTAGTCCACAAACTCCCAGCTTCAAGTGGTACTAATTCTTCAAGCAAATCAGTAATATTTTTGATATAGACCTTTAGGTCTTTACTTTCGTCAGGAATGTAAGTGCAACAATGTTGAACTTTCAATATTCCACAAACTCCACCCTCCTTAGCCAATAGAATATCAAGGGCAAGTCGATTTTGCATAGACATGGCACGTACGGCACTTAATTCCGTATTCACCAAAAGAAACCCTCCTGCGGTATTTGTCGATAAGCGATCAACCACTGTGGACAATTTCCGAATTCCATAAGCATTTAAAGAAATTCCCACTGCTGGAATCAAAACCCCAAAAATATCACCTACAATTTCAGACCAAGTTTCTCTTTTAAAACGTGTTAATAAGTTAATATCTTCTACATCTCTTATTTTATCTATATGAAAAATCTTAGGAAAAACCAGGCCCACATAACATGTGCCATACCAATGGTCAGGCAACTTGTAATAAGCCTTGTTCCCACAAACATAGTACACTCCTGGAAAAATTGTATCTTCTCCACCTCTGAAACCCCAACCTGTCGCAATGAAGTATGTATCATGGCACTCACTAGTTCCCACAAAATATGTATCATATTGGGATTTCCTTCTGGTAATACAAAGTTTACCCTTCTGCGGTGCATCTAGAGCTAAAGTTGGACTAGCCCCATTCTTCAACTCTTTTCCCATCTCAATGTCCCAAATTGTTTCACTCACTTCATATTTTCCCCCTTTCTCATGCATGTTCAATCTCCTTTCTTCTACCATATCCAGGAAAGCTCTCTCCTCTTCTTTCAAACTGCAAGTTAAATTATTCTTAAAAATGTAATCTAATGTTAATCCTTTTTCTTCAATAAAAATCTCACCAAAAGTGTTAGCTTCTTTAGCTGGATTCAGCTCTTTGTTCATTGGCAAATGCCCAAAAATACTATCTCTGTTAGACATCTTATAATCTATTTTCCCTAACAAATAAAAAACACTACTTAAAATACTACAAGAAATACCATATGTAGCTGGTAAATGGTGATAAGTAACACCCTCTGAGACAGATGCAGGTAATTGCATACAGACGTAGCAATCCCTTACTTCCATTGTCTTCACATATTCATATAACAGTTTCGAAAAAACATTACTAGAAAAATTATTAATTGACCTATCTTTGTGTATGTAACTACTACTTCTAATTGGAACTACTTTTTGCGAATTCTTCTCTATATTAGTCACATTTTCTATATTCATTCCAAACTCTACTCTAAAAGTAACTAATAAAACTAAAACACCCCATAGAAGCATTAATAATCCAGTACAACAGCAGCACATTCTACACCACCTCTTAAAGAAGGCACATCTATTTCTATTATCCTCTATGTTAGCCATTTTAGTTTAGCCTCTACTACTCCACTACTGTTTGAACTTCTTCAATTCTTCAGCAATTCTTCAGCTTTCAGTTTATCCAAATGATCTCTTCGTTCACTTGATCCAAGTGAATCCTTCTTTCACTCAGTTTGGATACTTGTCATTCTTTACTTCAATTTCTTCAACATCAAATTGTATCAGATCTCCAACATCAAGATCCTCAGTACTCGACTCTTCTCCAATGTCAGTCAAGAGTACTTTCAGAATTTCACCAGTATCTTCCTCAACCACTTCTCTCAAGACCACTTCCGGATTATCTCGAGTCACTGCTTCTTCTTCTCCTCCTTCAGACAGTGCCACATAAGACCATTCCGGTGATCTGTACTTTTGGTTGGGTCTTCTTACTCTTTTTATTTCCACTGGTTCGTTTGACTCCTTTGATTCTTCTCCTTCAGCTTTTGAACTTTGACTCGAAACTTCATTCACTTGTTCAGCTTTCGATGAATTTGCTCTTATTACTCTGTATCTCAGCCTCTTAACTCTGTTGTTAGGCCAACGATCTCCTCTTAACACCTTTTTCGGCTTTATTTCTTTATTACTCCTTTCTCCAATCCAAGTTCTCTTTCTCAGAACTCGACCCTCTGTTTGTTCATCCTCATCATCTGTTTCAAGTGCCTCCTGTTTCCGTTTTCCAGCAGCTTTCTTCTTCTCCACAGATTTTTTCACCACTGTTTGAGACTTCCCTACTCCTGTCCCTCCTCGGGTCTCTGACACGCAATCTTCTTGCTGTCTACTTGTCCCTTCACCTGACTTCACCTACACCTCCTCGGGGGTCTTCCGCAATCTGTCCCTCTCTATCTTCTTCTGACCCTACTTCTTCAAGTATAATCTCAAGTGGTTCTTCAATCTCCTCCTCTTCTGATTCAGGAGTAGTCTCTGTGTGATTTCTTTTTTCCTTTCTTTTTCCTTCACTGCTGTTTGAAACTTCAGGCTCTCTTACAGAATCTGATCTTCTCTCTGATACTCGCAGTGATTCTCTTGAAGCTCTCTCTGCTTCTTTTCTCACTGATTCCGTATCTTCAGTATCTTCATCATCACTGGAATCTGACTCTTCAAAATACTCTTTACCAGTCCCTTCTTTCGGATTTGGAACTCTCAGAGTATGACTTGCATGTACCCAGTGCTTCACTCCAGCACACTTTACTGCAGTCGTCGTAGTCAGAATAACTTGTCTCGGCCTTCCCCACCTTGGAATCAAGCAATTTCTTCTTCTGTGCACCTTAATCCTCACCCAGTCTCCTGGACTCAGATCATGGGCTTGCTTCTTCTCAAGTGTGGTAGCTTCTTCTCCAACCTGGTGAAACACAGAATGAACTGCGTCAGCCAGGCCTTTACAGTAATCCAAAATCATGTCATCAGTTATTGTCACCAACTTATTGACAGGCACCACCACAAGTACTCTCTGATCACTGGCGATTGCAGCAGTGAAAAGGTGGTCCGCCCGCTCTAGTTGTAAAAGGACTGCCGTACCACGAGTGCAGCAGTGGCCAGACCACCACCGTCGTGCCACTGTGAGTCTGGCAGTTTGTGGAACAGCAGACTCATAATCAGGTCCATAGTCTTGCGTTCAGTTTTAAAGGTTATTCCTAATTTTCTGATTAATTAGATATGTGTGTGTATGCACTACTTTGCTTCACAGTTCTTGCTTTGACCTGCAGGCAAAGGGCAGGGCATTACCCCTTTCGAGCTTCACAGAACCAGGGAATTGATTTAGAGAGGTGTGGTAACCTATAGTCCTTCAGAAAGCATCTTCGGAGGAAACTATACTAGTGTTCAGTTTCTGAGGATTATGAATTCTTTTATAGGAAGGTTAAAGGGCCACAGGGCATGATGCACTGAAGTGGGGTTGCAAACCTGGCAGTGTGTTTGCACACTGATTGCTTTACAACCCAAGTTAATTTTGCACCTCCCAAACTTTACAACAGTTTGCAGCTCAAAGCATTCATTTTGTAGTATTTGAAGAATTCTGCCTCCTTAATATTAACAAGAAGGATTCTGATTTGTGTCTCTTGCTTGTAAATGCAGGAGTGGAGGCTTGCAAGGAACATATCCCATCCCCACTCCCGTCAGAGTTTTTTACATCAAAGGGGCTGATTGATGGATCAAGGTTATGGGCCCGCCACACTGCCAAAGCCATATTGAGACCGCCTGCCCGATTTTTACTGGAATCCAGGTCAGGCGGTCCTGCGGCGGCTGGCCCATGGCTGTGCAGTGCTAAAGCTCATACGTGCCCCTTAGCAAGGCATTGCAATGGAAAGGTTATTGCAGGTTCCTGCATGGCATAGACTGTTAAGTCTATGCCCTGCAGGAACTGGGGGTACATGCATACAGGGGGGGCACACCATATGCCCCCTAAATGCATCACGTGGCGCGGAGGCAACAGGGGGCCGTGTAGGGCCCCTTTTGTTTCCTCACAACCACACTTTTCATGGGGGCCCTCTGCCATGAAAACTATGGCGGTGAGGAAGAATTGGACACGTTACAACCCAAACTTTTACAACGCATACCTTTACAACACAGTTTTTACATCGCAACATCCATTGCAATGCATGATTTTACAACGCATGCCATCACAACGCATTTTAAGAAACTACACTTACAACGCATTCCATTACAACACATAATACTTTTAGGGCAACAGTAGTGTAATTGTTGGATAGTGTAGGGGTAAAAATTACTATTCCCACTCCAATGAGAGCAACAGTAGGGTAAGTGTTGGATTGTGTAGGGGGTAAAAATTACTATTCCCACTCCAGTGACTGCAACAGTAGGGTAAGTGTTGGATAGTGTAGGGGTAAACATTACTATTTCCCATTACTTACCTTATAATGCATTGTTATGGCATGCGTTGTAGTGGCATGCATTGTAATGGCATGCGTTGTAGTGACATGCACTGTAATGGCTGCGTTGTAATGGCATGCGATGTAAAGGATGATGCGTTGCAATGACTGCGTTGTAAAGGTAGTGTGTTGTAATGACTGCATTGTAATGGTTGTTTCCCGGTGAGGAAACTCCTAATATGCTTGGCGGTGCAGCAGCAGCACCACCAACATATTAGGGGCCTCAGATCGCTGCAAGACCACCAGGGATCGCGGATCCCTGGTGGCAGCAGTGGTACCATGTGGTTGATAGAGATCAGGGTATCTAAAATATGCCCACTACCACGGATAGAGTAATCACACAGTTACACGCACATACATTCATCATACGCTAGGGCCCATTTCACTAACATACGCTCAAATACTCTACCAGCAATAAACCTGTGGAAAGAAAACACCTAAACACCCTGCATCAATATCAGGTCGATCAGATCTGGTTTTGTGACTGTCCTAATCAATAACATAATCTACACAACATATACAATAATGATCAGAAATATAAACCCAATAATTGACAAGGAAGAAAATTCAACACCATGTTTAAAATTATATTGCTTTATCTAAAATTAGTCAAAGTAAAATCAATCAGAATAAATCATTTCTCATAGTTACCTATTCTAACTAAGTGTCAGAACGGGTCAGGACAAGTCTCTCGGTAAATGTCTCTCAAGACGAAGTCCTCAGCATCGATCCTCAGCAACGCAAACTCACGCAGCAAAAGTAAAATGGCAAGTGGCAAAAAGGGTGGCAAGAACCCTCTCTAAGCTAACAGTTTTTATAGTAAAAATTACAATGGAAACACACATTAAGTTTGCAAAATACACTGAATCACTGAGCAGAGCGAGAAGGAAAGGATGCAACATTGCAACATTTGTGAACCTCCGCTCAGGAAAAATACACATAGCGAAGACTACGGAACAGGAACCAAGAAAATAAAACATGTATCACAATAATCCGGCTTCTCCTCGGCCATCGAGCCACAGTTCAGAGTTTCCCTCTAAGGCTCCTTTGTTTTTCAAGATTGCCAAGGACACTTTCACTTCTCTTGGAGAACTCCCAAAAACTGCTGCTGTCCTCATGGAAAGTTTCATTCAAGGACCATGGTCAGTCAACTTCAAGACCATTTCCAGCAGGGGTCTCCCTCGTCACGTCTTTCACATATTCACTCGAGGCCAGGCTTCAAAATCAGCCATCATGGATTAGGCCTCCATAGGCCACAATAGACCATCTCAATTAAAAGAAATAAAAACAACGTTACTACAGCATAATGATTAAACAGTGTTAACCCCACTAATACCCTTATGTGTATGCATTTATCTAGCTTTTGCAACATAAAAAAGCATTAATTCAGACAGCGTTTTGTGCTCAAAATAAACAGCACACAGCAACGTTTAAACATGAAAACTTGCACATTATTTTTAGAAAACAGAAACAGCACACACATGCTAACCCTCGTGTAACTTTCTCTTATGTTAAGACAAACGGATTGATTAATTAAAACACACTTGCACAAGACAAATAATTAATTGTTATTTATTAATAATTAATAAAACGCATAGACATACTAGAGCTTCAAAAGCCCCTGAATTTTCTAAATGAAAACTCTGCTCCAGCAATCCCCCCTTTGGTGATTTTATCACCAAATAAACCCAAAAAATAAATTAGTGAAAATTTAGTCCCATTTTAGGAGAAATCAGAAATGTCTTTTCCCCTTACACAACATTAAACACCAGTCACTCTTTCATCATCTCTCTTTGTTTCTAAGTAAACACTCTCCCTCAATTCTTCTAGTTCAATTTCTTGAGGTTCTCTTTTCAACTTCTTATTTTTCTTTTCCTTATTCAATTTCTTTTTCCCTCCCCTGTTTTTACAACACACACACACCAATCTTATTATTAATAAAGCCACAATTATACAAGACAAGGGAAACAATATTCTACCTATAATTGTACTACCTATTTTTGCAATAAAATCCTTAACAGCTATCATTTTATTAGCTATTTTAGTCCACAAACTCCCAGCTTCAAGTGGTACTAATTCTTCAAGCAAATCAGTAATATTTTTGATATAGACCTTTAGGTCTTTACTTTCGTCAGGAATGTAAGTGCAACAATGTTGAACTTTCAATATTCCACAAACTCCACCCTCCTTAGCCAATAGAATATCAAGGGCAAGTCGATTTTGCATAGACATGGCACGTACGGCACTTAATTCCGTATTCACCAAAAGAAACCCTCCTGCGGTATTTGTCGATAAGCGATCAACCACTGTGGACAATTTCCGAATTCCATAAGCATTTAAAGAAATTCCCACTGCTGGAATCAAAACCCCAAAAATATCACCTACAATTTCAGACCAAGTTTCTCTTTTAAAACGTGTTAATAAGTTAATATCTTCTACATCTCTTATTTTATCTATATGAAAAATCTTAGGAAAAACCAGGCCCACATAACATGTGCCATACCAATGGTCAGGCAACTTGTAATAAGCCTTGTTCCCACAAACATAGTACACTCCTGGAAAAATTGTATCTTCTCCACCTCTGAAACCCCAACCTGTCGCAATGAAGTATGTATCATGGCACTCACTAGTTCCCACAAAATATGTATCATATTGGGATTTCCTTCTGGTAATACAAAGTTTACCCTTCTGCGGTGCATCTAGAGCTAAAGTTGGACTAGCCCCATTCTTCAACTCTTTTCCCATCTCAATGTCCCAAATTGTTTCACTCACTTCATATTTTCCCCCTTTCTCATGCATGTTCAATCTCCTTTCTTCTACCATATCCAGGAAAGCTCTCTCCTCTTCTTTCAAACTGCAAGTTAAATTATTCTTAAAAATGTAATCTAATGTTAATCCTTTTTCTTCAATAAAAATCTCACCAAAAGTGTTAGCTTCTTTAGCTGGATTCAGCTCTTTGTTCATTGGCAAATGCCCAAAAATACTATCTCTGTTAGACATCTTATAATCTATTTTCCCTAACAAATAAAAAACACTACTTAAAATACTACAAGAAATACCATATGTAGCTGGTAAATGGTGATAAGTAACACCCTCTGAGACAGATGCAGGTAATTGCATACAGACGTAGCAATCCCTTACTTCCATTGTCTTCACATATTCATATAACAGTTTCGAAAAAACATTACTAGAAAAATTATTAATTGACCTATCTTTGTGTATGTAACTACTACTTCTAATTGGAACTACTTTTTGCGAATTCTTCTCTATATTAGTCACATTTTCTATATTCATTCCAAACTCTACTCTAAAAGTAACTAATAAAACTAAAACACCCCATAGAAGCATTAATAATCCAGTACAACAGCAGCACATTCTACACCACCTCTTAAAGAAGGCACATCTATTTCTATTATCCTCTATGTTAGCCATTTTAGTTTAGCCTCTACTACTCCACTACTGTTTGAACTTCTTCAATTCTTCAGCAATTCTTCAGCTTTCAGTTTATCCAAATGATCTCTTCGTTCACTTGATCCAAGTGAATCCTTCTTTCACTCAGTTTGGATACTTGTCATTCTTTACTTCAATTTCTTCAACATCAAATTGTATCAGATCTCCAACATCAAGATCCTCAGTACTCGACTCTTCTCCAATGTCAGTCAAGAGTACTTTCAGAATTTCACCAGTATCTTCCTCAACCACTTCTCTCAAGACCACTTCCGGATTATCTCGAGTCACTGCTTCTTCTTCTCCTCCTTCAGACAGTGCCACATAAGACCATTCCGGTGATCTGTACTTTTGGTTGGGTCTTCTTACTCTTTTTATTTCCACTGGTTCGTTTGACTCCTTTGATTCTTCTCCTTCAGCTTTTGAACTTTGACTCGAAACTTCATTCACTTGTTCAGCTTTCGATGAATTTGCTCTTATTACTCTGTATCTCAGCCTCTTAACTCTGTTGTTAGGCCAACGATCTCCTCTTAACACCTTTTTCGGCTTTATTTCTTTATTACTCCTTTCTCCAATCCAAGTTCTCTTTCTCAGAACTCGACCCTCTGTTTGTTCATCCTCATCATCTGTTTCAAGTGCCTCCTGTTTCCGTTTTCCAGCAGCTTTCTTCTTCTCCACAGATTTTTTCACCACTGTTTGAGACTTCCCTACTCCTGTCCCTCCTCGGGTCTCTGACACGCAATCTTCTTGCTGTCTACTTGTCCCTTCACCTGACTCATCAAGAATGTTCCCTACACCTCCTCGGGGGTCTTCCGCAATCTGTCCCTCTCTATCTTCTTCTGACCCTACTTCTTCAAGTATAATCTCAAGTGGTTCTTCAATCTCCTCCTCTTCTGATTCAGGAGTAGTCTCTGTGTGATTTCTTTTTTCCTTTCTTTTTCCTTCACTGCTGTTTGAAACTTCAGGCTCTCTTACAGAATCTGATCTTCTCTCTGATACTCGCAGTGATTCTCTTGAAGCTCTCTCTGCTTCTTTTCTCACTGATTCCGTATCTTCAGTATCTTCATCATCACTGGAATCTGACTCTTCAAAATACTCTTTACCAGTCCCTTCTTTCGGATTTGGAACTCTCAGAGTATGACTTGCATGTACCCAGTGCTTCACTCCAGCACACTTTACTGCAGTCGTCGTAGTCAGAATAACTTGTCTCGGCCTTCCCCACCTTGGAATCAAGCAATTTCTTCTTCTGTGCACCTTAATCCTCACCCAGTCTCCTGGACTCAGATCATGGGCTTGCTTCTTCTCAAGTGTGGTAGCTTCTTCTCCAACCTGGTGAAACACAGAATGAACTGCGTCAGCCAGGCCTTTACAGTAATCCAAAATCATGTCATCAGTTATTGTCACCAACTTATTGACAGGCACGAATGCATGGCGCATAGCACGTCCCATGATTATCTCGTGCGGACTCAAACCAGTAGTTCTATCTGGAGTAGATCTCATTGACATCAGAACTAGAGGCAAAACATCTGGCCATTTCATGCCAGTGGCTAAGCACATCTTTCCAATCCTATTCTTGATCGTGCCATTAATCTGCTCAACCACACCAGAAGCCTCTGGTCGGTATGCACAATGTAGCTTCTGCTGTATTTTCAATGCTTCACAAATCAAACCCATGAGCTCATTTTGAAAGTGTCTACCTCTATCAGACTCAACTGTAACTGGAAACCCGTACCTAGGAATCAACTCCCTCAACAGTAACTTTGCCACTGTTAATCCATCATTTCTTCTAGTCGGGTAAGCTTCCACCCACCTTGAAAACAAACAGACTACCACTAGAACATACCTCAGTCTGTTCACTTGGGGCATCTCAATGAAATCAATCTGCATTCTTGTAAAAGGACCTCCTTCTCTGCCTATTGTTCCCAGACTCACCACTGTCTTTTTCCCAATGTTAAATTGTTGACAAACTAAACACCTTTGACAGATGCTCTCTGCAATTGTCCTGAACTTTGCATTGTACCAGGTCTGTTTAAACGACCTAACCATCGCGTCTCTTCCCAAATGTCCCTGGCCATGATACATCCTTGCCATTGACGACAAGATTGAGTTAGGCATCACTGGTCTGCCATCTCTGTAGACCCAAACATGGTCTGTTTCTCTTGGAGCACATCCTGCCTTAATCCAATCTTGTTTCTCTTCATCTCCTGCCTCATCTTGTAACTGTTTCACTTCATCCCAGGTCTCTAGGACATTAGTAAACATCACAGAAAGAAAAGACATTTCCCCTTCTCTGTCCCTGTTAATGGACTGATTTGTCTTGGCACAGTACTGCGCAACATCATTGGCGTACCTGTTTCCAATCGTTATGAAATCCTCCCCCTGACCATGGGCAGCACACTTTACAACTGCTAACTCCTTAGGCAGCTGTATCGCCTCAAGCAATTTTCCAATCATTTCAGCATTCTTTATTGGAGTTCCACTCGATGTCAAGAAACCTCTTTGTAGCCAAAGTTGGCCAAAATCATGCACCACTCCAAATCCATACTGACTATCAGTCAACACAGTCGTCCTCAAATCTTTCCCAATCTCACAAGCTTTTGTCAATGCTATTAATTCAGCAACTTGCGCAGATTTCACTCCTTTCAATGGTGATGCTTCCATGACCTCTGAAACTTTGCACACCGCATATGCTGCACATAGCACACCATCATCATTCCTCAAGCATGATCCATCCACAAACAACACATGGTCATTCTCAGGTAAGGGAATATCCCTTATGTCTGGTCTCGGTTTCGTACAGTACTCAAGCACTTCCAAACAATCATGATCATCTTCCATCTTTATACCCACATTTTCAATATCCGGCAAGAGTGTCGCTGGATTCACATTCACACATCTCTCAAGAGTCACATTTGATGCTCCCAGAATCACTTTTTCGTACTTAGTCAATCGACTATGTGACATGTACTGAGTTCTGCTTCTTGTCAAAAGAATTGCCACATTGTGAGGTACGAATACCCTTACAGGATATCCCATTATGATTCCCTCACTCTGTTCCAGGCTTCTGCATGTTGCAGCCACAGATTTTAGACAACCTGGTAAACCCACAGCTACAGGGTCAAGTGTTGATGAGAAGTATGCAATAGGCCTTCTCAATTGTCCATGTTTCTGGATTAACACTGAAAGTGCACATCCATTTCTCTCACTGCAGTACAGCTCGAATTCTTTTTCATAGTCAGGCATACCCAAAGCTGGAGCCTCACACATTTTACTTTTGAGCTCTTCAAATGCTGCCATTTGTTCTGCATCCAGATCCAATGGATCCGTCATCTCACTTTTTGTCAGTTTAATCAGTGGCTTTGCTATCAGAGAAAAATTAATTATCCACTGACGACAATAACCCACCATACCCAGGAACATTCTCACTTCTCTCTGGGTCTTTGGAGCTTTCATTTCTCTGATTATTCTGATCCTGTCAGTAGTCACTTTTCTCAGACCTTTTTCAATATTGTGTCCAAGATAATGAACCTCTTTCTTGCAAAATTGCAATTTGGCTGGAGATACCTTTAACCCTCCATCTGCCAGATGATTCAGTAAAGCTAAGGTATCCACTTCACAAGCTTCACGTGTCTTTGATGCCACCAGTAGGTCATCAATATACTGCACTAGCACTGAACTTTCGGGCATGATCAAACTCTCCAACGATTTCTTCAATAACTGATTGAATATCGAAGGACTCTCCGTATACCCCTGTGGGATTCGACACCATGCTAAGATACGCTGGCCAAACCTAAATGCAAAAATCGGCTGGCTGTCATGATGCAATGGAATTGAAAAGAACGCATGACACAAATCAATCACTGTATACCACTCAGCATCATGTGGAATTTGATACAGAATCACTGATGGATTTGGCACAATAGGACAACATGCCACCACAATTTGATTAACTTTTCTCAGATCTTGCACGATCCTAAATTTCCCATTAGGCTTTTTTAGTCCCATTATCGGTGAATTACACGGACTACTCAATAGTTCTCTCAGAACTCCTTGCTGAATCATTTTCTCAATTATAGGAGTTATCCCTTCAATTATTTATGGTGTCATTTTGTACTGAGGAATGTTAGGATATGTAATTCCATCTTTCACTGCAATTTTCACTGGATCTACATTATTCATCAATCCCACATCCTCTCCTGTAAAATCCCAAACTGCTCTTTTCACTGTATCTCTCAACTCTTGAGGCAAATCCTCCGGATTAAACACAGCAAATGCACCAATTAACTCACTTTCTCTATTTTCTAGAGTCATTCGGTAAAAAACATCATCATCTGGTGTTTCAAAAGCTATTCCATCTGGTGTACAAAAGATTGTGCAGTTCATCTTACACAATAAATCCCTACCTAACAGGTTCACTGGACTCGTGTCACAGACAATAAATCTGTGCATGTCTGAAAATTTCCCTATCTGTACTCTTACTGGTTCAGTAAGACGTGTTCTGATTTGTGTATTAGCTACACCAACTACTTGGATTGCTTCATCCGAGAGAGGAAGATTTCTAACATCTGTTGACCTGACAGTTGATCTTGTCGCACCTGTGTCTACCAAAAAAGTAACACTCTCCTCATTTATTTTCCCATCCACAAATGGTCCTGCCTGGTCTATTTCTAGAGTTGCACCAAGTATGCACTCTTCCTCCTCTCTTCGGCACCGTCAATAATCACCCTCAGACTCACTCCCTTCACTCTTTAACAAGTACTGCTGTACTTTGTTAGAACGTCTTGGTTTGTTTACCTGCTCATCATTGTAGAATCCTGAATCCTGATTATACTTTTGTACCCCTCTATTCTGCGGCAAGGGCGGTTTTGGCTCTTGACTCTGCTGTCTCACAACTTTCTGTTGTTGCTGTTGATTATTCCCTTCGTTCTGGTTCTGCACCTGTTGATTTAAAGGTTTACTCTCATTACTCACTAATGGTGGATTAGGACATTCAGATCTCCAATGTCCCAGTTGGCCACAGTTGTGACAAGGGAACTTTTTCTTTGCTTCCTCAAGACTTCCTTTTCCTTTTCCTGCATATCTGGGTCTATTTCCTGCATTATTTCCTGGATTATTCGCCTGTTCCACTAACTGTGCTTCCTGTCTTTCTGCAACTTTCACTTGTGCCCACATTGCTTTCTCTTTCAGCTTTCTCTGTTTTGCTTCAATTTCATCACTGAAGTATTTTGCATGTCTCAGGATCTCATCTACTTTTTTACTCTGCCAATCCACTGTGTGTTCACGAATTCTCTCACCAATTTCAGGTCTTAGACCATATACAAATCTATATACAAAGTGACTCAAATCTTTGTCACCCAGGTGTTCATCTCCACTGAATTGTTTAAAAGCCAGTATCAGCCTCTCGTAAAAAGCATGAACTGATTCTTTTGCTTCCTGTTGTGTTCGATCTATCTTAACCCAGTCTGTCTCTTTCGGAGGAACTTTACTCTTCAGGTATACCATCACCTGATCATATTTTCTCATCACCTCTGGATCTGGTGCCCCTGTTCTTGAATCTCTTGGATATTCCTCAGTAGGCCAACTCACAACTATTTTACACTCAGTCCACAAGTCTGCTGGAACAATTATATCAAACAGACTATTCAGGTCAACCCACAGCACTTTTGACAATTTCACAAACCTATCTACCTGCCTATACCACTCGACGGGCTTCTCTCTCAATCGAGGGAAATCATTCGTAAATGATAAAATATCTTGTCTGGTCCATGGAACATGTACATATCCTCCTCCAGGTATTTCTCTCATAGGATAATTATCCACTGTTTTCTCCTTTTCTCTCACTGGAAATGCTGAATAAGTTACAGATTCCTCTCTTTTCTTATACCACCTATCCTTCCACTTTTCAACATCACCCCATCTTCGCAGTAATGCCACCATTTCTTTAATCTGTCCTGTTCTACCAGAAGCATTCAAATTTTCAATGTCCTTCTCTGTAAAATCCATCCTGTAAGTTCTCTGTAAAGCTTTCACTTTATCAATGTCAACTCCTTGTTCATTTGCTATTGCTCTTAGCCTGTCATGTGTATTCCTTGCTCTCCAGGTAACACTTTTGCACATAAACAATAGCTCACCATCATGATGACTCTTCAGGATTTCTGTTGGAACTGTTCCTGTCACAAGCTCTTCTAATTCTATACGTAACCTAGCCACATCAATAACTTGTGAATCCTTATCCTTTTTCTGAAGAACCTTCATCCAATCATTCAAATCATCAACTGTTATTTCAGCAGTTTTTCTCACTGGAACCATTCTTTTCTGCGGTTCTAAAATTGGCATCCCTGAACAACTAGGTTCACTAGCATCCAGTAGTTCACCACATGTGTCATGTCTTGTTTGTCTCAGGTCACTTCTTTCTGCTCTTTTATCTGAATCTCCTGAAGGACCAACTGAATTTGTCAAATTATTCCCAACATATGGAATCACTAGTCCATTCTCACCTGCTCTCTGTTTGTCAAACACAGGCATAACCGGACCTATTGTTACAGGCACCGTAACAGCTTCCAGATTCTTCGTTAACTCCCTAATTTTCTCAGTTAGTTCTGTTGTCGTTTTTGCTAATTTTCTGGCATTTTCCTCACTACTTCGATTCTCTCTCTCCCTGAAAGAACTACTACTTCTTGATTCAGGTGTCACTTTTTCTTTCTCAACAATACAGACTGTATCTCTTATCGGAGAAACAACTGGTGTACTCTCATCTGGTTCTGGTCTATATGGAGGTGGTCTCTTGTAAATCATGTCATTTAAGACCTCATCATCATACTCATTAACTCCAACTGCTCCTTCTTCAATTGTTCTCATAGGATATAATCCCTCTGACATATTAACATCTCGCCACCTTTTCATCCGATCATGATGTGTTTCACGATCATGTCTCCTCCCAAACATATTCCTGTAATACTCTCCAGATCTTTGCTTTTCTCGCTCATGAACTTCCTCTTCCCATTCCACTAAAGCCTCGAACTGCGTAGGTCTCGGCTTCGGGTCCAGACGTACCATCTTTTCCCGTAAATTTCTCAACACGGCCAAATTAAATGAACCATGTTCTGGAAATGCTAGAACACCATCTTCTTTAGTATACCTAACCCAATTCTGCAACCATATACAGGTATGTAATCCATATTTCGCAACCATGAAGGATGCAGGTGTTTTCGCTGGAGGTAGCAACTCACCCTCTCTCGTTTTAACCTCTTTATCCTTGGTAAACCACCTTTTAACTTTCCCAAAGAATGTTTTTTTCTTTTTCTCCTCTTGGTAATACATTTTAACGCTTACCAAAACTCTCTATTCTCTCCGTATTATTTATATACAATACGAGCTTCTCAACCAATAGCAGCGCGACTCACACTAACGCACCAATCCTGGAGCGCCTACGTCACTAAACAGCTCTTCCAATCCCTGCGCGACTCACACTAACGCACCAATCCTAGCGCGAACCCTATTCTGATTCACTATCCAATCAGAGCGCGGACTTTCTGACGTCAACAGTCGCTGACTGCAGCTTCTGCTCTGTCTTCTGTCACTCGTCTACCCCTCCTTTACAAAATCTCTCAGTAGACTTCGTGTCAAGATTTTTACAAAATCTATTAGTTACAACATAAAAACATCTCCATTGTCTGCTTCGCTAACCACAGAATAGTAAAAGAGAGTCTATTTTTCAAGAGTCAACAAACTTTCATACATCTCATAACTGTTTCCTCTAGGACTTATCCAAAGAGTCTTACAATCAATAAATGTATATACATTCACGCACATTCATGCAAGAAAAATATAGTACATACACACAGAATCCTGTTCTCGGGAAGCAGCGCACAATCTGTCCCACTACAGAATTATAACATACATTAACTAAGCAACTTCGCCCAGTTCCTCAAACAAGCTCAGAGAATACCTATTACTCCTCCCGCGATAAGCTTTAACGGAAATCCTTACGGATCCCTGGGACTTAAGACCAGAGTTTCAAAGATATCCTTCACTACGATACACACTCCTTATATACCAGAAATATATTCTAATAGTAACATACGACGATGTCACTGATTCCGAACCCAGACAATGTGAACGCGCAACTTCAATTGTCACACGTTATTCCTTACAATCCCGTCTTTCCCGAGAGCAGCATATACTTCCCTCTGCCCTACTACGGAACTGCTACAACAGCTTCCAAGTTCCAGAAGCACTACATATAACTCAACATGACGACTTCAACATATAATATTAGTACATATACCAATATTGACAAAATCAATCAATAATCAATAAGCTAATGTACAAGCAATCTTATCAGATCAAGACAACCATCAAAACCATCCTCTGCTACCAGGAAATTGATAGAGATCAGGGTATCTAAAATATGCCCACTACCACGGATAGAGTAATCACACAGTTACACGCACATACATTCATCATACGCTAGGGCCCATTTCACTAACATACGCTCAAATACTCTACCAGCAATAAACCTGTGGAAAGAAAACACCTAAACACCCTGCATCAATATCAGGTCGATCAGATCTGGTTTTGTGACTGTCCTAATCAATAACATAATCTACACAACATATACAATAATGATCAGAAATATAAACCCAATAATTGACAAGAAAGAAAATTCAACACCATGTTTAAAATTATATTGCTTTATCTAAAATTAGTCAAAGTAAAATCAATCAGAATAAATCATTTCTCATAGTTACCTATTCTAACTAAGTGTCAGAACGGGTAAGGACAAGTCTCTCGGTAAATGTCTCTCAAGACGAAGTCCTCAGCATCGATCCTCAGCAGCGCAAACTCACGCAGCAAAAGTAAAATGGCAAGTGGCAAAAAGGGTGGCAAGAACACTCTCTAAGCTAACAGTTTTTATAGTAAAAATTACAATGGAAACACACATTAAGTTTGCAAAATACACTGAATCACTGAGCAGAGCGAGAAGGAAAGGATGCAACATTGCAACATTTGTGAACCTCCGCTCAAGAAAAATACACATAGCGAAGACTACGGAACAGGAACCAAGAAAATAAAACATGTATCACAATAATCCGGCTTCTCCTCGGCCATCGAGCCACAGTTCAGAGTTTCCCTCTAAGGCTCCTTTGTTTTTCAAGATTGCCAAGGACACTTTCACTTCTCTTGGAGAACTCCCAAAAACTGCTGCTGTCCTCATGGAAAGTTTCATTCAAGGACCATGGTCAGTCAACTTCAAGACCATTTCCAGCAGGGGTCTCCCTCGTCACGTCTTTCACATATTCACTCGAGGCCAGGCTTCAAAATCAGCCATCATGGATTAGGCCTCCATAGGCCACAATAGACCATCTCAATTAAAAGAAATAAAAACAACGTTACTACAGCATAATGATTAAACAGTGTTAACCCCACTAATACCCTTATGTGTATGCATTTATCTAGCTTTTGCAACATAAAAAAGCATTAATTCAGACAGCGTTTTGTGCTCAAAATAAACAGCACACAGCAACGTTTAAACATGAAAACTTGCACATTATTTTTAGAAAACAGAAACAGCACACACATGCTAACCCTCGTGTAACTTTCTCTTATGTTAAGACAAACGGATTGATTAATTAAAACACACTTGCACAAGACAAATAATTAATTGTTATTTATTAATAATTAATAAAACGCATAGACATACTAGAGCTTCAAAAGCCCCTGAATTTTCTAAATGAAAACTCTGCTCCAGCATGGTCTGACTGGCCTACTTGTAATAGGGTGAATGGACCACCGGTATGACGGTAGCCGCACTGCCACTGTGGGTTTGGCAGTCCATCGGACCACCAAACTAATAATAAGACCCTATATGTGAATCTCATCAAGACAACAGCCCTACATTTTTCAGAGAATTTTCCCAGAGACAAAAGCAAATCCACTCAAACTAATTCACACGACACGGGGTTCAAAAGTATAAACCGTGAAGGTGTATTCAAATTTAGAAGCAAATCCAGAAGGCAAAAAGGCTTTTGTTAAATTCAAAATGTTCATAATATAAATAAATGAAAATATATTTGGCAGTAGAGACTAAGCCCTAATCTGATCAATAGCCAGCACCAATTATTGTCTAATACATGGGTACTTACAAACATTTTGCCATGGGCCAAACAATTTGGTCTCTGATGTGACCGAGGGCTGCAGGCTGGCAGAGGGGGGCTAAGGTGGACATAAGGGAAGTGAAGCATGTGCATCCAGTGGCTGAATTGCACAATGTGAAACCAGAAAACCCAGGATCAATCCCAGTTTCTGCACTTGACCAAACTGTGTGATCCTAGGCAATTGTTTTATTTCACTTTGCCACCTTTTTCTTCATTATCACATATGATAGAATCACAAAATACACGACTTCAGAATTTGCACTGTACAAAACCTTCTTGTGTGTTTGAATTATAAAACCCTTAAAGTTGTTCACGTATAATAGCAAACCAGGCCACTCACCCCAAAATACTTCTCAATGCGCTGATATAATATGAGTTACTACTATGAAAAGATTTTGCATGTTGACGAAATATACTTTTTGAATTTTGAAGAGACTTTATAATATTTTTACTCGTCTGTTTCAAGATGTCTTTGAAAATGAACGGTTTCCTATATTTAAGTGGTGTATGACACCTTAGTTACTTCCTTTCATTAATTTCTGTTGACCTGTAACTTAATACTTGCCCGTTTATCTAACTTATTTCTGAATTTTAGAGCTGAGTCAAGTAAACAGCAGCCCAGTACTGACATGTAATGGTCTGGAGGGCCGCAATCACCCCCGGGCTGTGCTTTGAGTATCACTGGTCTATCTATGCAGGGCAAGTGAAAATCAAGGTGTATTTTTCATAAAGACTACTCAATAAAGACAGAAGAGAAAGAACATCAAAATTATTCTAATTTCAGATTTGATAAACAAATCAACATTGAATCTGCTCTCTAAGAGGGTCACCAAAGAACCATGGCTTTTTTCCAAAATGGTGAGCCTTTGTTCACTTTTAGACAGAGAACCTAAACAATCACTCTGGTGTGACAAAGAAAGTTATTTTGAGTCACCCAATTACAAAACAAAAAACTAACCCAGGGCAGAGCTGATGTAGTAGCACTCCGCGTAATTTCACGGCCATGTAGGCATGTCTTCACACAGTACGCCATGCGCACTGCAGTTCTTCCTGGAATACCGGAGCAGCGGTAGGCAAGTGGAGCGAGCCACAGCAGCAGGAGCAGAACAGGCAGGAGTCAGGACACTGTGGGACTGGAGGAGAATGGTAAGTCTCTTACTCCGTTCCGATGCGAGTGCGGAGTTTTAAAAATCCGCAATCTTTGGTGGTGGAGTGGAGTTATCCACCCACGCTTACAAAAACACATCACATGATAAAATGGCATTCACTCTACATCTAATGATACACTGTACTATGCCTTCCACAGAAAACAATTCAATATTTAACGATGTAAACATCACCTCTGTTTGGCTAAAGCAAGTGACCTTCTTTATTTATAACTGTAATCTGTTCTCTCTAGGACCAGAGTAAGCAAGACCATTGAGTTAGCTGAATTCCAGACAAATAGTTCACATATGAAGGTCACAATCGAGGCTCCTCACTGCACAGGTAGGGAGAGAGAAAAGACCTAAGTGACAGGAACAGCATTTCACACGCATTAGAAGTTTGCAATTCAGAAGAGTAGGCCAAGGCCCACTAATGTCAACCTAAAGATTCTCGTTATATTAAACACAGTAACAACATTGGATTTGCGAACCTCTCTAGAAGTAAGTAAAAGTGCAGAATTATTCATTCTGGAATCCACTTCCATAATCCTGCATTAATAATCATTATCAAGAATGTTAATCGGATTTATGTTCAAATCCATAAAAGAGACAAAGATCAGTATTATACATAAAAGTGGCATATATCATCCACAGATATAAAAAGAACCATACAAAATATATTAAGAATTTAAAATATTACAATCAAAGTTAAGGGGCTGGTCATCAGATAGTGCAAATCAAATATTCCAATTTTTAAAATAATTCCAAAGGGTTATTTAAATACATTAACAGACAAATGTTCCTATTAAAAGCCGACAAAACATTTGAGCACACAAAAAAAAATATATATATATATAAATCGGCCATTCCCTTTCCTGGGAATTGACATATCGCTACAGCCCTGTCAGTTTTCTTCGTAGCATAAGCCATCTAAGGGAGATAGTGATTCACACCTACGAAGAACCATTTTAATATAAACGAGGATTGTACAACACGTGCACATTTCTCAGAGATTTTAAGAACGCAAGGTCTCCTGATGGTAAATAACGCCTTGCATTAGGAATAGAGGTCATGGAATAGATCTAATATCACAGTAAAATGTACAGAATAATGTCAAATGAGTTGTCGACTGTGTTTCCTTTCCATCACACAGGCATCTCGGTAAGTTCTGGGGCCACAATCTGTTTTTGGAAAGACCACTAAATGATGAATCAATTCTAGGCATAATCTGGTTAACAAAAATCTATCATATATTTTTCTCACACCTACCAGTTAGCCTTGTATCCCATGGTTATATTGGCCCATACAAGACCTATTTATTGTGGGTTCTCTACACATATTCCTTTTCCCTACCAGGATGAATTTGATTTCTTTTTTGCTACATTGCAGGATACTATGAGGTTCTAGAAGGTCCATATCTTCCTCTAGCTCGAGCAATAGGTTATTTATGTAGTGACGCCAGGGTATTTTATCAAAATGGTCCATACTCAAGCAATCCTTGATGACCACCCTGGTAAACTTGGTGCATGCTTTGACCAGATTCCATGCCATTTCATCAATGTATTATAGAGGATAATGTCCTCTAGGTACTCAATGCCAAGTTCTTTATGTGATATAAAGCGGGAGTTGCACTTGGCACTGCCAAAAGTCTACGAAGGAAAATGTTTTCTTGTACCTGCAACTGATTACTCTTTTCCTTATCCCATATCGGAGAACCATACAAAGCTACTGAAAGGCATTTACTTCTGTACAATTTAATGATTTTTCTTATTGGCTTGCTTTCTATTTTCTTAGCAAACCTAAAAACAGCCGCAATAGCCCTTATCAATCACAAATCGCCATTTTGCTTTTGGAGTGCAACCCTAGTCTGTCATAATGGGCAACTGAAGATCCATACCATCCGCTGTGATAGGTTAGCATCTGATTAATGGTTTGTGTAATTAGTGTTGCAAATCAGTGCAATACTACATAGCACTGTAAATAGGAAGGAGGGGGCGCCTTACTCTTACCCCTCCACTTTTAAAATGGCAATGAATCACAAAGTGCACCTTGCAAGTCATAATACCATTTCCAACTGTCAGTTTGTCTTTTGTACATTACAAATTTAGATTTTGCGTTCACAAAGCCTTGATTCTGCAAATTTCAGGATTTGCATCTAAAAAATCTTTTATCACAGTTTCCCCTCGATTGAGGTTTAATATGGGCCACGCAATCTATGAACTGTTTCGAAAGAAAGGGGTTTTCCTTTAGAAAGACTGGATGCTGTCAAAAGAAGACTGGGACACAATGGAGTACATTTACACAATCAGGGCGATTTCTTCATTGTATTCACTGATGTAATTCGGGGTGGCAGAGTCAGCCGCGGTCGGTAGTAGGAGTAAACCTCCGTAATCCATAGTTTACTACCCCCCACCCTGCCCCTCCCTCTCCCCACGTCACCGCCCTGCAGGTACTCCTACTACCGACCGCGGCTGGGCAGAGTACAGACTTTGTCTCCACTTTCAAGGAGATACTTAACACTACAACTCTTCATTAATGTGGAAAGAAGGTCCAGCAGGATAAACTCTGATTTCAAAGAGGTATGGACATACCCATGCCATGGTTCAAACTCACTTCCTACTTTGGCATGACTTCATGGTGTCAGCTGCGCGTAAGAGATTTTTTCCAGAAAGTGGAAAAGGTCTTTTTCTTCAATGAAACGTTGCTCAATTTTGCCCTTGTAAAAGGTCCTACCCAAAATCTGGCTCTTGGTTTTGGCAAGAGCTTTAACTTCTGCATCCAAAGAGCTGTTCTGTGCCAGCAGGAAAAGCACGGCTTGTGAGTGATCCTTCAGTGAGTTTCTCCGACACCTCAACGGAGCACGCATCCCCTTAAGGATTTGGCTGGTGTTGTTGGGTGACGCTAGTTAAGAGTGTTTAGATTTCATATAATGAATGCAGTCCGAAAGCCCTGAACTAACATAGTGTCAATCAAAAAAGCCAATCAAACAGTGTCAGAATTCACTGTGTGGGAACAGCTACCTGCCTGACAAGCCGCAACAAGACCACACTTGAGATGCTTCCAACACCACCAGGATCTCATGGACCGGTGCCACCAGACAGCTCAGCTGAACCTGGCGTCTAGGGATCCAACCTGCAGGATATTTCAAAATATCTACAATTGTTAACTTGCAGGGAACAAACAAGAAACTGTTGGGATGTTGCACAGGGAGCTGTACGACACTGAGAGAGGACCTGGCAGTGGAGCTCTTCATACAAATTAGTTCCAAGGCTTATTTCTTAGCCAAGGAGACATACCATTCATAGTATTCACAAAAAATATTCGGATAATATTTCAAAATTAAGGACATTCTGTTCCCCATTGAGGGGATTGTGTAATGCAAGGCGACTCCAGCAAACGCAGGAAATGCTGCACATTTCTGTCTCTTTCAGGATACCAGGATCACATGTTCTGTCCGGGGAAAAAAGGGATCTTTCTTACATCCTCATCAGGAGTACAACTGAGGGGAAGCGGATATTCACCTTCATTGGGAATGCACTCAAGTTGTAGCATGTGGAAGGTCTGGTGAGATTTGGTTCAGAAACAGAAAGCTTTTCTTGAGACTGAAAAAACTGGCAGCAGATGCCTCAGTGTCACACAGTACTCCCTGAACTTTGAATGAATTAATGAATTCGCATTTTGTAAAGAGCATAGCTACTCCTATAAGGAGTGTCTCAACGCTTAGCCGTTTGAAGCTGGCTAAAGTGAACTTTGGATCCCTGCATAGCAAGAAAAAAGAGAAGTAAAAAAAATCCAGGGCTTATTTACAAGCCCCTTGTGCTGCCTGTACGTCACGCTTTATGATGCTCTGGCAGCGCAGAATGCAGACCCATATCTACGAGGCCATGTAAAGCCACTTTACATGGAATTTCACAGCCTTATAGATATGGTATAAGGCAATGCAGCACAAGTCGCTGCGTTGCCTTACACTGCGTCGGGGACGGGGGGTTCCATGGGCGCTGTGGTGGGTTTTCCCATGCAACACCCATGGGTTTTGACACATTCCCATATTTACAAGGATCTATAAACCTGGGAATGCGTCAAAACTGTGTGCCTCCCCAGGGAGGGGGGGACGTAACGAGGAGAAGTATCTTTATTTCTCCTACTTTTTTCCTCACACATAGAAAGAGAAAAAAGCCTCCATGGATTGTTTTTGTGCATGAAGGTGTCCCTTCCTTCACAAAAACAATCCTGCCAACAACGCAGACACCCTTGCACGTTTGTGTGAGGTGCCTGCTTTGGCACTCTGCATCAAATTCTGCGCTGGCTGAAAGGACATGAATGCACTGTATCTTGTAACTATGGTACATTCTTGTCCTTTCGAATTGGCATAGGCCAGCACAGCACAAAGTCTTGCTGCTCTGCCCTACACAAATTCATTGTTAATAAGGCCCTCAGTCTTTTAACAGTTACAGTCTGAACAAAAATAACACAGGACCAAACCTGTCACTAACTGTTGGAATGGTACGTCATCAACACATGAATAAAGAGAATCAATACATTGACCCCTCCCCAAATACACACTTTTTATATAGCACCAATTATTCCACCAGAAGGGGAGTTTTATTCAGTTAATGCGTAATAGATCCCAGGTGGTAAGTTTAAAAAAACATATTGCTTCTTTATGTGCAGGATATTGCCTGACCTTTATTGCTCAGAGTCCTGCTCTTCCTCATCACAGCCCTTGTTTAGTGAGAGTTACACACCTTTGGAGATGGGCATATGACTTGTCCAATTCTTTCAATTCTTTTTAACTCCTCCATTTAGTGTCTTCAAAACTAAGAGGTGTTACCTTCACAAACACATCCTATAATACTAAGGAGAGATTGTCTCCATACAAATGATAATGGAGATAGTCTGCACATCATTGATTGAGGTGTGTGAAAGGCAGTGGGAGTGGGGTGCTTGGCTTACTGCTTGAAACAATGCGCTGTCAGGTTCTCTATTAGTTCAATCATTTGCCTGCTGTTAGTGCTATCAACATATGGGTTAAAATATGTTAGTAGCAGGATTTTATAGAATGTAGGGGCATATTTACAATAGCTGCACAACGCAACACACATGAAAATAGCAAAAATGAAGAGATATTAAAGATTTCTCCTCATTGCGCCAGGGTAAGACCAGGTTTTCCCTCGTCTTCATTTTAGCAGTACCCATATATTTACGCCACCCTTGTAAATATGGGGCAGCATCAAAATCAACGGGTGATGCGGCAGAACGCCCACCACTACACTCATTACCCTCCCCTTTCACGCTAAGCTTAGTGTGAAAGGGGGCCTTATTTACAGGCAGCTTTAAGCCATGTTATGTGGCTTAACACTGCCTTGTAAATAAGGTGAAGCCCGCATCGCCACCACGTCGTGAAAAGGGACGTTGTGGTGGCGATAGGGGCTTGTAAATATGCCCGTAGTTTCTGTGTGTAATGCTAGGATGGTAATATGTTTCAAGAAAGATGTCCCATATTCTAATTTGCGTTCATTCTATAATTAAGGAAGTGTTTGGATTGACTAGTCACTGGGTGACCACATGCCTGAATGAGTTATAGGTTGTGTCAGGGATTTTTGTGCTTAGGTGAAAACCACTGTTATCACTTGAGTGTCTTCTGTCATGCCAATGACGGGGCACTTTTATTCTGTAGTTAAGTCACAAACATCCACTATGTGTTTGAGGGCAAGGAGGGTATTGATCAGTTCTACATATATTAATTGGGTGTTCAGATTAGTGAAGGATTCTGGTCCATGCAATGAAAGAACAAGGTATGGGTCCTAATTTTATTCCCAAAGATCATGAATTGCTCTAAAGAGTGCCTGAATATTCAGGCTGCATATGTTTCTAGGCTCTTTGGTTTAAGTGACCCTTCTCTCACACTTGAGGTGGAGTCTGCTTGTACGCATATTGTTTGGGTATACCATGAACATGATATTAAGCTGCTAATTGGAAGTACTCACTCAGAGCTTTAAGGCTTGGTACATTATTCTGTCAATAAACTCGTAGCCCCAAGGCTCCTGTGTTTGTTCAATACCGTAGAGAGAAATTAGGATAAGGTTTGATGAACATTGCGCCCCCAGCCTCACCTAGGTCTTCAGACCTGAGTGAAGCAGTGGAATGAACCTAACAGTTTTATCAAGCTTCTCCTTCCTCCTTTGAGTCTACAGAGGTCCAAGGAATGCAGGAGAAAGAGTGAGACTCTGGATCATCACCTACAGCCACATTCCCTGTCAGTCACATGTATCTGATGAATGTCATGTGAAACATTTGATCAATGTAAAACACTGATATATAGATGATATAGATTTACTTTAAAGCCCAATGGGGAAACTGTATCTACCTCAAAACTGTATTATCAACATATACTGATGTCTTCCACATACTTCGTTTATATGCTCTCACCTTGTATTTATATTTATTCCAAATGTAATCCCCTTGTAATTGCTGCTGTGCAAACTCTGCAAAGCTCTCTGATACCTTTGGGTCAAGTTTGCGCTCTATAAAACACGATAAATAAATATTTCCTCCCCTTTATCAATATGAAACTAATTAACGTATGCAGAATAGTTCCAAGGTATGTGTGATAAAAATAAATAGTTTGTCCTTAGAACTTGTGGCATTGAACTGAGCTATATTATGCCAATCATGTGCTAAATTAGTGTCTCATATACGGCCAAAAGTTGAAAAATCCTCCCTGCATGAAAAACACTTTTTTTTTTTAAGTACCACTAATTTTATTAGTAGATTTGTTTCTATTAGATAGTGAATTCATTTAGATGTCAGATACCCATTCTGCAGTTTAAATGCAGCATTCTCATGCAAAGTGCTTTGGAGCATCAAAGTGCTTTTCTCACAACATTTTGAAATGGAATATAACAGAGCTGAGGGATGTGCCCAATATATTAGATTCCTCAGAGGCAATCTTTTTCAAATGTAGTCACTCATTGGGTTCTGACCATAACTACCTTTTACTAACAAAATGTTCTTTACATACAGGAACCACGCCACGTAATCAACCCCCATGTCTACAAAGGTTATTCAACCATACCTGGTATACTGGGGCCGGGCACATAACACACCCAAAGGTCAGGTTTCAAAGCTGCAGAGGCTTTTACACCAAAATTCTTTAAGTAATGCTAGCAGTAGAGAAGAACTAGGAAGATTGCAAATAGGTTATAAGGAACAAGTCTGAGGTGTTTTAAGATGGTCTCCCTATCTCTGTTCCATAAAGGGCACTCCTCTCCACTTTGGAATGGTAGGCAAGGAGAGAAAATTGAATACTATGGAACATGGAGGTGCTAGATATGAATATTTGGCTATTCTCAAATTTCCAACACCTATCGCCCATATTAATAAAATGGATACATAAATAAGTACATCCTGATACCACCTCCAGCTCATTGGTATGAAATGTAAAGTGCCTCCTGATACCCTGATGTTTCCTATCGGCATTATTTTACATTGTTTTGCCTTAACTTTACTTTTCTTGTCAGAACTATATAATGCAAGTGTTGACAGTAGTTTATTGTCCTGGCAATAAGGACAGAATCATTGGCGAATAGTATATAAGAAATAGAAGCTTTGCTAAGTCTGTTTACATCATGAGAGGTTCTTGACCAAGCCGCAGCAAGATCATAATTAAATATGTTGAAAAAAAATTGAGGGTCACTGTCACCCCTTCTAACCCCCTTGTTAACTTCATAGAGAGTTGTACATTCTCTGGTAGGTGTGGTATATTTTTATTAGATATTCGGTTCCTGTTATCTACTTCATACCCAAGGTACATAAAAATATCAACAGGCCCCCAGGCAGACCCATCATTGCGGCCTGTGATGGGCCACTGGAGAACTTGTCCAGGTATATTGATTATTTCTTGCAGCCTTATATGAAGAACTTGAAATCATATGTCCAAGACACATGTTACTTTTTGAACAAAATCAAAAATTTGAATTGGAGTCCGGATTATCTTTTGATAACATTAGATGTATGCTCATTATATACTTGTATTCGCAACAAAGATGGATTGAGGGCGGTCGAATATTTTTTGTGTAGTAGACCTATTATTTATGCCCAACATACCAGAATGTTATTTGACATGTTATTATTCTGTCTAGAAAACAACCTTTTTCTTTTTAATGGCCAAATGTATCAACAAACTCAGGGAGTAGCCATGGGGGCCAGTTTTTCTCCCAGCTACGCCTGTATTTTTATGGGCTGGTGGGAGGAACTGGTCCTCATGCGCCAATCTGAACAAATCTATAACAACAATGTGATCTGTTGGCTTCGCTTTATAGATGATCTGTTCATTGTTTGGAAAGGGAGCGAAAATGGTGCTAATAAATTCATTGAAGAGATCAATCAGAATGATATTAATTTAAAGTTCACTTCCACCATCAGTAAACATACAGTGACTTTTCTGGATGTGCAGGTTTCAGTGAACAACAATATTTGAACTACAACTCTTTTTAGAAAGCCCACCGCCGGAAATACTGTTTTACATGCATCCAATGCCCATACTCCCCATCTAATTAAAAGCATACCATATGGGGAGATGCTCCGCATACGTAGAATCCGTAGTAACAAGGATGATGCAGAAATCAAGCAGGCGGAAAGCCGCGCTAGGTTCTTAGCTAGAGGGTACAAAACAGAGATTGTAGATGCAGCCATCAGCAGGTCACAGATTAAGGCGAGAGAGGATCTCTTAACATACAAGGCTAATACACCACTATCAGGTGCCACTACAACCACACAACCTGTGAGACTTATCTTATCATATTCGAAAGATGAAAAGCAAATAAGGAGTATAGTCAAACGCAATTGGCATTTTATCCAAGACGACCCAGTAATAGGGAATCAGATGCTTACAAATCCCTCCATTACATTTAGAAAAACTAGAAGCATGGGAAACAAACTAGTCAATAATAGACTAGAGGAATGCCGTAAGGATATGTGGCTTACAGCAAGAAAAGGTTTTTTTAAATGTTCCACCTGTAAAGCCTGCCAATTCGACATAAATGTCAAAACATACACATCAGCTTTCTCGCCCAAGATCAGAGAAATTCAACAGCACCTGACATGCAAAACAGAGTTTTCAGTGTATGTTCTTGAATGTAGCTGTCAGCTCAAGTACATAGGGAGTACAAAATTGACTGCCCACAAGAGGATTTTACAACATATACGGGCTATAACCAATAAACATCAGAACTACCCAGTTGCTAGGCACTTTCAAGCAATTCATGACAGCAATCCCAGGCATCTCAAATATTTTGTAATCGAGGCGATCCCGGTCACAATGAGGGGAGGTGACAGGGAAGCCAAGTTAAGACGTCTTGAAACTAATTATATACTGGAGTTCGACTCCAAACATCCTGGAGGTCTTAACACTACTGAAGATCTTTACACATATCTATAAATTCTGCAATCCCCTCTAGGTCTTTATTGCCACCCATTACTCCTTAATTTAGTGAACTTTTATATACATTACTGGTCATGTCTTTTGATACAGCTTATTGCCTTTTAGTATTTATACTGTTCTTATTTATATTTATGCTTGCCCTCACTTTTTAGGACGGATTTTAGACATATAGTTTTTATTGTGTGTCTTTATCATTGTTCTGATGGAACGGAGTTTTAGGATACTTTATAAGAATGGCAGCACAACTTGAGTCATTTAGATCCATTCATGGACAATATTTTGAATCTAGCATTCATTTTTTTCCCCTTTGGTATTCAGCTCTTGCACATTTTGCATATTTTGACATCTATTTTTGCACATGCCCTTTTTCAATGTTTGCACTCAATTGGTCCATAATTGACCGATACAGCACATTTGCACTTTTTTGCACCTTTAGATTTTATACATTGTAAATATATGATCACTAGGGGTTAATAGTTTCAGGAGTGATTGGTTCTCTAGCTAACTTGCAGAGAAATTGAGATTATCTCATTCAAAATCTCTTAGGCATCAAACCAATATCGGATAATGATCATAGCTATGTGACAGGCATTCCCTAGGATATCAGAAAACTAACAATAGTGTAAAATAATTTTAATGAAACTTTATCCCAGTGACATTATGTACAGGTATTTTAGAATGTAATATTATACATTGGTGTATTTATTTGGGTTGTATGCAGGTACAGGGTAGCACATATACATATAACTTTTTTAACACGTGTTCTTATTTATTGTTGCATTCATGGGCGTATTAACAGGCAGGTGTTTCAATCATTCATGTATTATACGTCAATACCAGTATTTTTACTGTTTTGAACTGTGGTTAGTTTCATTCAAATATGCCACAGGATTAGCAAATGATTGGGTATTTACACCTTTATTAATTATGTCTTTTTCTTATGGTCAAAACAACAAATGGAAGTTTTATCTATATATGTATTGAACAAGGCAAATCTGTTTTCTATGTCCATGAACTCAGCACTGTGGTTTTTTATGCACTGGCACCTTAAATAACTGAGAAAAAAATCTGAGCATTGTCATGTGATCAAGGCCGCTCGGACGGCCGAGACGCGTAATGGCAGGCGAGGAGGAATAAAATTATTCATCTTACCTAATGAGGTCTATGCTCGTTCTTTTCCTGGAGAAATATTTGGACGAAGAGTTTGGATATTTATATATATATATATATTCACTGAAAAAACATAGGTTTCAGGGCCGTTATAGTTAGCTGGACATTTCACTCTTACAAAACCATAGAAGTTCCACCGTTATAGTTAGTTCAGTTAACTATAACTCACGCCCCCGCAATGCACTGCCGATGACGTCACAACTTACATCATTCATGACATGGTCAATGACATCACTTTATTTTTCAGAGGGGGGCTGCGTGGCCCCCCTCCTCAGGCCAATTATGGCCCCGGGGACCCCATCCCCCAGGGCCGGCCTGCCTTTCTTTTTTTTTTTAGGGGAGGGGGCCGCTTGTCCGGCCCTATCTGTTGGGGACCGTGGAGGGATCCCAATTCCCCCACAGCCCTGCCGGCTCCCCGCCTCTTGCGGGAGCCAGCATTGCTTTTCCACAAGGGGAGCTGCTAACATGCAGCTCCCCTTGTGGAAAAGCAATCTGGTTTGGATTTTGTAAGTGAGAGCTGGAAACCTGCTCTCGCTTACAAAATCCAAACCAGTGTTTGCTATGACCTGCCATTGGAAACAGCAGTTTCCCAGGGGTGGACACCCCGGGACACTGCAGGAGCCGGCCCTGGGGGGTGGCGGTCCCCAGGGCCATGGAGGGCTTCAGGAGGGGGCCACGTGGCCCCCCTCCCACCTAGTATACAGCCCCAGGGAGGTGGTGGTCCTTGGGGCATGTGAGGGGGCCCGAGCCCCCACACAGGTTTGTTAATTTTTAAATATTGAAGCCCCGGGGGTGGCGGTCCCTGGGGCAGAGGGGGGGCTGTGTGCCCCCATGAATAATTAATAAAAGCCCCGGGGCGGCAGTCCCTGGGGCTTGGGCGGCCTTGGAGGCCCCCACACATTAAAAAGGAAGCCCTGGGGGGTGGCGGTCCCTGGGGCTGCGAGAGAGCCGAGAGCCCTCCCGCACATAATTTTAAGCAAACCCCAAGGGTGGCGATCCCCGGGGCTGCGGGGGCCCCCGTGGGCCCCTGCTTATATTCCTTGGCAATGCCCCCGGGACCTAGCCCACTGGGGGGCCTCTATCAAATGAAGCGCAGGAGCCCTGCTCTTCGTTGTTTTTTTACATTTTGGTAGGATTTGTGACCCCAGCGCAAATTTGGCCGAAAGTCTTTAAAAAAATGCTTTTTTTGGCCCTGGGGGTCCTTGTGGGACCCCCTGAGCAGGCCTAGGGGGTCAGGGTGTTTCTACCCTGCCCCCTTTTCTTGTTTTTAAACATTTTTTTCACTGTTTTCTTGTGACTCGGTTCTACTGAGTCACAAGATGGCTGCCAACACTTCCTGGTTTGGAGTGTTGACAGCCAATTAGAATAAAGCTTGTGGTCGGGAGGGTTCGTGAATCCACTGCGGCCATAGATATCAAAACTTTGATTTTTTTAATTTCTCAGCACCAACTGAATGGATTTACACGATTTAACAAAAAGGTCGCTTTCTGAATCAAGCACTACCTTTTTCCCAAATTTGGGGTAATTCCGTTCAGCAGTTCGGGCTGTAGCCTTGCCTAAAGTTTCCTATGGGAAATTGATTTTTTGACTCTTATTTTTTGAATTTCTCAGCAACTACTGAACGGATTTACACCATTTAAAACAAAAGGTCACTTTCTGAACCAAGCACTACCTTTTTGCCAAATTTGGGGTAATTCCGTTGAGCAGTTCGGTCTGTAGCCTGTCTCAAAATTTCCTATGGAAATTAACATTGGGAAAACGCGTTTTAAGACCCCCCTTTTTTCTCAGCCCCCGCTTGATGAATCACCCCCAAACTTTCAGGATAGGAGCTGACCTGGATAGATTTTTTATTTGGATAATTTTGCAAAGATTTGTCAAACGACGCCAAAGTTATTAGCAAATCAAAAAACGCTTTTCCTATGGAAACTAGGTTCTAACTATAACTACCTACTGGCGACCGCCAGTAGGTAATATGTGTATATATAGACAGACAGACAGACAGAGAGACAGACAGACAGACAGAGAGACAGACAGACAGACAGACAGATAGATAGATAGATAGATAGATAGATAGATAGATAGATAGATAGATAGATAGATAGATAGATAGATAGATAGATAGATAGATAGATAGATAGATAGATAGATAGATAGATAGATAGATAGATAGATAGATAGATAGATAGATAGATAGATAGATAGATAGATAGATAGATAGATAGATAGATAGATAGATAGATAGATAGATAGATGTTTGATATACTGGATTATATAATGGATTGATATAGCGGATTATCAAAAGGAATAACCCAATAAATGTTATTTATAACTACGCTTTATGAGTTTCACAAATGGTTAAGATCACCACATTGAACTTGAGCCCATCCAACCCAATAAACTGTTGGCAGTGCCTAACGACATCTGTATATAGCCTGCCTTTGCAGCAGACCCACTGCAATCAACATCTGGGTAAGAGTATAGTCCCTAATCTTTATGCAAAATTGAAACAAATGGATCAATTTATAAATGCTATAGATTAAAGAGTAGCATGCCACTATCTAGATAGAGATCAGTAGCAGATTCATTTGTGGTATTATATATTTTAGTTAGAGTGTAGATGACTAGAGATAATGTAACAGCACTTATTTGAATCTAGACACATTTAACTTTATGGTGCTTGGAAATCACTGCACAGACTGGGTATTTTGCTGATCTGGAAAGTACTCATAAGTTACATATAAGCCTACCCTGCACTTTAAATAAATGTGGGTTGTACGATTGCAACAGATGTGTTAGCTTTTCACTTTGTGAGCAAAATATACCACAACAATATGCAGACAATCATTTTGCTTGAAGACACAGCATATTTGAATTTGGTATGTAAATGGTATTTCTATAGCGCTAGCCAAGCCAAAATATGGCATAGCACTGTAAAGGGTCAAAGACAAGCATAAACTCAATGATTGATGGGAGAAGTAGTTGGGTTGTGTGTGGTTAACGCATCGTGATGCAGTGTTCTTTAAAGAGGTGAGTGTTCAACTCGTTCCTAAACTAGATACGTGTTGAGCAGTCCGGATGGGTACATGGATGTTGTTCTAGACCCAGGGTGCATAGATGGAAAAGACCTGCTGCCTTGTATTTTCTTCTCTACATGTCTTAGTCTGCAGTCTGATGGTGTCGTGGCTGCAGGTGTGCCAAGAATCACCAGAGATGGTGAGCTTGTCTGCAAGATAAGCTGGAAGCTTGTGATGGTTTTGCAAATGACGCAGCTGGTTTTGAAAAAAGTGTGCACCAGGAAGGGGCGCCAATGGGGTTCCATCAGGATAGAGGTGATGTGATCATAGTGCTTCAATCCCTGGATGAGATGTGCAGCAGTCTGTAGCATGCCCTTAAGGGGTGCCAGTGTGGAATCTGGAAGGCAATGGAGCAGGATGTAAGAGGTGGTTCAAGTCCATCCTTGTGTTTTTTTGTTCCTTGAAGATGAGGTTGGTGTCCAGGATGAATCTAAGTGACTTGGCATTCAATAAAATTTGGAGTTTGAAGCTGTCTAGATTCATGTCATTGAGCCAGGTTTGTACTGTTTCTTTGCACTACATTTCATAGCGGGGTCTGAAACATGAAACATGAAACATGAATTTTAAGACAGCTTTTGATTCTACATTTCTATGCATTGAACACTTTCACTAGTCCCAATCTTATGTCAACTTTACAACTTCTATGAGTGTATTCATACGCTCTGTGTTGCTATTAAAGACCATTGTAGGTTTTTGTCAAGATTTATCAATGCAAAGAATAAGACTGCATGCTTGACAATTTTGATTCTTTCTTGATGTTTCAGTTTAACCTGTCGGTACTTCACTCAAACCGGAATTTATTACCTGACTACTTAAAATCATTGCACTCCCAAAAAAAAGACCACCATTGCGGATTCCGAACACAGTCTGGTCAAATTGGTCCTTTAAAATGCAAGCAAAAATATAAATATATACAAATCGTCTATATACAAATATCATTCTTAATAAATGTACTAACAACATACTTTGCTTTTTGCTTTATGAAGCTCTGCCACAGCAGTAAAATATTTGGTGGCCCAGGATAAAATGACTGGGTTATTAGGAGAAAATGCAGACCTTTAATATAAAGTCACTGACTTAGAAGTTATGTTTATGCTTAAATAGCCTTGCTGTATTCTAGTCTCATATGAGAAGAAATAAACTGCTTTTTTCCTATCATTAAAGTTTACTTATTCTGCTAACCTTGAACACACTTTTAAGCTTTCTGATGTACAGGTTTTAAATTGATCCAGACATGTTTTCGCAAGCCAAAGATCTTTTGACTCCAGTTGCGTTAAGGCCTGCATTGTATTGTAGCAGGTATTCAGAGCAAGCCCACAAAGTACTCCCATTTGTATCAGGTTCTCTAAGCCCTTTCGGAGTGGATGGTTGCTGGAGTGTTTGAAAACACATAAGACGGTATTAGTTTACTATTCCCTACCAAACACCAAATGCGCAGTGCTCCTTCAAGTGAACCTTTATAATGTTAATATCTAAGATTAGGGTAATTGCCTCAACAGAACTCCCTTTTCTTATATTAACCAATGTCTACCATCTGGTGGAGTCCACTGACACTTTTCCCAGAATCAAATCAGACAATAATATATGCTCCACCACAATTTTCTTAGTAATTGCCTCAGGTCATCCTCCAGCTTCAGGACCGTGGCTTTGGGGAAAGCAGAGCCCATCATCTGAATGCACCCTACTTATGTAAAAATTACTGCTGTGCTTCACCCTTTTCCTTGTCATCTTGCTCCAACAATCACTTGGTCTTCTTCTCCATTGAGCCTATCCTCTCCTCCTCATGACCTGTCTCTCTCTCTCGCCCTTCAACTTTTCTGCTTCTTGCACCTTCGCGTCTCCACTCTGCTCCCGATAACTCATCTCCCTTGTTTCCTGCTCCTTCTATAGTTCTATCTCTGTCAAGCCTTCTCTCTGCTCCTGGTCTACCATCTCTACCCTGTAGCTCAGGATAGAGATGTCATTTTGTCAGAAGTCAGATTGCTTATTTTTATTTGTTGAGAACGGTTTTGTAGAAAAAATGTGAACCAGTGTAGGACCACCACTTCCACTCCAATCCTCTTTTGAATGGAATCTAAGAGAACTTGTGGTCGCCCATGTTGAAGGCCGACGATAGAGCTAGAAGTATTAGCAGGCAGCATTGGTCTGTGTCCAGGGGTTTGTGTAGGTCATCTATTATGTTCAAAATAGGCGTTTCCATGCTGCAGCATTTTTTGAACTCGATTGATGAGGGTCCAGGAGTATTTGTCGACATGTTGGTTTAGTTCTGAGAGAACACGGGGCATATCAGCAACGAGGCAATAAAAAATAATCTCTGCTTTTGCGTCCGTTTTCGGACGAAAAGCGGTGATAATTTTAACGCCTAATCAGCAAGGTCACGCTAGCCCGTGAAACCTTGAATTAGCGCCTGTTTTTTGAACGCCCAGCTTTGCATCTCTAATGAGATGCAAAGTGGGTGTTCCTGCCCAGAATAATGGGAGAAATGTCGCTAAGCGACATTTCTCCTATTATCAAGCCTCACGCAAAGCAGCATAGCGACAAGAAAAGTAGCGATAACCTCTGTTATCGCTACTTCGCTACTTTCCTTACGCCTGCTTTGAAACTGACTTAGCCATGATATCCTATGTAAGGTGGATATCATGGTTAAGTAAGTGAGGCCCTATCAGCAAGCTTTCGCCAAAAGTTGTGCGATTATCGCTGGATTTCCAGCTATAATCGCACATTTAGCAGCTTGCGCTCTGAATTTTATCGCTTTGGAGATAAGCGTTGCTGATAGCACGCTATCTCCGCGATAAAATTCAGAGTTGGCCGGCGATAATTATCCTCACGCTAAGTGCGCTGAGCGATAATTATCGCCGGGCCTTGCTAATATGCCCCCACATCTATCTAGGGTTTTCACTAGGAGGGGGAGATTGGAGACAGGTCCCAAGTTGTTGAGGTCATTCGGGTATCCTCCCGGTATTTTGAGCAGTGATGTTACTTGACCGAGTTTGAGACAGTCTGGCATTACTTCCGTCATCAGGGAACAGTCCAGAAGGGGGGATAGGGCGTGGTTACGTTTTTTTGTCAGGGATGCTGGGAGGGTGTCAGCAAGGTAGGAGGAGGGTTTGGATTTGACCAACAGAACAGATATGTCCTCCTCTGAGAGTGGGTTGAATACCTTCCAGCTTTGAGAGGCTCTTGGAGTCGGTCGTATCGATTGTTGTCTTGTCGAGTGATTGTTGATAAGGTGGCCGTTGATTGAGAAGGTGGGTTATTATTTACCTTCCTGGGAGGAGGTGTTCTGTTATATGGGGGTTGTGATCTTTATGGGAGGGCTCTATTTTCGTCATTTTCTCATTGAAGAAATTGGCCAAGTTGTCACTCTGTTCTTTGGAGATCTAAGGGATTTTTAGGGATGGCTTGGAGGTGTGTTTTTGATGATATTGAAAAGCTCTGTATGGTGTTTTCTGGCTTTATCTAGTGCGTTGCGGAAGAAGGTGGCTTTTTCTTTCATGATGTGTTTTTTGTGATTCCTGGGCTCCCTCCTGAGTTGATCTAGGTGGACTGTGGATGGATTGGTTCAACAGAGTAACATACTAACTAGAATAGTGTGCATAATCATTCGGTAGTGTAAAGTCCTATCCCAGTAAATAATATTGTACAGCTTCTACAGCCCATTTTATGCTAAACATTCCTTCTTGATGGTTGCGTAATGTATTTCTCAAGGAGGTAATTTCAGTTGGCATAATCAGTTGGTTTCAGATTACCTTTGTCATCGGACTGAGATGGACCAGCTCATAAGGATACTCCGGAGGCATCTGTCCTGAAGTAAATGCATTTTCAACTTTGTGCTGTGTAAATGCTGTGTTTGAGTCATTGAAATTGATGGAGCAGGTAATGCAAAATTTTGTATACCTCCTCTATTTTTGCATGAAATATTAATAACGTAATCATTCTAAATATTAACGTGTACTAATTGTGTGGAATGGTATAATTAATCAACAAGTGCACATTAATAAACACGTGATACACGTGGGACTAAAATGTTAATTGCATGGCAACTAATTAAGTGATTAACTGTGGTACGTAAACTAACTTTAGGATGTGTTGAAATAGAGATTTGCATGATTCATGTTGCTTTTGTGATGGTTTGTGCTTCCAGTGTTGCAGTATTATTGCTTTAAATGTTTCTACAAGCTAGAAAAATACTAATATATATTGGGATTAGTGCGGGTTTAACATTAGAATCTTCTTTTCTATATATTAATTACTGTTATGTTTGTTTGTGCTTAAGTTGGCATTCGGGCCAACTAGGCTGCAGTACTTAAAATGGAGTTCAGAAGTGGCCACCGTCATGTGAGCGCGATGTCTACTGCGCAGACTCAGATGGCTCTGAAGATTTCCAAGCGATCTCCGACGAGAACCGAGATGTTCCTTGTCAAGGATAGGAATATGGAGGACTGCCAAGATAAAAGCTAGTGTGAATGACCGAGGGACAATGAAGGACCTGTACAAGGAAAATTACATGTTGTTACTTCGTAACTTTTGCCTGTGAAACTACCAAAAAGAATACAATTGAGAAATGTCATGCCCGATCTCATGGGAAACAAGCAAACATGGGAATATTGAATAGACTTACAATTTTCAGAGGGTTTAGCCAATCAGAACACTTTCTACCCCTAAATTGTTGCACATTGTTCCAAAAGTAAGGAGAAAAAGAGTATAAAAAGGGGGGATCTAGAAGTGGGAAGGAGTATTATCATTATCGCTGTCGGAGGCTGTTGGTGTGGAGAGTCAATTTGCTGGAGTGTTGGTTCGTTGGTACGATCGTCTGGTCCCTTTAATAAATCGTGGGGACTGCGTCGTGCTGAAGGAGATTTCCTGGACTTACCTGGGTTTTCTTTGATTATAAAAGGACGATTCCATCTGAAGGGATTTTGCTTATTGCTGTGGGTTGACGGGTTCTTCTGGAGGTGGTCGCCAATATTCAAATTTAGATAAATATAATTGTTATGTCAATTTATGTTAAAGATCAAAGATTGGAAATCACTCAATAGAAATATGATTTGAACTGTAATCCTGAATATGCCAACACAGAGTGTACTAAATTAGATAAACTAAATGAGTTTGTGATTCTTTAATAAGGTATTGAGAGTTAACCGAAAAGGTTCAGAAGCTTTAAATGTGTTTTAGCTGGTTCTAAATCACCATCAACCAGTCCAACTAATTGGTCCATCGACCAAGTGGTGGAGTGCCTTGATGTTAAAGTCAGGATTCTATAGGTGCAGATGTATATAATGAATATAATGTAAAGAATTTTCTCCCGATAGGTAACAAGGTACCCCCCCACATGTCCAGCCCTTCTTTCCTCCTGTGCGCAGATTCGAGTGAGACGTATGAGTGTTGGTGTTATGGGCCCCACCAATGAATGTGTGTATGAATGAGCTAGTGTGATGACAAGTCTGTAACATAGGGAGGATATGTAAATTTGACCTTTTCCGCTGGAGCAAAAACATACGACACATTGTAGATCCATAGGTTCTATATTGTTGGGTTCCAATTTCTTTTATTATTGATTAGTATATTGTCATAAAATATATGCAAAATATGCTATAAACCTTCTATAGTTCAACCACTAGACCTAAAACAACTCTAATTTCTTTTTTATTGGTTGGTGGGAGCATATTTCCTATTGTGTGTACCTTGTATCCTTGGGGTTATATTTTGCCTTCACTGATCATGTAACCAAGGTATTGAACCTCAGTAGCAGACAAATTGACATTCCTTGTATTGGCATGTAATCCTGATAGTAATAGTATGAGAAAAAACTTGTTTTTAGTGATACAGGTTTTTTTTAGCTGGGACTAAAATTAATGATATCTTCAAAATAGGCAGATGCACACTCTTCTGGAGCTTTTAATATATGGTGCATCAATCTTTGAAAAGTAGCTGATGTTTTATGAAGTCAAATTAGGACAGTGAATTGGTGCAGTCCCGAGTGCATCACAAATGCAATGCTTTTCTTTAGTCTTTGGTGAAACTGAAATTTACTAATTACTTTTTGATAGGTCTATGGTAGATAGGTATTTGAAACAGTTCTAAATTATCGAGAACTTTTTCAACCCTAGGCACCAGATAGTATTGAATTGCGCTACATTCTTAGTGCATCAAACGTCAATAAAACCCTGACACATCCATTGGGTTTTAGAACAAATACATCAAGCACTCTTACAAAGTTCAATTATGTTTTCTATCTGATTTTCCACTGTTCATCTCGCTTTCTAATTACGGAATGGTCTTTGTTTACTAATCATTTGTGGTGAAGCAATGAAATCATGTTGGATAAGATTGGTTAGCCAAATTCTTTTCAGAAAATAATACTGGGAATTATTTTAATGTTTGCAGTAATTCTTGTTTTTGGTTCTCCTATAATTTCTCATCCAAATGAACTGGGACTACGTGAGATGTTAGTGAGGAATTTAATTCTATTTCTACACCACCAGAATCAGTTATGAAATAGAGTCACTGACGGAGCAGGGAATATTTTAGGTGACTCTTCCTATTTCGTTAGGAGATTCACATCATATATTTGTTTAGCCTTTCATTCACGAAGTATGGACATTTTATGTGTCACAGGAATAATTTGTTGTTGAATAGAATATGAACCCTGATATGTTGCTAATAGTTTGTTCTTGGATGATATAAGAAGGATTAGAACTTGTCTCCCATCTACTGCTCTCTGTCTATTTTGTACTTTTATCATTCACCATTTTTTGTTTAGCTTGGGCCCCATTTAAATGTTGTTCAGCTTGTCCCTTAGGGTAGTTACATTTTCTTAAGGGACACTGTGTACTGGAGTATGCTATCCTTTTCCCTTTCTAGCTCTACGCAATGTTCAGCTGCCATGGCCAATAGAATGTGTGGTTGTCCCTTACACAGGAGTTCAAAAGCCCCTTTACACTCTTGAGGGTGACATTGCATAGTATACAGGACAAAAATATTTTTTATACCAGTTCTGTCCAGACTTTTAATGTTTTGTGTAATAATTACTTCATGGATTATTGTATCTCTCAATTAAACCATCTGCCTGAGGATGATAACATCTGTTTGAATATATTGAGTGCATAATAGTTGACATATATGAGTCTTAAGTCGGGACATGAAAGGAGTACCCTGATCTGTAGGCAACTCCTTTAGAGATCATATGCAAGAAAATAAAGCAATTATGACCTGACATACTACATTTGTGGTCATACTATACAAAGGAACAGCTTCTCAATATGTGGCAGTTTAGTCTGCTAAAAGTAACATTTACTGATGCTAGTTAGAGGATGGAATCAAGGATCCTACTCGGTCCATTCTAACCCTATGCAAGAGGTGGCTATCACTGGCAATGGTTGAAGTTAAGCTTTTAGTAGGTTTGGGAAATTAAATCGCTGACAATTTTGACAGAACGGGCAGAACATCTGAATATCCGAAAATACTCTGGGACCATAACATCTTTCTGGTAAATATTGTTCTATCTTTTCCGTCCCATAATGTTCAACTCCTGTCTGGTAGAGCTAAAGTCCTTTATGTCAAAAATTACAACCCATAAGTCCGCGGTTTGAGACCACGGAAGTCACACGGGCGGTACACATCAAACGAGCACTTCACGGGATCGAACTTTTCTGAAACCGGAAGGTAAACCACTACGATCGTCGTAGATGATGATAGGTTATCTGGTTTTTAATGTAAGCTCACGCTCTTATACCCGTGTTTTATTTATTCTTTTTACCATTTCAGAATGTGCACGTAGTTATACCTGCGCTTTAGTGCCAGTGCCGAAATAGTTGGAAGTACTGGCGATCCATTGAACTTAATATCAGTAAGGCATTGACTAGGTATGTTCTAGAGCACTCCCTGGTAACATTTAAGGACACACGCATTTTCTTTATACGTTGTCATCATGCTCTAGCATCGTTTAGTGACTCGGGGGCATATGTATCAAAATCCGTTATTGCGATTCTCAAATAGCGATTTTTTGAGAATCGCTATTTGAGAATCACAAAACGTGATGTATTTAAAAATTCGCAAATATTTTGCGATTTCTTGTTTTTCCTTAATTACGATTAGCAAATTGCGAAATCTGAATTAAGGAATACCTTCCCATTCATTCCTATGGGCCAGGAGGCCCATAGGAATGAATGGGAAGTCATTCTCAATTTGCGATTCGCAATTAGAGAATCGCAAATTAAGAATAATTTCAAGGGTGCAAGGGTGTCAAAAGGACACCCTGATGCACCCCTGAAATGAGCATGTGTGCGCATATGGCGCACATACATGCCCTAAGGGCATGTATGTGCGCCACATGGCACTTTGAAAAATGCCAAAAAGGGAATTTTTCAAAGAAATCGCAAATTACCACCAACTTGAAGTTGGTGGTAATTTGCGATTTCTTAAGGAGAAATCGCACAACTTGGGTGCTTGTTACATAGCATTTAAGGAATCGCAATTTGCGATTCCTTAAATGCTTACGCAAAATTAAGGGAATGCAAAATTAGCGAATTCTTAATAATGCGATGCGAAAATGGCTCATACATCGCGTTTTACGATTTTGTATTCGCAAACACTGTTTTTTTGCGAATCGCAGCGTTTGCGAATATAAAATCGTTTGATACATATGCCCCTCGGTTCCTATTGTCTCCATACCTGGTCTGGTGACGAGTTCTCTTGATTAAATTCCATCACTGACACTCGCGATTTAATTTTCCCGGGTTTCTTCTTAACACACATGAACTTTTCACTTTTTCAGTTGTCCGGCACTATATGTTTTAATCGTTTTCTACTATACAATGATATTTTTTACAAGTATCTACAGTTGGTTTACATTTTTCTAATGGCTTGGCACTACACTTTTTGACTGCTTGCATCCTATAACTAACTTAATAACTTTACGTAGACACGAAACTGGATGTGTCCAGCTCATGAAATTACATTTTCCGTTTTTTTCTGAGTAATGACTCCCCTGATGAAGGGTTAATCCCGAACTGCATTGAGAATGGTAACATGGCAATGTCTGAGTTAACTGCAAAAAAGTAAAGTTGTTTTTTGATGAAACACGTTTAAATTCACATGTGATGGTTAACATTGTGAGTCAAGAAGAAATCAATAAACCCATTGAAAACCAAAAGAAAACAACTGATTATTGGAACTCGCAAACTTATATATTTTTTTTAAAAGGGTCTTGCAGCCCTCGAGGGTGCAATCAGGGTATGCTAGCTGAGAATCACCCAGCATTTTTTTTTCAGAGCTAAATATTGAACATAAGAGCTAAAAGATACAGGTACAACCCACCATTCGGACTTATTCTGTTCAAAATTCAATATAATAATCCCTTATTTTTTAATTTTTTTTTATTTCCACAAAGGTTCCGGTGACAATACAGATTGAATTCATACCATTGATATAAGTTATTAAAGATAACAATCGGATGCATACATTTGAAACACTTATAAATACAAAATAAAGATACAAAAAGAAGATCTTAAAGCTACAATACAATTCAACAATCCTCAAGGATTTGAAGATTAAAGTAAAATAATAAATGCTGCTGGGCTCATCATGCCCCCAGAAAGTCTGTGAGAGCACCCCAAGTTAACAATCCAATTCGTTTCTTTCTAACCCCCTTCAAAGCATATAAACTCCATTCCAATTCATAAATATTGTAAAGCTTGGCCCGCCACAATTCAAATTTCGGAACCTCCGGAAATAGCCATTCCGTTGCAATACATAGACGCGTGACAGTCATGGCAAGAAATAAAAAATATTTGTGCTCACTTAATATAGGATAGTTAGATACATTTTGTCCTACTCCCAGTAACATAAGTGTCGGAGAAATCTTAAGCGGGCAATGCAACACCGTTGACATAAATGCCTCAATACTGGTCAAAAAATGCGACAATTTAGTACAATTAAAAAAAATATGCAGCATATCGGCATCGGAGTCCCCACATCGAAAACATTTCCCATCATATTTATTGCCCCAAGTTGCCATCCGTTTAGGAGTATAATATAACCTAAAAACCGTCTTATAAATGTGAGCTTTTAAGTTTGCAGCCAAACATATCTCCTTAGCCATACACAAAGTGTCCTGAATATCCAGTTCAGGCTCTCCTAGCTGATTTTGCCAATAAAGGTTGTATTTTTTCATGCCATCTTCTCTAAACTCCATCAGGATCAAGTAAAGCGAACCAATCCTTTTTTTAAAACGAATCCCCTCCACTAGTATATTAGGAGAGAACTTGATATGTTTTTTTAAACAAAAATCTCGAATTTGGAGATATTTAAAAAACGAAGAATGGGGCAACTGATATTTATCTACAAGTTTTGCATATGTAACAAAAATTCCATTTACATCATATAAATCTCCAATTCTACATACGCCATTTCTTGACCAGCTCTTTGCCACATTGTCCCAAAATACGGAAGGGAGTATTTTATCAGCACTGAAAGGAGTATAATATGTGATTCTGCCCAGATTTAATAATTTCCTAACTTTTCTCCATACTTTAAAGGCTGCATCTAATACCTTGAAGCGGGTATGCTTATAATAATTGCCCTCCAGTTCCTTTAATACACATCCTTTTGCCTGTTCTCCTAATAGCAAAAAAAATATCGAAGGTGCATCCGCTTCATCCTCCATGGGCTCACCTGTCAACATAAACCTCATTCTTTGTAGAAAGCAAACATAATAGTAAAATAAAAAATCCGGCAAACCACGTCCACCCCTTTCTTCAGATAGCGTCAACCATTTCATAGCGCGTCGGACTTTTCCCGGGGCCCAAAAAAAATCCCCACACATAGACTGAAGTTGCAATATATATTTAAGTGGAAATTCCAGTGGGATACTCCGAAATAGATATAATATCTTAGCAAGAACATTCATCTTAATGATGTTCCCTCTTCCTATTATAGATAATCGTAGTCGGCCCCATCTCTCTAATGATTGCTTGACTTGAGATATTGTCTCTTCCCAGTTAGTATCTACTATCTCTTGCATTTGAGTTTTAATTTTTATACCTAAATATGTAACCTCATTTGCGACCCTTGGATCTTTGAATTGGATATTGTGTGTGCACAAAGCTTGAGTTTTTGCTGAATTTAATTTATAACCGGACCTAGCTCCAAAATCTCTAGCTAATTGTTCGATCTCACCAATTGCCTCTCGAGGATCAGTCGTTACAATCGCGATATCGTCCGCATATGCAAAGACTGAGTATGCAATGTCTTTTACAAAAAATGGTTTAATATGGGGTGAGTTTTGAAGACTAATAATAAAAGGATTAATAAATAAAGCAAAGAGCAAAGGGGAACACGGACAACCTTGCTGTGTCCCTCTCGTTATAATGATCTTTTCAGATTTTAAGCCCATAGCGATTATTCTAGCGTTGGGTATTTTATATAAAACCTGAATTGTAGTCAAGAAAGCCTTCCCAAATCCCATCCTTCTCATCACTTCCCATAAATATGACCACTCCACCCGATCGAAAGCTTTCTCAGCATCAAGTAATATCAACGCTAGATCCCTCTTTTCCACTTCCGCTATATCAAATAAGGTGATAACCCTATTAATATGTGTGACCGTACCTCATTTCGGAATAAAACCATGTTGGTTTATTGCCACAAGCGATGTAATAACCTTAGATAGCCGGTTCGCAATTATTTTTGAATAAAGCTTGCTATCACAATTCAGCAATGATATTGGGCGGTAAGATCCGGGTAGCTCCGGCGACTTCCCTTTTTTACTGAATACCACAATTGAAGCATCATTTAATGTTTTTTGGGCGACCCCCCTTTGTGCCAATCTGAAAATCTCCAGCATAACCATTTTCAATGATTCGAAAAAACATTTATAAACTTCTCCAGGAATAAAATCAGGGCCTGCCGCCTTACGCTTCGGTATACTTCTAACTGCCACCTCTAATTCTTCCATAGAGAAGGGGCTGTCCAGAAATTCCGACTCGCTCTCATTTAATTTGCTAAACATGCCCTCTTCCCATTCCTGACCTGCAACAGAGTTTGGCTGATGAGTATACAATTCCGTATAGAACTGCTGGAATATATCTAATATTTCCCCCGGCTCCTCATGAATCACCCCAAACTGATCCTGTAGTTTGGGGATTGAACGAGAAGTCGCCTTCATTTTTAATCTTAAAGCCAGGGACTGACCAATGGATTCTCCATATTCATGAATATGCCGTTTATTTACTAAATATTTCTGCGCTATCTCTTGGGTCCATACCCTGGTTATACTCGCCCGACACCGTGCTACTTTGGCCTCGCCCTCAGTTATGTTCAATAAATTATCCTTTTTCCCAATTTCTTTAATTAGCTCTTCTTCCGCCACCCTTAAACTGTTATACAGCTCCCGCATTTGAGATCGTAGTTTATTTTGATTATACAACCCGTAGCTCACCGCCTCCCCTCTAAAACATGCCTTAAATGTGTCCCATACCGTTTCAATATTGGCCGATCCAAGATTAATATTAAAAAATTCTACTATCCACTTATTCATATGCGTTCTATATTGTTCATCAAGACAGAGCTTCCTATCATATGAAAAGCTTCTTAAACTATATACCTCTTTCAAGGTTGGGCACTCAATTAAGATTGGGGAATGATCCGATGATACTCTAGGGAATATCTGTATCTTAGTCCCACACTGAATAGATGTGGAGATTAAAAAATTTCTTATGTGGAGCAGAATAATAAGTATATCCGGGACGTGTCGGGTGGTTTTTACTCCATATGTCAACCAGGCCATGATCAGTGACCAAATTATATAGGGCTTTAAAAACTCGTGGTTTGCGGCCCCTGTAATTTTCTAAGCCGGCAGCCAGCTCCGTAGTATTTAAATTAATATTCAAATCACCACATAAAATTAAAGGAGTTCTCCAATTAGCAAGTTCTGTATTTAGCCATCCCAAAACCTTGGCGTCATCTATATTAGACCCATAAACTGAACATATTGTAAAGGATCCACCTCCCACTTTTAATTCTGATATTGCCCATCTACCCCACTTATCTGTTAGATTGCGAACAACATTACAATAACCGGGTCTGGACAAAATCATTACCCCCCTAGTTTTATTGGTTTGTTGAGAGGCAGCAATTAAAGTATAACCTAAATCTACTATAAGCTTCCTTTTATCCCATGACAAATGAGTTTCTTGTAGACAAAGAATATCTGGTTGAATAAAGCGGATTTCAGCTGCAATTCTCTTCCTTTTATTAACATGGTTGAGCCCAGATACGTTAAATGAACAAATTTTAGTATTTCGTGGCATACAATAATAATACCAAAATCCTCAAATCATAATTGATTCTACCTAAACACCTATGTGTTGGGTTAATTACTTTACTTGAAATAATGTCCCAATAGCAGCAATAGCAGCAATATATTTCCTTTTCATTGTTATTACTGCCACCTGAAATCGCCGTGGAATTTTCCCCTTTAACCCTCTCTTCCCCCTGTGCCCCCCACCACCTCACTCCCCTCTTAACTCTCCTCTCTTCCCCACCCTCCGGAAACTCCCCCCAGGCCCCCTTAACCGAGGCTTTCGGACTCATGGTCCAATCGATGGTAGCGAGCTGCATGACCCCTCTATCGTTTCCCCACAGGGACTATCCACTCAAAAAGGAAAAAAAAGGCACCCTTTTCTTTTTTTTTTCCCTCTAGATTCATCCTGGCTTTTGGCTTTCTACCGGACCAGAGTGTTCTTACGACAGCTGAATCATAAGACTGAGAGCCGAAACAAGCGATAATAGTGAAAATAGATCAAATAGTTCAGAAAAGTAATTCTAAATTAACTAATCTTCCAGTTTGATAAACCTGAAGAGTTAAGAGTCATTCATAGACTGAAGATAATCTTTTGCTGCCGCGACATTAGTGAAAAATCGAGTTTTCTCCTTATAAATCCCTTTGAGTTTCGCCGGATTCATAATATAAGCTTGAGCACCTTTTATTTGAAACGGATTCACCAACTGTCGCAGCTGCCAGCGATTGTCCATTGTATATTTTGAATAATCAGGTGTAGCAAAAAAAAGCGAAACCTTCTGCCATAGATTTCCTATTTGGTTGAGTATGCATATATACATCTTCTCTGGCGCGAAAATTATTAAAGGCCACAAGAAAAGGTCTAGCTTTAGTAGCATTCTGCCCAGATCGAAAATGAATATTAAAAGGATATCTATGGGCGCGCTCAATCTCCCGCTCCCAGTCCCATTTACTCAAGCCCGGAAAAGCCTGCTGAAATAGTTCCACGATATATTTACGCGAATCTTGCCCTTCTTTACCTTCAGGAATTTGCATCAGTCTTAAGTTATTGCGGCGAGCACGATTTTCGAAATCGGCCATTTTCCATAATAAATCCTCTTTATTACCACTTAAAGTCTCTGTGACCGATTTCTGTTTTACCAGCTCGTCCTCAATATTAGAAATTCTAGTTTCCACCTCCGTAAACCTTTCACCAAAATCAGACTGTGCCTTTACTAACCTCCGAATAGAGCCTTGCAATTTTCGGGCGGAGTTCTGAATTTTATGACTTTCTAGTGCAGTTTTGTCCATATGGCTCAAAATGGTCTGATATATCGTGGTCAAAGTAATATTGTCCGTCGGATCCCTTATTAGAGAGGAATTTAGGTCCTACTTTGTTGAGATGAAAGTATTTTACTTCTTGTTTTTTGGCATGTTTTAACAAGGGATCATTCAGATGAGATCGTCAGAAACTTGTAATATTCCCAGGCTAGAACTAATAACAGGAATGAGGAATTAACATAATGTTTAACAGGAATGAGGTATACCTGTCTACGGTTATCCATGGCTAATCTACTTTTTCATTTCCTCTTCTTTTCTTTAGGTGTGCCTTGGAATATATCTTCTGTTGCTAAAGTGACTTCCTTTAACCATTCTTTTGCCTCATTTAGTGGTAATTAGTTCTTCAGCTAGAGTTTGAAATGTGAGGTGTCAGGTCCTAAGTAAAACCTTCTGGTAGGGTCTGAACTCTACCCTGGAAGGAGGTTCTTTTCCATCAATTGCTCAAGAGAATATAGCAGTTGGATATAATCTTTGATATTCACGTACTCATGTCAATAACATCTTTTAAAGTCATATTACGGTGTTGTCTTATCCAGTTTTGGCTACTATTGGGGAGGGCATCCGAAAATCTGTAAGAGTTTTTTCTTGTTTGGTTAACAGCCTGGTATACTGCCTGAAAGTCACTTGAGAGGGGTGAGCTATATTGTTCCCAGCATTCTGGTAGCCCGCCTGCATTTGTGGCTCCCCACTCAATTAATTAAAACAATTGGGTTATTTTCCTTATTGTTGTTTTCGAAATAACATACTGGGAACACTGGGATGCACTCGAGCATTAGCTATTATATCCGTGGGTCTGAAATTAGCTGTTTCCTGCACTTGTTGATTTGTTGCTATCCGATATGCTTGGGCTGCAAAGGCAGCGTGTGGCATTTGTCCATCTTGCTGATCAATCTAAGGGGTGATTCTACAACTATCTGTAGACACCCTGGCCCTTCTGCCAATTGTTTTATCATATCTTCGAAAGTGATTGGTTGGGATATGACAGCTTCTTATCCCCTTCCACTGTCCTCCATCATCGGTTCTTTATAAGTTAATTATTATGTACGTTTCTTTTGTAGAAACATTATATATTTTTGTTTCAGCAATTTTTATTGGACTTTGGCGAAAGGGCATACAGATACCATAACCATGTTCCCCATCTTTGCCAAAGTGGCCGCCCCACTCCAGTGCCGCGATCCCCCACGGGGAGGGGTTTTAGGAAAAAAATATTTATATAGACCACATACATCTGTTTAACAAATTATTGACCAGAGTCGTTCCTTATCCTTCTGATAAGAATATTATTGGCATCTGGCGAAAAAAAATTGAAACTTCTAAAGTGGAAGCACATTTTTGCAATGTTAATCTTTGGTTAGTCCATCAAAAGTTATCAACGCTTGGCATTTTTGACTGGCCTAACATGGCATCAAACATTTCTTTGTTTCAATGTACATCTCACTGCAAGCACAGAGGGTAGAATATCTACCTATAACACATAACACAAACGCAGACACACACGATGACACCTAAGGGCTTCACATTGTTGGCCAATGCTCAGCTTGTTTTCACTCAAAACACATGTTGCCCGCAGCATTTTCCTGATTACCTTTGCAGAACACTATTTCCCAACAATTTTGTTTCCCACCACATACAGCTTGTTACTTCATGACAAGGAGGCTTGCAGTCTGCGTCTCTTCAGACGGGCTCGTAAATCAGCGTCCATGCGTCATCCCACAGTTGCCTGACACTCTGCTTTTACTGACGGCAAAGTCTGGTGATTTTTTGTACTTTTATTTCTCACGTATTTATTTGATTTAAATATTTATATAGCACAACCAGAGCACATGGTGGTATAGGGACTCCTTACATATAATATATAATAATACAATTAAATATAAGAGTGAACTGAGAATCTAAACAGTTATGGCCTACTCCAACTAGGCAAAACAATTGCAGAAATGTGAGCGGTATATATCGGTGTTTGACATACTGTGGGTCAGTGAGAGATGATTCTTTTAGGGGGATGATGGAGGGATACGAAAGTCGATGCAATAAATAAAGATGCCTTTAAATTCTATATTTATCTTGACACGTTTCCTGCGCTTCAAAGACAGAAGTCAAATGTCAAGCTAATTTTCTGACATAGTCTGCTTGGCTTTTTTGAAGATTGGTGCTTACAAACTCCTCTCACTTTGCAGTCAGATAAAGTAAAGTGATTTATGTGACAGTCTTGCTGGGGTACAGGGAGTGTGAAAGGAAAGGCTGTAGGATGCAATGTTTTCTAACACACAGCAAAATATAAATACATGTAAATAAACAGTACATTCAGCAGTTAGGAAAAGAATGAAGCACATTTTGAGTAATTCTGAATGGTGATGAAAACACAAATTTTAGTAGGATCAAAACAAATTAAGACACTTTACTTGGTGATGAACAAATTATAAATATGAACTAAAACCTGTTTTCCACAAATTATCATTTGTGTGCAACATAGGGCCAACATAGGGCCTTCTTACGATGGCGGTCAGTGAGTGTCCGACTGCCATCGCAGTGGAAGTGGGACCGCTGGACAAGTAGTCGGAGGGCCCACTGTACAGATCAGGATGCGACTGCCGTGTAGGCAGTCAGAAACATCCCTTTCTCTATTGCAGCTTGTGCTGCAGCCCGGAAAAGGGCAGCAGCACAAGCCGCAATATAAAAAGGGATGTTTTTAAACATCCATGCACCGTGTGCCAAGCACATGGTGCATGGATGTTTAGTGGGGCACCACATGTGCCCCCCCAGGCCACATAGCAGAGGCCCATGGGGACCCTGCTAGGGGCCCCCTAAGTCCTTTTCCGGCAACTTTTTTAATGGCAGTGGGACTCCCTTGGAAAGGCTGTGGGAAATGGACATTGTAATCCCTACAGCGGTGCCTGCGCAGGCACCGCCTTCATTGTAGGGATTACGGTCTGACCAACATCCGACCGGCTCCATGAGCCTATCGGAGGCGTCAGTCTGTCCCTTCCGACTGCTGCGTTCCAATCTACCGCATTGTAATACGGTGGTTGGACTGCTATCCTGTATATCGGTGGGACTGCCACAGCCGGCCTGTCATGGCGGTCCCACCGACATCATAATAAGGCCCTCAGTTTTCTAGTAAAATTGTATGGCTGTATAAATTTAGTAGCCATTTCAATGGAAAATGTTCTGTCTAAAACTTGCCTACGTCATGTCCAAAAAAGCTAGGTGGATTACAAAAGGTTTTTGTTCTAAAAACTGTGTTGTCTAAAAAAGTTTGGGAAGCACTGGTGTAGAATGTCATCGACATTTCAGTCTCTTAAAGCCATCTGTGTGTTAGACCATCTTCAGGACATAAGGGCTCTCTCAACCAGTTTGAACCCTGTCAGATAATTGCCCAAAATTGACTCATCACTCATCACTTCTAACCGACAACCTGTGTGCAGAATTCGGGTCAACGAAAAATGCACCCGGTAGCCATGAGTTAGTTTATGGTCCTTACAACATGTCATAGACCAATGCAAATCAAGTGGACCATAATTCTGTTTTAGCTTATATTTTAAACAATTCATTGTGATTAGAAATGGATTTGAATGACGAATAGGAAGTATGTACCACAGCTGTTAAATACCCCATCCACAGGTAATGGCATTTACCTTATCCTTTTCCAACCTATACTGAATAGGGGCCATGGCGTTCTATATTTTTTCTCAAATCTCCTTAAATCATCAGGGCATCCTCCTGATATTTATGCTTTAATTGAGGTCAATGCATTTTAATAATGCACAGGGCTTTTATTGGCATGCTTATATTCTCAGCAATATTATTATAATTATTTTCAGCACAGTTTTAGCTTTTTTCTGTGTCTGAAGGCTTAAGGCTTAATCATAATATTTCTAATGTTTACACTAGTTATCTGAGCTATTAGTTTCTTATCACTTTATGTCTTGGCCCAACAGCATTTTGTATGATACACTGTGATGCTGTATTGTAAGGAACAAAATGGGTGTGTTTTGGACACATCAGTCCTTTGCTGTTCTACGTCCTTTCGTCAGTAGGTGTCTCCGTATCATTCAAGCAAAACCAGCAGCCTCCAGTGTAACTTTTAGGTCTTGCCTACCAGACAGTTTTTATTTATCTGTAGGCAAAAACCTATTGTGGCTATACCAAACCTTATTGGGCTTAGAACCTGTCCATTGGTTGACCTTATTGTCATTCATATTTGCTTTCTTCGTATTCTATGGCTTTCCTTTCTGTTCTTGTGTTTGCCCCTTCACTAGAGCGTAGCCTCTTTTCTGTCAATTTGATTGAATGGCTTGTATCCTCCCTCTGCTCACTTTTAGGGAACTACTTTTTAGGTTGAGCATTCGAGACCTCTGTATATACTTTAGTATATATACTTTAGTATATACTTTAGTATATATTTATATGTGTATGTACTTTGTGGGCTTTGGAGATCAGCACTAGGACTTGTCTGCTTCCGCTTAGGGACTTTTTTTTCTGTTCAACTGCCTCTATTTAACTGTCTTGATTGACAGAAACAACCAGAAGAAGCCAGTAAAATAACAGAATTGCTTTCTGCTGAAGGACTTTCTTTTTAAAAAATTTCTGGCAACTGCCTGTATTTAACTTTCTTGATAGGAAATGACCAGCAGAGGTCAGTAAAATACCAGAATCACTTTAGCATTCTCTAGATTCCAGTCCATAGAAATTGTCTTCCACAACCCTCGTAGACAATAATATTTTTTTCAAATCTTGTATTTTCAGTGATATGACCACCGAAGGCCCTGCTTTTATATTAAAAACAGAGATTTAGACTATACCATTTCCCACTGAAAGGCAATATTTCTCTCCATTTTTTCCCATACCTGGCATGTCACGCAGTGTGGTGCTTACTTTCGCTCCATGTTAAAGAACAGTAGATGTTTCATCACCCAGGCTAATGTGCTGCATAGCTAAATACATATAAGGTCCCAAAGGCGAGACTGATTGCATTGCACATGCTTGTTCTTTTTTGTTAGATACTCCAAAAGAGTGCACGTGTTTTACACTTACCCATGCCTGGGGCTTCGTGTTGCTCTCTCCCATTCCACTACTTTTCACCACCTTAATTCTTTCTCCTCTCACTCAAAATAATTTGTATTTAAAGCACCACCCACTGCCCATTGCTTCCCCCACATGCTCCTCCATTGCTCACCCACCCCTCCCAATCCTCTGACCATGTAGTTAAACATTTTTCACATTTCTTGGAGAGCCCAGCAGCTTCCATGTGCTACAGGGCTGCTCAGATTGCTAACATGCACTTTAGCACAATTTAAAAATAATATTTTTATTTACCTCACCAAGTGGCGTCTGCCATCTTGGATCTGTATATACAACAATAGTTAAGATGGCACCACGTTATTCAGTAGGACCATGCATGCGTGGTCATGGAGCCCAAGCATGCATCATCATGTGTGTGCCCGCCTACTGAGTAACACAGGCACCACTAGTGTTATTGAGCTTATGCTTGCAATGTTTCATGACTCGTTTATTCTTCTTTTTCCTTTTTTGGCCAATGTTGTGGAGCATTGCCAAAAAAGCATTTTGCTAGTTAGTTGTGCTGTACAGCTTTAAGCATTGGCATAGTCAATAGGTCCCAAAGTTGAGACTTATTAGTTTTCCAATGCTTGTTAGATCTGGCTTTTGCCAAGATCTTTTGATTTTACTAAAATTGTATCTATAAAATCTTATACGGTCTTTCATCTAGCTCTCTTCATCTATAGGTCTGTTATTGTGTCAGTAACAGTTTTCTTCCATTCACTACAGCATACAGCATGGGGCAGGGATAAGTTTTCTTCAGCTATTGGCTAACGTCACAGTGAGTGACAATATTCAGCCCTTTCACAAGGAGCACATCCACACACAAATCCACACATTACAGCCTGGGTGGAGAACACGTCCAGGCTGCCATTTCCCGTCTGAGCATCGAACCACTGTGCTCAGACCAATCACAACGCTGCATTGCAACGTTGTGATTGGCTCAAGGGAGCCTAAGTGCTTCCTGTTCCGTGTACGGCTGGAGAGATGAGGAGAGACATGACGAGGAGGACGCAGCGAGGAGCCCGTGGCAAGGATGTATGTTTACTTCTATTTTTTATTTACCCCCCCACATCTCCACCCCTCTGCCCCCGATCTGTGCCGGCCACCACTGAGAAGATATAGACTCAAGGATGAGTGGGTTAAATAGGGTTTGGAGAGGTCTGCCCCGAAAAGCACTGCCTTGTGCACAGCCACCTGCTTAGTGAGGTAATGCAATGATGACAAGAAACTAATATATGATTTGACATCACAGTGATTAATTCATATCAAAAGTCTAGTTTCATTTCATTTTCTGATATTGTGCTTATAGGTCATTAGGTGATTGACAACATTTGGAATTTGTGCACTTCTGGGTCCCTGAAGTTAATCTTCGCGAATGTGACCACAAAATCAGCCATATGTCTACATTTGGAAGTACTATAACACTGGTCAACCCGGGTCTAATGCTGTGTCAACAAAGAAAAAAAGAAAGCATATCTACTGATTCCGACATCTCTTGTAAGAAGAGAACCCTTCTTAGAACAGAACCCATCAATCACCGAGGAGTCAGTGCATTTGTCATCATCTGGGTCTGTGTCTCTTGATACAACGCCCCAGGTCCTGATGGAACGACCCGGTTGCGAGTAAAGAGAAGTGGCATACAAGGGTTGCTGTCAGATCTCCACCAATGATAACAAGAGAAATTTGATAAGCTCTCGCTCACGTGAGAGGGGTTCTAAAAGTGCAGCACTAAATCATAAAAAGTGACTAAAAATGGCTAGGGGAACTCAAAAGTGCTTTAATTGGTAGAGTACCTCTGCCAACATTAAAAAGCAAAATGGCAACTCAGCATAAATACATTGTCATTATGCTCATTGTCCATAGTATCTGGTCGACATGTTTCTGCCCATTGGGATCTGTGTAGTATCAAGGGCATTCATCAGGACCTAAATTGCTGCTACTATGTAAAAGTGTGTGAAAGTATAATAAAAATTACAGACATTCCTACCCCCGGTTGAGCTCTACAGATGTCAAAACCGGATACCTAGGAAAGCAAAGAGAAACGAATAAGAAATGCGACAAATCATCAATGTTGACAGAAACAGCAAAACGACAGTAATCAAATGCCGTCTTTAGAAGCACAAATTAATGCTTCATGCATCCAATCATGTATTAGATTGCACTTACCCCAGGACTCTGGGTGATACCCTCACCTCAACCTGGTCTCTGCTCAGGGAAAGGGGCCCCGCTCTAAAAGAGGGGAGAAGAAAAAAGAAGAAAAGGCTGCTGACTAACATGCCAAAATCTTTTTACTCCCCATCAGGATGGCTAAAAGAGTATAGATAACGTCCATGTACTACAAAAATGTGATGGCAGGCAGCATGGCTTAAAAATGGTATTGACCCTTGCTGGGAATCATAGGAACTCTGAAAGTTTCAAGAAGACTTTTAATTTCAGTGTCAAGCAAGGATAAATGGCGAGACCCAATACTTAGTCTTTGAAATCACTCGCAAATATGCGAGTGTTGTTAGGCTACTGTATTGTTTAAGTATAGAAAGAATCTAAATTCAAAAAGCAGTCACATAGCACGAGTTGCGCTTACCTCTCCGTCGGTACCCCGGGGCGGTCTATGAGTAAAGACCGGAGGTACCGACGTGAGAGGGAGCGAGTGCTTTATAGGGAACTTGATTCTGCACAGCTGAGTCTGTTTCACCGGGGTGACTACGGCAAAGCCTGTTGCATTTGGAGTGGCGTGAGGACCCAACCTGGCTCGCAGCCGTAGTGAACTGCGCATGTGTAAATAGTGCGCTGACTCTGCCCCTGAACAGTGCGCATGTGTCGATTTGTGTACACTAGTCAGACACAGCTCGTATGTCATGACAGTGCTTGAACCAGACTTGTCTCACTTAATAAAATAAAATAACAAATTGGAGTGTTGACTGCTGCATGTTGACCGCGGTGGTCAAGGCAAAACCTGTTACATTTAGATACGGCGTGCGAGCCCAAAAGGGTTCACAGCTGTAATGAACTGCGCATATGTATTAAGTGCGCTAACTATGCCCCTTGTAGTGCGCATGTGTCGATCTGTGTTCATTATTCGAACCCTGCTCACAAGTCACAGCAGTGCTAGGAACAGACTTGTCAAACAGAATCAAAACTGGAATTAGAGTGTTGACTGATGCGATATCAGTTAGGGATAAACTACTTATCGCACATACATCTCATAACAACAGCCAGGGGATATCGTCATTGAGCCCTGTAGTGTCCGAGTGTAGACGATAAACCCATTTTTGTTCTCTACAGAGGAGAAAACGTTGGATGTCTACAACGTGTTGGGGAATATAGGGTTGTTCAAGTATTACCCAACGCAAATCAGTTTCTTTATGGCCTGCTGTGATGAAATGGCTGGTAAGTTTGGTAGCACTCTTTTTGCACCGAATAGTGCTCTTATGTTCCGCAATCCTCAGTTTGATTTTTCGAGATGTCATCCCCACATAGTTCTTGTCACACGGACATTTTATTAGGTAAATGACCCTGTCACTGTTGCAGTTAGTATGTTTGTCAAGACGCCATGGTCTGTTCGTACCAATGTCTATTTCCGTGGTGTGCGAAGTCTGGGGGCACACCGAACAGTTCCCACAGGGGAAGTGGCCTTTAACTGGAGGTAGACCCCAAAGGGGCGCATCTACGGATTTACTCGAGGCTCTCCGGAACATCTATGGGGAGTATTTTTGCCCCTTCTTTAGCTAACCTTTATGTTCACCAATTCGAACAGGCAGAGATACTGTCCACCACAAATCCGTTTCTAGGCCATATTTTGTCCTGGAAACGAAGAGAGCTTTTAACAATCACAGGGAGGCTCTCCTGGAGAAACGAGTTTGTAATCCAAGTACTGAGGAGAACAGGATTACGTGTGTCAACACCTTTTCAAGCTACTCAAATGCACTTAAGAAGAGCATTCTCAAGAATTGGAGAGTGGTTAAGATTGAAGGGAAGACATTACCCCCTCCTTTATTTGCTTATAAAAGGAGTCACAACATCAAGGATCAGCTGATACATACACGTCCTCGAGCCTCGAGCCTCGAGTAAATCCGTAGATGCGCCCCTTTGGGGTCTACCTCCAGTTAAAGGCCACTTCCCCTGTGGGAACTGTTCGGTGTGCCCCCAGACTTCGCACACCACGGAAATAGACATTGGTACGAACAGACCATGGCGTCTTGACAAACATACTAACTGCAACAGTGACAGGGTCATTTACCTAATAAAATGTCCGTGTGACAAGAACTATGTGGGGATGACATCTCGAAAAATCAAACTGAGGATTGCGGAACATAAGAGCACTATTCGGTGCAAAAAGAGTGCTACCAAACTTACCAGCCTTTTCATCACAGCAGGCCATAAAGAAACTGATTTGCGTTGGGTAATACTTGAACAACCCTATATTCCCCAACACGTTGTAGACATCCAACGTTTTCTCCTCTGTAGAGAACAAAAATGGGTTTATCGTCTACACTCGGACACTACAGGGCTCAATGACGATATCCCCTGGCTGTTGTTATGAGATGTATGTGCGATAAGTAGTTTATCCCTAACTGATATCGCATCAGTCAACACTCTAATTCCAGTTTTGATTCTGTTTGACAAGTCTGTTCCTAGCACTGCTGTGACTTGTGAGCAGGGTTCGAATAATGAACACAGATCGACACATGCGCACTACAAGGGGCATAGTTAGCGCACTTAATACATATGCGCAGTTCATTACAGCTGTGAACCCTTTTGGGCTCGCACGCCGTATCTAAATGTAACAGGTTTTGCCTTGACCACCGCGGTCAACATGCAGCAGTCAACACTCCAATTTGTTATTTTATTTTATTAAGTGAGACAAGTCTGGTTCAAGCACTGTCATGACATACGAGCTGTGTCTGACTAGTGTACACAAATCGACACATGCGCACTGTTCAGGGGCAGAGTCAGCGCACTATTTACACATGCGCAGTTCACTACGGCTGCGAGCCAGGTTGGGTCCTCACGCCACTCCAAATGCAACAGGCTTTGCCGTAGTCACCCCGGTGAAACAGACTTAGCTGTGCAGAATCAAGTTCCCTATAAAGCACTCGCTCCCTCTCACGTTGGTACCTCCGGTCTTTACTCATAGACCGCCCCAGGGTACCGACGGAGAGGTAAGCGCAACTCGTGCTCTGTGACTGCTTTTTGAATTTAGATTCTTTTCTATACTTAAACAATACAGTAGCCTAACAACACTCGCATATTTGCGAGTGATTTCAAAGACTAAGTATTGGGTCTCGCCATTTATCCTTGCTTGACACTGAAATTAAAAGTCTTCTTGAAACTTTCAGAGTTCCTATGATTCCCAGCAAGGGTCAATACCATTTTTAAGCCATGCTGCCTGCCATCACATTTTTGTAGTACATGGACGTTATCTATACTCTTTTAGCCATCCTGATGGGGAGTAAAAAGATTTTGGCATGTTAGTCAGCAGCCTTTTCTTCTTTTTTCTTCTCCCCTCTTTTAGAGCGGGGCCCCTTTCCCTGAGCAGAGACCAGGTTGAGGTGAGGGTATCACCCAGAGTCCTGGGGTAAGTGCAATCTAATACATGATTGGATGCATGAAGCATTAATTTGTGCTTCTAAAGACGGCATTTGATTACTGTCGTTTTGCTGTTTCTGTCAACATTGATGATTTGTCGCATTTCTTATTCGTTTCTCTTTGCTTTCCTAGGTATCCGGTTTTGACATCTGTAGAGCTCAACCGGGGGTAGGAATGTCTGTAATTTTTATTATACTTTCACACACTTTTACATAGTAGCAGCAATTTAGGTCCTGATGAATGCCCTTGATACTACACAGATCCCAATGGGCAGAAACATGTCGACCAGATACTATGGACAATGAGCATAATGACAATGTATTTATGCTGAGTTGCCATTTTGCTTTTTAAAGTTGGCAGAGGTACTCTACCAATTAAAGCACTTTTGAGTTCCCCTAGCCATTTTTAGTCACTTTTTATGATTTAGTGCTGCACTTTTAGAACCCCTCTCACGTGAGCGAGAGCTTATCAAATTTCTCTTGTTATCATTGGTGGAGATCTGACAGCAACCCTTGTATGCCACTTCTCTTTACTCGCAACCGGGTCGTTCCATCAGGACCTGGGGCGTTGTATCAAGAGACACAGACCCAGATGATGACAAATGCACTGACTCCTCGGTGATTGATGGGTTCTGTTCTAAGAAGGGTTCTCTTCTTACAAGAGATGTCGGAATCAGTAGATATGCTTTCTTTTTTTCTTTGTTGACACAGCATTAGACCAGGGTTGACCAGTGTTATAGTGATTCAATTTAAGGGATATACAACCTGCTGGTCTTTAAAATCCTTTTCCCTTGGACCTTTTCCCACACTGTTCTGTTGTTATTTACATTTGGAAGTACACCTGTATCTCTCTTCCAATAAAGTGGACGTCTCAAAAATGATTTCTGTCTCTTCCACACAAAGGTGTCTGTTGAGATCCTAGAATACATTAGCACAATTCAAAATACAGTTCCCAATTTTTGCATGAAAATGAGCACTCACATTGATTTAGAAATAATTTTTCAGTTTTCTCATGATGCAGCTATTCTCTTTGGGACCAAATCATGAAGGTATTTAAGAATACATCAAGTGGCATCAGATGAGTACTAGTGCACTTACGTAAAGAAGTCTTTGTGAAGTGGGAAGGAATGGCCAACTCCCTATTTGTAAAAGTGTAAAAAGCGCACTATTATTTTCTCTTTTTAGTAACTGTAAATGAATACTCCCTTGATAGTCCAATTTTAGATGTTTTATGGCCAATACTTAAAGACACTCATGGGCTTGTGTAAATGTACTACAAGAGTTTATAGAATCGTATTTCAGCATTATTACATCGTATGCTCATAAATGCCTTTGTGAATCTGTCCCTTGTTTCTGCAAGTTCAAGATCTGCAGGGTTCTCAGCTTTGAACTTTTGATGTGTTCTTTGCTCAGTGAACCTCATCTTGAGGAATGTACCTGTTGGAAATAGTCACTGTAAAACAGGAAACAAAGAATGGGGTGGTATTCATCTTGACAGTTCCAGTGAGGTTGACAAGATTAAAACAAGAACAAGGAGCATAAAAGATTGTCAGTGTGCTTTCTACTTAAATTTTAAGACTATTTATAAACATATGTGTTGTCATTTTGGCCATACCTTTATTGCAAATGATCCCATAGCATAGTATGAGAGCAAATAGTATTTCTTATCTGTCTCCAAACTGCAAGCTGATCTGTCCACAGGGCACTGCACAAAACACGCTGGGGTGCTTCTAGGCCTGGGCGGTGAACCCCGCTCCGTTCGCGTAGTTTGTGGAGTTTCCCTCACTCCGCGCTGCACGCAGAGTTCCGAAAAACTCCTCTTCGCCCCGCATAGCAGAGTTATTGTCCCTGCTTGCAAACGTCAAGCTGGTGAGTGCAAGCAAGAAAAATCCTCCTCCCGGCGAGATTTCTCAACGCGGGTGGTCGCGGAAGGTCACGACCACTCGCGTTGATAAACCTTCTGCTCGCATTGAGAAAGCTGCCGCTCAAGTAGAAAATCTATTGGTTGTAGTAGAAATAGCTTCATTTGATTTTTTTTAAAGCCATAAAAGCACAACAAAATTGTACAGGCATAAATAATAGCATCAAGTCACCCGTTCTGAAAAAATTATTGATAGTACTAAAGTGCATGAGTAGTTCCACATACAATTTGATTAAGAGTCCCCCCTGAAAAGTGACCGTTGGAAGGTTGCTTGCCAGGGTTTGTGCCACGGCTGATGTCGATATTATATCATATACACTTAAAGTGCTGAATAAAGTGTCATGTGCAGCGTTTCGTCGAGCCAGTTGCTCTAAAACATTTAATTGCAAAATTAAATAAAATCAACCAGTAATTAAAATCTCATAAGCTTCCTAATATTAACACTGTTAAAATCTCTAAAAATTATTCCACAATTATAAACATAATGTAGAATCAATGACATTTCATTACATCAATACTTGATTCTGTGGCTATAAGATCATTTCAACATCCTGGTTTTTAGTCTCCAAGCATGTATCAAATATCTGAACACAGTAAAAATGAAACAGCCTGTGCAATCACTTTTTGAACACCTAATAATATCTTTTAAACGGTTTGCAGCTAGAATTCGGCATAACAGAATTAACCAAGTTCTTCTAATCTGAGTGTACTTGGGACAGAAGAACAAAAATTGTTCTTCAGTTTCATGTTCACCCATACCTGAGGGGCAGATGGGCAAGATGTTGACACCCTTCCATTTACTACAGAGTTAATTGACTGGTAGGATGCTGTACCTAAACTTCAAGTATAAAGATTTTGCTGACAGTGGTTTTATATGGTTCAGCAGTTTCTCTAGGTGCATGTAGTCTTTGAAATCCAGGAACCTCCATTTTAATTCCCCTGCAGTTCCTTTGTTTAGCTATGTTTCGTTAACGTAAAGCCAATATCTCTTTTTAAGGATGGGCAAGGTTCTTTTTTTGTATACTGCTGGGATTAGTCCAAAGCTCACTCATACCCAGTATATACAACCAGCACTTGATAAAATTGAACCATAGTATGCTTCCTCTAGTATCTAATGTTCATACATCGGGTAGTGATTCTTTCATGGGGAGAGGTGAATTGTTTGACCAGACTCAAATCCAGTATGCGAGGAGCCTGAAAGCAATCTAGTGTGCTACGTTCTTTAAGCCCAGGTACAAACGCATATGAGTCAGGGGGGTGTTTCGAGGGAGTTCCAGGACTGATCTCGTAAAATAATTGTAGTTTTTTTCAATGACCCCTACATTATTCTGGCCCCAAAACTCAGCGCCATACAATGCAGCTCCAATGCCCTTAGCTTGGTAGAAAATTTACCTGAGCGGCAGAAAAGAAGCAGCGCCCTCTTGCGCTGTGCATCGTGTCATTCGTGCTGATTTTACAGGCCGGACAAACACCCCGTGCTGAAAATCAATGCAAACAGTGTGCCCAAATGTACTCCGCCTCTTGCAGAACTCCTCGTAGTGCGGCACAGTTTTTTGGTCACTTTGCGGAGTTCGGAATAGCGGAACTCCGCCCAGGCCTAGGTGCTTCATGAAGGCTATGAAAGGTGCTCATCATAGTAAATTCTCTAAATACCATTCACTTGAGTGGGGCATATCCTGCTGCTGAGAATTAAATTATCAAATACGTTTGAAAACGTGATTATGGTTTCCAAACTCTGGGCCTTATTTTGCATTTGGAGGATGTGGGACATCCCCCAAACATCAGTAAATGTCTCACCTGCTGTACTTGGAGTACACAGAGGCCCTGTACACTTGAAATAGGTCAGACGAAATATCTGCTGCTTTTTGATGGATGTCTCGCATCTGCCAAACTCTAAATCAAGCCCCTTGACCACAAGACCACATCTTTTGAAGTCCACTTGTTAATTACGGACTCCAAGGTTCCTTTTGGCATCAAAGAATGGCTTAACCTCCACCTTCTCTTCACAATAACAGCCCGAAAAGGAGCTGGATAAGACAAATGTGTGTTTCAACACAGATTTAATCAAGGAAACCTGAAAAAAATAATATGTGTTTAGTTGTTTTGATATACTCAATCGTACAGCTACCGAATTCTGATATTTAGGACTTGATTACAAGCTGAGAGTTCAATTTGATTCATGTGCAAATTGTTAGTTGCACAATGATAAGAATTCCGAGTTGTGTGATAAATATCTTTCTTAAAATGTATACCACTGACAGATTTCAGCGAGCCAAACCTACTGACATGTTTCACAAACAAGGCACTGAAAAAAGTCAAAATATACAGTCTTCGGTGCGTTAAACACTGATTCCACAAGTTATATCTCACTTTCAAGTGAAAAACATGAAACAGAAAGGACTTACATTAGGAAAGTGCCCTTTTTGTATGGTTAATCCCCCTTCCCCACTTTTTGCTCTAATGCTGATGGTTATGACTCTGTTAGGGCAGTAGAGTCAGCTGCCCAGACCCCAATACCGGTGCTTTCTCCTTAAAAAAATTATGTGTAAATTGGCATCACCAATTGACAAGGACTTTACCCACCTTATAAACCCGTAGTATATGGTACCAGGGGTACCCAGAAATTGCAAAGAAAAACCCCGGCAACCTAACTCATTCAATTATAAATTCATACACAGTTTATGGCTCAGGGAAAGTGAATATTCTTTAAGTTCATATCTTTATTAACAGTCTAGATTAGAAAAATTCACATCTTTATATGTAAATAGCAATGTCTCATAAATCATTAGTGTGCATTGCTTTATAGGTACACCAAAAGTTAAAATACATATTACACAACCAGCATCCACAATCTATTATAAGTGACACCATTTATTTTTTATGTGCATTTAGTATGTAGTATTTCACTTCCAAGTACAACTTAGGGTAGCCAATCCATGTCTCTTATGTTTTTTGTCCCTTGTTTTTCCTGCAGAAATAGATAATTAATTGTGGATATAAAATTAGCATTGATTGGTGTAAATAGAAGACCTATCTGTATCATTGTCTTGTTAGTCATTGATGATTATATTTAAGAATGGGGATGCTAAATTGAACATGAAGGTATGAGAGACTGTATGTGTGGAGTGAATGCTGGTTGGATAATATGTATTTTTACTTTTAGAGTAATCTTTAAAGCAATGTGCAATGATGATTTTTGAGACACCGAAAATAAATAAGCAACCTCCCCATCCGACCTAAATTACTTTAATGCTTGCTACTATATAGCACGGAAGCGGGTCATTAACTCATGATTTCTCCACACATGAATTTAATTATTATAAAAATACTTTTATTTATTTTTTATTTCATTATTCAATTATAAAAAGATAATCAAGTAACAATTCTAATTCACATTGTCATAATTACTTTCAACAATGTTGTTTCCTGAACATGTATCAACAAATTTCAATAATACATTTTCAGGTGATTGCAATGATCTCAATCTGTACAAAGAGAAAACATTCATGATGAGAACACAAGTTCTTTGGACCTTTTTTCTGAACAAACAATTATCAATAAATACTAACCCAACATTTATACCTCTTTCACATAATCCACACTCGTATCACTGGCACATACTACACACATTCATCCTGTATACTGGGAGCCGCAAAGAACGCCATTCTGCACGAGCACCGATACAGTGCATCTAAAGAAAGGAAAATATGCTGCAAGTGATTTGTGGGGTCAATAATACCTATCCAACTGATCAGCAAAGGCATCTATTTAAAATAAAAATCAGATAAAAGGAAACAAAATACAGAGTGAACGACGCTAGCCCTTGTTTTGGAATGATTAAAGTTTACCCTATGTGCGTACAATATCGGAGTTCTTTCAAAAAGGAATATGAGCAGGAGGCGACCCGAATTTTGAACTAGTTTTTGACAGCAGACACCCCGAATGACTGCTCAAGGCACAGGGGTTACTTACACTTCGCCTGGAGTGTACTGACGTTACAGCTAGAAGTAACAGTACTGTGTTTTTAGATTCCCCATGGTTTACCTCTAAGAGAAAAAAGAGATTACAAAAGAACTGATAGGTCCTGATGAAGATGGAGATAATGCTTTAAATCCATTGAAATGTACGTCGGCCTGAGAGTATGATGTCCCAGATATCAGCATAGCATTTAAGGGTTATTGGTTTTACCCTAAACACAAATTTTGTTCATCTGTGCTTGCGATTCTGGACTGGGAAGGATGAATGTGTGCAGTATGAGTCAGTGATACGAGTGTGGATTATGTGAAAGAGGTATAAATGTGGGGTTAGTATTTATTGATAATTGTTTCTTAAGAGAAAAGATCCAAAGAACTTGTGTTCTCATCATGAATGTTTTCTCTTTGTACAGATTGAGATCATTGCAATCACTTGAAAAATTTATTATTGAAATTTGTTGATACATGGTCAGGAAACAACATTGTTGAAAGTAATTATGACAATCTGAATTAGAATTGTTACTTGATTGTCTTTTTATAAGTGAATAATGAAATAAAAAATAAATAAAAGTATTTTTATAACAATTAAATTCATGTGTGGAGAAATCATTAGTTAATGACTCGCTTCTATGCTATATAGTAGCAAGCATTAAAGCAATTTAGGTCCCGTGGGAGGTTGCTTATTGATTTTGGTTTATTTCCCCCTCACTCCCAGGCCGTATGAGTTTAGTTCTCCACGGGGGTGCTTTTCTTAAATAGATTTTTGAGACACTGCCATGTACATATAACAATGTGAATTTTGTAATCTAGACTGTTAATAAAGATGTGAACTTAAAGAATATTCACTTTCTCTGAGCCATAAATTGTATATCAATTTATAATTGAATGAATTAGGTTGCCACGATTTGTCTTTGCAATTTTTGATATTTTTTTCTGCCCTAGGAACCTTTATCTTTTACAGAGGGTCCCTTTCTTCCGACCAGGGGTACCCAGGACATGGGTGGTGAAGGCGGTCCCCAGGGGCTGTAGCACTGTTTGTGTCATCCTGAGTGACCCAAGTAAACTACTGACAGCAGGCCTGTCATTGCAGACTGCAGAAGTAGTACAAATTGCCCGAACTTGACTCTGCCCTCATCATGCGTGGCATGCAGTGAGGAAATGCCCTGCCTTTAATATATATCAGTCAACACCAAGAAAGGCCTCCTAAAGAACAGGAGGCATGGTGCAGTATATTAGAAGTATGGACATGTAAGTACAACCTTATATGTCCCTATAGTCCACTCTTGCACTAAAGGACATTATTAAGTGAAAGACGGTCCATAGGATAACATAGGTTGGCACCAGGAGAAACCCGAGGTTGGCAACTCTGTTATGGTACCGCCTAAATATGTTGTGTTTGGTTTCAAGTAACATGCCATCTCACCCCTGATATGAATCCCGTGTCTAGGGCAATGTGGTATGTACCCAGGTGGCTACCTTAGAGGTTGTCTACCTGGTTACCGCACCTTCTCTGTGTCCTGTATGGCAGCCAACGCTTGCATCTACCAAGAGAGGATTCTCACCTCCTGCCATGCAGTGTGAGCACTCCCAAGAGTTAAGAAAAAAGGCCTGGGTAGGAAGGAAGTCACACTTTCACCCTTCCAGGAAGGTTAGTGAAGTGGCACGTCAAGGTGGTGAGCTTCAAAGGCTGAACTGCTTTTGATATGTATCAGGGCTGACTCCCTGAGGAGGAAACAGCCCTGCCCTGCCCCAGGTACATTTTCACACCGGCAGACGGGTAATTAGGTAGTCAAGAAGGTGTACACTCCATAAGGCTAACCACACCTCCAGGGTGAACAGCCCAGCCTGTATGCTGAAAGAAGGGTTCTGCCATTTTTAAAAGAGGCAGAATAGAGGGTTCTGGGTAGAAAAATTGACCACATCGAAAAGGTGACCTACACTCCCACGGATGTGGTCACTTCAGGGGTAGATTAGCTGCTAGGGCAAGCAGCCCATTAGCCACTTGCACCTGCACCCCTAAATCTAGAATTTAAGGGCTACCCTGACACCGGAATGTCAGTTCTGAACAAACTGCATCAAAGAGGACAAAAGAAGAGGCATGTGTCTGTGACAACAGGACTTGCACAAAGCCAAAGAGGGATACTCTGCACCTGTGGCAATGCTCGTGGAACTGCCTGATAGAGGCTCGTCCTAAGCTAACTTTTTGTTCTCCCAGACAGAGGGCCCCTGTGGAAGCCTGAAGCACCCTCAGACTTCACTGGACTAGTGGCCCTAGTCCCCTGCAAACTGCAGGTAAAACAACGCTCCAGATCCAAAGAATCGCTGGCCATCGGGCCCTTCATGGGAATGCCCAAATCCAGATGGTCAAGTGCATTTCGGGATCTGTAGCCATGCCTTCTACAAATCTACAAGCAGCTACTGTGTTCCCTGGGACCACTGAACTTCGAAGTACCTTTTTCCAAGGATTACTGCTGCCAAGGCTTGTTGATCACCAGTCTGACAACCAACCCCTTCAGCTTCACACAAAAAGAGGGGGAGGAGGAAATAGTCTTACTTCGCCCTCCTCTGGGTTTACCTAATCACATACTGGGAAATAAGGACATCAAGATCGCTCTTCGAAAGAAAAATAAAGTGCAATGTTATGAGAAAACTGCCCTCACCCACTAATGTTTGTGGCATGCTTCATCATAGGCCTGCTACAAACACCTCTGTGCAGACCAACACTACAGGTGGAGTAATAGGGTGGAGAAGTCAATACAACCATATAGAAAAGGTAAGGCAGTGGTTCACCGAGTTCAAAATGTGTCTACTTTGTTACATATTTTGCTCAGGTTACGTCTATGGACAGTGGTCGGTGTTACTACACCTCCTGTGTGTGAGATGCAGGCTACAATTTGGATAAATCACTGTACCATCATAGCTTGTGTTTTTCTCTAACCACCTATACATAACCCCCATTTTTTTGACTAGTGTGTGCAACCTTCTTCATGTCATTCTTCAAGACTGCACTACTAGGCAGTAAATTAGGCACAGAGGGGCCTCAACATTCTTTTGATGCAAATGAAGATCTTGTATCTCGTGTTCGGTCAAGCCCAGATGAGTTACAGATTCTCATGTTTTTTCGGCAAACTCTCTCCTTATTGCATTCTCCACTCAGGTTCCAACCAGCAGTGCTGTGTGATTGTCTTCAAGTCCAGGATAAATCTTGTCTCCGGGCAGTTCACCGCCTTATGTTTTAGACATAGTAGAACAGCAGAACATTTTAGTATGCCTAGGCTTCTTCAAGCGGAACAGGTATAGAAGAAGTCCTGGTGCGTCATCTAATAGCTGTATCTGCAGACTTTCAGAAAGACATCAGTATGAATATGCAGAATTCATTAGAGATGGACAATACGTATCCAAAACTGGGGGCACTGACAGGAAGCCCTGGGTCAATCATAAGGTAAGCGATCTATCTTTTCAGACCCTGTGACAACCACATCAAGCAGCCTCTTTGGCTCTTTGATGGCATATGTTGGGGCTTTCTATATTGATGGGAGACACAGTAACAAGGAAGGAGAATACTTTATTGTTTGATTAATAAAAATCATTACAATGGTGAACATGCATCACTAATAAAAAAACATATGTCAAATAATTGCTAAAATATTTACAAGTATAACAGAAGACAGGCGTTATCTTAGTCCTAGGTTTTTGCTTACATTGTTTCCTCTTAATTTTTTAGAATCCACCCAAATGCGTCCATTTAGTGCATTTGTACCGTCACATCAAAAATAGGAAAATGTAAACTTCATCAATACATAATTAAAAGACCCGGAAGTCTATATTTGTTCATAATAGTAAAATATTAACTTCATCTAGAGAATAAGAAGTTTTGATTAAGAAACAGTCAAGAGCCGTGGTTGTCCGTTCTGATTTGGCGTCTGCTGAGGCCACAGAACAAGACATTAGTTCATGAGGAGTTGATGACTAATACCACTAATAGTGAAATTCAGTTTATAAGGTAAAATCCCTCATACAATAATTTAAAGGTTCCAGGGACACACAAGAAAGCAAAATAGTCCATGTGCAAAAGGCCGTAATCAACTGCTGTTGAGTGGTACAGAGGAGTGAGTAAATCAACAAAACAACATTGGACTTAATCCTCCCTATTATGATTAACAGTTGTTGGCTTGCTGGCTCTCACTGTTTATAAATCTTTTTACTGTTCTTGTGACGAACTTGGTGAACCGGATGTTAAGCAGTGGGTTATCCGGGTTCATTGATGCAAGGATAGCTTGTTGACACGTGCGGATGCCAAGATTGTTCCATTCGCTCTTCAGCAAGATCTTTCGATCGTCCAGGAGTGCAGGACAAAGACATACCACATGCTCGATTGTTTCCTTGCTACTCCCACACCCCCTGCACATTATGTTGGTATTTGTGCGGCGCCAACTTGGCAAGTGATACAGGAATGGCCATTCACCCATTCTGAGGGCCAAAAATCTTTTTTTCCACAGCACTGAATAGGTACATGACAAATGGGGTGCCACGGTCCCTGGCTTAAACCCTGATACGATTGTCCAGGCGTGCTTACGTTGTGCCAGTTGGGCTCTATCCGAGTGGAAAGACCAGAGGCGGACGTTTCTTTTGATGTGGATTTTAAGTACCTGCTGCGATGTATTAGAGGTCCAGATTTCTTCTGCGTCCAGGAGTTTTAGAGAGTCTTGTAAATAACACTGGTATGATCTACCAAACTGACCAGCTGCGATTTCCTGCCACAAATGGTCCTCCAGGCTTCCTTCTCTGGAGGTATCCAACTTGTTTCAGAGCCTGATGAATGCTCCAGCCCCTACCGCTTGGTGATCTTGGAGACCAAACTCAAGACGTATTTGAGCGGGGGATGAACATTTTGGAAGGCTCAGAACTTGTTTGAAGATTTGTGTTATTGTTTTGTTTACATGGCTGTTGTCTTTCCCTTGCATGATCTCCTGGCTATAGGTGAGGACGTTGATGATTTTTGCCTTCATGACACTTATAAGTGCACCATGCCAAGATTCTGGTAATACCTGGTTAGTCCAACAATAAGGAAAAAGGGGTGCCAGTTGATTGGCCCAGAATTCTGTGTCCTGTTTATACAGAGACTGGGGTAGACTATGTGGCCCAGGAGCTCCATCTGAGCGACCCTCAGTTATAATTTGTGCTGTTCTTTCCGTTAGAATTTCTAATGTTGTGGGTGCCCATTGGGGCGGTTCTTCATGCTGGAGCGACGATTCGGTATCAGTTGCTGATGGCATCGTTATGTTTGATTCAGCAGGTTTCTCGGGTGTCCCAACATATGTTGTACCTAGCAGTTGGCATAAATTGAGTTGTGGGGCCATAGCTGGAGGTTTGGCCTGTGGACCATTTTCCTTTCTGGTTCTTCAAAATGGGTTGTTAGATAGGATGCCCATTCGGCTTCAGAGATGTTAGCGCTACTTTGTCCTCCTAGTTTATGTGTTTTGGAATTAACAAGCGACCAGAAAGATTTTGGTTTGTGATTTTTACTTGCATGTGTCAATTTTAACCAGAATTGCTCAGAGCGCTTGTTTTTCTCAAGAAATATTGCTTGTCGAAGTGCTTTTTGAGCTTGGTTATATATTTTGAATATGTGATCTTCCTCCAGGTGCCTCCGTACTTGTCTTAGCGCACTATTGCCTATTGATTTTAATTTCTTAATTTCAGCTGTTATTATTGTTGAATTACCTTTTTTGGTTTTTCGTATGGTATGTGGGAAGTTTTTAAGCAGTTCCCGGGAGAAAAGTTCCCATGCTATAGTAGGCGGGAATACATTGATGCTCCTTGAATCTTGCAGGGCTCTGCATTTGGTCATTATTGCTGGTATAATTGGATCTGACCATTTCAACCTTTTAAGGTTTTCAGTGTGATTTCCTCCTGAAGTCAGGCTTGTCACGGCAAGACGTGCTATGTGAAATGACATGGTAATCACTTGGGGACGATGATCGCTGTCTCCTTGTGCAGCTATGGTATAATTCTAGATCAGAAGGGAGAATTTCCTTGTTGCAGATGGTGTAGTCTACAAAGGAGTGAGTATGACCATAAGATCTTTTCCAGTTTGGTGGATCATCCTTAGGGAAGCGACCGTTCAGAATTGTGTAGCTCAGAACACTGAGTTGTATTCACCGAGTTTGCTATGTTTGCCACCGGTGGGTTTTGTTTGTTCCAGAATATCTGGCCACAGTGCGTCATACTCTTCAGGGAGTTCTTGAAAGAGGTTTGTATTATAGTCGCCAGATACTAAGCAGGCTGTTCTTCTGTGATTACTTTCTAGTTTACACAAGATCTGAATTAGGTGATTGAACTTGGTTTTTTTCTCCCTTATGCTTGGTGAAATATAGACATTGATCAGAATCAGTTGTTCAGTCTGTTTGGGATTATCAATCCTTATGCCGGAAATCCAGTCTTCCTCAAATGTCAGTTGAAATATATTAACATTTAACTTGGCTGAAATGTAAATTGAGTGACTGCCGCTGTGTCGCTCAGACTTGTGCAGCCTCTGAGCGGGGGTTCTATATTCCAAGTATCCTTCTATTGGAAGACTAACCAGGGACCATGTTTCCTGCAATAATAAAACCTTGTGGTGTTTTAAAAACTTTATCACGTCTGGAGATTGAAGTTTCGGGGTAAAACCGTGGATATTCCACGAACATACTGAGAGACCAAGTTGAATACCAGTTCAATTGTAATTTGCCACTCCAGGGCTGCTGTGATTTTGGGCTCCTCTCTTTCAGGGCGGGTAGCCGTTCCGGGGATCCGCCTTTAGCTGATCTTAGTATTGAAAGGGATGGTGGTCCTGGTTTATCTAATGAGGCCGGGGATTTTGCAAGAACCGATGGGTACCGTGGTTCGGTTTGGGGTACTATTTTAATGCCCCATTTGTTAAATAGGTCAGACCTTGATAATACCTGCTCCATAATTGCTACAGTTGAAAAAGTGATTAACATTGGTTCAGTAAGTTGATTACTTCTGATGGATTTAAATTCAATTGAAATTATATCATTGGATTCAATATGGCGCAGTTCAGAGGTAGAATTAAAAAGTTTCAGGATATTCCCTCTGTTCAAGATATTGTGTGGTCCTTGAGTGAGGTATTCAGGGATAAATAACAATTTAGATTTTAGGTTTGTTGTAGTGGGATCCTGGCCGGGGATCTTATGGTTATTTTTATCCATTGTCTGGGGTAGGTCGATTCTCCTTTGAATATATAATAGTTGTTGCTTGTGTCCCACTTGTTCGCCTTGAGGTTGGTGGTCCACTATGTTGGAGGGATGTTTGACCATTTGTATTATGTCCGGATTCTTAAGCAGTGTTATCTGAAAATTATCCTTACCTCTTGACCTATACTCATCCTTGTACTGTTCTATGGCTTCCCTGTTTTGGTTTTCCTTTGGTGTGTTTACCATATTTGTTGGAATTGTCGGATCTTCTAGTCCGGTCTTGGCGGTATAAGGTAATGTTTCTGACTTAGTGACCTTTTCCTGCTCATCTAAAATCAAGGGCAGTGGAGACTTTGCTGAAAACTCTCCCCTGGCCCCGGGTGGATACTTGTGGTCTTTGCAGTGGGTGGATGCTGATGGAACTGTGTTAATTGACTCTGTAATTAATTGTGAAGGTGATTTTTTTGATGATGAGAAATTGCTATCAAAACTTGTGGAGCTGATTGAGCCAAGTCGTGTGTTGCCCTTTTCAGTGTGGGGGGCCACTGGTCATGTTTTGTGTCACTGTGCTGCGTTTATTGTGTTTTTTTTGTTGTCTCTTTCTTTCCCTTTTGCTCAGATGTTGATTTTGAGGGGATTTATTCATTATTCCCACCCCTGGGCCGACGTCTCTGATGTCGGTGCTTTGCGTAAACAATGTTTCTATTTTTGACATAATTTTATTCTTATTATTTGGTTTAGTGGTTTGAAAAATACCGTACTCCTTGGGTGCCGTTTGATTGTCTGGAGACGGAACTGCAGCTAAGACGTCGATCGGTTGAATATCGATTTTTACTGGTGAAACCTTATCTCCTTTGCTAGTGTTAATATGATTTATCCTTTGACTTTCTGAGTGGTTACATTGATTGAATGTGAGCATAGGGGACGTGGTTGGTCTTGCGGACCTGATGGTAATTTCCTTATTTCTGTCAGGACCAAGGCGAGGAACTGGGGAAGCGTAGACAGGCTATCGATTATTGGCGAGCAGCAGCATATCACTTGGGTCAGGTTGACTTTAGATTGTGCTTTTGTGATTAAGGTGTTCAAGCCTTCCAGTTTATTGTCGATCCCTGCCGTATATACTGCTAGTGTATTTAGAAGGTCGACTTGTAGATCAAGTCTATCTGAGTGACAATTTAATGCAGACACTGTAGATTGTAGGGTTTGTAAAAGCTGAGGCCAGACAGTAGTGGATTCAAACACTGCTGAGTCATGACCTTCAATCGCGTCTTTTGTCTTGTTGAATTCTGTCTTAAAGAAAGATAAATCCAGGAGGGAGTGATCATTGGGCTCTCCTGATTTTGTTTCAGGGGATTCGTAATGGACCAAGGCAGGAGGCGTTGTTGGTGTTAGTGGTTTGATGTTACCTGGGGAGGTCCTGGTCCACTGTGCTGCTTGAGGGGTAGACTTTATTTTGCTTCTGGGAGAGCCTATGTTGTTTATGTGACGGTTGGTTTCCTGCTGTGAAGGTGATCTAAGGTTGAAGGGAGAGTCGTCGCTTGAAATAGATATTGGCGATGAGCTTTGTTCCTTATTTCATTGGTGAACTTGTTGTGAAGGAAGAGGCGTGTCTCCTGACCGAATAACTGATCTTGTCCTCTTTTATCCAGGAGTAGAGAGTTCATCCCTTGTAGAGTGGCCATCTGGGGATGTGGTGGTGACCTGGTTATAGAGCTGTTCGTGAATCAGGGCCTGCACTATAATCTGGACTGGGTCTGTGTCGAGAAGTGTTTGAGAGGGCTGGACTGATGGGGACGATGTTTCGTGGGGGTTGGTTAGAACTTGAGCTTTGGTTCCATGTTCCTTAAAGAAATCTCTGAGAGTCCTCTTTTTTACATCATTGATTATTTCATCTTGCATATTATGCTGTTGAGTTGATGGCACTAGAGGTGTTGTTGTTTCCGTCTTGGTGGTGCGGCCTGGGGGGCCAGATCCCTGTTCAGGGTACTGCGGGTGGGGAGGTGATGGCGCCGGGGGGTGGTGTTGCACCGTCTCTAGTTCTTCAAGTGATTTTATAGGTTCTTTATTCAACTTCTTGCTGGTTTTTGCTGTTTCTATCCTAAGCGTTCCGGACCGCATTGTAGTATAACTGTGACTTGGAGTGGCTACTCCCCCTTTCTTTGGCGCTTTGGCTTCCTTATGGGACAGAGAATCTTGCCTTTACTCTTATTTATTGTGGGTTTTAGCCCCAGTGGGCAGCAGCCAGACTCCACTCTGTTTCAGTGAGCGAGCGTGGGGAGTTGAGAGCGGGGGGAGCAGGGGAACGAGAGGGGTTGCCGCCGCCACACTAGCCTGCGCGGCCTGACCCTACTCAACCCCTCTTCTCAACCTCTCTGCTCTTTCAACACTGGCCCCAATCGCCGGTTCTGCTCCGTCTCTGTCAGGTGACTGACTGCTGACTGCACAGGTCTCCTCCTCCTCCTTCGCAGGTGGGCACGATCAGTTCAGAGTCACTCTGTCTCTTCAACTGAACCCAAGTTACCTCTGCTCACTGTCGTTGGTAGTAGTGCAGTGGTGCTGTGGTGCGATTTAAGGGGACTAAAGCTGCTCCACCCGTCCTGCCTGCGCGTCCTGTTGGGGAATGCAGATGGTCCTGTTGGGAAGAAGGCAAGGAGGAGCGGAGGGTTGCGAAGCAGGAGCGGGAGTATGGGGAGTTGGGGAGTATGGGGAGATAACCTCCGCTCAACCCTCACTCAACCCTGCTGAACCCTGTTCAATCTCCCGCTCGTGCACTTGCACTTGCGCCGGTACCTGGCTCACAACAGATCACAATGGCGGTGCTGTGATTGGCTGTAGGCTGCCCGCCTCTCGCTTTCCCTGGCAGCCCCCTTGCTGCAGCGGTGACGGTGGTAGTAGCTTGGCGGCTGGCAGCTTGGCTGCTGTATTTTGGTCGCGGGGCTCACCACACAGTAACAAAAAGTCAAGGGGCTGGATTGGGATGTCACAGGCCAGACATACAAAGTAGGCTGTAGCTGCTGCTGGACATTCAGGTCACAGGACTGAGCTGGACAGGCAGCATGTCCACTTCTCACCACATGCTGTCATGGGCAGATATCTAGGACTGTCAATATTAGGTTGTGAATTGCCACAACCCTGTTGGACATCTACAGCATCTCTGAAGTGCAGTCCCTAGTGGCAGTTACATAGAGCCTAATATGTTCAACAGCAAGGGGAACATTTGTGTTGTACTACAATCACCATGTTTCAAAGAGGAAACAAACCTCCAGGCACAAGGACTCTCGCCATGAATCCCACAAGCAAAACCACTAGGAATGCAAGCAAGAGGAAGTAAAGGGCCCCAGTTATGTAGGACTGAGCATATTTTATCAGGAGCCAGAAGACACCTCACCCAGGAGTACTGCTGCCGAGTTCCTTATGTGATCGTCAGTTTTCAGGCAACACTAAAAATGTCAAAATAACTCTGATGGTTGATGTACCTGCTAAAGAGAGATCGTTTTTTACCCAACAGCAGTTTTGGCTCTTCATAAATTAGTGCAGAAGGTTAATATGCCTGCTGCAAATAACATGTACCATGCAGATCATAGAACTGTATTTTATGTGGTTAGCTCAGTGGATTACTGCTTTTGTCAGAGAGATCCTTTTGTTACTTGCAGTAAATATGTTACAATCTTAATATAGCACAGTGACCTAAGAACTGTCATCAAAGAGCTGCATGCAAACTCCATGACATAAGTTAGAACATTACGTTTTTTTCCCTAGTCTTTCTTTATCCTAATGTTGTTAAAGAGGGTTCCTTTGGGTAGAAATACAACGTTATTTGTAAAGCCAACCTCAACCACTGTGGTGTGTTTTAAATCCTGAGTTTGTGCTTCTCCAGACCAAAGAGACTTAACATACATTGCCTACTAGTATAGATGACATGTGATTCCTACACCTTGCAATCCTCATTGGTTCATATAATATTTCCTATAGGCTCATTTACACATAAATTATTCGTTCTCTCTGTATAATATGTGTGTGACGTAAAGTGCCTGTCCTCTTAAACTGGTGTGAGTAGCGCTATAAAAAAACGAGAGATGGGTTATGGAGAGATGAGAGGCACTGATGTAGGTTGGCAGTGAGGAGATTAATGTAGAAGGAGGTGATTCAGGGGGGCGCCACAAAAGAGATTGTCGTACCATGTGGAACACCAACAATGGGTAAAAAGCAGATGTCAGATAGGGTCACGGCGACACAAAAGTCCGCCCAGTGCGAGGATATCTGTACTTTGACATGAGTAGGTTGATTAAGCTCCGTGTTCATAACTTACAGCAATTTATGTGAGCACATTTCACGTATTTGTATGATTCAAGTACATTTCCTGGAATATATTTGCACATTGAACGTTTTTGGCAAGGTGCGGATGGATACAAACATTTCAAAATTCTCCCCGCACTTTGAGCTTAGTGCATTTTAATACTTGGAAAAAATAATATTTATGACTCAACCCTCATCTGCACTATGTCATTGTGAAAACAAAAGAAACAATGACTTGTAAAGAAAAGCATACGCAGTTTTGAGTTGCACTGGTTAAGACTTTTTAAAATATGCCCATATTTATTAACAGCGTTCCCATTTTTCCGTGGCTTGAATTTCAACAATTGGCATTTTTGTCTGCCCAGGGGAGCCTGGAGCGTTTTGCCGCCAAAAGGGAGCTGAGCGTTTGAGCACTCTCCAACAGTGGGCGAATTCATTCTCAAACCGGGCTTTCTACGACTTCTGCACTCAACTCACCCACCAATGATGCCGAATGCATTGTGGTTTGGCAAGGCTTTTCTGTACCCCAGGATAAATATAAGGGGAGAATTGCACTTTTTCCTCGGGATTTCGGAAAGGAACTGAGCCATTTAAGCGGGGTACCCTCAATGAAAGGCAGGTGTTTTCATTTCCACTTAGCGCTTAACTACTCTTTGATTTGCTCATTAGGTAAGTAAACAAGCATTGGCATAGCCAATAGGTCTTGCCTTTGAGACCTTATAAGTGTTTAGCCATGCAACAATTGCATAACTAAACACTTATAAGGTCCCAAAAGCGAGACCTATTGGCTATGCCAAGCGGCCGTGCGGCCGCAAAAGTGAAAGTGATCGCGATCGCGATCGCACGCAAAAGTGAAAGTGATCGCGATCAAACATCAAAGCGCCCGTGCGGTCGCTAAAGTGAAAGTAATCGCGGTAAAAGTGGCGCGCGCGCCCGCGCGCATGCACTGTAGCCCTCTGCTGGCCTGGTGGCACTTTTTGGAGCCCTCTCAATAAGTCTCGCCAGACCAGCGCATGCGCTGGGTCAGGCGAGACCTAAAAAGCTATGTATGTTAATTATTTTGTAATCAGTTTGGTTTCAGAAATGCATGGACAAGTTTGCCGCCATGCCACACTTATCCTGGCATTGGTGTTCCTCATAGCAGTACATCCGTGTTTGCCAACAGCAAGACGTTGTTGATAGCGTTATTATTTTCATTGGCTACATATTGAAAAAATTATTTTCACAAAAGTATGTCAGTGGCAAAATAATATGGACGTTGAGCTGTGGTTACTATTTGGACAAATGCTCTTGGCAAAGGTAAGGTTGCCTATCCCTACCGAACGTACTGTTGTAGGAAAATAGTCTCGACATTATTCGGATATTGAATGAGTACTATATTGCTAACTGTTATGTTATGTTATGTTATGTTATGTTATGTTAGGGTAGCTTATATAGCGCATGGCTACCCCAACAACAGGGCGTCCCAGCGCTTGCAGACGAGCTAGATACGCAACAACCAAGCCAGGGGTGGGAAGAACCACAGAGAACCGGGCCTAAAGAGTGACAAATAGCCAGGTCTTAATCCTCTTTCTGAAAGACAAGTGATTCATGATAGCACGAGCTTCAGACGGGATTGTGTTCCACAGTTTCGGGGCCAGATATCTGAAAGATGGACCTCCTGCTCCGCTCCTCCGGATCTTGGGGATGTGGGCCAGAGGTAGATCTGCAGAGCGAAGAGCCCGAGTAGGGACATATAGAGTACTTAAGTCTCGCAAAATTTTGGGGCCAGAGGAGTAGAGAATTTTATGAATAAGGCAAAGTGCCTTAAATTGAATGCGCTGCTTTACAGGCAGCCAATGCAGACGATGAAGGATAGGGGAGATGTGACAATTTTTTGGCAAACCAAACAGACTGCGTGCGGCCGCATTCTGAGCCCTTTGAAGTCTGTGAATCGTAGATTGATTGGAGCCCAGCATTAGGACATTGCAATAGTCGATGTGTGACAGCACCATGGCCTGAATAATCATCTGGCGAACTTGGGGTTCGAAAAAACCCAAAATGGGTCTCAGAGACCGTAGACGGCCGTAGCACTTTTTTAGCGTGGGAATCGAGATCTAGTCGGTAGTCAACCATAACACCCAAATTTTTGACTTCCTTCTTAGGGGTAGGTGCAGGGCCTAATACAGGCGGCCACCACTGATCATCCCATTTCTGAGTCTCCTTTCCAACCAGTAGAACCTCCGTCTTGGATGAATTGAGCTGGAGACAATTTTCAGTCATCCAGTTTGCAATCGCCGATAGATCTTCCTGAAATTTAATTTTGTCGGCGTTGGTATCGCTGGAAAAGGAGAAGATAAACTGTGTATCGTCCGCATAAGATGTTAATTTGATGTTACGAGCTCTGGCCAATATGGCCAGAGGGCGGACGTACACGTTAAATAAAGTGGGGCTAAGTGCGGACCCCTGGGGAACGCCACAGCACAGCGGAAACCTTCCCGATTTATACGGTGGAGCATGGACCTGAAAGGAGCGGTCCGTCAAGAATGAAACGAACCACTCTAGGGCTCCATCTCGGACCCCGATCTCCCAGAGTCTTCTTAAGAGGATCTCATGAGAGACCGTGTCGAATGTTGCACTCAGGTCCAACAGGACCAGTGCCGATGTACCACCTTTGGTCCTGTACCTCCCTCAGTTGTTCCGTGACGGCTAATAGGGCAGATTCTGTGCTATGATTCGCCCGGAAACCATTTTGGGAGTCGTCTAAGATTCCATTGACCTCTAGATAGTTAATCAAGATGGAATTTACATGAGATTCCGCTATCTTGGATAGATAAGGTAGCAAGGATATCGGTCGGAAATTTTCCGGCTTAGAGGGATCCAAAGTGGGTTTCTTTAATAGAGGGACGACCTTAGCATGCTTCCATGATCTAGGTATTGTGGCTGAATCCAGGGTTTTATTAATCAAATTCTGACCTTCTAGCAAAATGGGATCCTTATGAAGTCGCGCCATTTTGGGTTTTACAGGATCCTCAGGGGATCCGGATTTAATTTTTACGGTCAGCCTATCCATCTGGTCCGCTGAAATAGGGGAGAGGGTACAGAGAGAGTGTGGGAGATCTTGTAAGTTCTCGACTATAGTGGGATCGGGGCTTGTCTCAGTCGAGGAAAACGACTTATATATACCCTGAACTTTATTTATAAAAAAGGTGGCAATCTCATTACAATGGGTATTAGATGTAATCATATTACTGGGGCCTTCTGGTAGCTTAGTCATGTCTTTCACCATAGAAAATATGGTTTTAGATTGATTCGCACTTGACAGGATCGTGTCAGTATAGTATCTAGCCTTAGCTTTTTTTTATTAATTTATGATATATTTTGGTTGCAGACCTGAATTTAATTTTGGCTTGGGGGTCATAGGATTTTCTCCAGGCGCGTTCAAGCAGCTTACATTGCTTTTTTTGTTCAGCAAGTGTCTCTGAGTACCAGAGATGAGGTTGTCCACGTTTGGGCTTGGACAGTGTCATGGGAATCAGCTGGTCTAGAGATTTATTAATCCACTCTCTGTATGCGGCATCTGCTTCCTCCAGATTCACCGGCCAAACAGGGCACGTGGTTTTCAGATTGTCTATAAACAGACTGCTGTCTAATTTGTGCCATGGGCGCCTTGGGATAGGAGGAGGGGGCTGTCTTTTAAAGTTATCAGCTACCTTAATGGAGATATGAACCAGATAGTGGTCCGTCCAACTGAGAGGGCTTGGGAGAAAGGCGGAAATGGCCGGAATGTTTGAGAACACTGGGTCCAATAAGTGACCTGCTACATGGGAGGGCCCTTTAACAAGCTGTGTGAGTTGGCATGCTTCTAAATCATCTAAGAGACCTAGCACCGTGGGGGAATCACTGCATTTTAAATGAAGATTTAAGTTTCCCAATAGGCTAAAGTTCGCAGAATTCAGAGTCATAGTGGAGACAGTGGCAACCAGAGATTCCCGAAAGGAACTTACAGGGCCAGGAGGGCGATAAATCAAAAGCCCCGTTAGAGTGAAGGTATCCAAGATCTTTATCTTGAAGAGAGAGCTCTCACAGTCCACAATATTTGCCGGGGAGAGCGAACAAGAAAAAGAGGATTTAAAACTCACTGCTAGACCACCCTCTCTCTTTAAAGGTCTGTTCTGGATTTGTATTAAATATCTTGGTGGAAGGGACAAAGTCGGAATGGCTAAAGTATCTTTAGTTAGCCATGTCTCCGTAAGAAACAGTAGGTCGGGAGTCTGGTCAGCTAAAAGGTCGTAGATATCCTGATAGTGACTGACCAGGGACCTGCAGTTCAAACTAAACACCTTAAGGTGTGTTAACTTGCCAGGGGATGAGGGGGTCACAGTAGTCTCAGTAGTCGCGAAGCCACAATGAGGGCATTGCAACATAGGAGAGCCAGGATGAAAGAGGTGGGGCGTGCAGACTGATTGGTCCCGATAGGATAGAAGCCCCTCCCGTGTGTATGTAGGCATGTTAAAATATAAAAGCACAGGGAGACTGGCAGCAGACGGCGGACTTAGCGCGGACGGGCGCAGACGGGCTCGCCTCTGGCGAGCCTTCGACGACCCGCCGGCTACCCGCCGCGCGCGTCCGCTGCGCGGGAAAGTGGCAGACCGCCTAAATAGGCACCGTCCCCGCCTCTGGTGTGGCACACACCCTCAGGGGGCGGGCCTAGGTCGTGACGCTCGCCACAGCTAACGGCACAAGCCGCGGTGGATCGAGACGCCGACCGTGCAGGTGAATAGAAAATTTAAAACACACAGAAATTACAACTACTGTTTTAAAAGCGTATTAAACAAATGTGCACCCTGCCGCTAGCTGAGCACTTCTGAAATGAGCGCGTCCGCTCAAGCCATTAAGTGCTGAGGCTGTTCCGTGCCAATGCAAAGCCCTTTTTAGGTCGAAGCCCGCCAGAGAGTGCAGCTGTCTGTTTTGCTAAAGGCATCTTGGGGACATTCAGAAAGTTTCCCTGGGAATCCATTCTGTCTGTTGCTTACCATTGGCTTTGTGGTTTGTAACTCACATTTTCTGGCTTTCTATTTCCTGGCTTTGTTTTAGGCTGTCCAGCTTTAAATTGTCCCTCTCAATGAGCAAAGGCTTTTCACACTACCTTTGGTATTCTTTAAGTGCTCGTTTCTGTAAACAGGCCTTTAAATCTTGTTTTTATTTTGTCCCCATTGCTGCGCATTCAAAAACAGAGGTCAAATGTCAGAATCTGTCTTCTGAGGGAGCTTGATGTTTACTTTTCTCTCTCTACCTTCAAAGTGAGAGGATTTGTGTGACAATCTTACTGGACACTGGGGGCAGGGAAGGTTTTTTTTCTAGCACCAACATTTCCATGAACTGTGCAAATATTTCATAATATATCAGAATTAGGAAAGCACATATGAAGCAAATTTTTGTTAATTCTGAAGTGTGTTGGAAACAAATACTTTAATAGGAATAAAACAAATTAATACATTAGGTAATGCCATTTCCACACATTATATTTTGTGCCCTGTATAGTACACTTTACACCACTCCATGCCACTGTGCTCTGCACCACCCTGCATCACTCCACTCTGCACCACTTAAATCTACACCTCTCTACTACTAAGCTTGAACTATCCTGTGGTTGGAGAGCCTCAAGAAGCGCTATCACTCTCCTCCTGAAACCACCCATCCTTAGGAAAAAGAGAACTTGTCTACGGCGCTGCCCCAAGGATATGGAACTCTCTTCCACCGGAAGTATGCAGAATCTCATCAACGACTGCTTTCAAACTGGAAGCCAAAAGATTCCTAATGAACACATTTTTACCTTAACTGGGCTTGAATCATTTGTTCGAAATCATTGATCCTTCAACCATTGTACCTTCAGGTACCATCATGTGATGATGCTCCTCTGTACCGTATTATGTGCCCCCCTTCACAGCCTGCTATCTTCCTGTTTATTGTATTTCTCTACTGGACTAATTTGTCTGGGAATCATGCGATTATTCCTGTTGTGTACTCCTACTCTATGTTGATATTGCTCTTCTTTTCCTCATTATGTGCCCCCCTTCGTAGCCTGCGTTATACCAGTTTATTGTACTACTCTCCTTGATTCATCTGTCTGAGAATTATGCTTTTATTCTTGTGGTGTATTCTTACTTGTTGGCGATATTGGATTGATGTCCTGCCTTCCATCCTTTGTAAAGGGCTCTGATATCCTTTGGGATCTTGTTCGCGCTATATAAAACATTATAAATAAATACTCTCTGTACCACTCTACATTATGCCAATGCACTCTATACCACTCTACACAACTGCATTCTTCGCCAGTGCACTCTGCACCATTCCAGTCTAGGCCATGCCTCTCTACTCTGCACAACCCCACTACATGACACTCTGCAACACTGTACTCGATGCCAATACACTATAATCTGTACCACTACATTACGCCCCTGCGCTCTAAGCCAATTCACTATACACCACTTTAATCTACTCTGCATCACTGCATTCTATGCCAGTGGACCCAACACCACTTTACTCTACGCCATTACGTTCTATGCCACTCTGCTGTATGCCACTGCATCCTAATCTGCACCACTCCACACTACGCCACTTCACTCTTCTCTGAAAAAATCTACTCTATGCCACTGCACTCTATGCCACTCTACTCCAGTCTGCACCACTCTACTCTTAATCACTTTGCTGAACTCCACTGTACTCTGCTCCAGTGCACTCTATCCCACTGTACTCTACTCTGCACCACTGCAGTTTATGCCACTGCTCTCTATGCCACTGCACTCAATGCCAATTAACTCAATGCCACTCTGCACCACTGCATTCTACGACACTTTGCTCTGTAACACTGCACTCTCCGCCACTGAACTCTGCATCACTCTGCTCTGCACTACTGCACTCTATGCAAATGCACTCCACGCCACTCTACAGTGCATGACTGCACTCTACACCACTGTACTCTGCAGCACTCCACTCTACACCACTGCACTCTACAGCTCTGCACACTATACCACTATGCTCTACTCTACACTACTCTGTGCCACTCTACTTTACTCTGCAGGACTGCAGCCTACACCACTGTACTCTGCACCACTGCACTTAAAACCACTCCACTCTGCACTGTACCACTGCATTCTACAACGCTGCATTATATGCCACTGAATTCTATGCCGCTGCACTCTACATCACTACACTCTATGCCACTATACTCAGCAACACTCTACAACAATGCACTCTACACCAGTCCACTCTGTTCAACTCTACGCCATTCTATGCCACTGCGCTCTACTCTACTCCACTGTACTCTGTGCCACTACACTCAATGCCACTGCACTCTATGACACTCTATACCACTGTATGCCCCTGCACTCTACGCCACTTCAGTCTACTCCACTGCATCATTGTAGTCTATGTCACTGCATTCTACTCCACTCTACTCTTCACCACTACACTCTACACAAGTCTACACCACTGCACTTTATGACACACTGCTCTGTACTACTGCACTGTATGCAAATGCACTCTATGCCACTATACTCTGCATCACTGCACTCTACACCACTGCACTCTTTGCCACTATGCCCTACTCTGCACCACTTTACGCCGCTATACTCCGCACCACTCAATGCCACTCTTTTCTACTCTGCACCACTCCACTCTGCACCACTGCACTCTACTCCACTGCACTCTAGTATGCAACGCTCTAATCAATGCCACTGCATTCTAAGCCACAATACTCTGCAACACTTGATGCCAATGCACTCTACTCCAGTCCACTCTACTCTACGTCAATCCACTCTACGCCACTGTACGCAACTCCACTCTATGCCACTCCAATATACAACGCTCTATTTTTTAGTTTTATATAGCGCAAACTCGGCCCTAAGGTACAAGACAGCTTTACATGAGCACCAGTTGCGTTACAGACGGACACATTCATTTTTGTTAGGCACGGGGAGATTAAGTAATTTGCCCACAATCACAGGATGTTGAGCGTTCCTGCCGAGACTCATACCCGGTTCCCCAGCTTTGAAGTCGACCGCTCTAGCCATTAGGCCACATCCTCTCCCCACACTATATGCCACTCCACTCTATTACAGTCTACTCCACTCTTCGCCAATCCACTCTACAACATTCCACACTACTCTCCTCTATGCCACTAGCTTTTAGCCATGCTTATCAGCAGACACGCTGGTGTACAACAATGACTAAAACATATTGGCAAAGCCAATAGCTCTTGCAAATGCAAGACCAATTGGATTTGCCAATTCTTGTTGAAGTTTTGGGCAGTTCACTCTTAACGCTTCATAACTTTCGTGCCATAAAAGATATCCAAGTGCAGAAACCGCATACATATCTACCAGCATAATTTTAGTCGGGAGAAGTGTGACATGGCTGAATGATTTAACATTCCTCATTGACAGGTAACACGAGACTTGCATGATAGATATAACATTTCCACTGGTGGTGTAATCATTAAATATTCCCACTTCACTGTGGATCCAGTTGGTCCAAAACACAGCAACGAGACTGGCTGTTAATTTAAAAAGATTTGATTCCATCTCAAATGTCCTGGCGACTCTTCACTAGCTTTCTGTAAAGCAACGTGGGGCCTTTAAATCGTTGTGCCTGGTACATAAGTCTCTTTTTGGATCCAAACCTTCACCATTATCCAAACAAATACCATTCTATAAACTATAGAGTTGCTGACTTTCTTGTGGGTATCCCCAAAGTCTTTGGGACCGCTGTTTGGGGCCGCAGACCACCATGTCTGTGATTGTGTTTCAATGAAAAGTAAGCTTTTTTAATAGAGTCAGTTTCCTTAAAGGATATGGAGCTACTGTAAAAAAACATTTCTTTTTTTTTAAACTGAAAGTTGGCAGTGGCCTCCTGGCCCACTGTGTACTACCCTTGGAACGTTTAGTGTGGCAGCTGCTAAGCTATGGAACAGTCTGCCCTTCTCACTCAGATCCCAAAGCTCACTTTGAAAGTTTAGCAAGGAGTTAAAGATGTGGCTATTTCCATCCTTTTAGCTGCTTGTCATAGTGGTAGGCCTACCCTAGTAGGTTCCAGCACCAAGATTCCTTATAGTGATAGTTGTGCGTTATATGAGACAAAAAATAAAAAACATTGCAGTGAGTTGTTTTATTCTCTTTAGTAAGAGATAAGAGACATTAAGAGCTAAAGTTTGTGTAGAAAGGTAAAGATTTACCCACATAGTGAGGCATGCTTTACCACTAGATCCTTCCATCTAGCGCAGGGGAACCTGCTTCTGTGTTGTCTGGTATTTGTATAGTGCACAGGTGCCTATCCAATTCCAGTGGAATTTAGTTCCGCCTGGGGGTCGGCACAAAGCCTGTGGGTGCAAACACTCAATAAACAAGCATTGACAAGGCCAAAAGCTCTTGCCTTAGGCACTCCTTGGATTTGCACAAACATTTTCAGCGCAAAGAGAACAAAAAAAGACATGATAACGTGGCTGCTGTTGGTGGTCGCTTCACTCTGTAGGTACACATATGTGTCATTATTGACCAAATTGAGAGGGCAGGCACCACTTAGATCTGTCATAAAATTGTATGTGTACAAAAGAGCTTTTGTTTGAAATGGACTGCCTGAAAGCAAAAGGCAGCAGCAGGGCCCTCAAAATAAAAGCCAAAAGAAATATGTAAATGCCTGTAAGGGTGTGGGAGCAAAGGAGGAGCACATGGGGGAAGCAGTGAAGGGAACAAGGGGTTAAAATATAAGTAAAACCTGGCAGGGGGAACGGGTAAAAGGGATAAAAGCAGAATGTTCACCAACATTTTACCTTTCCTGTGCGGGGGACTGATTTGGGTGGGTTGGGCCCTATGATTGACCCCAGGGAAGAGAAAATACCAACATCTGAATTACTCCCAAAATAGAACTCGACCTCCTCCAAAGCCATGGTGTCTCCTTCCTGCGAATTGTGGGACGGCTCCGATCTCCAAGCAAGAATTCATCAAGGACATGCTCCATGGAATAGGGTAGACTGCTCCTGAACATTCCCGTCCTGGGTTCTGTACCAGATTGGCATATGGACATTACCAGACAACACACCAATAACTTCTTGGGTCTGAGCAACTTTACAATAAGAGCATGAAAAGATGAATACTGTGATCAAGCTGTGTCTGGGCTGACAATGCCCTAATAAGGAAAGAAATCCCTTTCAGGACGAATGCCCTCACTCACCAAGAGGTGGCATGCTTCATCATATGGGCTTTCTCCTCTCAGTGGGAAAACCTAGTCCCACTGAGGGCTACACCCACCGCACTGAGAGGTGGGAGCTCAGGGATGTTTTATATGGAGATCTAGCAGTATTCAATAGTAACTGCTTTGCACTGTTTTTATTTCTGGCAGGGCTAATGAGCCAATAAAAAAGCATTTTTTCACTAGCGCTAGCCAGTTTTAGATCACATTTACACAATTTTTTCTTTTCTTTGCGCTGCACCCTCGCATCACACAAGTGCTCGTCTTTGGGATTTAAGTATCCCAATTCTCCATATAAAACATCCCTGAGCTCCCACCTCTCAGTGCGGTGGTTGTAGCCCTCAGTGGGACTAGGTTTTCCCACTGAGAGGAGAAAGCCCATATGATGAAGCATGTCACCTCTTGGTGAGGCAGGGCATTCGTCCTGAAAGGGATTTCTTTCCTTATTAGGGCATTGTCAGCCCAGACACAGCTTGATCACAGTATTCATCTTTTCATGCTCTTTTTGTAAAGTTGCTCAGACCCAAGAAGTTATTGGTGTGTTGTCTGATTACTTATTGGGGAATTAACTTCTTGCAGGTCTTAAAACGTGTTCCCTTGGACCCCCTTTCCCTTTATGTGTGTTATCTCATATGGACATTACCACCTAGTTGTACATGGCTTTATTGTCCATACTGTATATCTGTCAATTTTATAGATACATAACTTTGTTTTCTCAGAGCTGTTCAAAATGTCAAAATCTCATAAAAATATGGAAACATTTAAAATCTATCAGCGGCTACACATAAGAAGAAAAAAAACATAAAGCAATGAAATTGGGGTGAATCTTTGGGGATCCAGGGTCCATTACGGCTTTCACTTTAGGTTTCAATTATATCATTTCAGAAAAATAATATGGTGGCTCACATGTAGCTAGGGGTTTGAAGGGCTATAATAATTGACTTTTGATAATTTATTTCTCTGCTGCCTTCCCCACCGTCTCGCTACTATCTCCCTATAATGTGTTTTGTTTTTATTTTTGAGTATCTGCTGATTGGAGATAGCTTAATTTGTTTTCTGGGGTAGATGCATAACATGAGCCTATGTGTATTGAATATGTAAATTGCTTCATAAAACTATTTGAGAAAAAAAGGAAAGGGGAGACTCTCCTCTTTCCAATAGCACCTCTACTTGATAGATTACTGCTCGTGGGGAGATATCCACCAGACACGGACTGTGAGACCTACCTGTCTCTAACAGCTGTGCCTCTGGTGCATCAGTGATATTAGCACACCCCTGTTAGAGCTAGTTCTTTGTGCAAATTCAAAGACCATATTGTGCCCTCGAATTGATCAACGTTCATAGCTGATCTTGGTTAACAAAACAATGCATTCAATAAATGTGAAGCACATTAGGCTTCCCAAGACAGGCAGACAGCATTTAAGGTTTCAAACCTTAAGGTTTATTACATTTTAAGGTTCACAGAAAACATAAATCAGATTACTATTGATTACTAATCAAAATATGAATTCATCAAATAATATGAAGTTCAAAGAAAATCTAAGTCTTATGAAACAGAGGGTGAGCCAGTATGGTGTCACAGCAAAGGGAGAGGATAAAGGGAAATCAGTCCTGCTCTAATCGAGATTACACTCATTTAAATCATACAATTGTAACATTTTACACACCTACACATAGATCTCATAACACTATCCAATCAGGTTAAGGCAAGAAAATACAATTATATGATCATTAGGTTCTCAGGACTCCTCACAGTACAGGCTTCTCTCAGCATCCTTCAAACTTACACTATCTACAACAAGATCAGATACAGAGACCAGTCTGTACTCTGCAGTTGTCTTTGTGAAAGTGCTAGTCATTAAAATATTCCATGAGTATCACAAAGAAAAGAAAATATTTCTTCCCATAGGAAAGAAGAACATTGCATTCAATAATTAGAACTCCATCCTCGCCTAGAAGTAAAATGTTCACGTGTTGCAAAGCAAGATGGCAACCAATATTACCCATTTTAGAATGCAGACCTACATTAGCTATAGTAAATCTAAATGTGAATAACATTATTTCCCTTCTAAAAATAGCCATTGCCCAACTATGCATTAATGTCGTATTCATGCAAAATATTCAAAATAAAAAACTTCATCAACAACCCTGGTGCTCTGACATCATTGATCGTGCATCAGAAACAGGAAAGGCTGAAGCAGAAGCACGCCGATGAAACCCAGGAAGGGAAAGCTTCCTTTGCAAGTCCAGCGGTTTCCCCATAGCCCTCCACCCAACACACCGGCATACGAAACACACTGAGGAGGTAGTGGGAGGATGTGAATGTGTCATCCTCTACATTAGAGGGGTTATCCAAAAAAGAGCATTTTAGACATGAGTAGTATTGGGATGAGAGGGGTCAAGCAGGTTCATCCATTGCTTTTGCTTGCAGGATCTATTCTACTGGATTGGACTTGTTCAGTGATGGACATATATTAACTCTTCCTTTGTAGATGTAACTTGGGGGTAAAGGCTGCCACTATTTATATTGTTTACACTAGGGGCCCAATTCACAGAACTAACTTGAGACAAAATCCTAAACTTACTACTTTTGGTATTCACAGAAGGCATTTAGCAGAAGTAAAGTTAGGATTTTGTCTTAAGTCTGTCTTAAGTCTGTCCTAAGTTTGTCTTAAGTTTGTCTTAAGTTTGTCTTAAGTCTGTCTTAAGTCTGTCTTAAGTCTGTCTTAAGTCTGTCCTACTACTTTTGGTATTCACAGAAGGCATTTAGTAGTAGTAAAGTTAGGATTCTGTCTTAAGTTTGACTTAAGACAGACTTAAGACAGTCTTAAAACAAACTTAAGACAAACTTAGGACAGACTTAAGACAGACTTAAGACAGACTTAACAAAAACTTAAGAAAGACTTAAGAAAGACTTAAGACAGTCTTAAGACAAACTTAAGACAAACTTAGGACAGACTTAAGACAAACTTAAGAAAGACTTAAGACAGACTTAAGACAGACTTAAGACAGACTTAAGACAAACTTAGGACAGACTTAAGACAGACTTAAGACTAAATCCTAACTTTACTACTACTAAATGCTTTCTGTGAATACCAAAAGTAGTAAGTTTAGGATTTTGTCTTAAGTTAGTTCTGTGAATCGGGCCCAATGTCTTTAGAGTCTACAGATTATGACACCAGGGTATATTACTATTAATGGATAATTACCATTTTGAGGAGTGAAACCTTAAAACAGATGAAAGATTAATATTGATGGTGGTTAAACCCACCGCCTGAAGAGTGAAAACATTGTCACCCTCAATTCATGCTATTTAAGGCCATTCCCCATGGCAAAGGTTGACTCAGCAGTTATTTATAGACTGTATCACACCTCAACGTAAACCTGAGCCCTAGTCATCAACCTATGGGTGAAGCTGGAAACTGGTGCCCTTCAGATCTCTGTTGGTGCCATCAAATTACAAGATATTTCCATCACAGCTGACCAGCGATCATCTTGGCAGCCCCTTCACCAAGGTTCTGCTCTTTGCAGTCCCCAAATAATAAAAAAAAACACACACACACAAGCACGCACGCACGCGCACACACACACACACATACACACACACTCTACTATTATACTCTACTAGACTTACACCGTTTTTGCTCACTAAAAACCCTGTGTTAGTATTGCAAAAATGCAGCTCATCTAAATTGAGAGCTTCCTGACACGCCATCAATTCTTACTCACACTGAGACATTGTTAGCTAAGGAAAAATTCCTGAAAGGTTCAGTAATGGCATCCATAAATCTCTGCTTTGGCAGACTAATATACATTTCATTGACAAGGCAACCTGTGGTAGATTCATCTTGTTCTAACTACTTGATATTTCAGGGCAAACATTAGTCTTTTTGGCCCTGGCAGATGACTTGGCACTCATGTTAGCAATCTCACTAAATTTCATTGTCATAAAATCTTTAATGACTGGCAAAAGCCGTCGAGCCCTGTCGAGCCCTGCACCTCTAGTAAACTATGCATCTAAGCCCCAATTATGGTCAGCTAACTTAATTGCAATATGTGTGATAACTCTTTACTGTAGATATCACAAATGAGATTTGTGTTATAAGCACTGCAAACCCCAAATCTTCCTCCAGTACATTTCAGCAAGTAAACCCTGAAAAATGAACTGGGGATACAATGCCTGGTAAATAACGGTACATGAGGATTTTGATGCAATAAGCACCAAAATCCATGTGATAGCCCCATTTTCCTGGAAATAATCATAATTGGGTGCTATTTATTGCACCTGATAAATTGCGACAAAATGGGGGTACAAAATGGTCGTAAAGCAACACAAAGAAGGGACGAGGAGTTGGGGCAAGATGATGGATGGCAGTGAGAGGTGAATGAACAGCAAATACATGCATTCTCCTAGAGTGCTACCTGAAAAGTAAAAAAAAGATACCTGCAGAATCGCTCAGCCAGTGGAAGGACACTGCCCGCAGGAAGCTGTAGTTGCTCCCCACCAGAAACAACACTGGAATATGTGAAAGCAGGAAAAACTAAACCAATGAGAAGCAAGGGCACGAGAGTGACGTCAAAGCCAATTGTAATGGATGGCCTACAAGCTTTTTTTTTTGTTTACAAGAGATTTTGGAATGACAGCGCATGCACTGTCTCAGGCAAAACTTAAAAATAACTGTAACAGCTAAAAAACTAAAAGTCACAATCTGCTTCTGCTTGTGAGTGGTATCTATTTTCCTTCTTTATGTTGGCTGTTCTTTTTTTCCTTTTAAGCACACTCTTCACACTACTGTCATGACATGTCACCAATCATATATGAGAGCAACACGGTCAGTAAATCACTTTGCATTGCCAGGTCATCACTTTAATGCCTTCTATTACTGTGCTGCCAGGATTTAGCAACTGAAATATCAGTTGATGTGGATGGCCTCTGCTTTCCATTGTTTAGCCGCCACAGATGGAGGGAGACAAAATCAAATGTGCTGCTGTCTGGAGGTTGAATTGCTGCTGTCAGGCTAAGGTTGGTGCAGCAGTTGTTGCACGACCTGTTTGCACCCATTCCACTAGCAGTGATGGTTCAGTCCGGCCTGTTAACTGATCTATGTAGCATCCAGTATGTGTAGTATGAGGTGCTGCTTGTTAGGAACCTTGTAAGGAAGCCATACATGAATCCAGTGTGCATCAGCCCATCAAGATGCCAACACAGTGGCATTCTTCATTGTTCGAGGAGAAAGTGGAAGAGGGCTCTGACAAGTTGCTAACAAGCATTGGGATAGCCAATAGGTCTCGCCTTTGGGACCATATAATTGTTTAGCCATGCAACACTTGATGTTGTTGCACCAAGGATATTGTGCTGGATAACTAAACACTTATAAAGTCCTAAAGGCGAGACCTATTGGCTATGCCAATGCTTGTTATTAAAAGGTCGCTAATGCAGACTTGTGGCAACCATGTACTAACCTGCACTGCCTGGAGACATGCGATCTAATAATCCTGCTTGACGACGAGCCTGCAGAAAAAAACAACCGTGTTTCAGGATATGAGGTCAGTGTTTTTATATCCCACAGGATGTGGATGTGGCTTAGAGGAAAGAGATGGAAGCTGTATGTGTGTTTTTGTTTAAGACTTCAGGAATGGAGCTGACGCTCATAGACGAAAGGACTGTGACGGGGAGGTCGGACGAGGAGGTAATGCCCATTTTTGCTATAACGCTACATGCTAGCCTAGTAGCCACCCTCCAAACAATGTAGGGTTATAATAAAGTCTACAACCTCTGGCAGATGGGACCAGCATCAATCCTCATTGCCCCCTTCACCTTCTTGCCTTCTCCATCACTTTTGAGGGACCAGACACCACCACTTAGAGAACATTCAACCAAGACTTCAGACTGCTCATCGTCCAACTAGTGGGCTACCACGTTAAAGAGGCGGCAAAGTAACAGAAGCACGTTAAGATAATCAATGTTTGCCACAAAGCAAAGATCTTGTTTGCCACAAAGCAAAGATCTGCTTTTGATGGTCTTCCATGTGGTCCATCTCTTTTCTCCATGTTCTGTTCATCGCTGTTCTCGTGTAGTAGGGTGACTAATGTAGGGTACAATCTCTCAGCTTCTCATTATCGGATTTTGTAATGCTTTCCTTGGTCCGGCACATGGGACTCCCCTGCTTATTTGCATGTTTACCGTGCAAGTGTCTTGAATGAAATAAACCTCCCAGGCGGGGAACAGCTGTGAACGAGCACGCGCCCCATAGTGCCCATTCATCACTCGGGGCTCCCCTCTCGGTGCTGCTTACCCTGTCACACTTGAGTCCCCCTCATGACGCAGTTGTAAATATTGATTTCTCACTGATACCAGATACGGTGATGCTAATTGTTTATGAAATTGGAATTAAAGTTTTCCAACCTTATTAATTGAAGCACTTCTACAAAGCATGATCGGGAAGACAAAGAACAGAAGAGGATATCGCCAAATCTCTTTACAGGCCTAAAGCTTGTTAAACAAGGGAGAGGAGTGGGGGGAGTGCAGCCGAGAGCAGGGACACGCAGCGTTTACCTTGCGGGAGCGAGCGCGATAATTGCTAACACATGGCACCGCTGCTTGGTCCCGCAAGGGAAAACAAACGTGCACACATTGCAATACAGAGCAATGCAAAACGTGCACATTTTTGCCCATAAAGCTGATTGATTCCAAAATGTTTCCTCCTACGCAACGCATGCGCGCTGCCTAGGCGAGACCTAAAAACATTGAAGTGACTTACAATGTCTGTACAACGGCTATGTTGATGCTCCTTAGGGCTGAGGTCTTGTAACTTATGTTATCACGGAAGTTTGTGGCTTTGAGACATGCATGGGTGGTATGCTTAGTAGCTGGGTTAAAACACCTACGTTTATTTTTATTTGCTTAGTTACTTAAAACCATTGCTATAAAATACAGCAGACAATAAAACCAAAGACATACAACAATATAAAAGAATATGACAACTTTCGTCAGGTATCTATTGCAGCTATAGCAGATTTGAACAGATTTGAGAATCGCAGCCATCAGATAAAGTGTAAGCAAATCAATAAAGTGAGAGCAGGGTTCCAGTTAGTTTAACCACCCCTTTTCCTAGTAGATCATTTAACTTAAAATATTTATTTTAAAGTGCAGAGCTAATTAAAACCAGTACACTACCGGCTGGTCATTAGGTGTCTATGTCCCAACGTTTCCTTTTAAGAAAGGTCTTAAAATGGCAATAAGATACCAGGGGTTCATAAATGGTGATGCTCGCTATGTGATTGTGCGAATTCATTCTTAATTAACCCCATTAGTCTGTCCTGTGGCTGCTACCTTCTTCTTGAAGATGTCAAATAATTGGTCTATGCGATTGTTCAGCATGAGGTTTCATGGGCACAGCGATTAAATAAGGGCTTGCCTGAAGCTTCGAATGCCCAGAGCCCTTAGTCCTTTACGTAGCCAGGCCCTTTGGTGGTTCAACAAGCGTGGACAAATACAAAAAAATGCAAATAATAATTTATCTTGGTTTCACCAGCAGACTTGCATAGTAGGCATTCTTTGCTTGTGGCAATCCCCATTTCTCTTCCAGGGGATCCTCATCAATAGTCATAAGCACTGAATATTCCCGCCCATGTGCAGGGATCCCGGAAATAATAAAAACTATATATGAAAAGCATATATATACAGCTCTAAGTATATATATACATATATACTTTTTCTCATATCATGCAGCTCCCATCTAGGAGCCTAAACAATGTAATTACACACATAAAGACTGTATTTGCCAATATATATGAAAACACAAGAGGGCAAGTAGCACTTGAACTCTGTTTTTTTTCATGAGCAAAGTACTCATAAATAGCAAAACTGCAAATAAAGTAGACATTCTTAGCCTACAGGCTGCATTGTAAACCAATAGCATAGAAAATGAAAAATGAAAGCATTTTCAACAAAAACTGGCACCGTGCCTTTAAGGCAGCCATGACCCCCAGCTTCCCATCATGCCTCAGGGGTGACAGTTAGGTCAGTTGTTCTTTCCGGCTCCTTCAGTCAGGACCCTGGAGTTTCAGCTCTTCCTTTTTTTGGCTTTTGGTCAAAAAATATCTCAAAAGCTTCTTTGCCTTAGAGTGAAAGGGACACCTTTTATGAGTTCAGAAAGGTTTATTTTCTTCAGAATGCCTTCTTTATTCAACCCTTGCCCTGCCTGTGGCAAGAAGAAGGCCTGATCTGATACACACCCTGTATGTGTTCTCTGCCTCCCTGAGACGCACTCTTCTAACAATTGGCATCATTGTAAGAAGCTTTCGAGGAGAACCTTAAAGGAAAGGGAGAGGAATCGTCTTTATGGCCTCTCTGAAAGAGGTAGGTCTCCTGTGAGGCAGCAGAAGAAGAGAACTCGGTCGACGTTGAGAGGAAAAGTCACAACCTGTTCTCCATCGGCATCAGGATCGACGACGAAGCTACCTATGACGAAGAAATCAGCGTCAAAGACTTCAATGATGCAGGCGCATCATCGAACATCAACAACGAAATCATCGTCGACGAAGGTAACAGGCCCTCCGTCAACGTCAACCAGGCGGTGCTCGACGTCGAGTGACAAATCTCTGTCGGCGCTGGGTGGGCGATCGACGTCGAGGCAGATCACCCCGTCATCACATCATCGGCGATCGACGTCGCGGCACATCACTCCGTCGTCGTCGCAGCGTTCTACGTCGAGACACATCCCTCCGTCGTCGCCCCATCATCGGCGATCGATGTCGAGAGGCACATCTCCGACGAGATCAGTCCAAATATCTCCATTGTCGAGACACAGGAAGCTTCCTTCGACGTTGAGGCAGAAGTCTCCGTCGACGCCCGTCCATCGCCGATCGACGTAGAGACACCAGTCTTCATAACGAGGAAGGCAGACATCCAAGCAAGGCACTCCATTGGCGTCGGGCAGACGTTCGACGTCGAGAACACGTTCGGCTGCGAGATTAAGTCCCCCTTCCAAGAGGAGGAAGTCAACGTCTAGACAGACCTCTCCATTGAGGCGGCAATCGGTGCAGAGGCGCTCCAGATCACGGTCGAGGCATCCATCAAAGAGGCCTCACCTCCATTAAGCTTATCCTCTTCACCATCACCGACATCTAGAACTGGCTCGCTCAAGGATCACCGTCAAGGTCTCCAGAAGTGGTGATCTCGACGTCCTGCAGTCCAGAGTCAGGGGGACACCAAGAGTCTCCAACCAGGTCTGCACAAGAACAGGTGACCTCCCCTCCTCCTGCAAAGAGTCCTGGGGGGGCAAGAGAGACACAGATCGCCTTCCATTCATCTATCACCACGGTGCATCACTGGGTAAAACCCTCAGCAGCAGGGGTCCAGCATTATTCAAGTCCTCTTCACAGAGCTTTGTTGTCTCGTCTGGTGGAGGCTGTTGATAGAGAACGTCATCTCTCAAGAGACAGAGCTCACAGGCGCACACCTGCACACCTGCACGCGCTCGTGCAGTAGGAGGTCTAGATCTAGAAGCAGGAGAAGGACACACAGATCCCCAACTCCATCCTCTTCGTCCACTCGGACGTCCCACAGAGACTACTCACCTACTCTGACAGACAGTCCACCGTCGAGGGTCTCTGAGGACATTCTGGGTAGAGGAGCGGCGAAGCTAGGCATGCCGACTCGTCAAAGTAAGTCCTCTGTAATTTTTGAGACTCTACGCCGGCGAGAAGAATCCAGACCTTTATTGCATTAGTACCAGGCTTCATAGAGCCAGTAATGGACATCTTTCTCACTCCGGTGAATGTAAAGACTGCCCCAGCGAGAATCTTTAAAAAGTACCGCTCTTCCTTAGAGCTGCTCCTCCCCCAGATTCTGTCATAATTGCTGCGGCAAAGAAAACCCACGCTGTTGCCTCCTCCTCTACTGTACCACCAGACAAGTAGAGTAAAGCACAGGATTCATGGGGTAGAAAGGTTTGTGGCACTTCCGCCTCCATGTTGAAGGTCTCCAATGCATCAGCTCTCCTGGGCAGGTATGACAGATCGCTGTGGGACTCACTGCAGAGATTCACTGAGAAATTGCCGCAGGAGGACTGCAAAGATTTCAAGGAAATCTTGAAGGAGGGCAGCTTGGTGTCTAACCAAGTTATCAGCGCTGCGGCGGATGGAGCTACCCTTTCAGCCCATGCTTATGCTCATGGAATATGCGCCAGAAGAACATCTTGGCTCAGACTGACAGTGCTCAAGCCAGAAGCGCAGGCACACATCCTGAACCTTCCCTTCTCTGGTTCCTCTCTGTTCAGGGCTCACATTGATGAGGAGATGTCCAGCATGAAAACAGAGCTGGACACACTGAAGGCAGTGGGCCTCGAGAAAAGGAAGGAATTCCGCAAACGATACAGGCCTTACAACCGGCGATCCTCCCAACAGAGGGTTCAAACCCCTCATTGGCAAAAAAAACAGGATCAGCAGGGTCAACAACGATCTCAGTATCGGGGCAGACGTTCCTCCAGAGGAGGAGGAAATCAGCGCCATGGTAACAACTCCGCCAAGACGCAATCAAAGCAATGAGTGCCCACTTCCCCCGTCACTGTTCACCACTCCAGTGGGGGGAAGTATCGCAAATCATCTCGAAGAGTGGCGAGCTATCACGAAGGATTGGTGGGTGCTAGCTACGCTGTAGCATGGGTACTCTCTACGTTTTCGACACCGTCCTCCCTCAATTCCACCAGTTCCATCATCGTGTCGCCAACGGAAGCTCTTACAAAAATAAGTGGCCACCCTTCTCAGAAAGTCAGCCATCAAGAGGGTGCCAGTAGCTCAGAGAGGGAGAGGAGTTTACTCAAAGTACTTCTTGGTAAAGAAGAAGGGTCGAAAATCGGAGTACAGACCCATTCTGGACCTGCGGACACTCAACCAATCCATCAGAAAGGAGTAGTTTTGCATGTTGGCTCTCCATCAAATATATCCACATCTCAGACAAGGGGATTGGATGTGTTCGCTGGATCTGCAAGATGTGTATTTTCACGTTCCAATAAATCAGCATCACAGACAATACCTGAGATTTCTGGTGGGATCATCTCATTACCAGTTCAAGGTTCTGCCCTTCGGATTGAAGTCAGCCCCCGGGTGTTCATGAAGTGCATGGCGGTAGTGGCAGCCGCACTACGACTAAGTACGTGTACCCGTACTTAGACGATTGGCTGTTGAAAGGCCCCTCTCCAAACAGTGTGAGGAATCATTTCCTGACCTGTCTCGCACTTTGTCACCGGCTGGGCCTGCATGTTAATTTCGACAAATCGACTTCACTACCAACTCAGAGAATTCATTTCTTAGGTGCTCTACTAGACTCCGGAGTAGGAAAAGTGTTTCCTTCGGAAGAGAGACAGTGTTCCCTCATACAGAAATGCAAGCTGGTTCTGCGCGACAGCAGGCTACCGGTTCGTCCGATTGCCTCCCTGTTAGGGTTGATGGCATCATGCATCTTCCTGGTTCCCAATGTCAGACTGCGAATGCGTGCTCTTCAGCAGGATCTCGAGGACAAAAGGGACCAACAAGCAGCTCGCTGGGACGAAAAAATAAACCTGTCAAATGCAGCAAGAGCCTCCATCCTGTGGTGGATGAAGGAGAGGAATTTGCAAGACGGAATTCCGTTTCATCAAACTCCGCCTGCTCACACACTGATCACGGACGCTTCACTGCAGGGCTGGGGAGCCCACATAAGGCCTCTCCAGACTCAAGGTTTATGGTCACCAAAAGAACGATCCTACCATATCAACATGCTAGAGCTGAGGGCCATGCACCTAGTCCTCAAGGCTTTCCTCCCCTCGATTCAGGAAAATTCGATCTTAGTACAAATGGACAATACCACCACCATGTACTACCTAAACAAACAGGGGGGAACGCGCTCATGCACACTGTCATTGGAAGCGCAAGTGCTCTGGCATTGGCTCCTGGCAGAAAATCTATCGGTCACAGCAGTCCACCTGCCGGGAGAACAGAACATGAGAGCAGACGCTCTCAGTCGTCACTTCGAGGACAGAGAAGACTAGGTTCTCAACGACGATGTCATAGAAGACATTTTCCAAGTGTGGGGTCTTCCCACCATCAACCTCTTCGCTGAGGAAGAAAATACGAAATGCCAAAACTTCGTCCCAAGGTTTTACCGACCAGGATCGAAGGGGAATGCCCTTTTGATAGACTGATCAGGGGCATTTGTGTACGCTTTTCCACCCCTCCCTCTCATCCCGAAGGTGGTGACGAAGCTGTCTCATTCACGCACAAGGATGATACTAATTGCCCCTGACTGGCCGAGGCAATGGTGGTACCCGGACCTTCTACATTTGTCGGAGTGCCCTCACAGGAAGCTGCTGTGCAGGCCGGACCTGCTATCCAAGATGAACGGGAGGATTCGTCACCCCAACCTTCCCTCACTGAACTTGGCAGCATGGCTCCTGAGGTCCTCCAGTATGGCCACTTAGGACTGTCACAGGACTGCATGTCCATCTTGAAAGATGCAAGAAGGCCTTCCACTAGGCACTCGTATGCGTGCCAGTGGAAGCGTTTTTATATGTGGTGTGTTTAAAACAATTATAACCCAACCAAAGGACAGGAAGAGGTCATCCTTCCTTACCTGCTCTTTCTGGCAAAGGCAGGTTTGAAGTTTCCTTCCATTAAAGTGCACTTAGCAGCTATCGCTGCATATAGACGTTCACTTTCTCAACCTTCCTTTTTTCAATTACAGGTTGTTGTTTTTTTTTTAAAACCTTTATTGACATTTCAATCAATTACACATATGGGCCTACAACCCCCGGGGCCGGCCGCTAAACAATCAGAATAACAGAAAGCAGGTCTATCACAGTCAGTACCTCGGGGAGCAGAATCTCGACGCTAGCATTCTCTCAGTCTCTGAACAGCCCAAGTAGGAGACCAGGATAATAAAGGTTTACATTTTATAATAGAAAAGGATGGAAGGATCAGGTGCCAAACAGTTTCCCAGCAGCGAAAAATGGCAGGCAGAACGATGAACGTAAACAATACACAGCAGTCTATCTAAGCAATGGCGCTGAAACAGGAAGTTCAGGATGTAGAGGAATGACACGGCCATTTGCGCCTGCAACCCCCTGCCCCAAGACCCAGGAAACTCCACGGAAATTATGGCACTCCGGAAACAGCAGTGATTAACAACAAAGGAGTACTACCATGCTGATCCCAGAAAAAGACAAAGAAGAATAAGAGAAGAAAAGGAGGCCATAGAAAAAGGAGATGAAAGACTAGAGGATCCCCCCCCCCAACCCCCCACCCTGCACCTCTGCAGATGAGTACGGCCCCCCCCCCCCAGCAGTGTGCCTGTCGCCCCGGAACCAGACCCGAAATATAGAAGAAACAGAGAAAAGAAGTGGGAAAAGAGCCCCCACCAGACGGGGGGTAGAGAGAGTATTAATAAACTGGAGGAGGGCCTGCAAAACACGCCCCCGGCTTCTCCCTCCCGCACCACACGGTTTCCCATAAAGCAAACAATAAAGAACACAAAATCGACCCTGTCAAAGAGGAGTAAGGAGCATTACGCACTTGGTACACTAACAGTTATGCCGTGAGAGCACACAGCTCCCGAGCCCGCCCGCCTAGTAGGTGACCACCTCGGAAGGGTCAGCATCATCCTTGGCCACTCTTTGCAAACCCACCCATGCATACCCCTCATCCCAGTGCCATGTCCAATGTTACCAGGAAGAGAAGTGTCCAATAAAACTCAGGAAGCGACACACACAGGTAGGGTAGAGGGCTCTGAAGATCGACACAGTCAGCTCTAGGGAGGATCGTCTTTCCCGATGCCGAGCCAGGATTTACACTGCACACCAGGCCCAGGAAGGCGGAATCAGCCAGGGCGGGCGACCGTTGCTTGGACGTTGCCTGGGTCGTCGGAGAGCGCGCACGGGACAAGGCCACCACCCCCCACTCAGGTCCAAAACCTCCGGGACAGACCAAATCCACAGCCAGCTGATCGCACGTTAATATACTGTCCGGAGAGTCCAGGTGTGCACTATTCACAGGGGCGGCCACGACACTGTCCCCCCGTGCGTGGCGTGAGAAGTCCCAGTGTACCTAGGGATAGGCAGGCGGCAACTGTTCCGACGCTGATGTCACTCCATCGAGCTTGCTCCCCAACACCCAGGCTCCGTGAATCAGGGTGGAGTGAAGGGCACCGAGAGCCTCGAGAAGGTCACCGTACCCCAGTACAGCTCCCGGCGCTCGCTCCGCTACGCTCCTCAGAGTCGCACCCTCCCAATCCTGCTGCAACCCGGTGTACAGGATGGTGGACTCAGGCATACCAAAATGGCCGCTGGGTAGGTCCATCCCAGATCGGGGCCGGGGCTCAGACACAAGCGCCTCGGGTTCCATGGCACTGGTAACTGGGTTCCGAGGGCAGGCAAACAATGTGTCCGGTGTGTGGTCACGGGCCACGGTCGTCCCCACCACGGACCAGCGCCCGCGAAAATCCGGGAGCAGCCTGCAAGAATCGGGACAAGTTACGGGCGGCGTCCGGGCAGCTCACCGGCGAAGGCTGAAGCAATCACCGGAGAGTCTTGGAGTTGCCACCACGGGCACGCACTCGTTCAGCTACGCTTAGTGGTAGGAGCGACCACGGCGAAGCGCAGTCCGACATTCGCACCACTCCGGCAGTCCGACCACACCCAGTCACCAAAGGCCGTTGTTGTTGCACTGCCGCCCGGCCACGGCGTTCACTCGAGGTCCCGGCTCCGGGGCTGCACAGGCCGCAAACTTCAGACGGACATTTCTCCGGCGGTACCGCTGCCAGAAACTTCGGGGTCACACGGCCGGTTGCCGCTCGCGTTCACCAACACGGGTAGATGGCGCAGGCTAAGGATCTCGTGCAGGATATCTGTGCGGGGTGCGGAGGTTCACGGAGCCGGGAGCCTACGCTGCCGTCCCGGTCGCCATCTTGGCTCCTCCCTCCCCCAATTACAGGTTGTTAAAGATTTTTTACAAGGATTAAAGAAAGATTACCCTCCAGTCCGGCCTCCTTCTCCACCCTGGGAACGAAACCTGGTGCTATCAAAATTGATGGGTCTGCGTTTCGACCCCATACACAAAGCAACCTTACAACAACTTTCTTGGAAGGCGGCTTTCTTGGTAGCGATCACGTCAGCTCGCAGAGTGAGCTAAATACAGGCTCTCTGCTCTAAGGAGCCTTATACAGTCTTTCATCTGAATAGGGTCGTATTGAGGACGCACCCCTCTTTCCTCCCTAAAGTGGTGTCGGATTTTCATGTAAATCAGTCCATATCTCTGCCCACTTTTTTTCCTAATCCCTCCACTCCAGCTGAGAGGGCTTTGCACTCTTTGGACCTGAAAAGAGTTTTAAAGTTCTATCTGGATAGGTCAAAGTCCACGAGAAAATCTGATCGACTATTTGTTAACTATGGGTCGATCAGAACAGGTTGTGCAGCTCCAAAGAGGTCCATCTCCAGATGGATAGTTTCATGTATCAAGCTTGCCTATCAACTAGCGCAGAGGACCCTTGGGCTTACTCCCAAGGCGCACTCTACCAGAGGATAAGCAGCTACTAATGCTTTTCTCTATAATGTGCCCTTATATGAAATCTTTAAGGCGGCGACTTGGAAGTCTGTCCATACTTTTACGAGGCACTATTGTCTAGATTCAGACACCAGAACAGACACCCAAGTAGGCCAGGCCTCCTTGAGGAATCTGTTCAACAGTTGATTACGACTGTTATTATATGTTGGGTCATTCTCTCTCTCATTTGCCTGCAGGTGGAAGATGGGCTTGCTATTCTATTCAGTACTTATGACTATTGATGAGTAACCCTTGGAAGAGAAGGATAATTTACTTACCTTAATCCTAGTTATCTTCAAGGGGTATCCTCATCAAAGTCATAAGCAACCCACCCACCTACCCAGGCAAATTAGACTTTTCTTCATTGTTAAAGGATATCTTTCTGCCCTGGTCTTCAGGATTACGCAAAGAACAAATGACCTAACTGTCACCCCTGAGGCATGATGGGAAGCTGGGGGTCATGGCTGCCTTAAGGGCACGGTGCCAGTTTTTGTTGAAAATGCTTTAATTTTCTATTGGTTTACAATGCAGCCTGTAGGCTAACAATGTCTACTTTATTTGCAGTTTTGCTATTTATGAGTACTTTGCTCATTAAAAAAAACAGATTTCAAGTGCTACTTGCCCTCTTGTGTTTTTATATATATTGGCAAATACAGTCTTTATGTGTGTAATTACATTGTTTAGCCTCCTAGATGGGAGCTGCATTGATATGAGAAAAAATATACATGTATATATATATATCACTGAAAAAACCATAGGTTTCACACAAGTTATAGTTAGCGGACATTTTACTGATAAAAAACCATTGAAATTCCCCCGTTATAGTTAGTGCAGGCAACTATAACTCACGCGACTGCAATCCTCTGCTGATGCTAATACTGTATTTAGACACTTATTTGCCCATGTCTTCTTCCATTAAATTTTAGCTATACATATATTACAAATATTTTTTTTTCATAAAGACACATATGTCTTCAGCAGAGGATTGCGGTCGCGTGAGTTATAGTTGCCTGCACTAACTATAACGGGGGAATTTCAATGGTTTTTTATCAGTAAAATGTCCGCTAACTATAACTTGTGTGAAACCTATGGTTTTTTCAGTGAATTTGCAAGGTTTTTTAAATGCTAATTCCTAACTATAACGTGTGTGAAACCTATGGTTTTTTCAGTGAATTTGTACGGTTTTTTAAATGCTAAGTTACTTTACGCCGTTCGTGGTGTGCGCGCCCACTTTACGCAGTTCGTTCCGTGCGCGCACGGTGCGCATCGCGCACCGTGCGCGCACAGTGAGCACGCGGTGCGCTTCGCGCACCGCGCGCCCACTTTACGCAGTTAGTGCCGTGCACGCACGGTGGGCACGCAGTGCGCTACGTGCACCGCGTGCCCACGTTACGCTTGATGGGCCATGTACGCACGATGCGCTTCGCGCACCGTCCGCACACGGAGGCCGTATTAGGCGCATCGTTGTTAAAGGTTATCTATTGATTGATCTTTGGAATGAAATGCCATGCACAAAAGGTGACCTTCGGGCACCTTTTGCACACGGGGTAGGGAAAACGTGGATATTGGTTTTTTTTTTATTTATTTTTTACCGTACGCGTACGGTAAGCGTAATCGGCGATTTTTCGTAAATAAAAAAATTTACATTTTTGGCCTTGGGAGTTCTTTAGGGACACCATAATCATGACTAGGTGGTTGGGAGCTGTCTAGCAAGCCTCTTTTTATGTTTTCCGACTTTGATTTTCATCCCCCCCCCTCAGAGTGCGAGAGAGAAAATGGCGGCCGACACTTCCTGGTTTCGACCGATTCGAATGTTTACTAAGATCTAACAGCCAATCAGAATCGCGCTCGCGCACGGCACCGTACGCGTACGGTAAGCTTACCGTAAGCTTACCGTAAGCGCACCGTAAGCTGCCACAGATATATATTGATTTAAAGGCTATTTTCTCAGGAACGACTGAACAGATTTACACCAGACCTACAAAAGGCACTTCCTTGACCTGTAGACTACCTCTCTGCCAAATTTCAAATAACTCTGTTCAGCCGTTCGGGCTGTAGCTGTGTCTAAAGGTCCTATGGAAAAATGCATGGGGAAAATGCGTTTTGGGACCCCCCTTTTTTCTCAGCCCCCGCTTGACGAATCCCCCCGAGACTTTCAGGGTAGGAGCAGAGCGTAGCGCCCCATTAGTTTTGAAAATTTCGCGAGGATTCATCGACCGGCGCCAAAGTTATTCAAAATAGAATGTTGCGGTTTTCCTATGGAAACAGGGTCCTAACTATAACTACCTACTGGCGACCGCCAGTAGGTAATATATAGAGCTGTATATATATATGTATATATATATATATATATATATATATATATATATATATATATATATATATATGTTTTTCATATAGAATTTTTATTATTTCCGGGGTCCCCGCACATGGGCGGGAATATTCAGTGCTTATGACTTTGATGAGGATACCCCTGGAAGAGAAATAGGATAACAGGTAAGTAACTTATCCTTCCATGCACTTCGGGGTATAATCAAAGGTTCGGAAAGACCCTAGCTGCAAAGTCATTAACGTTTTCTTGATGTGAACTGGGAGCTTGCCCCTAAATACGGTCGCTCCAGGCTATTTGTATAAAAATTTAGGACCAGCCACCCATGTGACCACTTTGCAAGGTTGTTCTTATCCTCCAGTCGACTTATCATTTGTAAACATTTATTTACTGGGTTTTTTAATACAGCCTCCGTTCTTGACAATTGCCACCGCTCCCCATTTCAAGGGATTCCTACAGTAGTTCTTAAAATGCACCACTCCTGTCTGCGACTTTCAGCCCAGGCGCTGTAGTCCAAGGATTCCTTTGCAGTGGACTGAGCGTTGTAACAGAATTTAAAGAAGGTGGCTCTCCTGGCCAATGTTTGTTTTGCCAGGTCTAACTCGAGCCTTACTTGGGCTGGGGAAGCCACTCTTGGACGGTGAAGAGGAGCTTATACAATCTTGTTCTAAAGGGAATCCTGAAGTTTTACATCACGCCCGAGCATCAGTTTGCTACCATATGCTAGTGTTGCTAAAAATGTGACTTTAATCATAGCTAGAAGTTGCAACAAAGAGTGGCCCCACAGTTATTTCGAAAGGGCTACGAACGCAAAGTACAAAGTCGTGGCATTTTTCTTGATCATATCTTTCTGGAGAGCAAAGGAGGCCTGTGAGTCTAGCTTAACTCACAGATATTTATAGGAGGTTCATTCTTCTATCTGCTAGTCATTAAGCTGCCACCAATCCTGTCATGTGATGCCCTTCCTGAAGGACATCACTTTAGTTTTTTAAGATTAAATTTGAAGTGGTTATCCATTGTGTACCAGAAGAGCTGATTGATTAATCTTTTCAGACCCACTCGTGTTTGAGTCAGCAACAGTAGGTCATCCTCATAGAGAATGTTCGAAATGGGGTGATCTTCCAGACTTGGGACATGCAAAGGCGCTTTATCAAGGACACTTGAAAGACCAGAGACATACATTTTAAACAATAGAGAGGCAAGAAGGCACCCCTGCTTCAGTCTCATTGTTGTTGATACAGCCCTTGAAAAATGCCGTCCGTCCACCACTTTGATCTTCACCCACATGTTGGTGTAGAGCATTCTAATGGCTCTGAAAAGATTTGGAGGAATTCTCCAAGCTGATAGTTTGGCCCATAACTTTCTACAGGGTATGCGGTTGAAGGTCGCCTTGAAGTCAACGACACACATATATAGGGGCAGGCTGCGATCACAAGCTCTCTCTATTAGAATCGCCACTGCCTTGATTTTTTGTGAACCGTGTTTGATTCACAGGGATTCTTCCTGACTTTGTTGCCCAGTTGGAGAGGTCATGCAGCAATGGAGATGAGAAGTGTTTGGGTTCCACATCTAATAAGGCTATGAGGTGGAAGCTGCTTGGCAAGAATTTGCTAACGCCTTTGAAGATCGGGTGGATGATTGAGCCTTGTCAGCTCACTGGTATGTACCCCGATAGCTGAATCTTGTTGAACATCATTGCCAAGTGCTTTGCCCAGGCCGCAGTACCATCTTTTAATATGGCTTGCAGGATGCCGTTAGGGCCTGGTGCGCAGTTTGAGCGAGACCTGTTCATCAATTTAATGGTTGCATTGATTGAGAAGCTTAGTTCTCAAGTTTGAGCAGAAAGTGGCCTTTCATAGGAATTTGTGGTTTCTCAGTTTATGGGCTTACCCCACATACTTGGTGTGTTGAAAGATGGCCTTTAAGGAACTCCACCCAGTCCACTTCACTGATACTGGCATCAGCTCACAAGCCTTTTTCAAGATCATTAATGATCCTCCAGAGCCTTCTTGAACTTCTTTGCTTTTTGTGGTGGTTCTAAGCTTTGCCCAGAAGCTCTCCTCCCTGCTTCTTTTTGGGGACCATAACTCTTTTTTCATGTCTCCTACGATTCTCCCTCAGTCTTGTGATTAGCAGGTTGTTTTGTGGGTGCATCGTTATTTGCCTCAGAATTTGAATAATTCTTGATTTTACAAGGCGTATATTTTTGGTAGGCGGGTCTTTCTGCTGCCGGAGAGGACCATACTTGTCTGTGAGCTTTTGGTGAATACATTGCCACTATTTGGTCTGTAAATGATGCCCAAGCTATTACTGGATACGGCTCGTTCTCAATAGCAGTTTCAAATTTCCATCTTAGCCGCTTAAGGTTTTCAGTATTTGCTTGTTCGATCAGGACTCTTGCAGGGGTGAGTTTAGAGGACTTTGCTGTCATTCCTACATTTTGAGGCTGGTGATTACTTTCAAACAATTATTGATCCTGAAGTCCACAACCATGTTGCGTATGTTGAAACTCACCATGGTGTAATCTATATATTATGCTGCTGTGGTTGAGGACCAGCTTGATGCTTGTGGAATACCCCCCTGGAATCTCCCATTCAGGATTGCCAGCCCTGCATTATCACAGGCTCTTAGCAATCTTCAAACTATTTTGTCTGTGCGTCTTGTCACAAAATAGATTTGCTCCGGTAATGTGCAAGGCAAGGCATTTCTTGCCTCTTCTCCTGGAGAATCTTTGAGCTGTTGGAAAAGATTCATGTTGAAATCTCCAGTTACTACAAAGTTTGATGTCACATGCTCACTTTTCAAGGTGATTAATCGGTGAATCAACCTCTCAACTGAGGTCTCCTTGTCAATTGGATTGATGCAAACATTGATTAGCATCAAGGGGGAGAGCACGTCAGGACCACCTTTCCAGAACATGTGCCTGTATCCATGGGTCTTGCGTAACCAACGTGTTTACACCTAAGGATATGCTTGTACTGATGTAGACCGATTGACCTCCTTTGGCGCTGTCATATTTGCTTGATTCTGTGCATGAACCTGGTGCTCTACGAACCCAACGGTCCATGTCTCCTGGAGAGCTATTATGTCAACATTTTTCCAGTACTGTGTCAGGTCGGGGTTTTCCATTTTAGCAACTAAGCCCCCTACATTCCAAACATAGATCCAAAGCATGTTGTTTGCGTTGGCAGGGACGACAGGCTTAATTTGACTTCAATCCGCCCTTCATGATGATGATAGGGCAGAGGGTAGCCAGCCCCTGTTTGATGACTCCTCTTGCCTTTCCCGGGTTCTGCACCTCTCCCCGATATGGGTCTCTTTGATTTTAAAAATTAGCCCCTGCTGTGCACTGAAAGGGGCCGGTCCTACTGTGCCTTCAACTATCGATGTATGAGCTCTTTTCTCGTTGGTCCTCTCGTCTTTGTTCAGTAGAGTAGGTGGGTATAATTGGTCGTGGTTTTGATGCCTCAGGTTCTCAGAAGGTCTTTTCTTGCTGAAATTTCCATGTGTAGTCTTGGTGCACTAAACGGTGGGCTGGGTGATTTGATTGCCTCGGTGGGAAGGAATTTAATTGAAAAGATGTCTTGCAAAGCCACTCGTGATAGCCCTGACAGCTTTTTGATCAGCTTCAAAATGGGCAAGCAGTTTAACGTATTGTGATTCCCCCTTGAGGAGAATAATGTGATCCACAGAAGACTCAGGTTATGAGTGGTCTGTGACACGAGTCCCTTGTGTTTCCAGGACATGGACCTACTGGCGACACCATTCCATGCCCTGCTGTTAATGTGGTGCTTAGTTGCACATCCATTCCTCTTGCATGGTTATTGCAGTCCCAGATTCCATTTATGGGGGATCACAACTTTGAAGGTTCTTCTACGGATCCAATGCATGGTTCGGAGGTGTGTGGGTTGAAATCAGGGCCTTGGTAGCTCAGGATTGATCCAGCCTCCTGATCGTCATGCCTAACTGTCTGTGACCCTTCATGTCCCAAAGACTTATCGGCAGCAAGTTTATCCATTCCTTTACATGAGTCTCTAGATGCATGCTTTAACTTCCAGAGTTCCTAATAATGACTCGGGTTGGCAAACGGCTGCCGGTTTCAGTTAGGTTTTGAGAACCTCATTTGAGGCGAAAATGGTTTAATTCTATCCCTTCATCTTTACCAGCTGCAAGGCTGGTTGTGCGGATAATTTCAATGAGGATCATGCTTGATCTTTGATCCTGCCTTTATGGACTCGCTTCCTTTCATGTTATGATAAACGTGGCATTATGGGCTCTGAGCTTTCCTTCTCAGGGATTTGCCGAGGCATATCTGGTGCAGCATTTGGACATTTCATCCCTTGAGGAGCTTTTAACACAGTTATTGGGTCAGTGTTCCCATCGCATGTAATCATGACTGCGGCATCCTCCTCACTGCCACAGTTCGATGCGTTCGGGGCAGTCATGCTGTCTTCCTGCTCCCCCTCTTACACTGGTTTTAAGGACCCCTCTAAATTCTGCTAGGATTTCATTGAGTAATGACGGTAACTGTGCCAGTATCAAAGACTTCTTCAAATGCGCATAGTGCAAAGTTTGCGCCCTTGTCTGATTGCACCCATGTTATTAGGTTGTTGCTGAAGCTTGTCATCAATGTCTGAGACAAATACCGCAAGGATATTTAATAATTCAACCTGTATGACCCTTTTATCTGCATGACGATTGACTGCATGGTGTTTAGGATAGCACCCCAGAGTAGATTGGAATCCATTATGTTCCACCTGCTATCACTACTCTCCCCACACCCAGTCACATTTTTTGTTGAATTCCCTGAACAGTGAGGCCCATGGGGCAGATCCATAAATGGGAACGTAATATTCCTGGGATGGTCATTCTCAATATTGGCGTCTGTGAGTAAAGTTCCAGGCTGGGTTGGTCCAGGTGAAGTATCCTTATACTTATCCACGGGGGAAGTTTGGAAAGCAAGTGGTTTCCTGTACACTGGAAACAGGAATTGTAATGAACTTGAATATAATGGGGGTGCGTCTGGCTTTAATGCTTTAGAGTGGTCTGCATTTGAATCCGGCCAGGTGGGGGGCATAGTTGGACTTCTTGATGCCCTTTGCACGCTATGGTTCATAGGCACAAGTACACATTCCACCCTGTCCTCTCTGTTCCTGGTCGGTGCCCTTTATTTGAACCTATACCTTTTCCAGCAACAATTATGGTAGATGACAGCGGGTACAACCAGATACCAGAGCTAGTTGTCATTATTTAATTTTTGTCACCTTGTTGTTGGTGGATTGAGCTCACGGAATGCATTTTCCCAATGTGAAGGCCTGCTGTTGACCTTGCTGCGGCACCCCTCCTTGTGTACCCCCTTCCCCAGGGGTAGAAGCATTGGAGAGCTTTTCAATCTTTTGTGCTTACATTCCTCTTCAGGGTGCCCACCTTGAACGTGACATTTGGCTTTCTTTTCCTGGTGCCTGTATGCGGCTTGGACCTGGTTTTCCTTGACCTCATCTGTCGCAATGAAGGGTCTTCAGATGTGCCTAGATGCGTGGTAAGTGGCGATTGTTTGCCTGGATTTTTAACAGCAGTGTCTCACCACTCTGGCCTTCCGGGGCTTATCAGAGATGTGTCAAGGGTTATCTGGGTGATTGGGTGTCCCCTTGGAGCAAGCTGATCTGCTCCAAGCTTTCTGCCAGGTGCACCAGGGGCTGCCTTCTCCTCAGCTGAAGGCTGGAACCAGGTAAAGGTGAACCCTGTGCTCACCCACTTAAACTACCAGGGTTGTCCACTGCTGGTAAACCATAGCTGGCCTGGGAGGGCAAAAGGGGAGCTGGTTGCAACCGTCACTGTCAGTGGATTTTCGGGGGTCTCAGGGAATACTCAGGGGGTACCCTCCGAGCACCATTCAGGGAACACCTACCAGACACCTCCCTTCTCTCCTCAACTATTGTGCCTTGTATTGCATGTGCTTCTGCCTTGTCCTGGTGTCCTAGTGACCTTCCACCTGCTGACCTTGAATGCAGGCACAAACTACCACCACAGGCTGAAGGTTGCTATGCCAGGGATAGTGAGCCATGGAGGAGTGAGGTAAGGAGCAACTCCGCAGCAGGAAGGGAGGAAGGAAGTGGGTGTGGGTGGCAATGACTGTCTGTGGAGCAGCAGCGACCCGCTCTGCCTGCTTACTTGGAGGGGCAGCAGCAACAACGACCGGCCATAGCCAGCAATGACCAGGCCTGGCATCGGGAGCCGCAGCGGTGAACAGTAACAGCACTCCGATAGCCGTGCCTGCCTGCTCCGTAATGGCCTCAATGTCTCTGATGATGGCATTGACCCACCCCCAAACAGAAGAGAACAGTAGGGGAGGTCGCCTGAATGGCCGGGAACTGCAGCAGGAATATCAGTGATGGAATTGTGGTGATAATCACTCCAGCGGTGGTGCTCATGTCTGCCTTCTCCGCCTCTCTCCGCCTCGCTCTCACACCAGCATCAGCTTCAGCAGCAACTCTCGCCTCCTGTCAGCATGAGATCAACCCATTCGTTAACCATAAAGGATGCTGAACTATTTTTTCATTCTTTGAATAGTAGTTGCTATGCTGACAACAAAGGGACACTGTTTAGATAATCTGGGTCTTTGCTGATGGCAGTTCCAATTAAAAGTGGTACTGCAGATCATTTTGTGATTGCATCCCCCATGTTATTTCTTGAGTTTACATTTACACATATATAATTTGTCGCATTTCTAGTACTTTATCTCAGACCAGTCAAATCCTTTTATACACATGAAAAGCAGAACCACCTGTTTGCATCTTCCATTAATGCATTGAATCCTAAAAAAGATACTATTTTAGTTGAAGTTCAGATACGAGGATACAAGGCTCTTGACATTTTCCATAGGTTATGGTGTACAAAGATTACGATGATGATGTTGAAACAGTGGTTGCTGGTAATTTGAGCAGGGAGGGGGGTCACACACACATGCTCACTCACTCACACACACCTATGCATAAACAGGTACACACAGAAACCCATTCATGTTGCTCACTCATAAAATATTCATACATACACACATGCACGCACCAAACATTAAAAAACATAACACTGACCTGCCACAGCTCTTGGGGAGGGAAGTCTCGGAGGTACCAGGAGGGTTGAGACTGCCGCCTCCTCTCATTGGTTGACCAAAAGGAAGGCGGCAGTCCCTTACTCATCTTAGAGTGGGATGGGGTCAGTGAGACTTGCTGACCCCACTCCACTCTGTGACGAGGTTTCAGTGATAGAGACTCAGCTCTAGGCACTTTGGGGCTTAAAATTGAAGTGCCCAAGTTTGAGGTTATCAGTGACGCTCCCCTTTGTAATGAGGGGGAGGGACTTGAGGCACTTTTGCCAGGCTGATGAGGTCACGCCCACAAGGTTGTGAAATACTCAGCCTGGCAAAGTTCAGTTGAAGAAGCCAGGTGCCTGTGCATTTAGTGCAAGTAAAGCACCATGACTATTGGCCTGAACAAGAAGAGTGTCCGTCAGGCTGATGTGCTCAGCTTGACGACACTCTTGCCAGGGAAACAGTGGAGGGCTCGGCCCCTCTGTTCATAAGGATGGGCCACGGTTGAGCTGGAAAGATCTAAAATATTTGCTGTTTAATTATCAGAGTTGTCATAGAAAAGGGTGCCCCATTTATGTAAGCTAGACTTGAGCTTTGACTAATCTGCAGGTAAAGCACTTGATTCATATACACTAATGTACTCTTTGCTAATGCATATGCTAGTGACGGACTTGAAAATACGTTGCAGCAGTAGAATATACATCCTCAGTATAGCAATGAAGTTTTTTTGATAAAAGATTCAACGCCCCAAAACAGCCATTTTGGCATTGGACACTGAAGTAACTGCTTCTAACTACATCAGCTCCTTGATTGCCAGTTCTTTGCTGTTGGCAAAAGCCCTGCAGATAAATAAAGGGAGCACTAAGGACAGTTTGCTTTAGAAGTTAATTTTATTGAATATGGAAAGGCTTAATCACATATCTGTTTGCCAAATGTAAACATTTTTTATTATTTTATGCACTCAAAATATCCTTTAATTACATGCAAAACAGCCCCTTTACCCTCACTAGTGCCTAACCTGCCAACTAACCTGGCATTATGCTCCCCCGTTGCAGATTACATATACAAGGTCCCTGTTCAATCTCAGGCATGGTCAACTGGATTTTCATAAAAAATAAGATTACAATATTTTAGGCCTCCATATGTGGTCCTCTTGTATGTCGGCATTTGTGTTGGTTATTTATGCTCGGGCATCTGTATGGGTGGGTGTGCATGTAAGGGAGCTTTTGTGCATTAATCAAGAATGTACATTATTAACAGTGGGCAGAATATTAATTTACATTTGATTTCACTTACATATGTGATTCAATTGCTGTTCAAACTAATTTTCTATGACCAGTTAGACTGTATTTTCCTGGCATGTACTAACTTGGCCTCAGTTAAGCCTCAACGCCATTTTGTTCAGAATGGATGCTACATCGTGTTCATGCTTTGTTTATGTTTCTGCCGCACAGAGTCAACCAGATTTGTTTATTTCTGAATGACACTGTTCTTGAAGAAGGCTCTCTAGCATAGGCTTGCTATTGTAACATTTTCCAAAGATCTTCCGCTTATGTGCAGAATTAAATTCACTCACAATGGTTCTCTCCTGCATATAACTAGTTTCTTCTGACACCTCTGGATGACAGTTGGTCAGAAGGGCTGATATAATATTCATGTAGTGGATTGGTGTTTATATGGTAGGGCTGTATGACGATTTCAAAGTCGGTATTCTGATTTGTTGAAAATGTATTCCTTTGTGCACACCACAGTGAATTTACAGGTTACATGATTTTCTATGATACAATTTGTTATATAAAACCTTGAATATAGGGGTGAGCCAGGCCTTCTTGGGTCTCTACTAGTGATGCGGCCTGATTTCTTACTGATTTTGCTACACATATGGGATTTAGGGGCGAATTTATGAGACCCTGCAACACTTTTACTCCACCGGTGCGCCATTTTTTTGTGTCGCAGCAGCGGCGTAAAAATGCGCCCTATTTACAAAGTGACACATCTACGCGGATGCGTCGCTTTGTAAACCTTGTATGCAGGGTGGGCGTTCCCCCGCATAAAAGCCTCGTAGAAGTAGTGCATTGAAATCTATCTATAAGATTTCAATGTGCCACTCCTAGGATGCCGTTGCGTCAAAACCTTAAGCCTGCCTCATGGCAGGCGTAAGAGTGACACTGTGCATTGATGGAGTTGCATCATGCTTGCGACACAACTCCAGCAATGCGGGACTTTTGCATTGACAGATACGTCAGGAATTCTGACATATCTGTCTTTCCTTGCACATGGAGCGCTGTACATTAAATATGGCATATCCACCGTGCAGCAAGGAGGGCGCAGTGAAAACTGTTGCATTGCTGTTTTGTCACAGCGATGCAACAGTTTTCATAAATTAGCCCCTTAATCTATTATTGATTGTGCCTATTATTTTCTATTCTTCTATTAGTGAGAGCCTTCATAGAGATGATTTATTCATTTAAATGAGATTCGCTGCATATCCATTTTATCATTTTTGTCTTCTACCACTTTGAATTCTGTAATAAACCTTCATGGTTTGGTCATTTTTTGAGTCAATCCTTTTTTATTAGGCTGCATTTTTAAAATTCTGTTTTGTACCTTGTCTCTGGGACACATTGCCTGAAGAAAATTGCGTTTGACACCGTCCTCAACACACCCAATTGTTGGGTGTACTTTTGAGGTGTAAGATTTTAGGGTAGAGCGTCCCAAGCACATGTGTGCATGTAAGCACACATTACATATACGCCTAACCTATTTACTTTCTTGTTGTTGGTTAAACTGTATTTAAGAACTGTCAGCACTTAACACTGTTATTGAGTTCAAAGCTACAGCCAGGCATGCAGGCACTGCAAAAATAGCCTTTGAACATTTTACACAAGTTAGTTCAATGTCTAACATTTATCAGGATTTGTCAAAATACTATTTTTTCAGCTGGGAAGGAGGACCTTGAGTATCCAGGGGAATGATTAAACGTTATATGGAGTCGAGTACAGAGCTGTTTCTAAACTGCTAGAGAGGTCAATTCTGTTCTGTGAATGGAGTAACAAATGTACATACTTTACCCAAACAGGCGATTCTCTTCGGACATAGGAAGTACCAGCACATATTCAAGTGCTTCTTTACAACATCTTTCAAGAAAACATATGGCCACACTGTCTTTAGTTTGATTAAAAATGTAACTCTTGTTTTTTATGTTTGTACATGTCACCATTCTAAGTCACATGGCACGAGACCTGGTGATGCACACCGCCATTTTGCAGACATTATGCGATCCCCGCCTACCCTTACTTGATCCTTCCCTTCCAGCCAAATCTTCAGTACTTAGATTCAACTTGTCCTTTGGATACACACGTCATCAGACTGTAAGTAGGTCCACATATTCACCCTTATTCACTGCTATTCTGACTCTCTGGTAACTACCTGCCACTAATGAAGGCCCAACAGCACCATCAAAGCTAGCAACTGCTTGTACATACTAGTCATTATTATGCAATTACTGTTAGCATATGCCTTACAGTTTGTTACGACCACCAGGGAGTGTGTAGTTCTTGTTCTGCCGACTGGCGACATGTTAACTTGTAATGTGATGTGAACATTGGCACAACTGCCCTTCATCCTATCCACAGAAACAGGACAGGGATTATCGGCGTCACAGCCAACCATGTATGTGAAGTGTGCCTCCCTCTAATCAAATTAGCAGTATTTGCATCTCAGTGGCCTAACACAAAATTATGCTCCTCCTCACCCTTGCCGAATAGGATGGGGGGAGGTAGAGTTTCCTATATTACATGTATATTGATTTGCTTTGGGCTGATTGGTGGTCGCCTAAATTACTGGTGGCACCCTGAAGTGTTACACCCCTGTTGCAGCTTCAACATGCTGCCTCTGCTGGTGGCACTTAAGGCTTCCTTGATTTGTTTTATGGGTGCACCAAACCATTTCTCTAACTGAATTCCTACCTCCCTGTATAGCACACTGACAACCACTAGTGCCGGGTGTTCACCCAACACGCACTGTAAGTGAATAAATGCCGCCTTTGAAGGAAAATGTATGACTGGCACTGGGTAACAGTGGCAAAGTGAAGCAGATCACAGACCTAGATATTTTTAGGTCTAGTGTTAGCCAAGTCCTTTTCATCTTACTACCATTATTTGTATAATCAACATACTAACATGGGTTTTTAGCGAGCCCTATTCATTCATTGATCTGTTTTTGTGTCATGCACATTTTTCCTCCACCCACTACAGCATACAACATGAAGCAATGGGTCAGCCCACTTCAGCCATTGGCTAACTTCACTGTGAATGACAGCATTCTGCTCTTTCACAACAAGCACATGCCCACCGAAGTAGCTTCCTTGACTGCCAGGGACTGCTCTGGTACTGTGTGCTTTTTGAGAACTAAAAAATATTTTTTCTTGTAACTACTGTTTATGTTAATTAGCAAAAGCTAAGCAGGTTCCCAAGAATAAAGCTTCTCAAAAAGCTTTACAAAACAAAACAGCATTGAGGCCGGCAGCCAACAAAGGACCTATTGACTTTGCCAATGCTTGTTATAACTGTGACCCATCTATTCCATTTCAATGCTTCGTGCCGTCTATAGGCAAAATTTATCTATACACCTTTTCTCAAAAACAGTATTTCATCAACATCAAAGTATATGTTCTTCTTTGACATGAGTGACTCAGATGACAGGAGTCATCTAAGTCTGTAGGCTTTTCTCAACCCATTTGTTGATGGTGCGTATTATATTTGTAAATTAGGCAGCACGTGTTGAGCCCTGCAGGTTGTACTTCTGATCAGAGAAAGACCAGCTTCAGTCATGCCCCTATCAGCATATTATTATACCAAACTGTCTACTTGCAGAAACATATGCCAATCATTGGCAGCCAATGCATAAATCATGTGCCACTGCTTTGTGCTCGTCTGCTATCACGAAGCACGCTGGTGTGTAGGAAAAAAAGTGCATTTTCATGCAGCCTTTGAAAGGAAGGTCATTTTTATGCAGAATTTCTTCAGACTTCCACTCTGAAGAGCCTTTTAGTCCCGGTTTGAACTAGGCCGACCAATTAGGGCAGATGCTGCCCTCTGAGCTCAATTAGGGATGGGCAGGCGTATTCATGCTATTTGAATAAAATATGCTCTCATTATGCAGGCATGATGTTTGGTTCAGCTAGTTAAACATGACGTTCTCACATTACGTGATTCAACTCCTTCCATGCTAAAACCCATTCTTGAATTTTCACTCTGTGAATGTGACACAGGTCTCTTGGGGGGTGGTGAAATAGAAGCGTGGGGGGACTCTAACGAGGAAAAGCAAGTGAAAACCCTACAATGTTTTCTGATTAGGAGAAGCCATCCACTTTCACTCCAAGCCGCAAACAAGGTACACTTACCTTAACCCCGCTGTGACAACGCTATGTCACATGCCTCATCAGGGGCGGCTCCTCCATTAAGGCAGAGGAACGTTGCCCCACTGCTCTGAGAGCAGAAAAAAGAAAAGGTAAATGATAATAACTTTATTATAATTTTCTTTTTCTTTGCTACGTGGCTGAGCTAGGACGGGAGGGGCTCGAGTCGGAGCATGGGAGGAGTGGTGAGTGCACACTCTCAAAGTGTGCATGAAAGCTTGGCCGGACGTCTTGGCCATCTCTTGCCTCACCTTTTTTGCTGGTTCTTTCCTCTTTACACCAATCTCTCCCTTTTCCCTAGCCTTTTCTTGCTGGTTCTGCCCCACTTACATCCACATCTTTTTTCCATATGCTGTTATTTATCATTCTTCTCTCCCAGCCTCTGACTTTGTTTCAGCTGTTCTCATTTACACCTGTCTCTCCCCATGCACCCTCCCACTCTGAACAATTTTTACACTTTTGCATGGATTCTGCCACTTCTAACATTGCTGTCTTACATGCTAACATATAGGTGGGCAAGCCACTGAAAACCTGAGCCACAGGCCTTGCTCTGCTCAGCCCAAGGTCCTCGTGAACCCTTGAGCCCAAAATGAGCAGAACTTTCACAGGAGGCGATGTGGACTAGTGGCTACAGCTGCCCTCAATACATCATGGAGAGCCAGGCTTGACTCTCGACCTCGACTCAGCATCCTGTGGATCCAGGCAAATCTCTATGCTGAAAAAAATTAACATAGTCTGTGTCTGTTGTGAGGCGCTGTTATGTCCATGACCAAGGTTCATGCTGTGTAAGCAGTCAAAAAATACAATGTGGACCCTACCTTTCACCCCGGTCCTAGTCTCATTCTCCAATAATTAAAGATGAATGCTCTAGACTGTTATTTTAAAGAGATACCCATGTAGTGGCTGAATAGGTCAGTGAGAAACTGGAAAATTTAGGATCAATTCCAGCTTCCCTGCTTGACCAAATTGTGTAATCCTAGGCAAATGCTTTATTTCACCAACCTCCATTTTGTTAGTTATCACACATCAGAGCACATTCAAATATGTGCAATCAGGGAGACTGTAAAAAGTCTCTTGCATTTGGTGTAATAGACTATAATTTTGCTCCATGTTTAATAATAATCTAGCTCACATATTGGGTACTCATGAACCCATAGCGTGCCACTTAGTCAGGGCAACCGGAAATATGCAATTTTAGGGTCCCTATGTTTTCTGCCTATTTATAGATTTGCCACATAATCCATCTATTGTATAATCTGTAGTTTATCACAAAAAACCCATTTTTTTTGTAGCTCAAACAGATCCAAAGTTACTAAAAACGCAGCAGCACTTGTTGCTGCACAGTGGAAGCCCTTCACAAAGGCTAACTGCTCATCTTTCTGTAGCTTATTGCTGTATTTGGGTATTAGACTGATACTATTGAGATGTAACCTTTGCCCAGAGAGTAATACAATGGTAATAAAAATGACAAAATAATGAGAGAATCCTAAACAAAATGTGCCCCATTCTGCTACATAGTTTGTCTTTTCTGCCTGCATAAATTAGTAAACCCTGCTTCCTAATTTGGTCCTTTCCTACCACATGAGTCCAGTGGCCATGCTCTTCGTTTACTACCACCAGTATAATCAGTGCAGGTACATGAATGAATTTAGTTCATGTTTAAAAACTCTCACTTTTACTAAGTACATTTCAATACAGTGATATAATCTGATGAATTAGGGTAAAATGCTTCTGTGTGTTAAATATACTTTTGAATTTTGATGTCACAGTCTCCCATTGTAGGTGAGTAATGCCCATTGGTGATAGGACATGATTCTTTCTTTTGTTATAAGCACCTCAGGACACCATGTTTTTCATTCACGCAGAGTCAGGGCTCACTTCACAGCTAAGGCACAACAAGTACCCATCTAATTGGTGTTATCATGCAGATACAGCAATTGGATTTCTAAAGCCCTTCCAGTCCATGGCCGCGAGGCCCAGGGAAGGGAGCCCTTCCCCTTGTTCTTGAAGCTCCACACCACTGCAGCTCCCAGGACCTCAAAGCACTTGACCCATTTGCAAGGTGGTGCTCTGGTGTGGGCCCCTCAGTTAGTGAGCAGGAACAAGGTGCTGGGAAGATGCCCACACTGCCCATGCCTAGTGCCAGCCCTGGTTATAATAACCCTATTTTATGTTTCGGACTGAAAAACACCTGTAAAAAGGGAGCGATAGTACTGAGCTCCTGAACAGTAGTAGTTTGAAAACGGACCCAAATATAACGTGCATCTACTTTTTACGCAACTGCCAGGGTCAAAATGAAGCCGCAGGTTCACGTTCAAGAAGTTGATCGTGTCTGCACCATGGTCAGTTCAGCAGCGGTTTGTCAGGAGAAATGCCAGTGAGATCAAGTCTCTTAACAGCAGCTCAAAATATGTGAACCCTATTCATATCGGGGAAACATTTGAGATCCCCCACAGGAAGTCTCTTTATCAGAAGACACTGACTAGATAAGATGTCAACAGAAGATGTTCGTACTCTGTTTATAAAGGCGGGCAGAGATGAGGGTGCAAAAGAAAAACCCGAAATAGAGGTGGTCCAATTTTTGTACTTCAAGATTCTTGGTTTGTTACTGTGATATATGCCGCAATGAAAATGTATGGTATGGCAGCATTGGTATTCAATGAAAATGTTCATAAAAATATATATTTTTTAAAAGTATGTGAAACCTGAACATGAAAAATAGGGAAATTATTAAATCAGAATGGACAAGTGGAGAAACTATTTGATGTATGTAGAAAAGAGGAATTGATAAAATCAGTGATTATCCATTGCTCAATGGGGCTTGAGTGATTTGAGTGACTTCAAAAATATAAATGTATTGTGGTAATTCCAGTCCCCTTGATGTAATGTGCACATGTACCTCTAAACTAGCTCCATGGTTTGAGTGGCTGTTGCAGAGACCTATGCATTTGAAATCAGAGACTTCATAAGCAGCATCCCTGAGCCTAGCAGGCTAGCTCAGGGGGTGCTGCACCTGCTCCATACATCGGTATTGAACCTCTAAGACCTGTTTCATCTACAGTGAGGGTGCCACTAGAGTCCAGCATAGAAACATCATATAGATTTTTACCATTGAGTCAGTTGGACAATAATGCTTGACTTACACCCATTTCCCTTTCTTTACCCCAGAGTAAGGATAGTCCAGTAACTGATAGACCACTTATAAGGAGTGCAAATGAGGTGGTAGTCAGGCCAGTTAGACAGTCAAATGTTCTCAGCTGGAACTTTGCCGGGTTAAACAACAAAAGAGAAGACGTAAGATGGGTATATAGTTTAAGGCGGTGGTACTCAAAGTACGGCCCGCGAGCCACTTGCAGCCCGCCAGGTCATTCCATGCGGCCCCAGTCCAAATGAGCAGCCACGGAAATGGCACCATTTCTGCTGTAATTCCTCGGGGGGCGCATTTGCCCGGAAAAGCATAAAAGGGGCATGCGATGACAAACTAGTGCCTCGCATGCTCACCCATAGCCCCCCCCCCCTCACCTCCCTCTCTGGCTTCACTTGCTCGCCCTGCCACTGAGTACCTTGGCTGTGCTACTTGTACGTACTGCTCACAGCCAGTGTGGCCTCTTTAATCTCTCAATTGGTGCCACTAAAACAGACCTCTCTCTATAGGTAAATTTATGTTTTTAAGGCCCCTGATTAGAGTTTCAGCCGAGCCCGGACTTTATTTCCTCATGGTCTCAGAGCAGACACGTGGTGTAAATAGAATAAATAAAATAAGGATCCAGCAAAGTCCTCACATGGATCTGTGGGCTGCGCCTAGCCTTTTGTTTCATGGCATGACTTCACTTTAGGTAAATGGGATGCTACAGGCTCTATGTTCACAACAGCGGTGCACCGGAGAGTTTACAGGTGAAATTGGGGGGAGATGCAGTTTATACACAAAGTTATATGCCTCGAAAGCAGCCCAGCAGGATAATTATGTACAAATACCAGCTTCCCAACTTTATTAAATAGTGTGATTCTGAGTGAAACATTTATGTGCCTGTGTTGTGGAAAATATTTCAATTGTTTTTACAGGCAATTCAGCTTGCTTTGTGCAGTTCTTTAGAAAGTGTATTACTTTTTAGTCATCCAACATTACCAGTCTGAGTCGCTGCACAGATGTAGCATCAGGTCTTTTATGCTGCAAATTTAACAGCAAATAGTTATTGGTTGTGGCACACATTAGGTAGTCAGAGCTGAGGGGACAGGGGCACAGTGTGTACATAGAGATTAATGGGTAGATGCAGAATAAGACGGTAGAGGTAAAGGGAAGGGACAGAGAAAGGAAAAACAGAGGTACTGGCAGACTCTGTATGAGTAAAGCATAAAAGCAGAATGAGAAGCGCAGTGAGGAGGTATAGGAAGGTGAGGGGTTAACATAAGAGAGCGAGGGAGTAGGAGCAATGTCAAATATGAGCGCAGAGTAAGGATATTACAGGTTTTGAGGCGTGTGAGGGGGCAGGAGCAGAGTAAGGACAGGAAGAGGGGGCTGCTTTACACGTAAGGACTATATTGTCAAGGACATGGGCAAGGAAATAGTGAGGGGTACAACACGGTAATGGAAGCAACAGCAAAGTGAAGGGAAGCAGTGAAGGTATAAAGCAGGACTGAAGGAAGGACAAAGGGATTGGCTTATCAGTAGAGTAAACCTTCAGTAGAGTGAAGGTGTACAGGCACAATGAGTGTGTAGTGTGAGAAGTTGGCCTGGCATATGCTGTCTCCTAGTTATAGGGACACCTTGCACCAGTCCAATTCGACTCTTATTGATGATAGCTTTAAGACAACCTTTAAAGAAAGCTATCCTAGTGGTAGCTGTGGAGAGCAGCCTTCAGGATAAGTCTTGAAGGAGTGTTAAGCTTATTGTTTTACCATAATAACCTCTTGAATAACCAAATGAAAGTGTAGCCCACACAGGTATATATATAAAATATATGTATTTATTCTAGACAGAATCCCACAGTCTCTTTATGAGGCTAGTGGCAAAGTTACAATTCAAACAAGCATTTATAAACACAATAAATAGCACAGGAATCACAGGGCCCCAGGGGGGGACCAAACCATATATCAAAAAAGTGGTATAAGAACCACGACAATGCTACAGACAATGCCTAGGGCATTTAGGATCACTGGCCCCTTAAGAATCCACCCCTTGTTATGAGGAAGGGGACCCACGGGAGGCGCGTGCAGTGGAAATAGCTGTTATAGGGATCTCTATTATAGTCTATGGAGAATGTCGCGGTTGAAATTACACAGATTAAAGTCACTTCTAGCAGGAGTACAAAGTTAAAACTTTAGACTTAAGCTTTTGAGGAGCCCACTACCATGAGAGTACCGAGGTACCACTGTTACCTGCCCCAGGGAAGCCGGGTGCATAGGTCGTTTCTGATGTCGGGTCGCAGGGAGGTCCTACTCATGTAGGGGTCCCCCCTCACACATACCTCAGCACCCTGCCTTGTAGGATTAGCAAGGCCTGCCATAGGGGTGACCCATGAGAGTACATGTGTTGTAATGGGGTGGGATATAGGCTACCTATATCCCTGTAAGGGGTGCTAGCACCACCTTACCCAGACTACAGTAGTGGTCTGGTGGTGTCAGTTTGTATGGCTGTCCCAGGGTGGCACAATAAGTGCTGCAGCCCTGGTAGGCCTACTGAGGGACCCATGCCCTGGGTACCTAGGGTACCATCTACAAGGGACTGTCAGGGCACCCTCAGCATCCAATTGGTTGGTACCTAGGATACTTCACATTAGTTTTAGGGAGAAAGCAGATAGGCTGGGGTCCTGGATAGCAGGATCCCAGCCAGACTAGTCAAAAACCACTCAAATACCAGGCAAAAAGTTGGGGGCAACCATTAGTCAGATTCCACCTTCCTACAGGTAGGTGCTGAGTGACGCAGTAGGGCACGACAAGAGGATAGGCGTAGAGTGGTGCATTAGCATGCAATGAGAGGTTAGGCGTAGGATAAAGTGTCAGGGCACAATGAGAGGGTAGGCAGTTTGATAGGGTATGAGGAGAGTGAGAGAAATAATGCTGAATAAAGTAGAGAAGTGTGGCACCAAAAAGGTGTGGCCAGATAGGGGTAGAGAGTGATGGAAGGAGAGCAGGAGCAGCATTAAAAAGTCAAGGTGTGGAGAGATTAAACGCAGTATAAGAAGTTGAGGCCAAAGTAGGTGCAAAATGACAGGCTCTGAGCATAGTGAAATAGAGGGGTCAGGAATGAGTATAAGCAGAGTGAAGAGGGGTAGAATAATGAGGTTGGAGGGTCAGACATAGGATGCTTATGAGCAGAGCAAAGAGGTACTGGGACCAGATTGAGATGATAGTAATAGAAAGCGGGGTAGAGACAGTGTGAGAGGCATTTGAGATAAGTAAAGAACCAAGGGTAGGGGAAGAGGTATAATGAGTGGTGTATATTGAGAGTAAAACAATAGGAGAAGACTAAAGTTGTGACAGAGTGCCAGGCTGTGGGACGGATCAGGAAAAAAGTGAATTATTAATGCCAAAGTGGTGGGTGGAGGTAGGATGAGGGGGTAAAGTAGAGGAATATGGTAAGCATGAAATAGTCATAAGGTAGGGTCTGAGTTAGAGTGCAGGGTCAAAGTGAATGCATAGGATCACAGTGGACCCTAGGAGCTGAGTCATTGAGTGTAGGGCTCAGGGAAGATTAGTAGTAAACGTGCTGCCCGATACATGCATTGTTATGAAATGACATGCACCTACCTGAGATGATAGCCATTTTAGAGATGACACTACAATACCTCTTCTGCATTGTTGGGCAAGCTCATTGACTAGGAGAAGGCAGCGTGAGAAGGCAGCAGGTCTCTTGCCCATCATGCTGGTCATTGTGCCATTGTAAATGTGCATTACAGCCTGAGTACATGAATGCATGTATTGAGTGGGACCATGCATGCACATTACAGCATGGGAACATTTATGCATGTACTGTCTATGTCCATTAAGAATATGGCAGCCTGGTGTCACTGATGCTGGTAGTGTCTGGGGTTACATGCATGTTGTAAATTTCATGAGCTTAGGTGTGCACAGCGGCTGGACAGAGCACAGGAAACCTATCTCTGCCAATGCACTTTGCATGTACGCTTCTGAGTTTTGCTGGATGATCTTGGGGCTTGGTACTGCAAACTCTCAACAGGGCTATTAAGGGTTGTTTTGAGCGAGTTAAGGAGGCATAGGGGTTTGAGTTGTGTCTTCCGGGAGACAAATGAAGGGTGTGTCCAAGTGTCTGCCCAACTGCGGGCCTAAGACCAGGGAACTGGGTGCTTCCCAAAACAAGGCAAAGATGAAAAACTATGGTCAGAAACACACAGATCCCAGTAAAAATTAAAATATTGACAGTATTTATTCGGGGTACATACATACATAAATCAAATTTCAAAATACAGCGTTGTCTAGTAATGTTTCGAAAAGCGGGTGATTTTATTTACCCCTGTAGCCCCACCCCCAGTGAGCCCACCCCTCCCACCGCCCCACCCCCATTGTGCAGGCCCATCTGTGTGGCCCTCGGCCACAAGCCAGACTGAAATTTTGGGCCCCGAGAAAAAGTTTGTGGGTACCCATGGTTTAAGGGAACAGGATATGTGGGTACACAAGAAACTTGTGAAACTGAAAACACATGCTTTGTGGATGGGTTTATGACCTATTTTGAACCCGCACGACCTTCACAGGTCGGTAGAGCAAAAGGAGATCTACTTACCCTTATTTACCTCAACGATCTAGGTACCCATTGTAAGCTTGGATCGGGCTCCAGTATCCTCTTGGTGGTCCAAATAACCCCCATAAACGCACCAAAATTACTCATTGTTAACATTTTGAACTCTTTTGAGAGAATTTCTATGAATGAGCATCTATTAAGTTTTTTTAAAAAAATTAGAATCATACAGGGATAAGCAAAATACTTTTTATTCAGTTATAATTTTGGGGGATTTTAATGTGCACCCATGCCCGAGTGATTGCCATGTATTTGACGATCTTGGCGGTGGGAGCTGTTCAAATCTGCATTTTGAGCATACACAGCAAGGAGGGCTATTGGAAGACATTATGGCTGATTTTGACCTACAATACCTGAGGGAAGGCAAGACGGGGGATAGTATTCCCTCTTTTTCTGGAAGGTGATCGAAAACCACAACTGATAAAAATTTTACTACCGCTTATTTGTCCCCCCAGGTTGTATCCTACACAGTTAAGTGGTCCCAATTCAGTGACCATAACCCTAAATGTTTAAGCTTGAAATGGGGGCTTGAAGAAAATACAAACCCGGAGGGGGTATCAATAGTGGTGATATTACTCCACAGGATCAGGCACGAAGGCTGAAAATGAACAAGGTAGTACCCAAGCAGTTTTTTTTAATGATTAATTAAATATTTCAAGGGATGATATTAGACTCTGTGCAGATGGCAGTACCCAAGGGAAATATCACTAAATGCTCATGGCAGGATATCCCAACAGGTGGCTGAGACCCTCATGCAATCTGTAAGCAAAACCAGGTAAGGTAGGGAGAGATGGTTTGACCACAAATGTACAGAGACTCATCATAAATTAATAAATGTCCTGAAGCGAGTACCTCAATATAAAGCCCAGATAGTTATGTGTAGAAAAGTGGATAAGCAAACCCTGGAAACCCGCAAAACAGAATACAAAAAAGAAGCCTGGAATGATTTACTGTGCACGGATGTTATTAACAAGCATTTACAATGCAATGGTCTCGGCATTGGTAAAGTTAGAGCTATTGGCATTGCTCATGATATTATATTTGTTTATGTTTTTAAAACATTTAAAGAAACGGCATTGTCATGAGCAATGTCAATAGCTCTAACTTTACTAATGCCGAGACCGTTGCATTGTAAATGCTTGTTGGGGGGAGCTATTGCTGTTCTCTCTTTGTTTTGAGTATGTGTGTGTGTGGTTGTTTTGTCATTTAGTCCACAGATCAGGTATACTGTGCGTGCCCTTTTCAGTTTGTATTGAGTTGTGTTTGTTATTTGTGTGATTTTATTGCGTGTGTGGTTGTTTTGTAATTTAGTCCACTGATCTGCTATAATGCGTGTCCTCGTGCAGTTTGTATTGAATCATCGTGTTTTCAGTATTGCTATTCTGTGTTTCAGTGTGTGCGTGTGTGCGTGTGTTTGATTTTTCATTTAGTCCACCACAGAGCTGCTATAATGTACGTGTCCTCTTTCCGTTTGTATTGAGGAGTCGTGTTTCGGTGTTGCTGCTCTCGGTGTGTTAGTTGTCCAGTAATGCTTCCTGTTGGCGGTGTTTTCAGACGCTTGTTTGCCCGATGCTGGGGGGGGGGGGCTTCGACACACTGCAGCGGGGGCACAGCTCATGCTGAAGGAGTGTTTCACACTTCTCAGAGAGCGAGCGGGGGGCGAGATGGATGACTCGCGGCTGCTTCTGCTCCTGCCCACGGCGCGCCCAGAGACCCTTCCTCCTCCTCGAGGCACAGCCCGGGCTCCTCCAGCTAAACAAAACAGCAGCTGCTGGCTCTCGAGCGCCGCGAGAAGCGCTGTTTTACCGAACACGCGCCCGAATAGCGCGATACAGAAGGTACTGCGGTCTGCTCAGCCCGCAATAAATCAAGTGAGTAGAGAAGCCGTCACGAGTGTCCGAGGCGGAGCGGCTGCTGTGTTTTTTTTTCTTTTATGTAGCTGGTTGCGTGCAGCCTCCGTCCCCCCTTAGCCGGTGTGTATTGTCACTCAGGGCCACGGGGCAGCGTGCAGTGGAAGACTGCCCCCTCCATTTCCCTCACCACAATGAGAGCCCCCTGCTGTGGCCACGGTGGCGCCCTGTCTGGTGGGAGGCCATCTGAGGTAGCATCATTGGTGTCCTTCTCCCAGAACAGTCTCCACACTGGCCGGCTGTCTGGTGCTGAAGGCGAGGAAACGCAGCGTCCTTTTTGGATCGGGGGGCGTGTTTTGCTGTTGTCTCCTCCCTGAGACTTTTCGCAAAAAACACGCCCCCCGATCCGAAAAGGATGGGGCAGGATTGGAGTGACGGGACCTCTTCTCCAATGGCTGGCCAGCATTTACGAGGCCAGCCAATGGAGAACAGGGCAGAAGAGGGGCGGGTTCAAGCCCCTCTTCTCCCAAGTCATTAAATCTCCGGACTTCCGGTCTGCCGACCGGATGGTCCCGAGACCTAAAAACTGCATTTTCTTCTGGGAGATTGTTAATAGAACATTCTTCTCGGGAGCTAGAAATAGCCCGATTGATTGTACTATACCAGCGGATCAGTGGATTAAACACTTTCAAAACTTATATGGTAATCCTACTGAAGTAGCCATTTGTGCTCCCCCGGTACTTGATGGTGGCAAATATGTTTGGCTTTTAATGAAGAGGAAGTAATTGAGGCAGTTTTATTAATGTCACATAACAAAGCACCCGGACGGTGTGATGGCCGATCTCCTTTAAATTAAATCTGCAACTACGGTCTTAAATTTTGACACATGTAATTTTTAATTTACAATATGGGTTTAGGACAGGTAAGGGAATGATAGACCAGTGTCTCAATTTACAGCTGATAGTGGGGAGATATATTGCAGCCAAGAAGGGGTCACTACATTTGGCTTTCATGGATCGAGCCTCGACTTTTGACCAAATTAATAGATCAAAACTGTGGACATTACTGATCAATACAGGAGTGGATCAGAACATTGTTAACTTTTTGTTTGACTTGCATAGGTTTCTTACTGCTGTGGTGAGATAGGATCAGAGGGGTAATCTCTCACCAAGATATTAAGGGGACTCAGACAAGGGTGCATACTAGCTCCTCTATTGTTTACGTTATATATTACTAATCTAGACTCATCTCTCTGTTTAGCTTGTAAAGATATCCCCCATGCAGGGGATTGGTTAATTCCTGCGTTCCTTTACGCGGACGAAGCAGTGCTAATGGTGAGGACGGCAATGGGGCTTTAACGTTTACTTAGCTCTTTTGTTGATTTCATGGCTTCACTGGACTTAAGCACTAATTTTGTCAAATCACACACAATGATATTGGAACCAAGAGCTAGAAAACAGAGAACTCAATTTAGTGAAGGAAATGAAATAACAAGGGTGGCTACATTTTCTTATTTAGGGGTATTGTTTGATGAAAGGGGCACATGGGCCCCACAAAGAAAGGCAGAAAAAAATGCCACTTGATTTCGCAAAAAGGTTAGGGGCTAAACCAACTCAAGCCATAGTAAACATATATAGAGCTAAATGTATTGCAATTGCTTGCTATGGGTCAGACCTTTGGGCGGATAAGGTGGCAGTAGAACCCAAATAGTGGAAGACAAGTTTTTTAGAAACTTGCTTTCAGTCCAGCAATCTGTACCCTCTTATATTGTACATCAGGAATTGGAGGTTGGTTATGTTTTAGACCTGGTAGCAATGGCCCCACTACTGCATTGGATTAGATTTGGATTAACCCAGAAGTGAGCTGAATAGTAAAATAGTTCAGGACTATCTGTCTTTAGGGAGAGCAAACAATATCCCCAGGACTTTGGCTGAGAAATTGGGGCGTCCTGCTCTATTTGATTCACAAAAGGGATGGTCAGAGAAGACTTGCCCTGGGTTAAAAAAAACATTTTGTCTCTGGTGCTTGCAGAGAACGAAGCAAGGGAGCTCCTGAAACCTACAGTACAGGCCTATATATTACTATAAATGACAGCGTTAATAGAACTTTACTTAATTGACATAACAATCCCTATCATCATTTTCTTTTAACAAGGTTCAGACTAAACCTTTTGCAATCCGTGCTGGCGGAACCTCAGGGGTGGTGTAAGATGAAAGATTAGGGTCCATGTTCGTGTGATAATGTTTCCTCTCAGGACATACTGCACTTTATGATGTTTTGTGATCATTGTTATTGTAATTGTGAACATTTTATACTACCATTATTAAAAGATAAAGGTTTCTTGCAAGTAAGACCTGCATTAATATACCCCCAGATGCTAAACAGTCCATGTGAATGTTTTAGTATTGCAAGTTTCTTAGTTGCAGCCGTTAGAAAAAGGAACAAGCATTGGCATAGCCAATAGGTCTCGCCTTTGGGACCTTATAAGTATTTAGTTATGCAGCACAATATCCTTGGCACAACAATATCAACTGTTGCATGGGTAAACAGCATGCCTCACCCAGGGCCTGAAGAAATATAAACACCTCCCGTCCTATTGCCGGCCCGCGCCATCTTCAAAACCAGTTTATTAATTGTAAGACCATCACAACCAGCATGCAGAAAAGCTCATCATCTCTGTTGGTTCTTAGCACATCTTCCTCCAAACTGCCCCGTTCATTTTAATTTTCCTAAACAAATTACGATTATTAGAGCTTGTGCTGTGCACGTGCCCCGTTCCCCTCACCTTGTGGCACTTTTAATTATAGGCACTGTGATTTTCTGAAGCAGTGTTAGCTGCACGCGGAAGGTGCTCAATCAAATGAGCTTCCTCTGAAGAGCAATTTGCTAAGGACATAAAGCCCACTAGATATAAGCACTGCTGCCCACAACAGCGACATGTGGTTTGCATGAGCTCTGATTTTATCATACCAGACAGATAAAAAAATACACCCAACAGAACAGGCCCAAACAGTTAAGATAATCATAGGGATACATTAATAAACAAGGTGATGACAGTAATACTAAATGGCGTATATGCACTTCTGAACTTTACAGACCCCCTTCATGTGCTGCATTTTTACAATCCGAGAAAAAAAGCAAGGAAAAAAGCACTACGGTACGGCGAACTAATACATATTCGAACAATCGGGAACAGTATATTGTATAACCACACACAGAACCCCGCACCACCCAAAAAAAGAAATCGCACCAGAAGCTGATTAATTGTATGTCTCTGGATTCACTGCAGCCTCGCCATGATAGTGTGAAAAATTCCACTGCGACCAAACATGGTGCAGGGTCGGTCGAACTGTAGCATACTGCCTCCCCTTCGGGGGGAGTGCAGCTGCCATAGCATGAAGCGCACGCCTTTAAAGAGCATGTGCGCCGCTGGGGCTCCCACATCCAGCCACGACCACAAAATTAGTCAAATCCAAATCTGTTCATGGAACAAATCGCAGTGGAACCATCTGAATAACTGAGAAGGTGCAATCAAGTACTTGACCATGTTTGATACTGTGTGCCTTCAAGAAACATGGAAAATTAAAGCACCACTTTTTTTCGATTAGGAAGTTCACATCACTACTACTATAAAAGCATCAGAAAAGGGAAGGCCAGTAGGTAATTTGGTGACTTTAGTTAAAACAACCCAGAACATTCAAATAGGAATCTAAACACAGGAAACCCATTGTTCCTAGTACCTAAGCTGACCATCGACCATCCGAACGCAGAACAAATAAAATTAATAATATTGATTGGGGTGGTGGGGGAGCACTAGAGGGCATCTATCAAGATGGCCACTTGCTAACTTTGCTCCTGAGGCTCCTGAGACTCCTGAATATAAATCCTCAAAATGTTTCCTGAAAACAAAGCCATCCATCCGTAAACATAGCATGACTGGCCACAGCAACCTACAGTGAGCCAAACGAGCAGTCTAAACAGTGTAAATCTTAACAGCAGGCAGAGACTAAATCCCCGCACCAGAGGAAAACCAGCAGCCACGGCTGTGGCATGTAAGTGCGGATCTGAGCATGGCCGAGACCTCGGCTACCGGCGCGGCGAACCCTGGTGATGAGCTGTGAACGAGAGTGTGCTGCACTGCGCTGCTTAGGGCTGCAATTGCGATGGCACGGTGCACTCTGTGAGCGGGCGGAGGAGGGTCCCCTGCAGGCCCATCCTTTTCCAACGCCCCTAAAGATTATTCGGACCGCCCACACACTCTCCTTCTCATTACTTTCCCATCCCGCCTCCCGTAGCTGTCCCCTTCCTTCAGCTCGTCCACACCCAGGTGCCGCCTTCACACGCAAGTCTGCTCCCTGCATTTCAGCCCTTACCACAGGCCTGGCCCTCCATCCTGCTCCCACAGAGGCCTGAAGAAACAACGAGGAGCCGCATTGACGTGATGCCTCTGGGGCCCGTCCGCTTCAAGCTCCTCCCCGGCCCGCCATGCCTCAATCTCTGGAGCAAAGAAGTTGAGATAGTGGACTGGGACGTACTATCTCATGGCCCTCGCTGCCAGTGCCGCCGGCCCTGGCTCGGTGAAGGGAAGCGGCATGTTTCCAGCAGATCTCCATGTTACAGCAGCTGTGAAACAAACCACGCTTGCAGGGAAACACCGACCTGCAAAAAGTAACACCTGCCCACGCCCCAGCTGAAGAGGTTGAGCCAACACACTGGAAAACTTGTTATCTTTATGGGGCCATGTGTTTCAAACACATGGCCCCATAAAGATAATAAAGCTTTTGCGACGACAGTAAGTCAAGTGAGCCAGTCCAAGTGGGACGGCTCAAATAGAGAAAACTGTACATCAGCAAGTGCTCTTTCCCAATGGCTGGCCGCCGTTTAGCATAAACGGTGACGCCAGCCAATCGGAAAGAGGGGTGCGGCTTAAAGCCCATACTCACACTGACCCTAAATCATTAAACCTCGCCAGCGAGACTGCGCATGTGCACAGTCTTACGCTAGGCTCGACCTAAAAAACTTCTTTTTTGAATATGTGTATATATGGTCCCTATGTGGTAATGCCTGGAAACAATTTTACTTGATGTATCTTGATATTTGTATGCTTGAGATTTGAGGAAAGATATATTTTTATTTTTATCTATAATGTATTTACTAGATTTTATGGTTTGTACTTTTATAGTTTTAATTAACCGAATAAAGAATTTTGACTGACTGACTGACAGGATTCAACCAGAGGAGAAGCATTTGGATACAATTCAAAGACCTTAGTCAGTTAGGCAACCTCTGGTGAACTCTATTCATTTGTACACTGCAGAATATAGGTTCTACTTCCTCCGGGGCAGGTCTAGTCTCCTAACGTTCTACGGTAGAGGAAATTTGTATTGCTTATTTGAGTAAGAGTCAGTGCTTAATTTGTGAAAGTAAGAGTGCTGGTTCCCAAAGCTCTGCTCAGAAGCAGGCAGCGTGATCATGCACCGAAGAAGATGGCCACTCTTTAACAGAACTCCAGGACACTCAGTAAGTGGAACGGCCTGGTCACCTGCAAGAATGGCTTGTCTGTCAGCTAACTTGCCCCACATAGCAGGGGCACTGTTAATTCTGCACTTACGTTTGGCACATGAGATGGCAGTGCTGCTCAGCTCCTTCCCACAACGCCATTGCAGCAGAAGTGTCTGCAATGTTGTTTATGCAACGTTATGTGAGTAAATCGGCCGAATACCAGAGCATCACTTCTTTATGGAAAATATATTGTTAATATGTGGAGATGCTAAAACAGCTTTAAAAGAATTTACCAAGCAAACACAGTCATCTTATGGTAACCCAATTTTAATATCTTGAGCCACAGATAAGTTTTTTGAGGACATGTTGATGGTGTGTAGCGCACAGTGACCGCCACTTTTGAGCGGCAAAAAAACTTGTAATTTTTGGATACAGCAGAACTCTTATCATGCCAGTTTGTTTCCACAAATTACCTCTGACTTTCATTTAAAACTGCAATTTGTTTCTGTTATATTTCTTCACTAAAGCACTGTTTATCTTTGGCTCCCTCCTCATCATATGGGTCGTAGTAAAAGTTTGAATCAACTTCTAACTTCAAATCTGCCTTAGGACCTAGACATTTTTTATATCCTGCAGTACTTTCGCCCTCAATTTCCTTTTCCTCAATGCAATTTTGCACCACCATGGAAGGCATCTGTAACACCCTCCCGGACTCTATAGATGTGACCTCTTCCTCATTCTCTTCTGCCAAATATGCAGGGAAAAGTGGTGCATCTCTCTCTAATCTTGTGCATAAATGGGCCAAAAAAGATCCGCTATCTCCAATAAAGTAATCTGAGCCAATTTCCATGAATCCTACTCTAGATGAAATTAGACCTCTCTAATCTTCTATGGAAGAAACAAACTGGATGATAAATGGTCTTTAATTGATGATAGAGTCTCTGAAGTGAAATGCTGAGTTAGTGACTTACAGGACATAACTAAACATGTCCAACGTCTCCAAACGAAGGTAGCAAATCTTAATAAACATGATGAAGAGCTCAAAAATTGCAATCGCAGGAACAATCTGTGTATTTACAGCATGTTAAAGGTCCTGGAGGGTGCAGATCCTATTTCTTTCTTCCAGAAATTCCTACCCAAGATCCTTGACTTGCCTGACATCGTCTTGGTCACTCCTGCAATCCTCCTTCTCTACAACCCAAAGGCGTTATTCTTCTCTTCTTGTAATATACTGATCTATACAAAGTGCTTTGAGCTGGTAAATGCAAAAGTCGAATTTCCTGGTCTGGTAATTATCTCTATCTTTCCTCAAGATGTCACTAAATCTACTGTGGAGTGTTGGAAAAGATTCCTAACAGTGCAATCCATTTTGTGCACTATGGATGCCAGATATGATCTCTTCTATCCCTGCTTGTTCAAAGTGACATCCAAAAATCAGGCTACAACTTATGAATATCCTGACTTTAGACTGAGTTTTTTTGATTCCTGTCGAGAAGTTCATATGGCTAAGTCAAGATCTTCCTCTTCGGGAATTTATCTACATACTTTATTGTAATGTGGCTAAACATTAATGTATAATTAGCACTTATACTTACCTGTTTAACATCTGACATGACGTGTTTTGTCATCTCATTGTATTCTTTATTTTCCCTTAGAAAAGTTCTGTGTTGTGCCAATGCCCCTTGTTGCCTTTCGTGGGTTGTCTTCCCTCCTTCGATCTGCTGTGAACCAGATCCATCACCCGTAAATATCTGTCTTTATAAGTTGTGTTTGTACTTTTGGTGATTCTGTCTTTTTTTCTTTTCTTATACTGATCTTTATTTCTGCCTTTCCTTACCTTTTCGTTCTCCTGCTTTACCTTCATTCTTCCCTCTGCTATCACTATTTATATGCATAGTATCTACTATCATTTAGCAAAATATTGCCTTATTTACTGTTGCTTTTTACATAAATTCACTATATCATAGAGTTCTGAAGGACGGCATACTATGTTATGCTACCATAATCTGTTGATTATTATTTTTCTGTTAGACAGTTTCTATTACCATTATTGTGAATATTTGTTAATGTCATTAGGAGTAGTCTCTTGGGATGTTAGGGGGCTGGGTTCACCAATTAAATGTCAGAGAATGTTATCTCATTTAGCTAAACTAAATACAGATGTGGTCTTGCTACAAGAAACTCATTTAGCGCAATCTGAGGTCAATAAATGTGTCCTGCATTAAGTGGCTACAGTTTTCTCTTCTCAGGAATCTAGTAAGAAAAATGGTGTTGTTATTTTATGTATAAAATCCTTGAATATTCAATTAATTTCTCAAGAATGCGATAAAGAGGGGAGATGGATTATTGTGAAGGTATTCATTAATAACATTCCTATAACTGTTTTTGATATTTATGCTCCAACTCAATGTGATAAACATGTTTGGCCTGTAATCTCATAAAAATTGCTATCTATTTCAGATGATTACCTTATTTTCGAAGGTGACTGTAATTTAGTCATGGACTCTTTCCTTGATCTGAATTGAAAGATCAAGATTCTCTCTTCTAATATTAATAAACAATTTAAATCAACTATTTATCATAGCTTTCTGGTGGATGCATGGAGACTCTGTAACCTGACTTTGAGAGCATGCACTTTCTTTTATTCAGTTAATTTTTCTCAGTCTTGGATTGACTAGCTTTTTGTCTCTAAAACTTTATCTTTGCTTTTAAAATCAGAAATTGGCTTCATCTTAATTTCTGATAATGCACAATGTTATTACAGATTTAGGGCCAGATGCATTTTGCAATTTCGTAATTGCTAATCTTTGCGATTCGTAATTAGGAAATAGCTAAACGGAATGCATGATAGTGTGTTGAACACTTTTAGCGATTCCTAGGGGATCGCAAATGACCTACCTCATGAATATTAATGAGGCAGGTAGCAATTTGCGACCCCCTAGGAATTGCAAAAATCACAAAGAAGGTGGCCTGCTGGGCTCAGCAGACCACCATGCCTGTGATTGCTTTTAAATAAAGCAATTTTCTTTTTGGAATTGCAGTCCATTTTCATTAAATGATAATGGGAAGCATTTCTAAAACAAACAGCACTTAAAAAATGATTTTCCAAAAAAACATTCACAAAGGGGAATGGGTCCCTTGACGACCCCTTCCCGTTTGCGAATGGATTACCACCTGCTTGAAGTAGGTGGCATAATGCGAATGTTTTGCGACTGCAATCACAGTCACAAAACATTTATACATACCATTAGGATTTGCTATTTTGAAAGGGACGCCCTAACCACGCCCCTTCAAATAGCGAATCGCAACCCCATTTTGCGATTTGGTAACAGGTTACCGAATCGCAAAATTGTGTTTGCTGCATCGGAAAAGCATTTATTTCGATCACAAATGGGCCGAATCATTCGGCACGTTTGCAAGGAGACAAATGCTTGATGCATCTGGCCCTTAGATCTTATTCCTGCTACTAAAAGTAATAATAAAATGGAGGTTTAATAATGATCTTGTTTTAGATACTTCTTTTTCTCAAAGTTTTGAATCATTTACTCAGGTATTCTTTCTTTTTAAACAATACTCCTGATATATCTCCACAACGTCTTTGGGAATCCTTTAAAGCTATGGCTAAAGACTTCATTATTTGATATGTTTCTAGGAAGCGCAAACTTAATAATCAAAAGTCAACTAAACTCTTAACACAGATTAAACATTTAGAATACCTACATTATACTTCTAAACCTAAAACCCACCGTGATCCGTTACTTAAAGCTAAATTTAATTTTAATAAGCTTTCTACAGAAGACAGCACTTCTTATTTACTTAATGCCAGTACCAAATACTATGGTAGACAAAATAATGCGGGCAAACTCTTAGTCAACTATCTCTAGGAATGTTTTAGAGTGGGTTTCTTTCTTGTCAAACAAAATACTCCTCTCCTTACTGATATCCTAGAGAAGTTTAAATCCTATTATTCTACTTTGTATACTCCGGAATCGCTACCTTTTTTCTGACTCATTTTCACAATATTTACCTCCTGAGACGGAGACCACTACTTGGGACATTCTCAACTAATTGGATTCTATTAAGAAAGGAAAAGCTGCTGGACCAGATGGGTTCACGATTGCATTTTATCTACACTTCTCGAAAATTCTTTTACCTAAACCTTTCCAGCTATTGGCAAAAGGGAGATTTCAAGAAAATGTAATCCGTCTAATCCCTAAAGAAGGTAAGGATCCCAAACTTTGCAAGAATTATAGACCTAAATTGATTAACTTAGATTATAAAATTTTCACAAAGCTCATTGCTCTCCACTTTTACCACGACTGATAGATAAAGAGCAAACAGGGTTTGTTAAAGGGAGAAATGTAACAGATAATACCCAAGATTTTCTTACTATAATTAGCAGAGCCAATGAGTATGCCCATTAGTTAGGAGCAGCTTCTCTAAATGCTGAGAAAGCTTTTGACCATATGAGCTCGTCTTTCATTTTATACACACTTAAATGGTTTGGTTTTGCTCCATATTTTCTTATTCTAATTTCTCTCTTTTATCCGTCTCTGTCAGCTTCCATTCTTTTAAATGGTCTTCTATCACAATCCTTTTTGCTGCATAGAGGAGTTAGGCAGAGATGTCCTCTTTCGCCTTTACTATTCAATTTAGCTTTAGAACCTTTCTTGCAGCAGCGGCTGCTTCTCAAGAGCTTTGGGGCCACGCCCTCCCACTTCTATCGGACACGAAGGAAAAACAATTGTGCCACTCAATTCCTGCTCTGTGTTCTTTAGTTTCAATGTTTGTTTTTTAGAAGCCAGTAACACTAAGCATGCGCGGAGCATTTACCTCTGTCGACCACCCATTTCCTAGCATATAGCAGCAGTAGCGCCTCTTGCTGAAATCCAGTGTACTGACGGTGCGCCCATTGCATGTAATTATAATCCTCACTTGGACGCAAGAGTGCACAGCCCGGCTTGGAATGAGATCATTCATTTGATCTGGGTTACTTCCACTTCTATAACCCATCTCTTTCCATTATGTTACATTTTGTTAGCAAAGCTCAGTAATCCCACCCACCCAGTGACAAGCTAGGGAAATGAACATGAGTACAGGAGGAGTTTCTCTGTAATTTATTCCCTCATGGAGACTGTACTTTCACTTTCATTAGAATGCGACACACTTGGTGTGCATGTTAAATTGATGGGAGTTTAGTGGCTACTGCATCTTCACCAGCCAGCAGATCGGCACGCTAATTTAACTCAGAGGTGAGTGGTGACTATTATTGAGATCGACTTCATAAATAGGGTATTTACAGAAGGTCACAAGTATACAAAGTTTGTTTTCAGGACTCTTACCATAACTTAACAATTTATAGTAAAGAAGCAGTATTCTGTAAATGAGGGCCATGGTGTCAGGGGAATTAGAACAAATTTAAATCCGTCTCATTTCCATAAGACGCTGACGTTGTACACACGAGGAGGAAGGAGCTATTAAGATCATGCTGACTTTAAAAGTGCAACTCGGAGCCTCATGCATTATGTGCTGGCCTATTTGTGGGGTTGGAGAGGCGTCACTGGTCACCATGTGTTAAGTGCAGCTGGATCCAAAGCCGTCACTAGCTTACTTCATAACAGACCAGCCACTCAATGGCAACACACCAACATGCGTGTTGCTATGATGGACATCATTCTGAACAATAACTACTTCATAGACGATAACATCTGGTACAAACAGAACAAAGGTGTAGCCATGGGCTCCAAGTTCTCACCCTCTTTTGCGAACCTGTACATGGGTGTCCTAGAATACAAATGGATCTGGAGCCCCAAAGGGGCACCATGGGTGGATTCCATAATTTACTTGGGACGCTACATAGATGATTGTCTCTTACTTTGGTCAGGGACACAAGACAAACTAGACGAATTTTGCAAACATCTAAACTCGAACAACATGAACATGAGATTCACGAGTAACTCTAGCACTTCCAGTATTACTTTCCTGGATGTTGAAATCTACATCAAGTCAGACACACTACATAGCAGATTGTACAGGAAGGAGACCTCATGCAACACCATCCTACACACTGAGAGCTCACACCCTTCCCAGCAAATTCAGGCCATCCCCTATGGGGAATTTTTCAGGGCCAGGAGGAATTGCAGTGAGGAACCTGAGTTTCAAAAATGTTTGTCCAATATGAAACACAGATTTAAGGCTAGAGGCTACAATGCATGCACCATCTGCATAGCTAGAAAGATACAATAACATGAAGAAACAGGACACACTACTCAATCAGAAGAGAGTCACAGAACGGGACCAACCCGTAAGACTAATTACTGATTACAGCGACATGGGTCCAGCAATGAGGAGAAGCCTCAACAAACACTGGGGCATTCTACTGGCAGACACCTCTCAAAGAGGTCATCATCACTAGCCCACAAGTCACCTACAGATGAGGCAGGACTCTAAGAACTAGACTCAGCCTGAGTGTACCAGGTCCCCTCACCAGCCGCACGTGGCTAACAGCACACACTATGGGGTTTTTCAAAAGCAGTTGCTGCTGGGTTTGCAGTCTAGCCCAGAATGGTGTTAAAAACTGCACAGCGGTGAACAGACAACAATACCAGATAAAATGTAACATCAATTGCAACACCAAATTCGTGGTATACGTTCTGGAGTGTGCCTGCTGATACATCGGAAGCACCATCAGACCTTTAAGAGAACGCATTGGTGAGCACCTCAGAGCGCTACAAAACCAGGACACTAGATATCCCATGGCAGTACACGCGGCCACCTGCCCCAACCAAGGCACCAAGAAACGGATCTCCTTCTTCGAATTCGATGTGGCAGCAATCAGTGCCCGGAGCGGCAACAGAGAACTGAAGCTCAGACGTCTGGAAGCGACTTGGATCATGCATCTATGTACTGTACAACACAGACTCAATACTGACCATGAGCTCCATTACTTTTTGGGTGAATGAACACCCCAGAATCAACCGTACTTTGGCCTGTCACATCAAACCTACTGTGCACGCATGCCCAGCAAACCCCCTGTCATGCATGCCCAGCAAACCATCTATTTATGTATTTATGTGAATAATGTTTCTGCGAGCGCCATGGCCCTCCCTTGGATGCACCGCTGAATACTATGTGGGTACGATGCTTTGCGCATTCACTGTCACTACACGGTCCCCTTACATAACAACATACATCTCATAGCATTTCTCCATTCAGTTCTCTTTTCTCCCATACTACTGTCTTCACAGTCTTGGACAAGTAGCACTTTCACCAGTGTCATACAGTCCCTCATCACATCACTTCCTGTCATACTAGTACTCCTTTTCTCTTCCTCTTCTCCCCAAATCTGTACTCATGACCTGCATCCGTTCTCATCATAGTACTCCTTGTCATACCAGTTCTCCCTTTCTCTTCCTCTTCTTCCCATTTCTGTACTCACAACCTGCATCCTTTCTCCTGACCCCTAGCTCTATAGCTACTCCTCACGTAAAGCAGGACACTTACTACACCAGACGTTTTTTGTACTTTTTCACTTTGTCACCTTATACATTAGATATCCTGGTGAGCAAACCATGCCTGGTTTCGGCTTACACATGCCTGCGCTTTCTTTACTGGTCCTCCAGACGCAGTTGCATCATCCTGATGTGATCTAGTGTACCACTTCCAACATACGCATGCGCACCTCCTTGCAGCGTATGTCCACCCTCAGTATCAGTAGCGATCATATTATGCGCCCTTACGTCCGCTAGCCCCTTTACGTTTGATCCCTGTGTTTGTACCAGTGCGCAGTCTAGTTGTTGTAAGACGCACTGGTATTTCTAGCTCACACCCGCTTCCGCCTTCTTCCTCATCCGGAAGACGCCAAGGGTACAGTGTTCCACGACCTCCTTCGCTCTGATTACTGGTAAGCTGCACCCTCACACGGCCCTGTAATGATGCTAAGTGCCAGGCTATCTGTAGCTTTCCCCCCAGTAACTCTCAGGAGGCGCTCAGGAGATTGCAGAAACCTTTATTACACTATTATCTCTAATTGCCGAGAGAGCGCCGGGCAACACGCTCCGATCGCCGTCTCTCACTCGCGCGCTATGTCGCGCATGCGCAGTAGCGTCCTAACGGCCGCTACGCACATCGCCGTCTTCACGTAGTGCGCGCGTCAACTAGACCGCGACACTACATATCTCCCCCTTTTCATACCACACAACACAATGTCCCAGACCAAGTGGTCAGTCCATTTCAAAGTCTCTAAACCTGGATGGTCTCACCACTGCTCTTCCCCCCCGGGTGTGTCTTATCGGAGTGGAATGTCCTTCTCGGCTTCCCTCTGCGACCGGGCCTCCATCGGTACCTTTCGGAGTGCCCTGGCCCTCTCTCTCTTTTACCTCGCCATCTTCTCGGGTGGTTTCCCCCAAGGATCCTCCACCTGGGTTGTCTCTCTCTCTCTCTTGCTCTCCGCTCATGTTCTCTCCGTGGCCTCCCTCGGATGAGTCTGTGTCTCTTATCGGCCTTTCCGTCGGAGTTTCCCCTTCCGTGTATTCTCGGGGCCACTGTAAGATCTTATTGCATTTGGCCATGCGCTCATGTGACCACACGTTTCCGTCGCTGAGCAACGCCGCCCGGTCATACACTTCTTCTACTCTGAGGGGTGGGGAGTACTTGCTTTCTCCCTTCCGCTTTAGGACTGCCAGCTTCACTCTGACCCACTCCCCTTTTTCTAACGCCGTCTCCTTTGTCCTCTTTTGGCGGTTGTAGTGTTCTGTATAGATGCGTTGTGCCTTCTGCAGGTTGTGTTGCACCACTGCTGGAGACCATTTGCTAGTGATGGTCTTCTCCTGCCACGCCACATTGTCTCTGGTGAAGGGTTGCCTTCCTCGTAAGATCTGGAAGGGACTGTACCCCGTACCGGTGGGGGTGATACGGTACGCCCATATCGTGCTTTGCACTTCTTTCTCCCAGTCTTTGCCTCTCGTGATGGCTGCCTGTATGGAGCCCATCAGCACCCTGTTAAACCTCTCTACTTGTCCATTGCTGGACGGGTGGTATATCGAGGTGTGTCTGAGTATTATGCCATTTCTGTTCGCAAACGTGACCCACTTGTCGGAGATGAACTGGGGACCATTGTCGCTGATAATGCTCCTGGGTATGCCTTCCCGGAGGAACACCGCCTTGAGGAAGCGTAGTATCTCGTCCGTGTCCATGACCTCGTTGATGTGCACTTCTGGCCATTTCGAGTACTTATCCACTAGTACACATAGGTATTTGGGGATCCCCTGGTCGTCCAGTATTGGCCCCAGTATGTCCACAGCCACCTCTTCCCATGGGTTGCTGGGGTTCGTGAACTTCCCTAAGGGTGGTCTCATAGGTTTAAGTGTCTTGTCTGCACCCAGGCACTGCACATAGTCTCTCACGTGCCTCTCTACATGCGTGTCCATCCCTGGCCACCAGTATGTTTGTTTTGTCCTGGCCTTTGTCTTCACGATTCCCAGGTGGCCTTCGTGTAGTATGGTTAGCAGGGTCGGTACGATGTTCTCCGGTGGTACCACCCTGTCACCTCTGTAGACGAACACCCCGTCGTTTCCCACCGACAGCTCTTCTCTGACCTCGTAGAACTGCCTGATTTTTGGTCTTTGTCTCCTCCTTTCTGGCCATCCTCGTACGATATACGCCTTGATGTCATCCATATCGCCATCCGCCTCATACGCGTTTTTCCATTCCTGCCTGCTGATGGCTTTTTCCGGGTCGTCAGTCAGGGCCACCATATCGTCGTCGTCCTCCCTGTCATTGGAGGCACTGTCCATCGCGGATGCCCTGCTGAGGTAGTCCGCTATCTTGTTTCTGGAGCCCGGGATATACTCCACGTCGTACCTGTACTCCAGGAGTTTCAGTGTCATTTTTGAAATCCGGGGTGTGGCGCTGGCATGGCCGTCCGATGTCAATACCTTCACTAGAGGCTTGTGATCCGTCTTCACTTGGAATCTGGTGCCCCACAGGAACTGACGGTACTTCGCCATAGCCCACACCACCGCCAGCATCTCTTTCTCAATCACACTGAACTTTTGTTCCGACGCCGTCAGCGTCCTGGACGCGAAGCTGATCATCTCCGTTCCTCCTTCCGGTCTTTCCTGCATGAGCACCGCTCCAAGCCCCTTCTCACTCGCGTCTGTCATCAATATTGACCGCCCCTGGGGATCGAATCCTTGCAACGGGATCGCTCCACCGATTTCCCGTTTCACTGTGTCGAACTCCTCCTGCGTCTCCTCGGTCCAGATGAACGCCGTCTTGTCTCTCGTGAGTTGCCTCATGTGGTGGGTTTTTGTGGCAAAGTGGTGGACGAACTTGCTATAGTACTCCGCCATCCCTAGAAATGACCGTACTTCTTCCTTGGAGGTGGGCGGTGGTGCTTCGCAGATGGCCTTCACGTTCCCTCTCTTCGTCGTTAATCCTTGCGCACCTATCTCTTGCCCCAGGTAGGTGACTGACGTCATCCCGAAGTGACATTTCTCCCACTCTGCCGTCAGGCCCTTCTCTTCCAGGATCTTCAATACTGCCGACAGCTTCCTGTCATGGTCCTCCAGCTCTGTCCCCATCACTAGGATGTCATCCTGGAAGTATTGCACTCCCTCAATGTCCTTGAATAGGCGGGCCATTAGCTTCTGAAACACCGCCGCTGCCGAGGCGAGACCAAAGGGCATGCGGCAGAATTGGTAGCAGCCGAACGGTGTGATGAACGACGTCAATTTTTTGCTTGTCGGATGTAGCGCTACCTGGTGGTATGCCGATTGCAAGTCAATGGTGGAGAACCATTTCACTCCTTTCGTGCGGGCCAACATTTCCTCTATGCGTGGCAAGGGGAACCTTTCGACCACTATGCACTTGTTCAACTCCCTGAGGTCCACACAGAGGCGCACCTTGCCCGACGGTTTCATGGCCACCACCAGAGGCGCCAACCACTCCGCACTGTCGATGGGCTCAATGATTCCCCCTTCTTCCAGTCGGAGGAGTTCCTGTTGCACCGCCTCCCTCACCGCAATCGGGATGTTCCGTACTTTGTGCGCTACCGGCCGGGCGTTTTCTTTAAGGACGATTTTGTGGGAGAACTTCTCTAGTTTCCCAATCTTCCCGCCGAAAACCTTCGGGTGCCCGCTCCGCCATTTTTCCGCCGTCGACTCCTCTCCGTCCAGAGTCACCATCACCTGGGTGTCCCCTCCTGGGTTCAGCTGTACGCCCAACTCTCCTTGGTCCATCCAGCCCAGGACTGACGGTCCCTTCTCCGCGACGTACAGCTTGCAGAGCGCACTCCGCTCCTTGAACTGGAACTTCAGCTCCTTGAACCCTACCATCGGGATTGGCTCCCCTGTGTAGGTGACGGGTCGAATGTCGGGGGGTTCTAGTTGCGCGCCCCACGTGGGTCTGAACCTCTCATTCCATACCGAACGTTGGACGATGGTGTATGGAGATCCTGAATCCGCCACGGTGGTGATGGGTATTCCTCCAATAATCATGTCGCACTGGGGTTTGCGCGTTCTTCTCCCCTCAATGCCCAGTACCTGGTCTTCTATACACAGGACTTCTTCGTCTTCTTCACGGCCTTCCACTTCTTCCCCCTCGTCCTGTGCCACGAACTTCACCGCCTGCTGTCTCCCTTTCCTTCGGCATACTTTCTCGTAATGACCTACTAGGCCGCAGAACGCACACTTGGCTCTGAATGCGGGGCACCGCTTGTCGTGCGCAGCATGGCTCGAGCTTCCGCACCTGTAGCATCTCATGGCTTTGCCTTTTTCTTGTTTCCATGACTGTCCGGGTCTTGTTTTCCCTTTGGTCGCTCCTCTGTACTCCCACGTCGCTGGTTTTCCCCGTGTCTGATGGTCCGCGTCGTCCACCTTGTTGACTGTGAGTCTGGGGGCCGGTTCTCTCTTGGCCGCTTCCGCACAGCGTTTGGTTAGTTCCGCTCTTTTCACTATGGCGATCACCTCGTTCAGCGTCGCATCTCCATTCGCCCATAGTTTGTCCTGTACTGACTTGCTTGTCGTGTGCATGACGATCTGGTCCTTGATGAATTCATCTTGTAGTCCGCCATATTTGCACGTCATCGCCAGTTTTCGCAGCGCTGCTACGTAGTCATCTACGGATTCCCCCGCTTCTTGCTTCCTCTGCTGGAAGTTATAGCGGTCGATGGAGGTGCACACGGCTGGCCGATAGTGGTTGTCCAGGTCTTCTATGGCATGGGTGAACACGTCTGTGTCCCCTACCTGCCTGATGGTCGGTGTGAGGTTTTGAAACACCCGTATTCCTTCTGGTCCCAGGTTGTGTAGAAGTATCCTCTTCCTCCTGGCACTAGAGAACGCCTCCTCATTCTCATCTTCTAGCGCTTCCAGGTAGTTTTTGAAGTACTCCCTCCAGTCTTTCCACTTCATTATGGGTTCTCCCGGGCGTGGTAGGAACGGGATCGGCGTCGTCAGAGTCGATGACTGTGCACTCATTTTGGCTTCCACCAGCTTCCTTGGGCTACCTGGTGCATCTGTCCCCGCTCCCCTGCTTCGGGTACCTGGGACTGCGTTCGAGCTGGTTGCTCCATCGTCCCCCGACTCCGCCAGGGTCTCCTCTGTGGTTCCGCTGTCCGCCTGCGATATCCTCTACCTCGTGGCCGGCTCCTTTACTGCCCACGTGCCACGTCCCGGCGTTTATCTGCCTTTGCCGCGCTCTCTCGGTGTGTAGGCGTCTGTCCTCAACCCCTCCGGTCTTCTTACCGCGTGGGGTGGTGTCCCTCCTGGTGGACCTCTTCTCTGATGCAGGTTGGGGGCACCTTCCTCCTGTTGCACGTAGGGTTCTCCCTGTCCCAGTCTCGTCGCCACTGTAATGATGCTAAGTGCCAGGCTATCTGTAGCTTTCCCCCCAGTAACTCTCAGGAGGCGCTCAGGAGATTGCAGAAACCTTTATTACACTATTATCTCTAATTGCCGAGAGAGCGCCGGGCAACACGCTCCGATCGCCGTCTCTCACTCGTGCGCTATGTCGCGCATGTGCAGTAGCGTCCTAACGGCCGCTACGCACATCGCCGTCTTCACGTAGTGCGCGCGTCAACTAGACCGCTACACTACAGGCCCCCATTTAGTCCTTTCTCTTGCTCCCCGATTTGCAGACCTCACTGACTGATCGTTTCTTTCCCGCTTCCTCCAACACCATAGACAGGTGCACCCGCCCTTTGGTCTTTCCACCATACAGGATGGTGATCTCGTCGGAACGCACTGGGTAAGAATCCCCCCATGCCCCAACCATCTTGTCGCCCCTCCTGTTTCCTCCCTGCACGCCTAATGTACTCCATTTATTCCAGCTTTTGAACTTTTCGCCACGGCCCAGCCGTTAAGCATTCTTCACAAACACTTGACGAACCCTCCCACACTGTACCTAGGGTAAGATCCCTCGTTTGTCTCCTGGTCCCCTGACGCAACATTTTGTGTGCACTGTCATCATATATATTTATTTTCTCTTTAATACTTTCAGCCTTTTATGTCAATTCGCAACGCAGCATTCTCCCCCGGCGAAACCGCATCACTTTTTCAGACCTTTGATAGTCTGTTCCTGGGTAAGAATTCACCTCACTTCCTCTTTATTTTCTCCGCATCAGTATTGGTATAGCTACCGCTTAGTCTTTCCTTCTCTCTACAGTGACCACACCAAAGCGCCTACTACACAGCGCCATCACATCATACCAGTAACGTGCCCATCACTCACCCGAGTGCCTCCTGCACTCCACGCCTAGGCTCACCGTTGAGCTCCACTCGTACCCCAGGCCGGGTTGGAATTATCACCAGCTCTGTGGTGAGCATCCATTTTTTTCCCTTGCTTCTTCTCACATCCTTCCTGTAATACTTTACGGTCCCCATAACTGGACCCTTTCATTTGGTTATCGCATACCTTGCTCATCCTGGTTCTCACTCTTGTTTCTACTAAGGACCTTTTACTCCTCATCTTCAAATACCTTACAGGTATTCCTTTCATACTTTCATTTTAGGGTTCTTAGCATATAGATTCATATTGTTGTTTTTTCTCTCAGCCATCACTAGCATTCTGTTGGATTCACAACACCTACATGTCTCGTAGTTGGCTAACTCTCACAGCGCTTTAAGAGATTATGTCATGCATCAGTGTTTTCATGGTTCAAGCACTGGTCATGTTCAGTATCAGTATATTAAACCGCTTTGCCATTCACCACCACAATGGTCCACACTTATTCACCATGTCACTCAATCATAGTACCATGTTTTTCCCGCGATTTTTGTCATAATTTATTTGATGACAGCGGCACATGCACCAAAGTCACTTTACATTTATGCGCTTTCTCAGAAACGCAGGTGTCGCACACTAAGGGTGTTCCCCCTTCCCAATTCCCTTAGATGTAAGTTTTTCGTTTGACTTCCAATTTCCTACTGTTTTCTAAAAGTTCCCTTACCCCATCTTTTGTATCCTCCCCAGCCCTGAGGAGTCACAGGTCAATTTCCCTGTGACAAAACACGTGTCGGCTGGTTGTTTTAATGTTATTCGGCGTCTACCTAATTAAATGACTTTGAACATTATACTGGGGTCGACCACAGCAACTTTGATCCCAAAAGAACTTTAGTACCATTGTCTTACCTTCACCACGTGTGCCCGGGTCTGTACTTATCTAATTACAGTTAACCATGCAAGTGGCAATGGCTATGAGATCTGAATGTAGAAGATGACTATATAGCTCTTTGCAGTGGTTTGCCATGTATATGGCCAAGTGGCCCATTTCAACTTCTCAATCCCTTATTCATTCCACCAACCTTGGAAAAATCTCATACTAAAGTAGGCCAATATTTCACAAATACTAGGTTACCAGAAAAATTAATTTCATGGTCAGCTGCCCTGATAGATGTGGTAATCAAGTGAAGAAAATGTGTAGTGCAAAAGAGAAAACAAGATACTAAAACCCCCACCACAATTTAAAACAGTGATCTATCTAAAATTGGCAATCAGAATTCAAAATACAATAATCCTGTAGACTAATTATACTCATCCCAAACAATTTTTTCAATATGGCTAATATCATAGCCATAGCATATACTATAGTATTGCACTTGAAAAAAGCAAGGGTGCAAACCCCTCCATCACGGCTTACAGATAACTTTTCACAGTGGAAATGCAGAGAAAACACACTTTCTTTGCCTTGGTCATGTGCATGAAGTTAGGATGATTAGTAATTTACAGAAGTGGAGCTTCAACTCGGGCACCTGCTTTCTTTATATCTCTTAAGTGCTTCCTGTTGAGGTTTCAGTTCTGTGGCATGAGCATCGTGCCAAAATCAATCCTGCCCTGCATCTTTATTCAAGAAGAGGCCACCATTTTGTGCAACTCCTCTTCCTAAGTGGAGTACTTTCTACTGGCTAATTAGTAAGTGCTACCTCATTGGGTAAATGTATAGTGTGTTTCCAACACTAAAGCTGCATAAAGGATGCCAAAGAAATGTCTCCCTTCACCTTTTGTCTCTGTAACTTTGCTAATGTGATTGTTCCACTTGGATGCTTCATACTTTAGAGAAGTAACTGCCTCTTTGTTTGGTGGAGATGTGATAATATTCCTAGGCATCAAGACCCTGTCTCCAAAATCAGCGGGGCCTTTTAGTAAGCTGTCCATCATCCTGGGAAAAGGGAAGGAAGACGTTGCATACCGCGAATGTATTTTGGGTGAGCCAAGTGGGCGGGGTTTCTATGCAAGTTGACATACTTCTCGGTTTTAAAAGTTTAGACCACGATCCCTGCTCTCAGCAGCAGATGAGAAGGAAGAACCCCAGCCTTTTATTTATTTAGATATTGAAATAGAGAAGAGGGACCGCGCAGCCTCCCTGGCCTATTTCAGCCCCGGGACCCCATCCCCAGGAGCCTGGGGCTTATTCCAATGGGGAAGGGGGGCAGTGTGGCAGACCTAAACACGCAATCTAAACAGAAGCTGGAACATGGGATCATAGGAAGTTGGTGCAGAGGTCCACTTCTCCTGCTTGGTGTCTGTCAGCATCATTTTGGGAGGCAGGTCAAGTCTGCAAAAAGATGGACAAATGCCAATAAGTACCTCTTTCCTGTCCTGTATTACTCTCCTTGCAGTGCCCCTCTTCCTCCAGCATTGGCAAGTGTCCCAGGTCTGCCCCTCCAAGCCTGCTCAGTCTTATGGGGGTCTATGGGGTTAGTTCCAGAGGAGTACGTTGGGAAAAGCAAACTTCACTAATAAGATGACTGCTTCCACGCTGCAAACAGTTGCTTAATCAAGTGCACAAACTCTTTTCGAGAAAAGCTGGGGGCATCTATATTTTATCTTCCACTAATTCACAGTGTTCACCAACTATTCACCATATGTTTGTTTTTTGTAACAGGAAACAACATTCCACTGCCTGGACTGGCTTGCACACCAAACTATCAAGTTCTCTTTTTCAGCTATTTGTTAAGGAAAGAATGTGGCTTTTTTAATGTTGTGCCAAAACAACAGAGTCCATGATGTGTTTCATACTTAGGAAACACAACTGCCGCTTTAACAAAATCTGTGATTGTTTAATAAAAATGTATTACTCCACACTAATCCTGCTTGGCCCTTTTCTTTCGATAACATTATTTTCAAACCACAGTCCAGAAAATGTGTTTTGAATAATTGGTTCCAAATTCCTGGCATGCATGATACAAAATGGCTGTTTCTCTGTCCAGTATCCAAAATGGAGTGGTTTATCGCTGTGAGGTACCTTAAGCCATGGCCAGGCGTGGAGGCTAGGCCATGAAATTGTACAGCAAGGCCTTGTAGAAAACAAATAATAGATTTAAATGGCACTTGTAGAGAAAAATTACCTTTATGTAAAATCTTCAATCACAAGCAGAGCTTGTCGCAAACCTTGAAAAAAATCTAAGGCGTCCTAGTCTGACCACAAGAAACAGATGTTGGTGTCTATGGTGCAGAAATTAATTCGTTTTTTAATTGTCCACAGATCACAGCACGCCATGGTTTAAATAGGCTGGCGACGGCACTTGATACTTGTTGTTGGCGATGTGAATGTAACAATATGTATGTTTTCTTTCTTCAACGGAAAATAAAGTTCTGATTTTCCATCACTTGGAGGCACAACGTCAGTTTAAACGCTTGCTGGTGGGCTCAGGAATTGTCTGAAGGCATGGTACGATTTTATGCATGCATCCTGGACCACCAAAGCGTCTGTCCTCATCTCAACCCTCTTGCGAAAACATGAAGTGGCAACTTACCAGTACCCACAATCCAACCGAGTCATACAACATGTGGTTAAAACTGTTGTTATGGCTCATAGTGGTATCGCCTATGACTGTGAAGTAAAATTGACAACAGTGAAAAACAAAAACTCATTTTGGACCTTATATCTCTTTTTTGTATATAATGTACATTTATTAAGGCTATATAAGCCAATTAAACATAATAAAAATGACAGCATAATTTAATAAACGCAAAGCATAAAACAACTAATAGACTGCACACAATTTATGGTTACGTTATCTTAATACAAATATTTAAAGTGTTAGGTTTTTAAAGGGGTTTTTATAATGATCAAAGGCACTGACTCATTAAAGGCTCAGGACCTGATCCACAAAGGGCATCCACACTTACTGTGAGCTACCCAAGAACATACAGTAGGCTTACACTCTACCCGTTGCTTATCATTGGTTAGCTTCATTGTCACTCTTATTTGCTTGATTTTTATTCATTGGCTTGCCTTCCTCTACTTTTGTTTGTCCCCTCCCTGGAGCATAGACTCTTTACCATCCTTTTGACTGGCCAACTTGTAACTTTGCTCAATTTTAGGGAACTATTTTTTTCCTTTTGGTAAAGCACTCCATGAGAGTGCAGGTTTTTTCAACTCTCTCCGTCGCATGTTTCCCCTATGCTCTGTGTTGCTGTTTTCCTCATGTGCTCCTTGCTCTTTCCCTCTTGTGCTTCTTTCCACCAAATTCTTCCACACTCAGTGTTGCTCTCTCGCTGGAGAGCTTTTCCACCCACCTCTCCTGTTGCCCTCCCCTAGAATGATGCCGCTTTTTCTCTCCTTCCAGCTTATTTTTATTTTACTCCTCCCTACCTGCCTCTACATTGCTCCCACCCCCATCTCAGGGGACCTTATATATATATATATATATATTCACTGAAAAAACCATAGGTTTCACACATGTTAGCTGGACATTTCACTCATAAAAAACCAATGAAATTCCCCCGTTATAGTTAGTGCAGGCAACTATAACTCACGCGACCGCAATCCTCTGCTGATGATGTCAGATATTACATCACTGTATTTAGACACTTAATTACCCATGTCTTCTTCCATTAATCTTTAGCTATACATATATTACAAATATTTATTTTTCATAAAGACACATATGTCATCAGTGATGTAATATCTGACATCATCAGCAGAGGATTGCGGTCGCGTGAGTTATAGTTGCCTGCACTAACTATAACGGGGAATTTCATTGGTTTTTTATGAGTGAAATGTCCAGCTAACTATAACGTGTGAAACCTATGGTTTTTTCAGTGAATTTGCAAGGTTTTTTAAATGCTAATTCCTAACTATAACGTGTGTGAAACCTATGGTTTTTTTCAGTGAATTTGTACGTTTTTTTAAATGCAAATTTTTTTTTGAGATTTTTGGTAAACCTATGTATAAAATAATATATGTACTATATCCTGCATTATGGAATGGTTAATTTTTTTTTTTATGCATTTTTTTCCGTGCGCGTACGGTAAGCTGACGCTACGCGCTCCGTACGTCATAAGTACGGTGCGCTTACGTGATACGATGCGCGTACGGTAAGCTGACGCTACGCGCTCCGCACGTCATAAGTACAGCGCGCTTACGTGATACGTACGTGACACGCGGAAGCAACGTCGCGGTTACGCAGGGGAGTGTAATGCGCATGCGCGAGTGCGTCTTACGTACGCGCTCTGTAAGCGCTCCGTAAGCGTCACGTTCGCGCATGCGTACTTTTTTCCGAGCGCGTACCGTAAGCTTACGGAGCGCGCACGGTAGGTCATGTGATCCACAAAGAACACTTTTCATTGGTTGAAACTACTTTCAGTTCCAGAAACTTCCCACACCACACCCATTCCCCTCATTACTGCTTGAGATCCCCTAGGAGAAGGAGCTGAATTGACATTGAGATACAATGGCAGAACAGCAGACCTCTTCTGAGAGTGAGGCTAGCAGCACCACCATCATCCAGAGAAGGAGGAAACAGAAGAATTCTTTTGTATGGGAGTATTTTACTTTTCCAGAGGGGGAGAAAAAGGTCAATGCTCCATTGGTCACTTGCACACTTTGTGACCGTGTTTTATCGAGAGGAAATCCAAGGAAGAAGTATTCCTTTGGAAATCACTCTATGATGAGACACCTTAGGGATAGACATCCCAGGACCTTTGCTCGACATACTGGAGAAAACTCTTCAGTAAGTCACCAGAGCCCAACCTCAGAAGCTCAGCCGAGTACATCATCGGCAGCTCAGCTGAGCCCTTCCTCTGAGGTGGGAGCATCACCTTCTTCTGCTCCTCTGGACGTTAACCCTCGATTTGGGAGGGTTGCAATGAGGTGGACAAGGTGTTGTGGTCTTATTGTTTTTGGGGAGACCAGTGTTTCCCTTATTAACAATAAGATAGACCAGCACGTTTGTAGATGCTCATAATATTCCCATTCTTTCTTTCCTCCATCCCTGTATGAACCCAACGGCTCTTTTAAGAGCCAACCTTACCTCACAATTTTTTTTATTTTTTTTTAAGCTTTCCTTTTTGAAAAAATGTTTTTGCCGTGCACGCACGGTACGCGTAATTACGCGAAGTTCGCGGAATTTCTCCGTTTACGCCGTGCGCGTACGCTACGCGCATTCGGCGATTTTTCGAAAAAAAATTAAAATTAATTTTTGCCCATGGGGGTCCTTCTGGGACCCCCTGACAAAGGCTAGGGGGTCAGGAACTGTCCAGCCTGCCCCCTTTTCACGTTATCCACCTTTTGTTTTTCACCCCCTCAGACTGCGAGAGACAAAATGGCGGCCGACACTTCCTGGTTTCGACCGATTCTAATGTTTACTGAGATCTAACAACCAATCAGAATCGCGCTCGGCAGCGTGCGCGTACGGTAATCTTACGGTACGCGCTCGGAGCGCGCCCATAGATATATATATTGATTTAAATGCTATTTTCTCAGGAAATACTGAACAGATTTACACGAGACCTTCAAAAGGCACATCCCTGACCTGAGGGCTACCTCTCTGCCAAATTTCAAGTAATTCTGTTCAGCCGTTCGGGCTGTAGCTCGGACTAAAGGTCCTATGGAAAAATGCATGGGGAAAACGCGTTTTGGGACCCCCCCTTTTTCTCAGCCCCCGCTTGACGAATCCCCCCGAGACTTTCAGGGTAGGAGCAGAGCGTAGTGCCCCACCTATTTTGAGAATTTCGCGAGGATTCGTCAATCGGCGCCAAAGTTATTCCAAATAGAATGTTGCGGATTTCCTATGGAAACACGGTCCTAACTATAACTATCGACCGCCAGTAGAATATATATATATATATATATATTTATTTATAGTTACAACCTAGTTTCCATAGGAAGAGCATTTTTTGATCTGCTAATAACTTTGGTGTTGTTTAATGAATCTTTATGATGTTTTCCAAAAAGTTGCACTTTTTAGGTCAGCTCCTATCTTGAACGTTTGGGGGTGATTCGTCAAGCGGGGGCTGAGAAAAAAGGGGGGTTCCAAAACGCATTTTCCCCATGTTAATTGTCATAGTAAATTGTGCGACGAGCTACAGCCCGAACTGCTGAACGGAATTACCCGAAATTTGACAGAAAGGTAGAGCTTGGTTCAGAAAGTGACCTTTTTTAAAAAAATGGTGTAAATCCGTTAAGTAGTTTTTGAGAAATTCAAAAAATAAGAGTGAAAAAATAAATTTCCCATAGGAAACTTTGTGCAAGGCTACAGCTGAAACTACTGAACAGAATTACCTCAAATTTGGCACAAAGGTAGAGTGTGGGTCAGAAAGCAACCTTTTTTTTTAAATGGTGTAAATCCGTTCAGTAGTTGCTGAGAAATTCAAAAAATACAAGTTTCGATATCTGGGCGGAGCCTAAGTCCCATGCATGAGCTTCACTGTGATTGGCTGCCAACACTCCAAACCAGGAAGTGTTGGCAGCCATCTTGTGGCTCGGTAGAAGCGAGTCGGTAGAAAACAGAGAAACAAAGTTAGAAGACAAGAGAAGGCGGCAGAGTAGAAACACCCTGACCCCCTAGGCCTGGTCAGGGGGTCCCAGAAGGACCCCCAGGGCCCCCCAAAATTATTATTTTTTTTTACTCAGCGTAATTCGCGCAGGGTCGCGGGTTCCCGTGTTTTATTTTAATGAGACCCCGGGGTGGGTAGGTCCCATGGGCATTTCTTAAAAAATAATAGCGGGGGCTCGCTGGGGCTGCAGGTGCCTGCTGGGGTCCCCGTAGTCTCCGGGCTTCACTCATGTTGGGAGGGGGGTTGTGCGGCCCCCCTCCTGGAGCTCTCCATCTGCTTATAACTTTGGCATCGTTTGATGATTCTTTACGACATTTTCCAAAAAGTTTCTCTTTTTTGATCAGCTCCTATCTTGAAAGTTTAGGGGTGATTGGTCAAGGGGGGCTGAGAGAAAAGGGGGGGTGAAAATGTGTTTTCTCAATGGATTTTCCATAGGAAAAGTTAGACAAGGCTACAGGTCAAGCTGCTGAATGGAATTACGCCAAATTTGGCAGGGAGAAAGGTCTTTGTCCAGAAAGCGCGGTTTTGTTGAAATGGTGTAAATCCGTTCAGTAGTTTTTGAGATATTAAAGGGAAAAATATATATATATCTGGTTGGTGCCTTACTCCCGAACACGAGCTTGCCTCTGATTGACTGCTAAGGCTTCAAAGCAGGAAGTGTCCTCTGATGGCTGCTAACAATTGAAACCAGGAAGTGTTAGCAGCCATCTTTTGCCTCGCATCGAGTGAAAATATAAAAGAAAGCATCCGGGGGCAATTTACCATAGCGGAGCTATGTTTAATGGTGATTTGGACGCAGTGAAGGTTTAAGATTTATTAACAATAAAGGAGAAACAGGTGAGCACCAGGCAACACGACTTCCATTCCAGGACACTAGTAAGAAGATAACCCTTTCACGCTCCCTGTGCCCAACATCACCATTTCGAAGGTATGCCTTTAGAAGCCAGTCCGTTGGCTCTCAGCTGTCTTCCTTTGCGAGCTAGTACGCTGCTGTGTCTGTACCTCTGCGAGCTACTACGCTGCTGTTCCATTGGGAGCAGACGGCTCATAGTTCCGCCTCTGTGAGTCGAGCGGGTGGGCCGCAGTTGTCCCTCTGTGAGCCTGGGTACAAACTGTTCATAAGTCTTACTATATGAGCATTGAAAAGCCATTTTGTGATTCAGTCCGTCAGCTGGCATCTGTCCGAGGCATTTCTGAAAACATACCGGATCTCTGTTTGTGAGAGATACCCCTTTCACGCTGCCTTTCCCCACATCAGCAGGTAACGCACCCTCTTCCCACAACACTAACATACCGTCAACAACCTTCTTGGGCCCGCAAGTCTCCCTCTGCGAACCACTGGTGGGCTCGTAACTCTTCCGGTGCGACTTCTCAGGCCCGCACTTTTACGAGGCAGGCCGCCGGTTTGCAGGTCTCTGAGAAGAGATGCAATGGAGGCAACGATGATGCAGGTCAGACACCCAACAGTACTCCGACATCCCCCAGCAGCAGCTGCTTGTCAGCCATCCCCACTCACCCTCCACAAACAAATGTGACTGGAACATTTTTAAATGTGGAGCCTAACAAATCGGCTGGTGTTGCACTTTTAATAAAAAAGATGCTTATGGGGTTGGACAAATAAGAATCTTAGTCATGTATGGATTTACATATAAAACATTTTATTAAAACAAAACAACAACAAATAAAACTCTGTGTGTAAAATATTTTATTAAAAGAAAACATCAACAAATAAAACTATGTACAGCCATGGCGTGTCATCCCTCGACAATTTGTGAATCACAGCCTGCAAGACAAAAAGAAAAATAAGATGCTGCGTTATGCGTCCAGGAAAGGATAGCGAAAGAGAGGAAGAGTGAGATACAAGGAAGATAGAAAGAGAGAAACAGTGTGAGAGAGAGGAAGAGGGAGAAAGAGTGAAAGAGGGAGGAAGAGAGAGAGCAAAAGAGAAAGAGAGAGAGGAAGACAGAAAGAAAGAGGAAGACAGAGAGGAAGACAGAGAAAGAGAGAAAGAGTGAGAGAGAGAAAGAGGGAGATACAAGGAAGAGAGAAAGAGAGAAACAATGTGAGAGCGAAGAGAGAAAGAGAGAGAGAGGAAGACAGAGAGAGAAAGAGAGGGGAGAGAGAAAGAGTGAGAGAGAGGAAGAAAGAGTGAAACTGTGAGAGAGAGGAAGAGAGAGAGAGGAAGAGAGAGGGTGAAAGAGTGAGAGAGAGGAAGAGAGAAATATTAAGAAAGAAAGAGTGAGATACAAGGAAGAGAGAAAGAAACAGTGTGAGAGAGAGGAAAAGAGACAAACAGTGTGAGAGAGAGGGAGAGAGAGAGAGGAAGTGAGAGAAAGAAAGAATGAAAGAGAGAGGAAGAGACAGAGAAAGAGAGAAAGTGTGAGAGAGAGAGAAAGGAAGAGATGGAGAGGGAGTGTTGACACTGGAGAAAATCTTTGCAGCTCACCTTTGTGTCACCGGTGTGTCTCCAACCACGTGCCGGGACATACTGCACCCTCAAGTTTAGTTATCTAAAAGATAGTATAGAATTAGTAATTGCAGACTATATACAACTGCACAAGCGTAATTCTGTGTTTCTGCTCTGCGCACCCAGGCTGCTGCATCCCATCCACATCCACTGCCCAGAGGTGTCTAACAGCCGCTGCACACCCTGGGCCATATTATCAAGAACGGCGATAACATTATCGCTGCTTCAGCGGCAGGAAACTGCCGCAAAAGCGGCGATAAGGGGCTTGATAATATGCCCTTGTGAATTCCCATAGAAGCCCAGGTTTGATGTCCTTCACACCAGAACCAGGGCTTCTATGGGAATTCTCAAGGGCATATTATCAAGCCACTTAACGCCGCTTTAGTGACAGTTTCCTGCCGCTAAAGCGGTGATAATGTTATCGCCGTTCTTGATATTATGGTCCCCAGTCTTCTGTAGCTCATACACTTGAACTGCCCAGAGGTGTATAACAGTCGTTGCGCACCCAGGCTGCTGCACCCTATGCACTCCCACTATCCGGAGCTGACTGCCTGCCGCTGCGCATCCAGGCTGCTGCACCCCATCCACTCCCACTGGCCGGACGTGAGTGCCAGCTGCTGCGCAAACAAGCCTCTCTGCTCACCTTCCGCCACCGGCGTGTGTCGAAAAGAGTCGACCACATGCCGAAGGAACCTCCTCAGCCTCAGTACACGTGGTCAACGGAGCGCACAATTCAAAATGGGTGTTGATTGCCAGGATGGCCACGCATCATCGCAGGTTCTACATGTGTTCAGCTCTGGTGGTGTGGGGGGGGACGTCAATTTGTCATTCAGAGTCTGTTAGATAAAAAGCAAGATAAGATTGTGCGTAATGCGTCCATCAAAGGAGAGAGGGAGAGAGTGAGAGAGTGACACTGGAGAAAATCTTCGCAGCTCACCTTTGTGTCACCAGTGTGTCCAACCACGTGCCGGGACATAGTGCACCCTCAAGCTCCCACATCTGAAAGATAGTACAGAATTAGTAATTGTAGGAAAGACTAGTATGCAGGAATGAAAAGACAGAGACAGTAATTCTCTTGATGTGGTTTAATCCTCACAACATGTTTTGTAAGCAGCAAGTATAAAGCAAGAATGAGTGAACCACTGTTAACTTCTATCTCCCATCCTTCTCACATTCAAAACATAACATTCCCAAAGGGACGCGAGGCAGCCACGAGTTGTGAGAGGAATGTCACGCTCGCGTCTGCATGCTTTGATGCTCCCAACACACCTTACCTCTTTAAAAAAACAGAGAAAGGAAAGATTGTCAAAATTTGAAGGTAAATTTAAGGGTACAAAGTATGAAAAAATAAATACTCAACTACTTTGCTACAGATGTGGGAGCGACGGACATTTGGCCGACTGTAAAAACTGTCCTGCTATTGGAAAACTTGTTCAAAATGCAATAAGAAAGGGTAATGGCAGGGTATATATGACTGCGTATGCCTAAATCGCTGTGCAGCCTTTCTGCATCCAGGCTGCTGCATCCCATCCACTCCCGCCGCCCAGAGGTATCTGCCCGCCGCTGTGCACCCAGGCCTCACAGCTCACCTTTTCGCGGTCACGGCACCCTCCACATCATGCAGCTCCATTCTGGAAGGTAATAGGTCTCACATTGGGTACTGAGTCTTGATATGGTCATGGCAGAGGACATACTAGTTTACCTATCATCATCGCAGGTTGTACACCCGATCAGTGCTTGCTGTGCTACTAACTCAGTGAGAAGTGAGTCCACGTACTCTAAACTCAAAAATGGTGTAGTGCACGTGCACCCGGTCTTTTATATTAGCAGGGTCACGTGTCCTGTGAAGCCTGTGCTGGATGGGTGTGGTGTGGGTGTATACCAGCCGTGCGGGAGTGGCTGTGGCATCAGTGTTGCCTGATTGGGCTAGATCATGCACAATTGGGCTATATGTTTCCGGTGTGTGGTAAAAGTTTGGTTTGTGCTAGTTGCGAGATTATATATATATATGCAATGCTCCAGAAAAGTAGTATGTTAAAGCGCTTTATTAGACAAATATTTATTTGGTATACTGCTGCAACATCAATTCCAATGCATTCACTGCCTGCTTGACGCTGTCCCTGCCCCTCCTTCCCTAAAGTAGCAATATTGGGCTACTTTGGGCTACAGAAAGCTTAAAAAATCCGATAACACTGGATGTGGGTGTCCGTGTTGGAGTGCTACCGTCACCCAGGTTGCAAAAGCCAAAGTGTCACTCTGTGAGCCAAGTCCCACAATATGGCCAACATGGAAGGTACGGGGAATTACTGACCCTATATTCATCCATAGTTCCACACAAGAAAGATGGTGGACATGAGACATCTGTGTGGATATGAATGTTTATTGCACATTCAGTGGAGTGTTGCAACTGTAGCAATACAGGGCCATGGAAAGTTAAAGTTTCAGTTTTTGGTACATGGAGGGCAGCCAATTAGAGACAAGCTCGTTGTCGGAGTTAGGCTGCGCCAACATATGTACTTATACTATCACAGCGATGATCCTCACGCACTTATAAATTCACTATACACTCTGCTTGCAGTACTCTAATGATGCAGTCTCTACGTACGTACTTGTACAATGACCGAGACAACGTTACATAACTAAAGTTTTCTCCCACTGTCAAAGGTAAGATGGTTGCATACGCTGTCCAGAGCACTATGTAATGTGGTAGGGCCTAGGGGCAGCATGTTGCATACATAATGAACACACGCACACAGATAGTGGAACTGGGTACGGGCACGTGCGCTCGACTCCTTTTTATTACCAGGGTCACATGTCCAGTGACATCTGTGATGGATGCATGTGGGGTGATTGTAAGCCAACCCTCCGGGAATGGTTGGTGCTGGCAACAAGTACAACAGTAATCATTGGATCAGACACAGAGATTCAATCATAAAGGGTCAATGATTTGTACTGCAGTAAGGTACAGGTACCAGATATGAAATCATACAGAAAAGAGTCTATCGTAAAGGGTTCATGACTTGTGATACACTAAGGTAGGACATCAGATGTGAAATTATACACAAAATATTGTATCAGAAAGGGTGCATGAATTGTGCTGCACTGAGATAGGGGCATCAGAAGCATTTAGCATCTGCACAGCCAGCGATGATGCGTGGTCCGAGAGGGCTGCTCTGGGAGCAATGTATCTTGCGTACTGGACTGCGTCATCTGCAATCGCTACTCCATCTGAATTTTGATGCCTACTCCCCGCAGTGTAGATCGAAGGCAGTAGTCTGTACAGACATAAGTCTGCGGTGCTGCTGTGTTTGCAGGGGGCCTGTGTCGAGGAGTCATGGCGGCAGCCTCGTGGCAGGGTGAGGCCCGACGCTCTGGCACACTCGTTGGTCTTCACAGTTCACAAGGGAACCACGCCCAGAGCCCCGGCTTATTTATTCATACTACTACGCTGGAGTGGCGTACGTTGGACCAGACCACTGCGCTTCCGCTTACAGGGGACGACGACACAGGTACGTGACCGAGATCTTCCCCACTGTCTGAGGTAACATGGTTGTGTCTACTGTCCACAACACTACAAGCACCAGCAGTATATGTACAGATGGAGAGGTTTATGATATGTATAGTGAGGTCTGTCCAGCACATCACCGCTACACTTGGTATTGTGTGCATTATTATTATTGATGGATGAGTTGCGTCCTTCACACGTATTTGCTTGCCATATCTGATAACATTCAGGTATTGCGTGGCTGAGGGACCATGCTGTTTTTGGAAGGTCCGCTGTCCTGTTCTGCGCTGCCTCGGTGGTAGTAGGGAGGGGGATGGTCTGGGGGGGGACATCCTGAGGCTAGTGGCAGTGAGTGTTGTGGCCTTCATGGGTGTTTGAGCTGCGTGATCAGTAACTCTATGACATATGTTGCGCTTCAGATGTGATTCTGGGCTGCGATCCCTTTAACATTGTAGGTAGTCGTCTTGGTTTACACCAGTAAAATGCAGATGTTAGATACCTACTGCAAACATGGCTTATTCCCTGTTTTTGGATCGCACCCCAGATTTGGCTGCTCGTTGAAAATATCAGGAACTGGTGCTTTTGTGTTAATTTTTGCACGGGGACGTCTACTCTGTATATTATTACAGTTAGTTGTTGTTCTCATTTGTGCCCCAAACATTTTTTGCTGGAAGCTATTGCTGGAAAACTGTGGATATTTGGCTGTTTTCACTAGGTTGACAATGAAGTGATAATTTAAAATCACAGAAATCTATAGGTTTAAAGAAGAAAATAATTAGAAATTAGCCTTTAAAAAACCTTTGAAATTCACTGAAAAAACCATAGGTTTCAGGGACGTTATAGATACAAATTAGCATTTAAAAAACCTTTGAAATTCACTGAAAAAACCATAGGTTTCAGGGACGTTATAGTTACAAATTAGCATTTAAAAAACCTTTGAAATTCACTGAAAAAACCATAGGTTTCAGGGACGTTATAGTTACAAATTAGCATTTAAAAAACCTTTGAAATTCACTGAAAAAACCATAGGTTTCAGGCACGTTATAGTTAGAAATTAGCATTTAAAAAACCATTGAAATTCACTGAAAAAACCATAGGTTTCAGGCACGTTATAGTTAGAAATTAGCATTAAAAAACCTTAGAAATTCACTGAAAAAACCATAGGTTTCAGAGACGTTATAGTTAGTTGGACATTTCACTTGTACAAAACCATGGAAATTCCCCCGTTACAGTTAGTTCAGCTAACTATAACTCGCACCCCCGCAATGCACTGCTGATGACGTCACATATTACATCATTCATGACATGGTCAGTGACATCACTGATGACATCACTGATGACATCTCAAATTACATCACTGATGACTTTGGAAATTAATTCCCCTTGAATACTGAGGGTCCCTGGGGGCCAACTAACCCACCAGGTACGTAGGTAGGTAAGCTCCAAAGAGGTGGTCAGAGGCCACGCTCCTTTTCCACCACTCTGCAAACGCGGCTTCTGGTGCACTGCTGCTCGGAGGATGAAGTCCACTTGTGTCCTGAGGTCCTCAGGACACAAGAGGACCTCATCGCCCCACAACCAGTGCACTAGAAGCCGCGTTTGCAAAGTGGTGTAAAAGGAGCGTGGCCTCTGACCACCTCTTTGGAGCTTACCTACCTACGTACCTGGTGGGTTAGTTGGCCCCCAGGGACCCTCAGTATTCAAGGGGAATTAATTTCCAAAGTAACAACGCGGTGGAGAAAGGGGTCATGGCCTTTTTTTTTAACAAGGGGGGCTGTGTTTAAACTTTTTTGGGGCCCTGAGGACCCCATTCCCCAGGGCCTGACCCCTTTTTCTAAAAAAAAGAAATCAGGAAGGGGGCCACGTGGCCCCCCTCCCGAGGCTAATTTCGGCCCAGGGGACACCAGCCCCCGGGGCATGGCTGGTCCTTTTTTAGGTCGAGCCTATGGCAGCGCCCATGCGCTGTGTTGGAAATCGACCTCTTGGAATCACTTCAGCTTGTGTAGAAGCTCGTGCCTGTGGTCCTCACACGCGATTGGCCTTTGCGTCTGGCTGTAGTACGCAATTGGCCAAAGGCGTGTGGAGATCCTATCTTCTTGTGAAATGTTTACTCCCAGGGCGTTTTGCTCTCAGAAGCCAGCAGCAGCACGCAGGGCCATCTGTTTTTTATCAGCTTGTGCGCGCTTGTTTTTATTCTACCTGCACAGGGCAGAGGATGCCTCGTCGGGCTGAATTTCTCTCTGCTACAGTAAAGTGCCCCTCTTGGGAGCGCGTTACACAATGCATGACTAAAATCTGCAGTTTCTTGTCGGGCTGAATTTTGCTCTGCTACAGTAAAGTGCCCCTCTTGGGAGCGTGTTACACAATGCATGACTAAAATCTGCAGTTTCTTTTTTTGTAATCCCTTTGTGGGTGCATCGGATTTAGAGATCTCAAACTTTCCAAAGCCGACCTTGCGCATAAAGAAATGAGGCAATAAAACCGGAGCTCCAAGAGGATTCCGGCCCTGAATACAACTTCTGTTAGCATCCGCGTCCCTCATTGGACAGCTGGGGTTGTTAAGACTGTTATTCATCCCGCTGGAATCTGAATCCGGATAAATACTAAGGTGGAGGCTGTGCTGGGACTCGCACGCTGAAGAGGGACCTGCCAGAGGCGCACTCACTCTCCATGCACGCAAGAATGTCGAGCAAGTAAGTACCGCCAGCTCTCTGCAGCACAGTCCCATTGACCAAGCTGTGTTATGTGATAATTATTTACAGTCTCATAATAATCCTCGCACTTGCTGGTTTGACATATATATTGTGCACAACGTTTATTAGTACAGAAGGTAATGTAGTGGTATAAAATAATGTGCAAGGTGCGGCATCTATGTCTGTCAGGTTAGCTTGAAATGTTTGCTTTCCAAATTGGGGTTGGAGGGAGAAATTTGTAAACTTGTTGACAAGGAAATATATCGTTGCTTCCTGGTTCTTGCTGTCCAACCGCCCTATGAGATATTAAGTGTTCTCAGGTACTTTATTGCACCCTTTTCTTGGCGATTAATAGAGAGCTGCAAAAATAGTTAGTCCTAGCTCAGATTTGTTATAACACAAAAAGCAGAGTAAACCAAAAATAATTTGTTTTATTTGCGTGAGACGGACAATTCTTGAGGGAAAGGAGGAAATATTACAGCCATGTGAAGAGACAGGAGGAGTGTGGTCATGGAGTCAGTGATGAGCCACCTGCAACCACGAGCAAGGTGCTGCAGGGAATGATTGTACCAGAGACAGCGATGACCTGTGCCACCATGATGAGGGAGGCGCAGGAGGAACTGATTGTACCAGGGACATTGATGATCCGTGCTACCACGATGGTGGTGCAGCCGAGCTGAATTCAACCAGGGGCAGTGGTGATTAGGGCTACCACAAGGGAGGTGCATGAGGGATTGAAGCAGCAAGGCTTGCTGCGTCAAATGGAGAGTGGCGAGGAATGCACCGTATCCATCAAGAAAGACGCTCAGAGCCCCCCCCCCTCTTCTGGGTAGCCTGGGCTGTGCAGCTTCAGATTCCAAGACAGACGCACTTCTTGAACTGTCATGGGCTTGGCTGAGCTGAGACTGATGTCTCGCACACATTCAAAGTGTTTCACAGATCTTCAAAGGACCATCAATTACCAAGGCTTTGTTTTTGTGTTTTCACTTTTTCCTACGCCCCCTGCCGTTGACTCTTTTAAAGGGCTGTGGCTGCCCACAATGGGAGAATATATTGCAGGGAACATACACAAGTGGGCCATTAGATAGCTAAGCAAATCATATGGCCAGTTTCTAAGCAGCTAAACCCCTCCCCGAAGCCCCCCAATATGCCATGGGCTCTACCAAGCCTTCGCATCCAACATTTCTGTGCAGCCCCCCTGCAGCGATGGCAAACCCACACAGCGCATGTCTCTGCAGCCGTAGCATCTGTTGAAAGCACATCCCCTGACCCCCCTCCCCTCCAAGCACCGGGGACTGCCCAACCTTTCAGGATCGCCAGAAAGGACACGACCCCTCTACTGGGACCTTATGCTTTGAATCTCATTGAAACGACTGACTGACTGACTACCTCTCTCACTGACTTACTCTCTCTCACTCTCTCTCTCACTCTCTCACTAACTGACTGACTGACTAACTGACTGACTCGCTCTCTCACTGACTGACTGACTCTCTCACTGACTGACTGACTGACTCTCTCTCTCACTGACTGACTCTCTCACTCTCTCTCACTGACTGACTAACTGAATGACTCTCTCTGACTGACTCACTCACTTTCTCAATATCTCTCTCACTGACTGACTCTCTCACTGACTGACTAACTCTCACTGACACTCTGACTGACTGACGCTCTCACTCTCCCGCTCTCTGGCTGACTGACTCTCACTGACTGACTGACTCTCTCACACTGACTAACTGACTCACTCACTCTCTCACTGACTGACTCACTCTCACTCTCTCTCGCTGACTGATGGACTAACTCTCACTGACTGACTGACTGACTGATTCTCTCACTGACTGACTGACTCCCTCACTGACTCTCTCACTGACTGACTGACTCACTGACTGACTGCCTCCCTCTCACTGACTGACTGATTGACTCACTCTCTCTTTCACTGACTGACTGACTCTCTCTCTCTCTCTCACTGACTGACTGACTCACTCTCTCACTGACTGACTGACTCTCAATCTCTCTCACTGACTGACTTACTGACTGACTCTCTCACTGTTTCACTGACTGACTAACTCTCACTGACTCTAACTGACTGACTGACTCTCTCACTGACTACCTCTCTCACTGACTGACTGATTCTCATTCTCTCTCTCTCTCTCTCACTGACTGACTGACTCTCTCACTGACTGACTGACTCTCTCGCTGACTGACTGACTGACTAACTGACTCTTTCAGTGACTGACTCACTAACTGACTCACTAACTGACTCTCTCTCACTGACTGACTGACTCTCACTGACTGACTGACTGACTCTTTCACTGACTGACCTACTCTCACTCTCTCTCTCACTGACTGACTCTCTTACTGACTGACTCTAGCACTCTCTCTCACTGACTGACTCTGTGACTCTCTCTCTCACTGACTGGCTCTCTCTTGCACTAACTGACTAAGTCTCTCTCTCACTGACTGACTGACTCTCTCTCACACTCACTAACTGACTCTCTCACTGACTGACTGACTTCCTCTCTCACTGACTGACTGCCTGACCCTCACTCTCTCTCTCTCTCTTTCTCTCACTGACTGACTGACTGACTCTCACTGACTGACTGACTGTCTCTCTCTCTCTCTCTCTCTCTCTCACTGACTGACTCTCTGACTCTCTCTCTCTCTCTCTCACTGACTGGCTGTCTGACTCTGTCTCTCACTGGCTGACTCTGTGACTCTCTCTCTCTCACTGACTGACTCTCTCACTGACTGACTCTCTCACTCTCTCTCACTGACTGACTATCTCTCTCACTGACTGGCTGACTCTCTCACTGACTGACTGACTGACATTCTCACTCTCTCTTTCACTGACTGACTGACTCTCTCACTCTCTCTCACTGACTGATTGACTCACTCTCTCTCACTAACTGACTGACTCTCTCACTCTCTCACTGACTGACTGACTCTCTCACTGACTGACTGACTAACTCTCTCTCTCACTGACTAACTAACTGACTCTCTCACTGACTGACTGACTGTTATACAGGTACTGTTTCCTAACCTTCACCCTCCTGTTATGTATGCCCCCATAACAAAAAATCCATAACAAGCAACCATTGGGACAGGCAGATAGAAGTTGCCAGCATTGAAAGGACAAAAAAAATCAAGACATTATTTATTGTTAACACTTTTTTAATATGGTCGTTCAGTTGTACATAATGCTTTCTTGGTCATATATAAGGTAACAAAAATGCTTATGACACTTCTTTATTACAACTTTTCAGCATGCTGCAGACTTCTGTACAGCACAGCTTAAAAACATAGGCAAAGTCAATATCGCTGGATAAACACTTAGAAGGTCCCAAAGGAAAGACCTATTAGCTATGCCAATGATTGTTTTAAAATGTTATTTAATACTTTGGAGGGGGGGCGCATGGCCCCCCTCCTCAGGCCAATTATGGCCCCAGGGACCCCATCCCCTGGGGCCGGCCCTTAGTGTTGGGGATCGTGGGGGGAGCCCCAAGGCCCCCACCGTCCCACCGGCTCCCCGCCTCCTGCGGGAGCCGGCATTACTTTTGAGCATGGGGAGCTGCTAACATGCAGCTCCCCTTGCTCAAAAGCAATCTGGCTTGGCTTCCTTGAAGCGAGAGCAGGTTTTCCTTCTCTTGCTTCAAGGAAGCAACGCAGAGTTTGCTATGGCCCTGCCATAGCAAACAGCAATGTCCCGGGGGTGGGCACCCCGGGACATTGCAGGAGCCGGCCCTGGGGGGTGACGGTCCTCAGGGCCATCAAGGGCTCCAGGAGGGGGGACGCGTGGCCCCCCTGCCCATGTTTGCAAAGCCCCAGGGAGGTGGTGGTCTCTGGGGCCAGGAGGCCGTAACGGACCCCCAAATTTGAATATTTGGTGCCCCGGGGAGGTGGTGGACCCCAGGGGTGTGAGGTGGCTCGAGCCCCCTCCCCCCACACATTTTTTTTTTAAACCAGAGCCCCGGGGCTTGGGGGGTCCACAAGGCCCCCCACACTTTTTCCACAATGCCCTGGGGAGGTGGCAGTCCCCGGGGCTGCGGGGGGGCCCTCGTGCCCCCCCACACATCATTAATAAATCCCCGGGGAGGTGGTGGTCCCCAGGCCTGCAGGGGCCCCAGTGGGCCCCGCCATATAATTAAGCTTGCCCCGGGACCTTGCCCGCCCGGGGGCTTAAATACAATGAAGCGCAGGAGCCCGTGCTTCGTTTAAAAAAAATTTCTCGGCCAGATTTGTGACCCCAGTGCGTATTCGGACGATTATTCTTTTAAAAAAATGCTTTTTTGGCCCTGGGGGGGTCCCTGTGGGACCCCCTGAGCAGGCCTAGGGGGTCAGGGTGTTTGTACCCTGCCCCCTTTTCATATTTTTCATCTTTGTTTCACCTATTTTCTTGTGACTCGGTTACCGAGTCACAAGATGGCTGCCAACACTTTCTGGTTTGGAGTGTTGGCAGCCCATCAGAGTGAAGCTCATGCTCGGGAGGGTTCGGGAACCCTCCTCGGTGCTCAGATATCGATATTTTTCTTTTTTTAATTTCTCAGGAAATACTAAATGGATTTACACCATTTAACAAAAAGGGTGCAGTCTAAACCAAGACTTTATGCCAAATTTGGTGTAATTCCGTTCAGCAGGTCGGGCTGTAGCCTGTAATAAAGTTCCTATGGAAAATAACATGGAGAAAACGTGCTTTGGGACCCCCCTTTTTTCTCGGCCCCCGCTTGGCGAAACACCCCAAACCTTTCAACACACAAACTGAGCAGTCCAACCCCGTTTTTTGGAAAATTTCACGAAGATTCATCAAACGGCGCCAAAGATATTGGCAAATCAAAAAACACTTTTCCTATGGATAATAGGTCCTAACTATAACTATGGGTGGGCGACAAATTCCGTTCCACTTGCGGAACTTGCGAAATTTCGGCATTTTTTGCATTCCGCGCGGATCGCGAAAATTTCAAAACTTGCGCGATCCGCAGCGGAACGGAAATAGGCAGGATTCATTCTGGCACGATGCTCCTGTCACTAAACCTCAACAGGAAGCACTTACAGATATAAATAAAGCAGGTGCCCGAGTTGAAGCTCAAATTCTGGAACGCATTAATCTGCCATTCGTGAGCGTGGTGGTGGCTAAGCAGATGTCAGTTCTTCCGCGATCCGCAGCGGAACGGAAACATGCAGGGAAGGATTCATTCTGGCACGATGCTCCTGTCACAAAACTTAAACCTCAACAGGAAGCACTTACAAATATAAATAAAGCAGGTGCCCGAGTTGAAGCTCAAATTCAGTAATGCATTAATCAGGCCAAAATCTCAGCGAGCACGCAAAATTATGCGTGTTCGTGGAGATTTTTTGCCGTTTCGCGAAATTTTGCAAAAGGCAATTTCGCAAATTCCGCCCACCATTAACTATAACTACCTACTGGCAACCGCCAGTAGGTAATATATATATATATATATATATATATATATATATATATATATATATATATATATATATATATATATATATATATATATATATTCTCGCTCCTGTTGACCACTCAACTTGAGTTGCACTCGAGGATCTGCAAATGCCACATAGTCTCCGCAGTACACAGTAGGCAGCCTACGCGTCAGGCTAGCTACTGTGTACTGCGGAGACTATGTGGCATTTGCAGATCCTCGAGTGCAACTCAAGTTGAGTGGTCAACAGGAGCGAGAATAAATACGCGGCAGACCAGCCGTAGGGAGTTGCACCACCGCGAATTCAACCGGACTGGCATGCTGGGAATTCGCCCAGCTGTAATCAGGAGGACCTGCACCGGAATGAAGACTCCCCAGTACATGGTGCCCTTCCAGGGCAAGCATCAGTGACCTTCGAGACCCGGCACCTATACAGGGGACATTGCTGCCTCACCACAAGCTCCACAATTCAGTGCGAGACTGCCGACCGATCACGTGATGGCAGTATAGAAACAAAAGAGGTGAGGCATCTCGCCGAGCAACAAAGGAAAACGGCCTTTGATAAAGCATCTATGCGAAACGCATCAGGCTGCCTACTGTGTACTGCGGAGACTATGTGGCATTTGCAGATCCTCGAGTGCAACTCAAGTTGAGTGGTCAACAGGAGCGAGAATTCATACGCGGCAGACCAGCCGTAGGGAGTTGCACCACCACGAATTCAACCGGACTGGCATGCTGGGAATTCGCCCAGCTGTAATCAGGAGGACCTGCACCGGAATGAAGACTCCCCAGTACATGGTGCCCATCCAGGGCAAGCATCAGTGACCTTTGAGACCCGGCACCCATACAGGGGACATTGCTGCCTCACCACAAGCTCCACAATTCAGTGCGAGACTGCCGACCGATCACGTGATGGCAGTATAGAAACAAAAGAGGTGAGGCATCTCGCCGAGCAACGAAGGAAAACGGCCTTTGATAAAGCATCTATGCGAAACGCGTCAGGCTGCCTACTGTGTACTGCGGAGACTATGTGGCATTTGCAGATCCTCAAGTGCAACTCAAGTTGAGTGGTCAACAGGAGCGAGAATACATACGCGGCAGACCAGCCGTAGGGAGTTGCACCACCGCGAATTCAACCGGACTGGCATGCTGGGAATTCGCCCAGCTGTAATCAGGAGGACCTGCACCGGAATGAAGACTCCCCAGTACATGGTGCCCATCCAGGGCAAGCATCAGTGACCTTCGAGACCCGGCACCCATAGAGGGGACATTGCTGCCTCACCACAAGCTCCACAATTCAGTGCGAGACTGCCGACCGATCACGTGAGGGCAGTATAGAAACAAAAGAGGTGAGGCATCTCGCCGAGCAACGAAGGAAAACAGCCTTTGATAAAGCATCTATGCGAAACGCGTCAGGCTGCCTACTGTGTACTGCGGAGACTATGTGGCATTTGCAGATCCTCGAGTGCAACTCAAGTTGAGTGGTCAACAGGAGCGAGAATACATACGCGGCAGACCAGCCGTAGGGAGTTGCACCACCGCGAATTCAACCGGACTGTCATGCTGGGAATTCGCCCAGCTGTAATCAGGAGGACCTGCACCGGAATGAAGACTCCCCAGTACATGGTGCCCATCCAGGGCAAGCATCAGTGACCTTCGAGACCCGGCACCCATACAGGGGACATTGCTGCCTCACCACAAGCTCCACAATTCAGTGCGAGACTGCCGACCGATCACGTGATGGCAGTATAGAAACAAAAGAGGTGAGGCATCTCGCCGAGCAACGAAGGAAAACGGCCTTTGATAAAGCATCTATGCGAAACGCGTCAGGCTGCCTACTGTGTACTGCGGAGACTATGTGGCATTTGCAGATCCTCGAGTGCAACTCAAGTTGAGTGGTCAACAGGAGCGAGAATACATACGCGGCAGACCAGCCGTAGGGAGTTGCACCACCGCGAATTCAACCGGACTGGCATGCTGGGAATTCGCCCAGCTGTAATCAGGAGGACCTGCACCGGAATGAAGACTCCCCAGTACATGGTGCCCATCCAGGGCAAGCATCAGTGACCTTCGAGACCCGACACCTATACAGGGGACATTGCTGCCTCACCACAAGCTCCACAATTCAGTGCGAGACTGCCGACCGATCACGTGATGGCAGTATAGAAACAAAAGAGGTGAGGCATCTCGCCGAGCAACGAAGGAAAACGGCCTTTGATAAAGCATCTATGCGAAACGCGTCAGGCTGCCTACTGTGTACTGCGGAGACTATGTGGCATTTGCAGATCCTCGAGTGCAACTCAAGTTGAGTGGTCAACAGGAGCGAGAATACATACGCGGCAGATCAGCCGTAGGGAGTTGCACCACCGCGAATTCAACCGGACTGTCATGCTGGGAATTCGCCCAGCTGTAATCAGGAGGACCTGCACCGGTATGAAGACTCCCCAGTACATGGTGCTCATCCAGGGCAAGCATCAGTGACCTTCGAGACCCGGCACCCATACAGGGGACATTGCTGCCTCACCACAAGCTCCACAATTCAGTGCGAGACTGCCGACCGATCACGTGATGGCAGTATAGAAACAAAAGAGGTGAGGCATCTCGCCGAGCAACGAAGGAAAACGGCCTTTGATAAAGCATCTATGCGAAACGCGTCAGGCTGCCTACTGTGTACTGCGGAGACTATGTGGCATTTGCAGATCCTCGAGTGCAACTCAAGTTGAGTGGTCAACAGGAGCGAGAATACATACGCGGCAGACCAGCCGTAGGGAGTTGCACCACCGCGAATTCAACCGGACTGGCATGCTGGGAATTCGCCCAGCTGTAATCAGGAGGACCTGCACCGGAATGAAGACTCCCCAGTACATGGTGCCCATCCAGGGCAAGCATCAGTGACCTTCGAGACCCGGCACCCATACAGGGGACATTGCTGCCTCACCACAAGCTCCACAATTCAGTGCGAGACTGCCGACCGATCACGTGATGGCAGTATAGAAACAAAAGAGGTGAGGCATCTCGCTGAGCAACGAAGGAAAACGGCCTTTGATAAAGCATCTATGCGAAACGCGTCAGGCTGCCTACTGTGTACTGCGGAGACTATGTGGCATTTGCAGATCCTCGAGTGCAACTCAAGTTGAGTGGTCAACAGGAGCGAGAATACATACGCGGCAGACCAGCCGTAGGGAGTTGCACCACCGCGAATTCAACCGGACTGGCATGCTGGGAATTCGCCCAGCTGTAATCAGGAGGACCTGCACCGGAATGAAGACTCCCCAGTACATGGTGCCCATCCAGGGCAAGCATCAGTGACCTTCGAGACCCGGCACCCATACAGGGGACATTGCTGCCTCACCACAAGCTCCACAATTCAGTGCGAGACTGCCGACCGATCACGTGATGGCAGTATAGAAACAACAGAGGTGAGGCATCTCGCCGAGCAACGAAGGAAAACGGCCTTTGATAAAGCATCTATGCGAAACGCGTCAGGCTGCCTACTGTGTACTGCGGAGACTATGTGGCATTTGCAGATCCTCGAGTGCAACTCAAGTTGAGTGGTCAACAGGAGCGAGAATACATACGCGGCAGACCAGCCGTAGGGAGTTGCACCACCGCGAATTCAACCGGACTGGCATGCTGGGAATTCGCCCAGCTGTAATCAGGAGGACCTGCACCGGAATGAAGACTCCCCAGTACATGGTGCCCATCCAGGGCAAGCATCAGTGACCTTCGAGACCCGGCACCCATACAGGGGACATTGCTGCCTCACCACAAGCTCCACAATTCAGTGCGAGACTGCCGACCGATCACGTGATGGCAGTATAAAAACAAAAGAGGAACGCCGAGCAACGAAGGAAAACGGCCTTTGATAAAGCATCTATGCGAAACGCGTCAGGCTGCCTACTGTGTACTGCGGAGACTATGTGGCATTTGCAGATCCTCGAGTGCAACTCAAGTTAAGTGGTCAACAGGAGCGAGAATATATATATATATATATATATATATATTAAAGCCACAGGTTGCCCACCGGATTGGGGAGCACTCCAGGACAAGCGATACCATGTAGACCCAGTAGTACACGTAGTGCGACCTGACGCGTTTCGCTTCTTGCTTTCTTGAAGGTCGATCACTCCTTTTACCCAGCAAATTGCGCAATCACTTAAGAATGATATGCTGCCTCCTGATAGGCTCTTTTTGAATATGCCGCCTCCTGATAGGCTCTTTATTTTCTCACAGCATTGTGGTATTTGCAGTGTCTATATTGCGCTATTAAACCTTGAATAGGTGCCAGACATCAGAAGATCTCTCATGCATGCCCGCAGATGGGCCTCGTGAACCTGTGAGTCTTAATTTCGGTGCAAGTCCTCCCGCAGTAAGCCAGGCATATTCCCAGCTCAACGGTCCGCTTTGATTCTTGCAGCGGTGCTACCCCCGCGACCGGGCCGGCCGCGAATAGATTAAAGCCACAGGTTGCCCACCGGATTGGGGAGCACTCCAGGACAAGCGATACCATGTAGACCCAGTAGTACACGTAGTGCGACCTGACGCGTTTCGCTTCTTGCTTTCTCGAAGGTCGATCACTCCTTTTACCCAGCAAATTGCGCAATCACTTAAGAATGATATGCTGCCTCCTGATAGGCTCTTTTTGAATATGCCGCCTCCTGATAGGCTCTTTATTTTCTCACAGCATTGTGGTATTTGCAGTGTCTATATTGCGCTATTAAACCTTGAATAGGTGCCAGACATCAGAAGATCTCTCATGCATGCCCGCAGATGGGCCTCGTGAACCTGTGAGTCTTAATTTCGGTGCAAGTCCTCCCGCAGTAAGCCAGGCATATTCCCAGCTCAACGGTCCGCTTTGATTCTTGCAGCGGTGCTACCCCCGCGACCGGGCCGGCCGCGAATAGATTAAAGCCACAGGTTGCCCACCGGATTGGGGAGCACTCCAGGACAAGCGATACCATGTAGACCCAGTAGTACACGTAGTGCGACCTGACGCGTTTCGCTTCTTGCTTTCTCGAAGGTCGATCACTCCTTTTACCCAGCAAATTGCGCAATCACTTAAGAATGATATGCTGCCTCCTGATAGGCTCTTTTTGAATATGCCGCCTCCTGATAGGCTCTTTATTTTCTCACAGCATTGTGGTATTTGCAGTGTCTATATTGCGCTATTAAACCTTGAATAGGTGCCAGACATCAGAAGATCTCTCATGCATGCCCGCAGATGGGCCTCGTGAACCTGTGAGTCTTAATTTCGGTGCAAGTCCTCCCGCAGTAAGCCAGGCATATTCCCAGCTCAACGGTCCGCTTTGATTCTTGCAGCGGTGCTACCCCCGCGACCGGGCCGGCCGCGAATAGATTAAAGCCACAGGTTGCCCACCGGATTGGGGAGCACTCCAGGACAAGCGATAGCATGTAGACCCAGTAGTACACGTAGTGCGACCTGACGCGTTTCGCTTCTTGCTTTCTCGAAGGTCGATCACTCCTTTTACCCAGCAAATTGCGCAATCACTTAAGAATGATATGCTGCCTCCTGATAGGCTCTTTTTGAATATGCCGCCTCCTGATAGGCTCTTTATTTTCTCACAGCATTGTGGTATTTGCAGTGTCTATATTGCGCTATTAAACCTTGAATAGGTGCCAGACATCAGAAGATCTCTCATGCATGCCCGCAGATGGGCCTCGTGAACCTGTGAGTCTTAATTTCGGTGCAAGTCCTCCCGCAGTAAGCCAGGCATATTCCCAGCTCAACGGTCCGCTTTGATTCTTGCAGCGGTGCTACCCCCGCGACCGGGCCGGCCGCGAATAGATTAAAGCCACAGGTTGCCCACCGGATTGGGGAGCACTCCAGGACAAGCGATACCATGTAGACCCAGTAGTACACGTAGTGCGACCTGACGCGTTTCGCTTCTTGCTTTCTCGAAGGTCGATCACTCCTTTTACCCAGCAAATTGCGCAATCACTTAAGAATGATATGCTGCCTCCTGATAGGCTCTTTTTGAATATGCCGCCTCCTGATAGGCTCTTTATTTTCTCACAGCATTGTGGTATTTGCAGTGTCTATATTGCGCTATTAAACCTTGAATAGGTGCCAGACATCAGAAGATCTCCCATGCATGCCCGCAGATGGGCCTCGTGAACCTGTGAGTCTTAATTTCGGTGCAAGTCCTCCCGCAGTAAGCCAGGCATATTCCCAGCTCAACGGTCCGCTTTGATTCTTGCAGCGGTGCTACCCCCGCGACCGGGCCGGCCGCGAATAGATTAAAGCCACAGGTTGCCCACCGGATTGGGGAGCACTCCAGGACAAGCGATACCATGTAGACCCAGTAGTACACGTAGTGCGACCTGACGCGTTTCGCTTCTTGCTTTCTCGAAGGTCGATCACTCCTTTTACCCAGCAAATTGCGCAATCACTTAAGAATGATATGCTGCCTCCTGATAGGCTCTTTTTGAATATGCCGCCTCCTGATAGGCTCTTTATTTTCTCACAGCATTGTGGTATTTGCAGTGTCTATATTGCGCTATTAAACCTTGAATAGGTGCCAGACATCAGAAGATCTCTCATGCATGCCCGCAGATGGGCCTCGTGAACCTGTGAGTCTTAATTTCGGTGCAAGTCCTCCCGCAGTAAGCCAGGCATATTCCCAGCTCAACGGTCCGCTTTGATTCTTGCAGCGGTGCTACCCCCGCGACCGGGCCGGCCGCGAATAGATTAAAGCCACAGGTTGCCCACCGGATTGGGGAGCACTCCAGGACAAGCGATACCATGTAGACCCAGTAGTACACGTAGTGCGACCTGACGCGTTTCGCTTCTTGCTTTCTCGAAGGTCGATCACTCCTTTTACCCAGCAAATTGCGCAATCACTTAAGAATGATATGCTGCCTCCTGATAGGCTCTTTTTGAATATGCCTCCTCCTGATAGGCTCTTTATTTTCTCACAGCATTGTGGTATTTGCAGTGTCTATATTGCGCTATTAAACCTTGAATAGGTGCCAGACATCAGAAGATCTCTCATGCATGCCCGCAGATGGGCCTCGTGAACCTGTGAGTCTTAATTTCGGTGCAAGTCCTCCCGCAGTAAGCCAGGCATATTCCCAGCTCAACGGTCCGCTTTGATTCTTGCAGCGGTGCTACCCCCGCGACCGGGCCGGCCGCGAATAGATTAAAGCCACAGGTTGCCCACCGGATTGGGGAGCACTCCAGGACAAGCGATACCATGTAGACCCAGTAGTACACGTAGTGCGACCTGACGCGTTTCGCTTCTTGCTTTCTCGAAGGTCGATCACTCCTTTTACCCAGCAAATTGCGCAATCACTTAAGAATGATATGCTGCCTCCTGATAGGCTCTTTTTGAATATGCCGTCTCCTGATAGGCTCTTTATTTTCTCACAGCATTGTGGTATTTGCAGTGTCTATATTGCGCTATTAAACCTTGAATAGGTGCCAGACATCAGAAGATCTCTCATGCATGCCCGCAGATGGGCCTCGTGAACCTGTGAGTCTTAATTTCGGTGCAAGTCCTCCCGCAGTAAGCCAGGCATATTCCCAGCTCAACGGTCCGCTTTGATTCTTGCAGCGGTGCTACCCCCGCGACCGGGCCGGCCGTGAATAGATTAAAGCCACAGGTTGCCCACCGGATTGGGGAGCACTCCAGGACAAGCGATACCATGTAGACCCAGTAGTACACGTAGTGCGACCTGACGCGTTTCGCTTCTTGCTTTCTCGAAGGTCGATCACTCCTTTTACCCAGCAAATTGCGCAATCACTTAAGAATGATATGCTGCCTCCTGATAGGCTCTTTTTGAATATGCCGCCTCCTGATAGGCTCTTTATTTTCTCACAGCATTGTGGTATTTGCAGTGTCTATATTGCGCTATTAAACCTTGAATAGGTGCCAGACATCAGAAGATCTCTCATGCATGCCCGCAGATGGGCCTCGTGAACCTGTGAGTCTTAATTTCGGTGCAAGCCCTCCCGCAGTAAGCTAGGCATATTCCCAGCTCAACGGTCCGCTTTGATTCTTGCAGCGGTGCTACCCCCGCGGCCGGCCCGGTCGCGGGGGTAGCACCGCTGCAAGAATCAAAGCGGACCGTTGAGCTGGGAATATGCCTGGCTTACTGCGGGAGGACTTGCACCGAAATTAAGACTCACAGGTTCACGAGGCCCATCTGCGGGCATGCATGAGAGATCTTCTGATGTCTGGCACCTATTCAAGGTTTAATAGCGCAATATAGACACTGCAAATACCACAATGCTGTGAGAAAATAAAGAGCCTATCAGGAGGCGGCATATTCAAAAAGAGCCTATCAGGAGGCAGCATATCATTCTTAAGTGATTGCGCAATTTGCTGGGTAAAAGGAGTGATCGACCTTCGAGAAAGCAAGAAGCGAAACGCGTCAGGTCGCACTACGTGTACTACTGGGTCTACATGGTATCGCTTGTCCTGGAGTGCTCCCCAATCCGGTGGGCAACCTGTGGCTTTAATCTATTCGCGGCCGGCCCGGTCGCGGGGGTAGCACCGCTGCAAGAATCAAAGCGGACCGTTGAGCTGGGAATATGCCTGGCTTACTGCGGGAGGACTTGCACCGAAATTGAGACTCACAGGTTCACGAGGCCCATCTGCGGGCATGCATGAGAGATCTTCTGATGTCTGGCACCTATTCAAGGTTTAATAGCGCAATATAGACACTGCAAATACCACAATGCTGTGAGAAAATAAAGAGCCTATCAGGAGGCGGCATATTCAAAAAGAGCCTATCAGGAGGCAGCATATCATTCTTAAGTGATTGCGCAATTTGCTGGGTAAAAGGAGTGATCGACCTTCGAGAAAGCAAGAAGCGAAACGCGTCAGGTCGCACTACGTGTACTACTGGGTCTACATGCTATCGCTTGTCCTGGAGTGCTCCCCAATCCGGTGGGCAACCTGTGGCTTTAATCTATTCGCGGCCGGCCCGGTCACGGGGGTAGCACCGCTGCAAGAATCAAAGCGGACCGTTGAGCTGGGAATATGCCTGGCTTACTGCGGGAGGACTTGCACCGAAATTAAGACTCACAGGTTCACGAGGCCCATCTGCGGGCATGCATGAGAGATCTTCTGATGTCTGGCACCTATTCAAGGTTTAATAGCGCAATATAGACACTGCAAATACCACAATGCTGTGAGAAAATAAAGAGCCTATCAGGAGGCGGCATATTCAAAAAGAGCCTATCAGGAGGCAGCATATCATTCTTAAGTGATTGCGCAATTTGCTGGGTAAAAGGAGTGATCGACCTTCGAGAAAGCAAGAAGCGAAACGCGTCAGGTCGCACTACGTGTACTACTGGGTCTACATGGTATCGCTTGTCCTGGAGTGCTCCCCAATCCGGTGGGCAACCTGTGGCTTTAATCTATTCGCGGCCGGCCCGGTCGCGGGGGTAGCACCGCTGCAAGAATCAAAGCGGACCGTTGAGCTGGGAATATGCCTGGCTTACTGCGGGAGGACTTGCACCGAAATTAAGACTCACAGGTTCACGAGGCCCATCTGCGGGCATGCATGAGAGATCTTCTGATGTCTGGCACCTATTCAAGGTTTAATAGCGCAATATAGACACTGCAAATACCACAATGCTGTGAGAAAATAAAGAGCCTATCAGGAGGCGGCATATTCAAAAAGAGCCTATCAGGAGGCAGCATATCATTCTTAAGTGATTGCGCAATTTGCTGGGTAAAAGGAGTGATCGACCTTCGAGAAAGCAAGAAGCGAAACGCGTCAGGTCGCACTACGTGTACTACTGGGTCTACATGGTATCGCTTGTCCTGGAGTGCTCCCCAATCCGGTGGGCAACCTGTGGCTTTAATCTATTTGCGGCCGGCCCGGTCGCGGGGGTAGCACCGCTGCAAGAATCAAAGCGGACCGTTGAGCTGGGAATATGCCTGGCTTACTGCGGGAGGACTTGCACCGAAATTAAGACTCACAGGTTCACGAGGCCCATCTGCGGGCATGCATGAGAGATCTTCTGATGTCTGGCACCTATTCAAGGTTTAATAGCGCAATATAGACACTGCAAATACCACAATGCTGTGAGAAAATAAAGAGCCTATCAGGAGGCGGCATATTCAAAAAGAGCCTATCAGGAGGCAGCATATCATTCTTAAGTGATTGCGCAATTTGCTGGGTAAAAGGAGTGATCGACCTTCGAGAAAGCAAGAAGCGAAACGCGTCAGGTCGCACTACGTGTACTACTGGGTCTACATGGTATCGCTTGTCCTGGAGTGCTCCCCAATCCGGTGGGCAACCTGTGGCTTTAATATATATATATATATATATATATATACTTCTTAATACTCCAATTACATTTTTTTCATTTAGCAATTCATCTGGGATTGGTAAATGAAAAAAGAAATGGCACGGCTGCAACAAGCAGTTGGGTCATTGTACGTTTGTCTTTCTTTTCCTTTTGGCCAATTCTGCTTAGCCACGGAAAAAAAGGCTTTTCGCTGATGCTTTACAGCACATTGACAAAGCCAAAATAGGCCCCAATGCGAATCTATTGTCTTTGCCAGTGCTTGTTTCAAATGGTATTAAACTTCAACACAAACGTAGACATTTTCATAATATTTCTGGAGATCAAACTCCTAAATTGATTCTCAGTGATTGAACAATCACATTTTATGTATACTGAGCAAATAGGTAGTAGTGTACCCAAATTGGGAATGGAACGCACATCAATAAAACGTCCAAACAAAAAAGTAGAGGCAAAGGTAAAAATTCAAAAATTCAAAACGTCAACGGGTGCTTTAAGCCAGGAGCACTTACTACCAAGAAGTGCGATAGGCAGCATGAAAACACGGATGCCAAGAATTATCAAGAAGATTTGGCTTAGACAGCACTCCCAATTGTAACACGCTAGGTCAATTCCACTAAAAATGTAACACAGACTAGTAGCATAGTTAGAGTGTCAAACAAAGTTAATAATATGAAAATTTTGCAGGATATTCACAAAGATACGGCGAGGATAAATGACGATCCAACTAGGTTCCAATGTAGTCGATGAGTTTTAATAATCTTCAATGCATGTGGTGTACGGAGGAATGGCCAACACGTGTTTCGTCTGTACACAAATAAGTACAAAGACTTTTTCAAGGCTGTAAAATGAAAACATGCATAAAAGTTTCTATAAAAAAGTTTGAATCAGGTACATATTTTAAAAAGAAGGGCTATACAGTCCAATTTACATAGTCAATGTCAAAACAATAACAATGTGTTAGACATAAGCCTAAAGAAAAAGGCGAAGGTTAATGGCCTTATAGAAAATATAAAAGAGGAAGAGCCAGGTGTTGTGAAAAAAGGATAAAGGAGAAGGAAATCACCGAAAATTGTAGGCTACGAAGAAAGTGGGCCAGAAAAAACCAGAACCAGGACAAAGTTGTAGAGTGAAAACATGCGTAGACGACGCAAAACTATGAAGGATGCGTTGGAGCAGTTTGGAAAAAGAGACAATAAAGACAGGAATGCATGTACAAAGAAAAAGACAATAAGAAGATCCCAAGGACCAATATAAGTTACTCAAATCATATCAATAAGTAAAAAAAGAGTTATAAAGTAGTATAGAGCAATAAGTGTGGATCTTAAAGCCTGAAAACATTTTATAGGGATGTATGACGTTACAACGCATACTTTTACAACGCATGCACTTACAACGCAATTTTTACATCGCAACATCCACTACAACGCATTCCATTACATCGCATGACACTACAACGCATTTAAAAAAACTACCTTCACAACGCATTCCATTACATCGCATACTACTTTTACAACGCATACCATAACAACGCATACTGTTACATTGCATTTAAGGTAAGTATTGGATAGTATAGGGGTAAAAATTACTATTCTAACTCCAGGGGGTGCAACAGTAGGGTAAGTGTTGGATAGTGTAGGGGTTAAAAATTACTATTCTTACTCCAATGGTATGCATTGTAATGGTATGCGTTGTAATGCCTGCGTTGTAGTGACATGCGATGTAGTGGTATGCGTTGTAATGGTATGCGTTGTAATGGTATTCGTTGTAGTGTCATGCGTTGTAAAGGATGTTCCTTTGTAATGCCTGCGTTGTACGTGTAGTGCGATGTAATAGTTGCATTGTAAAGGTTGTTTCCCATTTTATAGTGATAAATAAAAATAGTGAATAGAAACACCTAATAATATGTCTACCCAGAGTATAGATGATCCAAATAAACCCATGAGTGATTATCCAAATGGAGATAAGCAAGATAGAAACTATCTCACTCAAAGAGTGTGTAAATACAAGGGGATCACACTAACCACATGAGCTAATGATCCATAGGACTGATGGTATGGTCCAATGTTAAAATGCTGAGTAGCAAAGTACGTCCATGAAATAGCACAAGGAAATATACTGAAACAAAGCAAAAGTAATAATATATATGTAAATGACAAAGAGATAGTGCTTATATGAGTAATCAACAAGCACCAGAGTAAATAATGACTCACCCCCATTGAATGAAGATAGAAACTAGAAAAAAGTTCAGTAGTCGTAATACGTTCGCAGAAGGATTAATGGTATAATCCAGTATCGCATAGAGAATAGCTGCGTATATCCATATGTATAACTAGGAGAGTAGGCGAGATTCTAGAATAAAAATATAGAAATATGGGGAGCATAATCAAACGCGTGTATAACGTTAGACAAAGTAAACATGTATAAAGTCACCAAAGTTAAAAGGCAAAAAAATAATAATAACTCACCCCCCAAAATTAGTTTCGGAATCAAATCGTGTGCTAAAGTCATGGGGTAGTCATAGTACGGGTGGCAGAGTCTAAAATGAATATAGAGAACAAGTGCCGAATGTAATGAGGAAACGATGGTGGCCGAGGTCCTCTTACAAAAAGTAATACATAAAAAGAGGGAGGAATACCTAAAATGCTAGAACTTACCGAGTCTCCCTCGTTGTGGCCAGAAAGTGGATGACAGCGCCTGATAACGCTGTGATGCAGTAAGTTCAAAGAAACGCCAAGGTATATAAAGACGGAAGTGAGCAGAAAGCCACCGCCATTGGAAAATCACGTGATATGAGAAGAATAGTGGAAATGCGACTCGGTGCAAGTACGGGCGCTATGTTGTAATAGGTTTATAGACGTGGCGGTACAGTGGTCTATACTAAAAGAAAAAATAAAATAATTAAACAGCACCATATATGTATTAGTATGCAAAATTGACCAATGTGGATTATCTTTGAAACTAATGTGATGAGCATACAAACATGCTAAATTGTATGCAGCACATATATCTGATTGGTAGAAAACTGTTAGGACTAAGATGTAGAGCTATGTTTAAATAATCCAACCAAGGAAGCTAAAGAAAAAGTATACGCTTAAGAAAATGTATAATGTAATTATGAAGGCTAAAGAGTTGAGCCCTATGTAAATAGTAAGCACGAGGGAGCTAACGAGAGCACTTATGCATGGAAATGAATATCATCATGTATAAGGACTAGCAGATGATCTCAAAATTTTCATATTATGAACTTTGTTTGACACTCTAACTATGCTACTGGTCTGTGTTACATTTTTAGTGGAATTGACCTAGCGTGTTACAATTGGGAGTGCTGTCTAAGCCAAATCTTCTTGATAAATCACATTTTATGGTAAGCCTAACCAAATTTCAAACATATACCATCTAGTAACTCAAAAATCATAATTCAATCAAGCAGCACAGAGTAGGTTCCATATCAGGCGACAAGTAATGTTCTTCCAAGATTGACTTTCATCAATGAGTTAATATAGAAACCACCATACTGTCATCATCAATAACAAAGTGGGTAAATGTTTCCTCACCTAAATGAAAAGATATCTCAGAGGAGTATGCGGCAACAGGTGGACAAACGGTATTACTGTATCACTGTATGTTGATAACCTGATGCTTAACCGTAATGTTGCAGGGACAGGTATTCAACCGGTGCTGCTGAGCCTCAATTGTTGCGGTTATCGGGGGTTAGGCTAAACCTAAACAAATTAGGCCTTTAACCATTCAGAAAATCACCTGAGCTCGAAGTACAGTAGCTACCCAGAGTGCTGTTAACTTTGCACCAGACCAAATTCATATATTTAAGGATCCAAGTATATTACACCAACGAGGACATTATTGGTGGTAATGTGTTTAACAATCTAGCGAAAGTCACAGTATTAACAACTTTCCACCGAGGTGCAGTTATCGTGTGAGAACGATGTGGGCCAAGCCTTTCGATTTACTCAGGTGCTTGAGAGGAAAAGGGGTGAATGACAAATCTTGAATCTCTTAGACAGTCTGATCAATTCAACCACACATTAATAGTTAGAGTCTGTATCTTGAAGTGGCAAAAGATTTATTGCAAACTCAAAGCCAAACTAATATAAATCACTCGCAAAAAAATACTATAAACATAGAGTATTATCAAAGGAAGACCAAACCTTTGTACAATATTGGCCCTCAATAAAAAAGAACATATAAAGATTTCCGTAACTGTGATACAGAAAATTAGAAATTATATTTGACGATTTAACTAATAGTCTCGATCCTTCTTCCTATACACAGAAGAGATTCACAAAATATACCAACCCCTATAGTAAACCAAGAATAGGGAAAACCCTATTAAATTAGAGAAACAGGAAAGGTGTCAGCATCAGAACCTCTGTAGACGTTCCGTAGGCAAAGATCATGTGTAGTATGAAGCCACATGATCAGAAGTGTCCAGCGAGATCTGTACCTCTCCAAAGACTAAGGGGCATCGAACTAACTTTGAGGTGAGTCCACTAATAAAAACACACAGAATGTTTGAAAAGCATGATCTCACATCATTCAACTAGTTATTCCAATTTCCCATAAAGGGTCTTGGTGCCTGGTCTAATACTCCCATCTACCAATCTCTGCTTCTAAAGAGTTCTTGGATTCCTCCCTTCGACAGATATCACTAACTGGTAGAACTCCCTTTGTTCTTCATTACATTTAATTGACCTTGACAGTTCTTCCTCGCCTCACTATCTCAAGAATACAATGTGCTTTTCACTAGCATAGAATGCTTTGGTCTGCACCTGTCGAAAACTACTTCCACGATCAGTATTACATGTCTTAACTATAAGCTTAAGGCCCACAGTCACACTAATTTAGCAATTTAGCAATTTACCCTAAAGTTATTTTTATACTCTGCAGCACACATATACTCGTGTAAATAAATCAATAATAAGGACAGCTATTCATTTTACATTGTACTCCTATATGTGAATACACTTTATTAAACTAAAACAACTGATCATATAAATACGGGTCGAACTTCAACCTTGAATATAAAGACATTATTTACCCTAACACACAAGAGGCTGTGATTAGTAACAATCGCAAAGCAATATCTAACAAAGAAACTAGAAACAAAAAGCCTTAGGCTTGTTCCTCAACGTTCAGTACAGCAAAAAACAGAGGAAGGTATTCTATATTTCATGCATCATTGATGGTATTGTCAACAATAATTTGTTACTTATTGCTTCATGTGGTTGTCTTAGGTGTTATATGTTTTTTACATGTGGGTGGAGTCCATGGTGCTGGTGTTTCATAATGATTCTAGCAGAATTGATTGTAATAAACAGACATTTTTTCATGATCATTCTTTCCTTGATCCACTAATTATAATGAAATATAATGATTGTTATTGAGTTTCATTAACTGACCTCTTTTAATGACTCACATATTGTTTAAGAAAAAGTGATTATGTTTATTTCTTTTGTAGCTGCTTGGGCAATGTTCCTTTTTATGAATGTAAACCTCAATCTGAGCAAATGTAGAGGATCAATTTTACTTTGGAGTGATTAAATTCTCTATTTCCACTGCAACTTAAGCAGGAGTAGGGAACGTGTTGCATTTTGGAGGGGCCAAACTTACTCTTCATACTCCTACATGAGCAACAGTAAAGAAAGTTAGGGAATTTTGAGTGGTCACATATACAATCCTCACTCAAACCTAAGCAACAGCAATGAATGCGTTGAAATTTGGAGGGGACAGACTTATTATTTCCAGTCAAAATTGAGCAACATTGGGGAAAGTGCTGGAATTTGGAGGTATTGCATTTACTATTCCCACTCGAACCTAACCAACAGTAGGTAAATTGAGGGCTTTGCAGAGGGTCACATTTACTATTCCCACTTAAAATTGTCCTGGCAACGACACTCAACATCCTCCAATTCTGGGCAAATCACTTAATCTCTCAGTGCCTAACAAAACTGAATGTGTCCATCTGTAACGAAACTGGTGCTCATGTAAAGCGCTCTGATACCCGATGTCACGGGTCTAGTTCGCACTATATAAAACTCAACAAAAAAAACTTCATGGTGTAAGCACAATACTAACACACATTAGTTCATTCAATCCAATTGTCCCTAAGAAGAAAAGATTAATATGTACACACAGGTATATAACAAAACAGACAATAAATGCACCTTCTATACTTTAGTGCATCACATTTCATTGATTATTATTACATCACAGGAGTATATGAGGCCAAATGTCCTTACACATATATGTGGCCTAGTCAAACTAGAAAGGATGGAGCAAAATGATGCTACTCCAGTGTTATGAAACTTGCAGTGTGGTAGATGCAACTTCCTTGACTGCTGTGTGCTTTTCAAACCTCCATCTGCCACAGTTCTAGGCAACAGATAATAACTGCTGGAACAGTAATCCTTATGAACAGGAAGTCATTAACAACATTAAAAACACAGTTGAGATTTCTAAGCATTAAGGATTAAAACGCAGTAAATATCTTCCATTACACAGGTTGAAATACTATCACATCTGGGTAATTTAAGTCATTTTTAGGAATCGCTCTACTAAGGGATAAAATTGAGAAATCCAACTAATTAATTCTCCCATCTATCTTCTGTCTATAATGCAGCACGAATAGCTTAGAACTACCTTCTGTCAGTTGTGAACACAGAATCCACTTCAGCCATCGGAAAGCCGAAGTCTCCCAGTCACAGAAAACCTTATTTCATCAATATGTCATTACCTTAAGACAACACTGTCCCTTGATTTCCAATTTTAGGATGGAGACTCATAATTTTGCGATTGGCAATATCTGTGCATTACCCTTTTTATGTGCCATATATGTCGAACGCAGCTCAGTGACGTGCAATGAATAAATAGGGCGTTTTAATTCACAAACAGACACAATACAGAAATATATCTAAAAAGAAAGGTCTTCTCCTCAGGATATTTGCATCCTAAAAAAAGTGCCTAATGACTCTTCATGATTGGATGTCAACCAACCAACTGGATGGCAACCCACCCTGAAATAGTGAAGTGATGGTCCAGGCTGGTGATGTTTAATAACACGAGTTGTTAGCTGTAAAGCATTCTAGACATGTTTGGTTTTGCTCACTGTGTGTTCAACCCAGTTTTGGGTCCCCCTCTAAACGTCTGTACCAAGTATGGGCATTACTGTGCTCCTTTTGTACTCATTACATTTTTCCATTTATTTCCTCGAAGCTACCGTGAGTTAAAAGAGGGTGTTAAGTGTTAATACAAAGTCTGCGTGAACACAATTAGTGCTGAGCTGTCGAAAGCTGTTAGTCCTAAGAGAGACAGATATACCATTTGTTGCCATTTTGACATTGTTGCTAGGGCCTGGCTCATTACATGTGCAACAGGATCCTCCTGGTGTTCGCACCATATTTAGGGGTTACTTAGAACTCAGCAGAGTGGTAAAGATGTCAGTACTCAGTTTACTGTACACTTTAACCACTCAGAAACGGTACAACATTGGGAAAAATACCCAAGTGTAATTATAGGCACGATTTCTGGCATCCACAGACTACTGGAAAACACGCCTGTGCAAATGTGACGTATAGCAAAGCAACCTCAACAGTCACTGTCATTAATCATCTTTACTGCCGAATAGATCATTACAGCAGTAATGGCTTGTGAAAACAGCACCACTGCTCCAGGGTTCTTAAATAATTCACTTGAGGCTTCACCTCAAATGCTCCTGTGCTGGGTGTGTTAATTCAGCACCCCCCAGAGTTAACAACACTAGGAGCGCGGGATTACTAGAGATTCTGAGTTGAACCCTAAGACCACCCAGCGAAATTTTGGAATTACCATGGTAGTCTGTAATTTGGGGTTTGATTAGCCCCCCCCCCCAATGTGCCATATGTGTTTGTGAATACTGCAATACGCCACCCATAGAACGGTGTGCACAACCTTTCCTACAGTATTACCTTTTTTGGATAGGCCATCTATTCTCCCCCTGCCCACATCAACAGAATGTGCCATGTTGGCACTCCCAAAAGAACTTCTCCTCTTTCAGAAATCACACATTTACTTTTATCATTGCTATCATGCTACCAGGTGAAGCACAGGAACCTGCCTAAAGTGATGTTCTGGTCAACTGGGCAAGTTTGCAACCAGTGCCCCCTTGCGACAGTCCTGTGTACATGCACGGAACACTATCCACCCAGTCAGTAGGAACACTCCTATCATTTGCATCTCTGGGCTCTCGCTCTTTGTTTAGTGCCCACTTTTTAGCCATGTTCATGCTGTACAAAGGCCCCTGATTTACTTACCTGACATACCTAATGGTGAAGCAATTATAAAAAGAAAATATTACTGGTGCAAAGAAAAGGTACTATTGGCTTCCAATTACTGTAACCTGAAGACATAGTTTAAAACAGTCAAAGGTGATTAAAATAAAATGTAAATAATCTAAAGAAAACAGCAATGGCAAAAATAGTATTGGCCCACCATCTCTGGCACTGAAGTGCACTTCTTTTTAGGTGGATGTGTACAAGCACTCATGAGCGTCAATAGCTGAAACACACTATCTCATTTCCTTATGCTGTATGCTGTTTTTGACGGTAGCAAAATGTAAACGACGATTGAACAAACAAACGGATGAAAAGGGCTGAGCCAAAGCACCTCTTTTGGTGTAATTCTGTTCAGCCTTTTTTTCTGTGTTGGAGCAAATTTTCCTAGGGGAATTAACCCAAACGGCACCAAAGTTATTAGCAAAACAAAAAACACTTCTCCTATGGAAACTGTGACCTAATTATAACTACACAGTGCCACGGAATCGTGGCATCTGAGACAGCGGCCAGGTGAATAGGGGTTCACCAAGTTGCGCAAGTAGAGTGGCCCTCTGTTGTTAAAACTTTTGGACACAGCCTTAAAAAAGATACGTGTGTCCAGCGGGAGCCAGTGAAGTTATGACAACACCGGAGACACATGTGGTTTTCTCTTTAGCTTCAGAAGAAGCCGGACAGACGCGTTTTGCACACTTTTCAGCTTCTGGCTTCTACCCTGGGTGACTACAATATAAAGGCTGTTGCAATAATCCAGGCCCGAAAACACAAGGGCCTGCAGTACTGACTTCCTAGCTGCCAAGGGAAGCAAGTCATAAATCTTAGCAAGCATTTTATGCATGGCAAAACGTTTTCCAGCTAGACAAGCAATTTGGTCATCAAAAGAAAGATTGTGGCCTAGAGTCCTTGGCCACCATGCTCTAGACCAGCTGGTAGCAACATGAACACTATGTTTTGACAGACATTGCAAGACTCAAGAACATAGTCCCTACTTACTTAAAATGAATTACAAAACAATGAGAATACCCTCATTCATAGGGGCATGTGATGTAATATGTGACGTCATAAACAGTGCATGATAGGGCACAAGTTATAATTAGTTCACTGAACTATAAGTGGTGAATTTCAGTGGTTTTGAGGTTAACTTGTGTCTCATTCTAACTAAAACATTGCCTTAACCATTGTTTTTATCAGTGAATATTTATATGGATTTATTTACATATATAAGTGGTGTTCCAGCCACTATATGAAGTCATGTCGGAAAAAGTATAATTGTGGATTTGCATATTCTGCAGCTCAAATAATTTTGCTTGGGGTCTCCTCTATTGCTTCAAGACGATTCACAAAACCAGTGCTGTGATCCTTACCACTGGGAGTATCTCTTAATAGGTCTGAACTAGAGACAGCTTTAGAAATGAATGAATTTCTTATATTACATGAGGCATGCAAGACACTTAAAGCTGTCTCTAAGTCAGGCCTATAAAGAGATGTTCCTAGTGGTCAGCATGTCAGCAGTTCTCTTGTGGAGAAATAGAACAGACCCCATGCAGAATTATTTGAGCTATCGAATATACAAATCCACAGTTATACTTATACCTGTATTACTTCACATGGCGGCTGAAACATCACTCGTTTGTATAACCTTGGCTGCCATTGCACACCTTAACAGGCCCAGTGCACTTCTTACATACAGCCGCATAAGGGGTCACTCCTCAATTTTGTGAGGGTACTACACCCACTTTGTAGGTAAGAGTGCATTAGAAATTCAGAAAAGCTCGACCTCACTGAATGTGATGGGGAAGCAAGATGGTGGCTGCTTGAGTCAGCCGTGCTGCGGTTCCCTGACCAGATGTGGAAAATGGAAAAACAATACAAGGATCAACTAAAATATAAGATCTAAAGAAACAAAAGTGAAAGAAACAATCCGTGTGTCCCAAAAGACTTGAACGGAAGGTGCGGTAGCACAGATAGACATGTTGAGGTGCTCGCCATTTTGTCCAAGATGGTGTGAGATAGTCCTGCGCTGTGCTGGGCTGCTCTGCGTCTGGCGGCAGTTGTTGGGTGAACTGGTTGACCACAAAGGTTGCAGGCGGTGCTTCGCGAATCCTGCTGCCTGGAGAATAGGCCCGAAAGTTGGAGGAGACAGAGGTGTAAGGGGAAAGGCGGTGGCTACATCAAACGCTGCTCCAGCCTAGGCATGTGGAACCCTGGAGCACCCAGTAGAATAGATCATGGTGAAAAGCTCTGCAGCTGCACGGAGTAACAGCCGAAGACTTGTCCCTTCAGTTTCAGGTACCTGGATGTAGAATGCAGGAGAGAGGAAGGGGAAGGGCGGGGTTTTACTTCTACAACACCCACCCGGCTCATCTGTCCTAGAGTTGCTTTGTGCCTTCACCGGGGGATGCCAGATCCCTCCCCCCTACCTCAGCATGGTGAGATTGACAAAGTGCTAAACCAGGAAGGCGGAAAATACTGTTAGCACCTATGAAAGGAGAAACTCACGGCCAGATCGCCTTAACAGTTTGAGAAATGGTAATGAATTCTACTTCCTTGCAGATTACGGAGGCTATTGCTGGGGGTATGGTAAGTGATTTTGTTTCAGCCCAACCCAAGATTATAGACATTGAGGTGCCAAGTGAAGGGGCTGGGCTGGCTAGTCCTGTTGGGGGTCAGGATGGAGGGCTCGAGGAGGGGTGAACCACCCCCAAAGTACTATTGCAGCATGCCAGGCGGCTAGGAAAGGGCGGCATTCATTGACACATCCTTTGGGTCACATGCCCAATGAGAAAGATTTTGAATCCAATGATTTTGATACCAATGACTGCTTCTTTTCATTGTCAGATGAGGCATGGTTAGCAGACAGCTCTGGTTCTGGGTCTGGTTCACTTACGGGATCCAGTGAGGATGAAAGTATATCCGGGACATGTAGAACTGATCTGGTGGCTACAGCTCACAAAGTTCATGGAAATGAAGCTCGGTCTAAGCAACAGAAGAAAGATCTAAAATGGGATTATTCATCAACAGAGCAGCTGGTTGGTACATTATCAACGAATCCTCAGGACGGTCCTAGTCCTCTGCCCCCGACATTAGACACTATTCTACAATGCATAATGCCACATCGAGAGGAAACCCGACAATATAGTCATCGATCTCAAGCAGCTATACTTAAACTGCAAGGGACAGCCAGAAAAGTGGTGAAGACATGTAGTGCTATTGGCGAACACCTGACTAGTCTGGAGACCAGAGCAGAGGTTCTTGAGACCAACCTGGCTGCTACCCAAGAGCAGTCGCGGGCCCATGAATCACAGTTGGTGGACATACAGTGGAAGCTGGAGGATCAAAAAAAGCTCCAATGGCGTAATAATCTATGGATTCTGGGTGTCCCGGAGGGCAAGGAAGGGTCGGATGTCCGCCTATATGTTGTAGACACGCTGGCTAAAGCTTTTCCAGATTTGGATGAATGGAACTGCCTTATTGAAGTGCGGAGGGCCCATCGGATGCCATTCATTCTAAGACAACCAGTTCGATCAGATGTGAAGCCCCGCGCAATCTTAGTGTATTTTGGCAACTTCCCCTTGAGACAGTCTTTCTTTGAGAAGGCCAGACCGGAAGCTAAATGCAGTGTGGGAGATGTCTCATTTTTCGTCAGGCCTGACTTTTGCCATTATACTGTTGAGCGGCGATGGCGATTGCGTCAACTGATCAAACCGTTTCAGGACAAAGGGACACAAGCCTATCTGTTAAATCCGGCATGCCTGAAAGTGGTTCAGGGGATCAGATTTGGTTTTTCACTTCAGAGATTAAGGCAAAAGAGTTCCTAATTGAACCAGGTGTTTAATTGCCAATAGAGAGATTCAAGGAGTTAGGTCCTGATCTCAGCGCTACACTGGGGGGGGGGGGTATACGTTATATATGTGGGGGTGTCTGTGGAGAGTTCTTTTTGTTTCTTTATTCTTGGTTTTTCATTCTTGGTTTTCTTTGGTATGACCACCCAGGGATTATTTATCCTTACTTTTTCTTTTTTTCTTGTCTATCTGCATCGGTTAAAGGTGGTCTAATATTGACTAGAATGCTGGTTAGGAAGCCTGCTCTCATCCACTACAGACCAATGCTTGGTCTGGATGCTTTACAAGGTTGAGTGGGGTGGGGGGGTCGCACCAAGGGGGAGGGTAATGGAGGCAGAGCGAAGGGCAATGTAGGGTGGAGGGATGGGGGCACCAACAGGGGAGGAAAATCCAGAGAGTGAGTGTAGTAGGATATCGGAAAAAAATATAAGAATCGAAGGGATGTTTGGACAGCAAAAGATTGTATCCACTTTTATTTATTTAAAAGGGTAAAATACAAATATGCTCAATTAATGTGGGGGGCTTAAATAATTAGGTCAAATGATTAAGGGTGGAGGAGGTGTTAAGATCGCCAGGAGCAGACGTTATATGTCAGCAGGAGATGCATATTCCATGGGGTAATAGGGCAACTTTGAAGATTAAGGGTTATACCCCAGTGGCATGTTCCACCCAAACCTCAACTATCATGGGGGTTGCCATTCATGTTAGGAACAATTTGGGACCAGCAAAACGAGTCTTGGAAGACAAGTGGGGTAGATTGGCTATCGCTGCACTTCCCGTGGGACTGGCGGTATGCACCATTTATGATTCAAACCAGGATGACCCTAAGGTATTGCATGACTTAGAGATGGAACTGGCATCCCTCAGTAATCTGTGGAGATCTGAATATACATTTGGAGGGGGGTGGAGCTCGAATTTATAAATATCAAGGTCTGAAACCACAAGTATATAGGGTGCTTGCCACGCTAAAAGCTAGCTACTACCTGACCGATGTCTGGGTGGCTAAGAAATCAGCTGATCCAGGGTACAAATATTTCTCATGTCCACACAGGAAGTAAGTTAGACTGGATTACTTCCTAGTTCTCAACAGTATGCTTGGGAAAGTAGGAATTAAGAAATTACCTAGGCTCTTGTCGGACCATAACCCTCTAATTTTGGATATTATGGTTAAGGGTGTGGTTAAGGTTCCACCTAGATGGACATTTGATAGAAAATTGCTTTCCAATGACTTATTTGTTCAACATATTTGGTGACAGGTTGGAGATTATTTCGATTCCATCTGGGAATGGTTTGGGATAGTTTTAAAGCTGGTTAGCAGGGGGAAGTGATTAGTTTTGTGAGGCGGATGTGGAAGAAACAGAAGGATGAAATCAAATATCTGATGGGAAGATTAGCTGCCCTAGAACATGATCATACTGCTGCAATACGCCATAACCAAGTAGAGTCTGAAAGGCAGTTGCAGCAGGATATTGTGAGGGTTAAAGCAGAAATCAATAGCTATCATAATAAAAGGCTTGCAGAAGGATATCAGGCACATAAGAATGAAAGTTATAAATATTGGGAGTCTGTGGGAAAACTATTAGCCCTCCGCCCAAGGCAGAAACTGGCTAGGAATAACATTGCAGGGTTAACTGGGATGGATGGGAGGTATGTAACAGAGGTAGAGGATATTCTTAGTATATTTGAAAATTTCTACAAGGAATTATACCAACAGGATACCCATAACATCACCTTTACTGGGGGAGAGGAAAATCTAAGGTGGTATTCTGGAGGGATTGGCTATGCAATAAGGCAGGAGTTGGAGGCAAATATTACACTTGAGGAAGTTCTAATGCTTCACAATCGATAGCCTCAGGAAAAGCAGCAGGCCCGACAGAATTCCACTGGAGATATATAAAGTATGTCTGGTGGAGCTAGCACCCCTACTTTTGAATCTATTTTTAGGCATACATCATAATGGGCTCCCTCCGGAATCTTGGCAGATAACAGATATTGTTATCTTTCCAAAGAAAGACAAACCCGTGGACAACCCTGCCTCTTATTGGGCCATCTCACTCATAAACTCAGATGCCAAACTGTACTAAAAAATATTGGCAAATCGGCTAGGAAGGATCATAGCGCATCTAGTCACCCCATGGCAGCATGGCTTTATACCTGGTCGAGGGACCACCAATCATATTTGGCGGGCTATAGCTTTGTTTGACATAATAAAATTAACAGGAGAGAAGATGGCTGCGATCCTCTTGGACACAGAAAAAGCCTTTGAATGAGTGTCATGGCAGGATCTATGGGGAATCTTGGCACAAATTGGGTTCGGCTCACGTTTTATCACAGCTATTCAGGCATTGTATTTCAAGCCATATGCCAGGCTTCAAATCATGGGAAAGGAATCTCAAAGTATTATGGTCACTAGAGGAACAAGACAGGGCTGGCCCTGCTCCCCAATACTTTGCTTTATATATCGACCCATTTATAAAGTAAATTTTACAAAGTTGAATAATAAAGCCTGTGTGTGTGAATGGATACAAAACAAAAATAATGGCATTTGCAGATGACATCGCTGTTCTCACTTCGAATCCGGAGAGCGCAATGGAAGAAGTAAAGAGTTTGTCAAGGGAATATGGCAGGGAGTCAGGATATCTCCTGAATAAGGACAAAACACAGATAGTGTTTACCCCTAACATTGTCTACTCGGATCCCCGTAGAAAAGAGGTGGCGACATATCTGGGGGTTAGGCTTAGTATTAAGGTTGACTCTATATGGTCGATCAATTTGAATCACTTAGTTACTAAGATTAGTATTGATTTAAGACGAATGGACAGATTTTACTTATCAATTATTGGCAGATGTAATATTCTGAAAATGGTTGTGCTTCCCAAGTTACTTTATTTATTTTGATCTATTCCCCTCGAAGTCGAAGCTTCTTTACTTCAGAACTTTGGGGTCAATTATGTTGGAGGGCGGATCGCCACCGCCCGTATGGCAGTGGCGATCCGCCCGCCAATGATCACCGCCCGCCTACCATTTACCTCCCCCCCAAACACATTACGATAGCGGGGGGACCCCGGCAGACCGAAAGACGGTCTGCCGGTTTTTTGCCGGGCAGACAGGCGACCGGGCAGAAAAGGGCTCACATGTGGTGGCGGTGTCTGCAAGGCACCGCCATCCATATTATGATGTGTGGAGAACCCGCCATGGAAAGCCAGGCGGAGATCACTGTCGGGGCCCGTTGTGGGTCCCCAGGATGATGGGGGGGTGGGGGTGGGGGTGCACATGGGGGTATCTATGGTACCCCCCTGTATTTGCATGCACAAGGTGGAATGCAAATGCACGACATGCCTTTTTTACATTGCGGTGGGTGCTGCTGACAGCACCGCCCACCGCAATGTAAAAAATGCGGGATGCGCCCACCAGTGTGGCGGGCGCATCCTAATTTGAATCACAGGACTGCCGCACATATGGCGGGTGGACCCATTTGCCGTTACGGTGGCGAGTGGACTTTGTCCGCCCGCCATCGTAATGGACCCCTTAGACTCTATTTTCAGAAATTTTATTTGCCACTATAAAAAAATCTGACGATCTTTAAAACATTTAGCTCTATTGCAGGAACAGGGAGGGTGGGCGGCTCCCAATTTAGGAATGTATTACTATTCAGCCTTCTTGCAGCCGATGGCGATTTTATTTATACCATCAAAGAAGGGGAATCAGGAATATGGGGGTCCCATTCCCACTATATATGAGCTAGCCATCGGAAGGGCGGCATGGGGGGTTTTGCTTCGACAGGTTGAGGCCAGCTATTATTAAAAACACGATTCAAGTGCCTAATAGCAGCCTGGAAGGTTTGGGAAAAAGCGGCTAAATTATTACAGGAACCAAGATATAATAGGTATACTCCACTGTAGTGTTCTCCCTTGCTACCTTGAATTTCATATGACACAATGAGTAGACTATGGGAGCAGTCCGGTATTATTAAGATAGGAGATATGTATTCAACAAAGACACTCGTTTTTAGAGCTACAGCAAGAATATGTGTTAAGTGTTGGCTCTGGTTTTAAGGATATACGGATCATGACATTTTTAGATCAAATTAGTGTCAAATTATTCTCCTGAGGTAATATTACCCTCTTGGAAGCAGCTATCCACGCGGGAGTCAAAAAAAGCATATCTGTAAAACTTTAGTGGACTCTATGCCGGATGATTTAGAGAAGGTTGAAGATAACTGGGCTAGGAAGTTGGGCGATGGAGATACAGATGTTTATAGGTCAATCGTACTAGGAAAGGAAAGTTTTTTATCTGCTAACTTGAAAGCCCGGAACTATAAAATAATCTTCAATCTTTACTTTACTCTGGCAAAATTATTTGGGTGGGGCAAAGGGGAGGATGATAAATGCCCCAGGTGCATGCAATGCCCAGCTGATATGAGACACGTTTTTTAGCTGTGCAAAATTGCAAACTTTAAAGCAAAGGATGGAGAGTTTCCTGCAGGGGGTGTTAGGAAAACAAATCTTTATTACGCCGTTTACGATGCTCCTGGGCTATGACAATAAATCAGCATTGGACATAACCCAGATTAACCTTGTTTTTATCTTGGCTGTAGTAGTTCGGCTCCTAAAAGTAACTAGATGGAAGGATCCTGCCTGGTTGGGTAATCTACTTGGCATATATAACCAAGAAATAGCCCTATGTAATTGTCTTATGACCCCTAAGAAAAGGGGTCAAAAGATCTGGACCCCCTTGACCAAATGTTTTACCAAAGACCATGGCAGTAGGGACAGGTTTGCACATGAATCCTAGGAGGGGAATGCTTCGGAGCGGTATGTCTTGTGGTTTTAACTTTGAATTTGTATGAGATTTATAGTATTAGCAAAAGGCTACCTGCTGTAATTTATTCCCCATCCTTTAAAAGAGATCGTATAATTAATTGTTTGTATTACCCATTTATATGTAATTTATTGAATCTGGTTCAAACTATCTATCTATGTAATTGTATGAATTTGATATCTATTGTATATTTAAAGTATGTATTTTGTGCTTTCTGTCTGGGCTAAAAAATAAAGAAATTCTGTAAAGTTCACAAGTACACAGATCTAAATTCCTTCTCCCCATTGTCTCCCTCACCACTTCAATATCTCTTTTCTACTGCAAATACACATATGCTTCCTCTGGTATTTGACTATCAATTCCACCTTCCCTTCCATAGCGGACTTTTTTACATGATTATTATATTTTTTAAATGGGTCCATTCCTGCAGGGTCACAAGTCATCAATATATAGATAATCGTTTAAAACATTGCACTATGGATTATACAGTTAATGTCTCTGCTGACACTATATTAGGAGGCTACAGGAAAATTCCAAATGTAGTCCATTTTCTAGGGACTAACAAATGGTAGTGGGACAGTGGAAACTGCGATGTTTATTTAGCTAAAAAGCATATCAATCTGTGCCACTTGGTTGTCCTATATATGTTTACTACCAAGAGTTTTCACAGACTCCTTTGCATTCATCTCTGGTCATTGACCTCGGTATGAATTACTGTACTCCTTTTGCTAGACCTGCTCCACTGATAGAGGGGTCCCAACCTAGAAGCCAGGTTCACCAGATTATTGGTGGGACCATGCCCCAGATGCAATTATTAAGTCCATCAAGGGCAGATGACAAACACGGATGCTCTGTCTCATGTGCCCAATGGTCCATAGAAAAGCAGACCGGCAAACTCACAAAATACCATTGTATGTCACATAATATTGGCCATCTTCACACAGTCCTACTGTGAATAGCCGCTATCACAGGGTACAAGATAAGATGAGCTGGAAATTCCTGCACAGCATGAGTTTCCAGCTCATGTATGGAGGATCTGTGTTACTTAAAATCCATCAGTAATTGTGCAATCTCCTCAGGATATGTTCGACACAGTCGATATGATTGTAAATTTTTTGGGCAAGGCTAGGGGTGGCTGCATGACAGTGCCAGGTGTTGCAGTTAGCGCTCTAGCGTCCGACGCTAGAGCGCGCAAGCCAGGGACGTTATGCGTACGCCACGACGGTGGCATACGCGGTTGTATAAATAAAGGGGGCGCGCCTGATTAGGCATTCGCGCCGAGACTCATCATCTGTGTGGTCTCTGTCATTGGCGCGCCACCACCGCTAGGCCCGCGCGCACATGTAACACTGGCGACGAGGGCGGCCAGACCCGCCGCGTGCGCGACCTCCAGTGCCACTTCCTGACGGCCCGCTCGCGGCAGTCCCGCGACCACACACCTGCCCCGCCTCCGGACCTCCTCCGGTCCGCTCCGCTGCTCCCGGGAGCTGGGGACAACACACGCCTGACACAGACACTGACGCGGTGGAGGCAATCGGCATGCTGTGATCCGCCGACACACGGTGAGCGAGTGTGCACCAACATCACCAGCTGCTAAAAGCGGATGAACATCCCCGCTTCCCAAGCCTCGCCCCTGCCTCACGTCAGCCTCCACAGAACAGGCCCTCTGAGCCCTCTCCTGCCAAGGCCTCTGACTCCTTCCGCGTGTGCCTCCACGTGGCCCTCTGTGCCCACTCCGGCAAAAGCCTCAGACAGCTAACCGCCCCAGCCGCCCAGTGCCACAGCGCCCTCTCAGCGCCATGGGTGACGACGCACAGCCAGCGCCAGCCACCCCATTCCACCCGCCAACCGGCGTCCTACCGCCTTTCAGCGAGACTGCTGACCCCGCCACAGCCGCCCCACGTTGGCAGACGTGGATCGGCCGGCTCAACAATTACTTCATTGGCTCCAGGGAGACTGATGGTGCGGTGAAGCGGTCTCTCCTGCTTCACTACGCGGGGGAAGAGGTGTACCTGCTCTTCAAGCACCTCCCTAATACTGGGGAAGCGGATGACTACGACGCGGCTGTCACGGCCTTCAACACGCATTTTGACCCCCAGATGAATCCTGACTTTGAACACTTTAAGCTCCGACAAGCAAAGCAGAAGGAAGGGGAGTCAGTAGATGCGTTTCACGCATGACTGAGGGTACTGGCGGACACACATCTTGTTGGGGACAGGGCGAATGAGGAAATCAGAGCGCAGCTAATCTACGGAATACGGAGCAAGAAACTGAGGAGCCTCATCCTTCACCAACCTAACATTCCAATGGCTGACATCCTGGTGCTCGCACGATCCCATGACCTGTCCGATGCACGAGCAGAAGAGATGGACCAAGCACTGACAGGAGGCACAGGGTCAGGAGTGGCCATCAAGTCAGAACGGGCGGACTCAGTGCGAGCAAAGGAAAAGGGACACCGGCCGGCAGCCAGGAAATCGCCTCAGGCCCTGTGCGGATACTGCGGGTATGATGAGCACCCGGGCAAGACCTGCCCAGCAAAAGGGAAGACGTGCACAAACTGCGGCACCCCGAACCCTTTTGCATCCGTCTGCAAGAAGCGCACCGCACGGAAAGACCAAAAGGGAAGGAGGCCCACAAGAAACATGGTGAGACAGTTGTCACAGCTGTCCCTGTCCTCCCACACCGACGCTGGACACAGACAGACGCAAGCCCTGCAAGAAGACGACTCCGAATCCGATGATGAAGATGAGACGTATCTCATCTCGTTCACCAGAGCCCTCAAAAGCACGAGACGACCACAACCTCGTTGCGTCGTCATTGTCCCAGGGTCAAGAGTGAACGCCGTGATCGATACCGGCGCATCCGTCACCGTCATGGGAGTGCACCAGTATAACCGCCTCCGGCCAAAGCCAGAACTCAAGGCCTCGAAGGCTCGAATCTACGCCTACGGGAGTGATGTGCCCCTACCCCTCTTAGGGAAAATGACAGTACCAGTGGGAACAGAAGACGCCGAAATAACGGTTGACATACACATCATCAACCAGGAAGTGGACACGCTCCTGAGTGGGCACGCCGCCGAGGACTGCTAGCATTTCTCCGGAAGGTGCAAGACACCCAAACAGCCAACTTGCTGGACCAATTCCCAGAACTGTTCACCGGACTGGGGAACATCAGGCGCCCGCCAGTTAGGCTCCACATTGATCACTCAGTCGCACCCACGGCACTGAAGCACAGACAAATTCCTTTCCACTTGCGCCCACTGGTGGAAGAGGAACTTAAGTCAAGTCAAGTCAAGTCATAAAATTTGTATAGCGCACTACGTACCCAGAGGGTTTCAAGGTGCTTAGGAAGGGGAGGAGGATTATTTGTCAAATATCCACGTTTTAAGCTGCTTTCTGAACGCTAGGTGGTTCTGGGTGAGGCGAAGGTAGGCGGGGAGTGAGTTCCATGTTTTAGCAGCCAGGTATGCAAAGGATCTGCCTCCCATGGTGGTCTTGTTGATGCGAGGTATAGTGGCGAGGGCTTGGCTGGAAGATCGTAGTTGGCGGGAGGGGGTGTAGAAGGACAGTCGAGAGTTGAGGCAATCTGGTCCGATGTCGTAGAGTGATTTGTGTGCGTGGGTAAGCAGTCGGAAGGTGATCCTCTTATTGACGGGTAGCCAGTGGAGGTCTTTAAGGTGATCAGAGATGTGTTCGTTGCGAGGGATGTCTAATATGAGCCTGGCTGATGCGTTTTGGATTCGTTGGAGTTTCTTCTGGAGCTTTGCGGTAGTACCCGCGTAGAGGGTGTTTCCGTAGTCCAGTCGGCTCGTGACTAGAGCGTGGGTAACTGTTTTCCTTGTTTCGAGGGGGATCCAGCGAAATGTTTTTCTGAGCATGCGAAGAATGTTGAAGCAGGAAGAGGATACGGCGCTGACTTGTCTGTTCATTGAGAGTGAAGAATCCAGGATGACGCCTAGGTTCCGTGCGTGGTCTGTCGGGATGGGTGCTTTTCCGAGGGCTTCAGGCCACCAGGAATCGTCCCATGCAGAGGGGGATGTACCTAAGATGAGGACTTCAGTTTTGTCTGAGTTCAGTTTCAGACGGCTTTGTTTCATCCATTCGGCAACTTCTTTCATTCCTTCGTGTAGGTTAGTTTTGGCGGTGCTAGGGTCATTGGTGAGAGAAAGGATTAGTTGAGTGTCGTCCGCGTAGGAGATGATGTTGAGGTTGTGTCGGCGTGCGATGGCCGCGAGGGGGCTCATGTATGCGTTGAAGAGGGTGGGACTGAGTGAGGATCCTTGAGGGACGCCGCAGATGACTTCAGAGGCCTCGGACTTGAATGGAGGAAGGCGGACTCTCTGGGTTCTTCCGGTGAGGAACGAGGTGATCCATTCAAGTGCTTTTCCTTGGATTCCGATGTTATTGAGGCGTTGTAGAAGGGTGCTGTGGCAGACTGTATCGAATGCTGCAGAGAGGTCGAGGAGGATGAGGGCGACTGTGTCTCCGTTGTCCAGTAGAGTTCGAATGTCGTCTGTTGCTGCGATGAGGGCGGTCTCAGTGCTGTGTTTGGCTCGGAAGCCGGACTGTGAGGAGTCGAGGGATTTGTTGGCTTCGAGGAAAGCGGCGAGCTGGTTGTTGACGGCTTTCTCGATGACTTTTGCCGGGAATGGAAGAAGCGAGATGGGGCGGTAATTTTTGAGTTCGGTGGGGTCCGCTGTTGGTTTTTTCAGAAGGGCAGTGAGTTCGGCGTGTTTCCAGTCTTCTGGGAAGGTAGCGGAGTTGAAGGAGCAGTTGATGACGTCTCGGAGGTGCGGTGCTATGACGGAGTCTGCTTTGTTGAAGATGTGGTGAGGGCATGGGTCTGTGGGGGATCCTGAGTGGATGGAATTCATCAGGCGGATGGTGTCCTCAGAGGAGATTGGGTTCCAAGCGTTAAGGGTGTTCACGGGGGGAAGGTGGTCAGCAGATGGTAGGGTGGGTTGGTTTCCGGGTTGGTTGTCAAAGCTGTTGTGGATGTCTGCAATCTTGTTGTGGAAAAAAGAGGCTAGGGAGTCGCAGAGGGTTTGAGAGGGGGTGATGTCGTTGGAGTTGGCCGAGGGATTGGAAAATTCCTTGACGATGTTGAAAAGTTCCTTGCTGTTGTGGGCGTTGTTGTCAAGTCGATCCTTGAAAGCTGTTTTCTTGGCTTTTCGGATCAGTTGGTGGTGGGTGCGGGTGGCGCTTTTGAAGGCGTCCTTGGTGCTGGTGGTTGGGTCTTTTTTCCAGGCCTTTTCAAGGGAGCGGCAGAGTTTCTTGGACTTCTTGAGATCATCGTTGAACCATGAGGCTTTCTTGCTGCCAGGTTTGCTTTGACGTTTTTTCAGTGGAGCTAAGGTGTCGGCGGTGTTGGATAACCATAGGGTGAGGTTGGCGGCGGCTTCGTTGGCGTTAGAAGAGAGGGCTGGGGAGTTTCGAAGGAGCGATGCGGACATTTGGTCCGTGGTGATTTTGTTCCAGTTTCTTTGCAGGGTAGGTTGGGAGTGGATGATGGGTTTCGGCTTGTTGTAGATGAAGTGAACGCAGCTGTGGTCGGTCCAGAGGAGATCCGTAGTGTGGCAGAAGGAGATATGATTGCTGGATGTGAAGATGGGGTCGAGTGTGTGACCTGCGATGTGGGTCGGGGAAGTGACTAGTTGTTTAAGTCCGAGGTTGGCGAGGTTGTCCACGAGGGTGGAGGTGTTGTGGTCGTTGGTCTTTTCAAGGTGAAAGTTGAGGTCTCCCAGAAGGATGTAATCTTTGGAGGGGAGCGCGTGTGGGGTGATGAAGTCCGTGATGTCTTCACTGAATTTTGCGCGGGGTCCTGGTGGTCTGTAGAGGAGAGTGCCTCTGAGTGTTGTTTTGGGGTCGATGTGGATCTGGAAGTGAAGATGTTCGGAGTTGGCGAGATTGACGTCAGAGCTGGTTGAGATGCGGATAGATTTCTTGTGGACGATGGCGATTCCTCCTCCTGTGTGGCTGGTACGGTCTTTGCGGGTGATCTTATAGTCTTCAGGGATGGCAATGGTGATGTCTGGTGCGGAGGAAGCATTCATCCATGTTTCCGTAAGGAAGGCGATGTCCGGGGAAATGGTGTCTAGTAGATTCCATAGGTCAATGGCATGCCTATGGACCGATCGGGTGTTGAGAAGGATGCATTGTAGGTGGTTGGGGTCGGGAATCTGTGGTGTGGACGTAGCAGAGATGTTGTCGGTGCTGCTGAATTTGCAGGAGTAGCAGGAGAAAGGGCCATGGGTGTGTCCAGGAGCGGCATGGACGCAGTTGGGGGCGCGACCGGGGTCGAGGGCTAGGAGGGAGGCGGCATCGTAGGTAATGCGGGAGGGCTGGGCAGCTCGAGGGGCAGGGGGTCTGGCGCTGGGCGCGGTCCAGGCGCGGACGGGCGTAGACGGGCTTACCTTTGGCGCACCTTCGGCGCGGGTTGGGCGCGGGCGCTGCGCGTGGGAACTACTGTCATATATGGATAGCGGAGGGGGAGGGGCGAGGGCGGCTCAGCTGGGAGGCGTGGCGGGCTCAGGGGAACACAACAACAGCAGGATCAAAATGGAGGGGAGGTCAGAGCAGGGCGCCGGGGGAAATCACACACAACAATGCAATCAAAGCAATGTAAGCGCTGTGGGATAATAGCGCTATGAAATTACGAAGCTTACTAAAAATGGAGCTATGCAAATATCACAACTTGGTTACAATGCAGCAATACAATACCACGCTGTGAGGAGCAGCGAGGGGAGCGATCACTCAAGGCGGAAGCAGCGAGTGAATCACAGCGCTGCGAGGTTTGGGGAATGCTTTTGGGTGCTTGTGGGAGGGCGGCTCAGCTTGGAGGCGTGGCGGGCTCAGGGGAACACAACAACAGCAGGATCAAAATGGAGGGGAGGTCAGAGCAGGGCGCCGGGGGAAATCACACACAACAATGCAATCAAAGCAATGTAAGCGCTGTGGGATAATAGCGCTATGAAATTACGAAGCTTACTAAAAATGGAGCTATGCAGATATCACAACTTGGTTACAATGCAGCAATACGATACCACGCTGTGAGGAGCAGCGAGGGGAGCGATCACTCAAGGCGGAAGCAGCGAGTGAATCACAGCGCTGCGAGGTTTGGGGAATGCTTTTGGGTGCTTGTGGGAGGGCGGCTCAGCTGGGAGGCGTGGCGGGCTCAGGGGAACACAACAACAGCAGGATCAAAATGGAGGGGAGGTCAGAGCAGGGCGCCGGGGGAAATCACACACAACAATGCAATCAAAGCAATGTAAGCGCTGTGGGATAATAGCGCTATGAAATTACGAAGCTTACTAAAAATGGAGCTATGCAGATATCACAACTTGGTTACAATGCAGCAATACGATACCACGCTGTGAGGAGCAGCGAGGGGAGCGATCACTCAAGGCGGTAGCAGCGAGTAACTCGAAGAACAAGGTGTTATAGCGACAGTCACCGGACCCACTCCCTGGGTGTCCCCAATGGTGATCGCAGAAAAGCCCTGTCAACCAGGCAAAATCCGGGTATGCATTGACATGAGGCTGCCCAACAAAGCCATCAAGAGAGAGAGACACATTACGCCCACCATGGATGATATCATTGCCGACCTCAACGGAGCTCGCTGGTTTTCCAAGTTGGACCTAAACGCCGGCTATCACCAGCTAGCGCTAGCAAAGGAAAGTAGATACATCACCACGTTCAACACACACCTTGGGCTGCGAAGATATCGGCGACTCAATTTTGGAATATCGTCCGCGGCGGAGATCTTCCAAAACACCATCCGAGACATCCTACAAGGCCTGCCCGGAGTCATGAACGTGAGTGACGACATACTAATCCACTCAACAACGGTAGGCGAACACTATCGCCGAGTCCGGGCCATGCTGGCACGACTCAAGGAGTATGGAGTCACACTCCACAGGGACAAGTGTCAGCTGTTCCAGCACCGAATCGAATTCTTTGGCTACACCTTCACCAACCACGGCATCCAGGTAGACCCAAGAAAGTTCCAGTCCATCAAGGACGCCCCCGCGCCAGCATCCGCCTCAGAGGTACGCAGTTTTCTGGGAATGGCCACGTACTGCGTTCGCTTCATCCCGAACCTTGCGACGATTGCCGAGCCGCTCAGACACCTCACGAAGAACGACATCCCGTGGCAGTGGGGACCTCGCGAAGACAACGCATTCCAAGCCATCAACACCGCGCTCCTCGACCAGGCCACCCTGGTCTACTTTGACCCAGCGAGGAGGACCGAGCTGCTAGTCGACGCCAGCCCGGTGGGGCTAGGAGCGGTTCTCACCCAAGAACAAGAAAAGGGGCGATGGGCAACACTGGCATACGCGAGAAAGGCGCTCACAGCAACCGAACAAAGATACTCCCAAATTGAGCGGGAGGCGCTGGCCATAAAGTGGGGCTGTCGACACTTTCACCTATACGTCTGTGGGCACCCGTTCACCGTCGTGACGGACCACCAGCCGCTAGTGCCCTTCTTTAAAGGGACAGCACCGCACCCCCCACCACGAATCGAGCGATGGGCCATCGGGTTGCAACAATATCACATGGATATAACTTATCGACCTGGCGCCAAGAATCTGGCCGACTTCCTGTCCAGACACCCCGACAGATGTGAATCCACCCCGACGGGGAGAGATGAGGAAGACGACGCCGAAGCACACCTCGATCTAGTAGCCGCCCTGACCTGCCCCCAAGTGCTGACACTCCAGGAGATCCTACGGGCAGCAGAACACGACACCGTAATGGCCAAGACCCAAGAGGCCCTCCAAAAGGGTTCATGGACCAATTTCATACAGTCCGCCAACACATGGACGGATGACGAGAGAAAAGACCTGCAACAAATCTGGCGGATACGGAACGAACTCAGTACAACCAGGGAAGGAATTATCCTGAGAGGAGCCAGAATTGTCATACCAACCGCACTACGCCGCCAAGCCACCATCCTCGCCCACAAAGGGCATCAGGAAACGGAGAAAATGAAAGCCCGGATGAGGGAAAAAGTATGGTTCCCAGGGATGGACACATTAGTGGAAGACATCGTGAAGAGCTGCCCCGCGTGTCAGATAACCAGCGGACCTGAACATCCAGCCCCCATCGTAACTGAAGAACCAGGGCAGCACCCATGGGACAGAATCAGCGTAGACTTCGGGAGCCTCCCGGACGGGAGAGTGACACTGGTAGTCCTTGACAGCTTCTCCAAATATCCCCTGGTAGAGGCGCTACCCTCCACGGCGTTCACGTTCGTAGGACCCGCCTTAGAGAAGATGTTCAACATGTTTGGGCACCCCACGGAACTGAAGAGCGACAACAGGCCACCGTTCCAAGGCCACGAATTTCGAGAGTTCCTCGAGCTCCACGGCATACGGCACAGGCGGATCACCCCTCAATGGCCCCAAGCCAACGGCGAGGTCGAACGCTTTATGCGAACACTAAATAAAGTCCTACGGATAGCAGTCGCTGAGCAGCAAGACCCTGAGAGAGAGATCCAACGGTTCCTAGGGGAATATCGGAGCACACCCCACTGCTCCACCAAACAGGCCCCCTGGGCCCTCATGCTAAAAGGGACTCACCGCAATGGTCTGCCCACAGCCCCAGGGTGGGCCCCTCCACCATTTGAGAAGGAACAAGCGCTGCAACGAAGGGAGCGCCGAAACCAGCAAGTGAGCCAGTCAAGGGGCAGTCGGGAACGCGCCCTAAGACCAGGAGACCATGTCCTCATAAGGAACCGAAGACCAGGAGGGAAGTTCAAGTCACGGTATGAGCCCGGGAGCTGGACAGTGGAGCGCCGATGCGGAACAATGGTAACAGCGAGTCGGCCACACGCAACATCTCGTGGTTCAAACGTATTCCTGAGGCCACGGAACATCGACATGGTACCGCAGGAGACGAGGGAGAAGACACCGAGATCCCCGAAATGGAACCCCAGTCACCCCCGAGCAGGCACGAGTCGACAGCAGAGCCAGAACACCCTGTCCCCGCGGCGGGCGGGGCTGAACTTGACTGCCCGTCAAACCCCAACACCCGAGCAACGGCCAGGTATGGACTGAGGGGGAATCCCCCGCCGAGCAGCGCCTCAAAGACTTCGCATGCCAAGTAAGTGAGTGACTGTGGTATCCAAATCCTGGTTTCATCATCCAAGTTGGAGAGGGATGTTGCAGTTAGCGCTCTAGCGTCCGTCGCTAGAGTGCGCAAGCCAGGGACGTTATGCGTACGCCACGACGGTGGCGTACGCGGTTGTATAAATAAAGGGGGCACGCCTGATTAGGCATTCGTGCTGAGACTCATCATCTGTGTGGTCTCTGTCATTGGCGCGCCACCACCGCTAGGCCCGCGCGCACATGTAACACCAGGCATTAAACTTCTCTCCCTCTTCTTGGTCTCACTCCCTCCAAGGGTGTTCAGGAAGTGACTGGCTCATAGTCCCACCTCCCCTCCACACCCTGCCCCTCTAAAGCTCCTCCCGCTCTCTCACAGGATGACATTATTTTCAAGGTCGGACGGTCTAGAAATGAATGCCAGACATAGAGCCAAGAACCAATGGCAGGCTGTTCACTGTACTTAAAAGAAGCGGGGGACTAATTAGCATATGTGATGGAATTGTGATCTATTCAATGACGTCACTTCCTCAGGCAAGCCTGTAACAATCAGAATGTAAAGACATATTTTACAATGCATGTTTTCATACATAAACCACACATTCATATAATTTTTCGCTGTTACTGCAATACCATGTTTAAGGCATTATATAAGCCTACATTTATAAAACAATGCATTTTCTATAGACAATCGACTTTAACCACATTGAAATGAAACAGAAAATAAGCAATGCAAATGTTGCTTCGTAAAATATGCAATGATGCAAAACTTTGTATTTAGGATTTATTAAGCCAATATCATTGATGATGTATCATGTCAGGTGCCTGAATTTGAGTCGCAATCTAGGAAGCGCGCCACGTTGGATATAGTGCAATTTTATTTTTTATTTGCAAGGATTTTGGAAGCTGATGATGTTGTTATTAATGATCTAAAGTGGCATCCACCTGAGAGAGTGCTCCACTACATCAACACCACCCCAGATGTTATCACATAGGGAAATATGAAAATAATAATTAAAAGTTATGCTATCTTTTTTAATTCATATTCATATTTTCTTCATGATATGGGGAATTTACCTCAATAAGGGCCTCATGTAGGTAAATAAATTTTACCGGTTCTTAAATACCGAGCCGTACCGAATCGGTAAATTAGAATCGGTAAGTTATATGTAGGTAAAAATTCGGTAACAGTTACCGATTCGGTAACATTCGGTAAATACGAATCGGAATTCACCGATTCGGTAAATACCGAGGTGATAATTACCGAATCGGAAAATACCGAGGTGGTATCTACCGATTCGGAAAATACCGAGGTGGTATCTACCGAATCGGAAAATACCGAATCGGTATGTACGGATTCGGTAAATAACATCACATGACTTGACGAAACAGCTAATCCTGTGCAACGACAGCCCACCCAACCAGGAACTGCCCACACCCAGGCAGGTGTACACAATTAGCCGACGTGGCCACACCCAGGCAGGTGTACATAATTAGCCGACCCTGGAGAGGCTTGGAGTGCAGAGGAGAGGCAGGGAGCAGTTGCATGTGCGAGCGGGAAACGAACAGCATGTCCAGCCAGAGAACACAGAAAGACGGAGGGGAAAGGAGGAGGAAGCTCAAATTCAGCCCCAAGGAACTCCAGGTGCTGGTGGAGGAGGTGGTGAAGCAGCACCAGAAGCTGTTTGGGAGGCAATCCCTGCAAGTGCCTGAGGCCGAAAAGCGCAACATATGGCTGGCCATCCAGGCGCAGGTCAATGCTGTGGGAGTGACCCACAGGGACATTGAGGTCCTCAAAAAGCGCTGGTATGACCTGAGGATTGTGACCAAGAGGAAGATGGGCGACATCCAGAAGGAGGCCAGCCAGACCGGAGGTGGAACCAACAGGGCACCTGCCCTCACCGAACTGGAGGAGCTGGTGGCGGCCACAATCGAGCAAGAGAGCGTCGTGGGTCTTGGGGACGCCGACAGCTCTGCCAGAGCCGCAACACACCAAGGTAAGACGAAAGCACAGCAATGTAGCCTCCCCTACCCCTATCCCACATCCCCCATTGTGAAACGAGAATCACACTGCAGTCCACACGTGTCAGTGCAGACAGGCAATGCATTCCGGGAGATGTAGTCAGGGCAACACTAACCATGACGTAAATGTCACAGGGCAACAAGGCATGTCACGCACTCGAGGCACAAGGAGACAGAGGACAGATTGGAATGTGAAATGATTTATTGTGACGCTTGCAATGCAGCCCTTCGGGGACACTGAGCCAATGTTGTTTTTCTGTCCACAGATGTGACATCATGCAGTACAGGGCATGCTGCAGGGGAGACGGCACACCGGCCACAAAAATCACCTCTAGCCAGCACGAGTTCAGACCAGGGAGCAGGCCCACTGGCAGCCGAACCACCAACACAGCCAGCCTCGCCGCACACAGAGCCAGCATCACCTCACCGAGAGCCAGCATCACCACAACCACAGCCAGCATCGCCACTCATGTTCGAATCACCGGCCACATCTCCGCTTGCAGGTGTGAGAATGAGGAGGCGTCCAGCAGCCAGGCTACGAGCCTTCGACACCTCGTCAGACGACAGCATGGGCCCAGAAGACCGCACCGGGCACCAGGAAGGGAGCCATCCCACTGTGCCCCACACCTCACAGGCAGCACAGACGGGAGCAAGAGGGCGCCGCAGGTCGCGTGTCCAGAGTCCACCAGCACCCACTGACGGCCATGGTGTCTTCTTGGGGCTCGAGGGCCAAATGTTGAAGCAACAGCGCCTGCAATCAAAGGCAGTTATGTCAGTCCAGAGGCACATGCGGGTGATGAAGACAAGCTTAGTCAACATGGACACAAACATTGGCGGCATGGCTGCGGGCATTCGGGACATGTCCCAGTCAATCCAGCAGTTGTGCAGCAAATTAGATGCTGACATCGAAGCACGGCGCCGGGAACGCCAGAGAAGGGACACTACCAGCAGGGCACTCAACCGTCTGGCAACTGCGACTTCCCTACTTTGCCGGCGCTCTGTGACGATGCAGGAGGGCCTAACACAGTGCTGCAGCGACCTGTCTCGGGGGATGGTGCAGGTGACAAGTGCACTAGGGGTGCTATTGACTAGTCAGGCGTCGACAACTGCTGCAGGGGATGCTGCGGAGAGCATCGACACCAGCAGCAGCATCACACCCCCCGTCCCCGAAGCACGCAGGAGCAGCAGGCGGCTTGGGGTTGGCTCTAGTGAGGATGCACAGGCCGTGCAATCCACCACTGCAGCGCGTATGCGCAAACATTGATGTGGCCCTGCTTAGCCACTTCCCATTGGGTGACGTAACCCTGGACATACTCCTTGTATAGATGGTATATTGCCAGATTGGCCTGTTCATGTGTTTATGGCGTGGTGCCACATTAAACTACGTCATGACTTCTCACAACTCGCTGTGTCCCCTCACTTACTCAGAAATAGTTGCATGTGATCTCTGCCCGTCTCTCTCTCCCATCGATTGCAGTTGGCACCCTAGCTGCGCTGCCCTCTGGCTGGCCTGACTCATCCTCGTTGTCCTCAAAATATGTTAGTTCCACATCTGTACCTTTTTTCGTGGCAAGGTTGTGCAGCATTGCACAAGTGGCAATAATCTTGCAGCAGGTGATGGGTTTGTACTGGCGTGCGCCTCCGCTCTTGTGGAGCCAGCGGAACCTGCTCTTCAGTAGTCCAAACGTGCGCTCCACCACATTGCGTGTTGTTTTGTGGGCCACGTTGTATCGTCTCTCACTCTGGGTTGCTGGGTGTAGGTAGGGAGTGAGGATGAATGAACGGCATGCATATGCACTGTCGCCTGGATGAGTAAAAGGGAACCATCAGTTACATGCCTCTATACACTCTGATTTGCAGGTTTCAAGGGGCGTCACTGTTACTTACCCAGCAGGTATCCCTCTCCGAATTCGCCGGCACTCAGTCGTGTGTAGATCCCACTATTCTGGAAGATGTAAGAGTCGTGGGTGCTCCCAGGAAACTTTGCAACAATATCTGTGATGATGTTCCCTGCATCACAGATCACCTGCACATTGATGGAGTGGGTGGACTTCCTGTTCCTGTAGATGTGCTCTGTATCAGCTGGTGGACAGATTGGGATGTGTGTACCATCAATACAGCCGATGACATGGGGGAACTGTGCCATGTGATAAAAGTCTGTTTTTGTTTTCTGCAGTGCTGCCTGTGTGTTGGGGAAGCTTATGTAGTGGTGCATTCTCTGCATCATGGCATCCAGGAACTTCCTGAAGAAACGGGACAGGCAACTCTGGGATACACCACCCACCGCAGCTATCACCACCTGATAACTGCCGGATGCCAGTAGATGTAGGCTGCAGAGCACCTGCACATGTGGTGGTATGGCGTGCGCCCTTCTTGTTGGCTGGTCCAGGAGTGGGTGCAGGTCCCTTATCAGGTCCATGATGGTTTCGGGGTGTAGCCTGTACCTCTCATGTATCTCTGCATCAGTCAGCTGTAATAGTGTGATGCGCTGTCTGTAGATTTGTTCCTCCCGTCGCCACACCCTCAGTCCTGCTGCCTGTAGACGTAGGCGCCTTGCAATGACGTACATGGCGGCCATGTTGTCCACGCTGTTGCATTTTGGGATTGCTTATGTGCATTGTTGATGGTTACCACCTGCTTTCAATCCGTGTTAATTACCGACTCTTATTTACCGATTTTCCTGGATTTCTTAATTACCGACTGCTCCTACATGTCATTTTAAATTTTTACCACTTCATATTTACCACTTCATATTTACCGATTCGTTAATTATGTATTCGGTAAATATGAATCGGTATTTTAGAATTCGGTAACTATGAATCGGTATTTACCGCCTCATATTTACCGAAAAGTGGTTTTTGGACTCCTACATCTCACTTGTCTGAATACCGGTCGGTAACGGCATATTTACCGAAAATCGGCCGTTACCGACCGGTATTTCGCTACCTACATGAGGCCCTAAATGACTCAAAGTAACATTTTGAAACTAAAGAGCCAAACTCTTGCGTAGTACATTTAAAAAGACTGTTTTAGAAGCAGAATAACAAATGTTTTTCATTTCGTCTTATAACTCTGTGGGGCTGATATTTTGAGTAGATCGAAAGATGGCTTACAAGCTGCACCTTCGCCTGCCCTTCATTTCCCCCAGCAGCCTTTAGATATGCTAATCACTTCAATACCCGGGCTTTCAGAAAGCAGACACAACAGCACATGAAGCTTGAGCTCTTCTGTCCTGTTCAGCTGCCTCACTACCTCATCCTCTGCTCATCATTACAGGGGGGCCATCTCTGCTTCTTCCCTCAAAAGAGAGACAGGAGGCAATGGCGACTGCGATAGGCCTGCTGCCATCAACATTCCAGTGCTGTCAATCACAGCTGCCAACTTCGTCTCCCGCACCATGTGGAGTATTGTAGGTTAGTGGGTGAGGCAGAGGGGGAGATGCCTTCCTCTTCCTATTGAGGCTCGAACTGTCACTGTTATGCAGTGAAAACCTATACTGAGGGTGGAAGAGGGGGCCACTCTCCGTCCCTGCCCGTCCCGCTGTCCTGTAATACTGCAGGAGCAAAGCAATTTGACAGAGCAGAGGAAGAGCCGTGGGCAGTAGACGTGTTGTTGTCCCTTGTTCCATGACTCCCACTATCCATGCATGCCAGTTTCTCATTCAAGTCCTTCTTCCTTGTTGCTTGCCAGCCCGAGCCGAAAGTTGAAGCAGAGAGCAGACCTTTAATGGCTGGTACAGCCCTCAGTGACGGGCTGTTAGGCTATGTTCACTGGAAGACTTATCTTAGCTGGCCTTGTCACTCACACCCAGCAGCGGCCCATGCAGGTAAGAGCAGCGGGGCCGGGGACGACCATGAGGCAAAATTAAATAGATAAATAATTTTCCATCGTCGTTGTCTGTCGAAATCCCCCCCATCCGGCCCCACCGCCCCACTGCTCTTGCCTGCACTGAACGCTGTTGCTCACATCTCAATGTCTAATATGTGAATATGCACAAGAGAACTTTTACTCAACTTACAGTAACCCTGACTACATTACTGATGAGATAAAGTCCACTAATGTATAAGTATTAATTCCTGCCTTTGCCTGTGTGGCAATGCACAAACAGTGATCCATTACTAGTGCACCAACATAAGCTCTGCAGAAGATTTTTGGGTATGTTGTGGTGTATAAGCCTCATAATTTATTAATCTAGATCAGTTGTTCCCAAACATTTTAGAACCATGACCCAGATTTTAGAACGACAAACTTTTCTGACCCACCTACCTTTAATGGACATGAGGTGGGACGATTTTTTAATGTAACTAAAGCATTGTGTGGTAGCGCATTGTCATTTACAGACAGCACATTTTCCATTGAAATGGCCACTAACTTTGCAGAGACTTACAGTTTTACTGATAAAACTAGACAGCACACACATTATAATGTGTGGTAAACGGGTTTCTGTTAATATTTATAATTTGTGTATCGCCAAGCAAAGTGTCTTGATGGTATTAAGATCTCAGTTCCCAGCACACTTCAGAATTACAAAACAAGCATTTGCAATGCAATAGGTCTCGCATTTGCGAGAGTTTGAGCTATTGGCATTGTAAATGACAACGCCTTTTATTTATGTGTTGGTTTTGAAAACACATAAATAAAAGGCATTGTCATTTACAATGCCAATAGCTTAAACTCTCGCAAATGTGAGACCTATTACATTGCAAATGTGTGTCTGTAAAAGCGCACCATACCGTGCTTTCAGCGCCATTAAAGTGAAAGCACAGTTGGGGCACTTTTACTAAAAAAAGCATTTGTTTGTCAGGTTGACAAACAAATGTTGTTTTTTTTGTAAAAGCGCCACATTCCACGCTTTCATTTTAATTTGTCTGTCAAATTGACAAACAAATGTTTTTTTTTGTAAAAGTGCCCCCACTCCACGCTTGCACTTTAATAGAGGTCACGCACATTTCTTTGACAAGCCCTGTCTAAAGAAAGGGGCAAGACCGCCATTACAATGAACGCGCGTTAGCCAATGGTTTAAGTGAGCTGGCCCATTGCACCATGATGTCTTCTGAAGTGGGTGGAAGAAAAATGTGTATTACACAGTAACAGACCAATGGATGAAGAGGGTTGACTGAAAGCCTCTATAATAACGTACATTCTATATCATTTTAGTACAATCAAATGGTCTTTGCTAAGGCCAGACCTAAAAACACACACTACAGGTGAAGTATCTGATTTTGTTAGAAGTTTCAAAAAAACAACCCAGCAGGGCGCTGATTTATGCAGTGTGCAAAGGCACTGCTTCACCTGCTGATGTGTTTTACGGACCTGGATGAACTATTTACTCTGCATTAGAATTGTTGGCTTCATCATTTATTTATTGTGCATTCAGTCTGGCTTTTTGTTCATGGTTTTAGGTGTTTGTTATTTACCTAAGATCAACAAGGTTGGATTATTTTTCTGTTTAGTAAGGCATTTTGAACACACAGAAAGCATTGGCGTAAAAGTTCCAAGCATGCAAACTGCTGATGGCTAAAAACCATTGCTCGCCGAGATGTCTTGGAAGCAAGCTAGGCAGCTTTCGGATAAGCTTGAGAAAGTGAGATACTTAAATCTGACTACTACCCAGGGTCGGACTGGCCTACAGGGCAATTTGGCAGTGCCCAAAAAACTGGTCCGGCAGAGCATTGTATGGGCCTGTTTTTTGGCTCTTTATTGATCTGTTTTATGGTCTGCTGGGTAGGTTTTTACTGCTGATTTCTCGGATATTACCATAAACATTGGCTGCAGCAAGCACAGATGTATGCAGTTGTCCATACCTTGCAAAATATCTATATAACTTGTCTTTGCAAGTTTAAAACTGCCTTGCTTTGCAAATGTGGGCCACTGTTTTAGCTGTCTGATTCACTAACAGGGCCACCTTAATTTGGTGCAAATGGTAATTTTCTGTCCCAGTCCGACCCTGGTGTTGCCTTTTTCCAACAAAGGTGGTTCCTGTAAAATGACATCAGGAACATGCTGAGGATTTTCATACCACTCCCAGAATGCACTGTGAATGCACTGTGATCAGTGACCCTATGGGTCAGAGTGAAACCGGCATGTTCGCCACATTATTGGCATGGCGCGGGGTCTTCCACTGGTTTACTATACAGACCCTAACCAAAACAGAAAGTACATCGCCGCCCAGAGTGAAAAGCTCCCTAGTAATAATTCCTTGCTTGCCTTAGGGATGGAAAATGATGAAGACAGGGGTCGAAAGAGAGGGAACTTGTGTACTAAGGAGACCTATAACCTGCACATGTAAAAGGTCAAATGGACATCGTGTACAAACTGCTATCAAGACTGTTTCAGCTGTTTTCTGTGGAAATATTTGAGAAAATTTAAAGCAAAAAGTAATTAAAAGGACCTGCCTGGAGGAAATGTGGACTCGAACAGGAAAACAAAGGGTAGGGTCGGATCTTGGTAAAGGTGGAGGAAATAAAGAACGGATGCCTGCGTAGCTGGCAAGTTTCCCTGGTCCATGAGTGATGTTAGTCCAGCATGGTGTTTTCTTAGAATTCTAGGACTTGTAGTGGTGGTCTTATAGTGAATTAAATAAGGCTACAAGTTCCAGAAACCTTTAAAAAAAACGGGCCTGGCCTAACTAGACACGCATGACTTGGGAAACGTGGAGCCTATGTCCGTACTGGGCGAATACTGTTGCATTCTGGGAGTTGTAGTTTTGGTCACATTTTATTGACAGAACTGGGCTAACAAACCCATTAACAAAGATGCGTACATAAAAAAAAAAGGACTGAAAACGTGGCGTTCTGCCAGCATGGTGTGGTCTGGCAGTCGTAGCCGGAGGCGAGCGCTGTCAAGGAAGCACCTTTCACCCAGCAGGAACAGGCTGCGCCTCACCGCTGGCAGAGGTAAGGATTTCATCTCCTGCTGGGGTTTTGGAAAAAACAAATGGGGCTTGGGTGTAGGGCACAAGGTGACCCTGGCATTACCTCACTCTGTTATATCTCTTTCTGGACTGTGTTAACTTTCTCGCTGCAAAAGCACGTGCCTCGCATCATCCGCCTTAAACAGATTTGAACGCATGGAAACGGAATTTAACCCTTAGCCTCTGGCCCACAGCATCCAGCTGCCTCGAAGTGCAATGTCGAGCAGCACAGCTGGACCTGTCACATCAGGCCTCCGAGCATGGCCTGTCAATCAAATAAATCATATGGGACAGACGGCCAGGACTTCCCATCGGAGGGGCCTGGGGAAACCCAATAGACAAAGATAAAACGCCTCAAAGTAAGAGGCCAGGGCTGCCCGTGTAAGAAAAAAATATATTTATTTAACGTACGTCAACAATCACGCGGATACTCAGCACACACTCCACTGTGCACCGCTGGCATAGCTCACTTTTACACGGAGGGACGTGCTATAGACAAAGCCCCGATTGCATAATTTGTTTACTTTACGTTCACAGAATTGAGGAACAATATGCCCGCATTGGGCATTTGTGAAAGCAGAAATTCTTTCATTATACTGAAATTTCGCCATTAAAAAAAAGACCCATTTTAGCAGCCATATAGAGCCTTATAAAAGGCACTAAAAGGCATAGCAGAACACATTTTTCAGCATTATTCAAAATAGCTTGGAGTGTAAGCAGCTCCGTATATGACGCACTGCTTCTCTTTTGAAAAAGGTTAGTGTCTATATTATTTATATCTCCTTCTTTCCAAAAGCTGCATAGAGGCCTGCGGAATGTGATGCGAGTGTCTTACCTGTAGTTACTACCCGAAACATGCGTCTAGGAGATTGCTGTGGTCATATATGTGAGCAGAGGCGCGTGAAATGCTGCAATGACCCAGTAACAAGACTGATGGGATATGTATCACAAGGTCACATAACGGGCCGCTGTGTACCCTTGGTCAACGAGTCTGCCACTAAATCATCTGCTACTGTACTGCTGGTGCCCCTACTAGTCCCTACTGGTGAGCTGGTTATGAAGGAACAGTAGCAAGGAGGGCGCGAGGGCTCATGGAGCAATGTAGGGCTGGAGATGGCTGTGATCTATGAAAGTCAGAGCAAAGGGAAGATAAACGAGTGGTGCGGCGCCACAGCGAGCGATCTGTTTTCAATTATCGGCTCGTGTCTGGTCCTGATAATTGAAAACAGATGTCGGCGTGCGGTTAACAGACACCAATAGGCCATGGGCGGAGCAACGCGACCGCCTTTGGCCTATTGCGTGCTGTCATTCTAAAAAAGACGACCGCAAACGCCCACGGTGCGATTCCAGGGTCCGTTTTGGAACCCTCCACAAAAGGGCTCTCGCCGCGTGAGCAGTGCTGCGCACTGCATCGCTGCTAGGCGCGAGCCCTAAAAAGTATTTATTTTTTGCTTTCCTAACTGCTGAGTGCATACATTTCATTTACAGGTATATATATTTTGTTGTGTGTTGCAAAAAAAACAACAGCCTTTCCTTTCATATTCCCTGTACCTCAGCAAGAGTGTCACATAATTTACTTTAAAAACTTCTCTCACTTTGCAGCCAAAGAAAGAAAAGTAAACACCAATCCAGCAATTTGTCAGGGTCTGCCTGCCGAAGAGCCTACCGCGTCATGCCTAATGTTCAAAACACTTCAATTCCCATGATGCAAACGGCAGAGGTTTGTTGGTATTTAAGAACATCCACGAACGTCGATCAACGTGCGTAATTCTCGATCCTGTTGTCGTTTGGAGACCCGTATCGGCTGATCGGATTCAGTTTCATTGGAACCGTCACATCTGGAAACGTTTGTTCCTGCAACTCCTGGGGTAATCGGCGTGTGGCTGCAGGGCTCTGCGCACACGCATGGCTAAACGAGGAGTCCTCACCGCGTAGATTACTGGCGCCCTTGTGGGATCGGCTACAAGTATTTCTGCACTTGGATTCCACAGCAGGGGAAAACATGTTTGCATCCCGCTATGTGGAGAGGCTCCATTTCTCGTTTTCAACAGTTTGAATCACTCGACTTCCAGGCAGGAAGTTTTCCTAATGCTTAACTTTTACATGGTATTCGGACTGGAGCAGAGATTGATTCCTGCTTGCATCTTGTTATTTTTTTGCTCTCTTTTTCTTTCAGTACTCTCTTGGCTAATTAAGGATTAGCACTCATTGTGAACTTGAAGACGTGCTGGTTGGCACAAATAAGGAACTTATTTATGGTTTACTTTCTACATTCATTACAGTGCCTAAAGGAGTAAAATACAATTTGGCATGACTTTTGAAATCAAGAACTTATCTACTCAGTACTGTTACATCTCCTAACCTTTATTTTCTTTCTTGCATTTAAGTGGTTCATGCAGGGTGACATATACAGATGGTTCTATCCAGAATTACTGTCACTTATGTGAACGTTTCTATGTTTCTAATGTATTTATAGATTCTTAGTGAGACATACAGAGAGTAGACTTGTATCTTGTACTCTACTAATTTCTTTTTTTGTTTTCCACAGGTTCAAATCCCTGCAGTTGCTTTCCTACACCCCTATCCCTCGCTTGACCACTTCACTACTCTGTGTATATATTATAGCTAGAGTTGGGGTTGTCAGGAGGTGGACCACTTTGCGCATCATTCCAGTTCTGAGGAGTTCCATTTTGCGAGTGTGACAGAAATACGCACCCACGAAGTATAACTTCTCCTGACTGGGGTGCTGCGCCAAAGACGGCCGCTTTAGATGACGTAATGCAGGCATTGTTGTTAGTGCAGCAGGAATTAGCAATATCAAAGGCTGAAACAGCCGCTCTTAAGGAGAAATTGGAAAGGCAACTCATAACCCTTTTGATGTAGCTCCCTCTACTTCCCAGATACAGGTACACATTCCGCCTCCTATACCATTAGCTACACCAGAGAGGTATTCAGTTGACCCACATAAGGTATTTTTAACGCGGGTCATGTTGCATTTGTTTTGCAAACCTTCCTCATTCCCTAACAACCATTCAAGAGTGGCGTTTGCTATATCCTATTTAGCAGGGGATGCAGCGAATTGAGCAGTACATTTAGTAAAGTACGATGACCCAGTACTGTCTGATTGGAATGCTTTCCGTAGAGAGCTTGAAAGAGTGTTTGACAGGAGAGCCACCACTTCTAGCGCCGACAGAGAACTGTTGGAATTAAAGCAAGGAAAGAGGGATCTGGTAACTTATCTAACCTTGTTCAACCGTTTAGTGGCAGAGACAGCATGGCCTGAGGAAAAGAGAATGTCCTTGTACTATCAGGGGTTGAGAGAAGAAATGAAGGACGTATTCGCCCAGATTGATCCGCAACCCTCTAACTGCACTGATTTAATTAACCTTGCTCTCAGGTTAGATCATAGACTGTCTGAAAGAGGGGGCGAGAAAAGGAAGGGTGAGCAGTGGAATCCGAAATACGATCAGGGGTTTAGGAAACCTTATGTAGACCCTGAACCAAGTGCTGATCCTCTGGAAGTCGGGCGATTAGATCTCCTCTTTCTAAAGAAGTAAGAGAGGCATGCAGGGTCAATGGGCAATATATGTATTGCGGAAAGAAAGGGCACTATGTATGTGAATGTCCTACGAGGCCTAAGACCTCTAGCACTTTTGCTTCAGGAAAAAGGGGGGCAGTCTCGGTTTTACAAAGGAAAATGGAACCAACAGAGAATAAGCCGTTGGTTCTGGCAGTACCAGACAAAGAAGGAATTACATTGAAAGTGCCTTCCTTGTCGGTATCCAAGGATAGAGAGCCAGAGCCCCACATTTTGGTTCCGATGTTGTTACAGATCCTTGAATTTTCTCTTCTGGTGATGGTCTTGATTGACTCTGGGGCCACCGGTAACTTTATTGATCAGGGTTTGGTTCAAAAACTAGCATTGACCTGAGTTCTCAGAGAAGTTCCCGAGAGAATGTTGGCTGTCAATGGCAAACCTTTAAAATCTGGGCCAGTTACAGAACAGACAGAAACAATTGGGTTGTCTGTCCCTGCTGGTACACAAAGACATTTAGAGATCCATATCGTTGAACATTATCGTAGCTCCTCAATATGAGATCATTATGGGAATGCCTTGGTTGTGGCACCATAACCCTACCATAGATTGGAAGGAGGAGTCGGTGCACTTTGTCTCTGAGGAGTGCAGGAATAGTTTTCTGAGGAACAGTCCCTCACAAGCAAGTGCATTGGCTCATCCATTGTGCATGGCCATAGTAGCAGGAAAAAAAATGCGGTGCTGCCCTCAGCATATGCTCAATATAAGGACGTGTTTAGTGATGTACAGGCAGAAACGCTCCCTCCTCATAGAGTATATGACTGACAGATAGATCGGATAGCATGGGCCACTACACCATCCTGCAGAGTGTATGCATTGTCGGTATCTGAAACTAAGCACCTGAGGGAATATCTGGATCACTACCTTGACATTGGGTTTATTCATTTCTCTCATACCCCTGCGGCCTCTCCTCTTTTCTTTATCTCAAAAGCAAATGGAGATTTGAGAACGTGCATAGATTATAGCATGCTAAACAAAAACACTATTAGAAACAGATATCCCCTCCCTCTCATTTCAGTGCTCCTGGATCAGGTGAAAGAGGCCACCATTTATACCAAGTTAGACTTAAGAGGTGCCTACCATTTGGTCAGGATCAGAGAGGGGGATGAGTGGAAGACTGCCTTCAAGACACGTTATGGGCTGTATGAATATACTGTCATGCCGTTTAGGTTGTGCAACGCCCCAGCGGCCTTTTAGAATTTCTTGTATGATGTGCTGAAAGACTATGTGGACACCTGTGTGGGGGTTTACATCGACAACATTTTGGTCTATTCTGAGAATGAAACAGTGCATGAGCATCATGTTCTTTTGATGTCACAGAAGATAAGAGAACATCACTTAAATTGAGCAAGTGCAACTTTGATGTGTGTGAAGTAGAATTTCTGGGAGTGATGTTGTGTCCATCGGGACTAAGTATGACTGAAAGAAATTTGAAGGCGGTACAGGAATGGCCCCTTCCAAACAATGTGTATGATGTACAAAGTTTTTTAGGATTCGCCAACTACTACTGTAGGTTCAGTCTGCATTTTTCATATGTAGTAGCTACTATTAAGACACTGTTAAGAAAACGAGAACCCTTTGTGTGGACCAGCGATGCAAAGGAAACTTTTGTATTCCTCAAAAAGGCAGTTACTACAGCACCAGTTCTAAAGCACCCACAAACCAAACTCACCTTTATAGTGGAAGTGGATGCCTCTGATGTGGCTATAGGGGCAGTACTGTCACAAAGAGACAAACAAACAGGACAATTACACCCTAGAAACGGAATGCTGCAGAACTAAACTACAGCATTGCAGAAAAGGAGTTGCTAGCCATTAAAAAAGCCTTCCATGAATAGAGGCATTATCTGTGGGGGTCACAACATCAAGTAACAGTATATACCAATCACAGAAACCTTTAGTATATGAAAATGGCTAAGCAGTTGTCACAGCGACAGATGAGGAGGATGCTTTTCTTTGCAGTATACGATTTTGTCATCACCTTTCGACCAGAAGTTGAAAATCGAAAGGCTGACACCTTATCGAGACAAGGTACTGACAGTGTTAATAAGAAGGTACATAACAAAGCCATTATAGCCCCTACAAGAGTATTGTGTGCAGTGACTACTGAAAATTTCCTGGCAGAAGTGAAAAGGTTTCACTCAGCAGAATCCTGGGATCAGTGGGTTGGAGTACTTGATCAGCGAAGCGTAAAACAGGGTTTGCCTTTTTTTAACAACAAACTCTATCTACCTTAAAAAGCGATCCAATGTAAGGCATTCAATTGGTATCACAGATCTCTCCTCGCTGGACATCAGGGTAGCATGAAAACCACGCAGTTGTTACAACGAAATTTCTGGTGGAAAACCCTAACAAAAGATGTGAAGTCTTAGGTAGCAGGTTGTGAGGTCTGTGCCAGGTCAAAAGGAGAACCTGCAAAAGCAAAAGGAAAACGAATGCCTATGCCAACCCCCACTCAACCATGGCAGAACATCAGCATGGATTTCATCACGGGCCTACTTATCAATCAAGGCAACACAGCCATCCTGGTCGTAGTGGATAAGATGGGGCATTTCATTCCATGTACAAACTTACCTACAGTGGGTCAGACTGCACAGCTGTTGCTCGAAAATGTGGTGCACTTACACGGCCTACCGAATGTCATAATTTCAGATCTAGGGCCTCAGTTCATAAGTCGTATTTGGCGGATGTGGTGCAAAGCTCTACAAGTTACTCTTGCATTGTCCACCAGCTTCCATCCACAAACTGATGGCCAGACTGAAAGGCTAAATCAAGCTCTAAAGAAGTACTTGCGTTGCTATGCCAAAGAAGCTGAGAAATCCTGGGTCTCTTTTCTATGGTTGGCAGAACTGGCATATAACAACGCTTGGCAGAGTTCCATAGGAGTATCGCCTTTTCTCAGAAACCATGCTAAAGTCATTCCAATTACCCTGCCTAGCGACCTCGAAGACCAACCAGAGGTAAAGACTCGCATAAAGAAAATCCAAACCATTCATAAAAGGGTTAACGTCCACTTAAATCATGTTGAGCAACAGTATAAGAAATGGGCAGATCGACATTGTAGAAATGGCCCACAATACCGACCAGGGGACAAGGTGTGGTCATCCACTAAACACCTAAATTTTAGAGTGGTAGCATATTTCATCCCAGATTCATTGGTCCTTACACTGTGCTAAAACAGATCAATCCAGTCACCTACAAGCTTCGGTTGCCCATCTATCTTAGGATCCACCCTGTGTTCCACTGTAGCCTTTTAAAACCAGCTATGAGGAGGAGAGCAATTACTCCAGTGTTACATGATTGAAACCTGGAATACGGAGTACGTCGTATACTGGCTTCTAAATACAGGAAGGGTCAGTTGTGGTATTTGGTCTCGTGGAAGGGCTACTCTTCGGAAGACGATTCTTGGGGACCCGTGACCAACATCCATGCCCCGGTGTCGATTCGTGCCTTTCCCGTGGCTCATCCTACCAAGCCTGGTGCAAAGGGGCGCTTGGGAGGGGGGTGTACTGTCAGGGTCTGCCGGCCGAAGCGCCTACCACATCACGCCTAATGTTCAAAAGACTTCAATTCCCATGATGCAAACGGCAGAGGCTCATGGGTATTTAAGAATGTCCATGCACGTCGGTCAACATGCGTAATTCTCAATACTGTTGTCGTTTGGAGACCCGTATCGGGTGATCAGGTTCAGTTTCATTGGAACCGTCATGTCTGGAAACGTTTGTTCCTGCGACTCCTGAGGTAATCGTCCTGTGGCTGCAATGCTCTGCGCACACGCACGGCTTAACGAGGAGTCTTCACCACGTAGATTACCAGCGTCCTCGTGGGATCGGCTACAGGTATTTCTGCACTTGGATTCCACAGCGGGACAAAACAGGTTTGCATCCCGCTGTGTGGAGAGGCTCCATTTCTCACTTTCGACAGTTTGAATCATCAAACTTCCAGGCAGGAAGTCTTCCTGATGCTTAACTGTTACTTGGTATTCAGAGTAGAGCAGAGATTGGTTCCTGCTTGCATCTTGTTGTTTTTGTGGCGATCTTTTTCTTTCAGTACACTTAGCTAATTAAGGATTAACGTTCATTGTGAACGTGAAGATGTGCTAGTTGGCACAAATAAGGAACTTAGTTATGGTTTACTTTCTACATTCATTACAATGCCTAAAGGAGTAAAATACAATTTGGCAAGACTTTTGAAATCAAGAAGTTATCTACTCACTACTGTTACATCTCCTAACTTTTATTTTCTTTTTTGCGTTTAAGTGGTTCATGCAGGGAGAAATATACAGATGGTTCTATCCCAGAATTACTGTCACTTATGAGAACGTTTCTATGTTTCTAAGGTATTTATGGATTCCTAGAGACACATACATAGAGTAGACTTGTTTCTTGTACTCTAATTATTTCTTTTTTTGTTTTCCACAGGTTCAAATCCCTGCAGTTCCTTTCCTACACCCCTATCCCTCGCTTGACCACTTCACTACTCTGTGTAGCTATTATAGCTACAGAGTTGGGAATGTCAGGAGGTGGACCACTTTGCGCATCATTCCAGTTCTGAGGAGTTCCATTTTGCGAGTCTGACACAATTTGTCAGAGGGCACTTGTCATTTGAGTTCTGTCGTTGAAGTACCTGCAAATGTGACAAGTTAAATACAGAATTTAAAGGAACCTTTATGTATTGGTCAGACTTTCCTGACCCACCAAAAATCTGCTTGTAACCCACTGGAAATGCTGACTAAGTGTTTTGTAAAAAATTAATAAATACTCCCAAAATACATCTCTTCATCCTTGGATACTGTGACTTGCAGTATGCTAGCACACTCACTGATAATTGGGGTCAACTAAAAGCTACTGACTGCTTCTGCTGTCGCTTTCATTGCCTGTGTTTGTCATGACCACTTTGCTTCACGTGCCTCAGTCATAGGCCCATTGCCATCCCTGTGGGTCTTAGTGCCTTGGACTGGAGAGCAGGCTCACAGCTTTGGTTGGCACCCAGATCATGGGGTAAGGGAGCCACGGTGTAGGAGGCAGCGCCCCTCCTGTCAGCTACTTTTCACGAGTGAATTATGGCCTTTGGGAAGTCTTGAGGCCTCTTCTATCTAAAACGCATGATGAGTAATCCAATTAATTACTTGGTAATTTTCAGATTATGGGATGCTTTTCTAGGGAGTGTTTTCAATGGCGCGCTTTTACTTACAGACAGCGGTTCTTTCTTTGCCTTTGCTACTTAAGGCGCAGCATGTTTGTTGTTTTAAGAGTAAGGTGCTGATGTCTGTTTAAAACAATTGTCTTTTACAGGCACGCTGTGGCGGGTCGTCTGAGGCCTGATCCTAAACAAACATTTATATCCACTGAGGTGCCTCTACCCGTTAAACACAATGACAAACAGACGTGCACTGTATGTATCTGTGCGCAGATCCGGGGACCGAGTCCACTGCGCTCAGGTGAATTGAATTCCAGCTGGTTTTGCAAAGATGGATGTCATCAAAGGAGGGACGTCATCAAAGGAGGGACAGGAGAGGCCAGGGAAATGTTGAGCAATAGCGTTTCATCAAACCTTTATACTTCTTGAATGTGCCCACTCACAACACTTAGACCTAAAAGGGATCTGAAGTAAGTAGAGCAGAAGTTATGGCAAAATGAGAAGTTTATCACTCAGTCCATTCTGTCAGCATGGAGGAAGTGGGCCATGTACAGAGAGTACATGTCCCTTTTAAAGAAAAAAGAGTGCATATGTAAAAGAATATCCACCATGTTTCTACGTGCGATGCAGGCATTTCACGAACTAGGCAAAAGTAAGGTTACAGAAATGTACGTTAGGGCAAGTTATGCTTCAGTGTATAGGAAAATAAACAGATTGGGTGGTATTTCAGGAACCAATGTGGTTGAAAACTGTGTGTGTTAAGTAAACCGCGGCATGAAAGCAAAAGCAGCAACGACAGACATCTGAATTCAGTACAACACAAAGCACATACAACAGGCTAGCATAGTGGGCAGCTATCTCCCCACTTCAGGTGTATATACAAAATTAAGATATCTACACTGTTAGGCACTGTATGCGACGTCCACTAACACCAAGTTTCACGAGGTGAGCTCTCACTGTTGTTTTAATTTCCTAAAGTGTGTAGACAGTTTAGATGCGATTAGAAGGTGTTCCTTGGCAGAATTTATATTGTGGGAGGGCATACATTGGGATAAAAAGCTATAAAGGAGGTCAGTGGATGTTCCATGAGGGGCTGTGGCGACTAGCATTAGAAATGTGTTAAGGGCTTCCACAGAGAATGAAGATGATGAAGAACAGAGTGACTCCACAACAAACAGACACTTCATCTTAATCTATATCCAAATTCGATAACTCATATCTCAGTCTCATATTTGATTCCTCACACTAGATGGCCTGTATTTTACATTGTGCATAGCTTGTTAATAATGTTCAGCTGATCAAGAAGTTGAATTTGAGAGTGTTCCCTCTCCCCACCCAGGTATGTCGCGTTCATGACTCCTGGATGATTCGATTTGCACTACTTAGTAGTCTAGGGAGGCCAGTAGCTAGCTTCAGATATGGCAAGACACATGACTAGATATATTCTTGGAGTGTCTTAGTAAGTATTGTTCATGTGATGAGTCCAAGGCCCTGTTCCACTCCCCTATGGCTCGGTAGCCATGATATATGAGTTTTCTTTCCAGTGACAGATACATCTGGGGTGGAAGTGTGGGCTGAGGTAAATTTGGGAGGTTTAATGTTTGGTTGAAATATGTGTTTTATGGCTTGTTGAAGCAGATGATGTGTTAAAGGAAATTGTTTGATTGTCATAAGATATGGCTACAATAAGCACAAACACAGCTGCTACCACTTACAACGTGCTCTTATGCCATGTCAATGGCCTGAACAATAAGATGAAGTGAGGAGCAGCCATATATTTATTTCACGAGATGTCACTCCTTGGACATCCTGCTTCTGCAAACAAACACACATTCTCCCATCTGGATCCCTTCTTCCACCTGGCATCAGATATTTATGCGGCTCACTGCCGTATGACCTCCGTGTTGCCACAGTTTCAGGGTATATGCCCAGAGTGCTGTTCCTCCTACTGACCGATCTCCCTCATCAACATGGAGGCATAAGTCCTAGCTAAGGTCCTTAGGTGTCGACTGGTAAGATTCATAGCTTCCCCAATTCACCAAGATCAAATTGCAGTATGACAAGACACAGTGGGCCATATTCTCAAGGAGCTATCGCTGAGTTTATGGCACTTTATCGCAGCCAAAGTTGCGATAAATTTATCACCCCTTTCTCAAGCTGGTGTCAACAGCCCATAACACCAGTTTACCCGCGATAGCAGCCGCAAAACACATCGCCACAGATGACTCCGGCAACTATCGTTAATGAGATGCAGAGTAGGTGTTCCCGTGCCAAAAGCCGCAAAAACACCACTCCGCAACATTCTCAAAGACCAGACAGATTGGCGAAAAGACCACGAAAGAGGCGATAAGGCGCGTTAGCACCAGGACACTAACACCTGCTCTCACCTGGTGCAAAGTCGGATGGCAGCCTGCACCACAAAAGGGGCCACAGCCCAGACCCACACCAAAAGAACAACAGATGCCATGGAGCCACTGAACATGCGGGCCGGACACCCAAGAGGGCCACAACACCCACCGCCACCCCCCCAGGACCACACCCCACCACCCCCGGACACCCACCGCCCCCCCAGACCAACACTGAGGCAGCGCAAATAAAGACAGCTACCCTCGCAAAATGCACCAACCACACAGAACCCAACAGCAGAGAATGTCATTGCCCACTACATGCCCAATGGGACAACCCCCCTCTGCATCCTGACCACCATTGCCCACAGGCTGACGGTACCAACACAGCGGACAACCAACATCCCACCTCAGACAAAGCTGCTGGCCATGCTGCACGTGTTGGCCTCTGGTACCCTCCAACTAACATCTGCCTGAGACGGAGGAGTCACACAGCCAGGGCAATCGAAGTCCCTCACAACGGCCATGGATGACACCATCAGCTTGGTACCCAACAATCTATACTTCCCACACACTGCGCAGGAACAGCTGGAGACCAAGCAAGGCGTGTATGCCACAGCTGGCTTCCTGCACGTCACAGAAGGCAATTAACTGCACACATGTCCTACTAGTGGCCCCTTGCAACACTGCACACAATAGGCGCAACAGAAAACTCACGTATCCCACCAATGTCCAGGCAATAGTGGACCACCTGGGAATCTCTGCCAAAGCCGCCGCAAACCTCCCAGGCCGTGTGCATGATTCCTACACCTTCCGACAGTCCATCATCAACCTGCGCCACCAGGATGGCAGCCACGGAAATGCTCTGCTCGTTGGCCAATACCAAATGCACACACCACACACCTCAACTCCACAATCATGCAATTCACAACACTGGAAATGCACATGTCACAAGCTCACATACAACATGCACACCCACCAGACACGACAGCACAACTCACTGTGGGGACCTGAACCAGCCATGTACATTAGCCATCAACGGCATGGCACTTCAGCCACACAATAGCAGAATGTCAGAACAGGTGGGGACCAGGCATGTTCGAAGGAGGCAACCGACCCATGAATGAGACTGTACACAATGCCAAGTGTGGCGTGGATGTGATGGCCAAACTGCAGTATGCAGACGACACACATATCCATGTCGACATACACCGCTGGTGTTTGGAGTGTAGTGGACAGTGGACTCAACCATGTCACCCCGGCCAGTGGGGAAGATCGCGGGAATGTAGCTTGTTATGTCCCCCGGTAAGCATGAGCGGAGTGGGCTGGCCCGGCGTACAACAGGCCAGTGTAGCGGTGTGAATAAAAGGCACTTAACTCTGGGCGTGGTCCTCTTCCGCAATGCCCAACGTCTCTGCCAGGGCGGCGCCTCTCAGCCCGCCATGAGGCTGACGCCGTGAGTGGAGTCGCCAGCGATACTGCGCGCCTGCTGCACCCCAGGACGCTGGTCCCCGAACCAGTCCTGCTCACCCTTACGCACCCAGACCTCAATGCCCACCTGCCGACACCGGGGTGTCGGAGAGGGCCTACCACATACCGGTGCAATCCCCAAGCCCGAGGCCTGTGACCGTGGCAGCCACCTCAGACCACCACGGCCTCCGCAACACAGGCCCGCAGTACTCCTTACTCGTCGACGTACTCCACCGGCATGCACAGCGGACAAGTAGGTCACACATTTGGAACTGAGTCTTGATTACACCATGGCAGTGAACAGTATTTATGGCAGAGTTTATGTCACTATACTCCCTTCGATGTGGTGCCACCAAGTCTGTGCATAGCATTACAACCACACGTGTCTGTGGGCCCACACGGACTACTGCCCTCGGCCTGTGCTGTGCATGAGTAGGTCACAGATTTGGAACTGAACATCGATTATTCAGAGGCAGAATACATATCATTGCACGCAAGGAGAGGCATAAGAGGATGATGCGTTGCAGTCCTGAGGGAATAGGATCATCGTTACGGAGGTGATCGAACACTACTGACAACTGCCCTGGTGTCACTAACTCTGTGCATCGCGAGCCAATAACACGTGGTTGTGGGCCACTGCTTACCGCTGCCTCCGGCCTACACTGCGGTCCAGTAGGTCACAGAGTGTTGATGTAGTGATGGCGGAGTTCATATCAGTGTACCGGCATCATCGCAGACTGCACCCCTCCTAGCCCGGGTGCCACTAAGTCTGTTCCCCGAACTGGTGGCAGCAATGAGGCTGTCGCTTTCCACTCTTCCATTTGCTGCTTCTGGATAACATCAGACCTTTGCACCATGCCCTGTAGGACACCTTCCGCTGTCCCCCGCAACTCACCTCAGACATCGATGAGGACCCGCCCAGTCCACGTGGCCCTACCTCAGTGCGCTGAAAGTCACCGTCCCATGGCGGTGTGCCTGTGCCGACCTTTGCGCATCTGGGGCCACTAACTCTGTGCAGCTCATGTCAGGGACCCTGTCTGAATGAATATTGGATGAACTCTGTGACGGTGGTCTTGGGGTCATCGACGCCATGTGCATGTGGCCCTGCGCTGTCCTCTGCCTCCAACCTCAACTGTGGACCACCAGGGCTCACGCATCAAATCGAGTCCCGACCGGCCCGGACGTTGCATCACCACAGGAGGCACACGCCACCATCGCAAGGGCCAACTCCATCTACCATCTGCCAGAGTCGAAGCAGTGGTACTGGCAGACTAACGGAGTTGCTCAGGCCTGTCGTGGATGCCATCATCTGCCTGAACCCTTGTTCAGCACTCCAGGTGCCACTAACTCAGTGCACCATGAATCATCGTCCATTACTGTTTTGGTTATGTGCTGTGGAGAGCTCACGCAGCAATGTCACCTCAGGCAGTGCAGGAGACCGGGGGGGACGATGAGGAAGATGATACATGTGTGACACCCCCCCCCCACTGCAGCTGCCTCAGGAATAACCCGAAGGGACACAATCCTAGACATTTTCTTTACATGAGCGCACTCATCTCTAGTGCCCCAACCTCAGTGCACTGCAACTCACGGACTTTTCTGTTTGTATGTTGGGTGACCTCTGTACTTGCTATGGCTCCCTCCATGTTGCTCAGCAGTTGACTCTGTTATGCTGGTGTTTTCTGTTTCCATTGAAACTGGTGTCCACTGTTCAAGTTGTTGCCAGCACCAAGCACCGGGCTGGCTTATACTCACCCCACACACATCCAGCACAGGCGTCACTGTACATGTGGCCCTGCCAATAAAGGGGCCGGGCGCACATGCCCGTAGCCAGTTCAACATGATATATGCGTGTGTCCCTGTGGTCTTGTATGCATGAGGGCCCTGGGCCCTATGACATTACATTGTGCTGTGTATAGCGGACACAGACATGTCACCACAGGCAGCGGCTGAGACCTTGGACATGTAGCTTTGTCGTCATCCACTCAATGTGTATGAGGAGTGGACTGGGCCATTGTAAGGAGGTCCAGCGTCGGGGTGTGAGTGATGATTCCGTGGCTCTGGGCATGGTTCATTGCAGGACATATGCACATGCATGTGTATCTGTCACGGTGTGGGTCTCCTTTGTGGGGTGTAGGTGGTCCCTGATGGGACTTGAACACCCACATATGTGATGTAGTTCAGCTTCCAAGAGCTCTGAGCCCACCGCACCTGTTTGGCCACTTCCTTTGGGCATTCTGACACCTGGCATTGGAATGCGATGTGTGCCTCGGTGAAGTCTTGGGAGCCAGCTGTGATGGCGGGTGCTTCCTGCTGTGTGGTCTGTGCATGGGCTGGAGTCTCCTCTATGTGGCTTGGCTACCCTGCTCCTGGGGGTGGGTTGCCTAAGAAGTCCATGAGCTGTTGTAGGGCTTCGGTGTCGGAGGTATGGTGATTGTCTCCGTCATCACTGATGGGTTATCTGGTCTGACCTGCTGGAGGTGTTTTTTGTCCCTCCGCAATGTGAAGGGGAGATGCAGGTTGACATTGTGTTGACATTTATGTTTGCGCATTGTTCTTGTTTACATGCAGACTGTGTGACAATGTACATTGTGACTGTTTGGGCGGTGCTGGTAATTTGGGGGGGGGAGAGTGGACAATGGGACTACATGACGGATGTGACGTTTTACTCCTGCATATGCATCTCACAGTTCCCTGCTCTGTCCAATGTGATTGGCCTGTTTCTGCGCATGAGCGGACCCAGTTGTGTCCCCTGTTTTGCAGTGTGGTGTTACACTTGGTGCCACATTGTCATGGGATGTGCTGTGATTGCTATGTGTGTGTGCTGCAGTGTGCCACGGGGATGAGGGACATGATCCTGGGTCATTGTGGGTGTGCAGTGTGCTATATTTGATTGTGCATGTGTGCCAGTGTGCCCATCTCCCCCCGTCCCCCCAGTTCCTGGTCATTACTCACCCTGTTGTTGTTGTGTCAGGTCCTCTCGAGCTGTGTCCGTACTCCCACCTCCTTGCACCGTCTCCACACTAATGACTGGCCTCCCTTTGCTCCTGCTCCTCCTGTGGCGCAGGACTCCCACCTCTTGTCGCCGTTGCTGCCTTCCTTTTGGCGGCGTCTTTGTGTCTGGTTTAGGTTTTCAGGTCATGCCAGCGCCTCTTGGCCTCAAACATTGGCCTCCTCGACACTCCGGCTGCATTCCAGGTGGTCTGATTGTGGGACAGTTGCTGGTAGTGTTCTGTCACCTCCGTGACACTGGTCTTGTGTTGCTGCAGACTGCCCCCGTCTTCCTCTCCCTCTTCTCCCTGGCCTTCCCTACCCCGTTGTACCTTGCTGGTGGTCTGTGGGGCTTCTGGGGTTCGCGTTGGCCTCTGCGCTCGGTCAGGGTGCTTCCTTGTTGCTGCGCACTTTTGATTGTTTCTGGTGTGTTTTTCTTATTCTGCTTTTATAGTGCATTTTCCTGCCAGACGCGTGGGATTTGCAGGCCTTTGGCTGGTTTTCGCAGCTTTTTGTATCACTCTTGGCCTCATCGCAGCTTTTTTGGCATTCGTGTTTTGCATTTTTGCGGCGTGGCGTTGATTTTAACGTGGCCATTTGACGTGTTATCTGGTGCCTATCGCATGGTACCGCCGTGTTGTGAATACTTGGCTAACACGGCGTAAATTTCCTGCGATAGACTGCGATGTTGTAGGTTGCGTTAAGTTACTTTTGCGATGATTATCACACGTTCTTGAGAATATGCCCCAGTATGCAGTACTATCTCAGACGAGTACAGTCGACCTTAGCACCCATCCAATTACTTCCAGGTCCTTGTCTGCAGTTCACTGTAACTGACAGACTTCAAGGCCTGGGATTATACGGAGATCACCAAACTGGGTAACAGACCCACATGAAATCGTTCAAAGACCTGACGGCAGATTTACACAAATCCAAAATTTTCCAGTAGCTACAACTATGACATGACCTCAAGGTCTACAGGCAAAAACTGAAGGTGCTCCCAGAGTTCAATTCACAAGTAGTGAAAGCGACTCTGGAGCTGCTGGGGAAGGGAGAAATATCCCAGTTAAAGGGGTCTTTATCTACCACCACTGAAGGAAATTATTTTAAAAAAGAAAATTCGACTTACAGACCATGTTAGAATTGCACCTTAGAATGCATTTAAACTGCTGCAGAAATGTTTTTACATAGAAAATAACACGTAGAAGAGTCCCTTCAGGGTTGGGGTATTCCTGTGGGCAATACTGAACACATAGTTTCGTTGTACGCAGACGATTCCTTGGCCTACCTCACACAACTGGAAAATTCCGTCCCAACCCTGTTTGGGGTCTTAAAATAATTAGTGGAGATCTAAGGACTTCAGGTAATTGCTCAAAAATCGATGTTATTCCCGCTTGGACTTCTAACCAACCATCGGGTGGAAGCATTGCCAGACCTTGGCCTCCGATTGGAGACAAACAGTGTTAAATACTTAGGTATTCTTATTACCCATCTTGAAAAGCAATTCTTCGATTTCAATATGGGGAGGGTTATGGCTGGGTTAAAATCGCCTATACAATTCTGGAACTCCCTCCAACTATCTCTTATGGCGAAAATGTTACTCCTTAAGATGGTGGTGCTCCCACGCTGTCTGTACTTGATGCAGGATACCTTCTGTGAGCTCCAGCGAAGAGTCTTTGTTGAGCTCGATAAACTGACCACAGCATTTCTATGGCAAGCGGGAAGATGTAGGGTAAGTCTAGCATCTTAGAGGCGAGAGTGAGAAAAAGGGAGTATGGAAGTTCCGGACTTTGAACTGTACTACTATGCCGCACCATCACAGTATGCGGTTGTTGGCTGGACGACGAGCCAAACTGAGGAAATATGAATTTTGTGATCGGTTATGTCCCCTATCGTAGACCCCAACGGCTCCATGTGCATGCTATAAGTACATGTATGTTCCCTCCTACTCCAGTTTTGAAGACGCAAATATATGTGCGTCCACCGTCAACATGTCCTCTTTCAGATCCGCCATGAATGGGTCAGATATTCCATTCCTAAGTATGACAGGCCACCGACTTTATGTGGTTCACTTTCCACATTTTACAGATTCAGGCGAGTAGGCCCTGAATTCTGTCATCAAGCCTTTTCTTGCCTTCTGCCTCTGAAAGCTCCAGTCTGAGCCTGCATCTGTATCCATGAACTTTGTCCTACTCCCTGCGCGGCTAACGGTGCCTGATCCAGCATATTGCCTGCCAAAAAACTGTATTTCACCTTCAAGATTATCTACTCCGCTCCTCATCCGATGCATTCCTGTCTAGCAGTTTAGGTAAACATTCCTCCAGCTACCGTGCAAAGGGCCAGGCCTCGCTGTCCTCATGCCAGTAATTCATAGGCCCCGTTACCATGGAATATTCCTACCCCCTCGCATCTCATGTAGACATTTAGACGCTTGTACACGCACTAACAGTCAGTATAGAATAGATTCTATCCTAGAGACCTTTCCTTTTGGATAACACAGTTCTTTAAACATAGGATATTAGATATGATTTGGGATTAGGTTGACATAACCCCCAGACTTCTGTCTCCACATGTAGAGCTAAATGTCAAGTCCCCTTCACCCTCTAGTTGCACGTCAATCACACGTCATGCGGCTGCGCGCGCATCTCTGCCAAATATTTCTGCTGACATTGCAGGATTCTTTTATGGATCCACCCACTTGTGACATCATGTTTAATGACGTATTTTAGTTACACCCATGTATACGCCTTTATTAGTTACGTATGCACAGTTTATCTGTATTATCAGCTGTTACGCCTCTTGCATCTGTTTCACTGTAATGTATTTTCTATAAAACTGCTTATCTGTCAATAATGTATGCCCTTCCTTCCTGAACTTTCGTGGTGATGGAATAGAAAGCCTACAATTCGAATTGTATTCCTTTGTATAGGAATAAAGCCTTTTAAAACCTCTAATACCACGGATTCTGCCTCTTATATTTACTGAGTTATTCTTAATAGACTTTACCGCATATAAAATAGTACCGGTAATTAAATATTTACCACATAAATTGGCGCCCGAACAGGGACACTTTCTCATCTCACGCGCCGGCGGTGCGTTGCAGGCCCGGTCTCCTGCCACAGCTGAACGGACAAAAACGCGTACCTGCAGGATTTCCTGTATCTCCCTCCGGCCAAGCGGGGACGACTGAGGCTGCGATCAACACCCAGACGAGGCGGTGAGAAGTGCGAAGTATCCCGACCAGAGCCTAGCTGAGAGAGCAAGATCCGAGGTATACAGAGGCCCACCAGGTTCCGAAGTTCCGAGTCCAGTCGAGTCGAGTCCAGTCCGGTCCAGTTTCAGTTCCGTTCCGAGGCCTTCCGTTCCGAGCTACCCGGTGAGTACCATTACCGGGGAGGCATTTAACGTGCACATAGTCTGTGCCGGTCAAGACGGGTTTGGGTACACAAGTCCGGTCTGCACTGTTTTAGCAGTGTATCTGTACTGTTTAGCAGTATATATAGTATGTCTTGCATATAAATAAGTACTATCTAGTGTCAGTATTATGTCAGTAACTAGTTTTCTATTAGTTATCATTGTTCGAAAAACTGTTAAGTGTTAAATATTTTAATACGTTCTATATATTGTGGTGTGAATGACTGTTCATTATTGTGTTCATTGTATAAAGTGTGTTCTAGTAATAAGGTCTAAAAATGCCGCTCTTTTCGAAACTAAGACAGATCAAAACCAGAAAAGGGGTACTCGAAGAAGCTGTTCCCATTCCACCTAGGGACACTCCAGGATACTTTATGTATCATAAGCATGGCCTAGATGCCGTATTATTTCTTGATTTATGGGTGGACTACACCAAAGAATTACCGGAGAGTCAGAGATGGCCCGCAGCGGGGACCTGGGATGCAGATTGCATCATGAGAGTAGAAGAAGAATTATGGAAAAAGAAAGCCAGACAGTCACAGAAAGATGCCATTGAATTATGGCGTAAAGAATCATACAGACGTACAGAAAAAGCACTCAGACAGGAAGAGAAAGGTAGAGAGAATTCAAATAAAACTCGAGAAAATCTATTACTTGAGGAAGGTAACCGAGTAAACTCAGAACAAATAGATAGACAAAGAAACACTCTTATGAATGGTATGTATCCTCTTCTGGCCGAAGGGTTACCTAAGGCTACCCCGGAAATACCAAAAGACTTAACTCCTCCATTGCTCCCGATAAAAACACATCCCAAAACAGCAAAGGACGTTTTCCTTTCCTCCTATTTAGATGACGTAGCTCCCGAGTATGCTAATGCCATACCACACATACCGCTTGCCGATGGTGTTCAACACCAAGAGCATCGGTCTGTACCCCCGCAACCACAAACTCCTACGCAAGTCCCAACAGGTCCGTCCGTTTCTACAGTTTTTCCCGCATCTACAATTTCTATCCTACGCCCAACGAATCCTTTCGTGCCTAGCACCTCAGATGGTGCTACAGGAGGTACGACAGACATGTTTGCCACCCCGCCGCGAAATAAACAGACCCTTAGAGATTTAGCACTCCAACGTACACCCCAACTAGCGACATCCGACATGTTTAAAGAACAGCTTGTGGATTGTAGATACGACCCAGTACCAGGTAGACAGGATAAATTGCTCATATCATCACTACGTATAAGACGAGCTACATTATATTTAATGACGATACCAGGAATGAGTGAACACCTAGACGAAATATATCGCTTTGTCCAAACAGGGCGAGGTCCAGAAAGTATTAACGAAGCTATGGAATACCAGAAAGTGGATGTCCAAAGACAACTACTACGTTTTTTCATAAATTGTGTAATTAGGAATCAAGACAGGCCTGGGGCAGATCACGATACCATGCAAAGACTTGTCAAATGGGGTCAGAACATATCAGAAGAGAAACATGATAGACAGGCGTGCATAATCGCCATGAGTCGAAAGATCCGCAAGGAAGTAGAACGAATACATAAAGAAAGACGAGAAACAGACAGAGTAGAATCAGAAGAAGAGGAGGAGCAAGAATCAGAACAATTAGAAACGATAGCTTATGTAGGTAGAGGAAGATCCCATAATAATACTAGAGGCTTTAACGACCCGATACGTCTAATACGTCCAGAATATAATAGACATTTCCCAAACCCTATGTTAAATACAAAATCCCCTGAACACCTATTCCAAGCCGCTGATAAATCACTCCGAGATCGAAGGGGGTACCATATGCTCGATTCCATGGACGAACAAGAATTAGCCAGGTCAGCAGTACAATGGGCTGACAGTCCCAGCGAATACAATGATGATGTACTTGCACACACGTTTCTGAATCTTGACCCATACGAACAGCGTTTAGCTAGTATATACATGATTCAACACCTCCTTATATTATATAAAAGCCAACACTCCGATCCAGGACCCTTACCTGACATATTGACAGAACTACTCACGAACATATGGAGAGGGTCAAGTACTGATTTGATTAGGGAAATTCTAGAATCCCGAAACCAATATTTAAATTTCGTATGCCCAGAACACGTTCCAGTTCCCATCATGGGAAGAAAAATGTATCACATAGATAGACAGAACCCGTTACGCGAAGTACACCCAATCAGAGGTGACGGTAATAACTTTACACGCGTGTTTGTGTACACGCCTATAACTAAACTGGAATTATTAGAAATGAAGAAAGTAGTACCCAGCCATGACAAGGACCCAGCAGGTTTCCACCGTGAAATAAAGGACATGTTACTCATGGGAGAGTATACCTACCCCGACATTATGAAAATATTAAAAGTCCTATTACCCGCCGGTGTTTATGAGAAACTCAAAGAAAAGGAATGGGAGGTGGGAGACCAAAAGATAGATTGGACAGCATTAGAAAACGAAGAAAGGGCCCGAGCTGCAGGAGCAGGACTTGGGGAAAAGACTACAGCACTAGCAGGACTACTAGTGCAGGTACTGCCACGTTTATTAACTACGAAAAAGGAAGACTGGGGTGCAATATCAGCCTGTAAACAAAAGCCAGATGAAGACACTAGTGATTTCTATTCCCGATTTGAAACATGTTTTGGTATAAATAGTGGTATAAAAGCAAGTAGTGAGTCATATCCATATCTGTTTGTGACAAAATTAGTTGAAAATTCTCTGCTGCAAGTCAAGAATAGAGTATTGAAATTCGAAAGTACTTGGCAAGGTAATACCCCATCACAGATGTTACAGATGTTACAATATCACCACAATAGAATTAGAGAAGAACAAGAACACGAACAAAGACGTATGAAAGATACGAAAATGAAAATACTGGTTGCACAATCAGTTCCAGCTGATGGTCATCAAAAGGGTAATTCCGCAGGTCCTACGAAAGGGACATGCAACTATTGTAAACAACAAGGTCATTATATACACGATTGTCCAGTCCTGAAACATAATATTGCTACAGGTAGAACCCAGGAGAGACCACGTCCACCTAGACAGGATCAGAATCAACAACAAATCCCTCAGCATGCACAACCTAGGTTAGCTCCGCAACAACTAACTCCGCAACAGGCAGCTCCACAACAGATCGTAGCACCACCACAAGCGCAGCCTATTGCTGCAACACAAGCGACAACACAACAGATGTATCAGTATGCACAAGCAGATTATCCCGATTATCAGCGATATACATGACATAGCCTAGAGAGGGAAGTTGGCTTACCCCTTATTGAGGTTCCTGTAGACCAAGAGGGACCTTATGTACATAGTGAACTATTAGGGGAAGACAGAAAGTTTTTACTTGATACAGGGGCAAGCAGAACAACTATAAGACGCAGTGAAGTTCCAGGGGCACCCCTCTCAGGCTCACAGAATATTTCCCTTGGATTCTCAGGAAAACCCATAATTAATGACGTAACACAACCTCTTCCACTCACGATTGGTCCATTGACACGTACTACAGATTTATTGCTTACTAAATCATGTCCAGAAAACTTGTTAGGTATAAAAACATTGAAAGCTCTAGGAGCTATAATATGTTGTTCTCCGGAAGGAGTACGATTATTTTTACGTGACTTTAAAGGTCACTACGTATCTAGAGACATGGATCACCGATTGCAGAATTTACCTACACATTTATGGGCACAAGGCCCTACTGATGTTGGTTGCATGAACATTACACCATATCGAGTTACACTGAAAACAGGAATAGTACTACCACGAATGCGACAATACAAGTTACCACCAGATGCTGTAGTGGCTTTACTGCAAATTATTGACGAGCTCATTGCACAAGGAGTGGTTGTCGAAACCGACTCCAATGTATGTAATTCCCCGATAATTCCGATTCTTAAAAGAACGGATCCAAAAGCACCACCAGTATATCGATTAGTTATTGATCTGCGCGAATTAAACAAATGTATTGTACCACAATACCCTGTGGTCCCAGATATCTCTTCATTACTCACAGCTATTGACTCAGAAGCAACGTTCTTCACTGTAATTGATCTCAAGAATGCTTTCTTTAGTGTCCCAATCGATCCGGAAAGTCAATATCTGTTCGGATTCAGTTTAAATGGACGAAGTTTTAAATTCACACGCGCACCTCAAGGATTTACAGAAAGCCCCAGCATCTATAGCCAAGCACTGAAACGAGAACTTGACAGTATCCACATGCCAGTTAACACTGCCTTGCTTCAATATGTCGATGATCTGCTGATCACCGCCCGAAGCGAACTTGAATGTGAAAAAGCGTCACTGACGGTTCTGAAATTTCTGGCCGACAAGGGGCACAAGGTGTCCCCTTCTAAGCTGCAATTCTGTGTCCAGCGAGTTGTTTACCTTGGGCACTCGCTGTCCAAGGAGGGAAGGCAGCTTACACCCGACCGCATCCAGTGAATTGCTAACATGTCAGCACCCAAGACACAAAAGGAGGTGCGGGCTTTTATAGGCCTCACTTCATACTGTAGGCAGTGGATCCCTCAATATGCATTTCTAGCAAAACCACTCATCCAGTTGACAACACAGGAGGCAGCCACATCGACTGTCCTCCCTTGGACTCAAGAACATACACACGCCTTTGAAAGCTTAAAGAAAGCTTTATGCCAAGCACCTGTTTTAGCAACGCCATGTTACAATAAACAGTTTACACTCTTTGTTACAGAACGCGAAGGTACTGCCTTGTCAGTACTCACTCAGGAACAAGCAGGATCACACAAACCATGTGCTTATTTCTCTAGTACATTAGATCCAGTAGCTCAGGCTCTTCCTGCGTGCCTGAAATCGGTGGCAGCAACAGCTTTAGCAATCAGACAAAGCGATGCCATAGTGTTAGGACACCAATTGACAGTACAAGTACCACACGCAGTAGAGGTTCTTTTGAACCGCACACAAACACAACACTTGACTATAGCGAGACTCACCGGTTACGAATTAACATTGTTTCAGCCACACATAGAAATCAGGCGTTGTAATACGTTAAATCCTGCCACACTGTTACCAGTGGGCGGAACAGATCCATTGGCACATGATTGTGTCGAAGTCATTACTATCACGACGAAACCCAGACAAGACTTGACAGATATCCCTTTGTCAGATCCAGACTTGACATTGTATGTAGATGGGTCATGTATGAGAACAAGTACAGGAGAGTTAGTGGCCGCTTACGCAGTCACAACAGACACTGAAGTCATTGAAACAAATTGCATTAACACTTTGTCAGCTCAAGCACCAGAGCTTATCGCTCTGACACAAGCCTGTATTCAAGCCAAAAATAAGAAAGTCAACATATACACGGATTCACGTTATGCATTCGGAGTCGTCCATGACTTCGGCGTACTGTGGCGAGAGAGAGGTTATTTAACTTCTCACGGTGCCCACATCCAACACGGACCCCTCATTCAAGCCCTATTAGACGCGATTCATCTACCTACTGCAATATCGATTATGAAATGCAAAGCCCATACAAAAGTTACCGACATCATTTCTCAGGGTAATGACCTAGCTGACAGAATAGCTAAACAGACTGCTCAGAATCAGACTCACATAACTGACATGACAAAGACAATAGTTCCGACACCAACACATTGCATGACAATTAAGGATCCCGCCCTTGATGTAATTGACATACAGACACATGCTACACCAGAAGAAATAAAGAAATGGACTGAATTAGGAGGGATCCAAACGGATCAAGGATGGATGACGAAGGAAAAATCTATATGGTTTCTTCCCGACTCCATGGTTCAAGTTATCATTAACACAATACATAGTCCAGCGCACCTAGGAGAAAAAGCTATGCTAGACAGCATTCAACACATTTGGTTCAACAAACACTTGCGAGCAGCAGCTAAACAAAAAGTTCGTACCTGTATGATATGTTGTCAGTTTAATCCAGGTAAAAGCATCCCCGTAGAGCAGGGTGGATTTCAACCTCCCGATCATGCTTTTGAAGTCCTCCAGATGGATTATATCCAGATGGAACGATGTCGAGGATTCAAATATGTTCTCGTAGTTGTCTGTGCTCTTTCCCGTTGGACAGAAGCCTACCCGGTTTCAGATTACACTGCCCCGACTACTGCCAAACAGTTAGTTCGAGAATTCTTCCCACGGTACGGTTTACCACGTGTTGTCTACTCAGATAACGGCCAGCCGTTCTCATCCGAACTAATGAAACACGTTTCCCTTTTGTTAGGCTACCAATGGAAATTCCACTGTGTCCGGCATCCCGAGGCAGCAGGTCTCGTGGAACGCCATAATCAAACTCTGAAAATTAGATTGTCCAAAATATGTAGGGAAAAAGGTGTCGATTGGATAGTAGCCTTACCAGTTGCACTCTTTTACATGAGAATGGTAGCACATTCTCGAACAGGGCTATCCCCGTACGAGGTGATCTTCGGTAGACCACCAAATATGTGGGGGACGCCTATACCTCGCAAAATCACTGATGTTGACTGTAATATGCTGACAGATTACCTGGCTTCCTTGATGTCTGCACTACAATCTTGTCGTTCACAGGTAGCCGCAGCTTTTCCCGATAATACTGAGGTGAAGCCCCATGACGTGGTTCCTGGTGACCTGGTTTTGGTCAGGAATTTCAACCGGAAGACCCAACTGGAGCCTAGGTGGAAGTCGCCTAAGTTAGTTCTACTGACTACAAGGACAGCCGTGAAGATCGAGGGACGGAAAGGGTGGTTGCACTCGAGTCATATCAAGAAATTTTATGGACTACCATCCAGTGTGAATACTCAACCCTGTATTCCCTCACAGACAGACTCAAAGCTCCCCTTGGTTGAGCAATCAAAACCAGAACTTTACAAACTAAAATTGAGGTCTAGTAAGTCAGACAATTTGATTGTTTAAGTCCTCTCCAAGGTGAATCGGTTGAATTTGTCTCTGACATGTATCCTCTAGACCGGAATAGAGAAAGAAATAACCAGATGCAGCTTAAGAAGCTTGCGTATTGTAAATCACTTCGTAGTCACTGCACAGTAACATTATTAATTTTGTTTTTTCTAAGTCTTCTGATTATCTTTTCCAGCATACTATTGCACACGTATTACCCTATTCTTAAGCGTGCTTACAATATAACTGCAGAACATTCTTTTAGCGAATTACCTCCGCATGAGTTGTCCTATAGATTTGCGCTGCGCAACAACACATTCATTAGTATGTTACATCATTCCCATCAGACCAGCAATGCCACAAATTGTTGGATATGTGGCTGACTCCCTCCCTATCAGAACTATAAGGGAGTTTTGCCCCTCTTTCCCTATCCGTTCACACACAATGGCTCCTGTGGAGCATGGTTTAGTTTGATTAATTCCCTAGATTCAAATTCCGCAGTTTATCAAGACAACTGGGTATGGGGAAACCTGAACCTAGTTATGCTTAAAGTCTGCTACCCTAACAAGGAGGGACTTCCCAAAAGAACAGGAACTGATCTAGAAAATGAAGTATATGGATTAGGTAATTTTACACTTAACCTCATGATCCTGAACGTTGAATCTGAAGCTACACCAATCTTGCCCGCCATGTCAGTATTCCCAGTAAAAGGGGAATTATGTATAAGAAAGAATGGTTCCATACACATGGGCCATAGTAAATGCACCACTGTAATAAAATTCAGTGATCAAGGCAAGTCTACATTTAGAGCTTCCCATCATTCCTACTTCATATGTGGCCAGACCGCATATATATGTCTACCTTTAGATTGGGATGGTACTTGTTACATAGCATTCCTCCTGCCACCTGTTTTCCTAGCTCCTCCTGATTATCATAGAAATATCCATTTAGTACCCAATAGACAGCAGAGAGATCTCCCAATTGTCGATTACACTGAAACAGCATGGGAAAAATACACAGATTTCAATAAAGGTTTCTTTCCCTATATAGGTACAGTCACTAATAGTAAGCTGATACGTAGATTAACCAGAACCCTTGAAGCAGTAGTGAACGAAACTATTTCCGCCTTAGGCAATTTAACAGAAGAGCAGTCTGCTATGCGGATTGTTGTGCTTCAAAATCGTCTTGTCCTTGACGTCATCCTGGCCGATAGGGGCGGAGCTTGTAGGGTCATCGGATCAAGTTGCTGCATTTTCATACCAGAAAATTCGCCGTCAGTATATAAAGCCATAACCCGCCTTCATAAGATTATAAGCCAGATACACCAGAGTCCAGGCACCTGGACTTGGTCCGGTTGGTTCTGGGGCGTGTTGTCAGCCTGGGGATGGAGAATCCTATCCTTCCTAGGTATTGGCTTTCTCATACTATTCAGTTGCTGCTTAAGTCTACAATGTGGGCCAGCGATTTGTGGTCTGTGTGCCACATCGTGTATCCCACATCCAAGTTTTCGTTCAAGATCTCGGAAGAAGAAAGAAGAACAAATGATGCTATATGAACAGATCGATGGATTGATGAAGATCGATATCTCCTGAGGGTCCGTAGGGGACAAGGAGGGAATGAGGAAATATGAATTTTGTGATCGGTTATGTCCCCTATCGTAGACCCCAACGGCTCCATGTGCATGCTATAAGTACATGTATGTTCCCTCCTACTCCAGTTTTGAAGACGCAAATATATGTGCGTCCACCGTCAACATGTCCTCTTTCAGATCCGCCATGAATGGGTCAGATATTCCATTCCTAAGTATGAAAGGCCACCGACTTTATGTGGTTCACTTTCCACATTTTACAGATTCAGGCGAGTAGGCCCTGAATTCTGTCATCAAGCCTTTTCCTGCCTTCTGCCTCTGAAAGCTCCAGTCTGAGCCTGCATCTGTATCCATGAACTTTGTCCTACTCCCTGCGCGGCTAACGGTGCCTGATCCAGCATATTGCCTGCCAAAAAACTGTATTTCACCTTCAAGATTATCTACTCCGCTCCTCATCCGATGCATTCCTGTCTAGCAGTTTAGGTAAACATTCCTCCAGCTACCGTGCAAAGGGCCAGGCCTCGCTGTCCTCATGCCAGTAATTCATAGGCCCCGTTACCATGGAATATTCCTACCCCCCCGCATCTCATGTAGACATTTAGACGCTTGTACACGCACTAACAGTCAGTATAGAATAGATTCTATCCTAGAGACCTTTCCTTTTGGATAACACAGTTCTTTAAACATAGGATATTAGATATGATTTGGGATTAGGTTGACATAACCCCCAGACTTCTGTCTCCACATGTAGAGCTAAATGTCAAGTCCCCTTCACCCTCTAGTTGCACGTCAATCACACGTCATGCGGCTGCGCGCGCATCTCTGCCAAATATTTCTGCTGACATTGCAGGATTCTTTTATGGATCCACCCACTTGTGACATCATGTTTAATGACGTATTTTAGTTACACCCATGTATACGCCTTTATTAGTTACGTATGCACAGTTTATCTGTATTATCAGCTGTTACGCCTCTTGCATCTGTTTCACTGTAATGTATTTTCTATAAAACTGCTTATCTGTCAATAATGTATGCCCTTCCTTCCTGAACTTTCGTGGTGATGGAATAGAAAGCCTACAATTCGAATTGTATTCCTTTGTATAGGAATAAAGCCTTTTAAAACCTCTAATACCACGGATTCTGCCTCTTATATTTACTGAGTTATTCTTAATAGACTTTACCGCATAAAAAATAGTACCGGTAATTAAATATTTACCACAAAACTAAGAATGAAACTTGATGTAAGGTACCCTGGATAACAATTGTGGGAGCACCTGATGAAAGGGCTAGGATTCCACAGACTCCCACCCCCATGTACTCCGGCTTATGGGTAGAATATGGGCAAGAGTAGTCAGGCGCAACTCCGATGAGCCCCGTATGCCCCGGTCTTGGATATTTAGCTGCTGGTACCCTTCGCAAAATTGCACAGTCCATGGCTATCGACAAATGGCAAGAGGGGGGTTGCTTGATGTTGTCTGACTTATATCCTGAGGATAGATTTATCTCCATGCAAGAGGCTCTAGAATCTTTTAACCTGGGTACCGGCCAATTCCTTCAGTATGCAAAGATCACGGCAACGGCGAGGCAAATCTGGCCAACCTTCCTGGAGGCACCAGAGCGCACACATATGCTGGTCACACTGCTAGAGATGGCAGGGGGTCACAAATTAATAACCCATCTTTATCGGGCATTGCAAGCAGATAGGCAGCTGCAGCCACTCCCAGTAGAAGAGGCCTGGCAATGCCATGCTGATGACCCAATTTTTCAAAGGGATTGGCTAAAAATACATATAGGGGTTAAAAGAGTGTCGGTGAGTGCCCGCTTTAAATTGATCCAATATAATTACATCCACATGACCTACCTATCCCCTAAACGTCTACATGATATATGCCCCTCATGAGACCCAAAATGCCCTAGATGCCATTTGGAACAGGCTAACTTCTTGCACATGACCTGGTACTGCCCCGTAGTTCATCGATTTTGGGCAGACATTTTGGACCAGCTGTGAGAAACTACGGGGTGGAGGACCCTGCAGACAGTGAGGGTATGTCTGTTTGGGCCTTCTCCCCGGGAATCCTAAGTAAAGGCTCAGTAGGTGATACGCTATCTTAGGCCTCCTCATTGCAACAAGGAGAATTGCAATTTACTGGATAAGTCCCCTTGCACTGACTAGGGAAGCTTGGAAGAGGGATCTTATAGAATGGGCAGGAGCGGAGGAAATACATATGAGGCGGACAAGAAGAGACACAAAGGCACAAGAGACTCTAACAGCTTGGGTGGAGATGACTTGGTGCCTACTCACGTACATACATTCCCACAGGGGAGTTTCACCGGAAGGATCGGGGACAAATACTTTAGTACCGGGATACCAGCAGGAAATACCCCTACTGTGGGTGAGCTATGAATCCCAAGGGAGTTAGGACAAATACAATGACTCCAGGAAGGACATGAGCCGATATGTAAGCTTTCTAAAGGTTAACTATCACAGAAGCTCAGGAGCGAAGGGCGGGTGTTTTCTTGCTCGGGTTTATAATGTTCACTATAATGTTTGATTCCATCAACCTTGTTGGAACGTGTGGGGGACTTGCTAACAGGACTCGGACCGTATGTACTTTTAAAACGGAAACTCCTAATGTCTGATCTAGATAGACCTGCAAGCCGAATGTCTTCCTAATGCTATCAAACTGAAAATAAAGATTTAAAAAAAATAACACACAGGAAGAATGTGCCTGTTTTATAATGTGAAATAATTATATTCAAATGTATTATTAATTTAGTAAATAATTCATAGATGGATCACATGTAGGGAAAATGTGTGGTACTTAAACATATGCAAAATAATGTAGAAGAACTTTTTTTGTACCAGGCTAGCATTCTTAAATCATCAACCAACCTCATTAGTTAGGTCTAAAAACCTTTTCTTTCTACCCTTGCTCACAGCTCAAGGCTATTCTTTTAGAGCCCATCCATGACCTCAGACTCTGGGCCTCTATGTCAATTTCAGGCCAAGGCCTGCAGAGCACATGCAGGACTTAGTGTGTGCAGGAATGCACCATATCTACCAAGATATGGCACATTCCTGCTCTATATTCCTGCTCTCTCCTTGCGCTATTGCACTGTACACTGCCTAGCACCAACACGGACACCCTTGTGCGATGGTGCAAGGGTGCCTGCATTACAAGCATCATTGTTTTTGTGCATAAAGGAACACCTTCCTGCATAAAAACTAACCTTAGATGCATTTTCCTCTTTTGAAGTGTGCTGCAGAATGCAGCACACATAGAAAGAGAAAATCAAGGGGAGAAATAAAGATATTTCTCCTTGTTACACCTCTGTTGTTGAGGCGTAGCGTTTTGACGCATTCCTAGGTTAACTAGTTTTAGTAAATTTGGGAATGGCTCCACCCATGGAACGCCTTCCCAATGCAGAGTAACGCAAGGCAGCGCTCTGCGCTGCATTGCATTACTCCAGATTTACTAAGCCCTTGCGTTGCCTTGCGTCCCCTTGTGCAACGTAAGGTCTTGATAAACCTCTGTCCAGATTCACTTATTCACTTGTAGTTGGGTCACTCGAGGTAGGGGTACACATCTTTAACCAGGCAGGGTGACATTCCCGTCCAACAGTCATTTTTTGCATCGCCGCACCAACTATTCAAAACCATCCTTACTTACTGTACCCTCCCAATCACATTTTTAGGTCTCGCCTGACCAAGCGAATGCGCTGGTCTGGCGAGACTTATTGAGAGGGCTCCAAAAAGTGCTACCAGGCCAGCCTAGAGCTACAGTGCATGTGCGCGGGCGCGCGCGCCCCGCTTGACCGTGATTTATTTCACTTTCGCGGCCGCTTTGATGTTTGATCGCAATCGCGATCACTTTCACTTTCGCGGCCACTTGGCATAGCCAATAGGTCTTGCTTTTGGGACCTTATAAGTATTTAGTTATGCAACTGTTGCATGGCTAAACACTTATAAAGTCCCAAAGGCGAGACCTATTGGCTTTGCCAATGCTTGTTACTGATTGTTACCATGCACAGCACAGTGTTTTGGGAAGAAATGCGTGTTTGTATTCATTGAAATAAACTGTAAGAGGTACCAGTCTCCATGACCAGGTTTTTCTTCGAAGAGTCTCTATAGGAAAATAGCTTGACCTCTGCTTGAATGATAAGATACTAGGACAAAATGCCCATCACCAGGAAATCACAAGCTGACCATTGCATTATTTTAGAATAAAGTCCTATAGAAGAATCCACTATCGGAAATTTGAATACAATTATTCTAAACGATTGTCCAGGGATGACACTTTATCTTAGAAAAAGCTGTCAGGTGAGTCGTGGGCTATGTTATTCTCTTCTTATTCAGGGCTGTGCTGATAGCTTTATGTTTTTGTCTCTCCTAAAATTGCACTCTAAATGCACGCGTTTTCTTGTAAAGCCTGAACTCTGCTAAACAGACCACGGTTTACATAGTGATCTTTTCTACTCAACTTCCCAGAATGCTCGGGCCCAGCACAGGGATTCTGTGCACATCTGACATGTTTTAAGAAGGTTTAAAGATTCTAGCATCCCCTTCACTAGGCATCTAAATTACGCTAATGGCATTACTGACTTGAAAGGAAAGCTGTTCTGAAGCATTCTCTCAGACATCTGAAAGCATATTGCTCCAGTGTGCATGAAGCCCAGCTGGTAGCCGTCTGTGTTTGATTCCAGGGGATCAGTAATATCCAAAGCTGCTCCTGGGATACCTCAGTGAGATGAAAAACTCATGCATACTCCAATACATAATTTAAACAAAGATCAAAGCCAAGGGCTTGCAGTGCCAGGTAGTGCGCGGACCTTGAGACTGAAAGAGACTCATCTGGGTTGTTGTCTAACTTCAGGGTCTAGTAAGACGTCTTTGAGGTGCTTGACCAGTAATTTTGGCTGAATTGAAATTATCTATGGCGAATTATCGGAGAAAAGACAGTGTCATGTACCAGGGAAATGTTTTTTTTATTGTTTTATATGCTTTTAAAAAAGTTTACGGGGTACCGCGGCACTTCCTTGAAACCTTCTCCGAAGTACCGTGATACCTATGGAAAAAACAAAACAAATTATGTATGACAAATTACTTTCTACAGTACGCCACTCCACTTTATGACTCAATACTCTATGACACAACACTCTAGGGCACTCCTCTTTATGCCACTTCACTCCAACCCGCTCTACTATATTCTATGACACTCTTCGACACTCCACTCTACCACACACTTTTCCACTACATGGAACTCCACTCTACAACACTCTACTCTACTCTATGAAACACCACTACACTCTAAAACATGCCACTCCACTCTACAGCACTCCGCTTTACACCTCTGCACTCTAAGACACTCTACGACACAACATTTTATGAGTGGCTACACCACTTTAATCTACGAGATTCCACTCTACTTTTTGACACTCCAGTCCACTCTACGACACGCCGCTTCACTCTACAACATGGGTACTCACAAACTTTCTCTCGGGGGCCAAATTTACAGTGTGGTTTGTGGCCGAGTGCCGCACTGGTGTGGGCGGGGTCAGTGGGGGAGGGGGCGGGGCTAGATCCAAAAACAAACTGTGACCATGAATTTGAACACCGGCCACTGCAGCGGACGCATTCGTCCACTGAGTCACCAGAACCGGCATACACACATATCTCTCTCTCTCTCTCTCTCTCTCTCTCGCTCTCTCTCTCTCTCTCTTTCTCTCTCTCTCTCTGTCCCCTCCCTTTCTGTCTCCCTCCATCCCTCTCTCTCCCTCTGTCTCACTCCCTCTGTCTCACTCCCTCTGTCTCTCTCTCTCTCTCTCTCTCTCTCTGTCTCACTGTATGTCTCCCTCTCTCTCTCTGTCTCCCTCGCTCTCTGTCTCCCTTCGTCTCTCTCTCTGTCTCCCTCCCGTCCTCTCTCTCTCTCCCTCTCTCTCCCTCTCTCACTCCCTCTGTCTGTATCCCTCTCTCTCTCTCTCTCTCTGTCTCCCTGTCTGTCTCCCTCTCTCTCTCTCTCTGTCTCCCTCCCTCTCTCTCTCTGTCTTCCTCCCTCTCTCTCTCTGTCTCCCTCCCTCGCTCTCTGTCTCCCTCCCTCTCTCTCTGTCTCCCTCCCTCCCTCTCTCTTCTCTCTCTCCCTCTCTCCTCCCTCTGTCTGTCTCACCTCTCTCTCTCTCTGTCTCCCTGTCTGTTTCCCTCTCTCTCTCTCTCTCTCTCTGTCTCCCTCTGTCTGTCTCCCACCCTCTGTCTGTCTCCCTCTCTCTGTCGCCCTCTGTCGCCCTCTGTCTCCCTCTCTCTCTGTCTCCCTTTCTCTCTGTCTCCCTCGCTCTCTCTCTCTCTGTCTCCCTCGCTCTCTCTCTCTCTCTCTCTGTCTCCCTCTCTCTCTCTGTCTCCCCCTCTCCCTCTGTCTCCCTCCCTCTCTCTCCATCTCTCTGTCTCCCTTCCTCTGTCTCTCTCTCTCTCCCTCTCTCTGTCTCCCTCCCTCCCTCTCTCTCTCTCTCTCTCTCTCTCTCCCTCTGTCGCCCTCTGTCTCCCTCCCTCTGTCTCCCTCCCTCCATCTGTCTCCCTCCCTCTGTCTCCCTCCCTCCATCTGTCTCCCTCCGTCTGTCTCTCTCCCTCTGTCTCCTTCCTTCTGTCTTTCTCTCTGTCTCCTTCTGTCTACCTCTCTCTCTCTGTCTTGCTCCCGCCCTCTCCCTCTGTCTCCCTCACTCTCTCTGTCTCCCTCGCTCTGTCTCACTCCCTCTCTCTCCCTCTCTCTCCCTCTGTCTCCCTCCCTCTCTCTGTCTCCCTCCCTCCCTCTGTCTGTCTCTGTCTTTGTCTGTCTCTGCCTCTCTCTATCTGCCTTTGCCTTCATCTGTCTCTCCCTGTCTCTATTTGTCTCTGTCTCTATCTGTCTCTGTCTTTCCCTGTCTTTGTCTCTGTTTGTCTCTGCCTCTATCTGTCTCTGTCTGTCCCTGTCTCTATCTGTCTCTGTCTCTGCCTATATCTGTCTATGTCTGTCCCTGTCTCAATCTGTCTTTGTCTCTATCTGTCTCTTTCTGTCCCTGTCTCTGTCTGTCCCTGTCTCTATCTCTATCTATCTCTGTGTCTCTATCTGTCTCTGTGTCTCTATCTGTCTCTGTGTCTCTGTCTCTCTCTGTGTCTCTGTCTCTCTGCCTCTATCTGTCTCTCTGCCTCTATCTGTCTCTATCCAAACAGAAGCTTCCCAAAACTCCTTTTTAAAAGTCAGCTGTGAAAGCGCTTACAGCTGACTTGTAAAGGGCCTTTTGGGAAGCTTTCCGAAGGTGCCCTGACGTTAGAGAGGCCGGCAGTAAACACAGAAGATGGCCACAGGACAGGAGCATACGTAGTGAATAACTATTTAATATGTATTCACTACGTTTGCTCCTGCGGTCATCTTCTGTGTTTACTGCCGGCCGTGGAAATTGCAAGGCAAGGTCCAGGGCCGCCGATGAAGGCATGCCGGGCCGCTGGTGGCCCGCGGGCCGTACTATGAGTACCACGGCTCTACAACATGCCACTCCACTCTACGCCCCTCCAACTTGTGCCCCTTCACTCTAAGACCCTCTACAACAAGCCACCCCACTCTACACCACTGCACTCTACACCAGTCCACTCTATGCCACTAGAAGCTATGCCACTTCACTTCACACCTGTCCACTGTATGTATGTCATGACACTCTATGCCACAACACTCTATACCACAAGACTTTATGTCACCACACTCTACTCCACAACACTTTACGACATGACACTCTATGGCACTCCACTCTATGGCACTCCACTCTATGGCACTCCACTCCATGCCACTCTACTCTACACCACTCTATGACACTACACTCTATGACACTACACTCTACAACACTACACTCTAAGACACTCAACTTCACTCTATTCTATAACACTCCATTCTATGACATTCCAATCAACTACACTCCGCTCTACGATTTGAAACAAATTTTTATTATAAAAATAAAACATTGAAATTCAATGAAAAATACAAATGTTAAAGATTAGCTTTAGTTGGGAAAACGTGATTTATTATATACAAAACAAACTTAAACTACACAAATATTAGTGCTTCTAAAGTTATAGGTATAACTTAAAGTTATAATTTACCCCCCGGTTAAAACTTACTATAACTCGCACACCTCCGTACACAGCAGGGGTGTAACACAGGCCCCCGCATCCCCCGCAGTGCGGGGGGGGGGCCCAAGCTGCAGGAGGCCCCTTCGCCCAGTACTTGGGCCTTAAAGCTCCAGAATAAATCCGGAATGGGGGCCCCTCCATGTATCTTGCAGGGGGGCCCCCTCAGCTTTTGTTACGCCAGTGGTACACAGTGTTGTGAACTTGCTAGGCAGACTACATGAACTATAACTTTCCCCGCCACCATGCACAGCTTATACCCTTTCATATTACATCACTTATACCACGTTAAATCATAGCATTCATAGGGGCACTCATGACACCTGAAATTACATCATTTATGAGAACACTGTGCATGGTGGCAGGGCGTGTACGTTTACTAACTTTATGTTTGCGGAACAAGTTTACAACTTTTTGGTATTCACAAGCTATGAGTTTAATTTTACCAATGTTATGTTATGTTAAAATATTTATAAAGCGCATGACTGCCCCAGTAATGGTGCGTCCCAGCGCTAACTGTCTAGTATAGTGGGAAGAAGATGCAGCTTAGCGATTGTGAAAAGCCACGTCTAGCTATTTTATGACTACGAAGACTCTGCACTCGTGGCAGAGACTCCTCACATAAAAAATACAAAGCTAAACTTACACAAAAGTGTAAGTTTACCCTGGTGAATCAGGCTCTAAATGGGGGTTTATGATTGTTGTATTCTATACCCATCCTCCCTTGGCTTTTGTACAATGCGTATTTGCCTGACCTCGGTGTCCAAGTGGACTAACTACTGAAAAGGTTGTGTTGTATCCACCTTAAAGATAATATGAGCCTGATCTACACCTAAAATCTTTTTTATTGCATATGTGTTCACTCAATTATACATAAAAATATATGTAGGTGAACACTGTGCATTTATTATCTATGTGTAAGTAATGAATAGAATGCATGGGTATCTTACACACACATCTGAATGGGAGTACAAAAGTGGATGTCTGCAGGTGGGTGTAGGAGGAGTGGCAGAGAACATGCAATGCAAATAGCAATTATTACCTCTCTTTGTGTTCACAAAGATTGAGGAAGAAATGTGTACCTCACATTCAAAATAACCTGGTGCTTGTCATGCATAGACTACAGTGAAGTGCATAAGCCCACTGAGTAGAGGTGTGTAGAAGAAGGACCGCCTGAGGGAAACTACATTCTTAATAATGAAAGTAATGTAAGGAGGAAAATATTTATAAAATGTTGCATTTTCCTAATTCAAGGGCTGGATTAAAAAACAGAGTGTAAATTACAAATCTACGAGATATGTACGCAGTGCTTACAATTTCCATAGTTAGTATAGAAATGCCTGTGAACCACCCAAAATGTGTAGCTTACAGATGTGTGCCACCAGAGTTTATTTTTTGCATGCATTAATTATCATGACTTTTCCAGGAATAGTCCCTTTTCTGTTTAACCGTTTTTATTGATTTTCAGTGAATTATGTAAAAATACAATACTTCCACACCATTAAACTGCAATCGGCATATCATGCAGGCTTACCCACCTGAATGGCCTGTACCTGTCAGAACCCAGGACATGGCAGTCTCACAGCATCTGCTCTAAAGACGTCAAATGACGTGCCTGCGTCTCTTTCACATGGTAATAGGAGAAAGTCATCCGCATCATGTGCTTCCGAGGAATATCAGCGATAACACAGAGTGCAGAGGACAGAGAGAAAGGACTGTGTAGAAATAAATAGGATAGGGTTTCGCCCATTTCCTAGCAAAAGAGCCACTAAAGAGGGAACACTTGCAAAGCCCCGGGCAACAAGCCAGAAGCGAGTATTTGTTCTCCGTGCATGCCAGTGTACCCAACAGGAAGCCCAAAGTAGCGGTGTGTACATAGGATAGAGAGAGAGAGGCAGGGGTGTTTGTATCATCCACCCCTTCAGGACAGGGGCGCCTCCAAAAGGTGTCCCCAGCTGCGATCCAGTTTATCTAGTTGAGCCGATAGATTACCTGTCGCAGGTGGAAGCTTTGTACTTTTCTTGAACCAATGCTTGGATATTGGGCTGCGTGATGTTCTTGAGAGCCCGAGTATGCACAGTTAGGTCACAGTCACGCCAGTGGCAAATCATCTGGACATGTGGTGTGCGATCTCTGGATAGTCTTCTGTGTCATGTGGCACCACCGTCACACTTGTAAGCGGGCCTTGAGGTCCCAGGACACATGCCATGTGCCCTCAGACACTCCCCAATAAGATGTTGGAGCCAAGCATTCCCAACTAATATGCACAATGTCACCACCCGGCTGACACCATTTCCTGCACAGCCCCCCAGGTACGACCCTGTGTCATGTTGTCATTTAGGAGTCCAGTGCCACCTGCACAGTCTTTTGAAGTAGCTGAATTTGAGGTGCGCCTCCCTGAAGGCTTTGTTATGAGTGGCCTTTAGTTCGTCCCAGCCTTCATCCTCGTAGTCAAGATGTAGGTGAATAGTCCCCAAGTCTTTAAAATCATGTGGCAGGGGGTTTGAGAAATCCTTATCTGTTAATATTTTGTGTAAAGCCCTGACACCAGTTCCTTAAATTTTCTCCACCTAAAGAGAGGACAAAAGCGATGAGTCGGGTAGGAAAGACACAGGTAGTAACAGGCATAGCGAGCGTATACAGTGCTGTAGCTATTGGAAATTCCAGAGGTAACTCACCAGGAGGAGGAATGCTTCCCAAGCCTCTGTGAAGGTTTTCACCCTTTTGTGGAGGAGGATTTCGTCAATCACGCGGTTGTTGCTGGTTATGAAATGGTTCCAGAGGGAAGCCCCTTTTCACGCTTGTCCATAGTGTGACCAGAGAAAATGAGTGGGAATGCTACCCTCCTGCTGCTTTATATGATTGGAATCCAATTTTTTGCTGATTTGGCATCACAATATTGGTTGTCTGCTACGAAAATATTGGACCGACTGTGCTAGATCATGCATGGAGAGGACCTCAGACATTGCATGTTTCTTCCTTGTTCGAAGTCTTGCCATATGCCTCAAACTGGAGTTGTACGTCTGAAATGTGATGTCAATTGACTGACTCTCCCTAGTCCAGGCACAGGCCTCTGTGGAAATGTATTTAATTTACTTATTTATGTAGCATTTTTATATAGAGCGAACCAGACCTAACAAGTTGACAGAGAGTTTTACAAACATTAATAAGTTGATAGTTACAAAATAGAATGTCACCAATGGTAGCCTCTGTAATAAAGAAGCAAAGAAAAACATTGCCCAGTAAGAAGTATACATTAATGAGGAATGGGGGATGACAGAGGTAACATTTAAATTTAGGACAGTCTTAGCCGCAGGATTATGAAGGTTCATTACATAAAGAAATTGTGTTGAAATTGGAGGATCTTAAATTCCTTATTTAAGGATGCGCCAACAATGAATGCTACAAGTTTTTTTTCTTCAAAGCTGGTGTTTCTAATCAGAGTTTCTGAACTTCTGAAACAGTGCTGACCGCCAGAGATGATCAATTTGCAGGCTAGATATTTTGGGGTTCCTGTGTGGACAGCTTTACAGGTAGTGCAGGATAGTTTGAACTTGTGTCTAGTTTCTATTGTCAACCACTTTAGTGTGATAATAAGAGGAGTTATGTGATTGTAATTCCGCATCCCAGAGTTGAGTCTAGCTGTTGAACGAAGAGGTGCCTTGAGAGGGGCTAAGTGGACGCTAGGAATACTACAGAGAAGGGGGTTGCCGTTAACTATCCTTGATAGCTCAAGTGATTCATTCACTTGTTTGAAGCCTTTCTCTGGGATTAGGTATTTGGAACTTCTCAGCAATCTCAGTTGGCTTTGTCCTCCCTTAGCTAGCTCCTTAATGTGGGATTTCAGATTGAGGCTTTATTTTATTCATTTTAGAATTTCTCAATTGTAGTCTAAATGGAGAAGTTGTTGATCCACTGTTGAGCAGGTATTGAGCCTTTTGAGGGTAAGACCAGTAGAAGCTGTGATTTGAGGAGGTTCCGTTTAAGGTGATGATAAGACATGTATGATTGAATTTCCTAATAGTCCTAATGTTTGTGCTAGGTTATGGTGTAGTTCAGTGATGAGACTTTCATGTCTGCATAGAAATAGTATGATGCATGTGCGTTATGGAGCAGTGCAACCAATGGCTCCATGCATAAGTTAAAAAGTGTTGGTGACAAATAGAGTGTTGGGTTACTTCTCGTTTGAGTTTAAATGTTTTTGATAGAAGCGTAGAGATTTTAATTATTTGCCCTCTGTCTTTCAGGTATGGCATCAACACGTTTAGGACAGTACCCGCTATGGCCATTCTGTCTCTTAGAATGTTCAGGTGGGTGGAGTATTTTACTGTGATAAACACAGCTGACCAGTCCAAAAGGAGTAGAAGACATGGGTCACTGCAGTATAGATTATAAAATAGCATAATCAATGTATAATGGCTAATTCTATGCTGAACCGTTCTCTGAAGCCTGATTGACATACATCCAGTAGCTTGTTACATATGATGAATTGCTTGAGCTGAGAGGCTAGACAGCTTTTCAAAGGGCAGGTTTGAGACTGTGCGAAAGTTGTTCAAATTCTCTCTGTACTCTCTTATTTTTTTCAGTAGAGGAGGGACTGGTCTTATTTTGAGGCAGTCTGGCACTACCATTTGAGCTAAAGAGATATTGATTAGGTTAGCCCAGAAAGGTGCAACAGAGTAGCCTATGCTAATATGATGGAGTCAGGGGCTCTGCGAAGTGGGATTAAGAGTAAAACCTAGTTTTGGCAGTGGTATTTAAGATTTCAATTTGTAAGACTTCGCTGAAATCTAATAATTTTTTATAGTTGACTTTAATTCAAATCCTCTTTTGTCTTTTCTGTTAACAAAACCTTTATTCTTTTACTTTTATTTTGTTAGAAGTTGGCAACTTTTTTACAGCACTATTTCAAATCTTTTGATTGAATCAAATAGGCCTGATGTATTTCTATTCCAAATGGAAGTTGATTTGGCCTCATAAATATGTTTTTTGTTGTGTTGCCTTACATTTCTCGGCTTGCAAGGCTCTCTGATGAGGGGTTTTGATGCCATAATTCTTCTACAGCTCTCACTGTTTTCTTTTTTAATTTGCAAATTATTGTGCTGATTTTTTGACTTTTGGCTTTTGAGGAGCTAAATTCTCAATGATTTCTCACATGGTGTAAGTATATTATGCTGTGAGCATGTTGAGTTCTTAATTACAAGGGCACCAAACAAGCTTTCGGCAGGACCAGGGCTCGAGTCGGGGTACCACGCGGGTGGACGGCGTCACCCCACTTATTTTACCAGGTTTTTCCGGGTGGACGCCGTCCCCCCTGCCCAAAAGCTGGACAGCATTGTGTGAGCAGAGAGCCTGGGTGGGAGGGAAGTTTCCCGTAAATTACCAAAGATATGCTAAAATTTGTAATTGGAGACTTTAAGAGGCACCGGTGGTGTGTGCAGGCTGGAGTGATTGGGAGGCGGAGCGAGCAGGCGTTGGCGGTTAACGCTT